>NC_069681.1:22430927-23730543 GCF_023699985.2 Odocoileus virginianus
GTGCTTAACGAACACCTGCTTGACATAAACAACAACAAATGCATGTAGACACAAGGATTTGTATTCACAGGAACAGATTTATTCATTTAACTGAATTGTTAACTGGGGAAAAAACTGCATCTAAATATCACTTGATTACCCTGGTGGCTTAGTGGTGAAGAACACTCCTGCAATGCAGGAGACACGGGTTCGATCCCTGGGTCCAGAAGATGCCTTGGAGAAGAAAATGCAACCCACTCCAGTATTCTTGCCTGGATAATCCCATGGACAGAGGAGCCCGGCGGGCTATAGTCCATAGGGTCGTAACTAGTCGGACATGACTGAAGCAACTGAGTATGTGATGCCCGCAATTCTATAATGATTATTGAGCCCTGATTCCAATATTTTTCTAGACCAATGTTCATTCTGTGAAAGGAGTCAAACTTATACTTCTTGTTTCTTGATATAGAAAGAATTTTCAGAACCACAGCTAATATTTGAGAAAAGTGCCACACAGTTAGGGCACTGAGCTACTGCCCACCACTTAGATCAAAGTCAGTATTTTCTTATTAGATTTTATGTTTGGGAATGACTTCAAAGAGTTATTTGGAAACAAAATTCATCAGTTAGTCTCCAGAGTCTTTATGAAATTAGATTCTCAAGATGTATGTATTCTTATCTGACTTTGAAATGTTGGAAAGATTCAGTATCCCATCTCTAATTCATTCAATTTCTCTAGCTACACTTTTCCCTGGTGGTCTGAACCAGTCTCTTTCCTAAATCTTACTATCTATATAGTTTCTATATGTTGATTGATGACTTTCAAATTCATTTGAGTAGTTCAGGCCACTGCACCGAGTATCAGATTATCCAACTACATACCCAACATAGGATTATAAACTGTCTCAAAATTGTTAGTGTCTCACAATAAGTATCTCACTATTAATAGTGTTGACTCATTGAAAAAGACCCTGAGCCTGGGAAAGATTAAAGGCAGGAGAAGGGGACAACAGGATGCGATGGCATTACTGACTCAATGACATGAGTTTGAGCAAACTCTGGGAGATTCTGAAGGACAGGGAAGCCTGGCATGCTGCAGTCCATCGGGTCACACAGAGTTGGACACTACTTAATGACTAAAAAACAAGTCTATTGGATTAATGTGTCTCACAAGTAATATCTTCATTTTCTCCATCTCATTCAACACACATCCAAAAAGAGCATCTCTTTTCTACAGAGTAGTCCAAATGATATTTCAAAACAGAAATTCTTTGTTTCTACACAAATACCTCACTAGCTACAACAGTGGTAAAGAAAGTGCCCAATAGATGATCCTGTAAGTCCACAGAGCAGATTTGTTCTACTTTCAAGGTGATCAGGCACTTCCTTAGCAGGCCAGTGGTTAAGACTCCCCCTTTCAATACAGGGGTTGCGGGTTCGATAACTGGTTAGAAAGAAGCATTAGGTTAGGTTAGGTTAAGATCCCACATGCTTCATGGCCCAAAAGCCAAAGCATAAAACAGAAATAATATTGTAACAAATTCAATAAAGACTTTAGAAATGGTCCACATCAGAAAATCTTTAAAAAATTAAGAGATCAATTTATTTCTCTAACAGCCATAGAGATCTGGAAATCGAGAGAGGAAAGTGGGAGAGCTCTCTCTCCTTCATTTACCCAATTACTCTTTCACAAATTGCTAGTTTCCATTTTTATAGCTTTGAGGTCTGCTGATTTGGGGGCCCTCATTGCCAAGGGAGGAATATTTCTGCCAAGGGGGACAAACAATAGTTGAACTGGAAGCTGAATTGGAAGCTGGCACTGCCACCTGGCCATTTTGTTCTATGCAGGACACCTAACCAGCATGTAGAGAGGGATGCTCTCACTGGTTGTGGTGATGGATTTTAATTACCGATGATAAATCGGGCCATTATTAAACAGGGAGACCAGAGGTCCTCTGTGTTCTCTGAGGTGGTGCCTTTTATTACTTTCATGTTCTCTGACAATCATTAAAGGGCTGTAGAGTCACACTACTGAAAACTAAAGGTTTAAGTCTGTCCACAAGATAAAGACTTTTTATCTGGGATTTTTCCAGGCATGAATACTGGAGTGCCATTTCCCACTCCGGGGATCTTCTCAACCCAGGGATGGATCCTGCATCTCCTGTTTCTCTTGCATTGGCAGGAGAATTCTTTTTTTCCAATTAATTCATTAATTTTAATTGGAGGATAATGATTTACAATATTGTGGCCGTTTTTGCCATACATCAACATGAATTAGCCACAGGTATACATGTGTCCCTCAAATCCTGAACCCCACTCCCACCTCCCTCTCCACTCAATCCCTCTGGGGTTGTCCCAGAGCACCGGTTTTGGGTGCCATGCTTCATGCATTGAACTTGCACTGGTCATCTACGTTACATATGGTAATCTATGTATTTCAATGCTATTCTCTCAAATCATCCCACACTTACCTTGTCCCAGTGAGTACAAAAGTCTGTTCGTTACATCTGTGTCTCCTTTGCTGCCAGCAGGAGAACTCTTTACCACTGTGCCACCTTAAATATGGTTAAACATCATGTTTTCTGTTATATGACTTTTATTACCACAAAAACTTAAATAAATAAATCAAAATGAGAACCTGAACAGAGAATTCAAAACAATGTTTTTCAGACAGTGAAAAAGAGGTCACACAAAAATTAGTCGTTTGGTGGCGCTAGTGGTAAAGAATCCGCCTGCCGATACTTAAGAGACAAGGGTTCCATCCATGGGCCAGGAAGATCCCCTGGAGAAGGGAATGACAACCCACTCCAGTGTTCTTGCCTGGAGAATCCCATGGACAGAGGAGCCTGGCGGGCTACAGTCCCTGGGGCTGCAAGGAGTCAGACACGACTGAGCGACTAAGCACAGCATACAAGAGAAACATTAATCCTTAGAAAGTCACAGAAATGATGCAAATGATAAAAATACTAAGAAGAATTATTCTAGCAAAATTAAGACAAACTAAGAGAAAAAGATTTACTTAATTATTTTAGAAGTATCTACAACTCTTAAATGTGATTAAAGGAATGTGATTCTTTGTCATTAAAGGAAGTCTAAGCAAATATTTCCTCCCAATCTGTAATTTGTCTCTACTTAGCTTTACATTATATTTCAAAGAGCAGAGATTTTTCATTTTAATGAAGTCCAGCTTAGCAATTATTCCTTTCATGAATTTGGTCTTTTGTCTGGTACTAAAAAGGTATCACCATACCCAAGGTTATCTCTGCTAACTTCTAGAAATTACATGGTTTTGTGTTTTATATTTAGGGCTTTCCTGGTGGGTCAGAGAGTGAAGAATCTGCTTGCAATGTGGGAGACCTGAATTCGATCCCTGGTTGGGAACCCAATCCCCTGGAGAAAGGACTGGCTACCCACTCCAGTATTCTTGCCTGGAGAGTTCCATGGACGAGAGGAGCCTGTGGGCTACAGTCTATGGGGTTGCAAAGTGTCAGACACAGAGACTAGCACATTCACTCACTGGCAGTAGACTAAACTCAGAGATTCAAGCTGTGCCTTGGTTAAGGCTAATTGCTAGCTTTATGGTATGAAGCTAAGAAGTGTAAAATTTTTCAGTCTAGCTGCTAGCGATTGCTAATTCTAAAAATATACTAAGATATTTCAGTAAGGACATAAAGCTATTAGAAGACTTTAATACAAATTACATGCAGAAGAATTATATACAGATCCAAGTTAGTGGACGTCCCAAATGAAGATAAATCCTTGGACAACTTAAATCACTTTATTCACTTTTGTTTAAAAGAAAGCTGTATTATCTGTTCTTAATTTTTTAATCTCATTCTAAAATGTAATGAAGCATACTACCAAGTTTATGTGAGGCTTGGGTAAACTTTCTCTTAGAAAGTCTAATTAATTTTTAATTAATTTAATTTTAACTTCACATTTCTTTCTATAGCACCTTGGTGGTCAGATATCTTATTACTTTCAGTAAATGTAGCATGTGACATTAATTACCTCTAATCTTTCAAAATTAATTAGGAATACGAGAAATTAATTTTGTTGTCATTAAAGAGCAACACAGTTTTAGTTACTTTATAAATGTGAAAATCATACAATAAGAAAAGATATATGCTTCCTTCCAAAGATAATTAGTAATTAAATTGGATTAATTTTATAATTTGTTAATGTAGTTCATTATTAACCTAACTAATTTGTTAATGAATTCCCCTGGAGATTGGCAAATATCTTTTCTACTAACATTACTTCAAGATTTTATATACATAAAATATCGCAATCTATGACACGCTAGGAAGGAGATTTTTATCCATTTCTCTCTCTGGCTTTTTTTTTCTGGATGCATTGCATGAATTGCAGTATCTTAGTTCCTCTACCTGTGATTGAACCTGATCCCTCTCAGTAAGAGCATGCAGTTCTAACCACTGGACCACCAGGACATTTCCTCACTTTCAGTATATACTATTTTCTGTGGACTTTGTTCAGAATATCTGTTGCTCTGTCTCTAATCCTTAAATCATGGATCATAATAATGCAAACCAGGATAAATCTTTTGAGTGGTATGGTGTTTTGATTGATCTAATTTCATTGTAAGAATAACCTGACAAACCAGAGCTTCCAAATTTATAAAGCAATGAAATAAAACTCTCAGAATAATTTCAGTTGAGCTCCATGGTGTACTGACTTTAAGGTGACCTTCATTATCCCCACCTTCTTCATATCCATGCTTTTATGTAATTTCCTCCATTTATGTGTGGGTGGGACCGATGATTTGTTTATAATCAACAGATTGAGGCAAAGGTGATAGGCTGTAGGTGTTGTGTGTCCATGAACATAGCATAGTGCTTATCTTGCTAAAATTTCTTTGTATATGTTTGTGTCTGTCTGTTTTCCTTGCTGGTTTTGAAGAAGTAAGATCCCATAAATCCCAGAGCCACAGAGATGTAAATTCTGCCAACAACCTGGGGGAGTTTGGCAGTGATAAAATCCCAGCCTGGCTGACTTACTGACCAGATTTATTAAATCATAAGTAGTATCTGCATTCCTGACCCACAGAAACTGTGGGATATTAAACATGAGTTGCTTTAACCCAGTTGTGGTAATAGAGAAGACAAATATAAGCACATCCCTATATAACTCACTTCAGGGAAAAGCATTATGTAGATAATCTTAGTAGATCAATACTGGTAACTTCCTGTAAGCTAATAAAACCCACAGGGGAATTTACCCATAATGGCTCTAGTAACAGATTTAGATAAGTACGTTTTGCAATAGGTTAAACTTAGGGAATAGGAATGGTAACAACTGATTAAGACAAAACCACTTGGGAAGATGGTGCTAAGTGCTAAGTTGCTTCAATAGTGTTGGACTCTTGGTGACCCCATGTACTGTAGCCCACCAGTCTCCTCTGTCCTTGGGATTCTCCAGGCAAGAATACTGGAGTGGGTTGCCATTTCCTCCTCCAGGGGATCTTCCCAACCCAGGGATTGAACCTACATCTCTTGTATTGACAGGTAGATTCTTTACCACTGAGCCACCAGGAAAGCCCTTAAAGGCCTATTATAAGTGTGTTAGATTTAAAGACGCATCTTATTTAATTAGGCATAAAGGCCTGCTATTATGGAGCAGGTGTTGTATTTCAAGTGTGGAAACAAAAACTATTACTGTTGGTTAGTAGCACAATGATAGTACAGTCACCCCTTGGAAGTAATCAGTTCAGTTCAGTCGCTCAGTCGAGTTTGACTCTTTGCAACCCCATGGATTGTAGCACACCAGGCTTCCCTGTCCATCACCAACTCCCAGAGCTTTCTCAAACTCATGTCCATCAAGTCAATGATGCCATCCAACCATCTCATCCTCTGTCATCCCCTTCTCCTCCTGCCTCAATCTTTCCCAGCATCAGGGTCTTTTCCAAGGAGTCAGTTCTTCACATCAGGTGGCCAAAGTACTGGAGTTTCAGCTTCAGCATCTGTCCTTCCAATGAATATTCAGGACTGATTTCCTTTTGGATGGACTGGTTGGATCTCCTTGCAGTCCAAGGGACTCTCAAGAGTCTTCTCCAACACCACAGTTCTAAAGCATCAATTCTTTAATGCTCAGCTTTCTCTGTAGTCCAACTCTCACATCCATATATGACCACTAGAAAAACCTAGACGGACATTTGTTGGCAAAGTAAAGTCTCTGCTCTTTAACTTAGCTTTTCTTCCAAAGAGCAAGCGTCTTTTAATTTCATGGCTGCAATCACCATCTGCAGTGATTTTGGAGCCCCCTAAAATAAAGTGACTGTTTCCATTGTTTCCCCATCTATTTGCCATGAAGTGATGTGACCAGATGCTATGATCTTAGTTTACTACTTGGAAGTAGTAAAGGATGTCATTTTCAGGGGTGAATGTTGTGGATTGAGAGAATGAGATATAGCCCCACGCTACTGTTCCAGCAGACAGGACCTTGGAGGCACACATTTCCTGTTCTCGTTCCCTACCTTCAGATTTTGCTGCATTAATAAAAACTGGTAAAGCAAATTTTTGAAATGTTTTCAGCCATAGTGAAAGCTCCACGTGTTCTTTAAACTTATCTCCAGGTGACAGTGTATATCCTTGCCTCAGTATTTGCCAGCAATATGTGGCATTAGATTCCTTATCCGTACAATGAGGAAGTTCGAATATATTTATTAACACTTTCTGATAGGCTAAGTAAATATATCAAAATATTAAAAACAATTGTCCAATTTCAGAGATTCACAAAACAGCTGTCATTTAAAGTTATTTTACTTAATATCTTATCTGGAAAATTTCCCCTAGCATTAGAGACTTTAGTTATAAGGAATAAAATCATTGGCCATTTAAATCTTGCTTTCAGTCCTGTTTGCTATTGTTTTGTGTAAATAAAGTTGGAGTCTAAATTTCACTGCCAGTAAGAATTTTAGTAAGCTTTTTACTAAACCACACATACCATTTATTTCTTAATATAAAATTGCAATGAAAATGACCAAAAAATGGGGAATGGAGAAAGAAAAAGAAGTTGCACATTTGAGAACATTGTGATAGCTACATAGAGGTGTGTCTGCTTAGCCAGCTTTTTTCTCTTTACTTTTTTTTCTTTTTGATAAATGCCTTTATTGACTGACCTTCCTTTGACATATTTGGCACCTCTGGGCTAATTGGCTATTTAATAGACTGTGAAGCTTGGTTTGGTTCTTTTGATTAACATCCAAATTCAACATGCTTATCATGTCCTCAACTGTGTTACTCATCATTTCTGATTGCTTTCGTCTCTATATATTAGAGATTATTAGGGAGGTGTTTTTGTTTTTAATTTTTACTGGAAGAGAAGATTTTAAATTGAAAAGGAATGGAAAGTATTATGAAAAATTGCACATGTCATCTGACCTCTACTCTGATGCTCCATGAACCCTTATAATCACCTGCATTCTAACAGAGGTGGGATTACTTGTGCAAAATATTTCATTATCCTGAAGGCAAAAGTCAAAAGTAGTTCCCTGTGCTCTGAACAAAGTTGTTACATAACAACAAAAAAATACTTGTCTTCTTACATATGTAAAAAGTTATATAATCTCCTTAATGAGAAAAAGGCTGGAGAATATAGTGTTATCATAGTTGAAAAACAGATGGGTTCCTAAAGTAAGAAAAATAATGGCCCCTTAGAAATGTACCTGCCCTAATCTCCAGAACATGTAAATATGTTAGATGGCAAGGGGACTTTGAAGATGTGGTCAGATTAAGGATTTTAGGATGAGGAGATTATCCTGAACTATCCAAGTGGGCCCAGTGTCATCAGAAAGGTCTCAATAGGCAGAAAGTTCAGAATTAGAGAAAGAGAGGCGATGATGGAAGCAGAGGTTGAGTGATGTAGTAAGGAGTCAAGGGATGTAGGAAGTCTCTGGAAGTTGTAAAAGTCAAGAGATCAATGGATTCTCCCCAAGTGTCTCCAAAGAAAATTAGTTATGCCATCACCTTGATTTTTAGCCTACTGAGACTGAGTTTGTATTTCTCACCTCCAGAAATGTAAGAAAATAAATCAATGTTTCTTTTATTTTTCCCCTGGTGGCTCAGATGATAAAAGCACCTGCCTACAATGTGGGAGACACAGGTTTGATTCCTGGGCTGGGGAGATCCCCTGGAGAAGGAAATGGCAACCCACTTCTGTATTCTTGCCTGGAAAATCCCATGGAGGGATGGAGGAGCCAACTAGGCTACAGTCCGTGGGGTCACAAAGAGTCGGACACCACTGAGTGGCTTCACTTTCTTTTACTTTTTAAATTGTGGTAAAATATCCATCAACGGAGGAATGGATAAAGAAGATGTGGTACACATCTACAATGGAATATTCAGTTCAGTTCAGTTGCTCAGTCATGACCAACTCTTTGCAACCGCATGAACTGCAGCACGCCAGGCCTCCCTGTCCATCACCAACTCCCAGAGTTTACTCAAACTCATGTCCATCGAGTCGGTGATGCCATCCAGCCATCTCATCCTCTGTCGTCCCCTTCTCCTCCTGTCCCCAATCCCTCCCAGCATCAGGGTCTTTTCCAATGAGTCAACTCTTCGCATGAGGTGGCCAAAGTATTGGAGTTTCAGCTTCATCATCAGTCCTTCCAATGAATATTCAGGACTGATTTCGTTTACGATGGACTGGTTGGATCTCTTTGCAGTTCAACTGATTCTCAAGAGTCTTCTCCAACACCACAGTTCAAAAGTATCAATTCTTCGGCGCTCAGCTATCTTCACAGTCCAACTCTCACATCCATACATGAACACTGGGAAAACGATACCCTTGACTAGACAGACCTTTGTTGGCAAAGTAATGTCTCTGCTTTTTAATATGCTATCTCGGTTGGTCATAACTTTCCTTCCAAGGAGTAAGCGTCTTTTAATTTCATGGCTGCAATCACCATCTGCAGTGATTTTGGAGCCCAAAAAAATAAAGTCTGACACTGTTTCCACTGTTTCCCCATCTATTTCCCATGAAGTGATGGGACCGGATGCCGTGATCTTAGTTTTCTGAATGTTGAGCTTTAAGCCAACTTTTTCACTCTTCTCTTTCACTTTCACCAAGAGGCTTTTTAGTTCCTGTTCACTTTCTGCCATGAGGGTAGTGTCATCTGCATATCTGAGGTTATTGATATTTCTCCCGGCAATCTTGATTCCAGCTTGTGCTTCTTCCAGCCCAGCGTTTCTCATGATGTACTCTGCATATAAGTTAAGTAAGCAGGGTGACAATATACAGCCTTGACATACTCCTTTTCCTATTTGGAACCGGTCTGTTGTTCCATGTCCAGTTCTAACTGTTGCTTCCTGTCCTGCATACAGGTTTCTCAAGAGTCAGGTCAGGTGGTCTGGTATTCCCATCTCTTTCAGAATTTTCCACAGTTTATTGTGGAATATTACTCAACCATAAAAAGGAACAGAATTGTACCATTTGCAGAGACATGTGTGGACCTAGAGATGGTCATACAGACTGAAGTAAATCATAAAAAGAAAAACAAATTTATGTTGTTTTAAGTCACTGGGTATGTGGTAATTTTGCCAACGTCTGAAAGTGTGGTGCAAAACAAGCATCATCGACTTTTTATCAACTAGGTGTATAGCATATTTCTTCTCTATGTTCTCACCTACCCTTGTATAGCACGTACATAGACTTCTAAGTCCATCTTTCATATCTTTAACAACTCTTTTGTTTCTCCCTGTGTTTTAGGAGATATATTTTAAGACTATGTTTTTATCATTTTTCCCACCTGAGATTCAGGTGATAGGAGCATATTGGTGAGCACAGGAACTGTAATGATAAAATGGAAAATAAAACAGTCTTATCATGTTCCAGTGGGCTTGGGAGCTCTGAGGGATAGCAAAAATGTGCTCCATGAAGTTCCTTTTGGTGTGTTCTATGACGTTTCCAAAGAATAAGGAAACCCTCTTATCTTTTCTTGTAACATTGGGGTATTCCCAAAAGTGAACAAACACAATGTGTTTAATGGTGGGATTCTGACTCTTAGTCATCACCAGTCAGAACAATCTTGCATTCTTGCAAACTTCTAGAAAAGTTATGTTAGGGCCAGTGATTTATTGACACTGAGGAAGGCCAAATAACATGATGGAAAGCAACTTTGGCTAGGAATGATGGGTCCTGAGTTCTAACTTTGGTTCAGAAAAGAATTTTTGAGGGTTTGATATTGAAACACCAGTTACAAATCTTAATTTATCTACTTAAAAATAATTGCAACACATAGTGGAATTATATGTAACTTTGTTCTGCATATTTAAATGCATTTCTTGATGCCAATAATTCTTTTTATCACTCTTCACCTAAATAATTTGAGGCTGTACAGACAGAGCTATGGTGGACATATTGATAAACATGTCTCCTTTTCCTTAATCTTACTCTGTGTTGGAAATTTTAGGCTTTTTTTTTTAAGTTTTGTCTTTGCAAAGTATGCCTTACAAGTTTGCAGGTGATTATCTTTACATTGGAAAAGCCCCTGATGCTGGGAAAGATTGAGGGCAAGAGGAGAAGGGGACAACAGAGGATGAGGTAGTTAGATGGCATCACTGACTCAATGGATATGAGTGTGAGGAAACTCAGGGAGATGGTGAAGGATAGGGAAGCCTGGCGCGCTGAAGTTCATGAGGTCACAAAGAGTTGGACATGACTTAGCATCTGAACAACAACAACAATCTTAACTTCGTTGTTCTTTCTTAACAAGGCTATTTCTTTGTGACAGCCTCTGTTCCACGTTTTAATACACAGTCTAAACTCACCTAAATACTTTCTAGGGGACAGTGTGTACAGAGCAGTGGTGGGTTCTCCAGTTTGCGTATTATCGATTCTCTTCTTCTATCAGTTTCTAGAAGATGCTTATTTGTATGTGGTGAGTATCAGGTAATACCATTTCCTTGCATGAGTCTCTAACCATCTCCTCCATTTTTCTTGACATGTTAAACTATTTGCATAGAGACTAGACTAGTGTGTTTACCCAGAGTATTTTTTCCCATCTGTCTACCAATTCAGTTTAAATCCCTCATTATCAAGGCATCTATCTCTGGAATAATACTTTTCCCATACCAATGACTTAACTTATTGGCAAGACATAAAATGTATCAATCTGTTATCTTGAGTCATATTTTGGAAATGCACATTTTTTAAAATTCCATTTTCATCCCCAGTGTCTTTATTCCTATGTATTTCTCTTCCGAAGTTCCAACTGCCAGTGTGAACAATGACTAAAACACCACCTGTGAGTCCTTGTCTGTATTAATTGCAAAGAGTTTATAATCTCTAAAAAATTATTTTATCTTATTTTTTACTCAAATCATAAGGGCCAAAAGGCAATTGATGGAATATAAATAACATCAAAAAAGATTCTCTCTCAAATCTAAACACCTATAAAGAAAATTCTCATCTCTGTTAATTGCTAAAGAGTTCATAAGCTCTAAAACATTTTGCCTTATATTTTACTCACATAATAAGGATGGAAAGCAGTTGATGGAATATAAATATCTAAAAAAAAAAGTTCTCTCTCAAACTTAAACATCTATAAGGACAATGTATCTATGGATTGACTATTTGGGGTTTTCATTCATTGATTCACTTATCCATGTGTTCAAGAAATATTTGAATTCTCAAATCCATATGTATGCCTGACTCTTTGAAAATTGCATTCTGGAATTAAATAAGACAAGTGATTAGCCTCATTGAGCTTATATTACAATCAGAGTTTCAGATAATAAAGGAAGAGGAAAACAAATAAGTAATAAATAAGCAGAAACAGTGCCATAGGTACGAATTGGAATAAACAATAGATAGAAAGTGATTTGTGGGGAGGATCTCTTTAGGTAGAGTGCATTGCATCGATTTTTCCTGGGTGATGGAGAAACTACAAGCAAAGATCTGAAGAAGGAAGTCAGGTAGAGAGGATTTAAAGACATGTTTGCTGTTTCTGAATATGAGGTTGTATAAATGCTTAGGTATGGTGATTGATCAGATAAAGAAATGCCTGTCTCATACTCACAGTATGAAGGTAGTAGGAGGTGTGCGGCTTTATGATGATGAGAAAGGAATGTGAGACTTAAGGACTTACTCTGATGACAGACTCTTAAGTAAGACAAGTCTGATACTCTTGAATACTTTGCTCAGCTATACGGGGTTTCTGGATATTTGCTCCTTTTCCATGATACAGACATGGTGTGGGGGAGGTGCTCTGCTACTTGTTGGACAAAATGGAATTGACTATCAAAAGTAAATTGTCTACTGTAAACACATAGTTTTTCCTTCATATTGCCTAAAGAGTTTTCTTACTGTCTTAACTGTCTAACAAAGACTGATATTTCTCTAATTGGAGTCTAGTCTTCACACTTCAAAAATCTCCAATCATGCCCAGGGTTTTCTCTCTTTTCCCCTTTGTCTTATTATTTCCCCTGATTCTGGTTTGCATTCTCCTCCACTACTACTAATCTATGCAACTATGTGAAAGCTATTTACTTTTTTGTGGTTTAGGTTCCTCAACTGTAAAAACATAATCATACTACTACCTACCATTTGGACTAAGTCCAAGGTCATTCAGATAATTTTTGTAAAGCAATTAATGCAATCCTGTGAACTTAGAAATCCTCAAAATTCACTTGTCTGTGTGCGCTATTTGCTCTGTCATATCTGACTCTGTGACCCCATGGACTGTAGCCTACCATGCTGCTCTGTCCATGGGATTCTCCAGGCAAGAATACTGGAGTGGGTTGCCATTTGCTTCTCCACGGGATCTTCCTGACCCAGGGATCAAACCCAGGTCTCCCACATTACAGGAAGATTCTTTACCATCCAAGCCACCAAGGAAGTCCCAAAATGCATTAGCTGTTTTTCTATTATGAGGCTCTTGTACTACTTATATTTCTTTCTCCTTTAATATTTCCTTCATTAACATTTTAGTTCATATTATTGGTTTGAGATTCTGGGTAATTGAGTGATTATGTCATTCCTTCATTTTTTCATCTTTTATATAATTATATTTTAACTAAATCTTGAAGTATATATTTAAAGAATGCACACATTTTGAGTCAATAGATTAAAAAATTTTCGTGGGAAGGGAAAAGTCATGTAAGCTTTTCAAGGGAAAAGTCATGTAAACCTGATTTATGTCAAGAAATAGAATGTTCACAGCATCTCAGGACGTCCCACTTTTGGTTCTTCTCAGTCACTACCGCTCACAAAGCTAGCCACAATTGTGACTTTTTCACCATGGGTGATTTTGCTTGTTCTTGAAACTTGTGTAAATGAAATTTAGCCATAGGCACTACTTTGCTTCTGGCCTTTTGCTTGATACTGTATTTATAAGGAAGGTCTTCCTACTGTTGCATGGAGCAATAGTTGGTTAATTCTCAGTGCTGTAAAGCAAGGTGAGCCGACTACAGTCCATGGGTCAAACCTGGTCCAGCACCTATTTTTTTTTTAGTATAGCAGTGCTCATTTATGGGCTTCCCTGGTAGCTCAGATTCTTTAGAATCTACCCACTAATGCAGGAAATGCCGGTTTGATTCCTGGGTTTGTAAAGATGCTCTGGATGAGAAAATGGCAAACCATTCCAGTGTTTTCACCTGGGAAATCCCATGGACAGAGGAGCCTGGTAGGCTAAGTCTATGGGGTTGCAAAGACATGGCTTAGTGACTAACCACACACATGCTCATTTGTTTATGTATTGTCTATGACTGCTTTCAGGCTGCCTGGGTAGAGCTGAGTCATTGTGATAAGAGAGTGTGTGACCTGCAAAGCCTGGAATATTTACTTTCTGGCATTTTTTAGTGAAAAGTTCACTGACCTGTGCATTAATTTAGGGTGGGCTCAGCTGCAGCTTCCATGCCCTTAGGACAGTTCAGCCACTCGGTAATGTTCAACTTTTTGCGATCCCATGGACTTCAGCACCCCAGGCTTCCCTGCTCATCACCAACTCCCAGAGCTTTCTCAAACTCAGTCCATCGAGTCGGTGATGCCATCCAACCATCTCGTCCTCTGTTGTCCCCTTCTCCTCCCACCTTCAATCTTTCCCAGCATCAGGGTCTTTTCAAATGAGTCAACTCTTTGCATCAGGTGGCCAAAGTATTGGAGTTTCAGCTTCAACATCAGTCTTTCCAATGAACACCCAGAACTGATCTCCTTAGGATGGACTGGTTGGATCTCCTTGCAGTCCAAGGGACTCTCAAGAGTCTTCTCCAATGCCACAGTTCAAAAGCATCAATTCTTCGGCACTCAGCTATCTTCACAGTCCAACTCTCACATCCACACATGACCACTGGAAAAACGATAGCCTTGACTAGACGGACTTTCGTTGGCAAAATAATGTCTCTGTTTTTTAACACACTGTCTAGGTTGGTACCTTTTCTTCCAAAGAGCAAGTGTCTTTTAATTTCATGGCTGCCATCACCATCTGCAGTGATTTTGGAGCCCCCAAAATAAAGTCTATCACTGCTTCCATTGTTTCCCCACGTCCTTAAGGCAGATTGTATTACTTGCTAGAATTGAACCCAGCCTCTATGAGAAAACGACACAATATCAAGTCAAACTCTGCCACTTAGTGAGGGTAGGGAAGTTACCAAACCTGTGTAAAATTTAATGATTTTCTGTCATTGCTGCTGAATAGTGAGGATAAGAGTGCCTTCCTCACATGGTGTTTGTGAAGAGTTGTAAGGTTTAAATATGATCTTGTGAGGTCTTTCATTTGGTGCATCTCACATTAGCTGTGAGACCCAGATCAAATTTCTTTTCATTTTGGCCACACCACGCAGCATGAGGGATCTAAGTTCCTTGACCAGGGATCGAACCTGTGCCTCCTGCAATAGAAGCATGGAGTCTTAACCACTGGGCCACGAGGGAAGTCCTCAGAGCAGGTTTCTTACACTCATGCCACAGTGTCCTCATCTGTAAAAAGAAGACAATTACAGTTGTACCTCTAGGGGTTGTTTTGAGGATGGATGAGTTACTTCTCTAAGAAGCACTGATAAAAAGCCTTGATAAAAATGTCTGCCAAAGAGCTGGCACTTAGTAATGCTAGTCTTCCTGTCACAATCATCGCCATCAATATTATCATCAATATTATTACTAATAATATCACCAATATTATTCCCAGTATTTCATTAAATAAAAAAGAAATCTAAAAGTATAAAGAAAATATTAGAAAATTATGACATAGAATCTCCTAATGAAGACTCTTCTTTTGAGTACTAAAAATATCCAAATTATTTGCCTTATAAATTATCATCTGCTTCCATTTGTGGGATTCCATTTTGAACTGAAAGGTAGACCTCAGAGAACAACTGAAAGTGCCAAACCTGCCTTACTTTAATGTAGAAGGAGAAATTCAAAGATTTAGGGATCTTTTAGCTCCACATATAAGTGATATTATCCAGTTTTTACTTTCTCGGTCAGACTTATCTCATTTACCATAATGCTTTCAAGGTCCATCCTTGTAGTCACAAATGTCAGGATATCATTCTTTTTCATGGCTGAATACTATTCCACTGTATGCACATGTGCATGCATGAGTACATACATGCGTAATATATATGATTTAATACATATATACATATGTACATATATATCACATACTTTTATCTATCCACATGTTGATAGACACATTGTTTGCATATCTTGGATAATGAGAATAATGCTGCAATAAGCAAGTGGAAGTGCAGGTATCTCTTCAATATCATGTGTTCATTTCATTTGGGTATATACCTAGAAGTGGGTTGCTGGATCATATGGTAGTTCTATTTTTGGTTTTTTGAAAACCCTTGAAAGTTGTTAAGACAGAAGATCTTAAAGATTTTCACAAAAAAGAAATGGTAATTATGTGACATGATGAAAGCGTTAGCTAACATCATGGTGGTAATCATATTGCAATATGTAAGTGTAACAAATCCACACATTGTACATCTTAAACTTAGAAATTTTACCTCATTAAAGCTGGGGAAAACATAAGTTTGTTCTTTAAGTCTGTGGATAGTTAAGCAGTTTGACATCAACATGTATACACTGCTATATTTAAAATGGATAACCAGTAAGGACCTACTGAATAGCACTGAGAACCCTGCTCAACATTATATAACAACCTAAGTGGGAAAAGTATGTGAAAAAGAATAGATACATGTATATGTATTACTGAATCACTTTGCCACACACCTGAGACTATCACATTGTTCATCCACTATACTCCAACATAAACTAAGAAACTTAAGAAAAGGCTGGGGAAAACAATGGTAGGGAGATTGGAATGTTAGAGTGTGTTTGTTTTTTAAAACCTACTCACTCTCCCTGGGTGGGTTTAGAAGACACACATTTCACCACAACTGTGAGAAATACAGCCATAAAAAAGAATGAAATAATGCCATTTGCAGCAACATGAATGGAGCTAGAGACTGTCATACTGAGTGAAGTAACAGAGAAAGACAAATATAATCGATATCTCTTATATGTGGAATCTAAAAAAGGATGCAAATGAACTTATCTCCAAACAGAGTCACAGATGTAGAAAGCAAACTTATGCTTACCAAGGTGTAAAGGGGATAAGGATAAATTGGGAGATTGGGATTGACGTATGCACACTGCTATATTTAGAATAGATAACTACAAGGACCTGCTCCATAGCACAGGGGACTCTGCTCAGTACTCTATCGTGGTCTACACAGGAAAAGAATATAAAAAAGAGTAGGTTTATATACATATACACACACACACATATATGTATGGTTGATTCACTTTGCTGTATACCTGAAACTAACACAGCATTATAAATCAGCAATGAAAAGCAGTGAAAGCATTATTTGCCCAGTTGCTTCGGACTCTTTGCGACCCATGGACGGTATGCTGCCAGGTGTCCATGGAATTATCCAGGCAAGAATACCAGAGTGGATAGTCATTTCCTTCTTCAGGGGATCTTCCCAACCTGGCAATTGAACCCACACCTCCTGTACTGTGGGCAGACTCTTTACCATCTGAGCCACCAGCCAACTCAGGAGACACCAGAGATCTGGCTTGGATCCCTGGGTCGGGAAGATCCCCTGGAGGAGGAAAAGGCAACCCAATCCAGTGTTCTTGTCTGGAAAATACCAGGGACAGAGGAGCCTGATGGGCTACAGTCCATGAGGTTGCAAAGAGTGAGACAGGACTGAGTATGCCCACACTGCACCAGAGAAAGTTTATACAAATATATACCTTAAACCTGTATCTGTAATAGCAAAAATATTTATAATAATATTTATAAATATCTATAAACAAAAATATTTATAAATGATAGTCTGAAACTCCATAAATAGGGATTGGGTAAGTCAAGAATTATGTAGACATTGCTTGGAAAATTATGCAGTATTGAAAGAACTTTTGAAGGTTAAATATAAAACCAAGTGTAAGTTTTAGTACTAGGTGATAAATGGAGAATGTAAAACTGATTTGAAAGTAAAAAGTTTTGAACAAAATTTTTTGATAAAAAGAAACATTGTATTTTTATGTATCTAAGTATTTTTACATATCCATACCATCCACAAATCCATATGCACTTCTATGTAAATAGTATATATATCTGAATAGTATACAATCCTATTTTCTCAACATTTTGTGATTTCCAAATATTTAAATTTTCCACATCGAACATGTATGATTTTATCATTCAGAAAAAGCAAAGTAAACAAAATGCTACGAGAAGAAACAGGTTGTAGCAAATTTACATGGTGTTTGCATTAATTACAATAAAGGCTGTCAGTTTTGTTTTTAATTTCTTAACAAATCCTAGGTTTGATCGTCAAAAGCCGTTGCTTTAGTTTTCAAAACAGTATCCAGATTGTTAAGTAAACTGAACAGAAACTGACTGCTTCTCTTTGCCAAAAAGTAAAACTCTTGCAAGTGGCAGCTAGTGACACTGTTACTCGGTGAGCAGCTATCTTTTTCACATAACTCACCAAATGGGTCCAGAGCTTTGCATCTGGGGTTTATAATAAATGAAATATCACCACTGGTTTTTGTAAGAGATCTATATTGCAAAATGTTCTTTCTCAGAGTTGGCCATGGGACTCTTGTTCTTCAGTTCTGTATCAACCAGATGAGCATAGGTTGATAGTTGAATATCAACAGATGAGCATAGCTGAAATGAGTACACAGTGCCAGTTTTGGGTAGATTTCATGGATTTCTCAGCAAGAGAGATAGGACCTTCGGCAATAACTGTGGAGAATCTATGCTTCAAGAAAATAGTACTCACAATTCTCTAAGTCAGTCCCCACTTCATTCCTTGGATATTTTTGCTTTTATTTCACCTGTTGCTACTTTTTAAAATGGCCCTAGATGATAGAAAAAACATACCTGTCACAATTACATTTGCTATATATATATACATATATATATATATATATTTGTATATATATATATATATATATATATATATATATATACAGCTGTTTTCCCTGGTGGCTCAGAAGGTAAAGACTGCCTACAATGTGGGAGACCTGGGTTTGATCCCTGGTTCAGGAAGATCCCCTGAAGAAGGAAATAGCAACCCACTCCAGTATTCTTGCCTGGACATTTCCATGGACACAAGAGCCTAGTGGGCTACATACAGTCCATAGGGTCGCAAAGAGTTGGATACGACTGAGCGACTAACACTGTGTACTACTGTGTACTATATATACATATTTAATATGACTATTAAATATATATGCTTGGTAAAATCCTTTGGAGAAATACAAAATTAAAATCTCAGCCATAGGAAGAAGGAAATGTCCTTATATACACGTTTGTCCACATAGACACACATTTAGAGGTAATTATTTAAAGCTAGAAAATTAGGAGATTTTGTGAAAGTGAAAGTGTTAGTTGCTTAGTCATGTCCGTTTCTTTGCAACTCCATGGACTGTAGCCCCTTACACTCCTCTGTAGAATTCTCCAGGCAAGAATACTGGAGTGGGTAGCCATTCCCTTCTCCACGAGATCTTCCTGACCCAGGGATCGAACCCAGGTCTCCCACATTGCAGGCAGATTCTTTACCATCTGAACCACCAGGCAAGACTTTAATCAGTGACCAATAACATGAAAATGTCCATTATCACTTTACAACTGATTAAAAGTAAAAAGTATGTGCAACATAAAGACCAGAGAGTGTAAGCCATTGACTATTTTATTCTCAACAAAGGCTCACACATGACTGCATATTTAGGCATCCCTATGGTCATTTTTCATTTAAGGTGACCGGCTCTATCTGTAATCATCTATCTATCATTTATCTATTGATAGAACTCTATACTTCAGCATATCTCAAATTATTTTGGTGGCAATCTTTTCTAGGGCTTATTTTGCTCCTCAGACATTCATCCTATAAATAATAGCGCAATCTGCTGTAGTGTAATCTATATTATTGGCAGAATTCTTCATGTTTATGCATTAAGTATCACTAAAAATACATTGCACATTTTCATATTGGAAAAAATATTAACCTTTGAATCTCTTAGGATATAATTTAAAATGTAAACAGAAATTTTAAGGAAATATTCAGAAGTTTTAAATACATACAAAATAAAGTCACTAATAGTCACTAATATTAAACATTAGATGAAATCAGATTTATAGAATTAAAGATATCTGCCTTATGAATTTAGTAACTGTGATGAGAAAATGTTCTCTAAAATTATTATAAAAGGTAATACATATTCTGCCATAGGAACTATCAGTTTTGCCTCAATAAGTTTCTTTTTCATGTTTTGACAAAATATGTCATAGCTTTAAGTTTTCATTAGCATCACAGTTCTTAGACCTGTGTTATTTACATCACAGCTGCCAATACCTTTTTTAGTCTTCAACAATAAAAAAATACATATCGAATCCAGTTTTATTGTTTTGGCTACTGGTTTTACAAGTTACAGAAAAAAGTATCAATAGGCAGGGGAGATTATTTGAAAGTTTTGAATAGAGAATGAAATCATCTGAAAGGTGCTTTATGTAGATCTGTGAAGTGACCATTGGAGAAATTGTTGAGATGGGCAACTGTTCAGAGGAAATGGCAAATGATCAAAGCTTAAACAAGGATTTGGCAATGGAATAGGAAGTAAGAGGAATGTAGTAAAAGGAATTTGGTGAAAAGGCAAATGCAGAAAATTGTTTTATTCTCCTTGGTACCCACTGAACTTCGAACAGTACTCTCCACTGGTGCTCAGCCTATGCTCATTGACCAAAAGGAAGCAGTGAATTTTTTGTGGGTGACTAAGGGGAAAAGCAGCATTGCTCCCATCTAAGTTACCTAAATCAAGAATAGGATGGCTTCTTAAAACAAGGACATCATTCAAATCAACTGCAGAGGAAATGATGGCAGGCTACTTTAGAGATGAAGTAGTTTGAAAAGAATGCCTGTGGTTGTAATACAGAAAGCAGTTTTATCAATGTGAAAAAAAGTGGAAAATAAATGATTGCCATACATTCATCTTTTCCCACAAAAACATAGCTCCAAATATGTCATTCAACTACCCATTAAACACATATTACACAATAATCAAAAGATATTTAAAAGGATATTTTACAGTTTCTAAAACATGCTTCCATGAATTCCATTATCTGAAAATTAAGGCAAGAATTTTTATAATGATGGAGAAGATAGAGGAGGCAATTTTATTATCATTTTATAGATGAAATATATGAGGATAAGAGAAGATAATTTTAAAGCACAGCTTATTAAGAAACAGAAATATATTCTAAAACTTCTCTTTTTTTGACTATATAATTTAAATTATATTTGTAACCAGAGATTTCATATAACAAATTTCAGTAATTTTAAGAGTGAAATTCAGTGAATTTTGACAAATGTACTAAAGCAGTGTAACTATAACCATAAGAAATTTTAATGAAATTCGCTCTTCTAAAACATGCCAATAATTCACTGTCAGGTGAAAGTCCAAATCTGGCCCACACGTCTGAGCTCTCTCTGGTGTAGGAGGGGAATCTTATATCCCCTTGCCCAATATTACCTATCAGTTCAATTTTTAACCTTTTTGTTTTCTACAGCTCTGAACAACACCTCAGTTCAGTTCAGTCTCTCAGTCGTGTCCGACTCTTTGTGACCCCATGGACTGCGGGACACCAGGCTTCCCTGTCCATCACCAGCTCCCAGAGCTTGCTCAAACTCATGAACACCACCAACAATATTAATGTTTAACTCTGAAAATAATCTGGTATATATCATGTCATTGACAATAACACTGTGGCTCTAGTAGAGGGTATTTTGGACAATTACAACCTTAAGGTAAAAGAAACAGGAAGTAAATCACTATACCTTTTTTTGTTTGTTTAAATATATATATATATATATAATGTATTTACTTTGCTAGGATACTCCCCAGACCCATTCTGTCTATGCTTAAGTTTCCATGAAAAATTCCTCAGTTATGGTCAGAGAAAGGAAGTGAAAAGTGTTAGTCGCTCAGTCATGTCAGACTCTGTGACCACACGGACTGTAGCCCACCAGGCTCCTCTGTCCATGGAATTCTCTAGGCAAGAACACTGGGGTGGGTTGCCATTCCCTTCTTCAGGGGATCTCCCTCATAACCCAGGGATTGAATCTGGGTCTCCTGCATTGCAGACAGATCTTTACCGTCTGAGCCACCAGGGAAAGGAAAAAAGCATCAAGAAACCAAAAGAAAATTTCTTGTTTTAAAGAGAGAATATCAAATCATTAGTTTGAAAGGAGAGACAAGATGGGAAGTATATTTATGAAAGTCTTCCTTTATTAATCACAATTCATTCTAATTCTAACTGGACATAGCCATTCAAGCCATTCAGCTATAGCTTTGTTTTGTCTTAATTTGGGGGAAAAATACCACCTGAGAGAAAGAAAATTGGTGGGGAATACCAGTATAAGAAAAATGTCTCAAGAGAAGAAAACGAGATAGTATCTAAAGAAAGTGCTGTGACTTTTTAGTCACAGAGGATTCTTCAGTGACTGAACCTTAAAAAAAAAGCGAAGCAGAGGAGAAGGTGCTTGAACCTAAATACAGATGTAGTAGATGCACAAAACTGCAAGAAGGCTCATGCGAAAAAAAAAAAAAAAACCAGCCTGAGCCTTGCAGAATATGCTGCGGACAACAGACAGCACTTTTTGCTAGGTTTTAAACATGAAGAGAAACAACGAAGAGAGTTCCAGTCTTTGAAACAGATGGCACAATGTTAACAGAACAACTTCACCGCTGTTTTGCTTTTGTTCTATTCACAGAGGGAATCTGTCTCCCCGAAATTGTTGGAGGCAAGTAAGATGCTCTTGATATCCCAGGGGAGCTGACCAGGTAGAGAGATAACACAGCTCCAGCACCTCCAGATCAGAGCACCTCCAGGCCAGAACTATTACCAGAGGACAGAAAGAAAGACTTTCCAGAACCACCTTCAGCAATCATCGCAATCCATGTAGAATGAGATACAGGACCCAGGGAAATAATTCCATTTAAAAAAAAAGTTAAATGATACATGTGAGACCTCTGTGTCAGTTATTTAGGTTGTTTCAGAGTACTGTATACAGAAAAAAATGGAAGGTCGCTCAGTCGTGTCTGACTCTTTGTGACCCCATGAGGCTTCTCTGTCCATGGGATTCTCCAAGCAAGAATACTGGAGTGGGTAGCCATTCCCTTCTCCAGGGGATCGTCCCAACCCAGGTATCAAAACCAGGTCTTCCACATTGCACACAGATTCTTTACCATCTGAGCCACCAGGGAAGCCCCATATACAGAAGAGAAGGAAGCAAATACTGGGCTCCAATATGAATTCATTAAGAACAAATCACAGTGTGAAGTGTAATTTCCTTTTTTCTTGAGAAAACAAGAAAATGCCATTACTTTGGTCTGAATTAACTTTTGTGAAAGACCTCTTTCACTCAGTATCATGTTTCTGAGATTCATCCTTGTTTTTGCATGTATCAGTAGCTCATTCCTTCTCACTCCTGAGCAGTAGTCCATTGTATGGGTACATTCCAGTTTATTTATTGATTTTTTTTTACATCACAGTTTATTTATTCTTTTTTGGCCATACCCACAGCTTGTGGGATCTTAGTTCCCCAACCAGGGATTGAACTGGGGCCCTCAGCAATGAATTGTAGAGTCCTAACCACTGGACCACCAGGGAAGTCCCTATTTATTGATTCTTACATTGATAGATACTTGGATAAATTTAGTTTTTTATTACAAGAAGAAATCAGCTATGGGTATTTTCAACACTAACTTTTCTTAAAACAATCTTTCAGTTTTCTCAGGCAAATACCTAGGCATGAAATTCTGATATATAATTTTTGATATATGTACTAAAATATGATTATATATTTATTATTTATCAGATCCCTTTTCCTGAAGTAAAAGGGAATTACTCTGTTTTATTTCCACTCACATGCGAGTTGTTAAGTCTCCATATTCTTGTCAGTGCTTCATTTTGGCAGTCATTTTCATTTTAGCCAATCATGTGTGGGTGAAGTTTTCATTCTAAAAAGTCTGTTAACACCTCATTGACAGACAGTGATAGAATAATCTAAAGAATCATAATTGGTTGAACAACATATCTTAGGAAGGACAGTCAAAGGATTTTTCAAAGGATTACCTTTGATTCTTGGGGCTTCCCAGGTGACCCAGTGGTAAAGAATCCACCTGCAATGCAGGAGACGTGAGTGAGTTGGATCCCTGGGATGGGAAGACTCCCCTGGAGAAGGAAATGGCAACCCACTCCAGTATCCTACTGAGAAATTCCATAGACTGGTGGGCTACAGTCTATGGGGTCGCAAAGAGTCAGGCACGAATGAGCGCGCGCGCACACACACACAAACACACACACACACACACACACACACGCAGGAATGACAATCAGAGGATTACCTTTGATGCAGTCAGTCCAACTACTAACTGCATGACCTCGGGCAAGTTACGCATGTCTGCTTCTTGTTTTGTGAAATCATCATGGACCCACCCACCCCATACCACCTAGGTTTGTCATGCTGATTAAATGAGAATATCCATAAGAGACTTAAAAGGACTCTTGTCTCATATCACTCATTCAATACATCTCAAATAATAAGTTTGAGAAACTAGGAGTATCACTAATGCCTCCTATGGTAAGGCCAGAATCTATGACTAACTTGACACAAGAAGCATTTAAATATCCTGGAAGTGATATTAGATTTTGCTGGGGTGTGAATCACTCATTTTGTTTTTCTGGAATGTCAATTTCTGCTATTTTTTTTGAAAACCATATGTCATTATTGAAAGAATCATACCTCAAGTTTCAGGCTGTTTCAGTACAGAATATGATTCATTACTTTGAACTTATTTATTTTTAATGACTTAAACCATAATCATTCATCTCCATTACTTAAAAACATTTTGTCTGACTATAGGTAGAGATATCAAATGAGGCTCATTAAGACCCTTTTTCATTCTGGAAGAAGTAAAGTTTACACTATGACATTTAGTAGATAAAATGAGGAGATTCTGGCGTTTCAAAGACAAAAAGGATCCCTAGATTTTCACTGTAATCATGATTGTGATCTTTCTCCACTTTTGTTTTCCAGCATCAGTTTTCTGAGATATTCTATAAATGACTTTATTTTGTACTGAAATCCATGCATCAGTGTTCAGTGGCATAATTTCAGGTTATATTGTATGTTACCTCTACTCTATAAAAATGCAGTTTCTTTTTTGTTGTTTTTGTTACTGGTTATGTTTTTTTTTCCCTTAGAATTTTGGGTTGTTGCCTTAAATATTTAAAATTTTCAACAAATGCATCCTACAAATTAATCAAACAATTGAAACTCCAACATCTATTTTTTCACATCTATACAAAGAATAAAAACCTCTAAATGAAATAATTTCCAAAATATATTGAGTTATTTATAAAAAATATAAGCATTCATTATGGAAACTGAGACACTGAGTTTGTTGAAAGACAATGATTGTTTTGCTCCAAAAAGCTGATTTATAAGTAATTTTGAAATCATAGAATATGAAGGAAAAGTGGATAGAAAAAAACAAAATTAAGTTAAAAAAATAAAAATGTGAAAAAAAGAGAAAACAAAACAGTATCTTAAACCAAAGTAGAGATTGTATCATTCAAATGGAATAAGATCATGTCTTACAAGTATTTCAGGAGCGAGAAGATTCTGGGGTCCAGACTGTCTAGCTAGCAGCAGATGGAAAATTTACACCCACTTCAACTGGGGCATAACTTTTTTTCTTACTGTGCATTTTGCAAAATATAAACTTTTACTCATCAACTCCAGGGCCTTTCCTCATAATGCTTATTATGCATTTCAAAATCTTTCTCTTTTGGGAGAATGTTTGTATGATATTCAGGGGCATTTTACAGTGCTCAGTTTCCTGGGCTATTTTGTACTAAACCGTAGACTGCATAAAGGATTTTTGTAACTCTACACTGTTATTTAGTTGCTCAGTCATGTCTGACTCTGGGACCCCATGGACTGTAGCCTGCCAAGCTCCTCTGTTCATGGGATTTCCCAGCAAGAATACCAGAGTGGATTGCCATTTCCTACTCCAGTGGATCGGGAAGATCCAAGAATTGAATCTGAATCCCCTGCATTAGTAGGAAGATTCTTTACTACTGAGCCACCAGGGAAGTCCAACTCTAGGTTAGGGAGAAACTATGTCCTGGGTATTCTGGGGAAAGGTCTTGTTTATGGAAGTGGCTGAGGACAATTATTAGTAATAGCTTCATTTTACTCCCAAAGGTGTCCTGGTTGAGTGAAAAATCTATGGTCACCCTACTTATGGGTTACCAATGAATTCTGGCTACCCCAGTAACACATGGCTTGGGGCCTTATTCCTCCAAAAGTGGTCCTTGGATTAACAGCACAGAGCACAATTGTTAGACTCTGAGGCCCCAGCCCAGATCCTTGAGTCAGAATCTGCATTTTTAACAAGACTCTCAAGTGATACTTATGTAAATTAAAATCTAAGAAACACTACCCTGGAAAAATAGATTGACCTGACATTAGCCTCAGGACAGTTAGACTTTGTAAACTATTATAAATATCTGTATACAAAATACCAAGCAAAACAGAAAGTTGACTAAAACAAAGAAAATAATGCCAATCTTTTTCTTACCTCTCATTTGCAATTAAATTGCTTTCCTCATTTGCAATTAGATTGTAAATTAACATAGCATTAAAAACTACTCTCTATATCTTTAGAATCTAACTTTGCTTTCATTTTAATTGTTTAATGTGTCAAAAATGCAACTGAGTCATATATTTATTTATATAAACTTTATTAGATAACTATGAACCCAAAAATCTATGTTACTTACTCATGGTAAGAAATAACATGACTAGCATCAATGATATCCCCCAAATTCTCTGCAAACTTCTCTTAGATGTAACTGCTTTTCTGAATTTGTAAAAATCAACTTCTCATCCATCATACATTTGCCTCTCATCCTGGCAATATCAAGCTTTCTTAATTACTATGTATATATATCTTTGTATAGATATATATAGTTACCTAGTTGAGCAAAGTCTTCCATTTTGCTTTATTTCAGTGGAATCTTGGCCACTGCACTTGCATGAAAATTTTAGAATCAACTTATCAATTACCATAAAAATAAACCTGTATTTTAACTTGGAATGCCTTAAATACATACATCAATTTTTGTTGCTTAAACTATGAACATGGCATATCTTTCTATCTAGTCATGTGCCTCAATATTTATTTAACAAAGCTTTATTATTTTTTCTTAGAGGTTTCACACATCTATTGGATTTGTTTCTATGCAGTTCACTTTTGGTGTTACCATAAATTGAATCTTTTAATGTTGTTTTATAAAAGAATTTCAATGATATTTAAAAATACAATTGATTTGCATATGTTAGTTTTGTATATGTTTATCTAACCCTTTTATTAATTCTAAAAATTTAAAGTAGATTGAGATTTTCTCTTCATACAATGATATCATCAGCAATTAGTGACTACTTCCATCTTTTGCTCCCCAAGAATCCGCCTGCAATGCAGAAGACCTGGGTTCAATTCCTGGGTAGGGAAGATCCCCTAGAGAAGGGAAAGGCTATCCACTTCAGTATTCTGGCCTGGAGAACTCCATGGACACAGTCCATGGGGTCGCAAAGAGTCAGACACGACTGAGCGACTTTCACTTCACTACATCGTTTGTAATCTTTTTGCCTCAAATTTCTTGATATTTGCCTTTTTTGCTGAATGACATTGCTCAAAATTTTTTCATAAACATCATGACTGGGCCATCCTTTTTTTATCCTGAATCTCAAAAAGAAAGATTTCAAGACTTCATCAGTGTAATCTTAAAGGGAAAGTTTTCGGTGTTTCACAAATATGGTACATATTGCAGTTTCCTGTAAATAACAATTATATAAAAAAAATAAGTTATAAAGTTAAGAAAATTCTCTTCTATTATCCATTCTTAAAATTTTCATCATAAATTTTCTTTTCATCTATTTAAATTGTTACATATTCCTTTTTCCCTAATATAAGAGTGAGATAAAACCTGTTAATCTATTTTGTGATGTTAAACATTACACTTCTGTAGCAAACCACTTCTTGATCATGATAAATTATAATATTTTCTGAATTATATTTGATAATGTATTATAATTTTAAATATGTTTATATGTGATATTGATGTGTATATTTCCTTTTTCCTGTTTTTGTTGTCAGATTTTGGTAGCAAGGTTATAAATAACTCCAAAACCAAATTGGGAAATATTACCACTTTTTCTGATCTTTGAATTTACTTGCCCATGTTTCTGATAATTCTCCTGACTGATTGGTGTATAGAGATTTCTTTGTGGGTAGATCTTCTTCTACTTCTTTAATTTTTTCAGGAGCTAGGATTATTTGGGTATTTTGTTACCTGAATCATTTTCAGTAAGTTCTATTTTTTTCTGGGTATTTTCTAAAATTCTCAACTTTTAAATGCTTTGGAATAAAAGTATCTCATAGTATCAAAATATTGCATCTATTTATGTGCTCCTTTTTTATTCCTTTCATTTATTTGAGCCTTTTTCTTCCTGTACACATTAGTCTGATTAAAGATTTATCAATTTTACTTGTCCTGTCAGATTGCCAACTTTGGGGTATTTTCCTCCTGTTTTTTTAAAAGTGTATCTTATAGAACTATCTAAATCCAGAAGATATATTAAAATAACCCTGTATCACCAGAAATTTATGTCTTTGTTTTTCTTAACTTGATATGTACTCGTATTTCTCAATTTATAAAAATGATATTAGGTGAAAAATCTAAATTTATTAAAACTTGGAAAGGCAATTAAATTGTTAAATAATGGTATGCTTGAGAAATTAGTCTCTCTCAAAGAGACTCTCAAGCCAAAGAATGCTCAAGCTACTGCACAATTGCACTCATCTCACACGCTAGCAAAGTAATGCTCAAAATTCTCCAAGTCAGGCTTCAACAGTACATGAACCCTGAATTTCAAGATGTTTGAGCTGGATTTAGGAAAAGCAGAGGAATCAGAGATCAAATTGCCAACATCCATTGGATCATAGAAAAAGCAAGAGAGTTCCAAAGAAAAATGCATCTACTTCTTTATTGACATGCCAAAGCCTTTGACTGTGTGGATCACAACAAACTGCTGAAAATTCTTAAAGAGATTGGAATACCAGACCACCTGACCTGCCTCTTGAGAAATCTGTATGCAGGTCAGGAAGAAAGTTAGAACTGGACATGGAACAACAGACTGGTTCCAAATAGGAAAAGGAGTATGTCAAGGCTGTATATTGTCACCCTGCTTATTTAACTTATATGCAGAGTACATCATAAGAAACGCTGGACTGGATGAAGCACAAGCTGGAATCAAGATTGCCGGGAGAAATGTCAATAACCTCAGATATGCAGATAACACCACCCTTATGGCAGAAAGCAAAGAAGAACTAAAGAGCCTCTTGATGAAAGTGAAAGAGGAGAGTGAAAAAGTTGACTTCAAACCCAACATTCAGAAAACTAAGATCATGGCATCCAGTCCCATCACTTCATGGCTAATAGATGGGGAAACAGTGGGAACAGAGATAGACTTTATTTTTGGGGGGGGCTCCAAAATCACTGTGGATGGTGACTGCAGCCATGAAATTAAGACACTTGCCTCTTGGAAGAAAAGTTATGACCAATCTAGACAGCATATTAAGAAGCAGAGACATTAATTTGCTAACAAAGGTCTTTCTAGTTAAAGCTATAGTTTTTCTAGAAGTCATGTATGGATATGAGAGTTGGATTATAAAGAAAGCTGAGTGCCAAAGAATTGATGCTTTAGAACTGTGGTGTTGGAGGAGACTCTTGAGAGTCCCTTGGACTGCAAGGAGATCCAACCAGTCCATCCTAAAGGAAATCAGTTCTGAATATTCATTGGAAGGACTGATGCTGAAGCTGAAACTCCAATGCTTTGGTCACTTGATGTGAAGAACTGACTCCTTGAAAAAGACCCTGATGCTGGGAAGGATTGAAGGCGGGAGGAGAAGGGGATGACAGAGGATGAGATGGTTGGATGTCATCACCGACTCAATGGACATGAGTTTGAGTAAACTCTGGGAGTTGGTGATGGACAGGGAGGCCTGGTATGCTGCAATCCATGGGGTCGCAAGGAGTTGGACATGACTGAGCGACTGAACTGAACTGAGAAATTAGTATCTCTCAACTAGCAGGAGGTTCCAGAAATATGTAACAATCTAAAAACTATTTTTTAATCCTTAAAGAATGAACTAAAAAATTTTTGTATTGCAAATTTCAAGAGTCCATTTTATTTCACTCAACTACAATTTATTGCCTATGTAATCTTACACTGTGTACACTGCAATAGAACCATAGAATGTGCTCACCAAAGCATTTTTATTTTGCTTCTGTACCTATATTTATGTCACATACTAAGGGCCCCTTTTAATCACGGGAGACTATTTGACTAGTTCTGGCCAAAAGTGTGTATATGTAGTTTCTGTATGTTACATCTTTGGTCTTTAAAGACTCTTAAGTGACTTTCCACACATGTTTTCTCTCTTACTAATGCCACCGGATACAGGGGACTTCAGTATCTCGGAAACACAAGATCCCAGATTCCTGAGTTGTACGTTGGGGGCGGTCTGGCCTAATGATTTGTTCAAACTACTTTTTAAAAAAAATTATTTACTCTTTTTATTACTTGGCCTACCATTGAGACAATCTATAACAAGAAGAAGAGAGTATATTAGCATATGTTCAAACTACTTTAACCTGTAATGTGTGGCAGACATAAACCTTTCCTGAGATAGAACACTGATACTTCAAAATGTAACTGTTAACCCCCTACGTGCCATCTTTACCTATGTAGTAATCAGTACTTTGAATTGAGATGCTGCTGTTGGGGAAAAAGTAACATACGTAGCATTTGTTATAGCCAACATATAAAATTTATGGTATTAGTCACCTGCAGGTGGTAAGTGAAAAGATGTACCAGAACAGATGGCTGGATATTTATTCATGCTACGTTGCTGCAAAACATTTAATAAAACTCTCACCCGCTATAAGTTGGAATGCAAATAATGTGCCTGTTCTGTAGTTTAGGGGAAAAATTTGGAAAGTGGTGTCATAATAGTATATAATGCTAATTGCTGGCTGTTTTTGGCAAGGTATTGGAAGAAAGAGGAAATGAGCCTGGTAAAAATATTAACTGCTTTGAATTCAGAACTGAAAGACAATGAAAAAAAGTCCAGAAAATAAAAGCCTTGCATATTTTGAAAGAGATTACTTTTATCCCCCCAAAGTTAAAAAAATGGCAGGGATGGGTGTTGTGGAAGGGGACCTAAAAAGACCTTGAATGTCCAGGGCTAATAACATTTCTCAATTGTATAAGCTATTCAGACTAAATATTAGATCAAGGCGGTGGTCTCCCCAGTTTTCCTTCCAGATCACCTCAAAATTGTTACCCTTAAGTTTAAAGAGTGATCCTTGTGCCAGGAAGTGTAGAAATGTCAGCTACATGTTGGCACTTGCCATCTACCGCCACAGGGATTAAACCACGTGCTGCTGCAGCTGCTGACCTTCAGCACCCCCTGAAAACTGTTCAAGGTGGAGAGCAGGGCTCTGCTCTGTGAAAAACTGGCAGAACATGTCTTCAGGTAGATATTTTCAGGAGTCAATTTTATGAGTCCACTTCCGGTATCTCCTCATACCTAGAAAAGCATTAAAATCCTTCATGGTGATGGCTCTTTCTTGTGACTAGCAGAAACCTTCTGCAAAAAGATGTGTTTGACTGCATGTTCTTCTCCTTCACCAAAATCACATATATACGGACCTTCTCCCACACCTCTTTGGAGCAGGCTCTCAGAGCTATCTGAGGCACTGTTTCCTGAGCTATAGCCGTCATCTGGCCCCCAATAAAACTTGACTCACAACTCTAATGTTGTGCATTTTTTAAGTCAACAGAAATAAGCTATATACAGTATATTGATTATTTAGTTGGACAATTAATTATCATCCTGCTTATTCAGTAATAAATTCCAATCTATTAACATGCACTAGTCTTCCTCTCCATTTTCTGGTTCTGACTCCTATGGAATCTAATTTATTTCTTCAGCTAACAGACATTTTACTATTTAATCAGAGACTCAACATACGATGTCAAACATCAGAAAAAGTATTTCTAGGAAGACACTGAGTATCAAAATGGTGAAATAATTGGAAGAGAAGGGAAGGAATTATGTGAGTGGGATTAGTAATATAAATGTGCTAAATCTTGGTCTCAATAATAAGAATTAAGTGGATAATATTTAATATAGAAAGCTAGGAAATATAATTATAAGGAAATTGTTTAGAATTACTGAGGTAAAGCCAGGAAAAAAAAAAGTGAAAATCTTTTTGGGGTGAAATCAGAAGTGGAGTTTGGTTCAGTCGACCTATATATTAAAATATAGGTACAATTTGAGTTTTAAACTATGTACTTTATTTTCAAAGCAAATAATAAGTAAGTAAATAAATAACAAAAACAAAGTGCAACTATTTTGCATGTGGGTAAGATTTCAAAACATTTTATGAGAGTACATGACAGTGGATCCATTTTTTTGTTGTTGATGTGGACCATTTTTAAAGTCAGGCTGCCCAGGTGGCTCAGTGGAAAAGAATCATTTTGCCAATGCAGGAGATGCAGGAGATACAGGTTCGATCCTTGGGTTGGGAAGATCCCCTGGAGAAGGGAATGGCTACCCACTCCAGTATTCTTGCCTGAAGAATTCCATGGACAGAGGAGCCTGGGGTGCTGGTCACAGAGTCAGACACTACTGAGCACACACACACATTTTTAAAATCTGTTAAATTTGTTACAGCATTGCTTCTGTTTTATGTGTTAGTTTTTTGGCCACATGGCATGTGGGATCTTAGCTCCCCGACTAGGAATCAAACTCTCACCCTCCACATTGAAAGGTGAAGTCTTAACCACTGTACCACCAGGGAGTCCTAGTGGATCCATTCTGACAGGTTGCAGAATGTGAGTTTGGAATATGTCACGAAGAACTTAGTGTATGATATTGCATTTTGATTGTATCTTGAGGAGGATTGGAACCGAATGAAAGATTTCAATTTAAACAAGAGTAAATTTTTATTTTTATAAAGGTCACCGCGTCACCTCAGGGAAGATACTTCGGTCACTAGTGCTCTAATAGTCTCATTTTGAGAGCTCTTTGGACGTGGCTCAGAGTCCAGTCCTGCTTGTTTTTGTCTCCTTCTGCTGCAGCTTCTCTCCTCTTCATTTATTCTCTTAGTAACACTGGCGCTGAAACCTTGCTAACTTGCCACACATACTGGGAAAAGCTTGAGCCTTCTAAATTCAGAGTCTTGGCAAATTTACTCTGTAAGAGGTCAGATAGTAAATATTTAAGGATTTGGAAATGAAAGTATTTAATGCTCTAGTGTGTCCAACTCTTTGCCACCCCATGGACTGTAGCCTGCCAGGCTCCTCTGTCCATGGGATTCTCCAGGCAAGAATACTGGAGTGGGTACCTATCCCCTTCTCCAGGGGATATTCCTGATCCAGGGGTCGAACCTGGGACTCTTGCATTGCAAGCAGGTTCTTTACCGTCTAAGCCACTGGGGAAGTCCAAGGATTTGGAAGCCACATGTAAACTTTATCACATACTCTATCTCCCCCTTCCCATCACACACCATCCCCCCGCAACCATAATTCTTTAAAAATCATTCCTAGTTCACTGGCTGTCCAAAAACAAGTGACATGCAACATTTGGCCCTTGGAATGTAATTTGCCAACCAGTAATCTGGTAATCAAGAAAGGCAATCCCAAAGAATGCTCAAACTACCACACAATTGCATTCATCTCACACGCTAGTAAAATAATGCTCAAAATTCTTCAAGCCAGGCTTCAGCAATAAGTGAACTGTGAAATTCCAGATGTTCAAGCTGGTTTTAGAAAAGGCAGAAGAACCAGAGATCAAATTGCCAACATCTGCTGGATCATTGAAAAAGCAAGAAAGTTCCAGAAAAACATCTATTTCTGCTGTATTGACTATGCCAAAGCCTTTGACTGTGTGGATCACAATAAACTGTGGAAAATTCTTAAAGAGATGGGAATACCATACCACCTGACCTGCCTCTTGAGAAACCTGTATGCAGGTCAGGAAGCAAGTTAGAACTGGACATGGAACAACAGACTGGTTCCAAATAGGAAAAGGAGTATGTCAAGGCTGTATATTGTCACCCTGCTTATTTAACTTCTATGCAGAGTACATCATAAGAAACGCTGGACTGGAAGAAGCACAAGCTGGAATCAAGATTGCTGGGAGAAATGTCAATAACCTCAGATATGCAGATGACACCACCTTTATGGCAGAAAGTGAAGAGGAACTAAAAAGCCTCTTGATGAAAGTGAAAGAGGAGAGTGAAAAAGTTGGCTTAAAGCTCAACATTCAGAAAACTAAGATCATGGCAACTGGACCCGTCACTTCATGGGAAATAGATGGGAAAACAGTGGAAACAGTGTCAGACTTTATTTTTCTGGGCTCCAAAATCACTGCAGATGGTGATTGCAGCCATGAAATTAAAAGACGCTTACTCCTTGGAAGGAAAGTTTTGACCAACCTAGATAGCATATTAAGAAGCAGAGACATCACTCTGCCAACCAACGTCCATCTAGTCAAGGCTATGGTTTTTCCAGGGGTCATGTATGGATGTGAGAGTTGGACTGTGAAGATAGCTGAGCACCAAAGAATTGATACTTTTGAACTGTGGTGTTGAAGAAGACTCTTGAGAGTCCCTTGGACTGCAAGGAGATCCAACCAGTCCCTCCTAAAGGAGATCAGTCCTGGGTGTTCATTGGAAGGACTAGTGCTGAAGCTGAAACTCCAATACTTTGGCCACCTCATGTGAAGAGTTGACTCGTTGGAAAAGATCCTGATGCTGGGAGGGATTGGGGGCAGGAGGAGAAGGAGACGACAGAGGATGAGATGGCTGGATGGCATCACCGACTCGATGGGCATGAGTTTGAGTAAACTCCGGGAGTTTGTGATGGACAGGGAGGCCTGGCGTGCTGTGATTCATGGGGTCGCAAAGAGTTGGACACAATTGAGTGACTGAACTGAACTGAACTGAATCTGGTAATCTGACCAGTAATCATTGGGGATTTCCAGATGGCTCAGTGGTAAAGAACCCACCTGTCAATACAGGAGGTGCAGGTTCGATCCCTGGGTAGGGAAGATCTCCCGGAGGAGAGCACAACATCCTATTTCAATATTCTTGCCTGGAAAAATCCCATGGACTATGGAGCCTGGTGGGCTACCGTCTTTGGGGTTGTGAAGAATCAGACACAAATGAGACTGAGCATGCACACATGTAGTCTAATTCGTGCTTTCCCATAGATATCAAAGCAGATTTAAATTATTGAGCTGAAGCTCCGATACTTTGGCCATCTTATGTGAAGAGCTGACTCATTGGAAAAGACCCTGATGCTGGGAAAGACTGAAGGTAGGAGAAGAGAGTGACAGAGGATGAGATGGTTGGATGGCATCACAGACTCAATGCACATGAGTTTGAGCAAACTCTGGGAGACAGTGAAGGGCAGGGAAGCCTGCCTGATGCAATTCATGGGGTTTCAAAGAGTCAGACGTGATGGTGACTGAACAACAATAGCAATTGAAAATTATATCTTACATTCTATTGTTTTCACATCACATTAATTTGGGGGGATTTTCATTGCCTTTGGGGGACAGGGTCTCCCTGTCATTCATCCAGATAAAGCATAGATTGCTTACTGGAGGCTGCAAACCATTTTATGAACCACTTTCCTTACCCCAGTTTCTTACTTTGCTTTTTCCCAGTGGTCTCCAGAGCAGCTCCATATATACCATACATATGGTATATACCATATATACCACTTGCACAGAATCACCTGGAGTACTTTCCACAGTATAGATTCCTGGGCCCAGTTAAACATATGAAAGCAATTTCAGGCCAAGGAATGATTACTTTTAAAAGGCTCTTTACTTGGGTTTAATAAATTTCCTGTTTTGAAAGCACTACATTCTATCAATGCATTTCTCTCAAACCAACCTCTGAATACAACTCCGTCCTTGTAGGCATTCCTATGACAGTGGCCATTCCTGGACCGGCTTCTCTTGGCATTCACAACAGGTCTTCCTAACAAATTTTGTCCCCATTAGTATGGAGCAAGTTATAAATATGCTAAACTGTGTCTCATCTCACCATCTGACTGTCTTTTGCATGTGTATGTTATTGTGTGTGTATGTTTTATGTAAAGGGAGTTTTAGACCCACGTGCCAGAAATAAGTCTCACTGCAAATTATTCTGTGATTAGGATTGATGACATCTCCCCAAGTATAGAAGAAAACCTGCTTTAAAATAACAGAGTAAAAATAAATCTGTCTGATTCTGGCAAAATGATAGACCAGGGTAGCCAGAATCTTTCCCCATATAAATAACAAAAGATTCTGGAAAAAACAAATACACGATTTTCAATAATTGTCCAAGCTCACAATAAAAGAAAGCAAATGTGTAGGGTCCAGAAACAAAGAGGAAACTGAACCACACTGGTAGGAGTGAAAAGTGGTGGTCCTGGCAGGCCTGAAGGACTATCAGTACCAGGAATAGAGAGAATGGATGAAGAATGGCATCACATGGTTAAGAATTACGGGCAACAACTCTAGAAAGAGGGGCTAATATACTCCATACTTTTGTTCAGAGAAATAGCAGCAAATATGCCTGCACCTAGGGGCTTTCCTGGTGGCTCAGTGATAAAGAATTTGCCTGTCAAGGCAAGAGATACAGGTTCAGTCCCTGGGTCAGAAAGATCCCCTGGAGAAGGAAATGGCACCCCGCTCTAGTATTCTTGCCTGGGGAATCCCATGGACAGAATAGCCTGGTGGGCTGCAGTCCATGGAGTCACAAAAGTGTCGGACATAACTTCGTGACTAAACAACAACAACAAACAGCAAGCCCTAGCTGAGAATTTGTTTCCTCCTATGAAAAATATAACTCTTAATCTGTTTGAGGTCAAAATTTACACTAATTGCAAATATAGCAAAGCCCAAGATGGGAAATGACTATAAACTGGTTCAGGACAAGAGACTCCGATAAAACAAAGGAAAAAAAAATTATTTGGAAAGCAACTTCAACCATTCATGCTGCACAGGAATTTTATGAAAAAAGGAAAGAAAGAACCTATGTCAGACATGAGATCATTTTAAAATATTGCAAATAAGGAGGATACAATTCATTTTAAACAAGCACAATAATTACTCCAAAGAAAAATATGTCCCCCCAAAAGCTTGAGATGTTGAAACTTCAGTCTCAAGGAGATTGTAACATCACTATATTTAAAATGGTTGGAGAAACACATGGTAAGTAAATAATAAAGCAGTGTGAGAATAAAACAAAGAAACAGATAAGAAACTTGGAGAACATGCAAAAATTAAAAAATCATAGTTGAGCAACCACTGAAAAATTACCCCAAATCATCACAGAAAATTAGGGAGGTGAAAGGAAACATAAAATATAGAAAGACCATGCATAACTTATCTGTAAAAGAAGTTTAAGAGAAAGAGAAGAGAAATAATGGAACTGAAGCAGTATTTGAAAATATTTCCAGAACTGAAGAAAGATATAGATATTAAAATTTAAAAACACTCAAATTTTGAGCAGAATAAAATAAAGCCATAATTAATCACAGTATAGTAAAACTGTAGAACACGAAAACAAGCACCCAGGAAAAAATGACACTACCTATAAAACAACAATTAGATTAATGGAAGTCTTCTTGTTAGCAACAGGAAAAAAGAGGAAAACAGGAGACACTGTTTTCCATGTTTTGGGAGAAAGTAAACTATCACCAAAATGAGAGATTGAAATTAAAACTTTGAAGAATGAAGCAGAGATTAAAAAAAATCAGATTATATAACTTCCATGAAAAAGTTATCAAAAATACACTTCAGGAAGAAGGAAGTTGAACCCAGAAAGCAGAAACCTATATAAAATATATATGTATATGTGTATGTATATACATATATGCACCCAAGAATAGATTCCAAAAATCATTATGGCAAATAACATTGATTAATTTGAAGAGTCTTTGAAACTGGTCATCCTAGAAAGCAGTAACAAGAAACAGTAAGATAACTTTTAGCCTTTAATGCTGGACAAACTATTTAATAACAAGTTAAAAATTTTAAACTAATTTAAAACCAGTAAATAAATCTTAAATATATATTTCTTTTCATTCTCTAAACTACATATTATTCAAATACACTTGCCAAGTGATATAATTTGTGAGGCAATCATTTATTGATATTCTATCAATTTCCAAATCATTTGCTAATTTCTAGAGGCTGTTAGCATGTTATTTTGTTTGAAGAATCTTCTCCTTGCGCGTGTTGATTCCATTCCTGCCATGATTTCTTTTGAGGAACAGCACTGAAGTTTTAAAGACCCTCCCCTCTGAAATAAATGAATAGTTGCGTGTATTCTTGCTAAGTTGCTTCAGTCATGTCTGACTCTTTGCGTCTGTGTGGATGTAGCCTGCCAGGCTCCTCAGTCCTTGGAATTCTCCAGGCAAGAATCCTGGAGTGGGTAGTCATTCCCTTCTCCAGAAGATCTGCCTGATCCAGGGATTGAAACCAGGTCTCCTGCATCGCAGGCAGATTCTTTACCACTGAGCCTCCAGGAAAGTCCAAATGGATAGTTATTACATGCCAAGTAGTTTCAAGAAAAAAAAATTATCTGAAAAATCAATGGCATTGTTGGTGTTACTGCTTCCTCTATTTTTGCTGAACTACACATACATTAAAGACAAATAAGTTCTAAAAACACCCAAAAGATAAGCACCCATTCTGTAAAACAGCAATTATACTGATAGAACAGCTCATCAGTTTTATAACACTTCCAATACTGCCTGAGATCTTTATATTATCACTATCTCATTTTTGACCAAGTCTTGAGAACCATGGATTAGACTCTCATTTATTTCTTCAGGGTTGATGACATGTGACATAGGAAGAAAATTGAGAACATGGCTCTTTTGCTGGGCTGCTAATTACAGCTCTGCCACCCAGTGAGAAATAACTCATCAGAATTTCAATTTCTTCACCTTTAAAATGGAGATGATGACAAAAATTGTATTCTTCTAAAAAGTTAGTATGCATTTAGAATTATGCAACAAGATAAATGCTATATAGGCATCTGCTTTGTATTTGTATTCATAGAATCTATGTATCTATATATTCATAGAAAGGGTTAATATCCATGACCAGTAAATATTTGAGGGTTTTTCATAAAACAGATGCAATTAAATAAGGATGAAATTCAGCATGATTCCACATCCTTCAACTTCATGGCCCCAAGCCACACAAAAGTCTCCATCAGAATTATGTAGCTATATCATACATGTATGGACATGAGTTTGAGGAGAAGGGGACGACAGAGGATGAGATGGTTGGATGGCATCACCGACTCAATGGACACGAGTTTGAGCAAGCTCCGGGAGATGGTGAAGGACAGGGAGGCCTGGCATGCTACAGTCCATGGGGTCTCAAAAAGTTGGACTGACAGAGTGACTGAAAAACAACAACAATCATGTATATGAGTGGGAGGAATGAATCAATAATTTAATGCTTAAAATTGCATGTGGCCATGATTTTATGAGTTGGGAAGAGCAGGATAAAAGACATAAGCTGATTATCAAATTAATGCCAAGAGAATCAGGAAGGAAAAAGAAAAGGACTCTGTAAGCATCTGGTAGATTTTGTGCTAACCAGAGAAGAATATATACTTCAGGAATTATTTTAAAATTATGTTCAGACCTAGTTTTAAAATGTGGAATGTTAATTCCAGTTGTCTGTGTCTTGTTTGTTTAATTATTAATGACTTAAATGATAAATGGTAGATTCAAAGTGTGAGGATTTTGAGACCTCTTCGGGTTACAAGCCTGTACAAAGATAGCTGGTCACTTAGATTGTTCAAACAAAAGAAATTTCAAAACTCCTGTAAATTAAAAAGCCACAAAGTAAAAGTTAATAATGAACTAGAGAAAATCCCTGACATTCAATATTCACAATCTGATATATGAGCGAATGGATTTCGGTAAGTGGATCTATACCAATGAAAGGTGGGAACAAGTCATGGAGACAGTGATTGAACTTTGCTCTTAAAATCTTGATTTCTACAAGAGGTGAAAATGCCACAGACAGAATGACTATCTATTAATATGATGGATATTAACCTTTGAATTTTACCTACAGCGTCTTCTCTTGCTGCTGAAATGGTCCGTTTGTTTTTAAAGGTCAAAATCCATTCAATAACTTTTTAACTCAGGTGTTCTGAGTTAGAGGGCGCTGATGTCTCAGAGGAACCATGCCACTCTAACCAGTCTGCTTCTTAACACTTTTCATTTTTGTCTAAGCAGACTATTCAAAAATTCCAAGAGTAAAAAGTTTTTAAAAGTTATGTTATCAGATTTGATCGAATGAGCAACACAATTATGGTCCCAATAATACTAGGTTCATACTAGTTTTTTAAATATACATGTGAACACTATATATTTTGTTAAGGATAACACCGTACTGATTGATTAGCTGGTCACCCACATTATGTGACTAAACTTTTGCTAACCTAATACTGACTATCAGAGTTACTTAAATACCTAGAGTTCTCACTGGGAGAGATTGAAGGCAAAAGAAGAGGGCGAGATGCTTAGATAGCATCACCGACTCAATGGACATGAATTTGAACAAACTCTGGGAGATAGTGAAGGACAGGGAATGCTGGTGTGCCACAGTCCATGGGATTGCAAAGAGTCAGACACGATGTAGCTACTGAACAACAAGAACTTACTTATGTGCACTTGAGAATGTTGAAATGATCCAGACTGAAGTATTTATTTCTCTATCTCCCCATGATATTTTGTCTACAATTCTGTTATTGCACTTCTTATTATAATATAGTTTATTGGTTTAAAAATAATAATTTCCTTCTACTATAATGCATGCTCATTGAAGTCATGGAATATGTAATATTCATCGTCATGTCTCCTGAATTACTTTTCTTCTCAATGCATTCTGAATTTTCAGTGTTTGCTGGATGAAAATAAAATAGGAAAAAATATACAGTAGCTATAGAATGAATGGGCTTCCCTGGTGGCTCAGATGGTAAAAAGTCTGACTACAATGTGGGAGACCAAGGTTTCAGTCCCTGGGCCAGGAAGATCCCCTGGAGAAGGAAACGTCAATCGACTTAGACTTCAGTGTTCTCCCCTGGAAAATCCCATGAATGGAAGAGCCTAGCAGGCTTCGATCCATGGGGTCACAGGGAATCAGACGTGATTGAACAACTCACACACATAGAATGAATGAAATGTTCTTCTATAAAATAGATAAAAATCTCACTAAAAACTTTGACACTCTAGCTTAAATATTAGTTATTTATGGAGTAGAATCATGGATCAAGTGGATATAATGTTGTTGGCTCCAGGTATTAACATAAGACACTCTCCATTAGTGGGCTTCCCTGGTGGTTCAGTGGTAAAGAAACCACCTGCCAGTGCAGGAGACGTGGGTTCCATCCATGGGCCAGGAAGATCCCCTGGAGAAGGAAGTGACAACCCACTCAGGTATTCTTGCCTGGGAAATCCCATGGACAGAGGAGCCTGGTGGGTTACAGTCCATAGGGTCCCAATAGAGTCCCAAACAACTTAGCAATTAGACAACAACAATTCTCCCTTCAGTCAGTCAGTTCAGTCACTCAGTCATGTCTGATTCTTTGTGACCCCAGGGACTGCATCACACCAGGCCTCCCTGTCCATGACCAACTCCTGGAGTTTACACAAACTCATGTCCATTGAGTCGATGATGCCATCCACCATCTCATCTCTGTTGGCACCTTCTCCTCCTGCCTTCAATCTTTTCCCAGCATCAGGGTCTTTTCAAATGAGTCAGTTCTTCACATCAGGTGGCCAAAATATTGGACTTTCCTCTTCAGCATCAGTCCTTCCAATGAACACCCAGGACTGATCTCCTTTAGGATGGACTGGTTGGATCTCCTTGCAGTCCAAGGGACTCTCAAGAGTCTTCTCCAACACCACAGTTCAAAAGCATCAATTCTTTGGTGCTCAGCTTTCTTTATAGTCCAACTCTCACATTCACACATGACTACTGGAAAAACCATAGCTTTGACTAGAGACACCTTTGTTGGCAAAGTAATGTGTCTGCTTTTAAATATGCTATCTAGGTTGATCATAGCTTTTCTTTCAAGGAGCAAGTGTCTTTTAGTTTCATGGCTGAAGCCACAATGTGCAGTGATTTTGAAACCCCCCAAAATAAAGTCTATTCAATGTTTCCATTATTTCCCCATCTATTTGCCATGAACTGATGGGACCAAATGCCATGATCTTAGCTTTCTGAATGTTGAGTTTTAAGCCGACTTTTTCACTCTCCTCTTTCCCTTTCATCAAGAGGCTCTTTAGTTCTTCTTTAATTTCTGCCATTAAGGGTGGTGTCATCTGCATATCTGAGGTTATCGATATTTCTCCCAGAAATCTTGATTCCAGCTTGTGCTTCCTCCAGCCTGGCATTTCTTGTGATGTACTCTGCATGTAAGTTAAATAAGCAGGGTGAAAATATACAGCCTTGACGTACTCCTTTTCTGATTTGGAACCAGTCTGTTGTTCCATGTCCAGTTCTAACTGTTGCTTCGTGACCTGCATACAGATTTCTTAAGAAGCAGATGATGTGGTCTGGTATCTCTTGAAGAGTTTTTCACAGTTGGTTGTGAGCCACACAAAGGATTTGGCATAGTCAATGAAGCAGAAGTAGGTGTTTTTTTGGAACTCTCTTGCTTTTTTGATGATCCAACAGATGTTGGCAATTTGATCTCTAGCTCCTCTGCCTTTCCTAAATCCAGCTTGAACATCTGGAAGTTCATGGTTCATATACTGTTGAAGGCTGGCTTGGAGGATTTTGAGCATTAGTTTGCTAGTGTGTGAGATGAGTGCAATTGTGCTTGTTTGAACATTCTTTGGCATTGCCTTTCTTTGAGATTGGAATGAAAACTGACCTTTCCCAGTCGTGTGGCCACTGCTGATTTTTCCAAATTTGCTGGCATATTGAGTGAAGCACTTTCACAGCATCACCTTTTAGGATTTGAAAGAGCTCAACTGAAATTCCATCATCTCCACTAGCTTTGTTCCTAGTGATGCTTCCTAAGGCCCACTTGACTTTTCATTCCAGGATGTCTGTCTCTAGGTGAGTGATCCCACCATTGTAGTTTTCTGGGTCATGAAGATCTTTTTTGTATAGTTCCTCTGTGTATTCTTGCCACCTCTTCTTAATATTTTTTGCTTCTTTTAAGTCCATACCATTTCTGTCCTTTATTGTGCCCATCTTTGCATGAAATGTTACCTTGGTATCTCCAATTTTCTTGAAGAGATCTCTAGTCTTTCCCATTCTTTTGTTTTCCTCTATTTCTTTGCATTGATCACTGGAAAGGCTTTCTTATCTTTCCTTGCTCTTCTTTGGAACTCTGCATTCAAATGGGAATATCTTTCCTTTTCTCCTTTGCCTTTCACTTCTCTTCTTTTCTCAGTTATCTGTAAGGCCTCCTCAGATTTTGCCTTTTTGCATTTTTTTTTCTTGGGGATGGTCTTGATCCCTGCCTCCTGTGCAATGTCACAAACTTCCATCCATAGTTCTTCAGGCACTCTGCCTATCAGATCTAATCCCTTGAATCTATTTCTCACTTCCACATCATAAGAGATTTGATTTAGGTCAGACCCGAATGGTCTAGTGGTTTTCCCTAGTTTCTTCAGTTTAAGTCTGAATTTGGCAATAAGGAGTTCATGATCTGAGCCACAGTCAGCTCCTGGTCTTGTTTTTGCTGACTGTGTAGAGCTTCTCCATCTTTGGCTGCAAAGAATACAATCAATCTGGTTTCGATATTGACCATCTGGTGATGTCCATGTGTAGAGTCTTCTCTCGTGTTGTTGGAAGAGGGTGTTTGCTGTGACCAGTGCATTCTCTGGCAAATCTCTATAAGCCTTTGGCCTGCTTCATTTTGTATTCCAAGGCCAAATTCACCTGTTACTCAAGGTGTTTCTTGACTTCCTCCTTTTGCAGTCCAGTCCCCTATAATGAAAAGGAAATCTCCTTTAGTGCTATTCATCTTCATGTTCTCAGTAGCTCAGTTGTGTCTGATTGTTTGAGACCTCATGGATTGTAGCTTGTCAGGTTCCTCTGTCCATGGAATTTCCCAGGCAAGAATATCAGAGTGGGTTGCCATTTCCTCCTCCAGGGGATCTTCCCAACCCAGGGATCAAACCTGAGTCTCTTGCTTTGACAGGAGAATCCTTTAGAACTGAGCCACCTAGGAAACCCTCCCTCAGTGCTCAGAGCAAAATATAAAGAACCAAATAAATGGAACTGAAAATAGCCAAGAAAAACATACCAGTTTGTGTCATAGTTTTAACTAGAACCTGTTGGTTTCAGGAGAAAAATCACTTGAAGTTTGTTTTGCCTTCATGGAGTTAATCTCTAAGTAAAGATACTAATTAATGTGTACTATATCTAATATTGGTGAATCATTCTGTATTAATCATATCCACAGAAAAATCTGTTGTGTCTGAGGGGACTGTCACATTCATCTTATAGCCAGCAATTGTTAGTCATACAAAGCTAGCATTAAATATAAGAAATGACAAGTCATTGAAACTGGAAGGGAATTAAGCCTTGTATGAACAAAAAACTGTGACTCAGTGAGTTATAACCAGTGCAAAGAGAATTTTGTTTTCCTTTTTCCCAAAGAAATCTGGCAAAATGATCATACTGTATGTGAACTTTTCTTGTATTATCTCCATAAAGAACCTCCCTGCCAATATAGGAGACTTGGTTCAATCCCTTGATCAAAAAGATCAGTGTCTTAACACTCTCAACCAACCACAATTCCCCACCCCCACCTCCTACCCCATTCTGTATCTCATTATATCAGCATGGGCGAGTCCATCATTCATTACCTTGTGTAACTTGAGCATACTGACCTGCTGTTAAATAGTCATAGTTTTTACAACAACAAGTTTAAGAGATGTGTAAGAGCAGAAGCAATGAAAATATGAAACTTCTAGAATCTTCCAGTCTATATCCCATGAGGTTGGACTGAGAGCAGAATTTGGAGTAAAGAGAAGGTTGAGTTAGATGGAACCAGCATTGATTGGTTTTATTGTCAGTTTCTCTCATAGGTGCTTGACATATAGGACATCAGTAATCATTGCAACAATCCAACTAAGAAAGCATGATTTCTACTTTACGCCTGAGGAAGCTGCAAATTCAAAGGGTGCCTTTGTTTCGAAAGTGCCTTTGATAGAGTTACTCAGCTAAAATCTAGCATACCAGGATTTGAACCCAGTATGAAGTGCTTTAGACTAAAAGCTCATCTCCAGTCAAGACACGTGTACCTCATGAAGAGAAATATTTTAATTTGTATTGCAGTTGAAAGACTCTGGGAAGGAATTAAAAATTAAGGTTTTGTTTTTAGTTATAAATGTCACTTACAAATTTTTTTTTTCACTAGAAATCTCCCAGCCAAAGGTTTTAGAAATGGTAACAATTATTTACTTTACCAAACACATATCAAATTTTTCTAGGCTTGCTCTTGGTTTACACTTTCATGGAAATTTACTTCATTCAAAAACAAACACTGTTGTAAATCTGAATTACAATTAATCACTAATTTTCTTTACAGCCTGTCATAATTTTAGAATTTGGCTTGATTTAGCTGTTTTGGGGTGTTTTTTTAAATAAATTACCAGGGAAAAATATAGAAAATGTAATTGAATCAGTGTTGCTTTCATATCTGCCACCTAAGCTACCCTACAATTCTTTGAAAAGAGCTCAACACTAAGATAACATGAGGGATAAACACTCCAGTATTCCATACTGAGGACAGATCTTAGAGCCAACATACAACATTTGTTCTTTCCATAAATACTTGTATTTATCTAAATTTTAGAAAGAAAAATGCAAATTAATGCAATAACTCTTGTCTCTTAGGCAGATATTTTCAAATGTGTTGTTACACTATCATTTATTCTGTGCCATAAATAAACTTCGGTGTTAGCAAGGATAAATTAAACCAAGGTCCCTGACCCAGGATCTAGCTATCAAGCAAAACTGTAACAAATCATAAAATGTACTCACATATGAAGACTTAATGGTTAGAAACATTCCATGCAGTGTAAATAGAGAACAATATGATTCATGTTTTCATTAGGTAGAACACTGGGGCAACTTGGGACAATCCTTCAGATAATCCTTTTAATAGATTGTTAGAATGTCACAACTGAAAAGAAACTGGTAATTTCTTTTATATATCTCCTCCAACACCCTTGTTTCTTTGTAGCTGTTGTTTTCACGGATGAGAAAAATGATGTCCGAAGAGGTTTATAATTTGTCTGAGGTTACACAGATTTTTCTAGCAGAGTTGGGACTGTAACAGAAGTTAAACCTCTTTCCTTCTTATATATATTTATTAAGCATATTACAGAAAATAAAGGTAACTATGGTTTTCACTTCAAATCTTTTATAGGTTTTTTGATTCCTCAGCTTTTTAAATGTTGAGGAAAAATTAAAATAAAACTAAAGTCATAATTATTCTGGAGCAATGGTAAAAAATTTGCTGGCCAATGAAGGAGATGCAAGAGACGTGGATTTGATCCCTGGGTGGGGAAGATCCCCTGGAGGAGGAAATAGCAACCCACTCCAGTATTCTTGCCTGGAAGAGTCTACAGACAGAGCAGCCTGCCAGGTTACAGTCCATGGGGCTGCAAAGAGTTGGACACGACCAAGTGACTGAGCGCACATAGCTGTTTGGGCACTGCTCTAAACGCTTGGGAGACACTAGTAAAATGACACAGACAAACGTTCCTGCCCTCCTGGAGCTGACATATTAGTAAAGGCAGATAATGCACCAGACAAATAAGTAAATTATGTGCTGGTACTAAAGATGATTAAAGACATGGAATTAAATAATATAAATTAAATCAAGGAGTCCCCAACCTCTGAGCCTCAGACCAGTACCTCCTGTCAGATCAGCAGTAGCATTAGATTAGAAGTAAAGTGCACAAATAAATGTAATATGCTTGAAATGACCCCAAAACCATACTCCGTCACCAACCGATCTGTGGAAAAATTGCCTTCCATGAAATTGGTCCCTGGGTCCAAAAAGTTTGAGGACCCCTGAATAAGCCAGGTAAGGGAGGTAGAGAATCAACTATAGGAAGTTACTTTCAATGAAAACTAGGAATGCCAGATTAGATGTGATGACAAGTTATCTGAAAGCAAATTCCTGAAGGCAGAGAAGCTCCACAAGAATTAGAGGAGGTGAGAAGTAGAGGCACATAAATCTCTAGGGAAAGAGGAGCTAGGCCTGGGGACACCGAGGGTATAGGGTCTAAGGTGGGGGTATCGGGGGGTGCTGGAAACCAGGCGAGGCTGAGGTGGAGTCACGAGTACAGTAGCAGGAGATGCTGTCAAAGTGGCGGTGGGAAGCCACACAAGGCAAAAACTTGGGAGTTCTAAAGCCTTGGCTCCTATTCCCAATTGGATGTGGACACCCGGCAGGTTTGAGCAGAGATGTAACATGTTATGACATTGAATTTAAAGGCATTTTTTACATATGCAAGAAAGGAAGCAAGGACGTCAATTTGGAAGATATTGTAGTCATCCAAGTAAGAGGTAACGATGGCTTGAACCAGGGAGAAAGCAACGGAAGTGAAAAAAGTGGGCAGGTTCGTGGTATATTTTGAAGATGGAAGAAATATTTACCTGATCATTTAACTGAGTTGATATATACAGCAAATGTGTGAGTCTAGTAGACATTTATCAAAACCAGTCTAATTGGCCACCATTAGAAAGCGCCTGCAACTGCCTTTAAACAAACAATACACCTCAGAGGTGCTCACATAAACAATTTAACCTTTATATTCAAAGGACTGCAGAATACACATGATTTCTAGAAAATCCTTCAACTGCCCCATGTGTGTTGTGATTTTTTTCTCTGCTGTCTCCTCTGGACATAGCTCTATCCTTTATCAAATGTCCTTTCTTACATAGCCTTCTCTTCTACCATCTCGAAACATCCAAAATTAAAAGCATTTTCTTTCTCTCCTAGTCCACCATTCACTCAAAAATCTGCAAAATATATGTGATATTTGCCTTTCAAAAGTAAAAAATTATTAAAACAAACAAAACCCCTCAATACTGTTTTCTCATCTCTTTATTAGCCACCTAATCTTTCTGTAGTAATTAAACTTCTTGAAACAGTGCACAATGGTGAATCTTTTTTGTTCTTTACATATTCTTTATTCCTCAAATCATTTTAATATTATCACCACAGAGGCAAGTCTATTTGAATTTCCTTAACAAAGTTAATGAAAATCTACTTTTGCTATCTCAAATAACTCCTTTTACATTCTTATTATTTATTGCATTTTTTTGTCCTTAATTGAACTTTCCAGATTGCAGTTCAAACTAATGTTTGTGAATTTTTTTCTGAGACCAGTTTAATACTCTTCTTTATTCCCTTTCACTAGCATTTTTTCCTGCTAGGTCATGAATTACTAATGTCAGTTTTCTTTTCCCACTGGGAATCTTTCCCCTTTCTTTATCCTCTCTTTTCTTTCCTCTTCTCTTCTGTGCTTTATTATAAATACAGACTCCTCTAAGAAAACCTAACTCATTCCATTGGCTTCAGCTTTGACTTACACGCTGACTAAAGCCAAATCCAAGGTTGCTCTTAATTAAGACATTTTTCTTTCTGCATCCAATTTCTGATTGTACCAGAGGCAATTGAAATAAAAGTTGTCCAAAACAAAAATCCATTCTCTCCCTCTTGACACAGTCATATTGATCAAAGCCATGTCAACATTTGTGTTTTCTATCTCAATAAATGACTCTACTCATTTACAAAAGCTGGTAACTTCCATCTTATTATTTATTCTGATTTCTTCATATCTGCAGTAGTATTAAAATTATTTATGTCTAGTAAATTACTTTCTTACCATATATTTTCAGTGTCACTGCGCTATTTTTATTCTTCAATATTCCATTGCTTCTATTACTCAGGAACTCTTAACCTGTATACTTCTGTCAACCATTCTTTTCTGAAAGATTTTTCCTATCTTCATTGGAGTTAGCTCCCTAAAGGATGACCTAGACTTACAGTTCAGCATGGTAGATTGAATGATGTTTCTATTTTCTCTCACTCATAAAAATCTCTAAAATCACAGGGAAAAGATATAAAATTTAACAGCCCACAAAATGAAAAGAATTAGAGAAGACAGGACAATGTGTTATTTATTTAAGAATACTTAGGGAGATATTGATAAAATTTTGATGAGACACATTCATTTCTGTCCCAGATGGACTAACAGGGACTACATTTAAACTCCAACCTGAAACACACACAAAACAGACACATATATGAAACAGTGATGTGTAAGACCCTGGACGTCATAAAAGGATGGGGCAGAGATCCCCAGGCAAGAGGAAACACACCACACAAGCCCACAACTGCCTCAGCTTAGTGGTTAGAGAGAATACCCAGGCTCCATATGGGTCAGGAGGGGGAACCCAGTGAGAACCTGATGAATTTGCTTCATCGAGATGGTGGTGAGAGACCAGGGAGTGAGGCAGACTTCACAGGACAGAGTGCTTGAGAACAAGAAGTGGTCAGAATCTTTAGATTCACTGTGGTTCCCATTCGAGTGTCCAGCCAAGTACTGCTTAATGCACGTGTGTGAGGAATATGATTGGGCCATGGAAAGAACCTCTTCAAAAGACTAGAGGGTCACATGGGACAGAGAAGGATGCTGAGTCCCTCCAGATAGACTGAAGAGTCTACTCATCTGTGGGTTATTGGGTAGTGTACACAGAGAAGTTTGTCTTACCTCAGTAGTGGAGCAAACACTACCTCAGGCTTCCTAGGTGTCTCAGTGGTAAAGAATCCACCTCTCAATGCAGGAGGCTCAAGTGCTATCCCTGCGTCGGGAAGATCCCCTGGAGAAGGAAATGGCAACCCACTCCAGTATTCTTGCCTGGGAAATCCCATGGACAGAGGAGCCTGGTGGGCTACAGTCCACAGGGTCACAAAAGAGTTGGACATGACTTAGCGACTAAACAACAAAACAGTAAACACTACCTCAACTGATTACAAGTAATTTTACTCGCATTCCAGACCCAAACTCAAGACCATTTACAGAAATCCCAAAACTATCCATCACCCAACAAGATAAAACTCACTATAGCTGACATACAATAAAATAATTTTAAATCAATTATCAGGCATGCCATGAAGCAGAAAATTATGATTTGTGATGAGGAGATAAATCAGGCACTTGGGTACGATCTAGAATTAACACGGATGTTGGGAACAGCTGACAAGGATATAAAAATAATTATTGACTGTACTCTATGTATTCAACACAATAAACAGGAGAAGAAGGGGAGAAGTTGAGGGGTGCAGTAGACAGTGTCATGAGGAATCTTCTCGTGGTGATGGACATGTTCATTATTTTGATTGTGGGGGGTTATTTTACAGATGAAAATATTGTCAAAACATTAAATTTTACACTTTACATATGTGCAGTTTATTATGTCAATTATGTCTCAATTAAAATATTAAAGAAATAATTTTAACCAAACCAAAAACAATTGAATGACTTTCTAGGCAATGGGGCAAGACAGAACTTGTGTTAAGGGATGGAGTCAAGATCAAACAGTGGTCAGGCCAGGTTTAGAGCCCCATTCTTGGAGTTCCTCCCTGCTGTCCACAGGCATTTGGAACCTAAAGCCCTAGACCTCAGAGTCTAATGGTATACAAAAAAATTGCTGGGACTTCCCTGGCAGTGCAGCAGTTAAGACTTTCCCTTCCCATGCAGGGAATGTGATTCAGTCCCTAGCCAGGAAAATAGGATCCCACATGCCTCACAGCCATAAAACCAAAACATAAAACAGAATCAATATTTTAACAAATTCAATAAAGACTTTAAAAGTGGTACACTTAAAAAAAAAATCTTTAGAAAACACTTGCTCTTCATCATCATTCTCTCCTACAGAAGTCAGATGTAATTCTTTCTATCACAACAGTCAGGAAATGGTGATAATTTCCCAGAGGGAGTCTGATGTCACATGAAGGTCTTCTTTTACATCAGATATCGTGGGGAATTCAAGGTCAACCTTTTCAACTTGTAGACACAGGGATCCCTGCTAAGGACAACTCTGACTTTTCCTGGGGATTTGTGTGACACGAGGAATGTTCAGGCAGTGTTAGCCACCGTTATTAGCCCTTTTACAGTGGAAGTTGAGCACCTGTGCAGAGTCTAGAACGAACACCCAACAGACGGTCACTCACATGACTTACACTCCTTTTGGGGTTCCCTCTGCCACTTCTTATGAGGCGACTTTACCTCAAGAATGAGTTTCCACTGTATTTGAACAGGCAGAAAAGCTTTCTTTTTCACTTTCTTCAGTTCAGTTCAGTTCAGTTGCTCAGTTGTGTCCGACTCTTTGCAACCCCATGAATCGCAGCACACCATGCCTCCCTGTCCATCACAAACTCCTGGAGTCTACTCAGACTCATGTCTATTGAGTCAGTGATGCCACCCAGCCAGCTCATCCTCTGTTGCCCACTTCTCCTCCTGCCCCCAATCCCTCCAAGCATCAGGGTCTTCTCCAATGAGTCTCTCTTCGCATGAAGTGGCCGAAGTACTGGAGTTTCAGCTTCAGCATCAGTCCTTCCAATGAACACCTAGGACTGATCTCCTTTATGCTTCCCCAAATACAATTGCCGTATTTCTCAGTTTGTGATTGTAGAAAAAGAAGACGGAGATAGTACCAAAAGGAATAAGAGAGAAACATACAGCCTCTTACATTCAGATATAGAAGAGGGTCTGTGAATTGAAATTCACCAACTAAATATAAAATTGTTTTAAAATAACTTTGGGAAGTTTGGGTAACTTGGCTCAGTGGGTAAAGAATTCGCCTTCGATGGAGACACAGGAGATGTGGGTTTGATCCTTGGGTCAGAAAGATTCCCCTGGAGAAGGGCAACTCACTCCAGTGTTCTTGCCTGGGAAATCCCATGGACAGAGGCGCTGGCGGGTACAGTCCATGGGGCTGCAGAGTCAGACACGACCGAGGGGCTAGACGACAGCAACAAGGAGGCCATCGGGTTCACTTACCAAGGCTTCCTTACATCGATGTTAAAACCTGTCAACACCGTTATGGGAAAAGTAGGAATCTGCCAGCTACTGGAGGCGACATTTACTATTATTCTGCATGGCCCACCCTCAACTTTGCATTTTTAATTCAGGATTATTTGGCACGAACTTGCACGAGTGAGGTCATTCACAGGATCTCTGAAGGCCACCATTTTCATTGCTGTGACTTTGAAGGACTTCAGGTGAACAGGAGACAGAAACTAACACAGATACCAACCTTCCCTCAACTGTAGGGAACTGGTTTATTATTCAATAAGATTCAGACCAAAGCTAGATACTTGTCACTAGTGCATAAAATGAAAGGCTGAGGTGGAAACAACTTTGTTTTTCTCTAAAACAGGGGTAAAGATTACAGCAGCTACTACTATAATGGATAGTAAAGGATTAATTATAATATTATATCAGTCCCAGACTCTGAACTTGAGATTCCCTGAAGAGGAAGTTCTGAGCATATTTCTGACTCATATTTTCCCCTCCATTTCTTTTTCCTATGAATTGATGATAGTCTTTTTTTCCTGAGTAAATAAATTTAATAGAAGGATTCTGTTGACTTTGAAACAAAAAAAAATATGCAGCCACAGTAAACATAAAGAATTATTTCAATAAAAAAATGAGAAGGGTGAGTAGAGGGAAAAGATGCTGAAGAGTTTAATTTTCAGCAGTTTTTAAAAAAAATTTAAAGGTTACATTCCATTTACAGATATTACAAAGTATTGGCTGTATTCTTCCTTTTGTACAAAACATCTTTGTTGCCTGTCGTATTCCCAGTATTTTCTACCTCCCTCTCTCCTATCCCTTTATTGCTCTTCCCTGCCAAAATAGGTTATTTTTGTTCTTCAAAAAATCTACGAGAAAGAGGTAAAACAGGTGAGGAGTTTGTATTAAGAAGTACAAACTACTAAGTAATAAATAAGTTACAAGAATGTAATGTACAGCACAGGGAATGGTTAATATGTTATAATAATTTTGCATGGAGTGTAATCTATAAAAATATTGAATTACTATGTTTACACCTGAAACTAATATAATATTGTAAGTCAACTATACTTCAAAGAAAAAAAATCTATTCCTTGAATTGACTTTGCTTTTATTTTTTCTCTTCATTTGAAAAATGAAGCAAATCTTTTCAACAGTGGAGCAGTATAAAGGAAAAGCTGGAAAGCTGGAATCTGTGGGTGGAACGGACTGTGTGAACGTAAGTTCTTGGACTTCTGGGCATTTTTTTACTCCCCCGGGAGTAGATTTGGGGATAAGTGCCACCTTATCCCTGTCTGGTGGTTGAAGCAGATTCCCCTGATATTTTCTTTTATGGCCTGAAAATAAGTAGCATAGATGTCAAAAGAGTAATATGAACAATAGAAGCGATTTACAAGGGCCAAGGAAATTGGAGAATTTGGGTAAGAAGTCTGTTATGGATTTGGTCAAAGGCAAGAAGACAAATAAGTTTGAGTAAAACAGCTTTCACAGTTTTCCTGATTTAGCTGAAAGGAGAGGCCACCTTCTAAATGATGAGACATAATTTCCACAAGGCTATTTGATAATACTGTATTCTATGGCTGCCGCTCAGTCATTAAAATATGAAGTCAGTAATATCTACCTAAAGAAACAAAAGACCTATACATAGAAAACTATAAAACACTGATGAAAGAAATCAAAGAGGACACAAACAGATGGAGAAATATACCGTGTTCATGGATTGGAAGAATTAATATTGTCAAAATGGCTATACTACCCAAAGCAATCTATAGATTCAATGCAATCCCTATCAAACGACCTACGGTATTCTTCACAGAACTAGAACAAATAATTTCACAATTTGTATGGAAATACAAAAAACCTCAAATAGCCAAAGTAATCCTGAGAAAGAAGAATGGAACTGGGGGAATCAATCTGCCTGACTTCAGACTATACTACAAAGCCACAGTCATCAAGACAGTATGGTACTGGCACAAAGACAGAAATATAGATCAATGGAACAGAATAGAAAGCCCAGAGATAAATCCCCGAACCTATGGTCACCTTATCTTCGACAAAGGAGGCAAGGATATACAATGGAAAAAAGATAACCTCTTTAACAAGTGGTGCTGGGAAAACTGGTCAACCACCTGTAAAAGAATGAAACTAGAACACTTTCTAACACCATACACAAAAATAAACTCAAAATGGATTAAAGATCTAAATGTAAGACCAGAAACTATCAAACTCCTAGAGGAGAACATAGGCAAAACACTCTCCGACATAAATCACAGCAGGATCCTCTATGACCCACATCCCAGAATTTTAGAAACAAAAGCAAAAATAAGCAAATGGGACCTAATGAAACTTAAAAGCTTTTGCACAACAAAGGAAACTATAAGCAAGGTGAAAAGACAGCCCTCAGATTGGGAGAAAATAATAGCAAACGAAGCAACAGACAAAGGATTAATCTCAAAAATATACAAGCAACTCCTCCAGCTCAACTCCAGAAAAATAAATGACCCAATCAAAAAACGGGCCAAAGAACTAAACAGACATTTCTCCAAGGAAGACATACAGATGGCTAACAAACACATGAAAAGATGCTCAACATCACTCATTATCAGAGAAATGCAAATCAAAACCACAATGAGGTACCATTATACGCCAGTCAGGATGGCTGCTATCCAAAAGTCTACAAGCAATAAATGCTGGAGAGGGTGTGGAGAAAAGGGAACCCTCTTACACTGTTGGTGGGAATGCAAATTAGTACAGCCACTATGGAAAACAGTGTGGAGATTTCTTAAAAAGCTGGAAATAGAACTGCCATATGACCCAGCAATCCCACTTCTGGGCATACACACCAAGGAAACCAGATCTGAAAGAGACACGTGCACCCCAATGTTCATCGCAGCACTGTTTATAATAGCCAGGACATGGAAGCAACCCAGATGCTCATCAGCAGACGAATGGATGAGGAAGCTGTGGTACATATACACCATGGAATATTACTCAGCCATTAAAAAGAATTCATTTGAATCAGTTCTAATGAGATGGATGAAACTGGAGCCCATTATACAGAGCGAAGTAAGCCAGAAAGATAAAGACCATTACAGTATACTAACACATATATATGGAATTTAGAAAGATGGTAACGATAACCCTATATGCAAAACAGAAAAAGAGACTCAGATGTATAGAACTGACTTGTGGACTCTGGGAGAAGGCGAGGGTGGGATGTTTCAAGAGAACAGCATTGAAACATGTATATTATCTAGGGTGAAACAGATCACCAGCCCAGGTTGTGTGCATGAGACAAGTGCTCGGGCCTGGTGCACTGGGAAGACCCAGAGGGATCGGGTGGAGAGGGAGGTGGGAGGGGGGACCGGGATGGGGAATACATGTAAATCCATGGCTAATTCATTTCAATGTATGACAAAAACTACTGTAATGATGTAAAGTAATTATCCTCCAACTAATAAAAATAAATGGAAAAAAAAATAAAAATAAAATAAAAATAAAAAAAATTGAAACAAACAAAGAAACAAAAAAAAATATACAAGACTATGGATCCACTATAAGTAACTTCATCAACTAGAATCATATTCCTACGTCTGTTATGAAGGGAAATTCTGTATGTCTGTACCAAATTTTTGTCTTGCTTACAGTGATTACTGTTTACAATTAAGTTTAAAAAGCACTTGGATATCTGGAGATATATTTTAATTAATCATATTTTGCATTTCTCAGTCTGACTTTCATGACTGAGATAAAATATTACTCAAGATTTCCAATGAACTAAGTCCTGATTTTAGAAATTATAATAGCTTATTAGGCATGCTTCCAGTATGTGAGGTAGGAATTCTCTGTGTTTGATAACTGGGAGGTTATTAGTCTTAAGCTAGACACTATTTATCTTTGTGTCAAGTCATAGCTTATCATTGTGTTCTTGCCTCTTAAATATTTACTATCTGTATTTTACCCACAGTGTCTTATTTAGATCCCATTAGCGTGAATAACATGAATTTTGGAAGGCAGAGAGAGAAACCGTTAGGGTCATGTACCTGGACTGCAGTGAGGTGAGAATTTGCCAATAGCTTCCAGGAATTACCCTTTGACCTGCGGCTGAGATGATTGTTTTCTCTCTCCTGCTAGTCCCTTCTCTCCTGCATTCTTAAAATCAGAAGCTTTTCCTGGTAATTTCTCCTTTATTCCTTTCAATAGTAACACTGGCCTCTAATTTCCTGCTTATATTGTCTAGGGTAGTTTATTTTTCTGATCAAACCCATATTACTACAGTCCCTCTGAAACTGGCTGTGGTCATTCAATTCATTCTCTCCCTATTTACATCATCAGTTAAATAACATGATGCCTGATCTTATATTTCTTTGCAAATGGCACAAAGAAATAACTATTTCTTCTGGGAAACTACTCCATGTTCTTGCTGGTTTGAATTACTCTTAGCATATAAAATGGAATTTTTTCCTCTCCTCAATGCCTAATACTGTTTCCTTTTCTTCTCAATCACAGCAAAATCTCCTGCAAGATAATAAATTGTTTTAGTAAAGACACTTTTGAAAAATATCTCATGAATTTAGCATGTTAAATGATCAAAGGTAAATCCATTTTTTTCTGGATAAATGACAATGGTCTTTCTGTTTTAAAACAGGTTGTGATGGCATTTGAATCAACTTTTTGTAAAATAGAACAGGTTTTTAATAAAGTAGAAGGACATGGGGTTTTGCTTTGCTTAATGAACTGTTAGCCTTCCTAATTAGAAGATTACGTGCTCATGCAGAGGTCAGAATAATTAAGTTTATATCTACTTATCAAACCATGACAGTAGGAATCAATAGCAATAGTTGATTTTCACATTCAAAGAACTGAAAAAGATAATTGGAAAAAAAATTCACCCTTTTAGTGGAGAAAAGTTCTAAAATGTACAATGAAAACTTAAAAAAAAAAAGTAAGCATATACGGCTGGGCAAAAAGTTTGTTCGAGTTTTTCTGTTATTGTCTATGAAAAACAAGAATGAACATTTTAGCCAGCCCTATATTACTTAGAAAAATTTTAACTGTTTAATTCTATTGGATCTGGTTATACTTGATACTCTCTCCCTTCTTATATGCTTACCATCTTCTTCTACTGTGCTTCATATATATTTCTTCAGTGCCTGAAAATTCAAAAATATCTTGCAAATTCACATGAAGTGAGTGACTGAAGTTGCTCAGTCGTGTCTGACTCTTTGCGACCCCATGGGCTGCAGGCTACCAGGCTCCTCTGTCCAGGGATTTTCCAGGCAAGAGTACTGGAGTGGGTCGTCATTCCTTTCTCCAGGAAATCTTCCCAACCCAGGGATTGAACCTGGGTCTCCCTCATTGTAGGCAGACATTTTACCGTCTGAGCCACCAGGAAAGCAAATTCACATACATGGCAAAAATAATGGAAGAAAATACAAACCTTAAATAGATTAACTTTTATCTCCAATAGATTTTTTTTTTTGGCAAATGTAACAGCCAGTACATACTTATAATTATCTTTTTCACAGATTTTATTTTATATATTTATAGAATTTTTTAAAAGTGACGTATTTTGGTAGCTTCATTTACCTACTCGACTAATGGAAATAGAAAATGAGTTGCTTTTTAAATTGTTTTAGTTTGGAATAATTAATACATACAGACAAGTGGCTGCATTTGTAAGCACTGTTTAATTGATGGCTACATGTACCTGCTAACCAGGTTATGAAGTAGACAGTAACCAGTGCCTTTAAAGCACGTGTGTCTAGCCCTCTCTTACTCTCGGAGGCAACTAGCAATCTAACATTAATTCCTTTGCTTTTCTTTATAGTCTATGTACAATATAGTTATACCTGAAAAACACATTGTTTTGTTCTGAAAAGCTGAGTAGCAATCCCAAATTTAACTGTGTGAGGAAAGGACAAATTAGAACACCTAAGAAGAGACTAAGCCAAATAGGCTGTTTGGATCACAGTCTGACTTGAGCTTCCCTGAGACTTTACAAAAGGCCCTTCTGGAAAAGTTAATGGTCAACGTCATAGAGGAGTCTTGTGCAATGTTCGCCTCATCTCAGTGGAATCATTTATCAGGGCTACAGTGCCAGCAAAATGCTGCACTTTCAGCCCTAATGAGCTCTGGCAGGGAGGGCTATGAACTACTCTGCTTCTAAATTTACCATGCTGCACACCAAATCTTAGGAGGAGGTTGAAATAGAACAGTTCTCTTGGATTAAAGGAATATTTTCAGCTGATCCTGGCTTTGTGGTATGGAAGGACATGAACTTTATTGCCATATTGTCAAGACGAATGTCCCCAGCTTAAAGATGGGCAAGGACCAGGAGCATTTGGCTACAAAAGCTCACAATATGACTTTTCAAAAACATAATTCAGGCTTCCCAGGTGGCTCAATGGGAAAGAATCCTCCTACAATGCAGGAATTTGGGATTAACCCCTTGGTTGGGAAGATTCCCTGGAGAAGGAAATAGCAACCCACTCCAATATTCTGCCTGGGAAATCCCATGGACAGAGGAGCCTGGAAGGCTAAAGTCATGGGGCCGCAAAAGAGTCAGACACGATTTAGTGAGTAAACAGCAACAAAATATAATTTTCAGCCTAAATTGAATATCCTTCTTGGTGTTTTTTTCACTCCATTTATCTGTTCTGTTTTCAGGAAATTGTCTCATTCAGATGTAGGATATCTAGATGTTAGTTAGTTAACTAGTGTTAGTTGCTCAGTTGTGTCCGATTCTTTGTGACCCCGTGGACTGTGCCCTGTTGTGCTCCTCTGTCCATGGAGTTCTCCAGGGCAGAATACTTGAGTGGGTTTCTGTTCCCTTCTCCAGGAGATCTTCCCAGCCCAGGGATCAAACCCAGGCCTCCTGCATTACAGGCAGAGTCTTTATTGTCTGAGCCACCAGGGAAATCCCTATATTTTCTTAAACTTTCTCTACAATTATTTTAAATCACTTTATAATAATCCTTTTGTTCTACTTTCTGAAAACAATTTTTTTTTCCTGAAAAGTACTGTAAGACTTTATTTATTAACACCTCTTTCCATTTTTTTTTTTTTGTATTTGTGTGTTTTGGGTTTTCATTTGAGTTGGTCAAATGAGTCTGCAGAAAAATATTTTCTTTTCTTAAAATGAAATTCTCGTTTTAGTTTCATTGATGTGATATTTCCTCTCACTTTTCTGTGGATATTATTGCCTGGAAGGATAAAGGTCTGTTGACTTTCTGGGAGCTCATTGGAGGCAGAGAACTGGAAGTCACAGAATTCATTGAAGAGTCACTGTCTTTACCACAGCTAGTGCCCCAGCCCAGGAAGGGGTGTCTGGTCTGCATGATTGTGTGTGGATGAGGGTCTCTAGGGAGCTAACTCCTGTCAATCATTTTTAAAATATTTACCAATGCATTTGTTTTAGACCCAACTTTACCTCAGTGTTGGACGACCCTGAAACTGTTATTTCCTAAGACTTTGAGAATTCTTTGAGCAATTTGATTTGGTTTTCACTTTTCCTGATTTCTAGCTTAAGATTTAGCTTTCTTGGGTCTATTAAATAAAGAACATTAATATATCAGCCTGCACTCAGAATTTTGTTACTGTTGTCTGCTCTTCTGTTATCCTCCTTCTTTTGAGTTTTATCTTTAAAAATATTTTCTTTATTGTAATTTTACTGTGAAGGATTACATTAGATGCCTGTATCTAAAAGCCTAATCTGGAAACACCAAAAGTGCCTCAATTTTAAAAAACTATGTTCAATGTCTTGTAATGACCTATAATGGAGAAGAATATGAAAAAGAATCTGAATCTCTTGCTATATGCTTGAAACTAATACAATATTTTAAGTCAACTATGTTGTTGTTATTGTTTAGTTGTTAAGTCATTTCTGATGCTTTGGTGACTCCATGGACTGTAGCCCGTTAGGCTTCTCTGTCCATGGAATTTTCCAGGCAAGAATACTGGAGTGGGTTGCCATTTTCTTCTCCAGGAGATTTTTCTGATCCAGGGATTGAACCAGCCTCTCCTGAATTGCAGGTGGATTCTTTACCACAAAGCCAAATATACATCAATAAAAGAATGTATAGGAATGAAAATTTTCTAATCTGTTTATCTCTGTGAAACGTTTGATATAGTAAGATATAAATTAATGTACCCTACGAAGACAAATTTTTTTAATTGAAGAAAAAATTAACAAATTCTAAATACAAGCTACTTTTGATACTTATGAGCAGATTCTTAGTGAAAACTCTGCTTCTCTTTTCTGCAGTGCCTTTATAGTCCTGAATAATCATTGGAAGGACCGATGCTGAAGCTGAAACTCCAATACTTTGGCCACCTGAAGTGAAGAACTGACCCCTTGGAAAAGACCCTGATACTGGGAAAGACTGAAGGCAGGAGGAGAAGGGGACGACAGAGGATGAGATGGTTGGATGGCATCGCTGACTTGATGGGCATGAGTTTGAGCAAGCTCCATGAGTTGGTGATGGACAGGGAAGCCTGGTGTGCTGCAGTCCATGGGGTTCTGAAGAGTCAGACAAAATTGAGTGACTGAATTGAACTGAATTGAACTGAAGAATATTGTATATATTAAATTTAATATATTACATTATGTTTAATTTATTACATTTAATACATTAAATACATTTATGTATTTAATTATGTATTATTTATATAAATAAAATAATACATTAAATTTAATGTATTACATTACATATTAAAATTTACATTTAATTTATTAAATTTTAATTAAACCTTTATTATACCAGGCAGTAAGTATACCTGCCCTTTGCTCCAGAGAGAGGTGCTATCTATATAAGGCTATAAACAAATCTGCTTTTTGCTTGAAGTGAGGCATTATTTTCTTCTAAGATTATTTGCTGGGGCTTCCCTGGTGGTTCAGATGGTAAAGAGTCTGCCTGCAGTTCAGGAGACCCGGGTTTGATCCCTGGGTCAGGAAGATCCCCTGGAGGAAGAAATGGCAACCCACTCCAGTATTCTTTCCTGGGAAATCCCATGAACAGAGGAGCCTGGCAGATTACAGTCCGTGGGGTCGCAAAGAGTCAGACATGACTGAGCGACTTCACTTCACAAGATTATTTGCTATAAAAACATTCTTGCAATGGAAGACGGAGCAACTATTCACATTGCTCACAATATATGCAGAAATGTGAGAGAGGCTAATGGAGAATTTCCCCCCAGCACATCTCAGCACACTTTTCAAGGACTAATTCCATTCTCCTGGACTTAACCTTAAGTCATCAGATTTAATTGTCCTTATTAAATAAATTTGTTTAGTTTTGCATTTTTTTATATTGGAGCCTCATTGATCAACAATCTTGCGTTAGTTTCAGCTGTACAGCAAAGTGATATATATATACTTGTATCTATTCTTAATGAATTGAAAGGGGAAATTACTGCTATATGTTTTTATACTATAGTAACATATTATTCTGGAGAAAGAAATGCAACCCACTCCAGTATTCTTGCCTAGAGAATCCCGTGGACAGAGACGCCTGGTGGGCTGCCGTCTATGGGGTCGCACAGAGTTGGACACGACTGAAGCAACTTAGTAGCAGCAGCAGCAGCAACATTTTATTAGGGCTTCTCAGGTGGCTCAGCAGTTAAGAATCCATCTGCCAATGCAGGAGACTCAGGAGATCTCCTGGAAGAGGAAATGGCAACTCACTACAGTATTCTTGCCTGGGAAGCCTGGTGGGCTACAGTCCATACGGTTGCAAAGAGTCAGACACACCTGAGCACACATATACAGCGTACTACTATGGCATCAGGAGAGAATGATTTTATTAAAGAATGAAGTAAGACATCACTCTGTATTTTTAAATCTCCTAATCCCATTTGGGTTGGTGTATTTTTGGTATATTCCAGAATCTATTCGGAAAAGAAGATTAATGGTATCTTCCTTTGCTCTTCTGGACATTGCCATTTAGAATTACTTCTTAAAGCTATTATATGAAAACGAATTGCATTGTTATAACAAAGCATACTGTACTTATTGCATAAGCAGATCAATATTTTTGCTATAATATACAAGATCTTGTTTCATCAAATACTTGCACTCATGAAAAATCTCAACGAATTATAATTTTGTTCTCCAAGGTAAATATTTTGGAAAATCAAGTTGAAAAACATCTACATTACCAAATGCTTAATCTTAAGCAGAGATTTTAAAATTTCTTTTCAAACCTAGGAACTCATCAAAGTAATATTTCTTGTAATTGTCACAGTTTCTACCTAATTTATCTTGAGCATTCACACACTCATCTTATAGTGAAATGTCAAAACTGACAAAAATGTATGACAAAATTAATATTAGCCAAATTTACTCTTGAAAGTCATTGTGTGTGCAATCCTTCATCTCTGCAAAACTTCTTCTGCATTTAATATGCTCTTAGCCTATCTATGCCTAGTGAAATCCTACATATATTTCAAGATACAGTTTGAATGCCTCCGCTGTGAAGAATTGCCTATTTTACTCTGCTAGAATTAATCCATTGTTTCCCTGTTTTTCCATCATAGAACATAGTTGATATCTCTCAGTTCACATCCATTACTTTTTTCTACTTTTCTTTCTTCTCTACCAAAATATTGTTGAAAAAATTCTGTCTGGAACATCTTGGGGTCCCTTATATAATATTTATCACGGGAGTTTGTTTGTTTTAAGTCCTTATGCTCATGGAGAGATTTGCTGGAAACACACAAATGTGGGAAGTTTGTGTGATGGATTTTATAAGGATGAAGTTGGCTCAGTGGTAAAGAATCCACCTGCCAATGCAGGAGACACAAGAGGTATAGTTTGGATCTCTCAGTTGGGAAGATCCCCTGGGTAGGAAATGGCAACCCACTCCAGTATTCTCGCCTGAAAAATTCCATGCACAGAGGAGCCTGATGGACTTCAGTCCGTGGAGTCACAGAGTTAGACATGACTGAGCATGCACACATAGACCTTTTGATAAGCCTAAAACACAATGTTTATGACCTAGTGACATATGATGTAACCCATACCTAAGACCTGATTGTCTGCTTCAAGGTATCATAATCTCTTAATTAATTAATGGTAATATTCTAGTAATTGTTTAAACTATGTATTATAGTCTCTATCAAACAAGTAAACTCTATGTTACTTGTACACTTATTTATGTTTGATTGATATGACTTCCTTGAATTTTCAAGATCTTGGTTAAGTATAAACCATTATGTACATTCATGCCTTTATATATATATATACATATGTATATATACTCATGGATGATAGTACAATGACTTAAATAAATGAAATCCTAAGAGTAACTAATACCCCTTGTCCTCATTCTTTTATTGTTGCTATTTAGTCACTAAATCATGTCTGACTCTTCTGGCAGTCCCATGGACAGGTTCTTCTGTCCATGGAATTCTCCAGGCAAGAATACTGGAATGGTTTGCCATTTCCTCCTCCAGGGGATCTTCTGAACCCAGTGATCAAACCCACGTGTCCTGCATTGGCAGGTGGATTCTGTGCCTCTGGGTCACCAGGGAAGCCCCTTAGTCTTTCACAGGAAAATAAAAAGAGTGAAACATTTAGTGTGTGTTCTAGTTGAGGCTGGACTTGGGATTTTATAGAAGAACAACATTTCATTACTGAGGTGACTATGTCAGTGGCTGTCTCAGATTTTTATTAAATATTTAAATTTTAAGATACTTTTCATCTTAAAGACCATTATTGCTGACAAAAGGGCAGTGATGACCCAAATTGTTACCTAGCTTCACCCCTGGGTTGTTTTTTTAAATACAAATTTTGTAAGAACTACACAGCCTTTTTTCACAGATTCTGTGAAAGCGCTGCACTCAATATGACAGCAAATTTGGAAAACTCAGCAGTAGCCACAGGACTGGAAAAGGTCAGTTTTTATTCCAAACCCAAAGAAAAGCAATGCCAAAGAATGCTCAAACTACTGTACAATACCATTCATCTCATACACTAACAAAGTAATGCTCAAAATTCTCCAAGCCAGGCTTCAACAGTACATGAACCAAGAATTTCCAGATGTTCAAGCTGGTTTTAGAAAAGGCAGAGGAACCAGAGATCAAATTGCCAACATCCACTGGATCATCAAAAAAGCAACAGAGTTCCAGAAAAACATCTATTTCTGCTGTATTGACTATGCCAAAGCCTTTGACTGTGTGGATCACAAAAAACTCTGGAAAATTATTGAAGAGATGGGAATAACAGATCACCTTACCTGCCTCCTGAGAAATCTGTATGCAGGCCAAGAAGCAACAGTTAGAACTGGGCAAGGAACAACAGAACTGGTTCCAAATTGGGAAAGGAGTACGTCAAGGCTGTATATTGTCACCCTGCTTATTTAACTTACAAGCAGAGTACATCATGAGAAACACTGGGCTGGATAAAGCACAAGCTGGAATCAAGATTGCTGGGAGAAATATCAATAACCTCAGATATGCAGATGACACCAACATCATGGCAGAAAGCAAAGAAGAGCTAAGGAGCCTTCTTGATGAAAGTGAAAGAGGAGAGTGAAAAAGTTGGCATAAAACTCAACATTCAGAAAACTAAGATCATGCCATCTGGTCCCATCGCTTCATGGCAAATAGATGTGTAAACAGTGGAAACAGTGTCAGACTTTATTTTCTTGGCTCCAAAATCATTGCAGATGGTGACTGCAGCCATGAAATTAAAAGACACTCCTTGGAAAAAAAAGTTATGACCAATCTAGACAGCATATTAAAAAGCAGAGACATTACTTTGCTAACAAAGTTGAGCCTAGTGAAAGTTATGGTTTTTCCAGTAGTGATGTATGGAAGTGAAAGATGGACTATAATGAAAGCTGAGCACCAAAGAATTGAAGTTTTTGAACTGTGGTGTTGGAGAAGACTCTTGAGAGTCACTTGGACTGCAAGGAGATCCAACCAGTCCATCCTAAAGGAAATCAGTCCTGAATATTCATTGGAAGGACTGATGCTGAAGCTGAAACTCCAATACTTGGGCCACCTGAAGCAAAGAACTGACTCATTTGAAAAGACCCTGATGCTAGGAAAGATTTAAGGCAGGAGAGGATGAGACAGTTGGATGGCATCACCGACTCATTGGACATGAATTTGAGCACACTCCAGAAGTTGGTAATGGACAGGGAAGCCTGGCGTGTTGCAGTCCATGGGGTCACAAAAGAGTCAGACATGACTGAGTGACTGAACTGAACTGAAATGATACAACTTTTAGCAGACAAGACTTTTCTTGGGAAGTATCAGTTTTACCCTGTCATAATCTGAGCTGGAAACAGTGGCTGACTTTATTTTTCTGGGCTCCAAAATCACTGCAGATGGTGATTGCAGCCATGAAATTAAAAGACACTTACTTCTTGGAGGGAAAGTTATGACCAACCTAGATAGCATATTAAAAAGCAGAGACATTACTTTGTCAACAAAGGTCTGTCTAGTCAAGGCTATGGTTTTTCCAGTGGTCATGTATGGATGTGAGAGTTGGACTATAAAGAAAGCTGAGTGCTGAAGAATTGATGCTTTTGAACTGAGGTGTTGGAGAAGACTCTTGAGAGTCCCTTGGACTGCAAGGAGATCCAACCAGTCCATCCTAAATGAGATCAGTCCTGGGTGTTCATTGGAAGGACTGATGTTGAAGGTGAAACGCCAATACTTTGGCCACTGGATGAGAAGAGCAGACTCATTGGAAAAGACCCCGATCCTGGGAAAGATTGTGGGCAGGAGGAAAAGGGGATGACAGAGGATGAGATGGTTGGATGGCATCACCGACTCGATGGACCTGGATTTGGGTGGACTCTGGGAGTTGGTGATGGACAGGGAGGCCTGGCGTGCTGTGATTCATGGGGTCGCAAAGAGTCAGACACAACTGAGTGACTGAACTGAACTGAATCTCATCTCACTTTGGGGAACAAAAGGGAGTATCATTTTATTTTGTTCCTGAATTTCCTATAAATGCTGACACTTAATCATTTTGGTCAGAAAACAATTTTTAAATGTTCATTTATTTCTTCTTGGGTTACCTTCATTCTGAAATAGGAAGAGTCCTAAAAGATGATTTATATATTTGGATAAACTTTTTTGGTAAGTATTTGTAATTAATGGGCACTGGCAAACCATGGACCAGGGTGTGAACTGCAGGTATCACTGCTCTTCCTCTGGTTCAACTACTAGAATATCACTTCACCAGTCAAGTTTTATTAGTTTGTGTGCATGTGTGTGTGTGTGTGTGTGTGTGTGTGTGTGTGTGTGCATGTGTGCTTGTATACAAAAGTTCACATCTTAATTTCCTTTTCTTTAAAGAAAGAAAAGCATTGCTACATAAATGCATTGTTACTACGGTGTCCCAAAGCACCTGTTAACTTCTAAGTATCCAGAGAGCTGTGCCAGGATTCTAATTTCGTGCTGCCAAATGTGCCAGTTTTGTGTTAGCGCTCCTCTCTTCTATCTATCTCTTCAACACGACTGGATGGCTTTAAAACAAATTTAAAAGAGAAACAGGGAATTCCCTGGTGGTCCAGTGGTTAAGATTCCACACTTTGACTGTAGGGGACACAGGTGTGATCCCTGGTTGGGGAACAAAGATCCCGCCTGCCTCCTGATGCTGCCAAAAGAAGAGAAAGAACAAAAGAGAAAAACGTATACCAAATGGTTGCATTTATATGTGTAATCTGAAATAAATAAATAAATAAACCTTAGACACAGAGAATAGGTCAGGGGTTGCCAAAGGTGAAAGATGGGGTGGGGAATGGGTGAAAAGGATAAGAATGTACAAACTTGAGTTTTATTTATTTATTTTTTATAGTACATTTTTATTTTTTATTTTATTTTATTTTTTCATTTATTTTTATTAGTTGGAGGCTAATTACTTCACAACATTGCAGTGGGTTTTGTCATACACTGACATGAATCAGCCATGGAGCTAAATCATGAAGGTGTAATGTACAGTATGAAGACTACAGTTAATAATAGTGTATTGCATATGTAAAAGTTGCTGGAAGAGTACATGGGCTTCCCTGCTGGCTCAGTAGTAAAGAATCCTCCTGCCAGTGAGAAGATGCAGGAGATTCGGGTTCGATCCCTCATTCAGGAAGATCCCCTGGAGAATGAAATGGCAACTCAACCCAGTAATCTTGCTGGGAAATCCCATGGACAGAAGAGCTTGGCTGGCTACAGTCCATAGGGTCTCAAAGAGTCAGACACGACTTAGAGGCTACACAACAACAACAAAACAGAGTATATATTGAAAGTTCTTATCACACACAAACAAGTTTGTAACAATGGATGGTAATGTATGTTAGCTAGACTTATTGTGTTGAATACATATATTGTGCTGAATACAGTGAATGAATATTCACTAATATTTGATATTTGCTTCTGATATTTTGATATTTGAGCATTTGATATTTGCTTTTTTTGTGTGAATTAGTCTTTGCATATTTATCCTGCAATTACAAATTTATTTCCTGCTAAAAAAGAGCAAAAGAAAGTCCTTTTCCTAGTATACTTTCAAAGTAACTAGAAGGTGCTATTTCCTAGAGTTCTGCAGAAACTAATAACACCTACAAGTCATATGTATCAAGTTGTAACTAGAACTTCTTAAGGGTAAGTAAAGAAAAACTTGGAATAGTCAGCTTCCAAGTCTTCTTTTCCCTAATTTGCAATGAATATAAAATATACTAGGAGGTAAAATTTATTCTCAAGTTCATACTTGGGCATAAAAATATCTACCACCTCCTTTAAAAGAAACTACATATTTTTCTTAGTATTTTTCCACCACAGTTTTTGACTAAAATAGTCATCAACTAACAATTTAAATTATAATAACAACGTGTTCAGTCACTTCCGACTCTGCGACCCTGTGAACTGTAGCCCACTAGCCTTCTCTGTCTATGAGATTTTCCAGGCAAGAATACTGGAGTAGGTTGCCATGCCCTTCTCCAGGGGATCTTCCTGACCCAGGGATTGAACCCACATCTCTTATGTCCCTTGCATTGGCAGGCAGGTTCTTTACTACTAGCTCCACCTGGGAAGCCCATTAAACATATGTACTGGGTGCCTAATATGACTGCATTTTAAGGTTGATATCTCATTTGACATTTACTCAAGCCAATTCTAAGAAAATTTGAATCTACCCAAAATCTCCTGCTCACATGGCAGCCATAAAAGGTTGTTGGCACCATAAGAATACATCTTCCCTTGTTTTTATACTCAGGCATCTGCTGATTGGCCCAAGTGTGAATTTGAGACCTGAGCTCCAATCTAAACTTTAGCAAATCACGTGTAATGCCACATTTTGGAAAAAATACAAGCAAGTACAGTCACATTTCTTTGTTTGGGATTTCAAGTAGGACATATTAAAAGAGAAAGACAGTTCCTTGGGATAATCAGCTTAAAAGTCATGAGAAAAACTGGGAAACTTATGTCACATTATACACAACATAAAGTAAAAGTTGAAACTATTAATACAGGTCAGTAAGAATTGTTTGGTGGAAGTAGAATAAATGATAAAACTAATTGGAAATAGATATGAAAAAAAGAACACATGCAGGAATAATCCAATCCCCCACTAGTGATCTCACATAAGAGTAACAGTTCATGAAGTCAAACTTGTTTTGGATTAACATTAGCCTCTTATTCATCCTCTCTACTGAAAACAAGAGAGATTGCAACTTCCTTCCATGGATTTTGTCCTTTTTTCATCCCTTTATTATTAAATAATTATTTTGTAAGACAACCCTGCCCAGAATCAGCCCTAAGACACAAATATTATCATTCTTATTTTACGAAAGAGAAAATGAGATTTAAAGTATTAACAAAGTTTCCCAAGTTTATGTAATTCAAAAGTGGTGAAAATAATTTGAGTTAAAGTCCTTCTACCTCTAAATTTTGCACACTAAACCACAATTAATTTTTCCCATTATCAACTTGTTTCTTCTTAATGAAACCTTGATGTGGACAGTTGAAAATGAGTTTGAAAATTAATTCTAGCTTTCCAGAAAATATTACTGAAATTTAATCTATCCACTGTTGCTTATAAAAAAAAGTATCAACACTTACTGAATGTAGAGTGTATTAATTTAGCTGTATTGTGAGATTATGAGTTACTGTCTTTTTTTCTCTCTTCTAAAGCATGAGTATGTTGACTTGGGATTCTTACTAATATCACTCAGTACTATCAGAAGTCACCTCACAACATCCTGAAGAAAAAATATAAAGTTTATTTCTATTTTTAAAGTAGAAAAGGAAGCTCAAAGAGCTAGTTTGCTTGCATAAAAAATTCAGACCCAGTTAGCAGTGAATAATAAAAAAAAAAAACGCATATTAAAAAGCTTCCCTTACAGCACTCTTTCCAATATACCACACTGTCAATATTTAGCAAAATTGTGTACGTGCATGAGCATGAGAAAAAGAGAGGGGCAGGGATCAAGGTAAGGAATTAAAGGCTTACAGTTAACCAGATAACTAGGAAATCTTGTCTAAGCACTTAGTCTCCAAAGATTCTCACTAAGCTGGGTTTTATAAGAAAACTTCTTTTGAATGTCTAGCTCAACTAAATAGGAGTTCCTGGAGCTCCTCATGGGTGGCTCTCCCAGAAAATTTCTGCACAGTTCCAACTGGAGGCTGGAATGGTAAGGGGTCAAGGCTCGTTTTCAGGGAATATTACCTTCTCCCTTGTTTATATATTGGCCGTGCTGGGCTTCCATTGCCGCGCAGTCTTTAGCTGTGGTGAGTGAGGGCTACTCTCTAGCTGCGGTGCACAGGCTTTCCATGGCAGTGGATTCTCTTGCTGTGCGTCTGTCCTCGGCCGTGCGAGCTTCGGCGCTTGCAGCTCGTGAGCTCAGCAGTCGCGGCTCCCGGGCTCTAGAACAGGCTCAGTAATTGTGGCACACGGGCTTAGTTGCTCCTCAGGCCATCCTCCCGGACCAGGGATCGAACCCACGTCTCCTGCATTGGCATGAGGATTCTTCACCACTGAGCCACCAGGGAAGCCCCAGCTGAAAGGGAGACAGGACCATATGGTCCTTGCCCCCCCCCCCCCCCCCCCCAACCATGTTCTCTGCCTGCCTTTTGCCTGTGGAAAACTTTGGTCAAAGAATAAGTTTAATCAGAGAATGAGACATGCAGAAACAAAGGAAAACAGTCTAAGAGGTGACTACATAATAATAATGTAGTCGTTAAGCATAGTTAAGGACCTTTAGTTCTTTCTCAAGGGCTATAGATAATATTCTGAGCCATATCCTGTGCGCTGTCTCATAGGTACTAAAATACAAGGTGGAGAAGTTAAGCGCATGATGACCAAACTGTACCCAGGACTTGAGTTGCCACAATTCTGAGAACTGACTGCAGAGAAGTGGGAACAAGTGCCCCCCGGAACTGAAAACTAATTGTACCTGAAACAACCAAGATGATGTTGGTCAGACCACTGATGATCAGTTTGGAGATGACTGTGAGAGATGACTCTGCCGTTTCTGCAGGTAGCCCTCCCACCCGACTCTGTCTATAAATGCTCTCACCCCCCGCTTCTCGGGGGGTAGGGGACAGTCAGCCTTTGAACCAAGACAGATGTCCACCACCCTCCCTCACCCCCCGTCCCCCAGTTGCCGGCATCTGAAATAAAGCAAACTTTCCTCTCCACCAACCTGGCCTGCTTATTGGCTTTTGAGTGGTGAACAGCCAGACCGCCCACACATATCTTTCAGTAAAGTAGCCTCAGTTTCGAACTAGTTCTTTCATTTTTCTTTATGGTACTGTAAACTTTTTGTTTTACCCTTATATCAAGAATAACTTGAAGCAGATTTTTTGATTCCTCTTTTCTTCCTCTCCTGAAGGCATGAATGAGTTGGAAAATAGCCCAAATTGAGGCAGTAAAAAGATATTCAAGACATATGTGTCACCACCCTTTCAGCTTTCAATTAATTGTGAACTTTCAGCATGAAAATGATTCCATTGGTGTGCTTATTTACATAGTGGTCTGGAAAATTTAAATAGCTTTGTGTAAAGCATAATATATAAACAACAGAAAGATATTTGGGGATTGAATTTAAAGTTCTCTTTTGAAGGAGAAATATCATATGACATCTTTCATATGCAGAATTTTAAAAGAAATGATACACATGAAATTACTTACAAAAAAGAAAGAGACTCACAGACTTAGAGAACAAACTTAGAGCTGCCAGGGTAAGGATGCGGGGAAAGGGTAGTTAGGGAGTTTGGGTGGGCGTGTACACACTGCTATATTTAAAGTGGATAACCAACAAGGACCTACTGTTTAGCACAGGGAATTTTGCTCAATGTTACGTGGTAGCCTAGAGGGAAGAGGAGTTTGGGGCAGAGTGAATACATGTGTATGTATGGATGAGTCTCTTCACTGTCCACCTGAAATGCTCACAACATTGTTAATTGGCTATACCCCAATATGAAATAAAAAGTCCAAAAAATACATACATATATGCATGCGTTCTTCCTTCTTTCCATTACCTGAAATTAGAGATTCTCTTTATAGCTGCTGAGGCCGTGAGGTGGCATGAAGCAAGTCACTGTGTGCACAACTGCATGAGTGTTTATTTTGTCCATCCCGAGATGGTCAGGGAAGCCTGGTGGGCTGCAGTCCATGGACTTGCAAAGAGCTGGGGCTAGGATTGAGTGACTGAACTGAACTGATATTCTGTTGTTGTAACTCTTGGGAAGCTTGTTGCATTTCTTAGTGGGAGGCTTGCAAAATGAAAGGACTTGCAAAGTTCAAAACTGACTTTGCTGCCACGACATGCCATCTTTCCTGAAAAATGAGAGTGTGAGTTGTTTCTCATTTCTCTGGAAGGCAACGTCACCTGTCATAGAATGCTACAGCCACTGCTTAGATTTTGATAACTAATTTCCATTTAGGTTTTCTTTTCCTAAAGAAAGGTCTAAATTGACTGAAAAGCTTTTTTTTTTTTGTCAATGTACCTAGGGGAGTTAGGAAAAAAAACCACCTCAATTGTAATAAACTAAAAAGAGTATTTTTAGAAAAGTGTTTATATTGAATCATCAAACTTACAGGCAGAGTGGATGTTGGAATTCATCTACTTCTCTCACACATAATGAAGCTGACACTTAAGAGTTCAGCATCAGATATCTATAATATTTAGTGATGAAAATCAAAGACCCATTTCTCCTAAATCCATTGATACTGTTCTTTACTTTAAAACCAAATAAGCTTCAAGAGAATCACATCCCAATTTCTTCTTATTTTCAAAACTAAAAATACTTTTTTGTCACCTATAAAATATCCTTGGGCATTTTGTTTCATTAATTAATTATGTTTAATTTGGGGGAGTTTTTAATTTTGTTCTGGCAAATTAAATATGCATTCAATAATTACAGTCCTTAGAAATAGATTAAAATCTTCAAAGAGATAAGCATGCTTACCTTTTAATCTATTATATATCAGAAACATGCCAAAGTGTGTAGGAAACAGAAGATACATGCTAAATATAGGTTAACTATGAAAAAAGTGAAAGTGTTAGTTGCTCAGTCGTGGTAGTCTTTGCAACCCCATGGTCTGTCCATGAAATTCTCCAGGCAAGAATACTGGAGTGGGTTGCCATTCCCTTCTCCAGGGGATCTTCCTGACCCAGGGTCTCCTGCATTGCAGGCACATTCTTTACCATCTGAGCTACCAGGGAAGCCCCCTATAAATACATTTAATAATTAAATATGTGCTATATTTTGAAGAAACTTAACTAAAACATGAAACCAGACTTCTTTCAGGAACTTACACTTCATTAAGGAAGACAAACACTAAAACAATTAAGAATAACACAAAGTCCAATAAAACTAAGTTATAAAACACACCACTCATTTGAAAGTTGCCAAAGCATTAAATTGAAGATGGTGGAGTATCTATATGTAATCACAATTATAGTTTTATAAATAAACCATTATTTAGCAGTTCAAGTTCCATTAAGTTGCAAAATATATTTAAATTTTTTTCAATTAATGATGTAAATTATCTGAAGCTATGACCAATTATTGCTTTGCAATGTGTGCCGGTTTTTGCTGTACAACATGAATCAGCTGTAAGTATACATATGTGTTAACACATGTACACTACCAGGTGTAAAATAGCTAGTAGGAAGCTGCTACAAAGTATAGGAAAATCAGTTCAGTGCTCTGTGAAGATTTAAATAGGTGGGATGCGGGGAGTCGGTGGGACAGAGGCTCAAATTTTAATTCTTATATTTGTACTACAAAGCTTACCGCCAAATTAAAAGCTGATTTAAAGCAACACACACAGGTCTTCATGGTATGCTTTCTGTCATTTCATTCATTGTCACCATTTGTAACTTGATCTTTGCTTTTCTTTGTTTTATACCTACTTTTAGTTTATTCCGCCTTTTAAAATTCCATTTGTAAGCTGTCTCAGTTACTGTCTGGAATGATTATAATATAGTTAAGTAAATAAGTGAATAATCTTTATACAACTTCAAGCAACAAGAGGGGATTAAAGATCAAGTATTGAATAATCCCTGGGATGAGAATGCAAGCAAGGATGTTACATGCCAGCCCCACTTCTACCCTGGCAGTAGCAATTCACTTCTCTCTTTAGTCCGGAGAGTTCTGAGCTCTGCAACTAGGTATCTCAGGATGAACTCTTGTGTCATAATCATCCATAATTTTGTAACTCCAAAAGCCTCTGGTACATTCAAAAGCTAAATTCTATTGATATTCAACACAGTTTGAATAGACTATGTAATTTTAAGCCTATGTTCAAATGATTTTAATATTATACTCAATTTTAGCTTTGGCAGATTGCTATTGGCTCATTGGTGTTGACAGGCAAACTTGTGGGTGCATATTATTAGCTTTTCATAAAATGACATTTCATCTGTAGGCAGAGTAACAAATTTTGAATTTTATGCATGAGAAGATTGATAGCTGGCACAATTATTAATTTCTGCAGGCTTCCTGTTGGTGGGTATATCATTTGGAAAAGACATTTGCATTTATGCTCTAATAAAAGAAGGCTCTCTCCTCTCCTTTAATTTTGGGTAGCATAATACTTTAAGCAACTCTAACTTAAGAGTCCTAATACTTAGGGATATGTTAGCAACTTTTATGAACAGGTGCCTATGGCAAGGTAGAAAATGTTCTGGGTTTGTCAAAACTTGGGTTTGAATCCCAGCTACATCTTAATAACCATTTGACCCTGCAAAAGGTATGTAATAGTTCTAAGCCTCAGCTCATGCCGTAAAACATAAGTCTATTTACCTTTCAGGATTGGTTTAGAAGATCAAATGAAATAATAGGTTCAGTATCCCTAGCATGGTTCCAATTTGGCAGATGTGGACACTTATGAAAACCCTTTCTCTGGTCTTTTCATATATGCTTTAGTGGCTTAGTCATACTCAATGGCTTATTTTAAACCAAATGGCGTGGAAATTTTTTTCTTCCAAAATTCCTAAAGCAGCTGTATTTTTTCTCAACTTTTCTCACCACAACAATTTAGGTAAAATATTTTAGTCACAGAAATCCAGCAGAAAAAAAAAAAAAAAAAAAGATCTAAACCATTGTCCTAAACAGCAAGGCCTTCATGCTACAGATATTCTAAATTCAAAAGATGGCTTAGGTCTAGCATTTGCTACTGCTTAAATATGTTAAAAAATAATAAATATCTTATACATGGGAAATATAATGACCTATTAAACAGGTGGGAATAATTACATTATATTTTAACTCTATATCATAAGAAGACAATATAGATGTTCTTAGAAGTTAGATATAAGGAATAAAAGACTAAAAAGAAAATTCCTTAAAAATTCTTTGGATCTGAACATTCAGAATAAAGCTTACTATGAAAGAATTTGCAGCCACCTTATTTTTAAAACATATTGAGGAAGTGTCAGATGGTGAAACTGTGAAAGGATCATTTAAACGCATTGATATGTCTGTTTAGATCTTTGGCCCATTTTTTGATTGGCCCATTTTTTATTGGGCCCATTTGATTCCAGAAAAATAAATGACCCAATCAAAAAATGGGCCAAAGATCTAAACAGACATTTCTCCAAAAAAGACATACAGATGGCTAACAAACACATGAAAAGATGCTCAACATCACTCATTATCAGAGAAAGGCAAATCAAAACCTCAATGAGGTACCATTACACACCAGTCAGAATGGCTGCTATCCAAAAGTCTACAAGCAATAAATGCTGAAGAGGGTGTGGAGAAAAGGGAACCCTCTTACACTGTTGGTGGGAATGCAAACTAGTACAGCCACTATGGAGAACAGTGTGGAGATTCCTTAAAAAACTGGAAATAGAACTGCCATATCACCCAGCAATCCCACTGCTGGGCATACACACCGAGGAAACCAGATCTGAGAGAGACACGTGTACCCCCATATTCATCGCAGCACTGTTTATAATAGCCAGGACATGGAAGCAACCTAGATGCCCATCAGCAGATGAATGGATAAGGAAGCTGTGGTATATATACACCATGGAATATTACTCAGCCATTAAAAAGAATACATTTGAATCAGTTCTAATGAGATGGATGAAACTGGAGCCCATTATACAGAGTGAAGTAAGCCAGAAAGATAAACACCAATACAGTATACTAACACATATATATGGAATTTAGAAAGATGGTAACGATAACCCTATATGCAAAACAGAAAAAGAGACACAGATGTACGGAACAGATTTTGGACTCTGTGGGAGAAGGCGAGGGTGGGATGTTTCAAGAGATCAGCATTGAAACAAGTATACTATCAAGGGTGAAACAGATCACCAGCCCAGGTTGGACGCATGAGACAAGTGCTCAGGGCTGGTGCACTGGGAAGATCCAGAGGAATGGGATGGGGAGGGAGGTGGGAGGGGGGATCGGGATGGGGAACACATGTAAATCCATGGCTGATTCATGTCAGTGTATGGCAAAAACCACTACAATAAAAAATAAATTAAAAAAAAATAAATGTATTGATAGGTTACAAAATACACCTTAGTTTTAAAAAGTTATTGGATTCTTGTTTTCCATTAGAAACTGTCAACTCTAAATACCAGCTAAATGATTGCCATATATATATCAGCTAAAGGCCATAACAAGTATGAGATTGAGGTCTCGTTATATGTCTATTTTAAAAATACATTATGCAAATGTACCATGAACAGATATAGCAGGGAAAACACGCAAAACCTTTCTTGGGACAGAGTGGACTGTGGTATAACACTACAGAACAATAAAGCATCTTTCTAAATGTATAAGTGAAATTGAGGAATATATAAAGCGAATCAGCCCTTTATCTTACACCTTAATGCATTTACGCACGCAAAACCGTATTAACACATGGACTTGATAACTCACAATTATAATTGCTTGTCATATAAAAATGCAGTTATATCCATAAAATTTTAATACCAAATATATTCTGTTGAAATTTTCAGTGGATCTCACACCTATTGGCAGACACAATCTATCATTTGCAACTTGAGTGTTTTCAATTCAGTATAGTTCAGTCGCTCAGTTGTGTCTGACTCTTTGCAACCCCATGGACTGCAGCACAGGTAAGCCAGACTTCCCTGTCCATCACCAATTCCCGGGGCTTACTCAAACTCCTGTTGATTGAGTCGGTGATGCCATCCAACCATCTCATACTCTGTTGTCCCCTTCCCCTCCTGCCTTCAATCTTTCCCAGCATCAGGGTCTTTTCAAATGAGTCAGTTCTTCACATCAGGTGGCCAAAATATTGGACTTTCCTCTTCAGCATCAGTCCTTCCAATGACTATTCAGGACTGATTTCCTTTAGGATGGACTGCTTGGATCTCCCTGCTGTCCAAGGGACTCTCAAGAGTCTTCTCCAACACCACAGTTCAAAAACATCAATTCTTTGCTGCTCAGTTTTCTTTATAGTGCAACACTCACATCCATACATGACTACTGGAAAAACCATAGCTTTGACTAGACAGACCTTTGCTGGCAAAGTAATGTCTCTGCTTTTTAATAAGCTGTCTAGGCTGGTCATAACTTTTCTTCCAAGGAGCAAGCATCTTTTACTTTCATGGTTGCAGTCACCATCTGCAGTGATTTTGGAGCCCCCCAAAATAAAGTCTGTCACTGTTTCCATTGTTTCCCCATCTATCTGCCATGAAGTGATGGGACCAGATGCCATGATCTTAGTTTTCTGAATGTTGAGTTTTATGCCAACTTTTTTACTCTCCTCTTTCACTTTCATCAAGAGGCTCTTTAGTTCCTCTTCACTTTCTGCCATAAGTGTGTTGTCATCTGCATATCTGAGGTCATTGATATTTCTCCTGGCAATCTTGATTCCAGCCTGTGTTTCATCCAGTCCAGCGTTTCTCATGATGTACTCTGTATATAAGTTAAATAAGCAGGGTGACAATATACAGCCTTGATGTATTCCTTTCCCGATTTGGAACCAGTCTGTTGTTCCATGTCCAGTTCTAACTGTTGCTTCTTGGCCTGCATACAGATTTCTCAAGAGGCAGATCAGGTGGTCTGGTATTCCCATTTCCTTAAGAATTTTCCAGAGTTTGTTGTGATCCACACAGTCAAAGGCTTTGGCATAGTCAATAAAGCAGAAGTAGATGTTTTTTTGGAAATTTCTTGCTTTTTCAATGATCCAACAGATGTTGGCAATTTGATCTCTTGTTCCTCTGCCTTTTCTAAATCTAGCTTGAACATCTGGAAATTCATGGTTCATGTACTGTTGAAGCCTGATTAGAGAATTTTGAGCATTACTTTGCTAGCATGTGAGATGAACGCAATTATGTGGTAGTTTGAACATTCTTTGGCATTGCCTTTCTTGGGGATTGGAATGAAAACTGCCCTTTTCTAGTCCTTTGGCCACTGCTGACTTTTCCAAATTTGCTGGCATATTGAGTCCAGCACTTTCACAGCATCATCTTTTAGGATTTGAAATAGCTCAACTGGAATTCCATCACCTCCACTAGCTTTGTTCCTAGTGATGCTTCTTAAGGCCCACTTGACTTCACATTCCAGGATGTCTGGCTCTAAGTGAATGATCACACCATTGTGATTATCTGGGTTATGAAGATCTTTTTTGTATAGTTCCTCTGTGTATTCTTGCCACCTCTTCTTAATATCTTCTGCTTCTGTTAGGTCCATACCATTTCTGTCCTTTATTGTGCCCATCTTTGCATGAAATTTTCCCTTGGTATCTCTAATTCTCTTGAAGAGCTCTCTAGTCTTCCCCATTCTATTGTTTTCCTATATTTCTTTGCATTTATCACTGAGGAAGGCTTAAGCCCCTTTTAATATGCATAGAGAAAAAAAAGCAAAATTTCTTTTTTTCCTCCCATGTTCTCAAGATCACTTGAGTCTCTCCCAGATAGTAGTCCAAAGTGCTCCATGTTCTGAGATGCCTGGGATGTAATCTCATTATTTTTAATGAGAAGCATGTATACCCTTATTCCCAGGAACCCAGTCAGAGATAAAAAAACTCTATCTTCCCTTATGAACTTGGGCACCTTCCCCATCCCATACTTAAAGCAGAACATGAACTGAGTACTTTTACTCCTGGGACTATTAACTGTCCTGGTATTTATTTATTTATGATTTTTTTTATGTGGACCATGTTTAAAGTCTTTATTGAAATTTGTTACAATGTTGCTTCTGTTTTATGTTTTGGTTTTTTGGCCACAAGGTATGTGGGATCTTAGCTCCCCAACCGGGGATCGAACATGTACCCCCTGCATTGGATGGTGAAGTCTTAACCACTGGAATACTAGGGTAGTCCCTAACTTGATATTTAATTTGTTATTTTCTTCCATGGCAAATATACCCAGTACTTAGTAGTATTCCAAAAAGTGTTGTTGTTGTTTTCTTTTTTTAAAGGTGGTGAAAGTTAGCACCTATTTTTCTTATCTCTGGGAGATCTTGTCTTATTTCTGTTAGATCAATTACCAGGTGGCGCTAGTTATAAAGAACCTACCTGCCAATGCAGGAGACATAAGAGACAAGGGTTTAATCCCTGGGTCAGGAAGATCCCATGGAGAAGGAAACAACAACCCACTCCAGTATTCTTGCCTGGAGAATCCTGTGGACGGAGGAGCCTGGAGAGCTACAGTCCATAGAGTTGCAAATAGTCAGACAAGACTGAAGCGACTTAACATATCACATACAAATGTGAAGAGACATTGTTATTAAAAGTCCATAATATTTAGCCCCAAAGTTGTACATGACCTCAAGTAAAAGCATGTTAAGCTATTTTATGAGCGTGTCTCAGTGCCAGCTGTCACTGAAAGGATGAGAAAAGAGGAAACAGAGGGTAGGAGATGATCAAGGACTTTCATACTTTCAACAACTGTTTCCGTCCGTTTTCAGAACAATATTTCTCACAGAGAATGCAGAGACTAGAAAATACTGGCAAAGCATTCCTCTGAGACCAGGCTGGCCCCTTGATGTTGAATTCCCCAGCTTCCAGCACTGCCAGAGATATTTTTGTGTTGTTTATAAGCTCCCTGCATGCTATGCTGTGTGTGCCGGGTTGGGTCCGACTCTTTGTGACCCCCTGGACTGTAGCCCACCAGGCTCCTCTGACCATGGGATTTTCCAGGCAAGAATAGTGGAGGGGGTTGCCATGCCCTCCTCCAGGGGATCTTCCCTAGCTAGGGATCAAACTTGTGTCTCCTTCATCTCCTGCATTGGCCCATTCCGATTCAATCAGGCTTTACCAAACTAAAGAACACACTTGGGAATGAAGAGCGGTTAAAGGGATTGATATGACTTAGGACATATTTATTTTGAGTGACCTAAGGCATTGTAACCTGGGGGAGGGCATGGCAACCCACTCCCGTATTCTTGCCTGGAGAATCCCATGGACAGAGGAGCCTGGCGGGCTACAGTTCATAGGGTCTCGAAGAGATGGACACGACTGAAGTGACTTAGCACACACTCATGCAAGGCATTGTAATTGTTGATACATGGGTCCTGAACTTAGGAGAAAAAAGAAATTAAAAGAGGATACTAAGATATAGGAGTAGAGATAAATACCTGTTTTAAAATATTAGCTCCACTGTTTACTAACTATTTGACCTGGGACACAGAGAGCAATTTCTAAATTTTAGTTTTCTAATTTGTTGAAAATAAATTGAGGACTTCCCTTGCAGTCCAGTGGTTAAGACTCCACACTGCCAATGCAGACGGTACAGTTTCAATCCCTGGTTGAGGAACTAAGATCCCACATGACTCATGGACAAAAAAAACAAAATATAAAATAGAAGCAACATTGTAACAAATCGAATAAAGACTCTTAAAAAATGGCTTATAACCCTATATGCAAAACAGAAAAAGAGACTCAGATGTATAGAACAGACTTGTAGACTCTGGGAGAAGGCGAGGGTGGGATGTTTCAAGAGAACAGCATCAAAACATGTATATTTTCTAGGGTGAAACAGATCACCAGCCCAGGTTGGGTGCATGAGACAAGTGCTTGGGCCTGGTGCACTGGGAAGACCCAGAGGGATCGGGTGGAGAGGGAGGTGGGAGGGGGGACCGGGATGGGGAATACATGTAAATCCATGGCTAATTCTTCTCAATGCATGACAAAAACCACTGCAATGATGTAAAGTAATTAGCCTCCAACTAATAAAAATAAATGGAAAAAAAAATGGCTTACATAAAAAACTCTTGAAAAATAAATAAATAAATGGAAGTGATGATACCAAACTAAGTTGCAAATAATAAAGTATTGTATGTGAAATTGGCTAGCAAGTCATGTTTTTGGGTTTTCATTTCATGCTTTTCTGTTTTTCTTCCCATCCCATACCTCCCTTTCCTTCTACCACACATAATAGTGGGAATATCATGAGGAATGAAGGCAGAAAGACCTTGTTTTGAATTCTGATTCTATCATCTTTGATAAGTGACCTTGAAGATATTACTTAATTTCCATGAAGTTTAATTTACAATCATTTATAGAGTAGGCATTTAATTCATCATTTAGGTAACATGCCAGGAATCTAGAAGCTGTTGGTGCTGTCAGTTTGCATTTTTATTTCTTTTTATTTTACATTATTTTTTCTTTGCATTATTATTATTCAGTTTACAGTATTATTTCTTTCTATATTCTTTCCTTATTTCTTTTTAATTACCGTGAGAACATGTGGAATAAATACACCTTAGAAATACACATAAGATCTTGATTTTGGTATTCTTGTATTCCATGCTTTTACATGGATTTTTTTTTTATTATTGGTGACAGCAAAACGTAAGTGATATCTAAATGCAGTTTTCTATTAATAAATGAAGGAAAAATAAAATGTTATGTATGACTTACTAGGTTGACATATTCTCATTTCTTGAAATAAAAAAAAAAGACCTTCAAAAAGATTAAAATGCTGATGAGCTGTTCAGAGGTTCAGATCTAAGGATTTTTGATTTCCTAATAGATCCCTTCTTTGCATCTTTTAAGTGCCTCCCAGCTTTGACACTACAAAGTGTAATAGAAAGAAATACAGAATGATCATTTTAATAATGATGAATTAAGATCTTAGAAATGGAAAGAATTAGTTTTTATTTTCATTCAACAACTTGCCCATTCTATTGTTAGCCAATTTTCTTCCTTCATCCATAAAGGTTAAATAATATCTATCCTTGGTTACCTTTTGGGATACAAAATGATGAAATAATCTGTATGTATTTTTAAAAATTCATAAATTAGTAAAGTATTGATAATAATACCTTAAGGAATATTGATAAACAATAAACACATTAAAAAATAACAAATTACAATGTTGTATAACTGATAACAACCTGTTGTTACTGATGAATGTGTACAACCCAGCAGAGATTTTTATACTATTTTTTAACTCCAAAAGCAAAATTTCATGAAAGAAACAATTTGGATGAGTTTTAGAATATTAAATATATTGTTGATAGAAGAAATGTGAATTTTGTTGAAAAATAAGGTTTTAGTCAACTCATTTTCAACGCAAACACATAAAACTAAACTGTCTACCAGTTGTATAGTACTAAAATAAACCTATCCTAATTTTTCAAAATTTTATCAATAATCTTGCAGCTGTGAACTGCACATGCTAAATTAAATCAACATGTTGGAAGAAAAGGAGTTGATGACAGCACTAATCACTGAGTATTTAAATGATGTAAGAGCTGAGAAGAAAAAAAGAGGAGAGTGGAAAAAATAAATCATAGAAGGCAGACAATTAGTAACTAGGGCAAGTCAGTGGCTTTAATGAACATATTCTGTAAAGTAGCATGAGAAGTGATAACTAAAATATTGTGTGGACAATTAATTGTTACCACTCCTCTTCTTACTTGAAGATACTATCCTGAATTTGTAATTTTATTTTTCCAAAAGCATCAGTTTTTTACATAATTCTGAAAAATTCCTTCAATGTCTTTATGAGAGTTTGTGCTAGATATAATCAAGTCCTATAATGTGACTGGGTATATTGCAGAATGGTTCCAAGTGCCGTTACTAAAATAGCAAGTGTTTTCAAGAGTACTGTTATTTAAATCCAAAGTTAAATATCTGTCAAGAATAGCTTAACATTGAAAACAAATTATCTACATTATTCAATGCAGGAAGCTAAAGAAGGGATTTAAAAGGAACTAAGGAATTTGGCAAGAAAAAATGATAAACTATATTATAAGTAGTTGAAGTAAATACTTGAAATTAAAAAATCAAAGGAAACCAAAAATTAAACAGAAGAACAGCATCCGACTTTATTGATAATCACATTACATTTAATTTAGTCCACTTTACAATCATAGTTGGGCTTCCCTGTTGACTCAGATGGTAAAGAATCTGCCTGCAATGTAGGAGACACAGGATATGAGGTTTGATCCCTGGGTCAGGAAGATCCCCTGGAGAAGGGAATGGCAACCCACTCGGGTATTCTTGTCTGGAGAATTCCATGGACAGAGGAGCCTGGTGGGCTACAGTCTATGGGATCTGAAAGAGTTGGACATGACTGAGCAATGAACACACACACACACACACCCACAATCATGGTTGGAGATTTTAGCACTCCATTCTCAGCCACAGAAAGAAAAATAGGCAAAATAATCGTTAAGACAGAAATGATCTAGACAAGAGTGAAATAGTTGGCTTAAAACTCAACATTCAGAAAACTAAGATCATGGAATCTGGTCCCATCACTTCATGGCAAATAGATGGGAAACAGTGAAAACAGGGACAGGTTTTGCTTTTGTGGGCTCCAAAATCACTGCAGATGGTGACTGCAGCCATGAAATTAAAAGATGCTTGCTCCTTGGAAAAATAGCTATGACCAACCTAGACAGCATATTAAAAAGCAGAGACATTACTTTGCCAACAAAGGTCTGTCTAGTCAAAGCTATGGTTTTTTCCAGTAGTCATGTATGGATGTGAGAGTTGGACTATAAAGAAAGCTGAGTGCCAAAGAATTGATGCTTTTGAACTATGGTGTTGGAGAAGACTCTTGAGAGTCCCTTGGTCTGCAAGGAGATCCAACCAGTCAGTCCTAAAGGAAATCAGTCCTGAATATTTGTTGGAAGGACAGATGTGGAAGCTGAAACTCCCAAACTTTGGCCACCTGATGTGAAGAACTGACTCACTGGAAAAGACCCCGAGGCTGGGAAAGATTGAAGGTGGGAGGAGAAGGGTATGACAGAGGATGAGATGGCTGGATGGCATCACTCATTCAATGGACATAAGTTTGAGCAAGCTCTGGGAGTTTGTGATGGACAGGGAGGCCTGGTGTGCTGCAGTCCATGGGGTCGCAAATAGTTGGACACGACAGGGCAAGTGAACTGAAGTGAACTAACCACACTGCATCCTAAAAGTTTAGACTTTTTTTTAAAAGAACGTGTAGTGTATTCACCAAGAAAACCCACAATCTTAGCCATAAAACCCATATCCTTAAAAGATTAGGATTGTACAGACATTCTCTGACCACTATGAAAGGAAATTAGAAATCAATAATTTTACAATACTTATAGTTTTAGCATCAAATCAGTACTGCAGTGACATTCTTGCAAATGCACCCTGCTGCCTGCTTAAACAAAATTTCCCACGGCCCTTTCCTGAGACTGAAAAATGCTTGGTCATTAGTTTGTATAACTTTTAAATTGCCCAGATAGTATCTTATCATCCTCTAACGTGTTTAGATCAATATACTTCCACAAATATTATATGTAGAATTCCCACTGCTGCATGTCCTCACCAATACATGGTACTTTCCAAGAACTCTACCTTTTGTTGAGTATAAAGTTGTATTTCAGTTGATTAAAAATTCCCAGATTACTAATGAAAATGGGCCTTTTTCTTGTATTTACTGATCATCTATATTTCTTCTTCCATGAAATGATTCTTCATATCTTTCTGCACATTGCATTCATGTTTTAAATTTGTCTTGATTTTTCTATGTCTTTTTTCCTTCTTATTTTTTCTATTTTTTATTCATATTCTTACTCTAATGTCATTTGTCCTCTGGGTTTATTTTTCTCATTTATTATTGAAGGACAGCTGAGGATGAATTTTTACTTGATAGTTCTGTTACCTAACATTTTGTGCACATTATTCCAATATATGTTAGCTTTCTTTGTTACTCCTTTGTATGTGATGTTTCTTTTTGAATTTAATATTTTCTCTGAGCATCCTGCATCCTCACTGCAATAGCCCTAGATGTGGTTTTATTTTTCATTATTATGAAAACTCACTGAATTATTTAAACTCAAGCTTTCAAGTCTTTCTTTTTTTTTTTTTTCTGGAATAGTCTCAGATGCTATATCCTCAGATTATCCCTCACTTTCCTTTTTGGAACTCTGTTTAAAAGAATATTGAATTTTCTCATTTTATTCTACTTATGTCTTTAATTCTACTTCCCATCTCTACTTGTATCTTCATGATGTGTAATTTTATAGACATGAATTTTGTTGTTAGTTTTAATGTATTACAAGATCTGCTATATCATTTATCGATTGCTTTTTACTTCAATTATTATTTTTTAATTTTTAAAAGTTCTTTGATCCACTTAAAAATCTTTCTGGCTATTTTTGATAGCCTTTTAATCTATAATTCTTTTATTTCAAGTTCATCTTCTTTTTAATAATTGTGTACATGATTAATAATTTTATGTGTTATCTCTGATCATTCCTTCTGAAATTCTTGAAAGCTTTCCCTTATATCCACTTATTTTTATTTATTTCTTTTTTTTAATGCTGTACTTTGAATTAATTTTGCCTGAACATCAGCTTGAGTGTATTTATATGAGTAAGTTTTCATTCAAAAAATTTGAACTTAACTCTGAGTGTTCCAAGGAATGCTTTAATTCTTCCCTAGAGGTCTCAGGATTTCTATAGAAAATGGTATAGTCTTTTTTTGTAGATTTTTTTTTTTAATGTGGCCCATCTTTAAAGTGTTTGTTGAATTTGTTACAATATTGCTTCTGTTTTATACTTTGGTTTTTTGGCCATGAGATCTTAGCTCCTTGACCAGGGATCGAACCAGCCCCCTCTGTAATTGGAAGGCAAAATCTTAACCACTGGACTGCCAGAGAAGTCCCCCAAATAGTATAGTATTAAAATGAGCTTTTCTGTGAAAATGTCATTATTCATCTCTTTTAACTTTCAACATTCAAGATAAGACTTTCTATCCTGGTACCATTCAAAAGCACATCAGTAACAGTAGAAAATATTTAGTCATTTGTTTTACAGAGGAATGTTTGGCTTCTCCATGAAATTGAAATGAATGGGAAAAGCAAGGCAAAAATATACTTCAGGTAAGAGAGACTGAGAAAGAAATTATTTTATTTCAAACACTCCCACTGACTGGGGCTCAAGTGAGCCTCTGTGGGAGATGAACCCTTGCTGGAGTAGGGTAGGCAGAGAGAAAAATGGGAATGTTCGTTTTATGTATAAATGAATGAAAATTAGCTTCAAGATGGAGGTTAGAAACTGCAGCTGGGAAAAAACAAAAAGGACCAAGTTTTAGACATGCTCTAAAATTATTCCAATTTCAATTTTTATCAATTTCAGTAGAAAAACATTCAAATGAAAGGAAAAAAATTAGCTACTATTTTTAAGTGTCTTCATTTTTATATTGTTCTGCTGACTTAAAACTAAGAACTAGTTGATTAGATTGAAACATATGTGATGTCATTTAAAAACAGATTTAGCATACATGAGTGTGCATAAACACTTTTAAATTTTAAAATGCTATTTCTCCAATTGTCTTGTCAACATTTGCTGAGAAAAAAAGACTTGCCTTATACTACAAACACTTGCTAGGTGATTTTTGTCTTGCTATAGGGATAAACCTGGAAGATATTTTCATTTATATTAACATTCCCATTGTCTCCTCAAAACAGAGTTTGATAGAGGATCACTCAGATAAACTATTTAATAATAGGTTAAAGTGTACTGCAATGTTGCACTGATCACTGAGAAAAGCTGATCACAATTCTCTTCAAATAACTGAAGTGCCAAGTAAATTAAAAATTGTTTCTAAAGATAAATTGATCTCACCATATATGATATTGAGAAAGATGAATCTGTACTGTGTTTATACTCTATCGGCTATTTGAATCAGCATGCAAAAAACTTACATTTTATCAGGTAACTGATAATATATTTTATGAACATTGGTAGCATTTATGAGTTTGTTTTTTTCTAACAGTTAGTTAACAAAATCTTTCTAGAAAAGACTAAGGTCTTTGTGTCTTCTTAAAAAAAAACTGCAAAATAGTTTCCTCTTTCTGCATTTATGAAATACAGAAGTTTTTTTTTTTTTTTTTTTTTTTTGAGAGACTGGTTAATCGTCCACTTGTGAACTTAGCCAGCTAGCTCTGTACTTTAGCTATGGGATGAGGTTACCAAAAATTTTACTTTAAGCTTTGCCTTTCAGCTTAAAAAAGCTGCCTTAAACCCTTAAATGACAAATTAAGGGTGATTACATGTTATGTGTTTGATTAGAACATATATTAGCTTAAAATACAATTGAATTACCACAGATGGTTAAAAATGAAAGTAAAAGAAATTATAAATGATCCCATTTGGCTGAAGGAATAATATGTTTTGCATAGAAGACAAAAGCAAAAGTAAATATATACTTTTATATAGTACACAATTGTGTGATGAACAAAAGTATTTTAATTCTATACATGTTTTTTCCAAAGCACTGATTAATTAAAACATTTGAAAGTCAATAATTAAAATGATATCTTTTTGAGAAATAATAAAGGAAAGGTAGAATTTAAAATTCTCAGGTATTTATTTTCAAAATTGTAAGAGAAATATCATAATAGAATGATGCAATGTAAGTAAGGGATCTCTGCTTTTGAATACAGTGGAGTATCTTGTACAAAACAAATATCCTGACGAAAGAAAGGAAAAAAAGTCTAATAAACTGCAAACTATAATAGTATATAGGAGTATATATGTATTAATAGAAAGATAGATGATAGAATGCTTATTTGAAGGCATTTGAGAATTATTGGGACAAGCTAGCTTTATGCATAAATGTTTCAAAAAAGAAAGGTGAGCCATCATTTTGCAGTCTCTGGTAACCTCAGGACATTTGCACATTCTGCATAGGAGGTAAGATGCTAGACATCCAGGCAAAGGCCCTGGTCAGAAAGATAGCATTAAAAGACAGAGACACTGACTGTGCTTTTGGTAGTTTTTCAGTGACAAAAATGCAAAAATCAGAAAAATGTGAAACCAGAATCTTGGTGATAAAGGGGAAAGAGCATCCAAGATAGGAACCCTACAGTCTGTCGTTTTTTCTTTAAAGTTTTTTACTTTTTGCAACTGTATACAGCAAAAGGCTAAAAATGCAGATTACATTTTCCAGGATCTGCATGTTGACGAGTGAATTTTAGTTTGCAACTAGCAACATGTTAAGTAGTATTTGAAGGTTTTTAAGTGTGGGTAAATTAGAGCTGGAGAAAACTAACTTGGCAGCAGATTGTAGGATGGATTAGAGAAATCAGTGCCTGCAGGAGAGAAGCCAGACAAGATATAAGCAGGAAGTAAACATAACTTCAACTAGGCTGCTGTAAGTAAAATAGAAAGTAGAAAGTAAAAATGAAAAATAATGATTTAAATATAATCAACAAATATGAAAGCAATTTGATGTTGGAAACTAGACAGAAGGGTCCATCTGAGATTTCGTACCCAGCTTAGCAGGTCAGTGAGGGTCATATGCCTTCTACGGATTTGGAGTTAACCTGAAGTTTTCCATTTCTGTATCACCTCATAAGGGGCTTCCCAAGTGATGCTAGTGGTAAAGAATCTGCCTGCTTATCCAGGAGACATTAAGAGTCAAGGGTTTGATCTCTGGGTTGAGAAATCCCCCGGAGAAGGAAATGGCAACTACTTCAGTAATCTTGCCAGGGAAATCTCATGGAAAGAGGAGACTGGCAGGCTACAGTCCATGGGGTTCAAAGAGTCTGACACGACTGAGCGACTGAGCACCATCACATTATAAATAAAACCTATTTTATCACTGCTAACCTTTTAATATTCAAGCATTTGTGCCAAGATCCCTGAGGCATGTCTTGGGAACTAACAGGATGTGGCAAGGGACAGAAGGCAGGGTTTTTCATGAATGGGACATCTAAGATTCCAGATGGGGAGAGAAAGGGAAAGAAAAGTTGAAGCTGGAAAAATTTTTTCCTACAGTCCATACCCTCGGTCTCCACTTGTCACCCCCAGTGACCACAGGCAGTAAGCGCCAGTCCTATTGCATGGTAATGGGGAGGAAGTGGCAGGTGGAGCAGGTGTCACTGTGCATGCAGGCCCTTGTTATTAAATAGACAACACTGATGGTGTTGATCTGTGTGTTTCTCCTTGCCCTCCAGAAGCCACTGGTGATTTGCAGAGTATGGAAGGAAAGCTCCATGGAGGGTTGGGTTCAAAGAATAAGGTTGGGTTCAAAGAATAAGGACATGACACCTCTCCCCCTAATCTTTCTTTCCTCTTCTGTTGACAAACCAAAAGTTCTGGCTGTAATAACACGATATAAACTCTTTTATGTTGAATCTGACATTTGATGTTGAAAGGCTTAAGACCATATGATTCAGCGAATGAATTTCGGTGAGATTCCAAATCTCAACATGTGCCCGTGATAAACACAATATTATCCCAGGCGCCAAGCCAAATTATACTGTTAACTGAGCATTTGAATGGAAGAATATTTTCATGGATCAAATCAAAACCCATTCCTGTAAAAATGTAATTTCAGTAAAATTGTGATGCTGGGGACGGAGAAGTGAGAGCCTGAGGAATTTGAGCAAATTATACCCACTCTGCACCAAGCAGTATTATTAAGAACACAGTGAAATTCACAGCGGTGATTTCATCAGTAAATGTGGTTTTTACGTGAAGATGAGGACAAAGGCCAAGCTCCCAACAGTCTGCAGAGAGGTGGCTTGTTTAATAGTGAGAGTAGAATACTTTGTTCAGTGACTGTACCAGCTGGAGAACATAGATCAATCTCTTGGACAATTGTTATTGCGCACGTAGTTCTGAGTTGGCCTGCAGCCATTCATTGCAAAGCAAATACTGTTTGTTTGCAGGATGGCTTCCTCATTTCCTTGTGTCAAGTTCATGACAGGAAGATTTATAAGTCTGCACTGTTTGGCTTGTACATGCACACTTACACATTTCCTTTTTTGCCTTGGTTTGGAACCCTAAAGTGATTAGCCTGATGCCAGAAAAAAAAATGTACAGCTAAGCTGACAGCAGATAGACCATCTAAATAATGACATAAATTGACCCAAATGAGATTTTACCAATCCTGTTCATTGAAAGACATCATAAACTGGGAGCATATGCAAGAGGTGTGTATGTTTGCACATGCTAAGATATCAGTTTCTCAGTCGTGTCCAACTCTTTGCTACCCCAGGGACTGTCGCCCACCAGGACCCCTGTCCATGGGATTATCCTGGTAAGAATACTGGAGTGGGTTGCCATTTCCTTCTCCAGGGGATCTTCTCTACTCAGGGATCAAACCCATATTACCTGTATTGGCAGATGGACTCTTTACCACTGAGCCTTCAGGGAAACCTTATCAGTATTACTTATGTCTATTTGTATTTATTCAATACATTGAAATTTGATAAAGAAAAACAGAGAAAAAATTAAAGAGCTATATGTAATTATTATTTTCTAAATCCTGGCACACTGTCAGCTTGCATCACCTGAATCGTTTATTTCACATGGTCTATGAGAGAGGAAACTCGTATTATTTTTCACAGATGTTTTTGCATTTTCTTGTGATTTTTTATTAAGCAAAGCAAATTAGAAAACTTTTGATTATACACTACTGTGTATAAAACAGATAGCTAATAAGAACGTACTGTATAGCACAGGGAACTCCACCCAGAACTCTGTAATGACCCACATCAAAGGATCTTAAAAAGAGGTGATACGTGTGTGTGTAAGACATATTCACTTTGCTGTTAAGACACGAAGTAACACAACATCATAAACCAAATATACTCTGATAAAAATTCATTTAAAAAAGAAAGAAAATTTTCATTGTAGGCTTAGAGTTCATACCATGTGGTTTAATGTATCAAATAATGCATTGAGAAATAAACACTTCAATGTTAGGGAAAGTAAAACATAATTCCTTTTCTTTCACAGATAGTCATGCAGTGCATGGAAGGTATATCTGAATTCGCATAGTACCTCAGAGAAGAAAGAGGCATGAAGATGAAGTCTATATGTACAAGGAACTTTTTATAAACCTAGCAGATACATTTCTAAAGGTCAAAATTAAAAATTTCTCATAGTTATTCAGATTTGCAGACTGCCTTTTATAGTCTCATAAAAGATTAATGAAAGATCTGTTTTACACGTCTCAGTAAACCTTCAAATTGAAAATGGTTTTTGTGATATTGTTGGTTTCTTCAATCATGTATTCATACCATTTATAAATGGATTCATTTTTCTTGTGAGATTTTAAATCCCCACTTTCATGTAAGAAATTTTACCATTTCCAAAATAGATATATCTTAATTACACCATAGCTTTAACAAATTAATGAAAATTATTCTTTCAGATTTAGGTAGAGATTAACCATTCAGATGAAAGGAGGTTTAAAGGTCCTATCTGTGGCTAATGAAGTTGACATGATTTAAAAAGGACAAAGTTCAGAATCCTGGTGGGACAGAGGGTAAGAATCTGCCTGCCAATGCAGGAAACATGGATTCAATCCGTAATCAGAGGAGAGCCCACATGTCTCGGAGCAACTAAGCCCATGCCCCACATCTACGGAGCCCATGCTCTGTGGTAGTATAATCCCTGTCACGTCCGACTCTGGCCACTCCACAGACTGTAGCCTGCTAGGTTCCTCTGTTCATGAGATTCTCCAGGAAAGAATACTGGAGTGGTTGCCATTTCTATGCTCTAGAGCATATTTAAAAAAGCAGAGACATCACTTTGCCAACAAAGGACTGTATAGTCAAAGCAATGGTCTTTCTAGTAGTCGTGTATGGATGTGAGAGTTGGACCATAAAGAAAGCTGAGCACTGAAGAATTGATGCTTTGAACTGTGGTGTTGGAGAAGACTCTTGAGAGTCCCTTGGACTGCAAGGAGATCAGACCAGTCAATGCTAAAGGAAATCAGTCCTGAATATTCATTGGAAGGACTGATGCTGAAGCTGAAGCTCCAATACTTTGGCCACCTGATGCAAAGAACCAACTCAATGGAGAAGACCCTGAAGCTGGGAAGGATTGACGGCAGGAGGAGAAGGGGCAACAACAATGCTCTAGAGCCCGGGGGCCACACACACCCGAGAGTCTCTGTTCTGCAACAACAGAAGCCACTGCAATGAGAAGCCTGTGCATTGCAACTAGAGAAGAGCCCCCATTCGTGGTGACTAGAGAAAAGCCCTGGGCAGCAACAGAGACCAAGCACAGCCGAAAATAAATAAATAAGTAAAAGGAACAAAGTTCAGCACTATACAGAGACACCAATGTTCACCCATATTATAATACTGCAGCGTGAGAATTGAGTATCTTAGAAGTGGAAAGGGTTTAGAGGCAATATACAAGTAACCTATCTAAGCAAGAGATTCTTTCTTTTTGCAATGTCCCATAGATGGTAATTTGTTTATCAAACTAAATTAATATCTTTTGTTCAGTTCAAATTTCTTTTTCTTAAAAGTAGTATAGTAATTATAAACCAAATAAAACAACTAAAATGATATCTGTATTAAACTAAATGTGCCTATCAAATATGGCCTTGATTTTCATGTTATTTACCACAAGATAAAATTCAACTGTGGCAGACATGTACAAAAACTGCCCTGATATACTTACTTTGTAATCACTATGCTGCATGGTAATTAGTTGTTAGTTATAAATAATGAACAGCTTTGTAACTCTTCAGAATAAGCATTGCTTCTATGCAACCAAACCAGATGTTAGTAATTTTCCCTCTTGCTTTATTTTCATATGATTTTATTTATGTTCATGGTGAGCTATCAGGGGTAATGGAAATCTCTCCCTGATGGGGGAAAAAAATCCCATATTAGAAACAGTCAGAAGATGGGCTTTAAACAGTACTTGGACACAAAAACTGGAAGCAGAATTGCCTGATAAAATTATGTTGAAAAAAGAGACTGCAAGTGTGACAAAATAATCAAGTAACTGATGCTAATAACTGGTATTTAATGCTGTAATGCAAGTAAAGCACTTAGTGCCCAGTATATACTAAATCTAAAGCTAACCAGATATTTAGATAATGAAGTAAATGTCTATTCTTATTGTTACATTTTTGCTTTTGCAAACAGAAAAGGAAATTTGGATTTAGAACTCTGAGGAAGGAAAGAAGGTGTACTTGAATAAGAACAACATTTGAAACAGAAGTGACTGAATGCAAACTTAGCAAATCTGCACTATGAGACACGTAAATCTGCAGATGGGGTATCTAGTCAGACCCTATAGTGCACTAAACTAGCAGTTCCAAATATAAAAAGTCTGTGCTGTTATTGTCATAAATTATTTATAATCCAGTTGCAATCTCAAAATCACTTTCCAAGATTGATTCTCAAACTCTGTACCCTCACTGCTTGGAATCACACAAATAGAAAATGAAAAACCTAAGTGTGTTTGTATGTGTCTGTGTGTTGTGTATGCAATTGAAGTAAACTAAGTATCAATCAGAGGAGAAACTTTTAAGTAACTTATGCTAAATTTATACCCTGAAGTAAAACATGTTTATTAAAAATATCTACATTATGTTATAAATGTTAACCTGATAAAAGGTTTATGATGCATTAAAAGTTAAGTAAAAGTTAAGACACTCAGTTGTGTCCGACTCTTTGTGACCCCATAGACTGTAGCCTACCAGGCTCCTCCATCCATCCATGGGATTTTCCAGGCAAGAGTACTGGAGTGGGTTGCTAAGGAAAGCATAATATTCAATTAATTCAATTAAAGTGACTGGATAAAAAGCATGTGTATGTGTGTGTCAGAGACAGAAATTAAACATAATTTTATTTGGAAAACATGTCCTTTTCATTAGAGGGGACTGGAATGCAAAAGCAGGAAGTCAAGAAACACCTGGAGTAACAGGCAAATTTGGCCTTGGAATACAGAATGAAGCAGGGCAAAGGCTAATAGCATTTTGCCAAGAGAACACACTGGTCATAGCAAACACCCTCTTCCAACAACACAAGAGAAGACTCTACACATGGACATCACCAGATGGTCAACACTGAAATCAGATTGATTATATTCTTTGCAGCCAAAGATGGAGAAGCTCTATACAGTCAGCAAAAACAAGACCAGGAGCTGACTGTGGCTCAGATCATGAACTCCTTATTGCCAAATTCAGACTTAAACTGAAGAAAGTAGACCATTCAGGTATGATGTAAATCAAATCCCTTATGACTATACAGTGGAAGTGAGAAATAGATTTGAGGAACTAGATCTGATAGAGTGCCTGATGAACTATGAATGGAGGTTCGTGACATTGTACACGAGGCTGGGATCAAGACTGTCCCCATGGAAAAGAAATGCAAAAAGGCAAAATGGTTTTCTGAGGAGGACTTACAAATAGCTGTGAAAAGAAGAGAAGAGAAAATCAAAGGAGAAAAGGAAAGATATTCCCATTTGAATGCAGAGTTCCAAAGAATAGCAAGGAGAGATAAGAAAGTCTTCCTCAGCGATCAATGCAAAGAAATAGAGGAAAGCAACAGAATGGGAAAGACTAGTGATCTCTTCAAGAAAATTAGAGATACCAAGGGAAAATTTCATGCAAACATGGGTTCAATAAAGGACAGAAATGGTATGGACCTAACAGAAGCAGAAGATATTAAGAAGAGGTGGCAAGAATACACAGAAGAACTGTACCAAAAAAAAAATCTTCATGATCCAGATAATCACGATGGTGTGATCACTCACCTGAGCCAGACATCCTGGAATGTGAAGTCAAGTGGGCCTTAGAAAGCATCACTATGAACAAAGCTAGTGGAGGCGATAGAATTCCAGTTGAGCTATTTCAAATCCTAAAGGATGATGCTGTTAAAGTGCTGCACGCAATATGCCAGCAAATTTGGAAAACCCAGCAGTGGCCACAGGACTGGAAAAGGTCAGTTTTCATTCCAATCCCCAAGAAAGGCAATGCCAAAGAATGCTCAAACTACCACACAATTGCACTCATCTCACACGCTAGTAAAGTAATGCTCAAAATTCTGAAGCCAGGCTTCAGCAATACGTGAACCGTGAACTTCCAGATGTTCAAGCTGGTTTTAGAAAAGGCAGAGGAACCAGAAATCAAATTGCCAACATCTGCTGGATCATTGAAAAAGCAAGAGAGTTCCAGAAAAACATCTATTTTTGCTTTTTGCTTTTTTGACTATGCCAAAGCCTTTGACTGTGTGGATCACAATAAACTGTGGAAAATGCTGAAGGAGCTGGGCATACCAGACCTTCTGACCTGCCTCTTGAGAAACCTATATGCAGGTCAGGAAGCAACAGTTAGAACTGGACATGGAACAACAGACTGCTTCCAAATAGGAAAAGGAGTACATCAAGGCTGTATATTGTCACCCTGCTTATTTAACTTTTATGCAGAGTACATCATGAGAAACTCTGGGCTGGAAGAAGCACAAGCTGGAATCAAGATTGCCGGGAGAAATATCAACAACCTCAGATATGCAGATGACATCACCTTTATGGCAGAAAGTGAAGAGGAACTAAAGAGCCTCTTGATGAAAGTGAAAGAGGAGAGTAAAAATTTGGCCTAAAGCTCAACATTCAGAAAACTAAGATCATGGCATCTGGTCCCGTCACTTCACTGGAAATAGATGGGGAAACAGTGGAAACAGTGTCAGACTTTATTTTTTTGGGCTCCCAAATCACTGCAGATGGTGATTGCAGCCATGAAATTAAAAGACGCTTACTCCTTGGAAGGAAAGTTATGACAAACCTAGAGAGTATATTAAAAAGCAGAGACATTACTTTGCCAACAGAAGTCCGTCTGGTCAAGGCTATGGTTTTTCCAGTGGTCACGTATGGATGTGAGAGTTGGACTGTGAAGAAAGCTGAGTGCCGAAAAATTGATGCTTTTGAACTGTGGTGTTGGAGAGTCCCTTGGACTGCAAGGAGGTCCAACCAGTCCATCCTAAAGGAGATCCAACCAGTCCATCCTAAAGGAGATAAGTCCTGGGTGTTCATTGGAAGGACTGATGCTGAAGCTGAAACTCCAATACTTTGGGCACCTCATGCGAAGAGTTGACTCATTGAAAAAGACCCTGACGCTGGGAGGGATTGAGGGCAGGAGGAGAAGGGGACGACAGAGGATGAGATGGCTGGATGGCATCACCAACTCAATGGACATGAGTCTGAGTAAACTCTGGGAGTTTGTGATGGACAGGGAGGCCTGGCGTGCTGCGATTCATGGGGTCGCAAAGAGTTGTACACGACTGAGCGACTGAACTGAACTGAACTGATATTTGGAAAAGCAATATAAAAAATTTATGTCCCAAATTTTTATTTAAAAATTTGTCTTACTTTTTGGTTGAAAAATAAGTATTTCTAGAATATCTCACAATGTATGTTGCAAAAAGTGTATTAGAATGGGTGTATTGTGATATTCTTCCCTTTAGGTTCTAGTTGTAAAAATGTTCGACTAAGTATTCAGTAAAATAGTCTTAAACAATGTAATCTGTGCTCCGCAAGTTACTCATAGTTTAAAATTCACAATGCTCCAGAGCTGATTAATTACATATAAATTATGTTTTCTCTGTGTGCAATTCAAAGGATAATTATGGTTAATTGCATTGTGAGGGAATAGAAGTTGTGAGTCAGAGAATAGGAGCTCCAATTATATGAATTTAAGAATTTTTAAAGTTTTCAAAAATTATTTTAAAACCAGTATTTGACTTGTAAAGACTCCTAATTAGCCAGCAAATTTTGCATTGGCTCTGTCCACATTTAATAACATACATCTGCTCTTTAATCTGATTACTTCTGAATGTTTTTCTATGTTAGAAAAACAGAAGAACCTGCATGATGTAAATGAATTCGCGTATCTTTTCCTACCCATCCCCAAAATTAATCCCATGCATAGATTATATATAATTTTTTCTCAATAATTTCTTTTAAGTTTTTCATTTTACCAAAAGTATCCATTTCTTTTAAACCATTCATAATTTATTTACTAATGTTTTCTAGACCTATAAACAAGTCTTGTTTAGAGGTTTTAAACTTTTTGTGGCATTTACAGTCAATTTCAGGATAAATCGAGTTTCTCTCCATTCGTGTGAGATAAGGCTCAGCTTTTCTGCTTCAGTGACAGACTGAAGTAATCGCTATTTACCATGAAATTGCTCACCTGCAATTTACCTTTAGCTTTAGCGGCAAATTTATATGAGTTAATTTGGTGGTGAAGGTTCAAAATATGAACACATAATATATTTTGGACCTTGAATTAAGTTATTAATCCTGAATTAGACAGAGGAAGCAACCTTATTATACAATTAATATTTTCTCTCAAATTGCCAGTTATTATAGCAAATGCATCTTTCCCATTGAAGCTTTTCACATGCAAGGTTGAACAGGGTAATATCTCTTCCATTATCCTATTGTCTTTATAAAATATATGCAGCCTGCTACCTAGGAAACTTGAGTGTAGGAGGAGCCGTTCTGAGAGATTGCACATGGCTCCAGTTGCCAAGGAAACCCGTGCCTTTTTTCCTGTAAATGTGCAGAGCAGTTTCCTTATTAGGAATTGGGTTAACAGCGTTCTCAAAGGAAGAGCTGAGTGAGGAAGGTAGTAAGATTTTTTCATACATATGAACTGAATCGTAAACTCTGTATAAACTGTGATAAGCTGGTTTTAGCATGTAAGTTTTAGTGATAAAAGTGAAGTTTTGTGGCGTTTTCATCTGGCCTAATTAAAAATATTCAAACATGCAAACTCTTGCTGTTAGAACGGGGGAGCATACAGAAAACGAGTTTTTTTCTGAATAACAAATGGCAGATATTGGCAATATATGATATTCATAAAATGCTTGTGTGCTGAATGTGCACTTTTTAAAATGAGCTTACATAAAGTTATTTTCCATGAAATACTTTTGTATGTAGCAGTTCTAATTAATTCTTTAGATTAAGCCCTCTTTTGAAAATCACTGTGTCATTATTGTGCTAGAAATTGCATTTATTTTACATTCTACTATTCTATACTTTAAACTTTGGGGGGTAATTAAAATACTTTAGAATATAAAATCCCAAGTCACATATTATAAATATTAAATCAGCATGATCTATCACAATCTATCAACATTTATTAAGCTTTCACCTATTAAACATATAAAACAACCATAGTCAACATGTCTTTAATAATATTCTTCAAAAAAACTTAAAAAGCCTAGTGGGGTACAGTCCAAGGGATCACAGAGTCAGACACAGCTGAGCAACTAACACACACATTCAAGAAGAATACCCCCAAACGTGGTTTTCTTTGCATACTTAACAAGGAGGTCATTTCTTGGAAACTCTAGCCTAGTTTTCTGTGTTGAAGTATAATCACTGTGTCTTTAGGCATCCAACCTAAATGCAGACAGAGTATATACAAGTATTTTATTGCAAAAGTAAGTAGAATAGTTTGAGTTTCTTCCCCTTTGGAAATAATTCATGAAGAACCATAATTCTTTGACTATTCTATTGAGCAGCCACAGTGTGTGAAAGTAGGCACCCTCATATTTCTGGTAGATTCCTGTATATTGTAACAGTTTCTGTAGAATGCAATTTGGAAAATATCTTAAGTGTCTTAAAATGTCATTCGTTTATGTTAGGCTCAGTAGTATAATTTTAGTGCAACTTTCTAAAAATATATGTTTATATGTATAATGTATAAGGATAGTCATCACATCTTTTTATTTTTTTAAAAAATTAAATTCTAACATGTTCATTGGTAAAATTATGATAATAGTATACAACAGCTACTATGTTGATATTCAGCCATTAAGTAATCATAGTGTAAAAAATACACAATCACCTGGAAAACATTTATTAAAGAATAAAAAGTGAAAAATGAAAGATATGAAAAATAACAAAAGAAAACACTGGAAGTATATATACCAAAATGACAATCATAAATAGTGTGTTTTTCTGTTTTACTTCTGCCAAGTTGTTTGCATTGCCCAGTCATTGCTTTTGTATTTAGAAAATGTCTTAAAGTGTTGTAAAGGACAAAGTTTTTGAAGAGTTTAAGTGACATAGAGGGATACTTACAATACAATGTCAAAAGAAGAAAGGCACCTTTGCACAATGTATTATAGATACAAACACCACAATGACAAAGCCCTGTTATTGACCCCCATCTTGGAACAGCCATTTCCCAGAGATAAGTGGGACCACTTGTAGGAAGAGGACACAGCTCTTAAAACCAGCGATGGAGCTGTGGGCAGAAGCAGTTACAGGGAGTTGATATGACAGAATCACTAGAAGCATAGAATGCAAAATAAAAGTAAGAAAGAAACCTCTTGTATCTTCCAGTTGAGAACAAGATAGTATTGAATGAGAAGCACCACTCTGTTACTTAAGGATTTGTATATGTGGAAAATTCAAATGATAGAAAGGCAGGTTTATGCATAAGAATCTGGGGGAAGTATGTGATTGGTTCTGATGTCATGTTTTGTTTTATGTTTTTTTACACTTGTGCTATTTATGTATAAACAAACACAATTTTCTAAGATTTGAAAACCCAAAATATTTTTCTAATTAAAGCAACATCAAATTGTAGGATGTGGGGACGGCACCAGAATTTGATAAACTATAGCTGGCCACCAGGCTAACTGATACATGAGTCCTAGACAGTTTTATATAACTTGCAATAGATGATCCTAAATGGTTTCACATCCATGCTGCATGTATAAGATATATATTTGGAATACTAGCTGCTGGGTTTATGAAATATCCCTCTCCTTACTAAGCATGTTGGCAAAATATTTATATACCCTTGAATGAAAGCATCTACCAAAAATTATAGCCTAACAGATAGAACAGATGAAAAGAACTTTGAGCAGAAACCCAAAGGAAAGATCTTTTCAGAGATATATTCTATGGCAGATATGACATAAAGTATCAAATTTTTGTTTTTGAAGTCTGAAGAATTAGGTATTAACATATAATTATTGAAAATTTAATAGCTCCAAATTCAAATGTGCAGTCCAGTGATTCCAGTAAATGCTGAAAGTGGTGACAAAATCATACTATCATTATTTTTCAGAGATTCCAAAACAAGTAAAATGGGAAAATATGTTATTTATCCCAAGATATGTCTGTGGATCTCTATGTGCCAGAAATACCTGGATAATGAAAGGCACCCAGCAAGGAAGACATAAATAAACACTATTGGAAAAAATTAGCAGTAACTGGATAATTGTTGCTCAGTTGTGTCCAACTCTGCAACCCTATGGACACAGCACACCAGGCCTCTCTACCCTTCACTGTCTCCCAGAGTTTGCTCAAACTCATGACCATTGAGTCATTGATGCCATCCAACCATTTTATCCTCTGTCACCCCTTTCTCCTCCTGCCCTCAATCTTTCGCAGCATCAGGGTCTTTTCCAATGAGTCAGCTGTTCGATGATAGGAGAACAAAAAGTGATTGCTTAAAGCACCTTGGTTGACCAATATACTGCAGTGGATCTCATAAACTGGAAGAAATATGTTTCTCCTATAAAGTAGGAGGACCCATTTCAAAACCAATTCTAACTCTCACCTTGACAATGATGTCCCCAGACACTCTTGCACTGAAACCAATGGGGAAGCTTGTGTAGCCCTTCCGAATGTTTCCAGCAAAGCAAGGAAAGTTAGACTCGTAGGAGGACACTAATGCTAACAGCTGGCTTTCTGGAGAAGGAAACCCTGCTCTGTAGTACTTGGCAATGTCAGTGGTGTGCATTCTCCCAGCACAGCCGGTTACAAACTATCAATTGGACATCACTGAGTATAAAAAGAGGAACAAATCTGTGCTGCTGGCTCTTGCCAAGTAGTAAGAGCCAGTCCCATCCTATTAATGAGAGCTGTTTGCCCTTGAAGTTCTTAAAGAAGGCACTAGCAAAAGGCTGAGGGCGGGGTGGGGGTGGGGGGGGGAGGCACACATCCACAGTAAAATCAACCCAGCTGGATTGCCTCAGAGTTTTATGTTGGAGTATTCCTCTTTTAAGCAGTAAAAGAAAACCAAGTTGAAAGTCTTTACCTAAATAGGAAGTAACGAATTTCCTAGACCTTACTGTTCTCAGGTTGTCGGTAACCTAGATCCAGTGATAACACACGGATGACACAGACAAGTAGCTAATGTCTGCAAATAATTTGAGAAGTATGATAACCTTAAAAATATATATCACTATAAACAAGACAAAAAAGTGAGATGATTAAAGACTCCCAGGAAAGATTTCTAACTCTTTTTTGTGTATTTTCAGGAGGCGGCAACTCTGAATGGCAGCAGGGCCAGCCAGGCAGCCTCATGTGCATTTCAGATTTTAATTTTATTTAAGGTACTTATTTGATATTGTTCAAGGTTTTTATAATATCTATTCTCCTGTAAAGTCAACTGAATAATCCATTGAGGTTTCCTATGAAGGAAACAGCCATACAAAATAAAAAGAATTATATGATACAATCAAATAAAGTATTTTATGCATTTTAAGGACAAATCCCATGACAAATATCAGATTTTATCAGAAAGATTGAGACATGCTGATATGACATGAAAAAGGCTGCAAATGACAATAATCGAAGCTCCAAGATGTTTCTCTAACTATAGTGCCAGGTTTAAAAACTATGCTAAGTGCTTCAGCCATGTCTGACTCTTTGCGACCCCATAGATGGCAGCCCACCAGGCTCCCCCATCCCTGGGATTCTCCAGGCAAGAACACTGGAGTGGGTATAAAAACTATATATTTTCTCATATTGATATTTTTATCAGACTTACCCTATAGAATGTAAGTCTCATGAAACAGACCATCACATTTGTTCACTGCTATATCTCTAGCTGTTAGCACTTCTCTAGTGCCCAGAAAAAAATGTAGTTGTCCCACAGATACTGTTGAATGAATATAGAATATAAAAGTAGGCAAAAAGTTCATAACACTTAAGTGAGATAATAAATACAAATATGGTTAATAAAAGGGCTTCACTTCCTTCAATGACAGAGGTCCTAATCATCTAATGGTACAGCAACACTGTGTTTTTAATTTAACAAGGATATAAGCAACAATGTTTCATGACAGTCAACTGGACAATTTAGAAATGTTAGTGGTGGATTTATAGTTGGTCTAATTCTCTATGGGTATTAATTGTGGTGCTGGAAAAAACTCTTGAGAGTCCCTTGGACAGAAAGGAGATTAAGCCAGTCAATCCTAAAGGAAATCAGTCCTGAGTATTCATTGGAAGGTCTGTTGCTGAAGCTCCAATACTTCGGCTACCTGATGTGAAGAGACGACTCACTAGAAAAGACCCTGATGCTGGGAAAGATTGAAGGCAAAAGGAGAAGGGGGTGGCAGAGAATGAGATGGATAGATAGCATCACCAACTCAATGGACATGAATTTGAGCAAACTCTGAGAGATAGTGGAGGACAGAGAAGCCTGGCATGCTGCAGTCTTTGGAGTCCCAAAGAGTCAGATATGACTTAGCAACTGAACAACACATCAACAAATCCCTATGGGTATTAATCTTCTGACCTTTCTAAACTGTCAGAGACTTCTTGCTCTTAGACTGTATCTCATAAATATATTCTATTGATTTTTTCCAACATATACTCTGCACACTTTCACTTTTTAAGATCACATAAAACTAAACAGAGATAGAAAATGTATCAAATTAGATGAGCAATAATCAAGTAGATTTAAAAAAATATTCTCTCCATTCTTGAAATTAAATAAGGAGTTAACCCATTTCAGGACCAAAAAAACGCTAAAAATAAAAAAATACAAATATATATAGAAATATGTCGCTTTTGTTATTGCATGCATGCTAAGTCGCTTCAGTCATGTCTGACTCTGTGCAACCCCATGGACAGCAGCCCACCAGGCTCCTCTGTCCCTGGGATTCAACAGCAAGAATACTGGAGTGGGTTGCCATTTCCTTTTCCAATGCATGCATGCATGCATGCTAAGTTGCTTCAGTCATGTCTGACTCTGTGCGACCCCATGGACAGCAGCCCATCAGGCTCCTCTGTCCATAGGATTCTCCAGTCAAGAATACCGGAGTTGGTTGCCATTTCCTTCTCCATGCTTTTGTTATTAGGAAACTCAAATTTTAAAATAAACGTAAAGATGTTAATCTTCGCAAGTTATCATAGAAATCCACACTGCAACATGCAATGATAATTTTAATTTTTGCTATATAAGCAAAAGTTGATTACAAAAGTTGGTAAGTTGCACTTCTTACTGGGAAAATACACTTTGCTGTGTATAGGATTAAGAATTTGTAAAATTTATTTGGAATAAAATTTGATTGCATTTATTAAAATTGAAAATGTGGGTATATGTTGAGCAATTTGTGTAGGTTTCCCCAATATCTGCATAGGCTTCTTAACTTGGGAGAACCCAAGACCATACCTCTTGCACAAAAGCATTATATATTATATATTACATTTTAATTTTTCATATTTTCATGCTTTCTTTTTCCATATTTTCATCTAATTATATATTATCATATGCTATTGCCATATGTTTAATTAAGTCTGTGAAAATATTCTCATTAGCAGCTTTAGGTTATATATTTTGTTGGACTCAAGGGTTGACTACAATGTGCTTTTTCTTTTGATGATGGATTATATATTTGTTTTCCTTTGTATATTTGTTCATTTTGTTATTATAGGCTGGACTCTGCGTTAATAGTTGTAGGGCATTTGAATGACATTAAATTCCTTTAAAATGTGTTGAATTTTGTTTTGGCTGGTGGATAACATTGGTCTTGTCAGATTTGGATTCATTTGCTGTTAAACAACTTATTGACCAAAGATATTAATATATCTTTTGTTACCTGAACGTTATTGACTGAAGACGTTTCAATATTGAAAACATTTCAATATTCATTTACATAATAAATCACTGGCCATAGGCATTAGTTCTGCGAAAGTCCGCTAGTCAATCATTTGTTAAGGTATATCTGTTTTGTTTTTGAACTCAGTCCTATGGTTACACCCTTACTCTTGCATGTCATCTTCACAGATAAAGATAGAGCTAGAGATATCAATCTATAGTTATAGATACAGATATCCATCTATCTGTATCTATATCTATATCTCTACCTCGTCTTTCTGGACTTTCAACTGAAGGCCAATGTGCTGAGTAATTTCTTTCTACTCTGGGTGAACCATAGCTCCAGTGTCCCCCAGCCCTGCTGAGCCCTCCTTAATCACTTTTCTGTCCCACAGTGACCATCCTTTGCTAGGAATCCCAGAGATTCGCCCTTTGCTCTTTCAGCCTATCCACTGGCTAAGGCTGGAATAAACTCATGTCGGCTTATAGGTAACCTTCTTCTCAGTAGCTCTCCTCTCAGATTCCTTTCAGTGCAGATTCTGTCTCCTTACTCCAGGAAGACTTCTGCCTGGGCTTGTATCCATCTGCTGCTCTGTGTCAGTAAGGTACCCCTAGAAGAATGTGGGGCGATTGTTGGGCAGTCTTGTGGTTCACATTGCTTGTTTACCTTTCTTCAGAGATCGCTGTCCCCAACATCACCCATCCAATAAGTAGCAGAGCTAAAATTGTCACTCAGAAAATCAGGTTCTTAAACTTTGCTTCTTTACTCTGATTATTCCTTTTGAAATAGAAATCCAAGGGGGAGAAACAGACATATGCTATGAATAATGTTTCCGAAGCTGTTTTTCCAATCAATTTCGAATAGATACACATTTTTCCAAAATATACTATTGTGTTGGAAGAGATATTTTACTTTAATTTTTCAATTCTTGAAATTTTGTCTCAGATAAAATAATAATTTACTATATAATGGGGGAAAGGGGCATATCTTTCTGGTTCTGCATTTCTAGTCATAAATGAAGGTTACTCTTTGGAAATATGTCATTAAAATAGATAATATTCACTGCAAACAGATATAATTCAGAAGGTTAAAATTTCAGTTAAGATTAGTCTTTAAAATGGAGCCCTTTAAAAAAATTAATCTAAATAAATTTATGGTGCAAAGAAACATTGAAATAGCTTCTTGGAAGGAAGGAAGTCATGCATCGAAGAAAAGGACCATAAAGTGCTCAAATGCAAATAAAACATATTGATTCACAGTAGTAGCTTCTGAGGAAGAAGGACAGAAAAAAATGATATTCTTCCAGTTTCTATTTTATGAGAAAATCAAGTGTATGTCCTAATCAAAATGTATTCATTAATAAATATTCAACAATTTAAATAACAATTGGAAAATGATTATAAGTTGCAACTTACTATTGAAAGTTGCAATGATTAAAAATAGGGCAGAATAATTTGGCAAGAGTTATATTTAAATATCTAGATGTTTTATGCGTTAGTCATATTTCTAATCTCTTAGGAAGAAGACATTTTAGATGATCTAAATGAACTTAAACAGATGGAAATGACTGATTTTCTCAGATTTTGGTAAAAAAAATAATAAAACCTTTCATTTACTTGGAATCTAAACAAGTTGGAAGCAAAAATAATTAGAATATTTTGCTGCACATTCTACATGAAAAACAAAGCAAAAATTAAGCTTTCACATCAAGATTTTCCTCTGTGACTACCATAGGCAAACCATTGGCAAAATAAAATCAGTATACAAAAGGCTACTTCCCCAAAGTATTTCATGGTACCAGATTATCAGAATGGCTCTAATACAATTTTCAAAGCAGGACAATGTCATGGTTGAGCTTTAGCTCTTAAATAAATCCTGTATTAGAGTTGCTCATGCAGCTATTGTTTTTTTAAAGATTTTTATTGGGTTATAGTTGCTTTCCAATGTTGTGTTAGTTTCTGCCATAGAGCAAAGTGGATCAGCTATATGTAGACATATATCCCCTCCTTTTTTTATTTTCTTCCCATCTGGGTCACCACAGAGTGTTGAGTACAGTTCCCTGTGCTATACAGTAGGTTCTCATTAGTCATCTGTTTTACACATAGTAGTGTATATACGTCAGTCCCAATCTCCCAATTCATCCCACCTCTTCTTTCCCCTCTTGCTGTCCATATATTTGTTCTCTACATCTGTGTTTCTATTTCTGTTTTACAAATAGGTTCATCTGTACCATTTTTCTAGCTTCAACATATATGAAGTAAGTCAGAAAGAGAAAAACAAATATCATATATTAATGCAGCTCTTTTGAGTTGGTAGCCTATACCTAGTACTTCAGAACTGCAACTAGCCTATTTACTTTATAGTCAGGAAGGGAGTGTAACTGGATCAACAAACATGCATTGCCATATAGGATTGGCTTGAGTCACCTGCTTGTTCAGATGGCGAAATAAAATCTATCAATCCTAATGCAACATTCTGAACATGGACTCATCATAAGCTAATCAAAATTACATTATTGTATCTCATTGTTTTATCCTTGGAAAATTCAGTTTCATATAGTGAATACTTTAACTTCCACTCTAGCAAAATAACCATTGTACACCATTAAAACACTCATGTAAGTGGAAACTATTTTGTGGCAATTATGTGTCTTAAAAGGAAAGTCTCTTGGATTTTTTTTCCAGGCTCTATTTTCTTTGCTCCCTTGCCAGCTCACTGTCCTCTGACCAAGAACTAAATGAAGGGTATTCTCAGCTTTGGGTCCTAAGCACTTTTATTTTTTGATTCTTCATTCCCAACTTGGGAAATAGCATCACTAACCATGGTTTCAATTACTGTATATATGTTAACAAATCCCCAATTCTATACCCACCCAAGAATTCCACTCTTAGCATCACACTCACATGGAAGTGTCCATTAAACATTTTATTTAGATATTTCAAAAATATTCGCTCTCAATCTGTCTGGATAAAGTTCAAAGAAATTAATGTAAGCAAATTCTGTGCATTCCTCTTTTTCCCTTTTGTAGTTCCTAAAGAAGACTCTGAATCAGCCTGCTTTTATCTTAAGATTTCTTTAATCTAATTTAAATAAAGGAAAGAGAACAAAGAACCAAAAGAAACCAAATTGGGTTAAGACTATTTTATATTGTGTAACAGATAATCTAACCAGAGAACATGAACTGATATAGAATTTGAGATGATGAAGACAGAAGAGACAGAAGTCAACATAACCACTGGGGAGAAAATTTTGTTTGGATATCAATAGTTGGCTTGAGAGAGGTTTGGGGGTAGTGGCAACTACTTCTGTGAAGGCTATTGTGAGTGGCAGAAAGCTGGGTATAATATATATTTTTAAGTTATCCTGGACATTACTAAATGATGCTTCTCCCCAAATTAAAGATTGAATTTTCTGTGCATTATATTGTTTTAGGAAATAGTGTTCTTTCTTCAAATCCATAGTTCATAGAGCTAAGGCCATTATATTTGAATCATGGGCTTTGTCAGTTAGGATACATTTTAAATTCATATAAAAGGAAACTCAAAGTAGCAATATCTGAAACAGATAAACATTTAATTCTCTGTTATAAAAAATAAATCTAGAGGTACATAGTCCAAAACTGGCATGGAAAACTCTAGGTATACCAGGGATCTAGGCTTCTTTCATTTTTTCTTCTATCACACTAGCCCTGGCTAGAATTGTAGACACAATGGCCTCCTCATTTCAGACAGCAGGAAGGGATAGAGCTGGCTACATTCAAGTAAGTAGCCCTACTAGAAGTCCTATTCTATTCAACACTTACAATGTCATCTCATTGGCCAAAATCTAGTCACATGACCACGACTGCTCCAAGTAAAATAGTCTAGTCTTTCTTCTAAGAGACAAGATGCTCAGCTAAGAACTGGGCTTCAGTTATTAAGGAAAGAAACAACAGATCTTCAATAGGCTTCTGCCACGTATACACAAACCTGAATCCATCATCTCTCCTGCCTTCAAACCAGCTTTTCTATCAAGGTTCTCTGTCTCAAGAAAACCACTCAATTGCTCAAGACAGAAACCCAAGAGCTATCACTGGCTGAATTTTTTTACTACCCATCTCCCTCACCTCTAATCCCAATTAAACACCATGGCTTACTCAACAACTCTTTCCATTATCTGTGTTTACAACAACCATCCGAGTCTAAGCCATAATTCTTTCTTCTTTCATTGGGATTTTGAATGTAGGCTTAGAAATGAACTCTGTGCCTGCGGCTTTTCCTTCCTCCCTCCATCACTCAATTTCCTTCTACAGAGCAAAGACAATATTCCTTTGTATAAAGTAAGTCTCATCATTCTACTTCCCAAACAAGATCACTCAAGGACATCCCATTATTTAGGTGAGTGTTCCATATCTACAAAATGTACTATATAGACTTTTTATTATGAAATCCGCTTTACTATTGTGCAATGTAACAATTCTCTTTTAAGTTATTGAAAATTGCAAGTTTTAGAAGAAAATCTGACAAAGGTTCTTATTACTTTTATATTTCTGGGAGCAGGTTGAAAAGAGGGATCATTTTTATAAGTCCACATTTTTAAGCAACGAGAGGAGAAAACCTGAAGCCTATAAATATTTCAGAGTTCCCTTAGCAAAAACGTAACAATATTTTCACAAATTCTCCATTCAAGGATCCAACAGAACGCTGCACAACCACTGCCTCAGGTCTTAAAGATGGTAGAAGGTGAGCGTAATTGTCAACAGACAATTAGCTTTAAGTGAACATTTCCCAGTGTATAATCAGCTGAGAGGGCAATTTCCATTCCATTTGGGTGAATTTTGATCCCTGAATCTTGCTGGAAGCAAAAGATTTATTTTTCTAAAAACTACTCCTTAACAGCAGGCCTGTCAGTCATTTTTATACGCACAGCTTACAAGCCTTAATGCAAGCTCTGAAAGGAGGCATTCTTACATGGACAGCAAGTTCACAGCCAGAAAATTCCCATTAAAGGCAAGTGAATATTGTGAATTGCTTTTAAGCGTATATTGAGAGCATACTTCAGAATTCTGAAAGAAGACTCTAGACATTATTTTCATAAAGGAACACACAAGTATAATGTAAGAAGCCGGACCAAAATATATACACCCAACCATAGGATGATCCCTTGAAGGGAATAGCAACCCACTCCAGTATTTTTGTCTGGAGCGTTCCATAGACAGAGAGGCCCAGCAGGCCATAGTCCATGGACTCGCAGAGTCAGATAAGACTGAGCGACTAACACTTTCACTTCAACCACAGGATGGCATATTCCCCCTCATAAACATTATGATAAAATGAGACATAATTAAAATATATGCCCTCTTCCCATGCAAAGTACACACAAAAGAAGGGAGAGATAAAGAAAATGGATTTTTCTAACACAGTGTGTTACATTAAGTATCGTAGTAGTCAAGAATTGCATCAATGATCAGACATAAGACTGGGTCTTATTTTTTGCTCAGCTAAATCTAAAGGTGCAAAAATGTGCCCAATCTAGGAGATATGACATTGTATGATTTTTGTGTTTTCTGCTTTTCTTGAGCAAATGACCTTCATTTTAAAGTCATTGTGTTGTCCAAGAGAGCATCTAGAACTTAGCCATATGTATTACGGAGCAAGAAATGAAGAGAGGGAAGATAGAAAGAGATTTTTGTCATTTTTTTCTTTCCCCTTTGTAATGAGCTTCTTCAGAAACCCTATTCCACAATTTCTTCTTATATCTTACCTGCCAGCTATATTTGCATAATCTTACCCAGCTTCTAAGAGGCTGGGAAATTTAGTCTTTGGGCTGAAGCATTCCTTCCCTGATAAAATCTGAATTTTTCTTTTTTGGCTAGAAAAAAAAAAGTAATGAGAGTAGATATTGAATTGGCAAACTTGTAATGATAATAACAAGGTGCAGCCAGCAGTCTTGACCACAATAGGAGCTAGGTGAGTGCAAAATACTATGTTCTTTCAGTTATTCACTCATTCATTCCTGCATCCTTTCAAAAACACTTGCTATTCTCAAATATATACCAAGTACTACACTACAATATACAGAGAAAAATTCCTGCAAAGAAATGCCTAATATAGTGATAAATAAAAAGAACACTACAATAAAATGTAGAACTATGTCTGTGAAATAGATAAAAACAAGTAGCTGAATTCATTCACTTATTCATTTCATCATCAAAATATCCAGTAATTGCCAAAAAGATGTGTCAGGTTTTATTATGTGCTGGTAATATTCCAGAAATAAGTTAGAGTCCTTTCTTTTGTGACTTAAGCTAAGTGTCAAAGTTTTTCCTTTTTTTTTCTTATTTTTTATTTTGGATTCTGGTTTGGTTTCACCTCAAACCAAACCACTTTAAACAGAATCTAAGTAAGATCCATATATGGATTTTATTCAATTACCCAGGAAATTCTAATTAGCAACCAAGATTGAGATCCACTTGTCAAGAGCAGTGATTCTCAATCAGTGGCAGTTTTTCTCCCCAAGGACATTTGGTCATGTCTGGATGTTAAAACAGGATGGAGGTAAGTGCCACCAGCATCTAGTCAGAGGCCAAGGATGCTCCAGAAAGTCCTACAATGCACTGGAGAGTTCTCTCTTCAACGCCATCTGCCAGTTAAGACTCATCTAGCCCCAAATGTCAAGAGTGCTAAAATCAAAACATCACTTGTTGAGAGGGTCGAACTGGCCAGGGAACTGGCAATTATAAAACAGAGCATTCACAGAAGTTATAAATGCTACCATGCATTTGGAGGCAAACTTCCCCCCAAGCAGGCTTCTCAGAAGTAAGATCTAGCGGGTAGGATTTGGTCATGCTAAGGTGTGAGGAGGAGCATGAATCAAGAGAAAAAAGTGTTACAGCCCAGAGACTAGGGTATCTGTACCCCTAAAGGTGGAAGAAAGAAGCCAGGTGCAGTGCCATAGATAGAGAAACTACTGAATTGGACAGAGCAGGGGTACACTCATGGGAAGATGGCTTTAGAGGGCAGATAACACCTAGAATTGACAATGCTGCCATACTTTTCTTTAATTTATAATCCTAAGATCTCCCTCCTCCACCTTTTTTTTTTTTTTAACAAAAGCTGTTTTTAAAGCTTTTTTTCTTCTTTTTTTTGGTGGACCATTTTTAAAGACTTTATTGAATTTGTTACACTATTGCTTTCGTTCTATTTTTCAGCCCTCAAGCAGGGCTCAAATGCCCAACCCCTGTGTTGGCAGGCAAAGTCTTAACCACTGGACTGCCAAAAAAGTCCCTGTAAGTCCCTTTGATTATGTTGATTATTAAGGAAAAAGAAAGAAAGAAAGAAATCATCAAGAAGAAGAAAGCATAAATACTTTAGCTCTAAAAGATCTTTGCATTGGAGTAAAGGTGAACAGGTGTTCCTTTCAATAACTCCTCTAGTCAAGTCTTTCTTCTTAAACACCATATTTCACTCCCACTAGTATTTCTTTTTTCAAATACCCTTCTTGAGAATTTTCTGCCACTTTGAACACAATTCTAGTAACAATGTCATTAATAAGAATAGCTAACATCTTTTGAATGCTTGTAGTAAACTCTCTACTTCTATAAAGTTATCTGACCCCACAAAAAACAAACAAACAGCAGCAGCAACAGCAACACGATGAATGTTAGGAAGGTTAAATAATTCTGCAAAGTTCATAGAGTTGATTGGTGATAAATCTACACATAAATCCAACCTCCGAAGTCTAAACAGTTAGGGATTGTGTTATACTGCCTTCAATTCCGTAAAGCCTAGAAGCTTAGGATCATGTTATTAAAAAACGATCAAAAATATGTGTTGAGAAATCTAAGCAGATCCTACTGCCTTTAGAGAAAACTCAAGAAATTCATAGTTAGTTATAAAGCAGAGAAATTGCCGTTTTCGTGGTGCTGTTTTTCATAATTAAACTAATGTGACTTTAATAGCTTTCAGGATTTATGTTCCAAAGAATTTCATTCAGAGAATCTTATTCTCATCAGAGATACATGAATTGCATGTCTTTTCCTCCTGACAAACTCTAATATAATCTTATTTTTCAGCTCAATCCTAATCTACCTTGTTTAATTGATTTATCCAAATATATTAGTTATATCAGACCTAATTTTATGTAATGATTTTTTATTAAATCTTTAAAAAACTTTCAGCTTTAATGAATTTTATTTGACAAATAAAATTATGAGATATTTAAAATGTACCTCATGGTGATTTTTAAAGTTAATTTTTAGATGTTACTTTCCACATACAGTTGTTAGAAAATATTGGCTCTACGCCCCATGTTGAACAATACATCCTTGAACCTATCTTACACCCAATGGTTTGTAAGGTATTAAATCTGTTTTTATAGATACTGTCCATTTCTGTAAATAAATAAAGCAACACTTTTATATAACCATCTTATTAAAATTTTTAACAAAAAGCTTTGCCCAACATTATAATAAATTCCATTAGTTTATTTGAAATAAAGTTTGACAACGATTCTAAGGCTTTCTGCTTTCATTTAAACTAGCATGGGATATTTTCTTGGACTATCTGCATGCACCCAAAATAATCACGAAAATCCTATCACTGCAAAGAGAAACAATGTCCAAACCGATAATTAATTGCATCACTCTGTGATATAAGCAAGACTGATCAGCTCTTGCTGGCTTTCATGTAAGGAGAAACTTGAGAGCCAAGAAACTTGGGAGCCATGTCATAAAATGGAGAGAAAAAAATGGCTAAAGAGTATAACCCAATGTGAACTCTATTTGTAAAAAATTTTATTGAAGTATAGTTGATTTACAAAGTTTAGTTAGTTTCTGGTGTACAGCAAAGGGTTTCAGTTGTGTATATGTGTGTGTGTATATACATATGTATATATACATACATATATATATATACATATATATATATATATATTCTTTCCAGATTCTTTCCCATTATGGTTTATTACAGCATATTGAATATTGTTCTCTGTGCTATAATAGTAGGACCTTGCTGCTCATCTATTTTAAATACAGTAGGTTGTATCTGCTAATTCCAAACTCTTAACTTATCCCTGCCCCACCCTCTTTACCCTCTGGTAACTGTAAGTTTGTTTTCTATATCTGTGGATCTGTTTCTTTTCTGTAAATAAATTCATTTATAGCATATTGTAGATTCCACATATACTGGGACATATGATATTTGTCTTTCTAATTTACTTCACTTAGTATGATAATCTCTAGTTCCATCCATGTTGTGGCAAATGGCATTATTTCATTCTTTTTGTTGTCTGAGTAGTATTCTCTTGTGTATATGTGTGTGTATATATATATACACACACCACATCTTCCTTATTCAAATCATTTAGGTTGCTTCCATGTCTTGGCTATTGTAAATAGTGCTGCTATGAATGTTGGGGTACCTGTATCTTTTTAAATTAGAGTTTTCATCTTTCCTGGACATATGCCCAGGAGTGATTTTGCTGGATCATATAGTAATTCTATTTTTAGTTTTCTGAGGAATCTCCACACTATTTGTCATAGTGGTACACCAATTTACCTTCCCATCAACAGTAAACTCTATTTTCAGTATTTATTTATTTTTAAATTTTTGGTTAAAATGAGAAATATATTCTATGAAAATCTAAATTAATATTCTGCTATTCAATCTAAAAATTAAATTCTTCAAAGTATAAATTCTTTTACTTTGGTTGTAGTAAAATGTATATTAAGTATTTTTTATACATCATGTTATATTTTTTAACATGAAAATGAAATGAGGATATATGCATATTGATTCATACCATAAACCACAAATCAGGAACAATTTTGTTTGAAATAATGAATGTATTTGGATTTTGAATATAAATGCATCTAAGTGGCTTTTAAGGGCTAATGATATGAGATAGTTCATGTACTTTGTTAATGTACAACATTAATGATGTCTACAATTTTAAATGCATTAAACTGTGGTTGATTATCTCCCTGTGTACACATTCCAGTTCTGAAATTTAATTGAAGCTCAATAATGTACTGCATTTCTGTCCTTTTTTTTCAATTATTCTATTACGCAGATCTAATGTGAAGGCAGATCAAAGTTGCATTTGAACATAATTTCTTGCTTTTAAAAGCAGAATTCTATTGGGTTTCTGATGGGAGAGATTTTCTAAATGGAGTAACATTTAGAAAAAAAAATGTAGGTTTCTATTATTAAGAATTAAGCTTTGAGAAAATCTCATAGAAAAGAAAAAAACACTTCACATGTACTATTATAAGCAAAGTGCAAGTTGGAATCTTAGAAATCATGCATTCTAAACCATTCATTTTTCAAATAAGGTTATTACCTTGCAGATGAACTCAGCATCTAAGATACCTATCCTGTTAGTGATTATATGACCACTGTAATTCCTGTCTTCTAAAGTCTTATAAAATTGGTTTTAAAGACTTATAGTTAAGAAGGAGGCAGTTAAAATAAACAGGAAATAAAAGTTCAAATATCTACTGCTTTAGTTAAAATCTATTATGCATGTTCACTGCTATGGGAGTTTGGACTGTCAGATTGGTTAGTCTGGGACTTTATTTACTGGAACATGCTTCCCTGTAAGGCTCCGGATTGGAGTTTACCTTAAGAGACATCAGTTCAGTTCAATTCAGTTCAGTCACTCAGTCATGTCTGGCTCTTTGCGACCCCATGGACTGCAGCATGCCAGGCTTCCCTGTCCTTCACCAACTCCCAGAGCCTACTCAAACTCATGTCCATCAAGTTGGTGATGCCATCCAACCATCTCATCCTCTGTCATCCCCTTCTCCTTCCACCTTGAATCTTTCTCAGCATCAGGGTCTTTTTCAAGGAGTCAGTTCCTCACATCAGGTGACCAAAGTATTGGAGTTTCAGCTTCAGCATCAGTTCTTCCAATGAATATTCAGGACTGATTTCCTTTAGGATGGACTAGTTGGATCTCCTTGCAGTCCAAGGGACTCTCAAGAGTCTTCTCCAACACCACAGTTCAAAAGCATCAATTCTTTGGCACTAGCTTTCTTTATAGTTCAACTCTCACATTCATACATGACTACTGGAAAAACCATAGCTTTGACTAAACGGATATTTATTGGCAAAGTAATGTCTCTGCTTTTTAATATTCTATCTAGGTTGGTCATAGCTTTTCTTCCAAGGAAAAGCATCTTTTAACTTCATTACTGCAGTCACCATCTGCAGTGATTTTGGAGTCCTGAAAAATAAAGTCTTTCACTGTTTCCACTGTTTCCCCATCTATTTGCCATTAAGTGATGGGACCGAATGCCATGATCTTAGTTTTCTGAATGTTGAGTTTTAAGTCAACTTTTTTACTCTCCTCTTTCGCTTTCATTAAGAGGCTCTTTAGTTCTTTTTCGCTTTTTGCCATAAGGAGGGGTGTCATCTGCATATCTTAGGTTACTGATATTTCCCCTAGCAATCTTGATTCCAGCTTGTGCTTCATCCAGTCTGGCATTTCACATGATGTACTCTGCATATAAGTTGAATAAGCAGGGTGACAATATACAGCCTTGACGTACATGGGGGAGATTAACAAAGTCACAGTCCATAGTCTCCAAAGGCCATCATGCTTAGATGCAGAGATAGACAGATGTAGCATGTTGGTAGCTTCTGATTTTCCTACAGTCCCCTTTGTTCTACATCCAGCTATTTTTGCAGCCCATTGGCCCTGATGGCTAACTGTGACCCCAATATCTTGACAAATGAGAAACAGACATGGCAGAGCATTTGAGGATCCTATTGATTCCAGAAGCTTTTGATGGGGCCAGTTTAAGGTGGACTTACACATTTAGTTTTGGACTACATGTCTCTCCTCTTTATTGCACATTAATAACTACTTTAGAACAGTTCCTGAATGTTGGTTGTGCACTTGTGCCAAGTGAAGTAGAGTCATCCTTCTATTGTGTTTCACAAAGCAGAACTATAATAGACCAATAGACCACATGTTTTTGTCCATCCTACCATAAGGATTTATGCAGGAACCAGGATACAGGAAAGAGATGAGGAAAAGAGGTCCTTACCATTAAATATCCTTGGTGAATTACCTTCACAAATGTTATATAAACCTAGTAATAATGTACTCTGTGGGTCAAGCTGTAGGCAAAAAAAAAAAAAAAGAATGAGATTTTTCACTGTGTGTGTGTTTTTTTAAGAGGATGCTAACAGCAAGTTTACTGTTAGTAATGCTTGCGTGTGCTAAGTCACTTCAGTTATGTCTGACTCTTTGAAACCCCATGGAGTATAACCTGCCAGGCCCCTCTGTCCATGGGATATCCCAGGCATGAATACTGGAGTGGGTTGCCACTTCTTCCTCCGGGGGATCTTCCCGGCCCAGGGATTGAACCTGGGTCTCCTCATTGGCAGGTGGTTTATTTACTACCAGTGTCACCTGGATAGCTAGTAATGTTTGAACCAGCCAAACGATAGCAACCTCGGAGTGAAACTAACTACTTAATGAGAATAAGAGTTCTTATACACCTAGGTAGCTGTAGGTGTGTGCAAGGAGTAAGTACATCCTGGAGGCAGCACACCTGCTTTGGAATCAGGCATACCTAGTTCAAATCCAGACTCTATTACTAATAGGCATGTGTCCTTGAATGAATTATTTAAGTATTCTGAGCCTTTATTACCACATGTTTAACATGGATTCTGTAAGAATATGGTTTTATTTCATTTCTGAGACTAGGAAGCAATATATGAAAGGTGCTTAGCATAGATCTCACATAGCTGTTATCATTAACTTGGGAAGTATATGAGACAAAGGACTGTGGCTTTTCTCATGTAATCATATAGGAATATCTGTATCCACTTGCAGCAATGTAGAAAGATTGGATTAACAGATGACAGAATTTCAAGGGCAACAAGCCTTTATAAACCACTCCACGTCTCTGATTCCCTTGGTTAGAAATGAAATAACTTATGGATAGGAATGAAAAAGGTGTCAAATGGCCTGAAAGCAGCAATAATTCAATAAAAACATAAAAAGTAAGGCTGAGTAGTTTAAAATTATCAGTTACTAAGTTGAAACTCATTATGTTCAAGGGCCTCAGGGGAAATTATTTCAAATTAGGAAAGGACCATAAACTCTTGGAGAGAGAAAAAGAATAAAATTAAAGATAAGCAATTATATAAGGATTTTTTTCATTCTTGTGCTTCTGGTCTATGCAATCAGTTTGCATTATTGGCTATCCATTAATTATATTCCTAAATAAGTCACCCTGAGAAGCTTACTGCATTCTTTCCACTGCTAAATACATAGATACCTTGAAGTCATATTTTGAAGGAAAACCTTCCATTTTCTTTTAAATGTAGCCTTAAAAATTATTGATTTCTTCTTAAACACTGAACATGGAAACCCTTAAATATTATAACTGAAAGTCAATAAAAATAGATGAATGATTTGAGATCATCTTAAAATGATCCACAATCTGAAAAGGAACTAGAAACCTCTGGTTTTTTATTTGATTAAAACCGATGGCATGTTTGTATTTTTTAATTTTTTAAATAAATGAACAAATTTAATCATACTATAAAAATTTAATTTCAATATGGACAATTTCCACACTATCTGTGCTAACGATTGATGGTCTCCCTAAAGCCAAATTCGGCACTTTTACCCAGAACTCAGAAAGTTCCGCCGTCAATCAGAACAGAACTAAAACTGACAGAGGATAAACCGAGGCCAAAAAGGCTATTTGACTTATGTTGTAAGTCTCAATGTCAGAATTTTCTAGGCCATAATCAGATTAGATTCACACACTTCAGCTATTATGCCTCCAAATGAAATTGAGAAGGCAGACTGTTGATTTTGAAAGTCTGTTCCATTGTATAGTTTGTACTTCATAAATACCATGTATTTTATATCCTAACATAGGTATGTTAAAGCTGATTTTTACTCTTCCTATTGGTTTTTAAAAGCCTTTATTATAAATAGGACCTCTTCTAAATACCATTTAAAGTCTTAAAGTATAAAAATAATTATACTTCCCAGAGATGTTTTTAATTCACATTGCGATAAACATGATTTTTCTTCTGAGAGTCTTTGGAAAACTCTAGAATAAGAACTTAGAAATAAAGTTAAGGTTTAAAAGTTCTTTTTCATAAGCTTTTATCTTAAGCCTATAGCACTTTGAATGCCTTAATGTAGATGGTAAAGACTATGAAAGGCTCAGAAAAAAAATGCATTGAATTACGTAATTCCTAATTCTTTTTAACATTGAGGTGTTAACAACTAAAATAAGGCCAAAGAGCTGCATGACTTGTTCCCTGGAATACCTTTAGTCTTTGCCTTGATCTGTATTTAACAATAGTGTAAGACTCAATCACATGTCTGGATCCCAGAGCTCATTTCAGGGGATATCATGGTGGTGTCACGCATGAAGCTCGAGTTCCAGCTCTAACATGGCTTTAGCAGGAAGTGGCTTTAGCAACTGTGAGTGAACTTTTTCATTCAGTGCCTTAAGATTCCTGGATTTCATGTTCCATGGAATGTGATTTCTAAGGAAGAAGTAGCAGAGACATTCCAAATTGTTATTTAGAATCACTGCACAAAGAAAGGAGAAGGCAATGGCACCCCACTCCAGTCCTCTTGCCTGGAAAATCCCATGGACGGAGGAGCCTGGTGGGCTGCAAGTCCATGGGGTCGCGAAGAGTCGGGACACGACTGAGCGACTTCACTTTCACTTTTCACTTTCATGCATTGGAGAAGAAAATGGCAACCCACTCCAGTGTTCTTGCCTGGAGAATCCCAGGGACGGGGGAGCCTGGTGGGCTGCCGTCTATGGGGTTGCACAGAGTCGGACACGACTGAAGTGACTTAGCAGCAGCAGCAGCAACACAAAGAAAATATGGACCGTAATGTGATTAAAATATCCAGCATAGTGTTGTCATATAGTAAACAGTCAACTTGCACTGTTTTAATGAATATTTAACAAAAAATAAGGTCACAAGGCTTGACTCAAGATCCTTATAAATTCAAGTCAATCTCACTCTTATAAGAATACGGACCCAGACACCCTTGAGACAAGATGGGGTGCCATGAAGAGACAATCTTTAACCAAGACAACATTATGCATATTTTTCCAAATAAAGAAGAGTTAAAGAGCTAATTAGAAAGGAAGAGATTTAGAAAAATATCTGTTTTGTAAGATTACAAACATTAAATCTGTTATTATCATGAGAAATTGATGTCTCCACACCTAAAGATGTGTCTTCTCTCATCACAGAGTCTGGATTTTTCAAGGGAAGAAAATTCTGAACATTTAAGAGAAAATTCTAAAAATAACCCCCAAATTTGGGTTGCTTTGCTGCTTGAAGTTTTACATTTTCAGTTTTATTATTAGGTTTCCAAATGTCTCATGATTTCTTTCTGACATACTAACACTTTTGTAATCAAACCCACCAGCAGAGTCCTCACTTGGTGCCACCACTCCAAGTGGGCAGTGAAGTGAACCCTGCGTTAAACCAGGGGGCAGTATTTCATCTGAGCGGCAAGGGGAGGGAAAGGACCAGCTACCTTCACTGACGGAAGGACAACAGCATCACCAGATACAAACATGCTCCGTTCCACAGGGTCCAGAGGAAGGTAGGATTTCCCTGGGGTCATTGCCTTGTATTTAGTGACTTCCATGCATGAACATTTAGAGTGTGTGTGTGTGTGTGAAGTCGCTCAGTCGTGTCCAACTCTTTGCAAACATTTAGATACACTCCCCAAATGGTGGAAAGAAATCTAAGAGGAGGCATTCATTGTTTTTGATGTGAAAGGTGCATAGATTTAACATTTGAAGGGCTCCAGAGGGACCTGCTGCTGTTGCCAAGTCACTTGAGTCGTGTCTGGCTCTGTGTGACCCTTTGGACTGTAGCCCGCCAGGCTCCTCTGTCTATGGGATTCTCGAAGGCAAGAATACTGGAGTGGGTTGCCATTTCCTCCTCCAGGAGATCTTCTCAACCCAGGGATCGAACCCGCATCTCTGGGGTCCCCTACTTTGGCAGGTGGATTCTTTACCACTAGCACCACCTGGGAAGCCCCAGAAAATATGCTGCTGTATTTAAAATGGATAACCAACAAGGTGTTACTGTATAGCACATGGAACTCTGCTCAATGTTACTTGGCAGCTTGAATAAGAAGAAAGTTTGGGGGAGAATGGATCCATGTATATGTATGGTGAGTTCCTCCACTGTTCATCTAAAACTGTCACCACATTGTTAATTGACTCTACTCCAAAACAAAATAAAAAGTTTAAAAAAAATGTGTGCTATGGAGGCAAGAATTCACATGCTGATTATGCTCCTTTATATTTGTTGTTTGATATGCCATGAGGTCTTTGGCCCCAAAGCTCTATTTACATTTTTCAATGTCTGTGAACTGAAACATGAAGCTTTGGAAACACTTAAAATATTTTTTGATCAATTTCCTGAAAAATCAATGTATGTGACCATGTAAATCTAAAAGAAGAACTGGCTTCACAAGGGGTGATGTCTAACAGACTTAGCATCTGACAGATTCAAGGTTATAAATTTTAATAGCTGAGGAAGCTTGGCTGGATTCCTTTTTGTTGTGACTGCCAGGATGGCTAGCCAATAAATAATCTAACATACTCAAGAACTAACAAGCAGAAAAAGGCTAAATGAAATACACCATTGGTAGAATAACAAATGGCGAGCAACTTTATCTTTTTGCTGAAACTGGAAATATTACTGATGCTCAGGTAAGAAAAAGAAGCTGTGTCTATTTTACTTTTAAATTATACGTCAGATATGCAACTTTGCCAAAGTACTGGGTTTTTGAAGTCTTATGAAAATCCTTCTTTTGTATTTAGAGTGAAATGACTGAAAAATTTATAACAGTGCTTATGCTTTTAAAAAGTATGAAATCGTAAAAATAGCTGGCATCAGACTCTTAGTATCTCACTTCTCCAAAAAAGTGGAATTTGTCTCTTTCTTCTTGGGACTAATCATTTGCAATCATTCTTTTCTTTCTCCCTTCCTTCCCTTCCTCCCTCCTTCCTTCCTTTTCTTACTTTCATTTATTTTTTAGTTTTTTGGATTAATAACTTCCAGAATAACAGTACTACATTTAGATAAGTCTCAGTTATCTTCTCTAATTACTTTTCAAGGCTTTGGAATGAAATGGATGTTTACATTAGGACAAGAGCCTTGAAAAATTTGGGGAAGATATTTCCTCAAGTCTCTTAAATCAGCAGCAGCAGGTGTGGGGGTGAGGAGAAAAACATTTGTGTCTATTTGACTCCATCTCCATCTTCTTTCTCTGAGTTTCCTCTTACAGTACCAGGTCCCTACCAGAACTCTCTCCAATTCCAGGATCAGGAGCTTTTCTTGTAGTTACACAAAGATCTTTTTAGATAAAGATTAGTTCAGCCTTCTCTTCTGATTTGTTCTATTGTATGCCTTGACCCATTCAGAAGTCTAGAAAGCCTGGCGGAACTGAGAAATAAACAGAGCCTTCTCTTTGGACGACAGGGGCAGGCAAAGGCTATATTTAGACCCCTATCCAACTCCTATCCTACGCAGCTCTGCTTTCTCTCTCCTCACCATACAAGCAAGGGCTTTGAAATCCATCAAACAAGGTTCCAATCTTCCTGTTGCAATTTCCTGACTTATGCAGCTTACTCTTTGGCTGAACCTGTTTTAACTGGTAAAAGAAGGGGCACGAGCATGACCTTGCATGCATGCTCAGTCGTGTCCGACCCTTTGCGATCCCTTGGACTGTAGCCCTCCAGGCTCCTCTGTCCATGGGATTCTCCAGGCAAGAACACTGGAGTGGGTTGCCATTTCCTCCCCCAGAGGATTTTCCCAACCCAGGGTAGAATCCACATCTCTTGCATCTCCTGCATTGGCAGGCGGACTCCACACTTAGCCACCTGGAAAGCCCAAAAGAGGTGGCAGCAGACAGAGCGAAGTAAGCCAGAAAGATAAAGACCATTACTGTATACTAACACACATATATGGAATTTAGAAAAATGGTAACGATAACCCTATATGCAAAACAGAAAAAGAGACTCAGATGTATAGAACAGACTTGTGGACTCTGGGAGAAGGCGAGGGTGGGATGTTTCAAGAGAACAGCATTGAAGCATGTATATTATCTAGGGTGAAACAGATCACCAGCCCAGGTTGGATGCATGAGACAAGTGCTCAGGCCTGGTGCACTGGGAAGACCCAGAGGGATGGGGTGGAGAGGGAGGTGGGAGGGGGGACCTGGATGGGGAATACATGTAAATCCATGGCTAATTCATGTCAATGTATGACAAAAACCACTACAATATTGTAAAATAATTAGCCTCCAACTAATAAAAATAAATGGAAAAAATAAAAATAAAAATAAATAAATAAATAAATAAATAAGTCCCAGCATATAAAAGTCACTCAAAGTATGCTTCCTCCTCTTCAATAACAAGAAGGCAGAAGCTCTTCCCATCAACTGACATTCTCTTATAAAAAAATATATATATATATTAGCTATGGAGAATCTTGAAATATTTTGCTTATATGATTAACTACTCTCTGTTTAATGACATAAGACAAGCCTGCCCTAACCACAAAAGCAGCCTTTGAAATCTGCCACATTTGGAAATGTCTGTGGACTTTGGGATATAGTACACAGGACTCTATCTTCCAAACCTCTATCTTTTCATCTCTCAGAGGCTATAAAAAGGAATGGTGTTGGCTGGATAAAGTGAAGTTGCTTTCATAAAAACTGGCATGCCCTGAAGTAAAACAATGGAGGAATTGGAAGAACCAGTATTCTCATAATGATTGTTTGAAAACTCTCTCCACTAGAATTCAGAGACTGTTTAGTTTATAACAGTCTGTGCTGGGCCATGTGTTAGGCGATGATGGTGCAGAGATTGCGTACCAGCCAGTCATGTGCTGGAGCCAATGGTTAAATATTCAGAATTTTGTGAGAAGGTTGTTAAACCCTTGGTAACTTGAAACTGGTGATGGTGAGCATATTTACCCGGATCAAATTGGAATATGGTACAAGTCAGGCTCCTACACTCCAGAACAGATTTATGAAAACAGCACTTACTCAGCCCTCAAGATACTCAGCCTTGTCGATGGTGCAACAGACTCAATCCAATTCAATGCCATTTCCATAGAACAAATCCTAAAATAAAGCACCCACTAGAGGAGCTCAGGGATGAGGTAAATGTAAACTTTGTTTTCCATTTTGATATCAGTATCTATTTGTGCCTTTTAAATCGACAAGCCTCTGAAAACCAGATTCTTCTGGAATTTTCTGTTAGTCCATCTTAATCTGTGGTAAAAAGATTCGACTTTAAACTAACTCAGCAATACTTAGATGAAACAAGATACGACTTCTCTTCTCAGTGGGCACATTTCTCCTTTTGTAGGATCTAAATATAGCTTTCTTTCATCTATTTTATTTTAAATGAAAAAAACTTATCATTCTCAAGGCTACATGAGGTGTCATAATAATGTGCACACCTGAAGTTCGTTCTGCCAAGTATAGGCAGAACGTGAATTCTTGGTCTTTATCCAAAAATGGCTGATTCCACTTGCTATCAGGGAGGGTTACCTACATTTCCTCTCCCCGCCATTTCCTCCTCTTTTACCAGCACAGAGTAACTTCCGTCATGACTCTCTTTAGCCCTAGCTCCCGCTTCTTCTTGCCTTGCTTTAAAGTTGATTTGGCGCAGAAGGGGGAATGCCTACAGAGAAGGCTGATGAAGGGCACAATAAGCAGGATTCTTTACTCTGCGACACTTTTTTACGCCAGTGTCCCCCCATCTTGCTGTAAATGACCTGCCAGCTTATTAAGGTTATCGCGAGAACTGTGGTAAGAAATGATCAGCACGGAAGTACTAAGGACAGGTACAAGTCACAAGAATCCGCCTCTAGGTCAGAGTTGGAAGGAAAAGAAATGGGTGCCTGCCTTCTTACTTCAGTGGCTTGAAACTTATGTGATGAGAAGTATACTTAGACATCATTGGTAGGTTGTGAGGTCCTACCTATTTCAAGTAGCAAGTTAAGTAAGTTAGTTGGCCAAAGAACTGAATCACCATACAGATTTCTGGTCAAAAAAGAGTTTGTTATCTGAGCTTAGGAAGGAAACTGGCTCAAAACATTGGGCAATGTTGCCTTCAGTTATTCCAAAAGCTATGCTCTTTCTCATGATAAATTTGCAATATCTCTTTTGGATTCTCTCCTGAGTCTGTCGTAAATCTCACGAGAAAATTAGCTTTTTTACTTCGTTCACACTTCATCTTCGAAACATGCATGCACACGCACACACACTCTATCTTAACCAGTTTCATCACTCATTATTTGCTTGTATCACTACTTAACTATATGCATTTTAAGGGCATGCATGCATGCTAAGTTGCTTCAGTCATGTCCAACTATTTGTGACCCCATGGACCGTAGACCCCCAGGCTCCTCTGTCCGTGGGATTCTCCAGGCAAGACTACTGGAGTGGGTTGCCATGCCCTCCTACAGGAGATCTTCCCAACCCAGGTATCAAACTTGTGTCTCCTGCCCTGGGAAATGGGTTCTTTACCATTAGTGCCACCTTGGAAGCCCATTTTAAGGGCAGGGATGATTAATTCCTTGATTTTGGTATCCACAGTGCCTAGTATTTAGTGTGCTTTATAGTATGAGTTGAAAGATGGAAGGAAAGAAGGAAGGATGAAAGGAAGGAAGTAAAGGAGGAAAAAAATTAACTATGTAATTCTATGCTTGAAAAAAAAAAAGAAATTACAAATTGCTTTTGATTGAGCACCATCCCCATTCCAACTGATTATATGAAGCACCTAGAATATTATTTTTAAAATCTTAAATCCCACTCCAAACCCACCAAAGCAGGGTCTCTAGGAAGTAAAGATTGGAAATCTCAATGTTTAAAAGTCTCTCCAGTGATTCTGATACCAGCTAGTTCAGGAACTGCATTTTTTTTAAATCTTGCTTTCAGACTTTATTATTATTATTATTTATTTTAATTGTAGGCTAATTACTTTACAATATTGTGGTGGTTATTGCCATACATTGACATGAATCTGCCGCAGGTGTACATGGGTCCCCTGTCCTGAATCCCCCTCCCCATCCCATCCCTCTGGGTTGTCCCAGTGCACCAGCTTTGAGTGCCCTGCTTTATGCATTGAACTTGGACTGATAATCTATTTCACATATGGTAATATATATGTTTCAATGCTGTTTTCTCAAATCATCCCACCCTTGCCTTCTCCCACAGAGTCCAAAATCTGTTCTTTACATCTGTGTCTCTTTAGCTGTCTTGCATATAGGGTCATCGTTACCATCTCTCTAAATTCCATATATATATATATATATATATATATGCATGAATATACTGTATTGATGCTTTTCTTTCTGACTTACTTCACTCTGCATAATAGGCTCCAGTTTCATCCACCTCATTAAAACTGACTTAAATGGTTTTTTTTTGTGTGGCCAAGTAATATTCCATTGTATATATGTACCACAACTTCCTTATCCATTCCTCTGCCAATGGACATCTAGGTTGCTTCCATGTCCGAGCTATTGTAAACAGTGTTGTGATGAACGTTGAGGTACACGTGTCTCTTTCAATTCTGGTTTCCTCAGTGTGAATGCCCATCAGTGGGATTGCTGGGTCGTATGGCAGTTCTATGTCCAATTTTTTGAGGAATCTTCACACTGTTCTCCATAGTGGCTGTACTAGTTTGCATTCCCATCAACAGTGTAAGACTGCCATTGTTTTAATCAGTGATAACATCATGGTTGGGAGTATATATTATCTCTTAAACACAGTTGTTGATTTGGCATGAAAGACCTTCTTTCTGGACCCTGGGGATGCACTGGAGAACAAAGCGAAGCCCCCAATGCAAGGAACTTACGCTTGCTGAGGGGCTATTTTAAACAGGTTAGTAGGGGAAGGCCTCTTTGGGATGACATTGAAGTAATACTCAAATGAAACCAGTAAAACATCTATCATTCAATATAATTTAAAAGGTCCTCATAATTCCTATAGGGCAGGGATCCTCAAACTCTGGGATCTAATGCCTGCTGATCTGAGGTGGAGCTGATGTAATAATAATAGAAATAAAATGCACAAGAAATGTAATGAGCTTGAATCACCTCAAAACCATCCCCAACCCACCTCACCCTCAGTCTGAGCAAAAATTGTCTTCCACAAAACCAGCCTCTGTTGACAAAAAGGTTGGGGATCACTGCTATAGGGTAAGTGGACTCTATGAAAGAGTTTTTAAAAATATGTGCTTTAAAGGATATAGTTTTCTCATGCTATGTTTATGAAAAACGCATGAGCCATTTTATTCCAACAGAAGCAATTTGATTTACTTCAGATAAATGTGTATTCAGTAACAAGGCCACTTTAAAAGCAAAGATTATCTTTAAAAACCTATTGAAAAATGAAAAATGCAAGTCCTTAGAATTTTAACTATGTTTCTATGACTAAAATGATAACACAAAAATATCTTGAGCTCTAAAATTGTATTGTATGAAATTATGGATGCACAAGAATCAGTTTCCTCTGAGCTTTGATAATTACATTTTAAATAGAGTACTGACACACTTTAATTATATTAAAATACTAACATAATCAAAGACTTCCCTGGTGGCTTAGATGGTAAAGCACCTGCCCACAATGCGGGAGACCCGGGTTCAAAAGATCAAAGGGGCATTCTGGGCTTCTAAAAGATTTCATAAATGTCATTAAAAATTTTACTGTATTTCGGTTACATCATAGGAAGACTATTATTATTTGTACAGTTCTGTTAGTGTCGTAACTGGCTATCTTTTATGACATAGGTAAAATTAGTGCCATTGTATCCACTTAATAACATTGATTTTTAAAATCCTTATTTTATGCAATGACCTCAGAAAAATGTGTTGTTTTCAGCAGAAAAACAAATCCCTTTGCTTTCATTATTTCTTCTTTCCACCTGTCTTGAAGAGTTAGCCTTCCTAATTTTCTAAAGCCGATAGAATTCCCCCCTCCCACCTCTGTTCATAGTCATCTCCTCTCCTGCATACTCCATCAAGCATCTCTTCTCTTATGATTTTGGCCTCTTCTTTTACATTGGATAACTTCTCTTTTGTTTATTTTCTAATTTATTTTATTGAAGTATGACTGATTTACAGTGTTGTGTTGATTCCCACTATACAGCAAACTGATTCAGTTATGTATACATATACTCCCTTTTTCCTATTCATTTTGATTATGATTTATCATAGGATATTGAATATAGTTCCCCATGGGATACAGTTGTTTATCCATTCTATATAAAATAGTTTGCATCTGCTAATTTGAGGATATTCTTTTAAATAACGAAGTATCTCAATTCTCCTCTGTATTGAGAGTAAACTAAGAATATAACATCTTTAAGAATCCTGCAGCTCTTTGAATAATTATTATCTCTTTTCATCATACCCTTCTCTTTGGGGAAAGGTTGAACTGCATCTTCTGCCCACAATTGTACTTCTGTCACTCTCTCTTTAATCTTCATTCTATCCTCTTTATTCCACTGAATCATTGTCTTTTAGGTTACTGGCTCCCTGAGTCACCTAGAACTCAAGGGTCTTTTTGTCCCTGACAATGCACTACTTGATCTTTTTGCAAGTTTTGACCTATATAGCAGCTTGTTCTTAAAGTCCCCTTCTATGAGAATTAGTGATTCATTTTTTTTGCTTCAATTCCTACTCCACTGCTTCATTTCAATCTTATATGCTGCTCTCTCTCCATCAGACATAAATTCCATTTCTTCACTCATTTTAATATAGCTTTCCTCAGTTTTCCAGTATCAGCTTCTCTTCAGTCTCTAGCTTATTGACTTTACTTATGTTTTCATTCATTCAGCTATAAAAGTGCTTGTTACTATAATTAAAGTTTCACTGCTATTATTTAGTGATAAATATGCCCCTTGCTATCATGATTACCTAAATATTTATAAACACAAGGTTTAGGACAGACAAGAATATAATTTACTGTTTGTAATGCTGTGCATAAGCATATTACTGTGTTCAAGGAATAATATAATGATGGTACTAAGAAGAAATGACCAAATATCCTTCTGTCAATTAGACTTCTCAAATGAGAATATCATTGACCTGGACCATGAAGAAGAAATAGAACATTTGTCAAAATATATGAAGAAGAAAGGGTGATTATTCTAGGCAGAAGAAATATTGCATGCAAACATTTGTATGAGAAGTTCTTTATTTTTTATTTCTATGTCATGTGGCGTATGAGATCCTAGTTCCCTGACCAGGGATTAAACCCAGGCCTCCTGCAGTGGAAGTGTAGAGTCCTAACCATTGGACTGCCAGAGAATTCCCTAATATATGTAAACATTTAAATCATAAATTACATGATAATATTTCCATCTACTTTTCTAGTCATATTTCTACCCTAGGCATCAAAGTTTTCTTTCTGCGTATCTAATGGACTTGCCCATCAGGACAGCTCGGTAGACTGTCAAAATAAACACTTCCTCTTTCCCTTCTCACCTTCTCCTCTATATCTGCTTTCTCAGTTCAGTTCAGTCACTCAGTCGTGTCTCACTCTTTGCAACCCCATGGACTCCAGCATGCCGGGCTTCCCTGTCCATCACCAACTCCCGGAGCTTACTCAAATTCATGTCCATCGAGTTGATGCCATCCAACCATCTCATCCTCTGTCATCCCGTTCTCCTCCCACTTTCACTCTTTCCCAGCATCAGGGCCTTTTCCAATAAGTCAGTTCTTCTCATCAAGTGGCCAAAGTTTTGGAGTTTCAGCTTCAGCATGAGTCCTTCCAATGAATGTTCAGGACTGATTTCCTTTAGAATGGACTGGATGGATCTCCTTGCAGTCCAAGACTCTTAAGAGTCTTCTCCAACACCACAGTTCAAAAGTGTCAATTCTTCTGTGCTCAGCTTTCTTTATAGTCCAACTCTCACATCCATACATGACTACTGAAAAAACCATAGCTTTGACTAGACAGACCTTTGTTGGCAGAGAAATGTATCTACCTTTTAAATGCTGTCTAGGTTGGTCATAGCTTTTCTTCCAAGGAGCAAGCATCTTTTAATTTCATGTCTGCAGTCACTATCTACAGTGATTTTGGAGCCCAAAAAGATAAAGTCTGTCAGTGTTTCCCCACTTATTTGCCATGAAGTGATGGGACCAGATGCCATGATCTCAGTTTTCTGAATGTTGAGATTTAAGCCAACTTTTTCACTCTCCTCTTTCACTTTCAAGAGGCTCTTTAGTTTTTCTTCACTTTCTGCCATAAGTATGTTGTCATCTGCATATCTGAGGTTATTGATATTTCTCCTGGCAATCTTGATTCCAGCTTGTGCTTCATCCAACCTGGCATTTCACATGATGTGCTCTGCATATAAGTTGAATAAGCACGGTAACAATGTACAGCCTTGACGTACTCCTTTCCCTATTTGACCAGTCTGTTCCTCCATGTTCAGTTCTAACTGTTGATTCTTGGCCTGCATATAGATTTCTCAGGAGGCAGGTCAGGTGGTCTGGTGTTTTCCCATCTCTTTAATAATTTTCCACAGTCTGTTGTGATCCATACTGTCAAAGACTTCAGCATAGTCAATAAAGCAGAAACAGATGTTTTTCTGGAACTCTTTTGCTTTTTTGATAATCCAGTGGATGTTGGCAATTTGATCTCTAGTTCCTCTGCCTTTTCTAAATCCAGCTTGAACATCTGGAAGTTCACGGTTTACGTACTGTTGAAGCCTTGCTTGGAGAATTTTGAGCATTACTTTGCTAGCGTGTGAGATGAGTACAATTGTGCAGTAGTTTTAACATTCTTTGGCATTGCCTTTCTTTGTGATTGGGATAAAAACTGACCTTTTCCAGTCCTGTGGCCACTACTGAGTTTTTCAAATTTGCTAGCATATTGTGTGCAGCACTTTCACAGCATCATCTTTTAGGATTTGAAATAGCTCAACTGGAATTCCATCACCTCCAGTAACTTTGTTCATAGTGATGCTTCCTAAGGCCCACTTGATTTCATATTCCAGGATGTCTGGCTTTAGGTGAGTGACCACACCATCGTGGTTATCTGGGTCATGAGGATCTTTTTTGTATAGTTTTTCAGTTTGGTTAATAGCAAAGTCATTATCCCAATCACCTAGTGATTTCTGGAGAGAGCCTTAACTATATCTTATCTTCTCTATATAATAAATTACCCACTATTATGAAATTTCCACCTTAATGTTTATTATGTTTGTTCCTTCCTTTCCTTTCAAACTACATGCATCGATTCATTTATTGACTTTTTTATAGTACTATTGAATGCCTTCTATGGTATTCCCATGGTACTTTCCCAGACCTGTAGCAATGAACTAGCCAAGGAGATTGCCTTCTCTTATGACTGTATATTTTATGATAATCAAGTGAATATTTTATGATAATCAAGTGAATATACAAATATTGTATAAGTTTAGGGATGATAAATTCTAAGCAGAAATATCACTTCATTGGCATGACTTTCTTAAACAGGTTGGACAGGGAAACAGAAGGGTGAAACCAGAAGGAAGAACACCAGTTAAGACTTTGATAGATTATAGCCAAGCAGGTTAGTAAGCAAATTTTTAGTACCTATTTGTGCATAGCACACCATCCTAGGGCCTGGGCATATTATGGTAGACAATGATAGAGCAATTGTGGAGCTACCACAAATAAATATTAAATGTATCATGCCTCCCCATTCTTCTTCTCTAATATCTCCCCACTAGTGTCAGTTTCAAGAACTCTAAAGAGGGGCTGACATTTAACAGATAATGAAGGTGTAGAAAAAATTTACATGCATGGGAACTAAGTTCCTCCAGTCATGTTCAACTCTTTGTGACCCTATGGACTGTAGACTGCCAGGCTCCTCTGCCCATGGGGATTCTCCAGGAGAGAATGGAGTGGGTTGCCTTGCCCTCCTCCAGGGGATCTTCCCAGGGATCCAGCCCATGTCTCTTATGTCTCCATCATTGGCAGGCGGGTTCTTTACCACTAGTGCCACCTGGGAAGCCCACAAAGAATTTATACACTCACTTAATTTTTTTTTATAAATATATGATTCTTTTGATTATCTATGGATAAAACACAAGATGAAAATCGTCATTATTTAGTGGTAATACTAATGTCATGGATGTCCATTACTTTTTTTTTAAACTGGATATTAAAGATCCCCAGAAGACCAGTCTAGCTTGCAAAACCCTGAGAAAATGTTTCATTAAATGAATTCTCACAAGTGACTTAAAAATAGCACTGACCTTAAACTTCACAAAACAGCTGTTTAGAACTTATTATAAAGGAACATCTACCTTGGACAGTAGAGAAAAGCCTAGATACATTATCTATAACACAGAAAGCTACTATTTAAAGAGTGATTATAAATTAACAGCTCAGCTATCTTCTTCTACATTATTCCTGATTCACAAACTGTGGGGGCACACCACAAAATAATTAACAGGTTTAATAGAGTAAGGATGTTGGTACTGAATGTTTTATTCAGAGGTAAACAGACTGATTTTATGGGTAAAAAAAGCTAGCACTTCATTTTGTGTTTATTTGTTTGTTGACTTCCCTACTTTTATTTTCAGTCTATAAAAGGCACCAAATGAAATGTTTTTATCAGTAGAATTACATCAGACATTGAATTATATTTACTGTGTTTAGTTTAGTTCCGGCACCCATTTACTCTGGTATAAATTTAAAACTGCAGTCTCCTAACAGGCAATGACTTACCTTCAAGATACAATGTTGTCACAATTTTTTTTTCTCATGTACAAGTACAATATGATTCAAGCTAGTTTTAGTCGAAAACGAAGGAGGGGGGGCGGTTTAACTCTACATTAGTTAACTCTGAAGAATAGGAGTGACATTGGTCTTAAGAAATGTCAGGATCTAGAGAGTTAGAAGAGTTTTAGCTTCTATCCAACTACTCTTCATTCCTATCCCACTTCACAGAGTTTTGTCTATATCCTCTTCTATGCAGAGTTTTATAGCCTGGGGTTGGAATATGGGTGTAGGGAGCCCTAAGGCTGCATCAACACAGCTAAGCACCGAAGAACACTCAATTTTTTGTGAGGGTGTCAGGTGGTGAGTTGTAGGAGACTGTCCACTCCAGTGTTAGCATGGGAAATACAGAGTAAGATCCTGATTGTCATGGCTTAAATCATATACTATCCATGGGCCAATTACTGTGGCCAGGGGAATAGAATATCCTTGAATCATGAGAAGTACCCTAATTTGGTGGTGGTGACTGGATCCTGTGATTGACATCCAGAACTCCATGGACCACAGACTGGATTATAGAGACACATCAGGTTGCTGATAAGAAATGAAACACAACTAAAAAATTATCTGTTACAGTTATAGTTTGAAATGACAACCCACTCCAGTATTCTTGCCTGGGAAATCCCAAAGACAGAGGAGCCTGGCAGGCTACAGTCTGTGGGGCTGCAAAGAGTCGGACATGAGCAACTAAACAGCAACAAATGCATGTTTTTCTAAACATTAAATAAATCCATATTGATAGGACTTCATGTAAATGCATTGTTTTTAAAATTTCTAATAGAAGGACAAGAGAGAGAATCTCTAATATTTTAAATCCTATCTGAGTCCTACTGTTCTGTTTAGTTTTCATTGAGTTACCACATGTGCAGGGCATTTTTTGGTCTCTTGCCATGAATATAAACCCATTGTCCTTCAAGTAATTTACAGTATAAAAGACAGAGAAGGAAAGAATTCACCTTTGACATGTCTAGCCCTATTTAAGTCTTGTTTTTTCTCTGAGAGTTTTCAAGTTGAGCCTCTCCTTGTCCATTGATAATTCCTTGATTTTTTTTTTTGGTACTTAAGCTACTTTCCTATATTCTGTCTCTTGCAGATATTATTCTCTGGCACCTCTATATTCTACAGCCATCTTTTTTTTCACTGGGATTCAAATTTATTCTTGTTAAAACTATGTTATCCATCAGATCATTCTACTAACTCAGACTCCAGAAACTGTCTTTTTCCTAATAAGAATTATTATCCACCATTTAGTCCTCTCATCACAGAACCTTGGAACATTTTCAGTTAGTACCTCTTCTGGCCCTTTAAATGGAGTCAGTCAGCCAAAGAGAGCAAATGAATAAAACTTTGGGAAAAAGCCCACATCTAGCATTCAACCTTAACAACCTCCTACTTGCCCAGTCCCACTGCTATGTCTGCTTTTCATTCATTTTTTGGTAATCTCTGAATTCATATCCCAATTAAAAACATCTACCCCAGATCCTCACTCGTGTATTTGTAAGCCCGTTGCCTCTTTCCTGTGTCCCTGATTTTGCTTGGTTCTGTTCCCTCCCAGACCCCACTTGAGAGTTTGTTCACTTTCTCTGCTTTACCTCAACTCTGGCTCCCACTAGATCTAAAAATGCTTCACAGGCAAGAGGTTTTTCTCCAACCATGGTCTTTCTGTCACAGTTTGGGACATGATCAATATGAATTTTCGGCAGTATCAGCACAGTATCTTAGAGGTTTTAATCTTTCTAAGAGTTCCCGAGGTAACTTTGTGAGAGGATTAATCATTATGGCTACCAAAATTGTAGAAAAATAACTGACTTCGTGATGCTTATTACTGTCATGGAAATAGGAGACACTGTAGTCCCAAGTCCATTTCAAATAAGTCCATTTTACATATGTACAGCATGTATACATATATAGACACACACACATATACATATACATTGCCTGCACACACACACACACACACACACACACACACCCCTATGTACACAGGGCTTCCCAGTGGCTTAGCGGCAAAGAATCTGTCTGCAAAGCAGGAGCCTCAGGAGATGCATATTCTATCCCTGGGGAAGATCACCTAGGGGATGGCATGGCAACCCAGTCCAGCATTCTTTCCTGGAGAATTCCCATGGACAGAGGAGCCTGGTGGACTACAGTTCATGGGGTTGCAAAGAGTCAGACATGACTGAAGTGACTGAGCATGCACGCACGAATATATAGACATGTACACATACACATATATACCTTGCCTGCAAAGACTATAGTAAAGGAGCTGAACTCTAACCATTTAACCATCCTGTAATCATAAAAAAAAAATTCAACATTCATAGGGAAATGCAAGTTATCTTCGGAAAGTACTATCTGTGGGAAAATATACAAAATATTAGAACCTTTAAGAGGATTTAAGGAGTAAAATGGAGAAGGGAGTCCAACTCAGGTGTGGAATATCCAATAGCTTTAAAGCTTTTGCCTTAAGTAAAAACAAATATAGGTCTTTCCAATTCCAATTAAACATCATCCTTTTAAGTTTCCCCAGCAAGGAAGGCCACTTCTTCCTCTGGCCAGTGGCCTTTCCAGGAGGGAAGGTATTGGGGTCGAGCACAGACGTGTACCTCGTTGCTTTCTCTGTACCCCTTGTCTGTGCTCAGACAGCTGCCTCCAGTGTCCAGCCCCGTAAATGCCTGTGATACTTTGCAATTCCTGTCATCCCTGGCAGATCCCCTGATACATGAAGTTAGAAAGTCCAGTCCTTATCTGAGGATCCCAGATTCCAAATCTACCTGTTCGGAAGTGGTAATAAATATTCTTACCTAGGCAGCTGAAAGGGCCATTACCATAGTGGCTAAATATGCAACTAAATTGCTAATCCAGAAATGATTGTTAAAGATAACTTAGCCCAAGTCCTTATTTTATACACGAGACAGATGAGTCCCAAAGTAAAAATTATTTACTATAAGGATTGATGCTGAAACTGAAACTCCAATACTTTGACCACCTGATGCAAAGAGCCAACTCATTGGAAAAGATCCTGATGCTGGAAAAGATTGAAGGCAAAAGAAGGGGGCAGCAGAGGATGAGATGGTTAGATAGCATCACCAACTCAATTGATGTGGATTTGAGCAACTCCAGGAGAGAGTGAAGGACAGGGGAGCCTGGGGTGCTGCAGTCTATGGGGTCTCAAAGAGTCAGACATGACCTAGTGACTGAACAACAACAACAAAATATCTCATAGTAAATGAACCATGTTTTGGAATTCAACTCTTTAAGGTCTGTTGCACTGTGCCGCACTGCCTGCCACATTTTTCCCTCTAAACAAAAATTGGAGCATATTTGTTTCTGAAACAAAATGCTTCCCCTGGCTGATGTTTTAGAGAACATGAAAACATTTAAATAATAAAACACTACCAAACCCCTCAGTGAGGTGTCCTTATTTACACAAGAGCAATGGCCAGTAAAGGATAATCCCTTCCCACTGCACCTTATTCATAACTCTGGTAGAGCTTTCATGACACTGTGTGGAATAATCTGTCTCCATATGTATTTTCCAACACTTGACTGCTAGTTCATTGAGAGAATGTCTTATGAACTTATAAATCCCTAATGCCGAGCATTACAACAGATGCGTAAGAGGAGTTCAGTACCTGAGTGGTGCACAAGTGAAAGAATAGACAGAAGCATGAATGCATGAAAGGTCTGAGAAACAAACTGCACGTGGAGGTGAACCATGTCATGTGGAGCAGTAATGCCAGACTAACATGCTTGAATTTTATGTATCCAGACATAGAATAAAGAGACTTGGTGAAAGTAATATTTAACAAGAAAGTATAAATAGATAGAAGAGAACTATTGCTTTTGAATACAGAGATTCCATTTGAACCACACCAGTTCTTCCTAAACCAATCAATGAATTTAGTATATGCTCAATGAAACAAAAATAACACTTAAGAACAAACCTGACAGGAAGAGGGAGAATATATTTGGAGGACATGGTATCAGGAAGGTTACATAACTCAAACTCTACTAGAATACATCTAGTCTAAGAGAGGGATTACCAAGATATTATGAATAAAAAAAAAGTCAAGTCTAAAAATGATATTGTTGCATAATCCATGAAAGATGTCCTAAGTGCTGAAAACCATATTTGACTTACATCTTTATAAACACAGCTCAGATATCACTTCTTGACAGGAGTGATCTACGGTCTTGGGCAGAGCTTCTCCGCTGGTATACCAGACGTCTTCAAGCAGCTTGAAGACCCAAAGGTGGACAGATACCTATGACTGGCCACATTTCTCTATAAGAAGCATTAGCTATTCACCCTATATGCAATACAAATAATCTCATTTTTCTGAGTACATGGCCTGAAAATCGAATGCAGCTAAGTTTCACTATGCTATCTTTAATTTCTGATGTAATTAATGATTCAAACGTTAGTTACCACAAAGGATGAAATATGTATTAAAAACTTACTTCTATCTTTAGGGTATCCAATTCCAATGATCTTCAGGGGTTTAAGACAGTGCAGATGGATCTGAATACAGTCTGATGCTCATCAACAACAGATACCCAGAGGAAAAGCAATACAAAAAGAGAAGATTAATACTTTGCAACTGCAGGAGATAAGCCATAGACTGTCTATTCAATCAGTGATTGAGCACCAGTGTTTGCCAGTTAAGGCCAATGATACGAAAGGGACAGTGGCTAAAGGGGATTTGGAGGTAAATAATTTCTTTGATTAAAAGAGAAGAGGAGGAGTATCAGAAAGGTACGGAGGATGAAGAAATGAGGAAGAAGAGGGAAAAGAAGAAAGAAGAGAAAGAGAAGGAGGAAGAAGAGGAAAAGAAATCCTTGATGCTTTTTTGTGTGCTCAGGAGGTTCACCGTCTTAAACTGCTGCAGTTAACCTGCAACCCTAAGAACACAGTATAGACAACAAATACAAACTGCTATACACAAAATATACAAGCAACAAGGATTTACTGTATAGCACAGGGAATTATACTCTATATGTTGTAAAAAATGTACAATGAAATGTAATCTGCAAAAAAAAAAAAAAACCAACCTGAATTACTATGCTATACCCTTAAAACTAACACAATATTATAAATCAACTATATTTCAATAAAAAAAGACTACAGCCTAAAGGAACCCAGAAAAGCTTGCTGAGAACTCTCAAATCAACCCAGAAACACTAACTTCATCTTTATGTGAAAAATATAAGCACCATTTTAGTGTCATTTAAACTTGCTTTTTTCAGCTGCAGGGAATAATAACAAGCACAACTAACACTTAAGAGAAACACCAAGAGTTTTGAAGGGAGAGCATCTCCAAAGGCATTAAAATGTGATGGACATGAAATTTCTTGTCAGGATCATGAGATAGTTGATGACAGTGGAATAATATCCCAGAAGTTTGAGATAAGGGGTTTTTGAACTGCATTTCTGTTGCTTGCTAATCCATCAAGTATGAAGGTATTTAAATCTTTTCATCTCTCCTACTTCTTTCTTGATATGATTAGGTGAGAATATATACCAGTAAAATTAAAAATGAATCTAAGATGTCAAATCTAAGAAAAATTGGGGAAGGGAATGAGAGAGACAGAGAGAGAAATCTTTGAATGACAGCTATGCAGAAGTATAAAAAACTTTCCATCTAATACTGACCTTTCCCTGAAGAAGGAAATGGCAACCCACTCCGGTATTCTTGCCTGGAGAATTCCATGGACAGAGGAGTCCGGCAGCCTACAGTCCATGGAGTTGCAGGAGTAGGACATGACTTAGCAACTAAATCACTACCATCACCAACACTGATCTTTAATCAAGAAACTGCATAATCCTGGTTGCATAATAAAAATGAGTGTACAATTCTTTCTTCCATGAGATTAAAATAAGCATCTAGAAATTCCAGGAATAACAAAAATGTGCTAGAAATTGTGATCCAATCAGTAAGTGATGTGGCATGATTTCTATTGAGTGATGAAATTCATGAAAATAAATGTCATTTAGCCTTGGTGCCTTCAAAATTCTCCTTTGAACAAATAGAACCTGCTACTTGGCTTGTCACTGGATTCTCCTATGTAATATTTTAAAAATTATCCCTTGTGGATTTCACTTTTCCACAATAACCCTAGAGACACCCTGGTTTCTCATACTCAGCACTGTTTACATTCGGACCAGATAAATTCCTTGCTGTAGCAGCCTGTCCTGTTCATTGTAAGCTATATAGGCAGCATCCCTGGCCTCTCGTCACTAGATGCCTTTAACACTTCAGTTGTGACAATCCCAAGTGTCTCCAGTCATTGCTAAATGTCTCTTCAGAGGGAGATGGCAGAATTGCTTCTGAATTTTGAAACACTACTATAGACAAAGCATGGAAATATTAAAGGTAAAAAACTACATGTGTTATAAACGTTGAACATATTTAAGTAGGGGTACAGTTGAGAGATTGTTTCTCTGGTAACTCTGCTGGTAAAGAATCTGCCTGCAATGCAGGAGACCCCAGTTCGATTCCTGGTCAGGAAGATCCCCTGCAGAAGGGATAGGCTACCCACTCCAGTGTTCATGGGCTTCCCTGGTGGCTCAGATGGTAAAGGATCTACTTGCAATGTCGGGAGACCTGGGTTCGATCCCTGGGTTGGGAAGATCCCCTGGAGGAGGGCATGGCAGCCTACTCCAGTATTCTTGCCTGGAGAATCTCTATGGACAGAGGAGCCTGGTGGGCTACAGTCCATGGGGTCGCAAAGAGTCAGACATGACTGAGAGACTAAATACACAAGCACAGTTGAGAGAAGCAGAGTGATGGTGTGTGGGGAAGGAAGAAGCAGAAGTGAGTGGACATTGTTCGCTTACACAGAAGACATTGAATACCATCTAAAGTTCCTGAACCAATAAAAAATGTTAAGGTTATTTTTAAATTTATAGACAATAACAGACCAAACCAACCAGGTATGTTAAAAAAAAAAAAAACATTGGGAGAAGGGCTGGCTGCAGGATATATTTTTTAAAAGAATTTTTCATACTAGATAATAAATAAATATAGATAAAAATTATATATCAAGAATTTACATGACAAGAGAAGACTCCTGAGAATCCTTTGGACTAAAAGGAGATTAAACCAATCAATCAACCCTGAATATTCATTGGGAGGACTAATGCTGAAGGTGAATCTTCAATACCTTGGCCACCTGATGTGAAGAGCTGACTCATTGGAAAAGACCCTGATGCTGGGAAAGACTGAAGGCAAAAGAAGAAGGGGCTGGCAGAGGATTAGATGGTTAGATAGCATCATTAACTCAATAGACATGAATTTGAGCAAACTCTGGGAGATAGTGGAGGACAGAGGAGCCTGGTGTGCTACAGTCCATGGGGTCATAAAGAGTTGGACATGATCTAGCGACGGAACAACAGCAACAACAACATGCATGATTTAGAGTTACTGAGTTTACAATTAGGAGTATTAAAAAAACAGTCAAGGAAGTTTTCTCTCGTGAAAAAAAGTTTTGACTTTTCATTTAATAGCTATCTATGTTTGCATTTATATATCTACACATAAATTTCATCATTATTTGAAATAGCTTTATTTACCTTTAAACATGTTGGTTCAGTTCAGTTCAGATGCTCAGTCATGTCCAACCCTTTGCAACCCCATGGACTGCAGCATGCCAGGCTTCCCTGTTTATCACCAACTCTGGAAGCTTGCACAGACTCATGTCCATCGAGTCATGTCTTAATCATATCTTAAATATGTCTTAGTACTCAAATGAGTACTTACTCAAAAGGTACTTAACTCAGTACTTTACTCAAATGACCTTTGAGATTATGAGTTTACATGGTGAAAGGAGTTCTAACAGCAGTGAAAGGGGAAATTTTCAGTCTTTCTCTGGAAATTTTTTCTTTCTAAAATTGTCTGACCAATTTTGTCTCTATTGGATATTCAGTAAATGTTTATTGAAGATTCCATTTCAATTTCTTGCCTGTTTTGCCCATAAGCTAATGTGGAAATACCCCCCTCTTTTTCTTTTTTTTTAACCCATTTATAGCCTTGACCTCCTGCCACCCATTCTCCAGGTGTCAATGAGGTAATAAAAGTTCACCGCATTTTAAAATCTCTTAGAAAGCAGCGAACACTCATTTAGACCTCAAATTAGGGGTCAGTGATTCAGCCCAGAGTGGACAGCATCTGAGAGCTCATTGAATGAGACGCAGCAATAATCCTCAAGCGATTATTCTCTAATCTTTGCTGGCAGAGGCTTTAAAGACAGCCCAGAGAGTTCATTATGCAAATAGAATTGTCTGGATTTGCTGACAGGGACTGAACTGAGCAGACGCTCCACATAGATAGCCGCCTGGCATACTCTTTCACCATGCAAGGAGACACCGGGACACTTTTTCTTTGATCTGCACAGTATTTATACTGTGATTAATGAAGGGCGAGAAAGTTCATCTTGAAGCTGGGTCATGGAATGCTTAAAACTGAACAGACTCTAGAAACAGAATCTTCTTTGTCACAGTCAGTTGTTAGTGAACGCCACAGCATTTCTGAAGCTCTGAAATACTCATCTTTATGAGACCTATACAAACAGAAACATGAAACACTAACACACATACACATTTGAACTTATTAAACACTTAACACAAATGTATACACATGTTTGTGCACATATTAATTAACATATGTGTGTACTTACAGGTATTGTGTATATACAAATGACATTCATGTGCATAGATACATATATGAATATATGTGTATGGATATATACATACATATGTATATATACTCATATTTATAACAGCAGAACACATTAGCCAGTACCCAGTAGCTGTGTGATATGGGCAAGTTCTTACTTGTCGATGATAAGTTTGCTTATCATCTTTCAGTTCCTTATCATAAGCCTCAATTTCCTCATTTTACAATGAAACTAAGAAAAATGCCATCCTCAAAGGATTGGTCAAAATGTTTTTGTAACCCAACATTAAATGACTTATTTATAACACTGTTTATGTCTTGAACTTCCCTGATACATTTTTCAAAGATTCAATTCTAAGTTCATTTACTTTGGCCATTACTTTGCTATACTTGAAATGTGACTTGATTAAGAAGCATACAACCACTTTATGAGTTCTCAGAATGTAGTTCTTGTGTGAATGGAAGCATTTGCAGTTTAGCTCTGTCATCTTCAAAGTCAGGCAGTGTCACCACTGTGTGTCAAGTTGGCCTCTGGTCTAGCAGCCTAATGTCACGGTCAGTAGTGGTTGCCGAACATCTTCTGTGTACCAGGAAAGACTCCAGGGAATTCTGGGCTAGGCTGTCTGTGATGGTTCCATTCTTCAAGTTACCTAAACTCAAGAGATAAAGATGAGGCTATAAATCAAATGCCAATTAAAACAGGATCATATTGGGGTCTTGCTCATTTAAATTGGCAAATATATATTTGCCATAAATATGGATACATATGTATTTAACAATAACAGTTGGCTGACATGGTGGAATTTGTGGCACACATTGTTGATGTCAGTATAAATTGATCAATCTGCATGGAAAGAGTCTTCAAGTTTTTGAGAAACCGACAAATGCTTATTCAGTTTGATAGTACATTGACACTTCTGGGAATTTTTCTTGGAGAAATAACTTATGTACAAGATATTTGTGTATTGCTATTCATCATAGTACTTTCAAAGTTTTTCTATGTAAATGCCATAGTTGCAAAAAATTTAAATAAATAAGTCATAGTGTGTCCATAAATGTAGTATAAATTAATATAATATATATAGCATATATGTGTATGTTATAGGAAAGTTATGTGGTACAGTTTAATTAAAATGGAAGAGTACAGGAATATTAACTCTCATATACCCCCAGCACACACACACACACATACACCCACAGAAAAAATAATCTGCTTAAAATACTAGCAGTAGATTAATGGTTATTTTCATTTCTTTATTAATACTTTCCTTTTTTCCAAATACTATACAATGAATAGATCATTTTTGGAATAAAAAAAATAACCATTATCTCATACATAAGAATTTTAAAAACTAGTTTCTCCTTGTGATATTTTGCTTGTTTTCCTATTTGTTTGCCTGTTTCCCACATGCAAAATGCAGAATGAAAGGAGAAATGTTTGCTTTGAGCCAAGAATGTCATATTAAAGGCCCTGAAAGCCTCAAGTTTTGAGTAGCTATTGGCATTATTTTAGCAATGTGCCCAACTTATTCTTTCAGCCAGGTTTTTTTTTTTCTCGAGAAGATTCAGCAATTAAATGACCTTTTCTAACAAGACCCATCAGATGTAGTCACAGGTAATGACAGCATTATGTAAGCCCACTATCCGCAGTAAAACTCCAAACGTGCATTCTACCAACTAACAATTTTCCCAATCAGCTCTTTATTTCACCGTGCCACCATCCTTTAGAGCCCTAATCATGGAGGTGGCTCTGGAGAAAAAAGCCATGTTCTGTCTGAACTCAGTGGGTAATGAACGTATAAGGACAGAATGTGCTTTTTGCTCTCTGTAGCACAGTATGCTTTCCCTGTTTTGCAGTCATTTTCTCCAATTCAATGCAAATTCTTATAATTACCCCCAGAAATAAATGTTATTAAATGCCCTATTCTTCTCTCCCATGTCAGAAACCTTACACCCTACCATCAGCTGTATATTTGTCAAAATCAAAACTCTACAATGGAAGCCAGAGAATGACAGACCCTAAACAGCCAAGTTTCCAGCTAGGAATAAGAGAAATGTCCAGAGTGCAGCAGACAGTTAATGACAAGCAGACATTTCGTTGTGATGGGTATCATCATCTTTCATCTCCCATGTCACACCTGACTGTTTCAACATTTCAATCAATTGCGCTCAATCCTGTTCGACTCTTTGTGATCCCATGGGCTGTAGCCCACCAGGTTCCCTCTGTCCATGGAATTTTCCAGGCAAGTCTACCGGAGTGGGTTGCCATTTCTTCCTCCAGGAGATCTTCCTGACCAAGGGATTGAATCCACGCCTCTTGAGTCTCCTCCACTGGCCTCTGGATTCCTTTATCACTGCATCACCTAGGAAGGTCTAAATAAATGGTTTATGAGTTATCACAAAACAGAACAAAATATAAAAATAACTTAGCACAAACCAGTACTATGATTACTTCTTAAATTTTGATTCTATCTGATTTATGATGACTTTATTCAAACTCCATATACACAAGTAGAAAACACAGCTTGGTTGGGAAAGGATTGTTGGTTGACTTATCTCTACTTCAGACTGAGGGAAAATTGCACAATGATTGCTAGAGGTCATTAAAAATGTCCTAGAATATTTTTGAGAGATAGTATTAACACTATATTAGTCTATATTAGGGTTAATGAAGCTAATAGGTAGAGAAAGGCAGAGAAGAGCAGATTGACAAAGTGATTCTAAATTAGAAATAGCTATTTTATAGTTTTTTTAAAAAAATTCTCATTAATCTTCATAAATGAATGTAAGCATGACATATCCCACATGGGAAAAGATTACACAGGAATACACATAAAACATGCACGTCCAGACCTGGAATCACAGTGGTGGCTGATTTCTCTAGGATAAGATCAACCAATGGATAGTATTTTTCTGAATAACAGTCCTATTAGGAAGTATTGGGTTAGCCAAAAATGTGTTCAGGTTTTTCTGTAACATCTTTTGGAAAAAGCCTAACAAACTTCTTGGCCAACCCAATATAATATCCTAGCAATAAAACCTTGTCCTATGTTAGGACATGTCCTTACTCTTCATTTCAAAGAACATTAAAATGAATAAATTAAGGAAGACTTTTATTTTTTTTGACAAACACTGGTATATGACTACTCTAAATAACTTTACAAATGTTGTTGTTCATTCACTAAGTCATGTCTGACTCTTTGTGACACCATGGACTGCAGCATCCCAGGCTTCTTCATCCTTCACTGTGTCCCAGTGTTTGTTCAAACTCAGGTCCACTGAGTCGATGATGCCATCCAACCATCTTATCCTCTATTGTCCCCTTCTCCTCCTGCCCTCAACCTTTCCCAGCATGGGTCTTTTCCATTGAGTCAATTCAACGGGTCTTTTCCATTGAGTCTGCTCTTCGCATCAGGTGGCCAAAGTACTGGAGCTTCAGCTTCAGCATCAGTCCTTCTAATGAATATTCAGAATTCATTTCCTTTAGGATTGACTGGTTTGATCTCCCCTCAGTCCAAGGTACTCTCAAGAATCTTCTCCAGGACCACAGTTCAAATTACACAGGTTAACTCACTTAATTCTCATAACTCCGAATTACAGATGAGGAAACCAAGACATAGGAGAAGTGAAGTGGCCTCACACAGTTAGGACATGGCAGAACTCAGACTCCCAACCAGAGCACCTAGCTCCCAGGTCCATCTGCCTAACCATTACACCACATCACCTCCATTGTAGTTCTGACGGTTTTTACTCTGTTTAGGAAGTCCAACAGTTTCTTCAAGGTGTTCAAAGGCTGACACCCGAGATTTTACCAAGGAATATCTGCTTTTGTCTGCTTTATATAATGGGGTTCTGTATGAAATTGTATTTTAAGGAGTTGCATAAAGTGTGTTTTACAAAAGTTTCTATTTTGGGAAACATCCAAAACCACTTTCGGACGTTATAGTACGTTGGCGTCAACATTGCAAGAGTTCGTTTGCACCACAGATAGCTGTTTAGACGTTGGATTAGAAAAGACTTACTGATGCTCAGATAGCCGTGGGGATGGAGAGCAGGGGAGGCACTCAAGATGCCTTTGTCTGAGTGTTCTTTATCCTTACCATTGTTTTTGTGACTTTTTATAGTGGGATGGTTGAGATATTTAAAGTCTGGCCAACTGAGGGAAGTTGGAAGACAGTTTTATTTACCAACTCTGAAGCCAAGTGTCAAGCACACGGCACTGGGCCTGGACTGTGTCTCCAGATGAAGCTGACACAAGTTTCTGTGAAGGTGAAACAAGTCAAGACACTGTACACTACATTCTTTTAGGTCTGCTCTTTGATTTCCATTTTTACCCCTCGATTTCTTCCAGGTTTTTGGCATCCTTCCCAGGGTTTACTTTTTGGCTTACACAGAGCTTTCTTAATCCATTGCTCATGAGAATTCGAAGAAAATGCATTTAATATTTGTGATGTACACTGAAATACTTAGATAAAATCGAGGTCCAGGCTCTAGTCGGGCTTCCCAGTAAGATTTTGCCTTAATATAAGACATTCTTTTAATCTAATGAGCAGACGTGAAGGCGGGTCATTTATCTTGCATCGTAAATGCTGAGTCAGGTATACTATAGCTTTGTCTAACTGATTCTACAGAAAATGACTGTCAACTTTGTTCAGAAGAAAAAAAAACTGACTTCAGAATAACTCATTTTATAATTGCACATAAACAGAAGTATAATATATTTTCACAGATGTAATAAATTTTCCTGCCGTCAGAGTTTCTTAAATAAATCCTTGCTTTAATATACAGTATAAGACTAAACTATTTCTTTCGTTTCATTAACATTTCTCTTAAAGTGCCTAATTTACTTTTGGATTGCAAGTTAATTTCTATTCCAATCAAGTTTACAACACACAAGGATTTTCAGCATTTTGACTCAGTGCCATTTTGTCCAATTTGGTACTTCAGAAGGAATATTATTAAAGAGGATCAGGTCAACTCTTGGAAATATTCCACCATGTCAGATGATAAAAATATATTTTCTTTAATTACAGGTAATGACTGCCTGATAAATTACAACCATGGGAAGAATCAAAGTAATATGCAGTTAAAATCTAGATTGTAGAGAAGAAAAGGTTACCCCAGAAAAGTATAAGTTCAATATTGTGTTTGTAAAATTTGTATTAATAATAAATAAGTTTGGAAATAACATGAGTAAAGACAATCAGGCAGCTGCTTTCGGGGCATGTTTATCAATTGTTGGAAAGGAAAGTAGAGCATCTTCTTTAACTTAAGGTAGCAGTATTTTGGGACTTCCCTGGTGGTCCAGTGGTTAAGACTCCATGCTCCCAATGCAAGGGTCACAGGTTCGATCCCCCATCGGGGAACTAGATCCCACATGCCACAACAGTGTGGCCAGAAAAATAATAAACAAACAAAACACCAAAGTAACAATATTTCCTATCAGGTACAGAGGGGTAGGAAACCAAGAAGTACTTGCATATATCTATACACTTTAAACAAAGCACAACAATTGCAAAAGTTAAAGCACCGAGACATGTAGTTTCTCCTCTCATGTTTACTTTTCTTCAGTGAATACAACTTGCCACTGGCAGAGAAAGAATATGCCAAGCACACGTTGGTTAAGTTGCAAAGCAACTTTAAAAAATCTCAAATACAGTGGTTACAGTAATCATCTGATCAACAGTTTTGTTGACAGTATTCTTAGCCTACATAGCTTGTTATGGCCACTGCTACAATTAGAATTGCATCAAAATAATAGCTATCTATTTGTAGAAATTCCATAATGATGTTCTAACGACTGGAAGATGATAACAGCCCTCTTGGCTCTTGTCTGAGATAGATCACAATACATGCTGATAACCCAGTTCAACATTCTTGGGGTTTTTTTTTCCTGCATTATGCATTCAAATGCTCAGATAGAGCAGGCAGTGAGCTCTCCGACACTACTGGCAGATAAAGTCTTAAGTCAAAGAAAATTCTCCAGATAATCAATGTATAATTCTTTAAGACCTTATGCTGTCTTGTAGAAATATATTCATTGTCATTAAAATTTTTCTATAATGCATTCTCTATCTTTATGACTTTTGTTTGTTATTATGCTATCTCACAATACAGTGAGACCTTTGAAAACTACTTATTTGGGATAAAACAATTTAGGCCAGATTCTGAGGGTTTTAGGGCATTAAAATATCATAATTAAAATAGTTGATAGTAATACTAACTGAATCATTCAGAAAATATTAAAGTATATGTGGTCTTATGTGTGTTAGTCCCACAACAATTTAGGCCAGATTCTGAGGGTTTTAGGGCATTAAAATATCATAATTAAAATAGTTGATAGTAATACTAACTGAATCATTCAGAAAATATTAAAGTATATGTGGTCTTATGTGTGTTAGTCCCACACTCATGTCTGACTCTTAGCAATCCCATAGACAGTAGTTTGCCAGGACCTTCTGTCCATGGAAGTCTCCAGGCAAGAATACTGGAGTAAATTGCCATTCCCTTATCCAGGGGATCTTGCCAACCCAGGGATCAAACCCTGGTCTCCTGCATTGCAGGCAGATTCTTTACCAGGGAAGTCCGTGGGGTTGCAAAGAGTTGGGTACAACTGAATGACTAAGCACACACACACTTGGTCTAATAAAGAGTCATAAAATATGTCATGCATATTGGAAAATCAAATGTATTTTATTAGTATTAATTAGTTTTATTAGTCTTTTAGATTGTTTTTCTTTCTTCTGTCTCTCTCTGCTGGTAGCTAATCAGTGATGCCAACTCACTGCTGGCATGTGTTAGTCGCTCAGTTGTGTCCAACTCTTTGTGACCCCATGGGCCATAGCCTGCCAGGCTCCTCTGCCCATGGGATTTTCCAGGCAAGAATACTAGAGTAGGTAGCCATTCCCTTCTCCAGGGGATATTGCTGACCTAGAAAATGAACCCCAGTCTCCTGCATTGCAGACAGATTCTTTACTGTCTGCTGCTGCTGCTGCTAAGTCGCTTCAGTCGAGTCCGACTCTGTGCGACCCCATGGAAGTCCACCAGGCTCCCCCGTCCCTGGGATTCTCCAGGCAAGAACACTGGAGTGGGTTGCCGTTTCCTTCTCCAGTGCATGAAAGTGAAAAGTGAAAGTGATGTCGCTCAGTCATGTCTGACTCTTCGCGACCCCATGGATTGCAGCCCACCAGGCTCCCCCGTCCCTGGGATTCTCCAGGCAAGAACACTGGAGTGGGTTGCCATTTCCTTCTCCAGTGCATGAAAGTGAAAAGTGAAAGTGAAGGTCGCTCAGTCGTGTCTGACTCTTAGTGACCCCACGGAGGAATATAATGGGAGCATCCATCATTTTTAAACTTTAGCTTCTATACTTCTATGAAATAGAAAATAAGATAATTGAAATTATTCTATATCTCTTGGCCTAAGTCTTTACTATGGGGTAAAATCATACAAACCATAGAAAAGCTAAGTTTGGCTCCATTCTTGGTCCTTTTTTGTTACTTCTAAGTTTTTAGGAATGTTCCAAAAGACTGAGGTGAGAGAAAACCTGTAACCATTAGAGGCTCAACTATTAATTCAGGCCATGGCAACGTTTCTACTTCAGATGGGATGCTATTTATATCATTGAAGAGGCACTGTACAAAGAAATAAGGACATATGCTTGAAAATATATCTAAAAACATTGATTCTTAGAAGCTGAAATATATAGATTGGCATGCTTAAAAGTGAGTTCAAGTGTCAGGATGAGAACCAAAATCTTCTCAAGGGGCTGTCTAAGTAATTGAGCATCCAGACCAAATTTTCCAGTTTCTTTCCGTATGAAAGAAGTAAGAATCCTTTTGAGATGGGGTAAAAACTTTTCCTTGCAAAACAAACTATAGTATGATTCTCAAAACAGATAAATTGTACCAAAGTGTGGCTGTTGCTGGCAGTTTAGTTACTAAGTCATATCCGACTCTTTTCAACCCCATGGACTGTAGCCTGCCAGGCTCCTCTGTCCATGGAATTTCCCAGGCAAGAATACAGGAGTGGGTTGTCATTTTTTCCTCCAGGGTTTCTTTCCAACCCAGGGCTCAAACCTGCATCTCCTGCTTTGGCAGGCAGATTCTTTACCTCTTAGCCATCAGGGAAGCATGATTCTCAAAATAGATGACCTGTGCCAAAGTATAACATGCAACAAAACTAAGTTCAGAGGTTGGAACAGCAACTCTTCGAGATTCATGTTTTCCAAGACAAGACCAGTGACAAATTCTGCTTGTTACTTCTGTTCCAAAGATAAGGCCATCATCTTCCCTACACCCTTGAAACTCACTCAGTTTACAAATTCTGACCTTCCAGAACTATGCCACACTCATAGTTATGGCTTAATCCCAGTCTCACATCTCAGGGGTACCTTTCTAAATTCGCCTTTGGAGATGCAGTAAAACTCCAAGTGTGATTCTTGGTCATAAAGTTTCATAACTGAGGCTTCTATGATCAACAGATTTTTCTGGGAACCTCCAGGGCTTTTGACTTTTCACTTATTTATCTATTTTTCCAACTCTGCTGCATGAGATAAAAACTGGGAAATAACTGTCAGATTTGACCATTGAGAGCTCATAAATGACCTTAAAATGCACTTTCATTGAAGCCATGGGAAAGTGGTGTAATTGTAATGGGGTTAAGAGAGAAGGAGAGGCGGGGAAGTAGGGGCAGTGAATATAAATTACTCCCAGAAATTTGGCTATAAAATGAGGCAGAAAAATAGAACAGAAGCTGGAGGAGATGGGATTTACAGCACATTAGTATGACTGTGGGCGTACATACTAAATCATGTCTGACTCTGCAATCCCAAGGACTGTAGCCCACCAGGCTCCTCTGTCCATGGAATTTCCCACGCAAAAATACTGGAGTGGGTTGCCATTTTCTTTTCCAGGGAGTCTTTCCAATCCGGAGATCGAAACTGCATCTCCCGTATTTCCTGCATTGCAGGAGGATTCTTCACTCACTGAGCCATCAGGGAAGCCCAGATGACAGCAGCAATGTTTTAATAATGAGAAAACAATAATGCAGGGGAGAAAGGGAAGAATTTCAGGATTGAAATACTTGAGTATTTGAGAGAAAATGGGGTCAACTTCCTAAATTGAGGAGCTGAACTTTACACAGGAGTATGAATTGTTACTGCAAAGTATGGCTGCAAATATAAATAGCTTGGTTACTCTGTGGTTAGATAAGAAGATTCTCTTCCTTTTTTCTTTCCTGGCTTGTCAGAAAAATGTGCAAGTGAGAAAAGGAATAATGGAGGGAAAATAAAAACAGAATGATGTAGTGGGTCCCAAGTTAGAAGTTTAGGTTCAAGAGTCTCCTCTAACGCTCAGTAGCTGCATGATCATTTCATCTTTCTAAGTTTGGATTCTTTTCTCCCATAAAGTGGAAATAATATTTATTTCCATCCTAACTACTCTAGCATTGTGGTACACTAGAGGTTTGCAATATTTTGTACATGTTTTTAAAGATTATTTTAAATTGGAAAAAAAATTTTTGGAGCATAGTTGCTTTGGCTTCCCAGGTGGTCTTAGAGGTAAAGAACCCACCTATCATTGCAGGAGTTGCTTTACAACGTTGTGTTAATTTCTACTGAACAGCAAAGTGTATCAGCTATATGTATACATGTATCCCCTCTTTTTGGACTTCCTTCCCATTTGGGTCACACAGACCACTGAGTCGAGTTCCCTGTGCTATACAGTAGGTTCTCATTAGTTCTCTATTTTATACATAGTACTGGGCTTTTCAAGTTGTACCAGTGGTAAAGAATCTGCCTGCCAATGTAGGAGATGCAAGAGATGTTGGTTTGCTCCATGGGTCAGGAGGATCCCCTGGAGAAGGAAATGGCAAGTCACTCCTGTATTCTTGCCTGGAAAATTCCTTGGACACAGGAGCCTGGTGGGCTACAGTCTACAGGGTCACAAAGAATCAGACATGGCTGAGCAACTGAGCATGCGTGCGTGCACGCGCACACACACACACACACACACACACAGTATCAATAACATGTGTATGTCAATCCCAATCTCCCAATTCATTCTACCCTGTCTTACCCCATTTGGTATCCATAGTTTGTTCTCTACATCTGTGTCTCTATTTCTGCTTTGAAAATAAGCTTGTCTATACCAGTTTTTCTTTTTTCCAAATTCCACATATATGCATATATCTTTTTCTATTTTACTTACCACCTGGCCTTCTAGCTGTGTTATCATCTCTAACTCGAGAGAAGATATTATATACAGATTATACCTTTTTTCTTTGAATCCTGAGCTGTAGCTAATAAGTTCATCATTGATATCTAACAGTTTTGATTAATTCATGCTAGCAAAACTTGTTATAAAACTAAAGCTAATACAATATTGTAAATCAACTATACTTCAATTAAAAAAAACATATAATGCATACTATATGTCAGGCACTGTTGAAAACACTTTCCATATATTAACGTATTAAAGCCTCAAAATAAATCTTTTAAGTAGAAATTATGAGCATCTTCACTTTAAAGATGAGAAAAGCGAGGTACAAGGAGCAGCAGAGCTGGAGTTAGAACTGGGCAATCTGACTCCAAAAGCCGAGTTTTACCATCTCCACTGCACTGCCTTCTTGTAAACTCAATTAATTTCTGTGTTGTGGATGAAGAAATTCATGCTGTATGACTTTGCACTTTTGTGGAAAACTCTGAGTGGGTCTAGCACAGGCTTCAGAATGAATAACATTTGACAGACTGTGTTGGCAAATAGCTTAAAGAGTACTCAGAAGATGAGCTCAAAGTAGGCTGTAATTACATAGCAGTCATTTCTAATGGGTCAACTGGCAAAGTTTTTTCATAGCCTAAATATTTTTGGTGGCTGAGAAGCAAGAATCATTGAATAATAATAGTTGAACTGATAATTTATTGAGACTTTGCTATGTGGCAGGCACTAATCTAAGTGGTTAACATATATTATCTCATTCAGTTCTCACAAAGACCTGATAGTACTGATTTTTCCCATTTTAGAATAAGGGCAGCTGGTACCTGGCAGAGCATGAGTTACAGTATAGGTGCCTTAGTCCAAATTGTAGGTTGTGAATTTCTTCAGCACACTGTGTGGGGGTGGGTGATCTGGAGCTGGCATGTCAGGCATGTCAAGTGTGAAGGAAGGTCAAATAGACAGACAAATGTGCAATGCTCCAAGAATATTATGAACAGCATTACTTTCACCCAGTTTCTTATCACTAAAAGTAAAAATAATAGTAGCTCCCATCTCATCAGGTTGTCATGGGATATCAGTGAGTTGAAATTTAGTTATCTGAAGTTCAAACTACAAATGAGATATTATTGTTGCTGTATGTTAGAAGATATATGTGTATTGTTGTTATTATGATTATTGTTACGAAGTACATGAATATTGGGCTTCCCTGGTGGCTCAGATGGTAAAGAATCTGCCTGCAATGCGAGAGACCTAGGTTTGATCCCTGGGTCGGGAAGATCCCCTGGAGAAGAACATGGTTACCCACTCCAGTATTCTTGCCTGGAGAATTCCATGGACAGAGGAGACTGGAGGGCTACAGTACATGAGGTCGCAAAGAGTCAGACATGGTTGACCAACTAACACTTTCCCTTTTGATATGAATATTACAGTCACTGGGAACTTAGTTTAGGAAAAAGAGGAAAGGTAGAAAAGTGGTATCTGGATACATTTCTTCCAAGATAGCTGGAAGTGAAGTAAAATATCTAAGCCTAATCACTTTCCCAAAGCTATCTGAACCACACAATTATATCAGGTTATTCAGTTCAGTTCATTTCAGTTCAGTCACTCAGTCGTGTCCAACTCTTTGTGACCCCATGAACCGCAGCATGCCAGGCCTCCCTGTCCATCATCAACTCCTGGAGTTTACTCAAACTCAAGTCCATTCAGTTGGTAATGCCATCCAGCCATCTCATCCTCTGTCGTCCTCTTCTCCTCCTGCCCCCAATCCCTTCCAGCATCAGGGTCTTTTCCAATGAGTCAACTCTTCACATGAGGTGCCCAAAGTATTGGAGTTTCAGCTTCAGCATCAGTCCTTCCAATGAACACCCAGGACTGATCTCCTTTAGGATGGACTGGTTGGATCTCCTTGCAGTCCAAGGGACTCTCAAGAGTCTTCTCCAACACCACAGTTCAAAAGCATCAATTTTCGGCACTCAGCTTTCTTCACAGTCCAACTCTCACACCCATACATGACCACTGGAAAAACCATAGCCTTGACTAGATGGACCTTTGTTGGCAAAGTAACGTCTCTGCTTTTTAATATGCTGTATAGGTTGGTCATAACTTTCCTTTCAAGGAGTAAGTGTCTTTTAATTTCATGGCTGCAATCACCATCTGCAGTGATTTTGGAGCCCCAAAAAACAAAGTCTGACACTCTTTCCACTATTTCTCCATGTATTTCCCATGAAGTGATGGGACCAGATGCCATGATCTTAGTTTTCTGAATGTTGAGCTTTAAGCCAACTGTTTCACTCTCCTCTTTCACTTTCATCAAGAGGCTTTTCAGTTCTTCTTCACTTTCTGCCATAAGGATGGTGTCATCTGCCTATCTGAGGTTACTGATATTTCTCCCAACAATCTTGATTCCAGCTTGTGCTTCTTCCAACCCAGCATTTCTCATGATGTACTCTGCATATATGTTAAATAAGCAGGGTGACAATATACAGCCTTGATATACTCCTTTACCTATTGGAACCAGTCTGTTGTTCCATGTCCAGTTCTAACTGTTGCTTCCTCACCTGCATACAGGTTTCTCAAGAGGCAGGTCAGGTGGTCTGGTGTTCCCATCTCTTTCAGAATTTTCCACAGTTTATTGTGATCCACACAGTCAAAGGCTTTGGCATAGTCAATAAAGCAGAAATAGATGTTTTTCTGGAACTCTCTTGCTTTTTTGATGATCCAGTGGATGTTGGATATCTGGTTTTTGATCTCTGGTTCCTCTGCCCTTCCTAAAACCAGTTTGAACAGCTGGAAGTTCACAGTTCATGTATTGTTGAAGCCTGGCATGGAGAATTTTGAGCATTACTTTACTAGCGTGTGAGGAGTGCAATTGTATGGTAGTTTGAGCATTCTTTGGGATTGACTTTCTTTAGGACTGTAATGAAAACTGACCTTTAGAATTGGCTTATTCCTGGTGAAGAACAGTCCTTAAATTATCCTTCATTACTATAGATATTTTTCAGTTCAGTTCAGTTCAGTCGCCCAGTCATGTCCAACTCTTTGCGACCCCATGAACTGCAGCATGCTAGGCCTCCCTGTCCATCACCAACTTCCAGAGTCTACCCAAACCCATGTCCATCGAGTTGATGATGTCATCCAAACATCTCATCCTCTGTCATCCCCTTCTCCTCCTGCCTTCAATCTTTCCCAGCATCAGGGTCTTTTCCAATGAGTCAGCTCTTCGCATCAGGTGACCAAAGTATGGGAGTTTCAGCTTCAGCATCAGTCCTTCCAGTGACAGGACTCATTTCCTTTAGGATGGACTGGTTGGATCTCCTTGCAATCCAAGGGACTCTCAAGAGTCTTCTCCAACATCACAGTTCAAAAGCATCAGTTCCTTGGCACTCAGCTTTCTTTATAGTCCAACTCTCACATCCATACATGACCACTGGAAAAACCATAGTCTTGACTAGATGGACCTTTGTTGGCAAAGTAATGTCTCTGCTTTTTAATATGTTGTATAGGTTGGTCATAACTTTCCTTCTAAGAAGTAAGTGTCTTTTAATTTCATGGCTGCAATCGCCATCTGCAGTGATTTTGGAGCCCAGAAAAATAAAGTCAGCCATTGTTTCCACTGTTTCCCCATCTATCTGCCATGAAGTGATGGGACCGGATGCCATGATCTTAGTTTTCTGAACATTGAGCTTTAAGCCAACTTTTTCACTCTCCTCTTTCACTTTCATCAAGAGGCTCTTTAGTTCTTCACTTTCTGCCATCAGGGTGGTGTCATCTGCTTATCTGAGGTTATTGATATTTTTTCTGGCAATCTTGATTGCAGTTTGTGCTATAGATTTTTAATCTGCAATTCTATTTATACACACATCTCTGAGCATTGCCATATACCCTAAGGATACAGAATAATATTATTAAATCTCACAGCTTGTCTCATTTTACAAGACTATCTTATGTTGCTCTATTTGTCGTTGTTTAGTCTCTAAGTCGTGTCTGACTCTTTTGGGACCCCATGGACTGTAGTCCACCAAGCTCCACTGTCCATGGGATTTTCCAGGCAAGAATACTGGAGTGGTTTGCCATTTCCTCCTCCAGGGCAATCTCGATCCAGGGATCAAACCCACGTCTCATTATGTCTCCTGAATTGGCAGGTGGATTCTTTACCACTGAGCTGCCTGGGAAGCCCCATGTTGTTATACTGCAAGTATTTTTGTTCTCATAATGTTTAAACATAAAGTATTTTTATCTTTATAGCTATAGAATACTCCCTAGAAACTTCACCAGTACACTGCAGTTTAAGGTTTGTGATATTAATTTTAAGAAAAATATGACAAGTTGTGAAACTGGACACAAAGTGAATCTAAGTATGGAAAGTCAGTGTTTTTTTTGACAGTCTAACCAACCATCCAAACTGCTAAATAAGCACTCTGGCTGTTATTCAGAGACTGTGGAGGTGAACCTCATCTCAGATGATCAGCGTGCCACTCATAGGCTTTTCTGTACAGTTTTAACTGATATTCCATTCCCTAGTTGTGGAGAAAAATAAGTGGAGGAAACAGTTGTGTTTTCAATCCTAGAACTGACAGCAGGCAGTAACGTTGAAAAGTATTTGGTTACAGCAGTTGGCAGGCTCTCATCTCCCCAGTCACTCGGTGACCTTGGCTGACGGAGGGTCCAACTTGCTCCATACTTCCAAAATGACCATGGCAGGAAACAAGAACCATTGTGCACAGGCTTTCAGAAATGTAGCACGGCACTTCTTCTCTTGTTTCGTTGGTGAAAACAATCATATCTTAAAAGGAAGTGAGAAAGCACACGACTATCATGTTCCTGGCTGGAGAAGAAGCAGAGTATTTCTGTCTCTTTAAAGACTCTAGCACCAGGTTTATAACCCAGCCCCAAGCTAAGAAGCTGGACCTCTGTCCCATTTGGACTCAAACATGTCTTTTCCTGATGCTGCTAACTCTAGAAAAACAAGGAAAGGTGACAGTCAGTAACTTTATCCCCCAAAGAGTATTTTCTTCATTGAAAATATCTTAGAATAGTATTCATTTATTTATCATAGCTAATGTGTTTTTAGGCAGTGCTTTAAAACTGCAGATTCAGCAATAGATAAGAGTGAACCTCTAACAACAGCAACAAAGGCTGAATCTTTGCCTTGCAAGCTTGAACCTGGTAGGAAGGACTGAGATTTAACAAATGATTAGGATTTGAAGTCAAATATTGCAGGCAATTAAAGTCTGCTCTGTTGGCTATCACCCTCAGTCTCTTTTCCCCCAATCCCTCCAGTTTTCTTCTTCTATAATATCTAGTTATTATAGAATAATTAGAATAAATATTCTTATAATATCTAATTACTCCTAAGCAGCTGTAGGAGAGAACACTCTTCTAAATTTTTTGTATTACATCTACAGTTCAGTAGACAGAATGTAAACTTGAGGGTGTGCCCACGCAAAAATTGAAATACTCCTTTTTTTTCTTACTTTCTACCACATGGCCAATTTTATCATGGGAATGTTTTGAATAAAACCCTTCTGGATAAAAGTGTGACAGTTCTAGCTGAAACTATTTCTATTCATTTACAGTTTGTCTGTAAAGGACAAAATCCGGTGTGAAGATTATCTAGTTTGTTTGATGTGAATATCCAATGAAGTTCATTTGAGTTCTAGGACAAAGATGTGTTTTTTTACCAGCATCCCCTGACTTGATTTTCTGCACCAAACCTATAACATAAATGAGGAAATCTCTTCAGTTTATGCTAGATGTCCATGCAGTCAGAACTTTATTTAATTCACCAGCTACTGCAGTCAAAGAATGTTGTTCCCAAGAAGAAACAAACACTCCATCCACATCCTTTAGTCATTACCTTGCTGCCTTGCCTTCTCAGAGAATGTGTTATTAATATTCATAGTGAGATGAAATTATTCAGTGTTGGTGGTCTGCATTCCTCTACCAGCTTTCTCTTCTGAGTTAGAAACGATTTAGTCCTTTCTGATTCTGTTAGTTTTCTCCCCACACCATCCACATGTGCTGTATGGTGTAATGTGCTAAGCCTGCCAATGTTTTATTTCAAAAGGCAAATCAGGCTTAGCCCAAAAGTTTTTTTTGAAAAAGCAAAAGAACTAGAGGAACCGCAGAGGCTTTGACATTCTGATTAGACAACAGTTAGCAAGTCCCAGACTCTCCCATATTTATCATCTCTAGGGTCCCCCCTCTTTGCTCCACTGGCTTGTCAGTCCACACTCAGGGTCTGATCTGTCTCTTCACTATTTTCTTCACCTTCTTAAACCCTCATCTCTCTGACCAAAGGACAGAAAAAATGCCACGAAATAAGTTTCTCTGAAAATCAGATCGTCATGGGCACCTAGAAGTATTGGATAAATCTACACAATAGCATTCCTTCTGTTCTCATTGCAGAGGGCACGTTTATAAAACACACCATGACCACCTTTCCAGCAATGTCACTGCTGAATGTCCTTGAATGACCTTGGCACAATGCCCTGCTTGTGATATTCTAAATGAGTATAAATGTTGATGGAATTGGGGAATTAGGGAAAGTAGGATATCATAGGGAAGAGAGACCAAGAAAACACCATTGACCCTGACCCGATGGAGCCTGTTCCTTGAGCCAGATGTTCAATAATTCACTTAAACAATTTGATGGAAACACTAAGGACTGGGTGTTCAGTATATATCCCTTAATCTTTCCCTTTAGTCTGCATCAATAAACTTCATGCTGAACTCCCTTCCACTACCAGCAGTAACTTGTTGTTGGCAGTGTACTCACAGACTGCATAAATGGAAAGAGCTTCTTTCTCTTATGCAAGTCTAGAAGAAGAAAAAGCCATTTATTGGTCTACTTAAAGCTTGCTTAGAAACGCAGAAGTGCACTGAATAATTATCCTGCATAAATATTTGCGGGCTTCCCTGGTGGCTCACAGTAAAGAACCTGCCTGCTATACAGGAAATCTGAATTTGATGCCTGGGTCCAGAAGATCCCTTGAAGAAGAGAATGGCAACCCACTCCAGTATTCTTGCCTGGAAAATCCCAAGGACAGAGGAGCCTGGCGGGCTATACTCCATGGGGTCACAGAGAGTCAGATATGAAAGAAGCAACTTAACATGTAGCACATAAATACTTGTGTTATTATTATATGATTTTTTGTTGTTGTTAAATGAACTTTATGTGGATTCACAAAGAAAAGAATAATGCATTGATGATGGATTGACAGCAAGGTAGAGGGTGATGAAAATGTAAGGAACACCACTGAACTGTTCCCAGGTGAAGCAGATAAAGGTAATTTTTAAAACAAAATTTCAAGTCTCTGGAAATTGTCCTAAGGACAAACAGGAACTGAAGAAACCTCTACTAGAGGCAACCTATGAAGAGTTGTTTAAGAAAGGCACGACTGTGATATTTGAACCAAGATTCTCCCTCCCCACGCCGAGCTCAGCAACAGGGACAGTCCGTTGGAAATGGACTTGAGCATTGCTGCCACCAAGAACATGGCCTCCCTGTCCTCATCTCCCAGCTCCCCATCAGAGGGTTATCTTCTGGGGAAGAGAGGGGTTTCAGCACTTCTTATCTCTCCCGCAGCTTCCCGTGGCCCTACGTAGTGCAGCTGAGAAATGGGGGCTCTTCTCTTCCACTTTGTGGAATGGAGGCTCTGCCTTAGGTGCAGTATAGTGACAATACGGGACCCTAGATTACTGTTGCCCCAGCTTACATGGTTCTACACCAGAAGAGGCAACCCAGAGAACACAGTATGCTTCTTGTGACCTTTATGATTGAGAATTCTCATTAAAAAAAAAAAATATTCTTGTTGAGTAATGTTATCTTGAGCCCAGTTATTATACTTTGCAACACCAACTTTCTAAAGCTGTATTTTAAAAAATGAGGTTGAGGCCATACATATAACATTTGCCTCCTTTTCTATGTGTAACAATAAATTATCATGGTCACTCCACTGGGCTATCAGAAGCCTAAAAAAAATCCTTTATATTTATTTCTCCCCATTTGTGTGAGAAAAATCATCAAAGGGAAGCTCACAATTAATCAAATCTCTCCTTTTGGTGGAGTTATCTTTCCAAATGATGTCCACATTTTTGAAAGACCACAAGACACCTGATACACCTATTCTGAGTCAATTCTGAGCCAAGATGCATCACTCAAACTTTTCATTTGGATCAAGAGTCCAGAGCACCTTCCATCACAATATTGTTTCCAATTCCCTTTCCCAACAAATCCTTCCTCTTTGAATTCTTCTAGATGTTGAAATTTTGACATGAAATCTCAGATCCCATGGAATCCATCCTGAGATTCCATGAATAGGTATTTTTCCCTTAAACACAGGGTTTTTGGAAGCTCAGTGACTCTAGACCTTCCTTCTGTTTATCATCTGCTCTCTTCTTGTATTGTTCTGCCAAATTGTTGAGAACTTTTCTTCTTCCCCAAATCTGAAATCTTAACTGATTCTGGATACATTCAGATTGTAACCATCCCTTGCCTCAGTCCTGCTACAGCTAGATCCAAGTCTCAAATCATCATAAACTATAAGAGCTAATAGGAATTAAGAGTCACATAATGCAATTGCAATAACCCATGGAAAATATACTCAAGGTTTAGAAAGAAATATTTCCATTACACAATATTTTAGGAACTTCTTATGTGAAAACACAAAATCATATGCTTCTAAATCAGAGCAATTTCCCTGCTTCTCAGTCCAAAGAGATATTGTAAACATGTCTCAGAAAAAAAAGATAAGGAAGAGTAGGTTATCCCACCAAAATCTTCCTTTCTTGTTCATCCTAACTGCTTGCTTCTGACACCACTTTTTGATACCAATCACTGTCCCAAAGGCAGCTGTCAACTTCAGAAATTTCCTTTAATCCAAAGTCCAGCCAAGAGCTGACCTCATCATTGTCCTCTTTTTAAAGTACCAGTGAAAAGAACTATTATTTCACATTTTTAACCTGAGCTGTTGTTGTTGTTTAGTCTGTGACCCCATGCACTACAGCACACCAGGGTTCCCTGTCCCTCACCATCTCCCAGAGTATGCTCATATTCATGTCCATCAAATCAGTGATGGCATCTAATAATCTCACCCTGGGTCACCCCCTTCTCCTCTTGCCTTCAATCGTTCCCAGTTTCAGGGTCTTTTCCAATGAGTCAGCTCTTCGCATCAATACTGGAGCTTCAGCTTCAGCATCAGTCCTTCCAATGAATATTCAGAACTGATTTCCTTTAGGATCGACTGGTTTGATCTCCTTGCAGTCCAAGGGACTCTCAAGAGTCTTCTCCAGCACCACAATTTGAAAGCATCAGTTCTTTGGCACTCAGCCTTCTTTATGGTCCAACTCTCACATCCTTACATGACTACTGGAAAAACCATAGCTGAACTGTAAGTCATAACAAATGACTAGCCAGAGAGGGGCTGCTCTCTGAACTCACCTTTGACTTCCATGTCTCTGACTTCCCTTTTCTTCAAACAGTGTCCTCTAGATGCCCTGCTTGTCTTCCTTTTCCTCAAATATTCCAAGATTTTTCCTGGCTCACAGCCTTTGTTCTCATTCTTCCTCTTCCTGGAGCTCGGTGCCTGTACCCTACTCATTATACACACTCAAATTCCCACCTTAAAGAGGTCTTTTCAGACGACCATCCAACATAGTTTTCTACCCACCTCACTAACTCCTGATTTCACTTCCTACTATGATTTTCTCCATGGGATTCATAATTTCAAAAGTAATTTTAAGCCTATATTTACTTGAATATTTCTATCCATCCCATTAAGAAAATAAGCTCAGTGAAGGCAAGAATCATACCTGCCTTGTTCAACATGCAATGCTGGTGCTAGAATAGTGTTTGGCATAAAGTTAAATATGCAATAAATGTTTGCAGAAGGAATTTACAGCCACTCCTACACACCCAGGACCATAAATAGGCATGTCTTTTTAACTTTTTAAAATGCCATTGATTTTTTTTGCTAAAGTAATATATAAACCATGTGTGTGTGCTCAGTCCCTTCAATTCAACTCTTTGCAACCTCATGGACTGCAGCATGCTAGGCTCCTCTGTCCATGGGATTATCCAGGCAAAAATACTGGAGTGGGTTGCCATTGCCTTCTCTACCGGATCTTGACCTTCCCAACTCAGGGATTGAACCCGTGTCTCCTGCATTGCAGGCAGATTCTTCACCCACTGAGCCAACTGGAAAGCCCATATAAATCATACATTCTTTATATATACATAAATCATATGTTCTTTATAGTTTCATCTGTGAAAAAGTACTCGATTTCCATGTGTATTACCTGTGTATTTTTTTCATTTGTGTTTACTTTCTTTATCACTTATTCTTCTCCAAATGGAGCAAATTTCTTTCAATGAAGCCGTCCATGCTTACTCTGTGATATTTCAAGCCCTCATTGTTTCATTTAGGTTTTTTTTTCCTCCCTAAAGCAGTAGACTATTTGCTTGATCCAGTACCAATAATGTCAGCTGTGACTTCCGTTTCTGTTTGAGCTCCTGAATGGACACCAGATGCATGGCAGTAATGTAAATGTTACAGCCAGAGCTCAAAATGTTGATTTAATCGAATTTCTTTCCAGGCTATGTACTGGGAGGCTACATTTGCAGATGTAACTGTTAGTGTCTCCTACACTAAGAGGTGGGATTCTATCTAAGGTCCTGTGAACAAGACATCCTGTGATGAATTGCTAATTGATGATTTGGTCTCAGCTGCATTATTAACTTGTTCTGTTAGAGTCTGGGAAAGAGCAGACTACAAACGTGAAGATTTCCTAGGCTTAGCAACATAGACCGGAGCTGGTGGTTCAGAATACGATGGAATCATTGAGAAAAGGGGAGCAAACTGCTCATTGTTACTTCTCCTAAAAAAGTGCTATTTTCCAAGCTTCATAAAGTAAAATCAGTGCCCATTTATTTTTGACACCTTCTGATCTATTGATTTCAGTGTTGGCCATCTGGTGACGTCCATGTATAGAGTCTTCTCTTATGCTGTTGGAAGAGAGTGTTTGCTATAACAAGTGTGTTCTCTTTGCAAAGCTCTATTAGCCTTTGCTCTTCTTCATTTGCTACTCCAAGGCCAAATTTGCCTGTTACTCCAGGTGTTTCTTGACTTCCTAATTTTGCATTCCAGTCCCCTATAATGAAAAGGACATCTTTTTGGGTGTTAGTTCTAGAAGGTCTTGTAGGTCTTCATAGAACCATTCAACTTCAGCTTCTTCAGCATTACTGGTCAGGACATAGACTCGGATTTCATGATATTGAATGGCTTGCCTTGGAAACGAACAGAGATCATTCTGTTGTTTTTGAGATTGCATCCAAGAACTGCATTTTGGACTCTTTTGTTGACTATGATGGCTACTTCATTTCTTCTAAGGGATTCCTGCCCATAGTAGTAGATATAATGGTCATCTGAGTTAAATTCATCCATTCCAGTCCATTTTAGTTCACTGATTCCTAGAATGTCTAAACCTTTGACTGTGTGGATCACAATAAACTGTAGAAAATTCTGAAAGAGATGGGAATACCAGACCATGTGACGTGCCTCTTGAGAAATCTGTATGGAGGTCAGGAAGCAACAGACAGTACTGGACATGAAACAACAGACTGGTTCCAAATAGGGGAAGGAGTACATCAAGGCTGTATTCTGTCACCCTGCTTATTTAACCTATATGCAGAGTACATCACGAGAAACGCTGGACTGGATGAAGCACAAGCTGGAATCAAGATTGCTGGGAGAATTATTAATTACCTCAGATATGCAGATAACCTCCACTCTTATGGCAGAAAGTGAAGAACTAAAGATCCTCTTGATGAAAGTGAAAGAGGAGAGTAAAAAAGTTGACTTAAAGCTCAACATTCAGAAAACTAAGATCATGGCATCTGGTCCCATCACTTCATGGCAAATAGATGGGGAAACAAGGGAGACAGTTGACAAATTTTATTTTCTTGGGATCCAAAATTCACTGCATGGTGACTGCAGCCATGAAATTAAAAGACACTTTCTCCTTGGAAGAAAAGTTATGACCAACGTAGACAGCATATTAAAAAGCAGAGACATTACTTTGTCAACAAAGGTCCATCTAGTGAAGTCTATGGTTTTTCCTGTAGTCATGTATGGATGTGAGAGTTGGACTATAAAGAAAGCTGAGTGCCAAGGAACTGATGCTTTTGAACTGTGGTGTTGGAGAAGACTCTTGAGTGTCCCTTGGACAGCAAGAAGATCCAACCAGTCCATCCTAAAGGAGATCAGCCCTGGGTGTTCACTGGAAGGACTGATGTTGAAGCTGAAACTCCAATACCTTGGCCACCTGATGCGAAGAGCTGACTCATTTGAAAAGACCCTGATACTGGGAAAGAGTAAGGGCAGGAGGAGAAGGGGACGACAGAGGATGAGATGGTTGGATGGCATCATTGACTCAATGGACACGAGTTTGGGTAAACTCCAGAAGCTGGTGATGGCCAGGGAGGCCTGGCAAGCTGCGGTTCTTGGGGTCACAAAGAGTCAGACATGACTGAGTGGCTGAACTGAACTGAACTGATTTCTTGAACTCATATTTAAACTAAGCCATGTCTAGGTACCAAACGGGAGAAAACGTATCATATAGCTGATAAAGTGTTGATATCCAGAATATATAAAAACTCATATAACTCCATACCAAAAATAAAAATTAAAGAATAGGCAGAGGAATTTAATAGACATTTTTCAAAGAGGACATAAAGATGGGCAGCAATGAAAATGTGCTCAATATCATCTGTTATCAAAGAAACACAAACCAAAAGCAAAAGGAGATATCATCTCACCTCTCTCAGAATGCATGTTATCAAATATTGTCAAAAAGATAAGAAATACAAAGCACTGGAGAGCATGCAGAGGAAAAGGGATGCTTATGCACTGTTGGTGGGAATGTAAATTGGTGCAACCATTAAGGAAAAACTTATGGAGGTTCATTAAGAAATTAAAAATAGAACTTTCTTATGATCCAACAATTCCACTTGTGCACATTTATCTGAAGGAAATGAAAGAACTAACCAGAAAAGATATCTGTACTCCCATGTCCACTGCAGCATTATTTACAATAGCCAAGACATGGAAGCAACATTAATGTTCATCATTAGTTGAATGATGAAATCAGTCAAACTATTTGCATTTATGTTAGCTTCTTACACACTTTGGTTTGCACAATAATAAAAATATTTAAAAATACCTTTGGAGAAAAGTATCCACCCTTGAGTTAAGCAATGCAAAAGTCAAATTACGTGATTCTGGTGTGACTTTCAAAATAATCCCTCTTAATGTAGAAATTTTATTTCTCAAATCTCCTACATTTTTTCTCAAGTAGGCTTATAAGCAATCTTTTACTAAATGTCCTTGGACAGTAAGGAGCTCAAACCAGTTAGTCCTAAAGGAAATCAATCCTGAATTTTCATTGGAAGGACTGATGCTGAGGCTGCAATACATTGGCCACCTGATGTGAAGAGCCAACTCACTGGAAAAGAGCTGATGCTGGGAAAGATTGAAGGCAAAAGGAGAAGAGGGTGGCAGAAGATGAAATGCTTAGATAGCATCACCAACTCAATGGACATGAACCTGAGCAAACTCCAGGAGATAGTGAGGACAGAGAAGCCTGGTGTGCTGCTGTCCATGGAGTCGCAAAGAGTCAGATATGACTTTATGGCTGAACAACAACAGCAAAATGTATATAGCTTTGGCTATCCATGTTCTTCATTGCATACTGAGAAAATCAAATTATTTCTGGAAATCTAGGTATTTCTATCTCTTCAAAGTAAAAATTCATTGCTGCCATGACTTATTAGCCAGGAATATCCCCCTAATTTCTGTGCACCAGGGGCGAAATTACACAGACAGCCCTTCATTCTGGAGAAGTATAATTTCCAATTAAATCATATATGAAATTCTTTCTGTCTCTATAGAAATGGTCACTTTGCTTTCTACCCCTTGAGGCATGTTTTATTATTCAACTAGATAACGTTCACGTGGTGTCTGATGTTATTAGCACACAGAGTGTTCAGTGGTGCAACCAGGATTTTTGTCTTAATGGACTCCTTTATGTGACTTGATAAGAGCACATTAGGTTCTCTATAAAACCTTAAGATTGAACAATCTTATAAAACCCTGGTTGCATTATTCTGCTTTCCGTTTTATTTTTTATCCCCTCTAGGATACAGCTAAACTAGATTTCTTTCTTTTCATTAAATTACTCAAAAGAATAAAATAAAACTGGTTTAAAATAACATTTAGATCAATTGGAATACAGTAGCCCTTATTTCTTAAGGGGAAAAAAAATCTGACAGTTTTTCACATAGCAGATAGAAGTAGGGTAAAGAAAGTAGGTTGATCATCATTTCCCCAGTCCAGTTAGAAACTTCTAGGCATAAACAGTGTCTTACTTCTATTTCAGTGGTTCCTGGGAAATTAAATTTTGGACTTGAGGCAAAGAAAGGCATCCTTGTTGCTGGTGTTACATGAGACAGCAATTTTTCCAGCAGAAAAACAGAAGAGGACTACTACAGTGGAGAAGAGACATAATCACCTTCATCAGTGAAGCCAAGGGTGCCATCTTAGAGGATTCACTAGAATGACCCTACCCTTGCCCATGCATGCTCTGGGAGCATGTTTCTAGGATATGTTTGTGGGAAAGAACACATGGCCCAGGGAGCTAAAAAATCAAGGCTGTGAGGTTAAGAAGTCCATGCAAAATAGTGAAGATGAATAGGAAGGATTTTATCAAAGGAAATTGAGCATAATATAAAATACTGTACAAGATTGTTAAGGACTATGTGTGCATCTCTAACCTTTATGATGGATTCATTTGCAGGTTCATTGTTTGGCATTAGCAAGGGATAGTCCAGTGAGAGTTTCACTTGGGAATATGAAATTATAGATCAAAGGAGGGACTGGGGCAAGAAAGAAGAGTTGAAGCATAGATTTGAGAGAGAGGCATTTGCTTGGAGGAGATAAATGAAACATTATTCTCCCAAGAGCAGGAGAGGGCTAATCCTTCAGAAACTGCAGGGGCCATTGAGAAAGAAAAGTAAACACAAAAGCAGAAGTCAGTGAAGATTCAGAATTAGATGTGTTAAAATCATTTCTAGTTCTACTCTAAACATAGAATATACATGGATAATTTATATTTCTCTTCCTAAATAAGTATTTTTTATCACTTATCATATGATCTTTCTCTAATATATTACTCATTAGTGTCTTGAATAATCTAGTACAATATAATTATATGAAATAATTTCCTAGAAAAAGGTTGGAATTTTTTTACTGTTAATAAATTTGAGCAGAAATTCTAATGGAATGTTCTGAACAAAATTCAATTTACTTAGCATTAGTTTGTATAGCTGTGTTTCCAATCAAGGCAACCAACTTTTATGATTGGAAAGAGATTTGAATTAAATGTACCTTTCAGAGATTTTCAAAAGGGTAGACTCTGGAAGTCCTCTATGATCTATGATTCTCTATGACATATAAGAAAAGCTCATTTGCTTCTATGTTAATTTAGCAGTATAACTTATAAGCTGGAAGATTAAAAAAGGTTCAGATGAGTGCTTACCCCAGGGCTTCTTTTAAATGTATATTAGTGAACAATAAATCCTTGCCGTTTAAATCTTCTAATGTTTTTATTCAAAATAAATAGTTGGCCATGTATCTTAACTTATGAAGCTTACTTATGTTGATTTAGATAATCTCAAGACAATTATTATAGTGGCATTGCTGCTGTGCATGTTCCTTTTGAATTGCTATTTAGAGACACGGAAATCAGATATGGCCCATTGCTTCAGATGACGAGAGTTAGTTCATTATCCATCAAAAATAAGTCTCCTTATTTCCTACGGATTTTGCCTAGGATTATTAATTATACAAAACTCATCCTATATTTTTAGTGTAAATGTAATTATGCTGTTATTAAAATACATGGGATATCTGTAGGTCCATTTAACTCAGCTAAAAACCCAGATCTATAAAGCAGTTGAGAAGATCATTCTGAAAAATTATCAGAATAAATATCATATTCTACTAAATACAGAAAAGTTAGTAGGGCATTTAGATAGCACTTGTCTAGAAAGCTTTTTCACAATAGAAATATTATTTAAGCTCTTGGTTTCTGGTTTTGGAAAATAATGACAATTTGTTTATCCACCTCATAAGATTTTAGCGATTATTTTTAAAGAGAAAATGAATGATATTCTATAAAATGTAAAGGGGAAAACAACTTAAATGTATTTATCTTTCAGATACCATGATATTGATATCCTTTGTGCAATATGCCATAATAGGCAGAGTTAAATAAAGCACTTCTTACTATTGGATTGCAGTGCCCCAGGACTCAACTTGTGGTCTCGGAGGAAGTGAAATACTGCTCCATTAGCCCAGGACAGACCTGGTTTATTTTTGCTGTTCCTTGCTTTTTATTAATAGCCTCTCAGTGCACCCTTGAACGTGCCCTGATTCTGATGATAAATCACACGGCCACCCTAAGACTTCTATGGCGATGAGAAATTGCTCTTACGGCTCTTGCTCTTTCATGAACAAATACTTCCCCTGTTTATCTTCTAGAACAAAGTTTCACATATCTGGGTGCACCACTGATCACCTAGCATCATCTGTAAAGTTTTTATGCCCAAGTTTCACCAACAGAGATTCCAGTTTAATCAGTTTTTGATGGAGTCTTGTCAGGAGTCTTTTTTTTTTTTTTTACATGCAGTTCAAGTGATTCCAAAATGTGGGCAGAGTGGAGATTCACTCTTCTCTATGGAAGTAGCTCAGAGGAACAGAGTTTTAGAATCAGAAAGTCTGCATTAGGCTCTGAGTGGCTCCACCGTGCTGCTTTGTGACCCCAAGTGGTTCCCTAGGTCCTCTGACCCTCTGCTGTCTAAAATGTCTGCGAAGTGGGAATGGAAATATAAACCCTGCAGGGCTAGTCTTAAAGTAGATAATGTGTGTACAATATGTGCAAAGTACTAAACACTGATAAATCTCACTGAGCCATTCTAGATAAGAGCACAGACTTATACTCGGAAGGGTTGAAGCTGTTTAGTTGAGAAAATTCTCCCAGAAGCCTGACTCACGTGTTTCTAATACAAAATGAATATCTTTTTTGTAAAAAATAACTTTTTTTAATGTTCTAGAATCTGAATATGTTTGCATAAATCCATCACCTAGATTATTCAGCAAGTTGCAGGAGAAGGAGGTTTTTTTTTTTCCTCTAGCTATAAAAGTCACAGAGATTAGCATTATTTATCAATAATTACCCATTTTAAGCACATGATTAGATATTAAGAGCCCTATACTTTATTAATAACAAGTTATATGACTTTGAGGCACTTTTCTGTGTTTTAGTTTCCTCATCAAAACTATTCATATATTTTATTTTTTGTCCTCTTTGAGTTCTATTTAAGTTTTTCCATATATTCAGTGCTTGGTACTAAGGGAGAAAAATAGAAACAAATACACTCTAAGACAATAAACTTAAAGCTAAGATAATTAAAGTAGTTATCTTATTAGGTATACCATCATCATTATCATCCCTGAAATGTACAATAGAAGAAATGACAACCAGAGATTGTATTTAAAAGCCCACGCAGCAACAAAGACCTAGCATAGCAAAAATAATCTAAAATATTTTTAAAATTAAAAAAGTAAAGTATATGAAAAGCAAGTCCACATTCACTTGCTATTATTGATAGATTTTCCAGTTTCAACTATTGAATGTAAGTTATAATCACACATTTCAACATTTTATTGTGACTTTTGGGGCACGCATTTTTTGGCCTATGGAAATCTTTCCTTTGCTAGTATTCAACAGGTAACTCACTACTGAGTATAGAAAATTCTTTCACTGTTGCCCAAATGCAGATATTTTCTGATTCACCAAAATTCTGCCTTTCCAGATTTTAGAGTTTTCCTGCTTTTCTGATTAAGTCATCCTTATGTAAGGGCTTCACAAACAAGCAATGGTTGAGAAAGAGATGTGATATGAAATAATTCAGTTAAGAATTCATCCAGAATGTTTCACTTTAGATATGTAATCTAAGAATCTTCTTAGCATGCCTCCTTATTAGGCACATTTTGTTTCACATTGTACCTATTGATACTGTACCTTGGGACTTACAGAGGATGCTGAAAGGGAAACACTGAAAAGAGGAAAAACAACTAAATCAAAAGCATGCCCATTAGCAATCTGGTTCCATCCCCTTTATTCTACTCATTTTGTCTTTCCCATACAATTGGACAGAGATGGAAAGACCATTGCTTTTTCTCCAAAGTGTCAGAGCAGATAAATAGGAAGAATAGGCAGCCTGAGGCACGGGTCACTTGGAGGAGACCATGATATCACCCAGCATTCTGCTTTATCACCATCATTAAATCATCAACAAGGAAATAATATGACAGGTGAAATGCCCTTCCTATGTGTCACAGGCATCACTTACCCTAGGTTCATAAAATAGATTAATATTTGGTTTACTTTTTCTATCCGGAAAATGCATGGCAAACACCCACCCACTCCATTCACTTTGCTTATTGAGCCTTCTAGAAACCATTAGTAACAATAACCAAATACAAGTCCTTTTTAAATAAAATAGAAGAAAGTTCTTATATTCTACATTAAGCGTCCCCAAGGGCTTCCCAGGTGGTGCTAGTGGTAAAGAACCCACCTGCCAATGCAGGTTAGACTTAAGAAATGTGGGTTTGACACCTGGATCTGGAAGATCCCCTGGAAGACAGCATGGCTACCCACTCCAGTGTTCTCGCCTGGAGAATCCCATGGACAGAGGAGCCTGGTGGGCTACAGTCCATGGTGTCACACAGAGTGGGACATGACAGAAGCGACTGGCATACAAACATCAGCAAATGGTATGATCAAAATGCAGAAGAAATGAAATGAAAAGTCAAACTTTCTTAAGAGACTTCAAATGGATTCCAGGTGCTCATTTTCTTGAAGAACATAAAGAGCCAAAAAGCCTGCAAAAAACAGTCAAGTTCTTGTGCAGATGACATTCTAGGTTTGTTGGTTTAAAAGGCTGAAAGAATTAAGGGAGAAAAGAAGAGTATGGGATAATTTGAGAGGAAACAGGCTCCACTTCTGTTGAGAAACTTATAGAGGTAGTTACTCTGAGCAAGAGGAATTCATATTACAAACAGTACCCACTCATGGAAGCATCAATAGTATAAGGCCATGAAGCATCTTCATCAGGTTAGCCAGCAGCATCTTACAGTTCATTCACTCTTTCTTTGTTCTCCACTGCATCTCCTTTTCCAGGTCAGTTTTCTGATGTAATGATCTGGGTAGACTTTCCAGTTCAGCTCAGAATAATTAAAAATTCCCTTTCTCCTTCAAATCACATTTGCTTTTCCCAGAAAGTCTTAGAGACAAAGTCTAGCATCCCCATTTTACTAATAAATTATTGACATGAAAACAGACTTTTCTCACATCTCAAGGTGATGTGGTGGTGGTACATCTCAAAATGGTGGTACTGATATTCTAAAGAGCTTTAAAGTCCTCACACTCTTTCTATTGCTACACCTAGGTCCTTTGGTTAACGACTTTACTTTTTTAAGTGACAGGACCCCAGCTCAAACTGGTTTTGTTGTTCAGTCGCTAGGTCATGTCTGACTCTTTGTGACTCCATGGATTTCTTCCCCTGTAAAACCTGGAAATGGAGTTAAATATCCTAGGGCTGTTTTCTAGTTACCCATCTAAAAAATCAACAGTTTCTATCGCTTTTTTGTGTCAATATGTAAAAGTGGTATCTGGACTTAAAACTTAACAAATTTCCTCCACAGCACCATCTATAGGCCTATTGAATCAACACTTCATGCTGTCCACTCACTGCTCCTTTTCAATAATTAAAAGGAACAGTTTTTGTTTGCCATTAACATTGATTCATATGCAGTCTTGAAAACTAATGATCAGTTGATCTCACTAATAATGACCTGGACTGGACTTTTTGAATTATAAAGCTGAGCCCTTTGTCTCAAGAACTATGTTGCAAGGGAACCAGGTATACAAAAGTATATGTACCCCAATAGTGTCCCTTTATAAAGAATGCCACGAATTTTAAAATAAAATGATGTACTTCTTGATTCAAAATAACTTTAATTCTTAAGCAATTGACTTTATCTTGATCAGTTTGGTTTTGTTTGTTTGTTTGCCTTATGGAGTATAATTTGTGCTAAAAGATTAAACAGTTATCTCTATTTTCCTGGTGTGTGTGTGCTAAGTTCGCTTCAGTCATGTCCAACTCTTTGTGACTTTACAGACTGTAGCCCATCAGGCTTCTCTGTCCATGGGATTCTCCAGGAAAGAATACCGGAGTGGGTTGCCATGCCCTCCTCCAGCGGATCGTCTCTGACCCTGGGATCGAACCCCAGTCTCTTACATCTAACCCTAATTGGCAGGCAGGTTCTTCACCACTAGTGCCACCTGGGATGCCCTATTTTCCTGGTATTACCCTTCAACTTATAGCACTCTTCTTTACCAGTTTCTACTTGCAAGAACATTTTAACATTTAGTGTGAAAATAAAAAAGATTTTTAAGTCCATATTCTATAGTGGACTCAGTGACTTGTCACTAGGAACTATTTTGCTTGACTGATAGCATATATATACAGATACTTTCAAAGAACTCCTCAAAAATTGCAATTCTAGTGAGAGAAAAGACAACTGAAAGCATCACAAAGGACATTGTAACAACTCCTGAATAGCAAATGCATTTTCCTACATTTACTTCTCTATTTTGATTTTATTTGCAAAAAGCCAGCTCAGAGAAAGGAAGAAGGCTGACGTCTCACTGGGAAGAGGCGCTGAAAGTCATCAAAACAGACGAAAGTGTTCTGGAATCTGGTACAGAGTACGAGTTACATGTGCTTCCCAGGTGGTTCAGTGGTAGTGAACCTGCCAGTGCAGGAGATGCGGGTTCCATCCCTGGGTCGGGAAGACCCCCTGGAGAAGGAAATGGCAACCCACTGCAGTGTTCTTGCCTGGAAAATCCCATGGACAGAGGAGCCTGGCGGGCTGCAGTCCTTAGTGTCGTAAAGAGCTGGAGACGACTGAAGCGACTTAGCACTCAGCAGAGCACGTGTTACATGCCCTGTGTGCACAGTCATTTATAACTGAGCAATCACACCGCACAGCTGGTATGCTTGACACTAACGTCACATTTACATATGATTGTTCCGCTTGGAACTGCTCAGGTGGGTTGCTTTTAGTCTCCCAGACTAGCAATTTAGCCTCATCTTTTTTTTTGTAACCTGCAGTCTGTGATCCAAAGAAGCACAGATGTTTTCCACATGAGAAACAGAAAGACTCCAGGTAATAGGTGCTTACTATTTCCTCTTTATTCCATAGCTCTATTGCATTGATCTCTACATAAATTATTATTATTTTAATCATCCACTGCCTTCCATCACAGAATTCATTAAATAAATGTTTCTAAATCTTTATCTACTAGAGATTCTTGAATACAAATCACCTGCTTCCTCTTTCTCTCATGAATAAGATTTATTTATTTTTTTCCATTTATTTTTATTAGTTGGAGGCTAATTACTTTACATCATTGCAGTGGTTTTTGTCATACATTGACATGAATCAGCCATGGATTTACATGTATTCCCCATCCAGGTCCCCCCTCCCACCTCCCTCTCCACCCGATCCCTCTGGGTCTTCCCAGTGCACCAGGCCCGAGAACTTGTCTCATGCACCCAACCTGGGCTGGTGATCTGTTTCACCCTAGATAATATACATGTTTTAATGCTGTTCTCTTGAAACATCCCACCCTTGCCTTCTCCCAGAGTCCACAAGTCTGTTCTATACATCTGAGTCTCTTTTTCTGTTTTGCATATAGGATTATCGTTACCATCTTTCTAAATTCCATATACATGTGTTAGTATACTGTAATGGTCTTTATCTTTCTGGCTTACTTCGCTCTGTATAATGGGCTCCAGTTTCATCCATCTCATTAGAACTGATTCAAATGAATTCTTTTTAATGGCTGAGTCATATTCCATGGTGTATATGTACCACAGCTTCCTCATCCATTCGTCTGCTGATGGGCATCTAGGTTGCTTCCATGTCCTGGCTATTATAAACAGTGCTGCGATGAACATTGGGGTGCATGTGTCTCTTTCAGATCTAGTTTCCTTGGTGTGTATGCCCAGAAGTGGGAGTGCTAGGTCATATGGCAGTTCTATTTCCAGCTTTTTAAGAAATCTCCACACTGTTTTCCATAGTGGCTGTACTAATTTGCATTCCCACCAACAGTGTAAGAGGGTTCCCTTTTCACCACACCCTCTCCAGCATTTATTGCTTGTAGACTTTTGGATAGCAGCCATCCTGACTGGCGTGTAATGGTACCTCATTGTGGTTTTGATTTGCATTTCTCTGATAATGAGTGATGTTGAGCATCTTTTCATGTGTTTTTTTGCCATCTGTATGTCTTCCTTGGAGAAATGTCTGTTTAGTTCTTTGGCCCATTTTTTGATTGGGTCATTTATTTTTCTGGAGTTGAGCTGGAGGACTTGCTTGTATATTTTTGAGATTAATCCTTTGTCTGTTGCTTCGTTTGCTATTATTTTCTCCCAATCTGAGGGCTGTCTTTTCACATTGCTTATAGTTTCCTTTGTTGTGCAAAAGCTTTTAAGTTTCATTAGGTCCCATTTGTTTATTTTTGCTTTTGTTTCTAAAATTCTGGGATGTGGGTCATAGAGGATCCTGCTGTGATTTATGTCGGAGAGTGTTTTGCCTATGTTCTCCTCTAGGAGTTTTATAGTTTCTGGTCTTACATTTAGATCTTTAATCCATTTTGAGTTTATTTTTGTGTATGGTGTTAGAAAGTGTTCTAGTTTCATTCTTTTACAGGTGGTTGACCAGTTTTCCCAGCACCACTTGTTAAAGAGGTTGTCTTTTTTTCATTGTATATCCTTGCCTCCTTTGTCGAAGATAAGGTGACCATAGATTCATGGATTTATCTCTGGGCTTTCTATTCTGTTCCATTGATCTATATTTCTGTCTTTGTGCCAGTACCATACTGTTTTGATGACTGTGGCTTTGTAATATAGTCTGAAGTCAGGCAGGTTGATTCCTCCAGTTCCATTCCTCTTTCTCAAGGTTACTTTGGCTATTGGAGTTTTTTTGTTCTCATGAATAAGATTTAAACAGTAACACTATAAAAGTAAAAGGTATTCCATCTAAAAAACAAGCCTTTTTCCTATACATAGAATTTTACTATAAAAGCCTTTGAAACTAGTTGTACTAAATATGGTTAATAACCTTGAAATAACATTTGGAACAGTAACGAAACTCACATGCCTAAATAAACTGTAAAATTATTCCAATGTCAGGTAGATGGATAGTTATGATACAAGTCTGTGTGTTTTGTAAGAATGTTTCACTTACATAATCAAAATTTGATGAGATTATCATGCAAGATACTATTACTTCCAAGTTAAGGATGAGAAACCTGAGGTTTGTCAAAGTTAGCAAACATTGCCAAGGCCCCCCAGGTTTACCATATGTGGCATAAACCAAATTTTGTCCATACCAATCGACTTTCTAGAAATATGGTCATATTCTCTTTACAAATATATTTTTGTAGTTCTCTAATATGTATTTACATTCTTTAGGAAATCAACAAGTTTCCTGAAAATGAAAACATTTCACAATAAAAATAATCATAACATGCTAATACATAACTAATGTGTGCATGTGCTAAAGTGTTTCAGTCATGTCCAACTCTTTGTGACCCTGTGGACTGTAGCCCGCCAGGCTCCTCTGTCCATGGGGATTCTCCAAGCAAGAATACTGGAGTGGGTTGCTATGCCCTCCTCCAGGGGATCTTCCCAACCCAGGGGTCAAACCTGCATCTCTTGCGTCTCCTGCATTGGCAGGTGGGTTCTTTACCACTAGCGCCACCTGTATAACAGGACTCAAAGAGGTTTAAGTCCATCTCGAGAGGGACCCAGCCTCATCTTTTAAAGAGCAACTTTTTTGGATATTCAGACACACACTCCATCCCCTTCCAAACAAAACCAACAAAACTCTTCCATTTAATATATGCAACTAAGTTTCTACCCTCTCATAAATGGAAAAGATTCTCCAAAAGAAACAAGCAAAAGCATCCATATAACATTTCTCTTTCTAGAGAAGCTGAGGCGCTTCATTCCATTCTACTACATCAAACATTTACATCTTGACAACAAGCTCTTCCCTGCTGGCATCAGGCTGTGACAAGAGACACGGCCGAGGCCAGGGTTACAGCGGCCAAATGAATTTAACTCAAAGGACTGCTGGCAGAAAAGAGACTCCGTTGATCTGAAACCATCACTGCATGGTCAAAGAATAATAAAATGCATCCCATTTCATGAGAAAAAGAGATTATATTTGTATTTATTACTTTCTTAAAGAATATCAGGGAGCTTGACAGGCTAGGGTCAGGTGAACAATTTCTAGGATGTCTAAAGGTCAGGCCACTTCGTTCCTCTCTCCCTATTTCCCCGTTCCTCCGTCCTGTGCCTTCTCTCTCTCTCTCTCTCTCTCCATCTTTATGTATTTTGTCCTTAGCAATAACTAATAACTACTTTTTTTTTCTCCCAAATGAAATATGAATATGGGTGCAATGAGAATAGCCAACAACACCAGCACGAGAAAGCAACCACCTTATCATTCAACACGCCTGTCAGCACAACTGCATGTATCATGTAGTTCAACTGAATCTTTGCTTTATTTCCATCTGTATCCTTCAGTTTATAACTCAGAAAAGAAACAACACCCTCTTCAGAGTCCTTAAGTAGCCTTTCATGTTATGCAGTAGTGGCACTGGGAGTTTTCTTAAAAGTCTCATTTTGATGGAGGAAATGAAAAGTATTATCTAGGGGAAATACAAATTAATCCTCAAGAATCTCAATCAATGCAGGTCTTGGATGCTTAGACCTCATCAGTGAACGTTATCATTTAAAACAGGAGTCAAAGAAATACAATACACACATGGCAGTGATTTCTAAGAATATGTGTTCATTTGTTGTTACTGTTCAGTCCCTAAGTCATGTCCAACTCTTTGCCACCCCGTGGACTGCAGCACTCCAGGCTTCCCTTATGTGTTCATAATTTGTGTTCATTAGCATTGTAAATTAGCCTTATGATAGCCTAAAGCATTACATGTTTCTATTTGTCTGTTTTGTGGAAATCAGCACTATACTTACAAGAGATGGGAAAAAAAAACACTCTTCTAATTTATGTGAATGGATTCTTGAGGCTTGAGCTAAACCTCCCAGTGACAACATCATGCACAGAGCACATAATGCATTTTAAAAAGGCAGCATATATCCAAGTTTTTAAATGGAAATTATAATAAGGTTTTCTGTAAAACTCTGTTAGATATCTTTGAATAATGGTTCTAATGATAACTGTTGTTCTGTTGCTGTTCAGTTGCTAAGTCGTGTCTACCTCTTTGCCACCTCATGGACTGCAGCTCACTGGGCCTCCCTGTCTTTCACTATCTCTCAGAGTTTGCTCAAACTCATATCCATTGATCGGTGATGCCTTCCAACCATCTCATCCTCTGTTGTCCCCTTCTCCTCCTGCCCTCAATCTTTCCCAGCATCAGGGTATTTTCCACCTCTTTGCATCAGGTGGCCAAAGTATTGGAGCTTCAGCTTCATTATCAGTCTTTCCAACGAATATTCATGGTTGATTTCCTTTAGGATTTCCTTGTTTGATCTCTTTTCTGCTCAAGGGACTCTCAAGAGTCTTCTCCAGCACCACAGTTCAAAAGCATCAATTCTTTGGCACCCAGCCTTCTTTATGGCCCAATCACATCTGTACATGACTACGGAAAAAACCATAGCTTTGACTCTATGGATCTTTGTCAGCAAAGTAACATCTCTGCTTTTTAATACTCTGTCTAGGTTTGTCATAGTTTTTTTCCAAGGAGCAAGCATCTTTTAATTTTGTGACTGCAGTCACCATCCACAGTCATTTTGGAGCCCAAGAAAATAAAATCTGTCACTGCTTCTACTTTTCCCCTTCTATTTGCCATGAAGTGATGGGACTGGATGTCATGATCTTCATTTTTTGAATGTTGAGTTTTAAGCCAGATTTTTCACTAAGAAATTCTTTAGTTCCTCATCACTTTCTGCCATTAGAGGGGTATCATCTACTAAATATGACTAGGAAATGTATTTTGATGTAGTAGGTAAAGAATCTGAATTAAATTGTTTCATCAAACATGAGAACAGAAAAAAAGCACTATTTCTAAATATTTTTATTTGCTATAACATAATTTTAAATGTATTTACAATTTAAATAAAAATTATTTAATAAATAAAATCATAAATTATATATAAGTAGACATTTTCCAATATTATCTACATGTTTCATATTATAATTGACAAAATTAAGTTTTTTAAGCTTATAGGGAAAATAAGGTTCATTTTAGACTGAGAACCATACATGCCACAATAGCTGCTGATAAGAAAACTTCATAATTTAAGAAAAAGTAATTAAAACTCTAATGTAATCAGCAGTATTTGAAGTCTGGTATACTGGCTTCAATGCACATGTAAACTTTATATATATATATATATATATATATATAGTGTTGCTTTCTCAAGAAATTAATATCAACTCAGGTGGTAAACCCTTTACATATGACAAAATGTGAACTCTGTAAGTACCAAATGAATGTAATGTGCTAAACATATTACTAAAAATTTAGAAGCGAAAGAAGTTACTCTAGATTGGGATTGTCAGCAAAGAAGGAAGGTTACCAACTTTCCTGACTGGCCTAGGGCTGAAGAGTTTCCAGAGGTAGAAGACTTTCAGTGCTAAAACCAAGAATGTCTTGGAAAAATTAGGATAAGCTGATTGTTTTACAAAGGGGTAAAATAGTATGGGGTCATGAGCAACTCAACAAAAGAAACAAGCTCCTTCAAGAATGAAAATACAGAGAAGATCGTGCCATGACTGATGTTAAGAAAAAGATGTATTTCTTTGATGGCATATATAATTGTCAACAAGGAGTGCCGTTGCTTTAGGACCAAAAAGAATAAACAAATTGGGAGACCCAGATCCCAATAGGGCTCCCCTTGTAGCTTAGTTGGTTAAGAATCCACCTGCAATGCAGGAGACCTCAGTTTGTTTCCTGGGTTGGAAAGATCCCTGGAGAAGGGATAGGCTAGCCACTCCAAAATTCTTGGGTTTCCCTTGTGGCTCAGCTGATAAAGAATCCGCCTGCAATGCAGGAGACCCGTGTTCGATCCCTGGGCTGGGAAGATCCCCTGGAGAAGGGAAAGGCTACCCACTCCAGTATCCTGGCCTGGAGAATTCCATGGACTATATAGTCCATTGGGTCTTAAAGAGTTGGACACGACTGAGCAACTCTCACTTTCACATATCACTTTTCAGATCCCACTAAGGAAGCAAGGTTGATACAAAAATTACCAACAGGATACCAGTGTTGGCTTTAATGACAAGTCTTAGGTGATTGTTTTTGAGCACTGTGAATAATTAAACTCCATAACTTTATTGAATGCTACAGAGAAATTAGTTGTGTCCATTTCATAAGTAGAGCTGATTGCACTATCACTGGTTTTCTTCACTTAAAAACAATGCTCACATAAAAATCATAGTTTTAGTGCTTACATATTATATTCTCTGTATTGTTCTTTTTGGGCTTCCCAGGTGGCTTAGTGGCAAAGAATCCACCTGCCAATGCAGGAGACACAAGAGACACAAGTTTGATCCCTGGGTAGGGAAGATCCCCTGGAGAAGGAAACGGAAACACACTCCAGTATTCTTGCCTGGAAAATCCCATGGACAGAGGAGCCTGGCAGGCTATAGTCCATAGGGTCTCAAAGAGTCAAATATGACTGAGCATGGAGGCAGGCAGGTATTGTTCTTTTTAGAAGCTCTTAAAACAAGTTTCAGGGATTGAAAAGAAGGAATAAAATTTACTATATATATTGAGGCCTTCCTTTTTGCTTTATAAATATCACCACATGTAATGCTCATAACAACCACCGAAGGTAAATACTACTGTTACATTTCTGTGCCAAATGAGAAACTGGTGTCACAGAATGGTTACTGACCTAAGATTACTTTGTTAGAAACAGGTGAAGACATGATTTGAGTCTACATATTCTGACTCTAAAGCCCTTGTGCTCAGACACCATACAATATCCAGTACTTGGAAAGAACATGAAGTAATTTAAAACTCTGCATCATAAAGAACTCACAAAAGATAAATATACCTAAGTTTCTTACTTTTGAGGACAAATGTATATCTGTGGGTTGAAACCTCAAAACTATTTTTTGAGTTAAGAGCTCAGAATTTATTCTTTGACATAATTGCCCCTGATTTGGTCCCGTTTCCTACACAGCAGGAGCCAGTGTTTCCAGCAACTTTGGAAGGACAGACAATCCTGCACTGCCTTGCTTTTACAACTCTGAGGTCTTTGGATTTGTTCTTTCCTCTGATTAAATTCACTGATGAATTGCAAACCTCTACACTACTTTGTTCTGCCTTGATACACTGCAAGAATTCCATCAAAATAAGCCTTAACTTTCTTGAATAGACCACATTTTTATTAACACTGTAGGAAATAGCTTCACCCTCTCTGAGAAGTCAGAAAACAAACATACTCCTATGTAAAGTAAAAAATAAAGCAACATGTCACACTTATAATGGCAGGTACTGTAAACAATTTACATTCATTATTTTACACTATTTACACATATTTCTCTACAAATCTCTATCTCTTTACAGAAGAGGTACTTTTATATTTACCACTTTAGAAATCGAGAAACTGAGGCCAAGAGATTAGGTGGTATGCCCAAAGTCATCCAAACAGTAAGTGGCAGAGCTTGAACTCAAATCTAGGCAATTTGACTATAGAACATGTATTCTCCTCCACTGTATTAATTTCCCATTTCACCTACTTTCAAAAATCATTTGATCAGTTGAGGTATTCTTAATCAGTTATCTAGAAACTAAAGGCTGGTCATTCAGCAGTAATTGGGTTCCAGCTATGAGTTATGCATAACCCATAACCTGAATATTATTTCCTGACATACTATTTTTATTTGACACTTTAAGGTAGAGAAGAGCCATTCCATTTAGCATTCACTTATTTTCTCAGAAACTTATAATCCTTATAAAACCAGTAAAGGCCGAGATAAATCAAGACATATAATTGCTAAGGAGAACTGTCTTTAACCAGTAACAGAATTTTTTTTTTCCTTTTTCAAGAATGCTCTGATTTTAAAGATGGGGTAAAATGTTCTGGCTTAAAATAACATCTAGCTAGCATCCCTTTTACAACTTCTCTTAACTTTCCCCAAAATCATCTCTCAGAGAAGAGATTTCATAACAATCTTGACCTTATATAGGACTAACTGATGCTCTGTCACCAAAATGTAGGACTTTCACTAAATTCCAAAGTAAGAGAACAGAATAGGAATTGTACATCAAAATTTATATTGCACCAGTATTTTGCATTAGGTATTATGCAAAGCTATCTACCTGAAATCAGGAGGAAGGTCCTTTAGCCAGGTCTCACTATCTCCTCCCTTTTTCAAAATTAATATGCATTACATACATTATTAAACATTAATATACAATAGGCAAATGGGGTTCTGTATGGCTATTCCTTCTGTTTCTTGAGGCAACCAAAATCTCTCTCTCAGATCACCTGATGGTACCTACTTCAATTCTAGATTTAGGAAAAAGACTGCAACCTCCAGAATATAACAAAGCTGGAATTTGTGGAAGAATGTTACTGAGTCTAAGCTCATACTGCTTGAAGCTCAACAGGCCAATAAATCAAGAGATGATATGCTGGGGCAAGGAATAGTGAGTGAATTTATTCAGAGAGTCAGAAGGCTGAGAATATAATGGATGAGTGTCCCAAGATTGCCAGGAGAAATATCAATAATCTCAGATATTCAGATGACACCACTCTTATGGCAGAAAGTGAAGAAGAAATAAAGAGCTTCTTGATGAAAGTGATAGAAGAGAGTGAAAAAGCTGGCTTAAAATTCAACATTCAAAAAACAAAGATCATGGCATCCAGTCCCATCACTTCATGGCAAATAGATGGGGAAACAATGGAAACAGTGACAGACATTATTTTCTTGGGCTCCAGAATCACTGCAGATGGTGACTAAAGCCATGAAATTAAAAGACGCTTGCTCCTTGGAAGAAAAGCTATGACAAACCTAGACAGCATATGAAAAAGCAGAGACATCACTTTGCCAACAAAGATCACTATAGTCAAAGCTATGGTTTTTCCAGTAGTCAGGTATGGATGTGAGAGTTGGACTGTAAGGAGGGCAGAGCATCAAAGAATTGGTACTTTTGAACTGTGGTGTTGGAGAAGACTCTTGAGAGTCTCTTGGACAGCAAGGAGATCAAACCAGTCAATCCTAAAGGAAATCAGTCCTGAATACTCATTGGAAGGACTGATGCTGAAGCTGAAACTCTAATACTTTGGCCACCTGATGTGAAGAGCTGACTTCTTAGAAAAGATGTTGATGCTGGGAAAGATTAAAGGCAGGAGGGGAAGGGGATAACAGAGAATGAGACGGTTGGATGGCATCACTGAGTCGATGGACATGAGTTTGAGCAAGCTCCGGGAGATGGTGAAGAACAGGGAAGTCTGGCATGCTGCAGTCCATGGGATCACAAAGAGCTGGACACAACTGAGCAACTGAACAAATCCTTGTATGTGTGCTAAGTTGCTTCAGTTGTGTCTGACTCTTTGTGACCCTGTGGACTGCAGCCTGTCAGGCACCTCTGTCTTTGGGATTCTCCAGGCAAAAATACTGTTGTGGATTGCTAGGCCATCCTCCAGGGGATCTTCCTGACCCAGGGATCAAACCCAGTCTCTTATGTTTCCCCATAGGCAGGCGGGTCCTTTACCAGTAGCACCACCTGGAAAGCCCCTATAGCCGTGCTTAACTCTTCTTATATCTGGCGCACAAGCATTTTGGAAAATTCAAGAAGGTGTAACTAAGTTGGTCCACACCCTATTTCCTAGTTTGTTTAACAGTCTCCATTTTTAAAATAAAACATTATCCAAAATGTCAACAGTAAGTAAAAATGAGAAATATCTACTATATGTATGATAAACTTTGGACATCAAGGAGATCAAACTAGTCAATCCTAAAGGAAATCAACCCTGAATATTCATTGGAAGGACTGATGCTGAAACTGAAGCTCCAAAACTTCGGCCACCTGATGTGAAGCGCCAACTCTTCAGAGAAGACTCTAATGCTGGGAAAGATTGAGGGCAGGAGGAGAAGGGGATGACAGAGGATGAGATGGTTGTATGGCATCACAGATTCAATGAACATGAGTTTAAGCAAACTCCAGGAGATACTGAAGGACAGGGAAGCCAGGTGGGCTGCAATCCATGGGGTTGCAAAGAGTCAGATATGACTAAGTGACAGAACAACAACAAAAATCTATTGCAAGTCAAATGGGCAAAACCCCTTAAAACCCAAGTATTAAAAAGCTATATTAACTTACCATAAAAGAAAACAAATAGAAAAGCATAATACACAGACAGTCACATTGTCTAATAATACAACTCACTACACTGAGGTGTCATTTTTAAAAAATGGGAAGTCAGAAAAAATTGTAGAAAGAAAAGAGGGAAAAAAAGTTTACATATACCCCGTGTTGATGAGGGCTCAATAAATCACATATAACACATAACATTAGCTGTAAGATATGCCTTCATTTTGATGAAATGGTTCTATTTCCAAAAATCTATTCTGAGGATGTGATTGGATGTACAGAGAAAAGTGGGTGTACAAAGGCTTTCAGCAAAACCTTACAATAGAAATAATACTGTAAAAACAAACCAGACTTTAAATCACTTGAGAACCACTTAAGTATTTTATGCAAATATATAGTAATCCATTAAAATGAATATTTCTGAAGAAGACTTGGAAACAGAAAACATTTTTCGAAGGTAGATAAAGGATACAGTTTAGTGATGAAGAAATTGGCATTGTAGAGAATTGTTTCACTGCTATCAGTTCCAGGGTTACTCACTTATCTTTTGCTGCTTCCCAGGGGGCACTGTAGTAACTAATCCAACTGCCGGCGCAGGAGGTACAAGAGATGCAGGAGATACGGGCTCCATCCTTGAGTCAGGAAGATCCCCTAGAGTAGGAAATAGCAACCTGCTCCAGTATTCTTACCTGAAGAATCCCACGGACAGAGGAGCCTGGCACACTACAGTCCATGGGGTTGCAAAGAGTCAGACACTGAGCAACTGACTGCACAATTTCAAATGGAGGCCTTTCTTGTTTTTCGGATTGAAAGACTAAAAAGAAATTTAAGGTAACCTGTAACAATTTATTGTAAATTTCTGTGGCTTCAGTGAATTGCATTTTAAGTGGAAGGCAGGTTTGTGGAATGATGTCATATTTGTTTGTTAAAATTTAAACAAAAGCAAATTGTCCTTCAATTGCTAATGACTGTAGTATATGCAGTTCATTGTATTGTTTAAATAGATTTCAAATAACTTCCATGTAATTTGTAATCATTTTAGCAGGTGGCTTGAGGTTAGCAATCAATAAGCACATGAAAGTGTTGCAAATGAGGCTCCAGGATCAATAGAACATTCTTCTTCCCTGGGAAACACAGCCTACTCAGATGGTTGTCCTGGCTGTTCTTCTCTGTTTTGTATTTATTGTAGATACATGAGCACATTTTTTATGAAAAAAATGACAAATTAGGGAGGTAGACAAAATGTCTCTCAGCAGTAGCATGACAAGGATGCTGTTTGTTTCAAGAGAACAGCATCGAAACATGTATATTATCTAGGGTGAAACAGATCACCAGCCCAGGTTGGGTGCATGAGACAAGTGCTCGGGCCTGGTGCACTGGGAAGACCCAGAGGGGTCGGGTGGAGAGGGAGGTGGGAGCAGGGAACGGGATGGGGAATACATGTAAATCCATGGCTAATTCATTTCAATGTATGACAAAAACCACTGCAATGATGTAAAGTAATTAGCCTCCAACTAATAAAAATAAATGGAAAAAAAAATAAATAAAGAACGTATCCTGAGACAGGCATGTGTGCTAAGTCGCTTCAGTCATGTCCAACTTTGCCACCCTATGGACTGTAGTCAGCTAGGCTCCTCTCTCTGTCCATGGAATTTACAGGCAAGAATACAAGTGGGTTGACATGCCTTCCTCCAGGGGATCTTCCCAACCCAGGAATCAAACCCATGTCTCTTATGTCTTGCATTGGCAGGAGGCTTCTTTGCCACAAGGGCCACCTGGGAAGCCACAGACAGGCAGAAGCACGCATATAATTTGGTACAGAGGCTAATATGACAGTCAAGTTCTTAATCTTTAACCAATGGGTATGTGTCATCACAGATCCCCTTTCTTTGGCACGTATTTTTAAATGGATTACAAAGGCATGCACTCATCTTAGTATGTGGACTTCCAGAAGAACTATACAAAAAAGATCTTCGCAACCCAGATAATCATGATGGTATGATCACTCAACTAGAGTCAGACATCCTGGAATGCAGTCACGTGGGCCTTAGGAAGCATCACTACACACAAAACTAGTGGAGGTGATGGAATTCCGGTTGAGCTATTTCAAATCCTAAAAGATGATGCTGTGCAAGTGCTACACTCAACATGCCAGCAAATTTGAAAACTTAGCAGTGGTCATAGGACTGGAAAAGGTCTGTCTTCATTCCAATCCCAAAGAAAGGCAATGCCAAAGAATGCTCAGACTACTGCACAGTTGCACTCATCTCACACGCTAGCAAAGTAATGCTCAAAATTCTCCAAGCCAGGCTTCAGCAATACGTGAACCATGAATTTCCAGATGTTCAAGCTGGTTTTAGAAAAGGCAGAGGAACCAGAGATCAAATTGCCAACAATCTACTGGATCATTAAAAAAGCAGGAGAGTTCCAGAAAAACATCTACTTCTGCTTTATTGACTATGCCAAAGCCTTTGACTGTGTGGATAACAATAAACTGTGGAAAATTCTTAAAGAGATGGGAATACCAGACCATCTGACCTGACTCTTGAGAAATCTGTAAGCAGGTCAGGAAGCCACAGTTATGCATGAGACAAGTGCTTGGACCTGGTGCACTGGGAAGACCCAGAGGGATTGGGTGGAGAGGGAGGTGGGAGGGGGGATCAGGATGGGGAATACATGTATATCCATGGCTGATTCATGTCAATGTATGACAAAAACCACTACAATATTGTGAAGTAATTAGCCTCCAGCTAATAAAAAAGAAAAAAAAAAAAGAACTGGATATGGAACAGACTGGTTCCAAATTGGGAAAAGTGTATGTCAAGGCTGTATACTGTCACCCTGTTTAATAACTTATATACAGAGTACATCATGAGAAATGCTGGACTAGATGAAGCACAAGCTGGAATCAAGATTGCTGGGAGAAATATCAATAACCTCAGATATGCAGATGACACCACCCTTAAGGCAGAAAGCAAAGAACTAAAGAGCCTCTTGATGAAAGTGAAAGAGGAGAGTGGAAAAAGTTGGCTTAAAACTCAACATTCAGAAAACTAAGATCATGGCATCTGCCCATCACTTTATGGCAAATAGATGGGGAAACAAGGGAAACAGCTGAGAGACTTTATTTTCTTGGGCTCCAAAAATCACTGCATGGTGACCGCAGCCATGAAATTAAAAGGCACTTCCTCCTTGGAAGAAAAGTTATGACCAACCTAGACAGCATATTAAAAAGCAGAGACATTACTTTGACAACAAAGGTCCATCTAGTCAAGGCTATGGTTTTTCCAGTAATCATGTATGGATGTGAGAGTTGGACTATAAAGAAAGCTGAGTGTCAAAGAATTGATGCTTTTGAACTGTGGTGTTGGAGAAAACTCTTGAGAGTCCCTTGGATTGCAAGGAGATCAATCCACTCCATTCTAAGGGAACTCAGTCCTGAATATTCATTGGAAGGACTGATGCTGAAGCTGAAACTCCAATACTTTGGCCACCTTAATGGAAGAACTGACTCATTGGAAAAGACCCTGATGCTGGGAAAGATTGAAGGCGGGAGGAGAAAGGGATGACAGAGGATGAGATGGTTGGATGGCATCATCAACTCAAAGGACACGAGTCTGAGTAAACTCCGGGAGTTGGTGATGGACAGGTAGGCCTGGCATGCTGCAGGCCATGGAGTCGCAGAGTTGGACATGACTAAACAACTGAACTGGCTGACTGACTGATTACAGTTTATTTTAAAAGACACACACAAACAAAATATGTAGAGTTTTGTTTTTTAAAGGCTGAAATAAAACATTACCTCATGAATGTTAGCTTCTCTTTTGCTTCTTAGGTATTGAAACATTTTCATTACTGATAATTAATGGGTATATAGGCTTCCCAGATGGCTCCAGGGTAAAGAATCTGCCTGCCAATGCAGGAGACATAGGTTCCATCCCTGGGTCCAGAAGATCCCTTGGAGAAGGAAATGACAACCTACTCCAGTATTCTTGCCTGGGAAATCCCATGGACAAAGGAAATTGGTGGGGTACAGTCCATGGGGTCACAAATGAGTGGGACACATCTTAGCAACTAAACAACAGCAAACAGCAACAATGGGGGTATAAGTTATTTCATGAAAAATAGATTTCATAATCTATTATGTATAAAATAGATTTTCATATATATTGTCCTCCATTCCCTTGTTAGACAGAAAGTAGACTTGTATGTATTATTAAAGTTCATTACCTTGCCTACAGATAACATGTGTTCCTGCATATTTCATCACTGTTTAACACGAAAGCATTCTACAAAGTGTTAAAAGATATTAAAGTACTTTTCTGGTAAAGAAGTAAAACGAGAAAGATTCAAGGAAAGAAAGAATCCCTCTGTTGTTTGTACACTTGTCTTCTGGAGAGATACTGTAGGAACCACCTTTGCCTCTAGCGAACTCAGTATTCATTAGGGCAGGAGACGACCTAGAAATTTACAACATAAGTCAAGACTGGGCTTAGGATAAACCCATGAGAAGAGCCTTAAACTAGAAAGAAGCATTTAGGAATAGGAAAAGTGATTTAAAAAAAAAGAAAAGAAAAGAAAACAATATGCACACCACCCCAGTGGGTGATGCTTAGCAATTTCCTCTTTACTCATGTAAATACTCAAAAAGAAAAAAAAGCTCTCAACTCTTGTGAACTAAAAAATAAGTAAAAAATAAGACAGCCAAGAAGGAAATTCTCTTAATTTGGGGCTTTGGAGGCTGCGTGGGTCCAGCTTGCCGCCTACCCTGAACTCCCTTGGGGGAATATTTCTTGGGAAGAAAATGGTCCGCCTCCCCGCAGTCGTCAGAGCCCTGATTCCCAGAAGGTGTAACCACGCGTGGCTGGGACGGGGACAAAGAGGGGCCGCTCCTGTTGCACAAGCGCAAAGCCGGAGCAGCATCTGCTAAGGTGCGGCTGGAGACCAGTGTCTGACCCCAGGGCTTTAGGGAAATGCAGAGGAATCCAGTAGAACCGAGGGTCTCAAGCTGAGGAATCGCTAGCTAGGATTCCGCGCGGACTTCACTCTGTTTTACAGATTGGACTCTCCAGTCACAGGGTCGTGACCAAGCAAGCCTCCGGGAGTGACAAGCTGGGAATCACCGCGCCGCAGTGACCAACAAGTAAGTTATTGCCAACTTTGACAATATATATGATATTTTCTCTAAACACTTTAATCTGATTTTCAGGTGTGAACACCATAGTGATGGCCAAAAGATAACTTTTATCCTGAAATCGTCAGTAGGCTGATGGGACCACCACCACCACACACACACACACACACACACACACACACACACACACACTCAATACACCCCACCTGGAGCAACCGGACCTCGCGCCCCTAGGCTGGTGCGCACTTGGGGGGATTTGTTTAAAATTTGGAAACTTACTGATTTCGTCGGAAAGAGCTAGCTGGATTGAGGGTGGGTGGAACGCCGCCTCGTCATTTATTCATTGCGACTGTCTCCATTGTGGACACTAGTAGCGAGTCGCAGACGCCTGCTCTTGCAGGGGAAGTCTGACACCTTGAGGACGCGAGAGGGGGTGCCAGGACCCCCGGGAGCCGGAGAGGGAGAAGCTTTGCGAGTTACCGGGTGAGGAGAGTGGGGGGCTACTTTTTCAAGTCGGGGGACTTGCCGCGCGGGGCTTGTTTACTTGGGTGGGAGCAGGGTGATCAGCGGCCGGGTTCTGACGCGAACCGAAGTCGGACAGCCTTGGTGGGGGCCCGGCCGGAGCCTGGAGGTGTGTCTGGCTCGCCTCCAGGGTCGCAGGGTGGGGTACTAGCCACCGACTGGACTGGATGACCGCTGGCTTGTGGTGAGCTCGGCTGACCCCAAACATCTGGCCCCGGGGCGGCGGAGCTCTTCCCCGGGTCCTGCCCTCGCGCGGGTCCACCTCCACCGCGGCGCAGAGCGGCGCGTGGGACGCGCGTCTTTCCGAGTGGTCCCCTCCGAACCCGGGCTGCGCTGACCCGGAGTCAGGCCGCCGCCGGAGATGCAGGGAGGGGTGCCTTCCTCTTGGTTCCTCGGCTGACTGCCGTGGGAACGCTAACTTTACCGGGAGGGGTCCTTAGGGCCGGGGGTGGGCGAGGTTCTCCTCCCCTGGCGCTCACCTCCCCCTCGCCCCAGGCCCTCCCCTCCCCCGCCTCGCGCGGCATCACTCTCAGAGCATCCTCACTCCGCCCAGTTCGGTGCCAGCTGCGTGGGCTCCAGCTTCGTGCGTTTTCCTTGGAATGCTCGGAAACTCGGCGAAGACTAAGGAGATCCCGTCGGAATTTGCCGGGCGTGCTGGCACCGGGCAGAGCACTCGCGCCGCCGGCCTCGACTGCAACCCCCTTCAGCCAGAAGATCGCAACTTTGCAGGTAAAGAGGGTGTCGTCTAAGAGCTCCATCTGGCCGGAGCCGCACGTCCCCTCGTTTCTGGGATCTCGGTTAAGTTTCTCAAGCTGCCTGGGAAGCCGCCTCCCTTTTGGGAGGCGGACATCCCTGGGGGTTACTAGATCCAGAGGCTCGGGCTCTGCGGGGTTTCTCTTTAGGGCTGAGGACCGGATCTGTGAAGCTTTCTGTGGTTGACCTGGGCTGAACGAGAGTTTGGGGATGTTTCTCAGCATCTTACCGCAGCCGGCTTTAAAGCAGCGGAGAGGGCAAAGGGTGAACCCCCGGTGTGACTTATATGGTAAGCAAAGCAGCAGCAGCCACGCCGTGGAGCTGCGGAGGAAGGCTGCTTTCAGCCTTCTATGCATTTGGGGAAGGTGGGGGATCTTGGTGGCCCCTGGGCGCATATAAGGGAGTCCTAGACTCTGGTACCCAAACTGGGGTAATAAAGAAAGGACGGTGGTCAATATCCTGTCAATTAAACTCTGCGTCATTTTCATTCTCTATCAAAACACGGAAACACTTTGATCCGCGTCCCTGGACCCAGGCTAAGGGATCCCTAGTTTGCTTGGCTACTGAGATTCCAATTAAGCCAATGACCCTGTTTGCTACTTGGCTGAATCACTGAGATTCGCTGCACAACTTGTTGTTCTAGCTGAGAAGTCGGCTGCCTTTTGTGATGAGGTAACTAGAGAATCTTGGAAGGGGATGGAGGGCTGGGAGAGACTGAGACAGGGAGCTCCCGGACGTGCCTGTATTCACTGCGCTGTGTTCACTGTGGTGTATCCCCGTTCACGTGCTTTCGTAGGGGCCCCCTTCTCAGTTAATACCCATAACTGTAAGATGCAGCAAGTTGGCTTACTCTGAGTAAGCACCAAGCCAAAAGAGTGGGAGGAGGCAGAAACAAGGTTTACTCCTTTTATTAAAAGGAAATTTACAACAGACTTGTAAAATTGAAAAAAAAAAATCAGTTCTCATATAATTTCTGGATTTCCTGTTCCAGTCATTGCTGCACAAAACATATTACAAATTCTATAAGTGAAAATGTTGGCTAGAGTTTGTTGTGTTTTTATTTTTTTTTAAGAAAATTTCTGAAATAGGGAGAGGAAGAACATGTGGATACGTTAAAACATTGAAATCATGGGTATTGAAATCATTAGCTATTTAAACTTAGATGGTAATACCTACTTCTATACCCACTTCTAGTCACCTGGACAGTAGACCAAGACCTCTCCTTTTATGTATGGTAGGCAAAAAGCCAGTAAGATAAAGGGATGACTAGTAGTTTGAATATTAGAATCAAAATTCTGTTAGAAAAGTGCTTGCTAAAGAAGCACTTTAAAGACTATGAATTAATGTAAATCAGCACATGAATAGAAGTTCCATTGGCTTTATCAAAGTATTTTATGCAAATATCTTGAATTAATGGAGGGTTAGTACAGGTAGTAAGAAAGCAAGCACTTTCCTCGTTCCTGAATGCGCCCACGGACCTGCAGAGGCTTTCAGTAGAGTACTGATCAGAGCTCAGTTACTCTGTTAAGCTTGATGTTGTGAACTGAAGAGCCAATAGATTCATGCCAAGGAAGTTACACATGAAGAGAAATACTAATAGGTTAATGAAATTGATGCATAAGAGGTGCTTAATATTCACTGGGTGAATAAATACATAGTTAGGTAGGTAGACAGCTTAAATAAGGCATAGCAAGGCATAATTGCAAATTTGGAGGATTTCTTCCATTTAGGTGAGAACTTAAAGGAACATGGGCATTCATCAAAGCTTAAACTAAGTGCAAGAGATGTAAGGCATGTCTCTTTAGTAAAACCTGTCAAATACATTACTTCTCTTTCTGAAAGCTTGGTTCTTGAAAAATATGTTTCAGTTTACTTGCTTCATGGTCACTCTCACAGATACAAGAAGTGGAGTAAACTTCCATTACTTATAAGCTTTAAAGTTTTGTAATTTTACATTATTTACATTTCTATGGCAGTTATTCCTGAAAAGTCAAGTTCAGATTACAAAGGAAAAACCATTAGAAAACTAAAGTTCTATATGAATTCTATGGCCACCTGGGTTATTGAAGGTGTAAGAGATCAAATAACTTTCCACCTAAGTTTGTTGTTTAGTCACTAAGTCATGCCCAATTCTTTGCAGACCCTGTGAACTGTAGCCCACCAGGCTCCTCTGTCCATGGGACTTCCCAGGCAAAAATACTGGAGTGGGTTGCCATTTCCTTCTTCACATAAGATAACCTCTATTAATTCATATTTTATATAAGTAGGAAACACCAGACATTGCTTTTATTCTTTCCGATTAAAATAAATTTGCATATCTAATTCAGTACACACATTTTAAACTTCTAAACTTAAAGCTTATAATAAATGTGATAAATTTCTATTGAAGTACAAAAATAACCATTATGAATGTGCCAATTAACCTCTCTGAATTGAAAATATTTTCATAAATATGTTGCAGAAAATATTGTCATGATTTTACACCTGCATGTTTAATTGCCAGGATAATTTATGACAATTCAGATCATTAACATATTTAGCAACTGAAAACGTACATGATCTACCTTTTCTTATTAATTCATTTATGAAACAAAAATAAAAATAGGTACGTTTTTGTTCAGTAGTTAATACTGTGAATATCAGTGCTCAAGAGAGAAAGGATTTTGTAAATAAAGATAGCCAAGAAATGATAAACACCAGCTAGGAAAGTAAAACTGTGGATTGAATATTTTCTTATGAAAAAATGTGATTGTTTTATTTCTAAAAACAAGCTAGGTGAAGGGAAGTATAAACTATTAAGTTTTCTTTTTTTCAAAATCATGATTGCCGAACATTTCATGAGATCAGATTCTAATGTCCATCTTTTCTTTCCAAGTTGTATTGTCTGGGCCAAACTGAAACTAGTATTATTCACCTCTTTAATATCTATGGAAAACCCACCAGAAGCATTTTGGTTCTTATTAAAAATGATGTTGAAGAGACAGCTCAAAACAAAAACCTTGTCTTTTCACCTAATTTATGCTTCATCACTCCCCACAACATGCGTTCATACCAAATAAACATTACAACTGATTAGTTCAACCCAACTTAAACTAAACATTTACTTCTATCTAATTGTGATGAGAAGCTGTTTTGGAACTATTAATATCTTTCCTCTCCTTATGTTTCCTAGTTCTAATCCTCCAAGTTGCATTAAGACCTTAATATTTTAAGAGATTTGAGAATGTTTTGATCAGGAATGTAATATCATGGCTGTATCTATTTAGTCAGTGCAAATATAGACCTGCTGTCTGAGAGCATTGATACTACCAAAATAACGCCTATGATGAAAAAATAATAAAAAAAAAAAGAAAAAATACTTTCAGAAGAAGAAGCTCTTCATTTGTGAAACTGAAAATTAAAAGACACATACATTGAAAATATATCAGTTTGAAACTATGTGGTTCCATGAACTATTCAGTACATGGAGTGAAATACTTAAGTCTCAATGATTCTCCTGAAAGTTGTTTCACTTAAACAGGTTGTGAAAGAGAGATGATAGCTTCAGCAGTTGATCTTTTCTTGTCACTAAACTGTAGGTGATAGCCCATTAATATTAGTGTAGATTAGTCAATGCTTTGAAAAAACGTTTCCTTTGAAATATGGCCGTGTCATTGAGTAACGGCTTCTTGAGAAGCAACAGATGACACATGGGCCCAATTTTACACATAAAATTCAAAATGTTAAGTATAACATTAAGGCCTAAAAATAGGCCTCAATAGCTTTGTCTAGCACACTCCATTCTTTTTGAGAAATGGCAAGTGAAATGTAATGAATCAGATACACATTCATTATACTCTGCCTGTAGTGTGCTATGGTCTAAAAATGTTGAAAAGTTACCATAAGTCATTTCCTTGAACAAATATTATCAATAGTAAAATTTACTTAAGACAGGAAGATAAGAATTATTACCAAAAAAATAAAGTGGGAAAAAGAGAGTAAGTGAATATTTAGGAGTACTTGAGATATGCCAGGAACTATGCTAGAAACTTAAATTTTTTTATCTTCACACCTACCCTAACACTAAGGTATTATTATTAACTTTTAAAGAATCTGATAAGTCTAAATTACCACCAAAAAAAAAAAAAAAAAATCACAGAGTTTCTTTGTGGTAGAGTCAGAATTTGAACCCATGTCTACTTGATTTTAAAGCCAATATTCCTTTTACTTGATTCTTATGGTTTCAAAAATAAAATTAGTAATCTTTTAACAAGATCCATGAGTTCATTGGATTTGTATAGCCATTTATTTATTTAGCTTTTCAAATGTTGTAACATTGGGACATAAATGACCCCATTATAACTCTAGAATTTGAAACAACACTGTGTTAACTAAGGCTCTATCCGTTTTGAAGCAGAGTAGGAGATGAGATACCCAGCTCAAGCCAATTGTTCTCAAAACTATTTCCTTTCTTACTCTTGAATCTAAATGTAATGTGTGTGGAAAGAAAAAAAAAGCTTATTTTCATGGATAAAATTCTAGATAATAGACTTTTAAATAGTTATGAGATTATAATTTCTAAATAAAAAATTGTCATTCAAACCTTGAAAACATCTGTAGGCTGTTGATAAGATGTCTTTGTACAAAACACAGTCATGTTAAGACAGGTTTATGCTACATCTTATCAGTGTTATATGAAATTTCTAAAGAAGTGTTTTTGTCTTAATTTTAATTGGTTAATTATTTTGCACGTCCCTTGGTATTTAATGAAGGGAGCACTCTTTCATGCATCCCAAAAGACATGGTTCAGCTGGTGGCACATTTTAACACATTTGCCATTTAAAAAAAAAAAAAAACATACACCTCCATTTAAAACCAATGTGCTTAAATCCAAAAATCCGTTGACATTGAAGTTGAGGAAATAAATTTTTTAAATATATCTCATATATGACTAAAATTAGCACTGAAGTGATACCTTTTCAGTAGATATTATTTGAATCTTAGTAAATGGATAATTGAATAAATAGATGAGTGACACATGAATTAGATCTTCATCTTTGCATTTTCTGGCACAGCTCCCTCTCTGCAGAATAACTTCTCTCTTACTGCTTCCTGTCAAAATGTTCTCCAGGCACTAAACCTAGCTCAGTATCACTGTCTCCTTGAAAGCTTCCTTCATGTCTCCAGGTGTCTCAAGTATAAATACAAGCAAAACCCTTGTTATAGTCTACCTTACAGATGGATAGAGGTCTGTCTCCTAAACTAGACAGTAAACTCCTTTAAGAAACCCAGAGGATACTCAAAAACATGTGAGTTTTAAAGTGACTTGAAAAGTGAAAAGAAAGTGAAGTCGCTCAGTCGTGTCCAACTCTTTGCGACCCCGTGGACTGTAACCTACCAGGCTCCTCTGTCCATGGGATTCTCCAGGCAAGAACACTGGAGTGGGTTACCATTTCCTTCTCCAGGGGATCTTCCCAACTCAGGGATCGAACCCGGGTCTCCCACATTGGAGGCAGACGCTTTAACCTCTGAGCCACCAGGGACTTAGACTGTCATAAATGTTACGCTTTTGCAATTAAGCATACTTATTTCATAGTTTTATAATTCCATTGCTAAATCATGAGCTTATTTATTTATCTAATGAAACCATTATAATAATAATTTGCATTTATATTGTGAGTACTGTATTACTTCCTATGTTATAAACATTAACCCACTGATATTCAATGGACATAACTTCCAGTCAACTGGTGACTCTATAATGCTCATTTTCACAGAATTTATATAGTCAGTTATTAATGTGCTTTAGTTTAAGGGGTGCTGTGCTGAAATTCTTAGGAGGGAGTTTTTGTTCTTTTACACCATAAGTGTGATTAGAGTCAAAAGAATACTTCTGAGGAATACTTACTAAACTCAAGGCAGTCAGACTTATTTGGTGTGATTATAGTTGTTAAATTAAGCTAAGAATTCATGTCAAAGCCTTCTCAGCCTATGATGTCCTGTTGTGGGTGACATGAGCTTTTATTCTTTGGAGGGCAGTTAGTAGTTTTTTATTCTTTTTATTCTGCCTGGTAAACTTGTTACAAATGAAAGTTTATAAACAGTGTTCAGGTACACGTGTTGTTTAGTTGCCAACTTGTGTCTGATTGTTTGTGACCCCATGGACTGTAGCCCACCAGGCTCCTCTGTCCATGGGATTTCCCTGGCAAGAATACTGGAGTGGGGTGCAGTTGCCTTCTCCAGGGGATCTTTCCAACCCAGAGATGGAACCTGCCTCTCCTGCTTGGCAGGAGATCCTTTACCACTGAGCCTCCTGGGAAGGTCTCAGGTGCCCCGCAACTGCTGCTGCTAAGTCGCTTCAGTCGTGTCCGACTCTGTGCGACCCCATAGACGGCATCCCACCAGGCTGCCTCGTCCCTGGGATTCTCCAGGCAAGAGTACTGGAGTGGGGTGCCATTGCCTTCTCAGGTACCCTGCTACATTTTAAATATATTTTACCTCTAAATGATGGTGAAGAAGCTACACAATTGTGTTAGCTAATACTCTGTGCATACCAGGATCATAGTTCATAGCTCAAGGCCTCATAATTTTTATTTTCACAGAATTAAGATACTTAGTGCTCAACATATGCTTTTTGAATGGGTGAATGCAATGAATGAATGCATGGGTGATTTTTGTCAGCTACTATGCTCAACCTCTGTATTTTAATATGCTGTTCTTTCAAGGAACTGGTCACATACCAGTATGAATCACCCAAAAATGATAGATGAAAGGACAGGAGTGATGCATAATGTACATTGGGTGAAGGGTGGAGAGTCCATTGTGTTTTATATATAACCATCCTGACTGTTTGTGAAACATGGGTATCATTTTATATAAAAGTCTCTTTCATGATAGGTACAGTAGGGCTGCATACCCCGAAGATCACACTGAAGACTACACTTTAATTGAATTCTCTTCTGTGGTGGTTGTAGTTTGATAACCAATTTTTGGATTCATTTAATTGTATAGTGATACACACACACACACACATATATATACCCATATATATATATATATATATATGCATCATAGATAAGTAAGTATTCCTGAGAAATATTCTTTCAATTCTAATCACACTTATGGTGTAAAAGAACAAAAACTCATTACTTATATGGCATTTAAACATATATCAACACTTCAAACCTGCCTTTGAATTCATTAATTAAACATAAACTATATATATATATATGTATATATATCTCCATCTGTATGTACTGTATATGTATATATAAGTAAGTAAACCTATACATATAGCTATGTATAATGGCATATAAGTAGTACAGAATGAGAAGGACTTGGAGACTGCTCCTGGGGACATGTTCTTAAGATGATGCTTGCAGAGTAATTACCAGAGATAGTGAGATTAAAATTGCTAGCAAAGAAGGTAGAGTAGCCCATAAAAGGCAGCAGAAGTTATTTGCTGGTGTTCTATTGTCCCTATGGAATGGTTAGACATGTACTGAATGACTTGGAAAGTCATCTAATTAAAAAGTTCCTTTTTATTTTATTTTTTTTCCAATGTAAATAAGGTATTTATTTGCTTGTATGTTTTTTTTTTTCCATTTATTTTTATTAGTTGGAGGCTAATTACTTTACATCATTGCAGTGGTTTTTGTCATACATTGAAATGAATTAGCCATGGATTTACATGTATTCCCCATCCCGGTCCCCCCTCCCACCTCCCTCTCCACCCGATCCCTCTGGGTCTTCCCAGTGCACCAGGCCTGAGCACCTGTCTCATGCACCCAACCTGGGCTGGTGATCTATTTCACCCTAGATAATATACATGTTTTGATGCTGTTCTCTTGAAACATCCCACCCTCGCCTTCTCCCAGAGTCCACAAGTCTGTTCTATACATCTGAGTCTCTTTTTCTGTTTTGCATATAGGGTTATCATTACCATCTTTCTAAATTCCATATATATGTGTTAGTATACTGTAATGGTCTTTATCTTTCTGGCTTACTTCACTCTGTATAATGGGCTCCAGTTTCATCCATTAGAACTGATTCAAATGAATTCTTTTTAATGGCTGAGTAATATTCCATGGTGTATATGTACCACAGCTTCCTCATCCATTCGTCTGCTGATGGGCATCTAGGTTGCTTCCATGTCCTGGCTATTATTAACAGTGCTGCGATGAACACTGGGGTGCACGTGTCTCTTTCAGATCTGGTTTCCTTGGTGTGTATGCCCAGGAGTGGGATTGCTGGGTCATATGGCAGTTCTATTTCCAGCTTTTTAAGAAATCTCCACACTGTTTTCCATAGTGGCTGTACTAGTTTGCATTCCCACCAACAGTGTAAGAGGGTTCCCTTTTCTCCACACCCTCTCCAGCATTTATTGCTTGTAGACTTTTGGATAGCAGCCATCCTGACTGGCGTGTAATGGTGCCTCATTGTGGTTTTGATTTGCATTTCTCTGATAATGAGTGATGTTGAGCATCTTTTCATGTGTTTTTTTGCCATCTGTATGTCTTCCTTGGAGAAATGTCTGTTTAGTTCTTTGGCCAGTTTTTTGATTGGGTCATTTATTTTTCTGGAGTTGAGCTGGAGGAGTTGCTTGTATATTTTTGAGATTAATCCTTTGTCTGTTGCTTCGTTTGCTATTATTTTCTCCCAATCTGAGGGCTGTCTTTTCACCTTGCTTATAGTTTCCTTTGTTGTGCAAAAGCTTTTAAGTTTCATTAGGTCCCATTTGTTTATTTTTGCTTTTGTTTCTAATATTCTGGGATGTGGGTCATAGAGGATCCTGCTGTGATTTATGTCGGAGAGTGTTTTGCCTATGTTCTCCTCTAGGAGTTTTATAGTTTCTGGTCTTACATTTAGATCTTTAATCCATTTTGAGTTTATTTTTGTGTATGGTGTTAGAAAGTGTTCTAGTTTCATTCTTTTACAGGTGGTTGACCAGTTTTCCCAGCACCACTTGTTAAAGAGGTTGTCTTTTTTCCATTGTATATCCTTGCCTCCTTTGTCGAAGATAAGGTGACCATAGGTTCGTGGATTTATCTCTGGGCTTTCTATTCTGTTCCATTGATCTATATTTCTGTCTTTGTGCCAGTACCATACTGTCTTGATGACTGTGGCTTTGTAGTATAGTCTGAAGTCAGGCAGGTTGATTCCTCCAGTTCCATTCTTCTTTCTCAAGGTTACTTTGGCTATTCGAGGTTTTTTTGTATTTCCATACAAATTGTGAAATTATTTGTTCTAGTTCTGTGAAAAATACCATTGGTAGCTTAATAGGGACTGCATTGAATCTATAGATTGCTTTGGGTAGTATAGCCATTTTGACAATATTGATTCTTCCAATCCATTAACACGGTATATTTCTCCATCTGTTTGTGTCCTCTTTGATGTCTTTCATCAGTGTTTTATAGTTTTCTATGTATAAGTCTTTTGTTTCTTTAGGTAGATATACTCCTAAGTATTTTATTCTTTTTGTTGCAATGGTGAATGGTATTGTTTCCTTAATTTCTCTTTCTGTTTTCTCATTGTTAGTGTATAGGAATGCCAGAGATTTCTGTGTTTTAATTTTATATCCTGCAACTTTACTGTATTCATTGATTAGCTCTAGTAATTTTCTGGTAGAGTCTTTAGGGTTTTCTATATAGAGGATCATGTCATCTGCAAACAGAGAGAGTTTCACTTCTTTTTTTCCTATCTGGATTCCTTTCACTTCTTTTTCTGCCCTGATTGCTGTGGCCAACACTTCCAAAACTATTCCACGCAAACGGAGACCAAAAGAAAGCAGGAGTCGCAATACTCATCTCAGATATAATAGACTTTCAAATAAAGGCTGTGAAAAGAGACAAAGATGGACACTACATAATGATCAAAGGATCAACCCAAGAAGAAGATATAACAATTATAAATATATATGCACCCAACATAGGAGCACCTGCAATATGTAAGGCAAACACTAACGAGTATGAAAGAGGAAATTAATAGTAACACAATAATAGTAGGAGACTTTAATACCCCACTCACAACTATGGATAGATCAACTAAACAGAAAATTAACAAGGAAACACAAACTTTAAAGGACACAATGGGCCAGCTAGACTTAATTGACATCTATAGGACGTTTCACCCCAAAACAATCAACTTCACCTTTTTCTCAAGTGCACACGGAACCTTCTCCAGAATAGATCACATCCTGGGCCATAAATCTAGTCTTGGTAAATTCAAAAAAACTGAAATCATTCCAGTCATCTTTTCTGACCACAGTGCAGTAAGATTAGATCTCAATTACAGGAAAAAAATTATTAATAATTCAAACATATGGAGGCTAAACAACACGCTTCTGAATAACCAACAAATCATAGAAGAAATCAAAAAAGAAATCAAAATATGCATAGAAATGAATGAAAATGAAAACACAACTACCCAAAACCTATGGGACACTGTAAAAGCAGTGCTAAGGGGAAGATTCATAGCATTACAGGCCTACCTCAAGAAACAAGAAAAAAGTCAAATAAAAAACCTAACTCTACACCTAAAGCAACTAGAGAAGGAAGAAATGAAGAACCCCAGGGTTAGTATAAGGAAAGAAATCTTAAAAATTAGGGCAGAAATAAATGCAAAAGAAACTAAAGAGACCATAGCAAAAATCAACAAAGCTAAAAGCTGGTTTTTTGAAAAAATAAACAAAATTGACAAACCATTAGCAAGACTCATTAAGAAACAGAGGGAGAAGAACCAAATTAACAAAATTAGAAACGAAAATGGAGAGATCACAACAGACAACACTGAAATACAAAGGATCATAAGAGACTACTACCAGCAGCTCTATGCCAATAAAATGGACAACTTGGAAGAAATGGACAAGTTCTAAGAGAAGTATAACTTTCCAAAACTGAACCAGGAAGAAATAGAAGATCTTCACAAACCCATCACAAGCAAGGAAATCAAAACTGTAATCAGAAATCTTCCAGCAAACAAAAGCCCAGGACCAGATGGCTTCACAGCTGAATTCTACCAAAAATTTAGAGAAGAGCTAACACCTATCTTACTCAAACTCTTCCAGAAAATTGCAGAAGAAGGTAAACTTCCAAACTCATTCTATGAGGCCACCATCACCCTAATTCCAAAACCAGACAAAGATGCCACAAAAAAGAAAACTACAGGCCAATATCACTGATGAACATAGATGCAAAAATCCTTAACAAAATACTAGCAAACAGAATCCAACAACATATTAAAAAAATCATACACCATGACCAAGTGGGCTTTATCCCAGGAATGCAAGGATTCTTTAATAGCCGCAAATCAATCAATGTAATACACCACATTAACAAACTGAAAGATAAAAACCATATGATTATCTCAATAGATGCAGAAAAAGCCTTTGACAAAATTCAACATCCATTTATGATTTAAACTCTCCAGAAAGCAGGAATAGAAGGAACATACCTCAACATAGTAAAAGCTACATATGACAAACCCACAGCAAGCATCACCCTAAATGGTGAAAAATTGAAAGCATTTCCCCTGAAATCAGGAACAAGACAAGGGTGCCCACTCTCACCACTACTATTCAAAAAGTTCTTTTTTAAAGATATACTCTCATATCTTACCAAATGCTTTTTTTTGAATAGCAGATACATATTATATACATACACACACACATATATATATACCCACATGGGATGTTTGATGAAGGACTTATTTAATGCATGACAGTCATCCCCACTAGAGGCTAAGAATAAAGAGGTACATCTCACCTTTTTTGTTTAAAATTTCAAAAAAAGATTCTTCTAAGCCTCTTAGTAACATGTTCCAGTGTCCCCTGTTATCTTGTAGACAATTTGCTGTTTTATTATCACCTGATATCTTCTCATGGAAATGGAAAACTCATTAAGAAAATAACACAAGTCAAATTAAGATAAATATAGTCTACGACTGGAATTGAAAACAATGACATCGGGTCATGTTGGAAGAAATCCAAATCTGTCTTCTCTTCTTTGTCTCAAATTATTGTTTTCTATAAAAATAGTGCTTAGAGTTTCCAACTATAAATTTATGTTCAAATTACATAGCATTATTGACACTGTTAAAGATGGTGCTTTCCTTTTATATGTAGATATTACTGAGTTAACCATTCAAAGGAGATAAATTGTTTTCCAAAGTCTTGATGGATTTATGGTGATATACCCACATGGTGCCCAATCCCCCTTTGAACCAATGAAGCAAACCTAAGAGAAGACCATTTTAAAGTTAGGGGTGTCTTAACTTGGATCCTCACACCCCTATCCCATTACCTTGGGACATAAAACACTTTGGCTCAAGAAAGTCTTGTATGGACCCATTTTAGAATCATCTAGGAGTTCTCAATATGCACTGTTAGTGTTTTCTAGGAAGCTCTTATGTCTACAGCTGAGGATGTATTGAAGACCTCAAAATAGACCATCTACCTCAAGACCTTAAATTTTGGGAACAAAAAAGGGACTGCAGTCAGCTACATTCTTCTTTGTGGAATAATTTTTTTGGAACTTCATTCCTAGGGCTATCCACTCTTTACCAGGATTTTTTATTTTCTGAGAATCATCATGTGAAATAATCAGAGAGCCTATCTCTAAGCCTCTGAGAGCCTCTACAATTAAAGAGAAAGAAATATTTTTAAAGAACACTCAAATATTAGGGTTATTATTGCTCTGTAGGATATTAAATAGCTTTGTATCTAAAAAAAAGATATGTCTCTCTGTATGTGCTATATAAAAAGAAAATGTTGGCAGAGGCAAAAGACTTACTTGCTTATCTGGTTCATTTTAACCTCACAGCTTAACATTCTGATTTGTAATGTGCAAGCTACTTAGAGAACTGAACCGCGTATTTTCATTTAGCACTCCAGCATGTTCTTGGAACAAAGTGAACCAGCAAATGATTTTGCCCTTTCATGAATAAAAGAAGCCTTAATGAAAAAACATTTCATTATAATAGTACTTATGATAAAGAATTTTCTCCAACATATAAAATATCTACAATTTTAACCTGAAGAACAAAAACTGCTTTTTGTTTGTTGTACTGAACAGGGAACCACTAAAAACAGAACTTTCTAATCTTCCTATATATTTTCTTACTAGTTATTACATTGCTACAATTGAAATGTTGGGAACAAATATATATTAAAAATCACCTCTTTTTTAGATTAATAGTTAATGGTTTTTGTAAGCACAAAATGCATAAGATCTGTTTTATAATGCAATATTTTAGCCTCTGATTTTTTTCTTAACATAGATGTCTACAAAATAAAAATAGAGACAGGAGACAACCTGATTGAGAAGAAGTCAACATATCGTGTGTTTGAAATGATCCATTGTTGAATAGCCTAGATATATTTGAACCATATAACCCTGATTCATTTCAGTTTACTTTGTTATTTGAAAGCTGAGATACTCTCTAATAAGTCAAGATCTTCAAAAATATACAAGGATTGTGTGTCAAATATTGAATATGATTAAAGGTAATCTCTACTCATACAATATATTGCTATTCAGTAGCTTTTAGGAGTATTTCATAGTCTGACAAAACTTATTTTGATTTTAAGCATAATGAAGTGGATATACAGGTATAATAAAGACAGTGACTGCTCAAAGGGTTTCATATACCCATTGGATCATCTCCAATGCAACATTCCATATCTAGTGTTTGCACTCCATCCATCAGTATACCTAGAGATGAACATCTTCAATTACCCAGTTGGTCCTGTATGTAGGGCTGCTCCCACATAGATTGGAGGTTGATGACAGAGGAATGGCCATATCAGATCAGGGTATTTCCATAGGTAGATGGCAACTGTAATGAACATTTATTTCTCTGGACAATTATAAAAGTGTGGTAAGGTTCTGTATTCATGGTGAAATTTAATTGCAACCTCTAATGAATTATGGCTTCTGATAAAAATATAGTTTCTTTTCTGTAAGTTAGACATGAAAGTTTCTTTCTAATATATTTAAGAAAATTTCATATCAAGTAGGGCTCAAGCAAAGGATTTTAAGAAAGGGGATTTCATATTGTTACATTCTTTCTTGATATACAAGAAGGGGCACAATTAAACTATTGGGCTTAAGAAAAATGGTCAGTTGTACTCTGCTCCATTATGATGGAAAAATCATTATGTGGTTGAAACTGGGATTTCTGCTCATTTTTGTACTTTACACTGAAATGAATGCTAACCATAATTAAAGGGATAAATGCTATGTGAATTCACTATAAAAATCTGTGTGAATATCTTAAGTGTCTTATCTGAAATAATAAATACTTAAGATATACTGCTGATTTATTAATTATCACTACTCATTAATTTTAAAAATAATTTGACATTTTAATTTTAATGCATGCAGCAAATACTTTCAGTTTATTTTCCTAAAATTCATAGGAGCACTTTGAAAGTATTTGCCAATTATTTGACATATATTGTGAGACCAACCAATACAAAATATTTATCTGACTATTGATGAGCTACTGTTGTCTTTTTTATTTCTTATCACAGAAAATGGTGGAAATAAACTTGAAAGACAGTATATTGATTTTTTAAAAAATAAAATTTTATACATAGAGACACATGCGTTTGGTAGAGGAATGGGCTGAGTTGGATAGATTTAATTTTTTAATTTTTTTAAGTACATTTATAAAGCTGTTTTATTTTTATTTTGGTTTTCTTTTATATTATTATAATTTCAGATGCTACACCTGCTGTCCTTAGATGCCCTCTGCCATCCATCTGTAGGCAACCAAGAGTTCTCTTCAGCATGTTTAGTGTCAGTGGGCCAAAACTTTTCTGTTTTTGTTTGATTGAAAATGTTTTTATTTGATCTCACTTTTAAGGCCATTTCTATTATTTGGAGTATTCTAGACTAGAAATTTTTTTCTTCCAGTACTTTATGCTCCTCAGTTGACTTTTAGCTTCCATCATTTCTGCTGAAATGTCAACCATCAGTCTGATTATGGCTCCTTTGAGGGCAATATATTCTTTATTTTTGGTGGCTTTTATGCTTTCTTTTGGTCCTTTGTTTTCATTAGTTTTACGATTATGTACCGAACTGAGCTTTTTAGATTTCTGTTGCTTGGTATTTGAAACACTTTTTAAATATGACTTGATATCTTTCATCAGTTTTGGAAAATTCTTGTTCATTAACCTTCAGAGGTAGTTTTGCACTTACATTTTCCCCTTTAATGCCTCCAGTTATTCATATTTTTTTTCCTTTTACTCTGTGCCATATTTCTAGTATTCTTTTATTAATTATTCTTTTAATGTATTTCCATGCATATTTGCTTTCTCCGCTATTATCTGGATATTTTGAATGGTTTTATCTATCCTCTGGCAGGCAGATAAGATGGGAATAAACATCTTAAACCAATCAGAACCTAAGCAGGTAAGAGGTTAATTTCAACCTTTGCAAGCCTATGAACCCCAGGATATGTTATAGGACCCCAGGGTCTGAACACCTTGGCTATGTAGTAAGACCACTCCTCCTTTAAGGTTCCAGGATAATGAATTTTATGTCTGCAGTTTTGCAAGATTGATGAATACTCTGCCCTAAATTTCAGCAGCTTTCTTAATTATTTTCCTGCAAAGCTTAAGATTTTAACAAATGCTTTGAGAAAAGGGCTGCTGAGTGTTAAGACATACTTCCATCTGTCTCCCTTCTTACCAGGACATGAGACCCTTGTATTTGCCTTGACAAATGCATTGAGAGGAAATGTGGTTGGTAGAAGGTCAAGTTATTTCTCGGTGGTTTCTCTCCAACTAAGATACTGACTCTTCAAGTACTCGTTAGCTTTGCAACTCTTTTTTAAGTTGATTTTTTAAAAATTTATTTCATATTGGAGTATAGTTGATTTATAATGTTGTCTTAGTTTCAGGTATACAGCAAAGTGATTCAGCTCTACACATACGAATATCCATTCTTTTTCAGATTCTTTTCCCATAAGTTATTACAGAGTATTGAATAGAGTTCCCTGTGCTATACAGTAGGTCCTTGTTGACTATTTTATATATAGCAGTGTATATATGTTGATCTGAACCTCCTAATTTCTCCCTGTCCCTACCTTTCCCCTTTGGTAACCATGTTTGTTTTCTAAGTCTATGAGTCTGTTTCTGTTTGGTAAATAAGTTCCCTTGTATCATTTTTTTAGATCCCACTTATAAGTGATATCATATGCTATTTGTCTTTGTCTGACTTCACTTCACTTAGTATGATAACTGCAGCTCTCTTTAGATAGAGATTTATTTGCTTGTTTGTTTATGTTTACCCAGCTTTTCTAAATGTTACCAAAAGAAATATTAGGCTACTAACTGCCATTCTATCATAGTCAGAAACATAAGTACTTCTTTTATATTTTGAATTTAGTGACAAAAAATTTAGTCAAAGTGTTTAAAAGAAAGAAATTATACATATATGGTATAGTATAGATGAGTAATTATACCCACAGAGAGAGCAATGTAGCAACTGCAACGTAGTTTCAGAATTTTTAATCTGATTTTTTTATTTGCTCAGAAATAACATTATTCTTACAAAATTACCAAGTCTTTGACTTTAGAACAATCATTTTAAACAACCAATCTAAAGCTATTTTGTATAAAATAATAAATTCTAAGTAAAACCTTCTTAATGTGACTCAAATCAATTGTAATTAAGTTTCAACTAATAGCTCTTTCTTACTGAATCACAAACACACTATTAACTGAACAAAAAGTAGAGCAATATAATGCAGTAGCAATTTGACCTCTTTGTCACTGAGGTGAGATTTTTTACAGGCCTGTGGTTTTCTGAGTAATCTCCATTTCTCCCATTCAAAGTCCATTATGTAAAGATGGGAAAGTGTCAGTGCTCACTGCTGTTTGTGTTAGTTATAACTGTTATGGCTAAAATTGCCTAAAGCCTGACAAATTTCCTAAAAGGCGTCCTGTGGATGTACCCAACACTATAGTACATCTTTTCCTTTAACTTGGGGCATCAGCTAAACCTGCCTATGAGATATTGTCTCTGAATTCTTCATCAGTATCACTTCAGCATTTGATTACCATATCTGCTAGTTGCGTTCATATGATCCAAATCAGTCTTTGTTTACCCAAAAATGTGCATTGTCTTTTTTGAAAAAATATATATTGTGGTTTCTTTTGTACAAAATGAATTCAGTAGTGGATGGGGAGGATGCTCTTTTCCCAGTGCAGACAGTCCAGATCCATCACTGGACCCAACACAGCATGGCCTCAGCTCCACCCTGACGAGTGAGTTAGGTTGTCAGCACTGAACCTTCTGGGGCTGGAGAATTTTGCGTTTTCCCCACAGCCCCTTACAGGTTAATAATTGGCTTTAAGCATGATGAAGCCTAAGTGGAAAGTGTCTGGGTAAAAGATCAGTTACGTTTGCCCAGAAGAGAGTGAGGAGTTCGATTAAATTCTATGCTCAGTACTGGTTGGTCCTGACCCAGGAATGAGATGCATATTTGTCTTTTGAGATGACAGTCCTAACCTGTCCCTCAGTCCACAGTCTGCTGCCATGGTTGTGACCATGGTCCTGAAGACTACATCTATATCCATGGAAAACAGTTCATCGCATGGTAAACAACACGTGTACCAACTCTGAGCTTCAGGTGTGAAAGTGAAAGTGTTAGTCACTCAGTCGTATCCAATGCTTTGTGACCCTGTGGACTGTAGCCCTCCAAGCTTCTCTGGCCATGGAATTCTCCAAGCAAGAATACTGGAGTGGGTAGCCGTTCCCTTCTCCAGGGGATCTTCCTGATCCAGGGGTTGAACCCTGGGGTCTCCTGCATTGCAAGCAGATGCTTTACCATCTAGCCACCAAGGAAGCCTTCAGGAGCACCTGTGATAAAGCCAGACTTTCCTTCCAGTGGAACATCATGGCCACCAAGCCCGGGATTCATCCTAGTTGTGGGTATCAGTAGCTTGTTCCTTTATATTCCTTAGTAGTGCTCCTTGACGTGGGTGACTAGCTTTCACCAACAGTTGGGAGAACACCAGGGACACGCTGGAGGGCAGCTGAGCTCACTTGCCCACGAGGCTGCCTTCCTGTCCAAGACCTAAGCCTCTGTAGCTACACACCCAGTCTTCTCACCGGGAAGTCCGTAGAGTTCGTCTGACTGTGAGAATTGAGGCCCATGCAATGGGGCTGTGATGGAACTTCAGTCCCTCTTCTGATGTATCTGGTGGGAGGTAACTAGGCTCTTTCCCTGTGATTGTGGGGTGCCATCTGGAGCACTTTGGGGTTATAACCTTTACCCAAGACAGTCCTTGAGGAAAGAGCATATGTCCAGGGTCTTTCAAACCTGACCTAGAAGGCCATTTCATTTCTTCTTCAAAGACCTAAAAAACCAAATAATTTAGTCCTTAATTTTTTGTGACCTCAGTACGACTTAGTTTCGTTTCCACACACCATTTGGATTTGCCAGAAAGCCATCATGCCACTTTTCTCTTATGAGTACTAATGACCAAGAGGGTCTTATCATGGACCCGAAGGCTTTCTTGGATGACTTCAGTAAACATTCAGTTGTCTCCTAACTGGATTTGCATTTACCTAGATAATGGGATGTGAGTGGGGTGTAAAACTGGAGGGATCTGTCTGTCAGGTGGCATAGTGGTAAGGAATCTGCCTGTGAATGCAGAAGATGAAAGAGACTCAGGTTCGATCCCTGGGTCAGGAAGTGCCCCTGGAGGAGGAAATGGCAACCCATTCCAGTATTCTTGCCTGGAAAATTCCATGGACAGAGGAGTCTCAGGGGCTACAGTCCATGGGGTCACAAAGAGTCAGACACAGCTGAGCATGCACACATGCTCTATCTACTTCTGGTCTTCTCATTGGAGACCTCAAGTCCCATCCATTGCTGTATGTCTTGATGTATCCATTAGTAGACCATGTGCTCTGACAGACAGGAATGGTGTGGACTAAGGAAGAACTCAGGAGCCTGAATATCTTTCCCCTCCATATAATCCTGTGTCCCCTGCCCTCTCTGTCTGATGTCTCTGTCTGCCCTGATGCTCCACAGATGCTGTCCTGCTTGCAGTTTTTCTACTGAAGTTTTTAGATGATTAAAAAATTTATTCTGTACATTTTTTTTACAAACATCAATTTTGAGACACAATTCTGTAACTGCAAAATTGAAAAACTTTTAAGACTGAAATCCTCTTTGAGCCATTAAGTCACTCAGACTTTAACCATATTGGGTTCTGTTTTCTTGAGTGTTTTGTGAAAAGTCACACATCTAATGCAATTTTTCTTGAAATCTTCTAGTCTTTTGCTTTGTGGTATTGCATTGGAGCTTAAAGTCACACGTAGTTCCCCAAATACACAATTATCATACTAAATAACTAGCTGCCTTTTAATAAATTTTGGAACCAGTTAAGAGTATGGGAAATAGATGGGGAAACAGTGGAAACAGTGTCAGACTTTACTTTTTTGGTCTCCAAAATCCTTGCAGATGGTGATTGCAGCCATGAAATTAAAAGACGCTTACTCCTTGGAAGAAAAGTTATGTTCAATCTAGATAGCATATTAAAAAGCAGAGACATTACTTTGCCAACAAAGGTCCGTCTAGTCAAGGCTATGTTTTTTCCAGTGGTCATGTATGGATGTGAGAGTTGGACTGTGAAGAAAGCTGAGCACTGAAGAATTGATGCTTTTGAACTGTGCTGTTGGAGAAGACTCTTGAGAGTCCCTTGGACTCCAAGGAGATCCAATCAGTCCATCCTAAAGGAGATCAGTCCTGGGTGTTCATTGGAAGGACTGATGCTGAAGCTGAAACTCCAATACTTTGGCCACTTCATGCGAAGAGTTGACTCATTGGGAAAGACCCTGATTCTGGGAGGGACTGGGGGCAGGAGGAGAAGGGGACAACAGAGGATGAGCTGACTGGATGTCATCACCAACTTGATGGACATGAGTTTGGGTAAACTCTGGAAGTTGATGATGGACAGGGAGGCCTGGCATGCTGTGATTCATGGGGTCGCAAAGAGTCAGACACCATAGAGCAACTGAACTGAACTGAACTGAACTGAATAGTATGGGAAGTTTATGGTGCTCTGATAGTGGCTAGAATGAAATTTTCCAATTCTTTTATTCTGAAAATAGCAGTAAAGGTGACACGAGTTCATGTTTAATGAGTAATTATATGGCAGGCCCTGGGCTGTTTGGTTTGCCTGCATTATCTTGTTAGCCTTGGGACAACCGTCATCACCTCCATTTTACAGATAAGGAAAATAAAGGCTTAGGTTGATTAAATAGCTTTCCCAAGTCACATAGTTATTATGTGGTAGTGCCCTGAATTAAACCCAAACCTGACAAATTCCACAACTAAGTTTTTTAACAATTATGCTATAAGATAATGCAAGCTTGGAATCTGAAACATTTTCTCAGTGTACCCATGTGAAAAAAAAAAAAAAACTAGCAGTGGCTAGTTTTCTTATTTATTAGTCCTGGCATATATGACATCATGTTTCCAAGCCTTTTCACATTTTATTTGTTGTTGTTGTTGTTTAGTCACTAAGTCATGTCAGACTCTTTTGCAATCCTGTGGACTGTAGCCTGCTAGGCTCCTCTGTCCATTGGATTTTCCAAGCAAGAACACTGGAGTGGGTTGCCATTTTTTTCTCCAGGGGTTCTCCCTGACCCAGGGGTAGAACCTGTGCCTCTTGTTTTGGCAGGCAGATTCTTTACCACTGAACCACTTGCTAAAGTGTTACATTTTTAGGGACTGAGTTTAAATCCAATTGTACAGTGTCTGGGAAAACACTGTCCTTATTCCTTCCTTTTTAGTTCTTATCTGTATTTATCAATGTCAATTTCAGGAAAACTCACCCAATCTTTATCTTTCTTTCCCTTTTCAAGTCTATTTTAAACAAGACTGTTCCAAGGTCTGCCTCTTGATTTATATTTTGTGTGCGTCTGTGTGGTTTTTGATAGAAACCATCTCTAACCATGAGAAATCATCCCTTTGTTTTCCATTACTGTGTTTTTGTCATTTTGAGGATGTAAGAGAACTGAAATGATAGAGTATTTGATCTTTGGAGATTGGCTTCTTTCACTCAGTATCAATACTGCTGAGATTGATCCACAGTATTTTGTGTTTCAATAGTTTGTTCCTTATTTACTGATGAGTAGTATCCCATAGTGTGGATGAACCACATGCTGCTTAATGTCTGGGTTATTTTCAGATTGTTACCATCACCAACAACACCACTATAAACATTTGTGTACCAATTTTTGTGTGAACATAAGTCTTCATTTATCTGGGATACATGCCCAGAGTGTAATTGTTGAGTCATATGCTAGTTGCACATTTATTTATTTTTAGTTTTTAAGAAACTGCTACAACTACCTTTCCTCGTGACTGTAGCACTTTATAGCCTTAGCAAAAATACATGATCAGGTTTTCTACATCCTTATCATAAAAGGACATTGGAACATAGAATAAGGTAGCATCTGTACCTTCATACCATTATTATTTTTTATTCTAAAATTCAGCCATTCTTCTAGTAGTGATATCTCATTGTGGCATTCATTTGCGTTTCTCCAGTGGCTAATGATGTCAGGCATCATTTTATGTGCTTATATGCATCTGTATATCATCTTCCAGTGACTGTCTCCTTATGTATTTGGCACATTATCTAATGTGCTTTTGTTCTTGTTTTTAACATTGAGATTTGAGAGTACTTTAAGTATCTATATACTAGTCATTTGTCTAATGTGGTTTGCAAGTATTTTTTTCACATCTGTGGCTGGTCATTTCATCTTCTTAAACAAATCACTTGCAGGGTAAAAGTTTTAATTTTGATGAAATTTTGATGAAATATCATTTTTTTTTCTCTTATAGCAACTTTTTAAAAAGGAAAAAAATAAAGCATAGAGAAAACAAGCGATTTACTCAAATCCTCACAGCAAAGAAAGCCAGCTAATTAACTTCTTTTGCTTCTAGTTATAGCTTCAAAAGCCTAATGGGCTACAGTCCATGGGGTCACAAAGAGTCAGACATGACTGAGTGGCTAACACATACATACATACATGCATACAGTCATACTGTTTCCATCTGTCTGGGCCATTCTTATTTCTGTTGATATATAGGTATACTATAGATTTCTTCTTGTGTATTTTTGATTAAATGCATGAATGCTTATCATGACCTTCTATAAATCATCTGTTCTTATATACAGTTAATCACAATTTGAACTATTTTTCATTTTATTTTTCATCATTCCAAATAATGAAGGACAGGGAAGCCAGGCATGCTGCAGTCCATGGGGTCACAAAGAGTTGGACCCGACTGAGCAACTGAGCAACAACAAGACTTACTTACAATGTGTCATCTCTGCTGCTAAGTCACTTCAGTCGTGTTCGACTCTGTGCGACCCCATAGACGGCAGCCCGCCAGGCTCCCATGTCCCTGGGATTCTCCAGGGAAGAGTTCTGGAGTGGGGTGCCATTGCCTTCTCCCGTGTCATCTCTAGCCACTGATAAAACACTTATTGCCTTTGTGGTGATTACAGTTAGGTGGGTCTGTCTTGAATTCCAGATTCAAGATGAGTTAATTATGTGAGAAGCAAAAAGAAAAAAAAAATTCCATTAAGAATGACTGGATTTGTGGAGAAGATAGATCCCCAAGCCAATACTCAACTCTGTAATGATATAAGTATTCATATAGTTATTATAGTGCAAATGAATCTTAATGGTTTATCAACTGTAGAATCAAACTTTAGCCAAAAGATGGAGGGCCAGCTTTAGTGACAGTGACAGAACCTTTAGTGACAGAACCTACTGGAAATGTTATAAAGTTGAAAATATATAAGTAAATTTATAGCTCACGGAAGTCAGGAGGTGAAATTTAAAATGAGGACAGAACATGAAATATAAATTTATTAATATTATTGTTTATGAATGGTATTTAAACTTATGGATGTTATTAGATATATATTCATAAATGTTTAAATATACATTTATGGATATTATTCTAAAATATAAAATAGTTTGAACCATATGAAACTGCCTATATCTGACGGTTTTTTTTAATACAAAATGACTATTTCATATGATTCAACCTGGTGCTAGTGGTGAAGAACCCACCTACCAATGCAGGGAAGACCCCCTGGAGGAGGGCACAGCATCCCACTGCAGTATTCTTCCCTGGAGAAGCCCACTGACAGAGGAAGCTGGTGGGTTACAGACCAGAGGGTCTCAAAGGGTTGGACATGACTGAAGTGACTTAGAACACATGCAATACTAAAATAACAGTCATCATTAGGTGGAAAATACAGAAGATTGGGAAGAGATATGAGTATATGAGATGGAGGTCCTTATCATTCATAGCAGGGCACCAATAGAAAAGTGTCTCAAGGATCATATTAAAATATTTTTTACAGTTAATCTTTGTAATTATTAACTTTCAGGTACCAATCACATTCATATTGAACCTGTCCTCATATTTGTTTAGCTTTTTTGATGCGTAATTGACTAGTAAATTGTAAGATATTTAAAATGAACATTGTGGTGATTTGATACAGGTCTTCATGGTGAAAGGATTCCTCCCATCTAGTTAAAAATCCACCATCTCGCATCTTTATTTTTTTTTTGTTTTGATGAGAACATTTAACTTCTCCTCTTTTAGCAAATTTCAACTATAAAATACAGTTTTTCAACTATAGTCACCATGTTATACATTAGATCTTCAGCTCTTATTCATCTCATAGTTGAAGGTTTATACTCTTTTAGCAACCTCTCACTGGTTTCCCTAAACCCACATCCCGGCTCTTATGAACCACTTTTCTACTCTCTATTTCTATGAGTTTGATTATTTCTTTAGGTTCTATATGTAGGTTAGGCCATACAGCATTTGTCTTTCTGGTCTGGCTTATTTCACTTGGTCTAATGTCCTCAGGGCTCAACCATGTTGTTACAAATGGTAGAATTTCCTTCTTTCTCATGGTTGAATAATATTCGTGTGTGTGTGAGTGTGTGTGTGTGTGTGTGTGTGTGTTGGGCTGGACAAAAAGTACGTTCAGATTTTTCTGTAACATCCTATGGGAAAACCCAAAGGAAATTTTTGACCAACCAATACTTCACATCTTCTTTATCCATTCATCCATTGATGGATATTTGGGCTGTTTCCCTGTCTTTGCTCTTGTGAATAATGCTGCAATGAACATGGGAGTGTGGCTATCTCTTTGATATCCTCTTTTCATATTCTTTGAATATATATCCAAAAGCGGGAATTCTGGATCATATGGCAGTTCGATTTTAAATTTTTTAGGAAACACACAGATGTAAATACTTCTTTTGTCTTCTTTTAATAGTATTTATATTAAAGATTTCTAATTTTAATAATACTTTTCATTTGCAGCATTGCCTTTCTAAGACTGATTGCCAGAAATGGCTGGGAATAATTTTTCCTATAGTAACAAATACCTGACAACAGTAATAATGAAAAGGCAGAATTAAATAATTGATGCAGCTTCTTCTGGAATCAACCTTGCTTTTGTTTGATTTGATTTATCTTCCCGGCATTTCCACTGACATAACCTGTCCATAAAATTGTAGTATAAAACAAAACATCAAGAACACAAGAAAATGCATATTACTTTCTGCTTGCAAAAATTCTTCCTTAGGTAAAATTCATGTCTGAAAATTAATTATTGATGAACTAATAAAAAGATTCATATCTCAGAGTCAAATCTGATTGTTTTTACAGTAAATTACCCAAGGCAGATGGAATTTTCTAGTTGATGGGATGTTGTAGTTAAAAGCATTTGAGAAAGATATTAACATGATGACACATTACTTTCACAGTGTGTGCCATTTAAATTTTGCTAAACTACCCCAGTCATTTGGAAGGAAGTGATTGAAGCCTCAGATCTGAGGTTATTTAGACCCCAATTTAAGTCCTGACCTTCACATCCACTAACTTGATAACCTTGTACAAATTACTTAATATTTCTAATCCTCAGGCTTCTCATCTGTAAACTGAGGATAAGAGTGTCTAGCTAACAGTACAATTGATAAGGTTTATAAAACAAATATGTCACAGGGCCAGGAGCATAATATTCTTTCACTAAGTGGTGGGATCACAGCTAATAATTTATTACTGAAGGTTCAATATGGAAATTGAATCAAAGCTCACAGGTTGTTTCTAAGTGAAATGACTGTAACTTTTTTCATTGAAATCATGTTCTGTATCACTAATGGAGATGCCCTGGATATACCTGCATTATAAAATAGATAATGCCCTTGACCCTAAAGATGTTGTTTAAGTTTTAAAGAGAGAGAGTGATGTGATTAAAGGCTAGTTTTAGAGGCGAAAAACTAATGGCTTCTGCTGTAGTCCTTCCCATCATTTTGTAGTAGAATGAGGACCCCTCTGAGGGGGGAAGTAGAAGAAAAGAAAGCACGTGATAGCTGCAGATGGGAGTAAGCAGAGCTATTGTGTACCAAGGCAACTTTGACAAGATAACAGTCATTAGGAAATGGATTTCATGACGACCAGCATTCCCATGTATTTTTTTTTCTTTGTTTTTATTCTAGCAGCAATAAAGAGAGAGGATGTACAAGACAAAAGAGAGAGTAGGATTTATCCAGAATTCATCCAGATGTGGTGGAGAAATAAAGGTGTATGCTCAGTCACTTGGTACTTATCTAAAAATTCTATGATAGGAACTGTGTCAAAGAGAGAGTTCCAAAGCAAAAACCTTAACACAAAAAATATGATAAGAACACATTCCTACCTATCTTAGAATTTCATTACAAACTGATGAGGAAAATAATCCATTTCACTGTGGATTAGATTTAGGGATAATTGTTGTTTAGGGATAATTTCAGTTGTTAGGAATAGGGTTTGTAGGAAGGGATCTCCTTGAAATGGTTTGATTGTTTTTGACCCACTATCTGTAACATAATTCATCTTCAAAGGCAAACTCAATGAGCAAAGTTTTGATTTTTCTAAGTAGCAGCTTTCTTTAAATAATAACTTATAAAACAGTTAAAGCCAATTAAGAGCAAATCTGATTTAAAGTATTAAAAAAACAGCACGTCATTTAGCTTTAAAACTTTAAAACAACACAGAAACAAAAACAAAGAACACACTAGAATATATTGTTTTGAGAGTCTTACTGCTTGTTGTTGTTAAGGCAATAGTAGTGTCTGACTCTTTGTGACCCCATGGACTGTAGCATGCCAGGCTTCCCAGTTCTCCACTATCTCCCTGAGTTTGCTCAAACTCATGTCCATTGAGTTAGTGATGCTATCTAACCATCCTCTGTTGTCCCTTTCTCCTCCTGCCTTCAATCTTTCCCAGCATCAGGGTCTTTTCCAGTGAGTCAGCTCTTCGCATAAGGTGGCTGAACTACTGAAGCTTCAGCTTCAGCCTCAGTCCTTCCAGTGAATATTCAGGGCTGATTTCCTTTAGGATTGACTGGTTTGACCTGGCCATTTCAGGTTGTGTTCTCTATCATACAGACTCAGAAATGGAGGTGAGAACCTGCTGTGTATTTATTACAGACTGGAAGAGAAAGTTAGGAAGCAGGATTGGTGAGAGCATCAAGGTGAGTTGTCGTGCAAACTCCAGGGTAACCTTGGCTGATCCCATAGGATGCCCAGAGCTTAGCCTGACTCCAGATTTACCTGACTTGGGACACAGTGACTAGACTTTCTGCTCCAATATCAATTAATCATTTGCTGTGTTACCACCCCAACAGTTGAGGTGAGGGGACTGGCAGCTGAAAGCTGTCTTCTGTCCACATGGGCAGCAGCTGATGCAATCAAGCCTTAACTGAAGAGGGATCTGAGTGATATATTACAGTACCAACAAAAAGTTTTCTCCAAACCCTTAGCTACAATTATAACAAATTTTCTCAGTTCAGTTCAGTTGCTCAGTAGTGTTTGACTCTTTATGACCCCATGGACCGCAGCACACCAGGCCTCCCTGTCCATCACCAACTCCCAGAGTCTACTCAAACTCATGTTCGTTGAGTCGGTGACACCATCCAACCATCTCATCCTCTGTCATCCCCTTCTCCTCCTGCCCGCAATCCCTCCCAGCATCAGGGTCTTTTCTAATGAGTCAGTTCTCCCATTAAGGTGGCCAAAGTATTGGAGTTTCAGCTTCAGCATCAGTCCTTCCAATGAATATTCAGGACTGATCTCCTTTAGGATGGACTGGTTGGATCTCCTTGCAGTCCAAGGGACTCTCAAGAGTCTTCTCCAACACCACAGTTCAAAAGCATCAAGTTTTCAGCTCTCAGCCTTCTTTATATTGCAACTCTCACTTCCATACATGACTACTGGAAAAACCATAGCTTTGACTAGATGGACCTTTTTTGGCAAAGTAATGTCTCTGCTTTTTAATATGCTGTCTATGTTGGTCATAACTTTTCTTCCAAGGAGGAAGTGTCTTTTAATTTCATGGCTGCAATCACCATCTGCAGTGATTTTTGGAGCCCAAGAAAATAAAGTCTCTCAACTGTTTCCCTTGTTTCCCCATCTATTTGCCATGAAGTGATGGGACCAGATGCCATGATCTTAGTTTTCTGAATGTTGAGCTTTAAGCCAACTTTTTCACTCTCCTCTTTCACTTTCATCAGAAGGATCTTTAGTTCTTCACTTTTTGCCATAAGAGTGGGTGTCATCTCCATATCTGAGGTTATTGATATTTCTCCCAGCAATCTTGATTCCAGATTGTGCTTCATCCAGCCCAGCATCTTGTGTGATGTACTCTACATATAAGGTAAATAAGCAGGATAACAATATACAGCCTTGACGTACTTCTTTCCTGATTTGGAACCAGTCTCTTGTTCCATGTCCGGTTCTAACTGTTGCTTCTTGACCTGCATACAGATTTCTCAGGAGACAGGTCAGGTGGTCTGGTGTTCCCATCTCTTGAAGAACTTTCCACAGTTTGCTGTGATCCACACAGTCAAAGGCTTTGGTGTAGTCAATAAAGCAGAAGCAAAACAAATTATCTAGAGTTGTATAATTGTTATGGGGCATCCCTCTTTTTTCTGTTAGCCTTTGTACCATCGCTTCCTTTCCCAAGGACTCAAAAATGTAATTTTCGGGGGCCCGCCAACATCTTCATTTCTATTTCAGTTTCACTAAAGACGTTTTAAAGGGTCATGGACTTAAGTGCGCCAGTGAACCTTTAAACATAATGCTGAGATAGTAATTGGGAAGCATGGCTTTGAACTCATGGGGCATTATTTCCTTCTTAGTTAGATTCATGTCTTCCTTTTTATTCTTCAGAAAGAGGGCAGAATCTTAGAAATGTTCTTCTAAATACGTAGTAGAAGAAAAAGAGATAGATGTGAGAGGAACTAGGCCTTTTAGCACCTGTCAGATTGAAAGCAGCCTATACTCAGAGAATCAGACACTTCGTGTGACCAAAAGGGTGTCAGACTCTTCTTTTGAAAATAAGTAAAAATCACATTTGTAGATCAACAATTTGCAAGCCAAAATTTATAACATTTCATCGAGGATTCAAAATATCGTTTCAAAGGACTTTTTAAGCCTTTCATTAATCATGGTCAGCTAGGTGGGTTTTTTTTTCTCCTTTGTTTCGGAAACAGAATTGACACAAATGAGAGCGGTCATGATTCGACTTGGAAGGATGAAAGAGTTTTCTATTTGTTTGCCTTTGGATGTGGCATCGCAGTGAGCATCCGTTGGGTTGGGGGTGTGGCTTAGTCGCTGAGTCATGTCTGATGCTTTGTGACCCCATGGACTGTGTCCCACCAGGCTCCTCTGTCCATGGGATTCTCCAGACAAGAATCCTGGAGTGGGTAGCCATGCTCTTCTCCAGGGTATCTTTCTGACCCCCTTGGGTTAGTATAAATTAACTTAGTCCCTTTGTACTTCACAGTAGGTCCAGAACAGAGTCTTCTCCGTGATATGGGTGTGACAAGAGAGAGGAACACAAGTGTCCTCAAGTAGTCTGCAATGTTTCACTTTGTTTCATATTGCTCATTTGCTTTTTCTCTAAAAAGATACTAGAATTTATGATTACTGTTCAGGTATATTAGATGGACTTCTTGATTTTCACCTAATTAAAGCTGCAATACTGCTATCATCATCCTCATCATAATTACTATGTTGCTGACAGAGGCTGAAAAGTGAGTGTGATACTTTTAAGGACCCATATTTTAGGGAACGGTTTGCTTTTGATCAGTCTCCAATCTAAATACTCAAATGGAATGTGTCATAAGAATCAGTAGCTCTTCTGTGCATATGGAGATCTTAATGAGCTTCAGTGGCAATCAGGAAGGAAGAGTCTGAGGTCTGGGAAGTATTGTCGCAATTTGACAAATTCTATATATACAGTGGAACGGGGGGGTGGGCGGAGCGAGAGGGGGTGTTTGACTCAGTCTGAAATCTTCATCAAATATAAAGAAAGGGCAGGGGAAGAAGTTGGCATATATAATAATTGCAATTTTTTTCTTAAGCCATCTGGATATATAAGATGCCCCAGAAATCATTTATTCTATAAACTGGTGGCAGTAATTTTCTGCAGTTTGTTTCATAGAGGTTACTAAGGTTAGAGTTTTTTTTTAATTAATTTATTTTTTATTGAAGGATAATTGCTTTACAGAATTTTGCTGTTTTCTGTCAAACCTCAACATGAATCAGTCATAGGTATATATATATCTCCTCCCTTTTGAGATGTATGAAAAGAGTAACATGGAAACTTATATTAACATATGTAAAATAGATAGCCAACAAAGAATTTGCTGTATGGCTCAGGAAACTCAAACAGGGGCTCTGTATCAACCTAGAGGATTGGGATGGGGAGGGAGATGGGAGGGAGCTTTAAAAGGTTAGAAATTTGATTAGACAGTTCTCTGGGAACAAGACTTAAAATTTTAGCACATCCTAGTGCTCCAGGTCAGGAGATGCTCGCAAGGTGCAGCGTAAGACCCAGGGAACCAAGGAACCAAAGCCTTTGGAATGAGAAAGGAAGACACAGGGGTTTATGTTTAGATGCGGTGGTGGTAGGGAGACGTACTATCTCCTCCCCACCTCCTGCATCTATCAGATAAAACTGGGAAGAGCAAGAATCACACAGCAAAAGTTTTCATAGGTCAAATACACTGACTTCAGAAGTTAATAGAAGCAAAGGGAAGAACTATTCAGATACGTGGATGTTATTGCAGTTGTCCAAGGTATTCATTCATTCATTCTTCATTGTTTGTACTAAATTCCCAGTATACCTGGTTGCAGCTGTGTATATGATCTGCAAATGGTGCTGCTTAGGCACTCAACATGTCCAACTCTCTGGGACCCCACAGACTGCAGCCCACCAGGCTCCCGTGCCCCTGGAATTTTCCAGGCAAGAATACTGGAGAGGGTTGCCATTTCCTTCTCCAGGGGGTCTTCCCGACCCAAGGATCGAAAGTGTGTCTCTTATGTCTCCTGCATCGGCAGGCAGATTCTTTACTACTAGCATCATTTTGTATCAATAAAGGTTTGATGAGGTACCAGTAGGTACCTGGGAAATGATAATAGCAACATCCACCCCCCCTCCCCATTTAGCTTATTTTTCCTTTTGTTTTTAATCACACTCAATGATCACCTTGTTCTGTACAGTTATATCAAGACACCACCTGTTGATTTGTGTTACAATTGAAATTTGGGCTTTCCAGGTGGTGCTAATGGTAAAGAACCTGCCTGCCAATGCAGGAGACATAAGAGACAGGCATTGGAATGCTGGGTCGGAAAGATCCCCTGGAGGGGGGCATGGCAACCCATTCCAGTATTCTTGTCTAGAGAATTCCATGGATGGAAGAGCCTGGTGGGCCATAATCCATAGGGTCAGAAATAGTCAAATATGACTGAAGGGACTTAGCACAGTTGAAGTTAGCATGTGGAGATCACACTGTCCATATTCCTACTGATGACAGTGCAGCGTGTCAAAGATGAAGGAGGAGGAAAAGGAATACTTGATAACTCTTCATTTGCAATATACTTCTAAAATTTCTGTTTATGCCAAGTCTTAGTTGCAATGTGTGGAATCTAGCTCCCTGTCCAGGGATGGAACCCAGGCCCCCTTCCTTGGGAGCACAAAGTCTTAGACACTGAACTGCCAGGAAAGTCCCTGCAATATTCTTAATTGTTTGACGTTCTTATATACCAGCAACATTTCGGACTTCTCTGGTACCTACTGTGGAGTCTTTCCATATTTTCTATTTAGAAGGTCTTTTGTTCAGTTAAATGTCCAATAGGCTTCTAACTGAGCTCATCCAACTCAATCAAGGCCTCATTCTCTCTATCAAACTTTCCTTCTATTTTCCCAACGTTATGCTCTGAGTTTAGTCTCTGCTCCTACCATCTTCGTACTCTACCCTTGTGACACTTCTGATGCTTTTCAGTTTTACTTAAGGATGGCTTTGCCTTGATCTCAAGAAATGCATTTTTATTTTTCTATGAGACAGTGTTAGAAGAGTGATATTTCTCACAATTACGTATATTAAGAAGAAGAATTCTACTCACAGGGATTAACTGAGAGGTTTCCTTCTTAGGGCCTTTGCGTTTACATTGGGTTGGCTCTTCTGACTTGTTATCATGATGTTCATTGTAAAATATAAAATGCGGGGCTCTTGATAGAAAATTTGAAGTCATAGGTTTCAGAATTTGGGATGTATTTGGTAATACCCAGGCTATTAATACTTCACTATTATCCAGAGTCCCAGCTTAAAAAAGAATAATCTTCGAAAATGACACAAAATATACCTTACAAAAGAATAGAATTTAAGGATCACATATTGTTGAAATAAGAGTCTCTCTCCAACCAGGCACTAGAACCTTGTACCTGCAGGAGGCGTTCCATAGGTAGGTGTCCTTACTGCAAATGGAAATGGAAATCATGGGATTATATTTGGAGGAATAGAGGTTAATAAGTCAAGGATCATCCAGTGAAGGCTTTACTCAGGGGACACAAAGTTTTCTACGGCATGGTAGCAGCAGTAAAGATATCTTTACTTGATTATATAAGCGGACGTGGGATTTGCCATCGATGGAAATGGGTTCCTCCGGCAGCATATTTCCATTGCAAGAGTTCATAAAAATAATTTATACTAAATCCAGAGACAATGCTTCCTCCTTATAAAACAATAAATACTAACCAGTAGTGTTCATTACTTCAGATAATAAAAATAGTATGAAACATTTTCAGTAGGAGCTGTAGTAGGAATCTGAACTCTTTCATAGACTATTCTAAGGGCATTGGAGAAGAGCCATGAGTTACCTTTCAGATTTGAAATTCTCTAATCTTTTTATGATATATTGATAATAATCTGTGCCATATAAAAACAAAATAAAAACAGTTTGAAACTGTCAAAACATTTTTGACAGGAACCTATATATATTATATATATATATATATATATATATATATATAATTATGCATGTATGTATAATTGATCATCTACAGTTTCTTAATGTAATTCTTAAGTTGTTAAGATACGTCCTTGTGGAAATATTTTAATTACCTTTGGTGTGTCTTTTTGTGTGAAATGACTTGGATACATTACTCCCAAACCTGTTTTCCCACTTCTAAAATGGATACACTCCCTTGCTGGGATTGTTAGGAAGATTCATTTCATATAGGGGAAAACACTTTGAAATAGTAAAGCATTAAGTATATACTAAAATTCTCTCTGCAGTTGTTATTCACTTTACCTGTTATAGTTCTTCAAATTATCAAGTGTAATCTTGATAATTTTTAGTTACTTTTAAATTTATTTTTAACACACAAGCATTCTATTATTATACATTCACAAAGTGAAATTCGAGGACATGAATTAATAAAATTTTAAAATACATAAAAATCTTTTTAAAGGGAATGCTTTGACTCAGATGATAAAGAGTCAATGCAGGAGACCTGGGTTCAGTTCCTGGGTCAGAAAGATCCCCTGGAGAAGGGAATGGCTACCCACTCCAGTATTCTTGCCTGGACAGTTCCATGGACAGGGGAGCCTGGTGCACTACCATCCATGGGGTTGCAAAGAGTCAGACACAACTGAGCAACTAACACTTCATAAATCTTTTTAGTTAAAACTATTTCTCAATAAAAGTAATGACTCTTCACAAATCAGTCATAACTTTTTTTCCCTGTTAATAAGAACTGATATCCATTCTTTATAGTTCTTTTCAATTGATATTGAAATGCCAGCATAGTTCAGGAATAAAGAGTGTGTGATCTAGAGCCAAATTCCTTGGGTTTATACTCAGTTCTACTACTTACTAGTTGTATGATCATCAGGAAATATCTTAATCTCTTTGTGCTTCAGTTTCATCATATAAAGTATGTATAATAGTGTTGCTTTCTCTTGGAGTTGTTGTGAGAATTAAATGAGATAATGTATATAAAGCATGTAGCAGAGAGCCTAGCACATACTAGGCACCCTGTGAGTGCCAACTTTCTTTACTGTGGTCCTTTATGGAAGTTTCTAATCCATTTCCCCTTACTTCCTCCAGGGTAGTTTCTACTTCCTAATACAAAGAAGGTTTCTTAACCATCTGGACTATTAAGAATCTTACTATCTAGATTTAACCTTCCAGATGATTCTGCATTTGCACATGATTTTGTGGCCTCTAGAGTGCAGTCCTCAGGGGCCATATTCCATTAACTAGAAGATCTTGAAGTCCAGTGTTACTAAGAGGTATATCTTGATGACCTTTGTAGTGACCTCTGCATGCATCTCACAACTACCTCCCAGTGCTCCAGAGCGAGGGGTCTACTTCCTTCTAGCCTTATAGTTTTGGCTCCAGCTCCTTCTCTGCCAATGTTGTTCTCTTTAATCTTCCCATGCTCACTCCTCTTGTCATTGAGACTACAACAAACTTCCTCCACCACACTAATGGAACTAAAGTAGCCACATGAGTCCTGCGTAACACATCACCAGTTTTATTTGTCTGCACTTCCCAATGATTTTCATGATTTTTTTGTTAAATGTGTTTCTATCTCCCCATCCTAAATTCTACAAGTTCCATAAAAACAGTGGCCACATCTGACTTATTCACTTACCACAGTATTCTCAGCATATTTTCACCTACGAACTATGCAATACATATTTTTTGAATGCATAAATAAAAACGATGAATCATTTACTTCAAGTAAAATGGCAAAGCCATTTTCATATATCTAGAGTACCTTTCCCACATTTCTCTATTTGTCAAAATGGTACTCATTCCTATTCTGTGAAGTTCTTTAAGATTCACACAAGAAAAATTTCATTTTTCTTCTATGTGCTCCTATAATATACAATTTCCTTAAATGCAAAGGCTTTTGTTAGATATGATTTGGTAAGAGAAAATACTTGAGTGTTTGGCCAATACTAGGCAGTAACAGTTTTCTAATAGGTCTCACCCCATATAGCTTGAAGGAGATTCTTTTGCTTTTCTAAAAGATTTTTCTTTTTAAGATGAGTTGAGAAGCATTACGTTCATAATGTGGGAAGGGAATGCATGTGTTTATTATATAGCTTATATCTTATACATGAAAACTTACAAAATCTAAAATATGTACTGGATTTTAGCATTCAGTTACCTTTAACTAAAAACTTAGAGGAAGCCTTTGATACATGTGACAAAATGTAATGGTTCCTGGCAAAGTGTGCATTCTGCTTTTGACAATCTATTTATCATCATTTGTTTACCACTTTAGTGTTCCACACAGTCCTGCTTAGGAACAGTCTTTTCTTTGTCTAGAGGTTGCTAACAAAAATTGTGTACTTAATCTCCATTTGCTCTTGTAAATAGCTCAAATGCACACTTAATTCATTCACTTATGTGACAAAACAAAACTGATTATTATAGGGTAGGTAGTGGGAATACAGAGAGCAGGAAACAGTCTTTACTGTTAAGGAGGTGCTGTATTATCAAATCACTTCAAGTAGATTTGGAGCTAGGGTGGGACTGAAAGAAGCTCAGTGAATTACAGTGGAGATTTTAAATGCTCGGAGAATCTATTTGCTCAAAACTTGAGACTATAGCTGCAGGGAATGGCAATAAAACACCTATCTAAACCTGCCATTGCTAGCAGGGAGGAGGGTCAGGAAATTCTTTCAAGAGTAGGCAAAGCTTGCATTGATTCTTCAATTCAGGTGGAGCTAACCAAGTTGAGCAATTGTATTCTTACAGCTCTGGCTGCTGAGCAAAAATGTACAATCCTGAAGTTGCCAGTACATTTTTTATGACACTAACTTTCTGTTTTCTCAGGTCCTCTTCTCTTTATTTTATATGCAGCCATTGTGAGCATTCTTTTCCTTTGAGTTTTGTTTCAATGTTGAGAAGATTCTAATGTTTCTAATCATTGGCAGAATTTCCAAATACAATCTACCTTGAAAACAGAACTTTACATGAAAGCTGTAACACTTGAAAGGCTCACATACTTAAAAGTCTTTCTAGGCTATGTGAGTTTACAAACATATTGATTACCCCATGGCTATAGACCTCACAGCCACTTCCTTTTGTGCATATTCCTAGAATAGCACTGATTCACAAGTAAGAGATTTTTTTTTTTTTTTTTTGAGGAAAGAGCATGCCCTATACAGGCTTCCCAGGCAACTCAGTGATAAAGTATCTACCTGCCAATGCAGGAGACCTCGGTTCAGTCCTTGGGTCAAGAAGATCCCCTGGAGGAGGAAATGGCAATCCACTCCAGTATTCTTGCCTAGGAAATCCCATGGACAGAGAAGTCTGGAGGGCTCAAAAGTGCACAATCTTAATTCATGGGATCGCAGGAGTTGAGCGACTGAGCACGCATGCCCACATGCCCTATCCACCTTAAATTTACTAGCTCTTGTCAAATACATATTAAAATCTCAGCAATAGTCTTTGAGTGAACAAATATTTTGTTATTTTACCAAATGTTGATTTCATGATATTTTATGGTAAATATTAATTGCTTTTCATGCACCAGGATACTCATTAATATTTACATGTTGTGATTTAAGTTTGGGGGTATTTCTTCAACATTATTAAGACAAGCAAGGGCTTGTCACTTCACTTTAGGGGATCTAGCATAAGCTTTACATCTTTTATCCCACATAGTAATTTGTTAATAACCAATCTCCCTTGGACTATGAACATCAGAAAAAAAAAAAAACAAAAAAAAAACAATGGAAAGGTGGGGAAGAAAAGGAGATGATCTAAATAATATTGGAAATTAATGCTTTGTCTAAATATTGCAAGGCTGAGACACAAAGAACTGTACACAACCATTGTGCTCTGGTTGGTAAATCTGTTTCTCACTGGGATGTGGTCTAGCAATTCAGAAACTCCATTATGTGTATATTGCATGCGTGCTAAGTTGCTTCAGTAGTGACCAATGCTTTGCGACCCTATTGACTGTAGCCCACCAGGCTCCTCTGTCCATGGGATTCTCCAGCCAAGAATGCTGGAGTAGGTTACCATGCCCTCCTCCAGGGGATCGTCCCCACCCGGGAACTGAACCTACGTCTCCTGTGTCTCCTGCACTGCAAGTGGACTCTTTACCGCCGAGCCACCAGGGAGGCCCCTGTGTATACTAAGTGCAACAGACAGACTTCTTAACTTAAAAGCACAATCTACAAGTTGAGAATTATTTTGGTTGACAAAACTGAAGACTTAAGCCCAGAATGCAGCCTCTCGGATAGCTCTGAGAGATTGCTTGGAGGGTAAAGGGTATACAGGATATACAGGAGCTTTTGCAACAAAGACCAGGTAGGAACTTCAAAAGATTTCTGTTAAGGAAAACCAGATATCTCAAGTTACTGAAGTTAGTGCTTTTTTTATGTGTGGGAAGATACAAAAGTCTGGGCTCATTGACATTGTTCCTTTGATATGCACGCAGCTCTCTGGGGCCAGTATCTTGTGTTTTCCCATCCTAAGTCTCCGTGGGGCACACTACTTGGGGTGGCTGTAGTGGCTGGTGGCTCGATAGCACCATCCCATTTCTATCCTGAGTTCTCTCAGAGTTCACCTTCTGGTCACCTGTAATGTGATGGCTTGATACTGTAAACAACATTCTTTGTTTACTGATATGGCAAGGAACATTTGTTTCACTCTCAGGTTAATATGTTATAAATATATAAACGCCAAACTTCTTACTGTCAGAAAAAGAAGTTACAAGTAAGCAAGGGGAAATGCTAGAATGAACATCAGGAATGCTACAGAAGCAGTAAGCACAGCAAGCATTCAGATATTAATTTCTAAATATCACACTCCAATTAAAAATCTGGACTCCTTTGAAAAATGTTTACTTCTAGGACTGAGGCAAGGGGGGGTAGAAGATGAGCCTGGTGCATCTTATAGTGTTAGAAAGCAACAAGTGTTAGTCACTCAGTTGTGTCTGAGACCCCATGGACAGTATCTCACCAAGCTCCTCTGTCCATGGGATTCTCCAGGCAAGAATATTGGAATGGGTTGCCATTTCCTTCTCCAGGGGATCTTCCTGACCCAGTGATCGAACCCTGATCTCCTGCACTGCTGGCGGATTCTTTACCATGTGAGCTACCAGGGAAGCCCCAGAAAGCAACAAAGTGCTCAGTAAATGAATAAAAAGTATCTGAGCATCGCAAAAGAACACCTGTGCCAACCTGAAAGACTTCCCAATGGCCAAAGTTGAAACAGCTGGAACAGCCAAAGCAATTATAGTACTATGTTATAATTCAACAATAAAATAAAGATCTCCAAATCCATAATGATATAAATAAATAATTGAATAAATAAATAAGAGTTGAAAGGATATAGTTCCCTTAAAGTAGAATTTCAAGTAATAACTATAGGAATGGGAGAAATAGAAAAACCACACTAGAGCACCATAGTAATTATTGCTTCAGGGAAGATCCACAGATGGAGGTAGGTAGGCAAACTTCAAGGAGAGAAAGGATCTTTACATAACCCCAAAATATCTCCCTCAGATATGTATTAATTATTGTGGTGGTTTTAACATATGTCCAAAACCTCTTTAATAATCCTCCCTGCAGGGGAAGCTTAATTCTCCTCACCTTGAACATGAGTTTGGACATGTTGATTTGTTTCTACCAAATAGGAGAGTGGAGAAGGCTGGAAGGCATGGCCTCATGGAGTGATCAAGTCACCACCATCAGTAATAAGCCATGTTGGCATCATGGGATGAGTCAATGAGATGGTCGCTGTGGCATTCTTTCCCCAAAACCATAACTTCAGACTAATCTTTTTTTTTTTTTTTTGCATATCTCATTTATTTATTTACTTGTAGCTTTCTATTTATTTTTTACATTGAAGGATAATGGCTTTACAGTATTTTGTTGTTTCCTGTCAAACATCAAGTTGAATCTGCTGTAGATATACATATATATCCTCCTTTTTTTTTTTTTTGCTATTTTTTTTCATTTATTTTTATTAGTTGGAAGGCTAATTACTTTACAACATTGCAGTGGTTTTTGTCAGACATTGAAATGAATTAGCCATGGATTTACATGTATTCTCCATCCCGGTCCCCCCTTCCAACTCCCTCTCCACCCAATCCCTCTGGGTCTTCCCAGTGCACCAGGTCCGAGCACTTGTCTTATGCATCCAACCTGGGCTGGTGATCTGTTTCACCCTAGATAATATACATGTTTTCATGCTGTTCTCTTGAAACATCCCACCCTCGCCTTCTCCCACAGAGTCCAAAAGTCTGTTCTATACATCTGAGTCTCTTTTTCTGTTTTGCATATAGGGTTATCATTACCATCTTTCTAAATTCCATAGATATGTGTTAGTATACTGTAATGGTCTTTATCTTTCTGACTTACTTCACTCTGTATAATGGGCTCCAGTTTCATCCATCTCATTAGAACTGATTCAAATGAATTCTTTTTAATGGCTGAGTAATATTCCATGGTGTATATGTACCACAGCTTCCTCATCCATTTGTCTGCTGATGGGCATCTAGGTTACTTCCATGTCCTGGCTATTATAAACAGTGCTGCGATGAACATTGGGGTGCACGTGTCTTTCAGATCTGGTTTCCTTGCTGTGTATGTCCAGCAGTGGGATTGCTGGGTCATATGGCAGTTCTATTTCCAGCTTTTTAAGAAATCTCCACACTGTTTTCCATAGTGGCTTTACTAGTTTGCATTCCCACCAACAGTGTAAGAGGGTTCCCTTTTCTCCACACCCTCTCCAGCATTTATTGCTTGTAAACTTTTGTATAGCAGCCATCGTGACTGGCGTGTAATGGTACCTCATTGTGGTTTTGATTTGCATTTCTCTGATAATGAGTGATGTTGAGCATCTTTTCATGTGTTTTTTTGCCATCTGTATGTCTTCCTTGGAGAAATGTCTGTTGAGTTCTTTGGCCCATTTTTTGATTGGGTCATTTATTTTTCTGGAGTTGAGCTGGAGGAGTTGCTTGTATATTTTTGAGATTAATCCTTTGTTGCTTCATTTGCTATTATTTTCTCCCAATCTGAGGGCTGTCTTTTCACCTTGCTTATAGTTTCCTTTGTTGTGCAAAAGCTTTTAAGTTTCATTAGGTCCCATTTGTTTATTTTTGCTTTTGTTTCTAAAATTCTGGGATGTGGGTCATATAGGATCCTGCTGTGATTTATGTCGGAGAGTGTTTTGCCTATGTTCTCCTCTAGGAGTTTTATAGTTTCTGGTCTTACATTTAGATCTTTAATCCATTTTGAGTTTATTTTTGTGTATGGTGTTAGAAAGTGTTCTAGTTTCATTCTTTTACAGGTGGTTGACCAGTTTTCCCAGCACCACTTGTTAAAGAGGTTGTCTTTTTTCCATTGTATATCCTTGCCTCCTTTGTCGAAGATAAGGTGACCATAGGTTCGTGGATTTATCTCTGGGCTTTCTATTCTGTTCCATTGATCTATATTTCTGTCTTTGTGCCAGTACCATACTGTCTTGATGGTACAGTACCATCAAGTACCATACTGTGGCTTTGTAGTATAGTCTGAAGTCAGGCAGGTTGATTCCTCCAGTTCCATTCTTCTTTCTCAAGATTACTTTGGCTATTCAAGGTTTTTTGTATTTCCATACAAATTGTGAAATTATTTGTTCTAGTTCTGTGAAAAATACCGTTGGTAGCTTGATAGGGATTGCATTGAATCTATAGATTGCTTTGGGTAGTATAGCCATTTTGACAATATTGATTCTTCCAGTCCATGAACATGGTATATTTCTCCATCTGTTTGTGTCCTCTTTGATTTCTTTCATCAGTGTTTTATAGTTTTCTATGTATAAGTCTTTTGTTTCTTTAGGTAGATATACTCCTAAGTATTTTATTCTTTTTGTTGCAATGGTGAATGGTATTGTTTCCTTAATTTCTCTTTCTGTTTTCTCATTGTTAGTGTATAGGAATGCAAGAGATTTCTGTGTGTTAATTTTATATTCTGCAACTTTGCTATATTCGTTGATTACCTTTAGTAATTTTCTGGTAGAGTCTTTAGGGTTTTCTATGTAGAGGATCATGTCATCTGCAAACAGAGAGAGTTTCACTTCTTCTTTTCCTATCTGGATTCCTTTTACTTCTTTTTCTGCCCTGATTGCTGTGGCCAACACTTCCAAAACTATGTTGAATAGTAGTGGTGAGAGTGGGCACCCTTGTCTTGTTCCTGATTTCAGGGGAAATGCTTTCAATTTTTCACCATTGAGGGTGATGCTTGCTGTGGGTTTGTCATATATAGCTTTTATTATGTTGAGGTATGTTCCTTCTATTCCTGCTTTCTGGAGAGTTTTAATCATAAATGGATGTTGAATTTTGTCAAAGGCTTTTTCTGCATCTATTGAGATAATCATATGGTTTTTATCTTTCAATTTGTTAATGTGATGTATTACATTGATTGATTTGCGGATATTAAAGAATCCTTGCATTCCTGGGATAAAGCCCACTTGCTCATGGTGTGTGATTTTTTTATTATGTTGTTGGATTCTGTTTGCTAGAATTTTGTTAAGGATTTTTGCATCTATGTTCATCAGTGATATTGGCCTGTAGTTTTCTTTTTTTGTGGCATCTTTGTCTGGTTTTGGAATTAGGGTGATGGTGGCCTCATAGAATGAGTTTGGAAGTTTACCTTCTTCTGCAATTTTCTGGAAGAGTTTGAGTAAGATAGGTGTTCGCTCTTCTCTAAATTTTTGGTAGAATTCAGCTGTGAAGCCATCTGGTCCTGGGCTTTTGTTTGCTGGAAGATTTCTGATGACAGTTTCAATTTCCTTGCTTGTGATGGGTTTGTGAAGATCTTCTATTTCTTCCTGGTTCACTTTTGGAAAGTTATACTTCTCTAAGAACTTGTCCATTTCTTCCAAGTTGTCCATTTTATTGGCATAGAGCTGCTGGTAGTAGTCTCTTATGATCCTTTGTATTTCAGTGTTGTCTGTTGTGATCTCTCCATTTTCGTTTCTAATTTTGTTAATTTGGTTCTTCTCCCTCTGTTTCTTAATGAGTCTTGCTAATGGTTTGTCAATTTTGTTTATTTTTTCAAAAAACCAGCTTTTAGCTTTGTTGATTTTTGCTATGGTCTCTTTAGTTTCTTTTGCATTTATTTCTGCCCTAATTTTTAAGATTTCTTTCCTTTTACTAACCCTGGGGATCTTCATTTCTTCCTTCTCTAGTTGCTTTAGGTGTAGAGTTAGGTTATTTATTTGACTTTTTTCTTGTTTCTTGAGGTAGGCCTGTAATGCTATGAATCTTCCCCTTAGCACTGCTTTTACAGTGTCCCATAGGTTTTGGGTTGTTGTGTTTTCATTTTCATTCATTTCTATACATATTTTGATTTCTTTTTTGATTTCTTCTATGACTTGTTGGTTATTCAGAAGTGTGTTGGTTAGCCTCCATATGTTTGAATTTTTAATAATTTTTTTCTGTAATTGAGATCTAATCTTACTGCACTGTGGTCAGAAAAGATGACTGGAATGATTTCAATTTTTTTCAATTTACCAAGACTAGATTTATGGCCCAGGATATGATCTATTCTGGAGAAGGTTCCATGTGCACTTGAGAAAAAGGTGAAGTTGATTGTTTTGGGGTGAAACGTCCTATAGATGTCAATAAGGTCTAGCTGGTCCATTGTGTCCTTTAAGGTTTGTGCTTCCTTGTTAATTTTCTGTTTAGTTGATCTATCCATAGTTGTGAGTGGGGTATTAAAGTCTCCCACTATTATTGTGTTACTATTAATTTCCTCTTTCATACTCGTTAGTGTTTGCCTTACATATTGCAGTGCTCCTATGTTGGGTGCATATATATTTATAATTGTTATATCTTCTTCTTGGATTGGTCCTTTGATCATTATGTAGTGTCCATCTTTGTCTCTTTTCACAGCCTTTATTTGAAAGTCTATTATATCTGATATGAGTATTGCGACTCCTGCTTTCTTTTGGTCTCCGTTTGCGTGGAATATTTTTTTCCAGCCCTTCACTTTTAATCTGTATGTGTCCCTTGTTTTGAGGTGGGTCTCTTGTAGACAGCATATATAGGGGTCTTGCTTTTGTATCCATTCAGCCAGGCTTTGTCTTTTGGTTGGGGCATTCAACCCATTTACATTTAAGGTAATTATTGATAGGTATGGTCCCGTTGCCATTTACTTTGTTGTTTGGGGTTCACATTTATACAACCTTTCTGTGTTTCCTGTCTAGAGAAGATCCTTTAGTATTTGTTGAAGAGCTGGTTTGGTGGTGCTGAATTCTCTCAGCTTTTGCTTGTCTGTAAAGCTTTTGAGTTCTCTTTCATATCTGAATGAGATCCTTGCTGGGTACAGTAAGCTAGTTTGTAGGTTATTCTCTTTCATTACTTTAAGTATGTCCTGCCATTCCCTTCTGGCCTGAAGGGTTTCTATTGATAGATTAGCTGTTATCCTTATGGGAATCCCTTTGTGTGTTATTTGTTGTTTCTCCCTTGCTGCTTTTACTATTTGTTCTTTGTGTTTGATCTCTGTTAATTTGATTAATATGTGTCTTGGGGTGTTTCACCTTGGGTTTATCCTGTTTGCGACTCTCTGGGTTTCTTGGACTTGGGTGGCTATTTCCTTCCCCATTTTAGGGAAGTTTTCAGCTATTATCTCCTCGAGTAACTTCTCATGGCCTTTCTTTTTGTCTTCTTCTTCTGGGACTCCTATGATTCGAATGTTGGGGCATTTCACATTGTCTCAGAGGTCCCTGAGGTTGTCCTCATTTCTTTTGATTCTTTTTTCTTTTTTCCTCTCTGCTTCATTTATTTCCACCATTTTATCTTCTACCTCACTTATCCTATCTTCTGTCTCCATTATTCTACTCATGGTTCCCTCCAGAGTGTTTTTGATCTCATTTATTGCATTATTCATTTTTAATTGACTCTTTTCTATTTCTTCTAGGTCCTTGTTAAACATTTCTTGCATCTTCTCAATCTTTGTCTCCAGGCTATTTATTTGTAACTCCATTTTGTTTTCAAGATTTTGGATCATTTTTATTATCATTATTCTAAATTCTTTTTCAGGTAGATTCCCTATCTCCTCCTCTTTTGTTTGACTTGGTGGGCATTTTTCATGTTCCTTTACCTGTTGGGCATTTCTCTGCCTTTTCATCTTGTTTAGATTGCTGTGTCTGGAGTGGTCTTTCTGTATTCTGGTGGTCTGTGGTTCTTTTTTATTGTGGAGGTTTTACCCAGTGGGTGGGGTTGGACGATTGGTTTGTCAAGTTTTCATGGTTAGGGAAGCTTGTGTCAGTGTTCTGGTGCATGGAAATGGATTTCTTCTCTCTGGAGTGCAATGCAGTGTCCAGTAATGAGTTTTACGATGGGTCTATGTGTTAGATGTGACTTTGGACAGCCTGTATATTGGCACTCAGGTCTATGTTCCTGCGTTGCTAAGGAATTTGTGTGGTATGTCTTGTTCTGGAGCTTATTGGCTCTTGGGTGGTGGTTGGGTTTGGTGTAGGTATGGAGGCTCTTGGATGGTCTCTCATTCCTTAATGTTCCATGTAGTCAGGAGTTTTCTGGTTTTCTCAGGTTTTGGGCCTAAGTCTCCTGCCTCTGGATTTCAGTTTTATTCTTCCGATAGTCTCAAGACTTCTCCAACTATACAGCACTGATAATAAAACTTCTAGGTTAATGGTGAAAAGATTCTCCACTGTGAGGGACAACCAGAGAGGTTCACAGAGTTACATGAAGAATAGGAGAGGGAGGAAGGGGATAGAGGTGAGCAGGAGGAGAAAAAGGGGGGCTCAAGAGGAGAGAGACAGATCTACGCAGTTGTCTGTTCCCAGAGTGTTCTCCGTAGCCCAGACACCCACAAAGATTCACAGAATTGGATTGGAAAGAGAAGGGGAAAGGAGGAAATAGAGGTGTTCTGAGGTAGAAAACAGAGAGTCAAAAGTGGGAGAAAGTAATCAACACACTCCTGAATAGAAATGGGAACTGAATATTGGATTCTTAAATGTCCAAAATTTATATCACATACTGAAAAACAAAGATTAAAAATCTGGCATAGAGGTTAGACTCTTTGAAATACAATATTTAAAAACAAAAACAAAAACACAAAAAAAAATTTAGAAATATATATGAAGTTCGGTTTAAAAATAGGGCATCTCTCACTTTTTTTTTTTTGGCAAGGTTATAGTGAAATGAAAATGAAAATTAAGAAATAATAGAGGAGTATTAGAGGATACTTTAAAAGGAAATAGGAGAGAAAAACAAGAGATAGAAAAAGAAAAAAAAAGAAAAAAAATTTCCCCCTAAATAAAAAATCATAAAAATATATGAAAATGAAAGTTGAGGAGTGATGGGGGAGTAATAGGGAATTTTAAAAGAAAATAAAAGAAAAAATTTTTTAAAAAGGAAAGAAAAAAAATTTTTTTTAACTAAAAAAAATATACATATATATCTAGGAATTTCTCTGGCGCTGTTGAGGTCAGTGTAGGTTCAGTTCAATTTCAGATAGCTCCTCTTTCCAGATTACACTTCTCGATATCTATAGGCCCCTTCCGGTGTAGTCGGTGTTACCTTCGGGGATTTTAATCTCTTGCACCGGTCCTTTCTGAAGCGGTTCCCTTTGTTTATTTGGCTTCTGTTTGCCGTCTCTTCGGTGTCTAATTTCCGCCCTGACACAGGCGGGCAGAGGTGATCTCTTATTTAGGTTCGCTAGTTCAGTTCAGTCCTGCTACGGGGAGGGCGGGGCGCTGTAGACAGATACCGCTCTGTGTGGATAGCACTCACCGTGTTCCGGCCACACTGGGTTTGCCCCGCTCACGGGTGTCTGTGCTTTCGCCGTCTACACTGCTCAGGCTCCCGGCTGCTCTATATGGAGCGGGCCCTGCGTTGAGTGCGGTTCCAGTTTTCGGGTACTCCACAAAAGCACGGATTCGGTTGTGCCTGCGTTTTGTGCCTTCCCCGGCCTGAGCGGTTCAGGCAGCCAGGGGCTTGGGCACACTCTCCCCGGGTACGGCGCGCCTTTTCCCTCCGCGGCCCCGGTCGGGTCTCAGGAAGCCTTTAGACAGAAACCCGGGGCCTGTTTGCAGTGTGGGAGGGGGTGGCTTCTCGGGCTGAGTTTGCCCCTTTCCCCCTCCCCTCTGCCTCCTACCTCCAGCGGGGATGGGCCGGCTCTTCTCTGGAGTTTCTCAGTCCCTTTGTTTTGCGAACCACCGGCAGTATGTTCGGGCCAGTTAATTTTGTCCCTTGCTATCCTACAGTTTAAAAAAGCTCCCTCTGATTGCTTTCAGGCCCTTCGGGCCGGTCCTTACCCTAAGCAATGCCGCCCGCTTCTCTCCGTTCTGCCCCAACTTGTTGGTGGCGGGTGCAGGCATCTGGGGTACTTTTCTGCTGGGAGTTGCTTTTAGGCACGTAATCTGTGGGCCTTATTTAATTTTTCCTCCCAGTTAGGTTTCCCTCTGAGATTTGAAAACTTCCCCCAGTCCCGCCAGTGCGAGGGTTTCCTGGTGATTGGCAACTTCCTCTATTAAGACTCCCTTCCCAGGACGGGTCTTCGTCCCTAGCTCTTTTGTCTCCCTTTTTATCTTTTGTATTTTGTCCTCCCTCCCTTCGAAGACAATGGGCTGCTTTTCTGGGCGCCTGATGTCCTCTGCTAGCGATCAGAAGTTGTTTTGTGAAATTTGCTCAGCATTCAATTGTTCTTTTGATGAATTTGTAGAGGAGAAAGGGGTCTCCCCGTCCTATTCCTCCACCATCTTGGCTCCTCCTCCTCAGACTAATCAATGAAAAGCAGGCAAGCCTAGACTGAGGAATAGTCTACAAAATACCTGCTCAGTGTTCCTCAAAAGTCAAGCTCATGAAAGACAAAAATTGAGAGACTGTCACAAAGTGGGTTAAGGAGAAGTGATGACTAAAAGCAGCGTGGTGTTCTGGGATGGATCCTAGAAGAGAATAAGAATATTACAAGTAAAAGAAGATGGTGAATGTCTAATCAAGTCTGCAGTTCAGCTAATGGTATTAAGACCATGCTTATATAAGATATTAACATTAAGAGATATTAAGGGAATTCTCTGAACTCTCCTTGCAACTCTTCTGTAAATCTAAAATAATTTCAAAATAAAAAGTTAAAGAAACTAGTAGAAGCTTTTTGTATCTATTTTCAACAATAGGTTAAGCATTCCACAACATTTTAAAAATAAATTGCTTAATCTATTTGACTGTATCTTCCTTGGTTTTTATGTGATTCCAGAACTTCTATTGAGCCATCCTCTAAATACATGTGGCAAAGTTAAAAATAGTGAAAGTGTTACTCAGTCATGTCTGACTCTTTGTGACCCCATGGAGTGTAATCTGCCAGGCTCCTCTGTCCATGGAATGCTCTAGGCAAGAATACTGGAGTGGGTTGCCATTACTTTCCCCAAGGGATCTTCCTGATCCAGGGATTGAACCCAGGTCTTCTGCAATGCACACAGATTCTTTACTGTCTGGGCCACCAGGGCTATATGTGGACTTTTTATAATTCCATCCTTTTGTGGCTTCTATTTTCCTAACATGGCCCATATTTTCCCTACCTGACACATCCTTCCTTCTTCAAAATGCAGTTCAAATATTACCTTTCTGTGAAGTTTCCCAAGTATCTATAAATCTTTCTAAATATATTTTTGCACTTATGAGATCATCCCTGATACATTAGTTTTCTCACTATCTAAAAATGCAAGTTTTCTAAAAGGAAGAGCCACATTGTTGTATTTTTAAATTCTCAATTTAACACCCAAAGACTGTAAAGGTTTGATAAAGTTTCCATGGATTAAAAAATGAAAGGACAAATGACTGATTGTTCTGAATATCTGACTTGTTTATTATATCCCATTATAAGTTATTGGAGTGAAATATTCATATTTGTCCTTTATTTAAAAAATTGTTTTTGTTTTCTTACCTTGCAAGAACCCATAACAAGTTTCATTTTATATATAAGTGATCACCTTACAATCCAGTTTAAAGACGTCATTTACCTCTGCACAGTTATGGCTTCTAGCTGTCTTTCCAGCAGGGTGGAGTGAAGCGTGATCATCTACCATGATCTTTTCATTCACTGTGGCTATTTGGTGAGGAATTTTAAACTATTTTTCAGGCTAGCTTACCTTGATCCTTTGCTAGAGGAGTGATATGCTCACTTTTAAAATATTTGCCAATATGGAGCTGTATTCCTCATCTTAGAAAAACAATTTTAGAACAATTTTTATGTTCCTCTCTATAGTAACAATAAAATATGTTGCCACACCTAAGGCATCTTGTCTTATTTATGGGACAAGTGAGATGCTGACTGACTTCATTCTTAGACAAATATTCTTCAAAAGACAGGTGATAAAATACTTGATTAGTTGAAGTATGTTAGACTCACTTATTATTATACATATGATATATTAGTATTTATTTCTCTATTAATGAATTTAAAATATAAAAAATTTTTATTTTCTTTAAAAAGATAGTGATTGAACAAAACAGTATATAACATTAAGAGAAGTAAAGGGAATTCTCTGTACTCTGCAACTCTCTTTTTAGCTTAGAAAAATCAAGCCATTAAATGGAAGGGAAGCACTCTTATTGTTGAATTTTTTACTTGAAATATAGGCTTATGAAATTCATGGGAATTTACATCCCAAAGTCCAGAGCATCAATGTTGGATGGTAATTAGTGTTGTATCATCATTTTTATGATTTATATTGGTTCATATTATAGTAATTATTCTTATTTAGTGTCATGTTCACTATTTTATTCATATACTAAATAATTAGTTAAAATGCATTTCTTTACAAATGCATTCATTTTACCTTGATAGCTCTTAAATCTATCTACCCACCTGTAGATTTTGCATCTTGGAGACTACTTCTAATATCAGTTATTCATACACATTTCCATTATTTTCATGACATAGTTATACTTTCCCAATCTTATAAAATTGAAGCTGACAGATAATTATTAAATGCATTGAACGGTAGTAGATTATTAAAACCCGGTCCTGTCATAAGCTTTGAATTTAGTTAATCAATGTCTTTTATAGTCTGGAGGTTAATTTTATAAAGTTATTTTAAATATTTCTTGCATAAAAAAACTATATGATGGCTATTACATTCTATATACATGTATCATGTAATATGTGTGCTAATTTACATGTGTCTTAAATTTATAGGAATTTAAGCTCAATTTTAACATACATTGACAAATTATTTTCATGAGTTTACATCTAGAAATTTTGCCAGTTAGAAATTCAAAGAAACTAAATATGATCACCATCCAATGAATATCTGTGTATCAGCCACTTTTGTACATTGAACCGTATTTGCATAGCAACAGCGCAGCATGTGGGCATCATTATCTACCAGAGTCTCCAAGGAGAGGAAATAACTACCCTGAGGGTAAGTGGCAGGAGACTAAAAAACCCATATGTTAGGCTCCTAAGCAACACACCTTCGATTCAGTTTAGAAGCAGGAGTACTCGGGCTCTAGTGTTTTATTCTTACAAGAAATGTAAAATCACCTGAGGTCTCTCAGACCAAAACTTTCTGCGTTGTGAAATTTAGTTACCATATTACAGTGTACAGTATGGTCAAGGCTGAAACTGAATAGGCATTTATTGTGTATCTTCTAGAATTCAAGCACCATTCAAACTTAATATATTTTATCTTGACTTTTTAAACACAGGATTCTGAGAGTCAGTGCTATCTTGATTTTGCACATGAGAAAACATAACTCCGAGATAGGTTATTATGTGTAGACCCCACAGTAGTTGAAGGCATAGTACTGAGGTACAAACTAGCTGTTGCTGAGTACAAATCTTATGTTTTTTTAAAGTGCAAACTACAGACACTCTAAAGGAGTTCTAAAATTTGACAAAAGAAGAGGCAGCAGAAAGTGCAGGTTATTAGGGTTCCCCAGAGAAATAGAATCAATAGGAGATACAGAGATGGATAAATAGATGATAGTTGATCGGCAGTTGCTTTGGTGGCTCAGTGGTAAAGAATCTGCTTGCCAATGCAGGAGACACAAGAGATGCAGTTTCGATCCCTGGATCAGGAAGACCCGCTGGAGAAGGAAATTGCAACCCACTCCAGTATTCTTGCCTGGAAAATCCCATGGACAGAGGAGCCTGGAGGGCTACAGTCCATGGGGTCACAAAGAGTTGGACACAACTGAGCATGCCTAGATAGATAGATACATACATAGATATATATATATACATACATAGATTGAAATTATATTTATCATAAGGAATTGACTCACGCAATTATGGAGGATGAGAAGTACCACAATCTGTCATCTGTCAACCCAAGAACTAAGGCAGCTGGTGGCATAAATTCCAGTCTCAGTCTGAAGTCCTAAGAACCAGGAACACTGTCCCAGTCCAGTATCAGGAGAACAATGTCTCAGCTCAGCAGTCAGGCAGAAAGAGAATTCAATCCTCCTCTACATTTTTGTTCTCTATTCAGGCTCTCCAAAGACTGGATACAGCCCACTCACATTAGGGATGGTAATCTGCTTCACTTGGTCCATTATTTCAAATGCTAATCTATTCTGGAAACACCCCATAGACATACCTAGAAAAGTTTAACCATATATTTGGGCATCCCAGCCAAGTTGACAAGTAAAATTAACCATCATATACAGAAATTTTTCAAAAACTATCAACTAGAAAAATCAGATTATTTTTGCAGAAATTTAGCAAAGATCAAGTTAAGCTCTATGCTATTGCTAAATCCCCCAAATATAGCATTGATTAAGTATTGATAATGAAAGTTATCTCCTGTTAAGATGGTCTTTGCTATAGTCATTCATTATATAACATTTAAAGAGGAGATCTAAAATAATTATTGACTAGAATATATTTCAAGTATATCTAATCTTCATTAAAATTTATACAAAAAAGTCATAGAATTTGAATAATAATGATTATTTACTTCCAAATAATGTTGGTTTCATTGGCAGAAGGCTATAATTACAATGTGTCAAACATCTGGTTTAAGAAAAATAAATATTTATTTGTATTCCAATTTCTCATACTCTGTAGACAAAATATTTGATAGATAATTTTTTTTTTTTTTTTTTTAGTTTTTCATCTAAATAGTCCACTAATGCATACAAATCACCTATGAGGTTTTTAATATCATGGCTCTGGGGGATTGCAATTTTGAATGGTAAACTGACAACTAAAATATCAACTTCCAGCTTTACTTTCATGATAATTTTAATAAACCAGCAGATGTTTACAAAACCAATTAACTGTTTTACCTGAGGTGGTGTGGGACCATATCTGTTAGAATTAGAGTAGATGTTGATAGTTTAATTCCTCAATTTCCTTAAGGCAGCTGGGTCCCCAGGAAGCAGAGAAAATTAGCAAAGATCTAAGAGCTGTTTGTAATGGAGCCAGGCAGAATGGAGAATTCTATGAAATAAACCATAGCTCTTTCTCATTTCTTAAATCAATTCCTTAAATTAGTTTAGGCCAACTCTTAGAATAACAAGAGAACATTTGACTTAAGGAGAATTAGCTTCATTTAGTTAAGGTTTAAATGAAGACTTGATGGAAAATAAACTATACCACTTACATAAATAATTCTATCATATCTGTTAAATTTCCAAAGACATAGAGCTCAGTGAATTTGGAAGAAAATACTAATATGCCTGCTGATAAAAGCTATATTAAATGTGGTCTTAAATCATTCAATGCCAATATACTAAGAAGATAAACTTCTAGGATGAGTATTTAAACATCACGATTTAGCTTTATGTTGTTAAAAAAAAATTATCACAGTGTCATAGGGCAAATGACAGTACAGAATAACAGAATTCTCTGGAAGGCAAATCTATCATACATTTGGACAATAACCAAATAACCTGTGAAAAGTTGCTTTGCCAAATAAATGTCATCTTTTAAGTTGCTATGGTAATTACTATACTTGTTAGAGGTATTTAGGAAATGCTGAATTCCTTGTGCATAATGAACTTTTATGAAGAGTATTCTAAGCAGTCTGGTTTTAAAAAAACTAATTTGTTTTTACTCTGCATAATTGATGTTTGAGTTCAGCGTAGAAATAAACTCACTTGGTAAATTGAAAGGACATGAAAAGATTGAGTGAAAGATTTTAAAGTTCAAGACAAAAGGAAGAGATTGCCTTTTATAATATTTATGCCTTCTGCTTTTCTTTTAACTGTATAGTGATTTTAGGATGTTATTCAATCTGAATTACCATCCAGAAACAGCAAAGAAAGTGAGCGTTGCCTTGCAGCACAATTCTACTGAGCTTTAACCTTCTGGGCTTAATTTAACATTGGGAGTGAAACCCACACTTAATTATTTACTAATTGCTGCATCTCACAGGAGCAAAGGACTAAATTATGTTCTCTTTTCCTAGCTGCCTTCGTAGTGAATTGACCCAGATTATTTGAGATGCTGTGACTGGAGAGTGGAGAGGGGTAGATGAGGGGACTCTGACTTGCCGTGGGTCTTTTTAGAAGTTATTTACAGCCTGCAAATATTCTCCAAAGAGAAGAGCCAGTGGGGGGATGACAAATAAAATTCCATTACGTTGAGGATAGGTTAATATGGCAGCCAAGGGTCAATCTGCCTAAGATCTGAGGGACTGATGTTTAGGCGAGGTCCAGCAGTGTTGGTGAAGAGTCAAAAGGATTCTCTGAGAGCCAGTGATGAGGAATTTGAGGTTCAGAATTAGGAGACCAACTACAGGTAAGGCAATCGCTGGAAAATTAGACAACATAATAAAGCCCAGTCACTGGGAAACATAATGGCCATTCATTAACAGAGAGAATAGTAAAATGTGTAATAGGGGATAAAGACATTGGACTCAGAGTAGGGAACACACTTATAAAATCCTTGTGACCTTGTCAAGTTAGTTATCTCACTAACCATCCTATGGGTCCCTAATAATAGTGCTTGCCCCAAAGGGGTTTCCTGAGGATTGAGTTCATACAAGTAAAATTTAGGACAGTGCCTAGCATATATTTAGGGTTCTGTAAGTGTTGTTTTTGTTGTTACAAGGGGCAGTTTTAAAATAGACTCAATCTTTGGAGGTCTAGATTATAATGCAAGAACAAATTTCTAGGGACATGGAGGGACCAGCCTCATTAAGTAGCTGCCCTAATGGAATTTTCACTCCCACCTGCCTAGACCAAAAATTGGTTGGGCATGTGGAATAGAATAGCCTGAGGTGTTTACCATGTCTGACTCTGACTACTCACTGAAACCACCAGGTTTGATAGCTCACCCTTTGGCTGTATCTTCTGGATGCAACACTGAGTGGCTGCCTGCTCTAGCAGAAGTTGACAGTTTTTTCTGAGACCCAGAAATGTATCTTTTCTTGTGACTTTGTATAGTTCTTTCATATTCCCAAATTTATACAATCATTGAAAAGTTCAGTATTGGGTAGGGAATAATAAAGATCACAATGTAATTTAGAACATAATTGGCATAACCCAAATTCTAAAAGGCGTAATAGGAGAGCCGTTGTGTAAAAAGTCTAACTGCTTCTGAACAAGGACAATTATCCTGGAAACAGAAACTAGCATAGAATCTGGAGCTCTTTCTCATCCCCATTCCTTTTAAGAACTCTGCTTCCTCTTCCTGGAATTCCTTGCTTCCACTAGTCACTGAGGAGACACCTGGTGCACGCTCAGTCACTCCGTCGTGTCTGACTCTTTGCGACCCCATGGGCTGCACCGCACCAGGCTCCTCTGTCCTTGGGATTTTCCCAACAAGAATACTGGAGTGGGTTTCCATTTCCTCCTCTAGGGGATCTTCCTGACCCAGGGATCGAACCCATGTCTCCTGCATCTCTTGCATTGGCAGGCAGATTCTTTACCACGGAGCCACCTGGGAAGCCCTGGGCAACACCTACTCATAGTTAAATACTTCCATAGCAAGCATTTCTCCCCTTCCAGGTACGATTAACGGTTTTCTCTTTGGAATCCCCAAGAAACACTTTTCCAATCTCTACTGGAGAACTTGTCATGTGGTATTTATTACTGATTATTAACAAAACTTCTCCTCTACTAGATAGTGTCCTCCCTGGGGTCAGAGAATTCTTGCTGTTGTTTTCAAAGCTATAGTGAGATATAATTTGCATAAAAGTTCACCCACTGGGATTGTGTTTTACTTGACATTTTATCCTCAACCCTCAAGATAGTCCTGGTCTGCTTTAGAATAAGCCTCAATAAATCTTTTGCTGAAGAATGGAGCCCACACTGAGGAGTCAAGATTTCCGGGGGCCACGAAGCAGACAGGAAACAGACACTTCCCGGTTAACTAGTTTGTCTTCAGCGTCAAGTGGGTGGATCAGGCTGTCCACTGCACTCCCACTCATCTGAATACCTTCTTTTCAAGAATGTACCTTCAAATAGAGGAGAAGGCCTTGCTTCACCAAAGGTGACTACTTGTCTGATTGCAGTGGACTCTTACAAATGAATTAGCTTCAGGATTTACAACTCGGGACCTTACTACTAGGCTCACCATGCCACCTTAAGTCACTGAAAATGGGTGAAACAAAACTCCCCTGTCTTTTCCTTTTTAATAGCAGGACAGGTTGTTTTAGGGATATAGAGAGCAGTGGGTTGAGAAACATTCATGGATTTAAACCTCTAAACATTAAAAAAAAAATTAGGAATTGTATATTAGTGATTACAGGGGAGTCCAGTTTTGTCCCCCTAATGCTAAAGAGCTCTCTTGATAAATCAAAAAATAAAATTAAAAGATAAAATTAAAAAAGAGCTTGCTAGAGAAAACAAATTCTATAATCAATAAGTACAGGGAACACTGTTTACTAATTTTATATTTCCTCCAAATGCTTCAAATAAAGGCTATATGAGAAATGAATGTCACATAGTAACTACCATTTAGGAGAAAAGAAATTAATATAGACTGTCTTATTTACAAGTAAAACAAAAAAAGATAAATGTGTGAACTTTAAAAATTATACCCCTAATAAAAACCTTCTGTTTAATTCCACCATGATGGTAAAACTACCTATATATCTTCACTATCCAAGCAAATATATATATTTTAGTTTTATTAAAAAAATAAAACTTTTTAGAAATAAAAATACCTAAATTAACTTCATAATAAATATTTAGAGTGAAGACGACAATGGAAATTTCTGAAAACCATGTTCTATCTTCAAAAAGCTAATTTCTCTCCATAGCTATCATAAATGTCAGTAATTCTGACAGCTGTGTTTATCTAAACAGCTAATACATTTGGAAACAATTTTCTTGGAAACCTCATCTGTATATAATGAAGAGACACCCTTTCTGTAACTAAGAGCAAAAAGTCATATAACAAAACTGAATACAAATAACCTAGTATTGTAAAAATTTAAGTCAAGCTTTATGAAAACATGAAGGGTTTCCCTGGTGGCTCAGCGGCAAAGAATCTACCTGCAGTACAGAAGACATGGTTTTGATCCCTGGGTCAGAAAGATCCCTTGGAGGAGGAAATGGCAATCCACTCCAATATTCTTGCCTGGAAAATTTCATGGACAGAGAAGCCTCGTGGACTATAGTCTGTGGGGTCGCAAAAGAGTGGGACACGACTTAGCGACTAAACAACAAAATGAAAGCATGAAGATGATTTATTGTAACTTTAAGAGAGGAATAGAAAGAATGACAATGTTAGTGATGTGTCTGAAGTTACATGGCTTATTGTCAGAGACAATGACAAAAGCAGAGACTAATAGCATCAGAGTCTAATCGCTGTAGTCATTAGAGACTATCCAATTTAAGTCATCTGTCTAGTTCTTGAATTCTCTCTCCAGCTTTTCCCTTTGAGTTGTCTCTTTCACCCTTGAATACTGTCAGCAACAGAGTTTACTAGTCTCTAAGAGAAGCATTTAATCCTTGACAAGTATTACTGTTAATAGATCATCCCTTAGATGAGAAGAAAGCATTTTCTTTATCATCTCTACTCATTACTCTTTGTTCTAGCTTTTTCATGACTTTTGCAGTCATGAAAAACAAGTCAAATACCTTTTAAACTTGAGAGTTTTGCTAGTTATCAAGGACAGCTGATTGTTTCTTTTATAAACTAAAATTTCTTTTTGATTAAGAGGCTGTTTTTTTAGTAAAATATGTTGTGTTCTCCTTATCAAAAACTTAGAAAATTTAGGCAAGTACAGAAATCATTCAGTTACCCATCGGTAATCTTTCTTAATTATGAGTGTATTAATAGTTACCTCCTTCTCATAGGCTTTATCCTTGGTGTAGATATTAATTTTACTGTGTTCAAAAATTTTTCCATGATTAGCACAGATCTTAATATGCTTATTTTGCATATTATTAATTTCTAGTACTTTTTACTTTATTTAAGTGGCATAGTTTTTATTAAGTAGATATTTAGCTCTTAATTGATGAGCTGACAATGACTGGATTTTAAGTCTCTCCAGTTTTTCCCAACAATATGTAAGAGTTATTTTTCCTTTTGTGTATACATCATTACCTGCTTTATAAAATACAGTCCTAAGATAGATTCCTGGGAGAGATATTCATGGGGTAAAGGGCTTGAACCTTTCAAAAGACCAGTACACATTTTTCCAGTTCCCTTCCACTTTCAACTATCACCAGCAATTTAACAAGAGAAATATTTTCATTGCATCCTTTCTGGTACTGGTCATTCTTTTATATATAATGTGATGACATTTGGCATGCCATGTGTCTGTCTTACTGGTAGACTTCTTAGTTATAGAGGTCAGTAAAGTAGAATGCATTTTCAAATGATATCTTCCAGTTATATTTCCTATTCTTGGAAGAAGCTGTTCTTTTTATTCTCTGACTCTTATTGATTTTTCTTTTCTATTTAATAACCTCTTCTCAGTCATTTTTAGTTTTAATAGTTCTCCTAGTTATTTTATCTTTTAATTTTCTACATTATGCTTTAATACTAAGAATTTTTTAATTCTGTGTATGCATACCATGAGTCTTCCTCATAGTCATTTCTCCACTATTTTTTCTTAGAAAATTCTTCCCCACTGAAAGGATTGACTAACCTTTATTGATGCTTTCCCATCATTTTGTTTCAATATTCACCTTTTAAATGCAATTCAATCATTCTCATGGTGTTCCAAAATAATTATTTCCAAAACTTTTAACCGTCTCAACATTGCTTATTATCATTCCATTTCCTGCCCTGATTTTTAATGCTTCTCTAATGATATGCTTTTATGAAATATGTATTGAATTACTTCTCTTTCTTTCTCTCTCACACACACTGCTACTACCACCGCCAGCATCACCAGCTATAACATCTAAGCCATATGACATCTTTACTTCTGCAATAATCTAATTTTTTTTTTTACATTTAAGGGTCATAAATTTATCAAAAATTCTATTGCATGCATATAGATTTAAGCATTTTATATTACCTTTGCTATGATTACAAGATTTATTTCTTTCTTCTTTGATCAAAGTACTTATTGTTACCATAGTTACCGTTCATACATACACATCTGTGCACACACACAATGTCAGAAACTGAATGTTGGCTAAGGATTGCAGGATCTGATTGTTCTGGGCGACTTTTAAATAAATTTTGCTCTTGAATATGTCATTTTTGAAACCAGGTTATTTTGTCTTTCTTGGTCTAATCTTATAAATTACTTGCTTGTAATATGTATTGCCTTCCCTCCACATTTCTTCTTAATATTGTTTGTCTTATAGCAAATTATGCTTTCATTGTCAACAGGACAATTAGTGACACCTCTGACACAATGAAAGTAGTAAAAGTGTTTCTGGTGTTGTAGTGGCAATATATATACTTTGATTCTTGTTACAAAATGATATATCTTTAGAATCTTCACATTCTGCAAAGGTATGAAAAATAGGGATATGGAAAAGGATTAGAGAAAGATTACTTGAAATATATTCAGTCAGAGCTAATAAAATATTAATAAACCACCCCAACTACCCTGCCCAAAGTAAATCTCCATCTTATCCCTCTTTGCTGAATAAAATATGAGCAGACACTTAAATCTCCACCTACATTCATTCCACCATCAGCCTGAATTTTGCATTCTTTTTTTTTTAATTTTTTTGGATGTGGACCATTTTTAAAGTCTTTGTTGAATTTGTTACTTTTTCTGCTTTTGTTTTTTGGCCACAAGGCATGTGGGGTCTTAGCTCCCTGACCAGGGATCAAATCCATGCCCTCTGTATTGGAAGGCAAAATCTTAACCACAAGACCACCAGAGAAGTCCCCAAGTTTTACATTGTTAATCCTAGAGTTCCATGTTTCCTCCTTCATGATGTAGACTCTTGAATGGCACCCACTCGGTCTATTGGCAGAAGGTCTCTCAGTTTTCACTCTTGGTGGTGGTTTAGTCACTAAGTTGTGTCTGACTCTTCCAACTCCGTGGACTGTGGCCCACCAGGCTCTTCTGTCCATGGGATTTCCCAGGCAAGAATACTGGAGTGCATTGCTATTTTCTTCCCCAGCGGATCTTCCCAACCCAGGGGTTGAACTCTTAACTTGTTTCCAAATCAATCAGCAACCTAAGTGACCATTAAAAGCAGAAATTGGATTATATAAGTTCCCAGCTCAAGGCCATTCAAGGACTTACTAAGTTTTGAAAACATCCCCAAATCTTTGCCCTGCATTTCCTGGCTATAGACTCATTCCTTCTGCTCTCTCCCTTGCATGCATCACTCTATTGACAAGCTGTCCCTCTTCTACATCCTAGAATGCATCATGCTTTCCCTGCTTCACTGTTTTCCAACTTTCAGATCAGTTTAACATAATGGCCTTCTCTGCACTTTTAAATGTTACTTAGCTGCCATTTTATCATCTTTCATGTCATAGAGAGGCCACCCCAATCACCCTACCTAAAGCAGATCTCCATCTCTTCCCCCTCTCGCCATGTTTCTCAAGGATGTTGACTTTCATTTCCCAGGATGTTGTCAATGCTTAATACACACGTTTGACCTACAGATGTTTAACAGATAATTTATGCCTGCAATAAATATTCATTATACATTTTTTATGTACCAGACCCTTTTCTAAGCCATGCATGTAGATCAGTGAGCAATGGAAACAAAAATTCAATTGCTTAAAGCATAGAAATCTTTCTTTTTATACCTATACTTTCCACATATTGTAGTGCCATCCTGTGATCAAATATGGTCTTTGTGTGAACAATCTTCCAAGGTGGTATGTGTGAGACTAATTTTATTCCTTCCTGCAATTAAATAATTTTAAAAAGATATGAAATTCTAGTTTCAAAGTTCATTTTGAGAGGGGAGGCTTTTATCCGTCTCAACTTTTCAGCCAATACCTCATTATATTCTAACCTTCAAATTTGCTGTTAAGAGGTCTGATATTAATCTGATCCTTTATTCATTTTATGTACTGGACTTCCCAAAATATTATCATATGATTTTCTAGTAAAATAATAATAAGTTCATTATCACTCCTAGCAGTAGAAAGAACATCACATTGAAATAGCTGTGTAGTGCCACCATAGGGGCCAGTTGGAAAGAATATCCATAGAGATTTCTGCCCCAGGTGCAAGGGATTTAAGGTGGATCTTTCAAGATGGGAGAATGATGAGGATTGGGCGATATTTGTGATGTTACTAATTTAGAATCAGTAGATTTAGCCAGGGCTTCCCTGGAGGCTCAGCAATAAAGAATCCTCCTGCCAATGCAGGAAATGCAGTTTCGATCCCTGGGTCAGGAAGATCCCCTGAAGAAGAAAATAACAACCCACTCTAGTATGCTTGCCTGGCAAATCCATGGACAGAGGAGCCTGGTGGGCTACCAGTCCATGCAGTCACAAAGTCTCAGGTACCACTTATTGACTAAACAGATTTAGCCAAGTGAGGGGTCTGGAGAGTCTTGATAAGAAAGATAAGGAAGCTGTTTGCCCAGGTGAGCAGGATGTTATCTCAGGTAAATTTATATGCAGGAATTTCTTGATGGGAAAACTGAAATCCTGAATTATTTATTGGTTTACAGTCTTATCACCCCTGAGAAAACATCTTATAGAACAAAAATTTATGTTGACCTAGCTATTCCTTATGCTGTAAGTGGTAGCAGTTCTCTTAGGGGATTTTTTTTCTCCTCCTTTATAATTTTCTTAATCTATGAAGCAACTGTTCTGCATCTTACATGGCACTATGGATTCTTCCCATATCAGGTCTTTTATCTTCTGTAATTATGAGAATTCTTGGTCATTACTACTAAAAATATGTCCCACACACCATTATTTATTTTCTCTTCAGTCATTTGCTATATTATAGATGTTGGCTCTTATCCATCTATTCTCTTTTTCTCTCCACTTTTACAGTTTCCAAACTGGGAGAATGTCACGATCTGAACTTCATGTTTGCTGGTTCATTTCATGGTCATTCTACCAGTATCTCCAATTGCTTTTTTTAAATTCTTATTCCTGATTACTTCTTATTCTTCAGTTTTTCTCCTATCCTCTTTATAATTCTGTAAATATTAGTGTGCATATTTTAGCCTCCTGTTAACTGGTATATAAACTTGATTTCTCCCTTGATAAGATATTCAGTTTGCTGGCCCTGGCTGTCTTGTACTTTTTTTCCCCCCTCTGTGCTCTCATTTCCCTGGAAGTATCAGTCAAGTGACTAAAGTCTTAAGTCCTTCTGATGATTTAGATAGTAGTGATAGAAATCATATTCCAGAGGTGAGAGTTATGGATGTGTTGATTTACATGTTATAGGTCTTTGTGGGGAAAAAAAAAAGCTTGTGGGTAAGTTATGTAGAGAATAAAAATAGGTAAAAAAAAGAATGACAGCATTTTGCCCAGGCTATTCAGTAATTTATGACCACTAACTGGATGTCCAGCTATTCATTGTGGCATTCAATGGGCTAAACAATCTTTCAGCACATGATTAAAGCAATTTTACCATGTTAATTTTATTCCTTTACCCCTAACAACCGAGAAATAACTCTAAAAATATAGTCATTAATTTGTTGACTCATCAGTAAATTTGGGGCCAAAACCACTTGCTTTGGATTGAAATGCAATACTGTATAAGTCACAATCTCTTACACAGAAAAAGAAAAAAAGTTCTAAATCTAAGCAGTCCACAGGGTTTATGAAGATGCATAAAAGAGGTCATTAACTCTGCCTTAAGAGGAAGAAAAGAAAAATCCACAGAGGCTATGATAGTTCACAGAGGTTTTAAAATTTGGCAGGAGTTGCCAGTAGGCTCAAGGGGAGGAGCAGTATTCCTATTCTAAAGAGCAGTACAAGAAAATGCTTAGAACTGTAGTGGCCAAGTAGTTGGGATTCTTGTCAGTGGAAAATAAGATTTTTCAGGAATTGACTTGGGAGATACATCTAAGAAAGCATTAGAAGCCAGATCATACAGGTCCCATATTCTACAACAGGTTATTGTTTTTCCTGTGAATGGCTATGAGTCATTTAAGGATTATAAGAGTGATTGAATCAGATTTATATTTTAGAAATATTATGTGGCATTGTGGAGGCTAAATAGGGAGGATGCAAGGATAATATCAGTGAGATTATTAGAAGGATATTGGTGTAGTCATGTGAAAGATGATGAAGAAAAGGGCCTGGAATTAGGAATGATAGTAAAAATGAGAGCATTATGCTTTTATTTGCACAATGCATTATGCCAAAGATTACTGATATTATATACTACACCAATAGCAAGAAAAAAAAATTCAAATAGGTTTGAGTGTGAATAAGTCACCTGGGAAATTGTTATTTCCTGTCAGATTTTGGAAAAAAAATACAAATACAACCTAGATATGTGCCATAATATCCTAACAAAAAAGGAGTCTTTATTTCTTGCTGTGTCATGAGCTCACACCTGTACAGATGTATCTTCTAGCAGTTAGGGAATCAAAAGTGAAAAGAAAAGAAAGGAAGTTGTTTGGGAAATTTTTATTTTACTTTTAATAATGTTCATTCAGGAGTGGAGATTTCTGTGCATTTTCTTTCCTTTGTGTTCTTCAGAATTCAAGTTCCCTGTTCTTTCCACCACACGCCTAAGCTCATCCTTTAGGGAATATGCCTTCTGATCTCTGTAAATATCTGGAACTTTTGTTTTCCTGTGTATCTTCAAGATGTTTCGATAACTGCAGTTTTCATATCTAGGGACAATTTTTAAAAATTTCTCTTGAGATTGATGTCAAGGTGAAACTGTCTCACATTTTTGTTTCTTAAGTCCTGAACATATTTAAGGAAAATAAATATTGGGTTAATTTAAAGTTCACGTGCAAAATTTGAGTTTTTCTCCATCACATTCCATATCTCTTCCAAGTCTTTGAAACATAACTTGATGAAGCAGCCATTTCACTTCCAGTTTACTCATCATAAAGGGATCATTGAAATCAAAGGATCTGCTAAACTCTGTAACTTATAGGGAAAAAAAATATCTTTTTTCCCCCTCAGAAAGTTCATTCTGAAAGTGCAGGATCAGGAACAGGCTTTTATTTCCACATTGGAGATCAGTATATTTGCGTCACTGAGTCCGATGTTCTTTTACAGACTTTCTATCCAATAGCAATTCCATAGTTTCTGATAAGAGGATCAGCTCAGGAGCCATCAGCCTTACAGCACCTTCTCTTAGTGATTACATTCATCTATCACAGTTTTAAATTGTTAATCTTGATTTTTGTCCTTCAGTTAGTATCACTGCATCTCAATCTGGAAGGACAAGTTGATGTACTGAAAAATTATGTACTTTTCCTTACTTTTTAAAGTTTTTAGTCATCAGTCAGAGTTGCTTCATCTTTTCTCTCCCTCTCCTTTTCTCTTTCTCTATATTTTACTGTTCCATTATAAATAACTCAAATTTGTAAATTATATATTTACATTTCAAATGCATTTTAAATCCATCTAACCTTCCCAACATGAATTCTAACTTTTTTCCAATCCAGGACATTCGAAAAAAGGTAGCAGCTAAATGATCTTTCTTAGCAGAAACTCTCCTGATTCTTCTCACCTGTCCTTCATGAGTATTGTTTTTCTCACTTTATGGATGGAGAGACAGGTTGTCTCATGGAAAGTCTCATGCCCAATTCACAACTTAAATATGATGTGGACTAGAATATGTCTTTTTTATTGAAATATAATTACTTTGCAATGTGTTAGTTTCTGCTGTACAACAAGCTGAATCAGCTAATGTACACATATATCCCCTCCCGCTTCAGCCTCCTACCCTCCCCTCATCCCATCCCTTGAAGTCCTCACAGAGCTCTGAGCTGAGCCTCCTTCACTATACAGCAGGGTCCCGCCAGCTATCTGTTTTACGCATGGTAGTGTATATATGTCAACACTAATCTCCCAGTTCATCCCATCCTCCCCTTCCCCTCCCCACCATGTCCAGCTGTCTATTCTCTACATCTGTTTCTCAATTCCTGCCCTACAAGTAGGTTCATCTGTACCATTTTTCTATATTCCACATGCATTAATATACAATATTTGTTTTTCTATTTCTGACTTACTGCAATCTGTGTGACAGATTCTAGGTCCATCCACATCTCTACCATGACCCAATTTCAATTCCTTTTTTATGGCCAAGTAATATCCCCCTGTATATATCTTTAACTCAATATTGTATTACTTTTTTGAAACATACTTGTGTAGTTTACATTTATGGCAGTTATCTGGATTAAATGAAATGGATTTTAATAATTCTAATTTCTCATTACCTATCTCCTCTTTTCACCCAATTTCTTGTATATCTTTTATGTTGTCCATTAATCCCTTCATTGTCACCAACATCTTGCACTCTGAAAAGGATAATGCTGTTTACTATCTAATTTCTATTGGATACCATGAGTAATAAAATAAAGGAAATGTAATAAAATAAAATCCAGTTTTTCCATCTTTGAGACTGATTCCTAATCCTGATTGAGTCATAATTCACATGAATTTCTTATAGGGTGTGTATGTGTTATGTTCATACTTTCATTTTAATTTATATTTTGGGCAACAGTCAAACAGTAGTCTTAAGCAAAAATGTGGTGAGAAACTTCAGATTCAACTCTAGAAAATGAAGGACAAAAAGTAAAGTAATAGAGAATGTATACTGCTGAAATAGAATATAAATGGCAGTTATTATCGTCATAAGGTATTTATATTGTAGTCCTGATAAAATTGCCACGTGAAAACTACATCATTGATCACACATATCTTATGGATGCTGACATAAATAGACAAGGAGTGCTGGGAGAGTGGGTGACAATTGCCTTCTTAAGGCAAATATTTTAATGTTACCACTGATGCATACCTGGAGTAGGAAATGGCAACTCACTCTAGTATTCCCACCTGGAAAATCCCATGGACAGAGGAGCCTGGTGAGCTATAGCCTATGGGGTCGCAGAATCAGATACAACTTAGTGAATAAACATCAACTGATATATATATATGGTACATTTGGGATTAGAAAATTAAAATGAGATATGTAACATCATAATGATGTTGATTTATTGAAGCTTTGGTTATATCTGAGGAATATTAAATTGTCTTAATTATCTGATAATATAAATTTTATTCCTGTTACTCTAGTAATTTAAAGCATCCTCCAAATACTGAAATTATAATCAAGTTCAATTAAGAAATTTGAACATCTAAAATGAATACATTTGAAAACCAGTGTTACTTTTCATCTTCCTCCAAAAAAGTAATATTGTAATTTTAAGAACTCACAACACTGTCTCCAATTGTGAAAATAAAGGTATATCATGCTATGTAGTTGATTGTAATACATTTAAAACAAAAAGATTGATAAGATGGGAAACATTTGAGAAATATGTTTTGGATTATAAGATTGCTGCTTTTTGCTTAGTCTAAAGAGGCCTTAATAAAATGCTGACTCTAATATACCAGAAAGTAACAAATTATGAATGTACAGCATTGTATATTAGACCTTGAATCTAGATATTTGAGAAATTATGATGAATAATCTGGATATCAAAAATTAAAACTTAACTACTTGGTAACTGAAATTACTATTAAATTGAGGCAGCATGCAAATAATGAATAATTTCTCAAATTGAGAACATTACATTAAATATAATCACATTTGTTAATGCAATGCATATTTAATCTACAGTTAAAGCATTATTCAAATCTGGTTGAGTTATAAAATGATAAGGTCAATTAAGATAAATATGCATATACAGGTACCTAGAATGCCCCATTCACTTTAATTTGATAAGCAAATGTATGTAAATAAGCATGTGAATTGAATATTAATGATATAGAAAAATAAAATAGTTCAGACGGTACATATAAAGTCAGGAACTAACAGAAATAAAGAAGTTATACTCAAAGCAATACATTTTTATAAACTTTGTATCATTATGATGATTATGAAATCAGCAAGACTTTGAGAGACATTGGATATTTTTTATTAATCTATTTTGAGATGATAATCTCATTTATTTGAAGTAATTTCCTCATCTTCAACTGTATCTTTACTGTAACTTCAAAATAATATTACATTTTACAATAAATATATTCCTGCCTTGTGGTTTATTGTTCTGTGCTTTGGAGGTAAGAGCATTAAGAAAAATAGCATTTTCATAATAAACCATATATTTAATCCCTTTCTAAATGTTTCCTTTGGAAATTAAAATGCCTAGACCCATCTTGATAATACCATTGATTCACATTCTTTCTTCCTCAATGAATTTACTTATAAGAGGAAAAAAATACAATTATACTCATCAGGCTTGGTATGATATTTTATTGACATTAATATCACTAAGTCACAGAAACTTTAATGCCAGTTCTTACAAACATTAAACATAGAAATGAAAACGAAAAAACATTTTGCCGAGATGTTGATATCCTGTAACCTCAACAGCATCTTCAAGATGAGCAAAACTTACAGTGAATGACATACTTGAAAATCCCTGGTCCATTTTGCGGACCTCAGAGGTGCAGCTTTTGACTTTCAAGGTTCTCTGTTAAAAACAATATGTATTTATGATCAATTTTGTAAATAATTTTTAAAAATTACAGGTGCAACCCCCGACAAATATCAGTTTTAAAGTCATCTTTAAAAGCAACTTGTTATGGAACTTCCCTGGTGATTCAGTGGTTCTGACTTCACCTTCCAATGCAGGAAGTGCATGTTCATTCCCTGGTTGGGGGGCTAAGATCCCACATTCCTCATGGCCAAAAAAATCAAAACATAAAGCAGAAACAATACTGTAACAAATTCAATAAAGACTTAAAATTTTAAAAAGTAACTTGCCAAATATTAGCCTCTCTTTATTCTTCTTGGATAAGAACTTTTGTAACCTGTGTTTTGAGATCATTGAATAATTATTACCTACTTCCACGGTTTAAAGGGAAAATACCTTCTTAATAATTAAGTTATATCATTATTATCGGCATCATTGTGAGTTAAATGTGATGCAGAATCATTAAGAAGTGTGCTAACCCTAATCCTTGTGTGTTCTGGGTTTTGTTTGCACTTTCAGAGACAAAGACGTAGCATGGCATGAACATGGCGCAGTTCTATTACAAAAGAAATGTTAACGCCCCCTATCGAGACCGCATCCCTCTCAGGATAGTCCGGGCAGAATCTGAACTCTCACCGTCCGAGAAAGCCTACCTAAATGCTGTGGAAAAGGGAGATTATGCAAGCGTCAAGAAATCCCTAGAAGAAGCTGAGATTTATTTTAAAATCAATATTAATTGCATCGATCCTCTTGGAAGAACTGCTCTTCTCATTGCAATTGAAAATGAGAACTTGGAGCTCATCGAACTCCTCCTAAGCTTCAACGTCTATGTTGGAGACGCCCTATTACATGCTATCAGGAAAGAAGTCGTGGGAGCTGTCGAGCTTCTGCTGAACCACAAAAAGCCCAGTGGAGAAAAACAGGTACTTGCAAAAATATTGGTTTTCATTAATTTTACATGCAGAAGGTTTCTATGGATGTTCAAATTCTCCCCCAATTTTAAGAAATATTAGCACTGAAATCAAAACGGTTATAATGGAAAACTACTGCTAAGTACACATTTTATACTCTCCAAAAGTCACCATCGCCTGCACCTCTTACCCTGACTAATCAGACTTTAGTGAGAACCAAAGCAAAACTAAGTAATCTAAGGTGGCTTCCCATACCTTAGGGACATGTTTATGTTTATGTAATAGTATATAAATTGGGGGGGGGGGTGGCGCTACAGTGTATATGTGGGTGTTTTCTCCTTGTCCTTCATTTTCTGAACATTCTGCAGTAACAGGCTGAATTCTTTTGCTATTTTACTTTTTAACCTTCTTGCCTGTTCTGGAATTCTATATCTTATTGCAAAAGTGATTTGTACATCTAACTCTGATACTGCTTTTTAGCAAACTCTAATGGATTCTTTTAAATGGGGACAAATTTTTTAAAAAAGCAAAAAAGATTACTAGAAAATAACTGACTGTAGATTTAATATATCACTATTGGCAAAATGTAGCTGTATCTTAATGTCATCAGTAGAAACTAAGCTAAAATGGTACATGATTATAAATACTGTCTGGTTTTTATTCTTGTTATCTCCCTATTTTTAACCCCTAAGGAAGTGGAAAAATTGTAGACAGAAATGAATAAGGAATCTATTTTTGTCTGTCTGCATTATTCCCTGGTACTACCCTGTATCTGAACTATTTGATACTTAATCCTTTCACACTGAACTCTTCACTTCCCCACATCAAGTCTCATTGACTAATTGCAGAAGACATTGCACATATTTCAGTGGCTCAAAATCTGTCCTTTCAAGTAAAATCTTATAAAAACATGTGCTATTACACCTCTAGCAGTTTCTGTTCTATTTGATAAAGACGCAAATATTTTCTGCAAATGATGGACTCTTAGAGACATTGTTTGTGGTTTACTCACCACATTGTGTCTCTTTGTGACCCCATGGACTGTAACCCCACCAGGCTCCTCTGTCCATGGTATTTCCCAGGCAAGAATCCTGGAGTGGGTTGCCATTTCCTTCTCCATGGGATCTTACCAATCCAGGGATTGAACCTGGGTCTCCTGCACTGCAGGCAGATTTCTTTACCAACTAAGCCACCTTAGAGACATTACATTCTTTTAAAGCAAGACCTGCTGTAGCTATTAATACCATTATCTTTGCTTTACTGGAGGACTTTGATCAGAATCATTACCATGACTAGGACAAGAATTTCAAGGCTGGATGTCTCCTGAAAAGGTGTCCCCAAAAGTCTGTGTTCTTTGGTCCATTCTTATGTCTCACCATCAAGCATCCTTTTCCCTCACCTGGCTCCAAACTTTGATAAAACAACACTCCACAATAATAATACTTCTTTGATTTTTGCTTTACTGGTTTTTAATTTTTTGTTTCATATCCAGTTGTTTGGGTTACCTTCCCACCATAATGATTTGAACCTTAATTATTAATAAAAAGTAGTAAAGGTTTGCAAAGGTTTACAATCTAGCAGGAGTCTGAAATATCCCAGGCCATGTATTTCTGGACAGTTTTTCTTGTATCAGTTTGTAAGACAAGAATTTTCCAACTTGTACTATCCTTGACAGGGATGGACAGGTAGCGGTAATGTTTAAAGATGTATGTTATGTTATATCCCAGTTTTCCACTGCTAGAGAAACACCGGACACTTAGACAGGAATGAGTAGGAATCTATTCTTATCTTGTAAGTTCAGGTGCTACTTCCCCAGTCACCTTGTGAATTTGAAACACCTTACACAATCATACTCCTGAAGTATTTGCATTTCCTAATAACAATGATCTTATATTGTATACCCTCTTGTTTATTATCTATAAGAGCAACCATGAGACAGACTTGGGACTGTGTGTCTAGATCATTTAAGATTGTAACGGATCTATAGAACAAAATTGCTATTGTGTTTTTCCTGCTTATTACTATGTAATCTTCTTAATTTTATTGTCTAGAGAACAGTGACCAAACATTTCAGTGTCTCTTTAGTCAATGACATTTGTGCTGGCCAAAGTAATTTGGTGTCTGGAGAAGATATCTGCTATTATGAGATTGTTTGTTGGAAGATGTTCAACTTCTGAGCTAAACTCTAGTCTGACAAGTAGGTCTTGGCTTCTTAGAGGCACTTGATCTGGAACCCTGATCATTAATAAAAGGCAGTAAAGGTTTGCAATCTGTCAGGAGTCTGAAATATCCCAGGCCTTGTGTTTCTAGAGGATTTCTTTTATATCAGTTCATAAGCCAAGAATTTTCCTATTCTGTTTGCACATTCTAGAATTCCTCTTCAGCAAAGACACTGAGAATCAACAAAAGTTGTATCTTTCGGTTTGTACTTTGTAATTCGGAAAGAGCAACTCCAACCTACCTCAGAGTTCCTGGTATCTTGTACAATAAAAGTGAGGTTGTTACACCAGGAAATGTATACAGTATGGCACATAAAAGAGGTCCTTGTGGTCTGTGAGGGGAGAGAGGGGGGCAGACGAACCCCATTAGAGCTTGGCTGTTTATCTGTGACTTACGTAGATAATGCATCTCTTAAGTGTGGCCAACATCATTTGGAATAAAAGTTTCCATTAGCCAGCATCTGGTAGGTAACAAATAAATTCTTGACAGGATTTTTTATCTCATAAATTGTAATTCCTTAGAAGATTCTTGTGATCAGGAAAGCCATTTTGTGTTTACTCTGTTTGCTAATTTGCAGTCTTACAGGCCACCCCCAAAGACCCTGGAACACATTACCATTAATTTTGTTGAGGTCACTGAAGCTGAGTGTTAAAACCTAAGAACGATAATACCCAAGTGGTCAAAATCAGCATAACTTGTCTTGAAATGAATCAAGGAAAAGGATCTATTATAAAAACACACAAATCTGATGATCAGGACACTTACTTAGAACTTAAAATGTGACAGATGTGAATCAGGAAATAGACTCTTCTTTGACGAATGTGTCCCATGTTAATTTCTTTCTCTGGAATAAGATGCAATGCATGATTGCCTCCCAAAATCATGGGGGCTTAAGATTTCAGATTACTCTACTAGTACATTCACCAGGGAACAATTTACAATTTGCATATGCTTTTTGGGCCAGATCTGAGCCCCGTCACTGGGGAGGAGACATGATTCTTGTTTTCTAGAGTCTAGTTGTGAAGAGAGAGAGGAAAAATATCATGGGAATATGAGTAAATGTAATTACAATGGAAAAGAGAACTCAATCCTTGGGTACTTATGAAACTAAACTGACTAGACTTGGTAAATACAAAATATTACTTGGTGGTGGGTATCGGGGGAGCAGGAGAAAGGCCTGAAGGAGAAGGACGAATGTTTGGTTTATAACTGGGGAAAGTTGATTCCAGTAACTGAGGTGGAGACTCTAAAAGAGGTGTGTGAAACCTGCTTGGATATGCTCAGCTTTTGCTTTATTTACAATGACATCTAGGAGATTAACAGACATTTTGGTTTTAAGAAAGGGGTTTGGGATTGATATAAGACGATAGGGAGGACTTCGAAGGGAATAAAGTCACCGGTCTTCCAATCTCTTTGACATTGGCTGTATGTCCTTTCCCTTGTATATTGTTTAAATGTTTATGATGGTTAGTATGTTAAAAACTTTTCTCAATGCCACATCTAATGAAGATATTTAGGTTTTTCCAGATAAATAGATGGGCATAGACTATTAATTATTTTCTTCCTTATTTCATGTACTTCTTCATAAATCAAGGTATTGAGTCCTTAGTGTTTTCATTTTTACTATAGAAAATGGAAAGAGCAATACTTTATTTCTTTTCATGTACTATACAGCACAGAGAACCTGTCATTCTCCACATTGGGCAGGGAGGTGGGACATTATGTGTTCTTACTGAGACTGCTTCCTGGCTGGAATCATTACTCTGATACTCTCTGCTGATTTTACTGAACTTCTCTTTAACCTCCTCAGTACCTTATTTCTCCATAGGGAATAACCAGCAGTGACTTCTCAGCTTCCTTTTCTCAGTCAATTGATTGGTTACTTGACTTCTAATTATTTCTAACAGACCTTTCTCTTTGATGTCTTCTAAGGCCAGATTCAATTTCAGTTTCAGCTGCTTCAGTAAATGTTTATCAGAAGCAGAACTTTCTTTTTCACTCTTCACTTAGACACTGGTACTGAATCTTCAGTACCATCAACATTTCTGGGAGGGCTTGTTCCTTCAGTTTGCAGGATCCCGCCCCAAGAGTCTCTGATATAGCTGGTCTGGAGGGGGTCCCTAGGACTTGTGTTTCTCACAAGTATGAAAGTGACACTAATGCTTCTGGTCTGGAGACCACACTTTGAGAACAGCTGACTTAGAGAATGTTGAAAACTACAGAATACCTATAATGGTATACCTCATGTTAGGTATGGTTGCATTTTACCATGATAACTTTGCTTTTGGGAGATTTCAAATAATTATCTTAAATATGAGTGATTAAGTGGTATTTAATACAAAATAATTTTCCAATTTCACTAATGCATTTATTGTATTTTCCCTTTTTGGGTAAAAATACTTTGCTAAACATTAATTATCCATTCAGTAGTTAAGATCCTAGACTATTTCAATTGAAGAAATTTTGATTTGAAAGCCCCACTAAAAAGAGTATCAGATTTTATAATTTCAAGAGACCTTGGAGATCATCTAACCCAATCACTTTGTTTTACAGAAGAGGGAAAAGTATTGGGGATTTAACCTGACCAAAAGAATCTATAAACCAATATCTAGCATCCAATCTGTAGATAGCCTGAATGATGAATATTCATTGAACTTGTCATCATACCAGTAATTCTTGATAAGAATTTTATTTGCATTATCTCATTTCATCTTCACATTATCTGGTGAAGGTTGGTCCCATTGTTCTCCCCATTTACAGATGAGGAAATGAAGGCACAAAAAAGTATTAGTGACACATCCCAGATCACAGAACCAGGAAATATCGGTGGTAGAACTCAAGAGTCACGGAAAAGAATCACCAGGCTCTCTGGCTCCAGCCACTGTGCCAATTCGGATAGGAATAATTTAAATGATTAGCTAATTATCCTAATTTAGGATATGAGTTACATAAATTTAAAAGAGCCTCTAGAATTACATATTTAGGCTGTGACTCTATCTTAACTATTATGATATCATTTATAATTTAGTGCTCAATAGATACTAAATCATTAGAAGTAATTAGAAGCTATGAAATGCCAAGAAAGAGTAGAGTTGAGTGACAGAAATGCTGACTTCTAGCCCTGTTCAACACTTGCTATCAGGACAAGCCTCTGAAAATCATTCTGAGCCTTGGTTTTCTCGGTATTAATTGGAATCATAGAATTAACTTACTTGTTTCTTAATGTCTGGTGATGTTAAAGTTCTGTAAAAGTATTTTATATGGTGACATGTAATAAGAGCATAATATACTGTTATTACTATATTATGTCATAATCTCTGTCTTCCTATTGACAAACAAATATATTTATAACACAACATACACTGAAAAGATAAAGTTCAGCACTGGCAATTTACCTTCTGGAGTACATGCCTTCTTTTTCATTTGAAAAATGCAATTATTGGAACTAGAAACCCTGTTTAGGGAGAGCAAAGGAGAATTTAATTGTTTACCCTTTTTCTTTCTATCTCAGGGCACCTAGGGGATTTCAAAAAATAATTTCTGTGTTAATGCGATTTGTGGCTTTAGAAAGAGTACCTATTATGTAATCAGGAAATCAAAGGATGAAGTAGGAGATTGGCATGAGCAAGTTAATGTAAATATGCATCCAACCCCAAATATACTCTGCTGACTAAAAATAAGGGACTTTTTTTTTAAGGGATGCTTTTAATTGATATCAATGCTAATAAATATATCCCTGGCTACTGGGAAGAGATAGAATTTACTTTTATCTCTTGTCTTCATTTGATTTTAGTTGCTGGACTTTAAAGCAAGTAATTTACTTCTGCAGACTCATGAACTTCATATAGCCCTTTTTAAGTGTCGTGTGATAAGATAGCCTATATGTTCTAGTCTTTAGAGCTGCCCCTTGCAGAGTGAAAACATCTCCACTTTCTCAGTGGTTAACCAGTTGAGGTTACCCTTTTTGATTTGTTTCTGTTACATCCTGGATATTCATGGTAAGTGAAACTAAATACCATCATCATATTCACTATCAAAATTCAGAGAGAGAGTGAAAGCAAGAGCAAGAGAGAATTATAAAGTATTAAAGATGTTCTCCTTCCTGGTGGTTCAGATGGTAAAGAATCCACCTGTAATGAAGAGACACGGTTTCAATCCCTGGATTGGGAAGATCCCCTGGAAGAGGGAATGGCAACCCTCTCCAGTATTCCTGCCTGGAGAATCCCATGGACAGAGGAGCCTGGTGGGCTACAGTCCATGGGATCACAGAGCTGGACATAACTTAGTGACTAAAGAACAACGACTTCCCAAAATACTTATCCTATTGTGAGACATAGCTGGATACGTCATCAATTATCCTTTCTTTATTTCTGGATTGGAAACATCAATAGAAAATGTTTATAATATTGTCCACCATTAATATGAAAAAGCTGAAAATTATTCCCCACATGATCTTTATAATGTCAAATAGAAACCAATATAAAGTATTATTACTAATAAGTACTTCAAAAGTCTAAAAATTAAATTGATTCTTATTATTCCACAGCAGGGAATTTAAATGCTGTTACAGCATAGATAGGGCCTAGATTCCCTTTAACAGCTGCTGCTGCTAAGTCACTTCAGTCGTGTCCAACTCTGTGTGACCCCATAGATGGCAGCCCACCAGGCTCCCGTCCCTGGGGTTCTCCAGGCAAGAACACTGGAGTGGGTTGCCATTTCCTTCTCCAATGCATGAAAGTGAAAAGTGAAAGTGAAGTCGCTCAGTCGTGTCCGACTCTTCGCGACCCCATGGACTGTAGCCTACCAGCTGGCAAACGGCAATCATGAGTGATCTGAATGATTCTGCCATAAATGGAAGAATTTTTAAAAGATGGACTGTGTTTCACTGTTAATATGATAAAGTGGTTTAAGTTAACTGGGCATTCTGACTCATAAGATAATACACACTGACATTTTCTTTTTCTTGATGACCAGCAAATTATAGATAAGTAGTCCTCCAGAATTCTCTTGTTCCTTCCTCTCAACATATCACACTTATTATAAAAGTCATCAGCGTCATCATTAAATGTGTTTGGAACACACAAGAGCAAAAAGCTTTTAGCTCCTTCTGAAACTCAAGTGGAAAAAAAAGTATGAAAAACAATCTCAGCCAATAAAGCAAAGCTTCGAGCATTGAGGCATTTCCATCTAACAGTAAGAAAATACAAGACAGAGTCCTTATTTTCTGTTTGTGGACAGGGAAGGAGGGAAAGATGGTGAAGCAGTTCGAGAGAGAAAGACGTGGCTGTAAATTCTATTTTATCATCTCAGGCAAATTGTTTGAGCCTTGACTTTCTCATAAGTAAGAAGGAGATAATACCCCCTGCTCACCAGGTTGTCGTAAAGATTAGATAGCTAGCACACTAATATGGCTGGCATTTAGAAAGCTCAGTACATGCACCTCCACCTTGGTATCATTTGAGTATTTTATACTTATTCAGTTCAATTTAATTAAAAATGCTCATGTGTGTTGAAGAGGCTAAAAGTTCTTCAAAGTAAATTCCTTGAGAAGCCTTAGCACTTGTATGAAGACTGAGTTTATGTTAAAGTAAGAGCGGGTACACTGGTAGCTCAGTCAGTAAAGAAGCAGTCTGTACTACAGGAGACCAGGGTTCAATCCCTGGGTCAGGAATATCCCGTGGAGAAAGGAATGGCAACCCACTCCACTATTCTTGCCTGGCAAATCCCATGGATAGAGGATTTACTGGCTGCAGTCCATGGGGTCACAGAGTCGGACACGACAGAGCAACTTTCACTTTCACTTCAAGAGCAAGGGGAAACTAAACTTTGAAATGTGAGCTTTGGTGAAAAACTTTGCAGGGTTCATTTTCATTAATCACCTTAATTGTTGTTGTTTAGTCCCTAAGTCTTGTCCTAGCACAGCACAGTATATATATATATATATATATATATATGTGTGTGTGTGTGTTTATGCGTGTGTGTGTGCGTGTATGCACGCGCACCTGCATGCTTAGTCATGTCCGCCTCTTTGTGACCCCATGAACTGTAGCCAGTGGGGCTCCTCTGTCCATGGGATTCTTCAGGCAAGAGTACTGGAGTGGGTTGCCGTATCTCACTCCAGGGGATCATCACAATCCAGGGACTGAACCCATGTCTCCTATGTCTCCTGCACTGCAGATGGACTCTTCACTTGCTGAGCATCAGGGAAGCCCATGTGTATGTGTGTGTGGAGGTATCCAGGGTGGAGGTCCCAGAACCCATCCCCAAATATACCAAGGGACGCACACATATCCATGTACAGATACACACACATATATGCATGCACACTCCTTCATAATAAAAATAATGGAAACTAGAACTGCTTGTCTTAAAAATCATAGATTTTCTGAGGCTTGAAAGAGATTCTAAAGTTTATCTGGAAAAATCTCATAGAATGTTTTTTGCCAAGGACAAGTAGTATAGAATCATATTATTCCTCTTTTCCAGTTTCAAATGATTTTAATGCTCATACAGATGAGCCTGATTCAGTGTGAAAGGAGTCTTCTTGTACAAGGGCATGAATATCAGGTGGTGAAGGTCATTGGATGCCAGTCACAAATACACAGCAAAATGTTAATATTAGTTATCTTTGAATATTGGGATAAAGTGTTATTCTGTCATCTCTAAAATCTCTACAATGAACATATATTATTTATATTATTTTTAAATTGGAAAAATATGTGCTTCTATATACATATCTATATGTATATTCATCTTAATTGTTTTAGTACGTCAGTCGTGTCCAACTCTTTTGTGACCCATTACCTACAGTTAATGAGCTATAGCTCACCAGGCTTCTCTGTCCATGGAATTTTCCAGGCAAGAATACTGGAGTGGGTTGCCATTTCCTTCTCCAGGGAATCTACCCAACCCAGGAATTGAACTCTCGTCTTTTGCATTGGCAAGCGGATTCTTTACCACTGAGCCACCGGGGAAGCCCTATGTATAGTTAAGTACAGGCACATTGATCTTGGAGAACTGGGTATATATGTCATCATCTGCATTGACAGGCCTAGCAAATGTGGAATCATTACACTATTCTTGGTACAGAGTCACTGGCTTTTTCCCCTCCAAGTTCACTGGAGTGGAGCAACAAGAACAACAACTCAAAAAGACAGCACAGTTAGGAGAATGGTCTGGGTGAGCAAAGAGTCAGTAAAGGAATCCTGCCATTCTTCTGGTTATTCCGCTATCTTTAAAATTCCTTTAGCTGCCTATGTGGCCAAGATAATGTTAAAATATGACCACATAGTAGCCCTTGACCTCAAGGAATCTAATCTAACAATCAATTGCAACTGTGAGATAAATAGAAGTAATAATTTATAATATGTACACTCATCCATTTTGGTTTTTTTATACAATATTGATTTTCCAATTGTAATTACATACTTCTCTTGCATATTTTATTCTAGAGTATCAGAGCCCATTCATCTTTATCATCTGACATACCTGTGATTCTTCTGGTCTGACCTAAAGTTACTAGCTTTAGGAAAGAAACTTAAAGTGTATTCTATTCAGTGCTTTTCAGCATAAACTTAATGTTTGACTTGCAAGTAATGTTTATTAAATCATGTGTTCTATCAGCTGTTTTGGATGACTTTTACTTTACTGTACCATGATCTCCATCTCCGTAACCCAAACCTATGCTGCCTGATTATCTCAATGAAAAAGCAAAGATTCAAATTTAATTTTTGGAAATAAGAGGGCATTTTGATATTATACCACCTCTCTCCCCCTCTTCTGCCCCCACTTCCCCAACACACACACACACACACACACACACACACACACACAGACTCCTAGAACCATTACCTTATACAGGTATGAAGAAAATAAAATTTATACTAGTTTAGGAAACTGGCCCAAGATTATTGAGATTATTCATTTTTGAGCCAGGATTAAAATTCACTTTTTTTGGTCTAGGATTAAATATAAATATTTATCATAAACATTACTTTAATTCCAGCCTTTAACATTCTGTAGAATAAGGAAAAATATAAATATAAATAAATGTTTTAAGGCTTAATTTTGTATAACAGGAAATGTATCCTGGTAGAAGAGGATCAGGTTTGGATTTAGACAGATAGGAATACTAGTCCTAGTTCTATCCCCTTACTACTTGCATGACCCAATGATGATTATTTAACTTGAAACAAACAAGCAAAATGGTAATAGCTGCCTCTCACAATTATAAGAATTAGAAATTTTAAGTACTTCATGTAAAGTAGAGCTTCCCTGGTAGCTCAGAAGGTAAAGAATCTGCCTGCAATGTGGGAAACCTGGGTTCAAACCCTGGTTCAGAAAGACACCCTGGAGAAGGGAATGGCAACCCACTCCAGTATTCTTGCCTGAAGAATTCCATGAACAGAAGAGCTTGGCAGGCTAGGGCTATGGTCCGTGGGTGTTGCAAAGAATTGGACACAACTGAGCAACTTATACTTTCACTTTCAGGTAAAGTGAGTGCCTAGTGTATTTACATTTGAGTTAGTATTGTCAGCAGCAGTAGCATTCATTCATTCATTTCAGAACCAAGTAGCTAATTTGATCTATGTCTAAAGATTGACATTTCCATCACAATGCTCAGTAATGGTGATTAGGTGATGCAGACCTCAGGAGGCAAACTTGTTGAATTCTGGTGATGTAATCTCCGAGGCAAGAAATCCTTAATATCTGCACAATGGTCAGGAGGAATTGTGAATGGATGAGAGGTTGGATGGAGCCAGGAAGCTTGACTGTTAATGTCAGACATGTTGAGAATTTAGGAGAAAAGAAATGAACTAGGCTTCAAAGTCTACATGCCTGCATGCATGCTCAGTTGCTAAGTAGCATCCTATTCTTTTGTGACCCCATGGACTGTAGCCCACCAGGCTCCTCTGTCCCTGGGACTCTCCAGGTGAGAACACTGGAGTGGGTTGCCATTTCTTCCTCCAGGAGATCTTCCCAACCCAGGGATTGAACCCACGTCTCGTCTCCTGTTTTGGCGGCGGATTCTTGACCACTGAGCCACCTGGATAGACTAAAGTAAAGTCTAAATAAATATAGTCAAAATATGTTGCTAATTATCAGATACAATGTAGTTTCATTCTGACTACAGAGAAAGAAAAAGAAAAATCACGATAAAAGAAAATGATCAGCGATGATCTCATGGAAGAATAAACAAGTTCCTTTAGGGATATTTTAGGGAGTATGTGTCCAGAGGAGGCAAGCCATTTAAATGCAACATTATGAGAATAAATGCAGAACATCTTCCATAAATCACATTGTTTCTTTTAATAAAGATGAGATAAAGCAGATCAAGTTTGTTTTGACCACACTTAAGGAAAAGACTGCCACCTGGTGAATATCTGAGGCCTTTAAAAATACATCAGTATTAGTTTAAACATCTGGCTCGAACTCAAAAATAATAGTCACATACGACATTACTTCTCTTTACTTTTTAATGGATTACATTGCTTCACACCACCCTATTAGCAGAGGTTTTGTAAGGCAGCATAAATGTCACAAGTTTCCATGACATTTATCCATTTTTACCTGGTACAAATTCATGTTTTACAGGTCGCCTAATTCAGATGAAATATTACCGCCAAAAGTAAACAAAAGTTTATAAACCACCATGACATATTTCTTTGGATTTCTTCTTTACTTAATTCTATAGCAAAATGACAAAAATGATATTTTGGGATCACCGTAATGCTGATACATTCCATTCTTTACAACTCTGATCCAAAGAGCCAAGAGCAGGGGAAATCATTTTTCATTCTATTAACTAGTGCTGTAGTCAGAATCTGTTTTGATTTTTCCTAGAGCTTAGCTTTTTCTGTATATTTTATCTGAGCCTTAAGAGATGAAGAATTAATCCCCAAAGTTTTCTTATTTTGGTAACATATTCCCCCTCCACCTATCCTGATATGTACTTTTGACACATTAAAGTAGAGGTTAAGAAGTCTCTTAGCTGGTTGCTAATAAAACTTGTAAATTTCTGAAGTCTTTCATTCTTGTAGCTGAAGATTCAAGTTCACAGCTGAAGAAACTCAGTGGAGAAAAGAGAAAAAATATATGATTCTTTCCTTTTAACTGTGTATTTCTTAGCATCCAGTCAAAAACCTAGGTAATAGGTTTAAAACCTAGGTAATAAAACCTAGGTGATATTTTCTTTAGTTGTGGATGAAATAAAGCCATCACTCCATTCAGAGGACCAGGCGCCCATCGCTTTTCTTTAGCTGAGAAAGTCCAGCTACGAAGCTGACATGACTTAGCACCTGTCTCTTCTCATTAGCTTCACATTGTTATTTCCTAGAATTTTTCCAAGCATTAGTTTAGCTATTTTTGTGCAATCTCAAAGGAGAAGTTCTGAAAACCCAGTTATTTCTATAGCACTCCTTAGTTTCAGAGCTACGTTTTTATCCTGAAAAGATAAGGTTTTGTGGCCTTGCCTTTCATCAGTACTTAGCAATATAATACATCATGTGACAGTGATGGAACGTAGCTATCCTCATTTACTTTAACTTGCTAATTCTTCTTTTTTTGTTGCTTTTTCTGTTTAATTTTTTAAAATTTTATATTGGAATATAGTTGATTAACAATGTGGTCTTAATGTTAGGTATTCTGCAAAGTGCCTCAGTCGTGCATACACATGTATCTATTCTTTTTCAAATTCTTTTCCCATTTAGGTTATTACAGAATATAGGGCAGAGTTCCCTGTGCTACCCAGTAGGTGCTTGTTGTTATTTTATTTTTATAAATTTTTTATTTTACATTGGAGTACAGCAGACTAACAATGCTGTGACAGTTCTAGGTGGACAGCAAGGGAACTCAGCCATACACACACATGCATCCGTTCTGCATGGTTATGTATTTTAAATACAGCAGTGTGTACATGCCAGTCCCCGAATCTCAGTCTAGTCCTTTCCCAGCTCTTCCCCGCTGGTAACCATAATTCATTCTCTAAGTCTGTGAATTTGTTTCTGTTTTATAAATGAGTTCAATTATGTCATTTTTTAGAGTTTCTGCATTGCGTATAAGTGATATCATATGATATTTATTTTTCTCTATCTGACTTCACTTAGTATGATAATCTCCAGGTCCATCCATGTTGCTGCAAACGACATTATTTCATTCTTCTTAATGAAGACTTTTTACCTTTAGTTTTTCCCTCATGTGATTACTAATATATAAACATAAAAGCTCAACTAGCCACAGTTGTTGTATTTGGATCTTTTAAAACAAAATAGCTTTTCAGTCTGTTATACTTTTGTAGTTCAGTTCCTTCTCAAACTTCACGAATACCAGCCTGTTCTTTAGGCAGATTTTACTCTTCAAATCAACAAGAATTTTAGTCACGTTTTCCTCTCCTGGCTCTTAATACCACGCACATCCTAGGTATTAAGTAACAGTTTCCCAAACAGATAGATGAACATGGCAGATTAAAAACCCCCATCATCACTTATGAAAATAAAGCAGGCAAAGAACAATCTGGCAAGATAAAATCAAACATCAAAGAACTAATAGGCTTTAGTGAAGGTAGTGATTCTGATTTAGATCCTACTCAGAATGAAAACAAAATTATTAATACCTCTGTTATTACATTTTCTGGGAATTTTTTATTTTTGAAATTTGGCCTCTATCACCACAGATTCTGTGTAGGATTATGAGTGAAGTATTGCATTTTGAGAAGCCTCACCTTTTCTTAAAAAGTTAAAGTCCCACACGGAGCATGCAGACTTCCTTGAAGTAATTTGTAGTATTCTGATAAAAACCTGCAACTGTTAAAAAAATACAAAACACACTCCCAATTTTATATGTATTGAGAGAGAGAGAGAGTGAAAAGGAATATATATTTGGGTAGAAAGAAAAACAATGTATACCTCTGGGTAGAGGGATTTAGGGGAAATCTTGGTTTTCCTTTTGTAGCTTTGACATTTTAAAAATCTTTTGGCAATAAGTGTATATGGCTTCTGTAATAGGAAAAAGTCAATAGTTCTTTGAAAGGTCATAATGCTTCTGCATATCATGACAGAAAAATGCAGTGAGTGAGAAGGAAATTATTAAGGATGTGGGCAGGTGGGTGTTTTTGCTTTTCAGTTGCTAAGTCGTGTCCGACTCTTTGCGACCCCGTGAACTGCCGCGCCCAGACTTCCCTGTCCTTCAGTATGTCCTGGAGTTTGCTCAGACTCATAGCCATTGAGTGGATGATGCCATCCAGCCACCTGATTCTCTCCTGCCCCACTTTTCCTGCTCTCAGTCTTTCCCAGCATCAGGATCTTTCCAGTGAGTCAGCTCTTCACATCGGATGGCCAAAGTATTGGAGCTTTCAGCATCAGACCTTCCAATGAATATTCAGGATTGGTTTCCTTTAGGATTTTCTGGTTGGATCTCCTTGCTGTCCAAGGGACTCTCAAGGGGCTTCTCCAACACCACAGTGGGCAGATTAGGTATAAATATAGAATTGTTCCTTTGGGGAAATCTTTAATTATACAATTATAATCATTAATGCAAGGGACATAAAATTTAGGAAACTTAAACCCATTCAACAGGTCCATTCTTTTAGGTGTTCATATATAAAATCTAAAATAGTATTTGGTATACTTAAATTTACGTTCCCATTAATGATAGAAAAATAAAAACCACAGTTTAATAATTATTGGTGTTCGCATTTTTAATATCATACAAGTAAAGGGTATTTTCTCCTTTCATTTATAAATCACTTTAACTCTATCAAAGCTCTTTCTTCATATTAAGATCACTTGATCCTGTGAGTAAACAAGTAATGTTATGTCTAAAAGTGAAGCTGGTGAATGATGTGCTGAAGGCCACACTGGTAGTGGATGGATGAGCCAAGGTCACATGACTCCTTAGCATCACTTGATCCTGTGAGTAAACAAGTAATGTTATTTCTAAAAGTGAAGCTGGTGAATGATGTGCTGAAGGCCACACTGGTAGTGGATGAGCCAAGGTCACATGACTCCTTAGCTTATCTACTCTGTTCTTCTCAACATATTAATAACTGATCCAATCTCACACCCAATTCAGAGGGTTCCCTGATGGCTCAGATGGTAAAGAATCCACCTGCAATGCAGGAGACCCGGGTTCAATCCCTGGGTTGGGAAGATCCCCTGGAGAAGGGAATGGCTACCCACTCCAGTATTCTTGCCTGGAGAATTCCATGGATAGAAGAGCCTGGTGGGCTACCGTCCATGGGGTGGCGAAGAGTCAGACGCAACTGAGCTATGTTCACTTTTCACACCCAATTCATAGTAGCCAAACATTCAGACTACCTACCCAGCACAACCTTGCTAACTTGCAGCTGTTTGCATCTTATTCGCTGCAGCTGGCCTTCCCTCATGGCTCAGCTGGTAAAGAATCTGCCTGCAATGCAGGAGACCCGGGTTCGATCCCTGGGTTGGTAAGATCCCCTGGAGAAGGGAAAGGCTACCCACTCCAGTCAACTTCCCTGGTAGCTCAGACGGTAAAGCGTCTGCCTGCAATGTGGGAGACCCAGGTTCAATCCCTGGGTCGGGAGGATTTGGAGAATGAAATGGCAACCCACTCCAGTATTCATGCCTGGAAAAATCCCATGGACAGGGTAGCCTGGTAAGCTACAGTCCAAGGGGTCGCAAAGAGTTGGACACGACTGAGCGACTTTCACTTTCACTTTTGCTTCAACTACTGGTTCTGTATTTTCACTCTGCCTCCTCATTCATGGGAACCGTTTTGATTCCCATCCTGTTCTTTTGGACAAGCAGGTTTTTTCATTAAAGCACTCTACTGATGGAATTCTGCTCATCTCTCATTGCCAAAAATGATCCATATGAAGTTTATTATCTTCTTTGTTTCATAGTTGCTATGACAGATAAGGCTCTTAAATTGAGTTATCCATCTAAAGCATAGATTTTTAAAAGAAATTGAACTATTAACAACAGTATTATTTTTCCATACTGGATTGATGAGACCTTGTCCACATCCCCCATATTTTGAGTGTTTAGTCACAGTGAATTAAAATCTGAGGATTCATATCATTTGTCCCTACATTGCTGCCAACATGTTCCATCCAATTTGGAGGGAAAAAAATCTAGTGTTATGGTTTCTATCACACTAAGAATCTCAGACCACTTGAGAATTACAGGCAAGCTTGGTAATATTTGTTTAAATTTAACATAAACTCAGATATATTTTGCTCCATGGAGACTTCATTCGAACCTCAAATCACAGGATTTGACATAGTTATGTCAACTTTTATTCATTCATGTAAATCTACATTAATCACATGAAGCACACTTTAAACAAATCTATGAAGAAAAATATAAAAAATATAAAACAGAAAAAATGAAAGTTACTTTAGTGTGATTTTTTTCAACCTGAGAGATTTGTTTTATTTCAAAATTGTGAAATAATTTAATAGTTTGTATTCCTTTGTGTGTTTAAAGTAAAATTATAAAGTAAAAAATAGAGTAAGTAATTTTAAAAACATGACAAAAATTTATAAAAATAATTCTATTTAACACTGATAAATCAACCAAAGGACAGCAAGGAAATTATACAATCTTCTGTAATTTATGGTCTATCTATATAATGAAACTAGCACCTTTTATTTTTGTTGGAACTGAATCCTTTTGGAAAAGCAACTTAGCAACAGTTAGCAAAAGCAAAACCAAAGAAAAAATTATTCATATTTAGTCACTCATTCTTTCATGTATTCAAAATGGAGGTGATTAAGTAAATTACAGTGTATTATTAATTTAAATGTTTCATAAGTATCCAAATAATATTTATAAAACAAAATCTATCAAGGAATAAATATCGAATAATGACTGAATTCCATATGAATTAAATAAACAATTTTGTGTTAATAATTGATTTAAACATGATGTGTATATTAAATCTCTTTGCTGCTGCTACTAACTCGCTTCAGTCATGTACAACTCTGTACGACCCCATAGATGGCAGCTCACCAGGTTCTGCCGACCCTGGGATTCTCCAGGCAAGAACACTGAAGTGGGTTGCCATTTCCTTCTCCAATGCATGAAAATAAAAAGTGAAAGTAAAGTGGTTCAGTCCTGTTCTACTCTTTGCGACCCCATGGACTGCAGCCCACCAGGCTCCTCTGTCCCATGAGATTTTCCAGGCAAGAGTACTGGAGTAGGTTGCAATAGCAAGGGTTAAAAGGGGTTTTCATGTGGACAAGACTCTATGAGCTTAAAAGTAAAGTGGATATTTAATCTATGCAAAACCCTATACACATGGCTTTCCCTCTCAAATACTGGTGATCTATTTGAATGAAAGAATTCCTGGGGAACACTGAGCACTATTAGGGGGAAAAGACTGGTAAATTTGTTGAGATGAAATAACATTAACAATCCTCATAATAAGAATTTATATAAAACATGGAAAATATATGAAATAAATATGATAGAGGAAAATGGTTAATATGTTTTAAAATAACAATGAAGAAAAACAGGTGAGATCTACCATTCAAGAACACTATTATTCCAATCTTTCATCAGTTCAGTTCAGTCACCCAGTCATGTCCAACTCTTTGTGACTCCATGGACTGCAGCATGCCAGGCTTCCCTGTCCATCACCAACTCCCAGAGCTTGCTCAAACTCATGTCCATCGAGTCGGTGATACCATCCAACCGTCTCATCCTCTGTGGTCCACTTTTTCTCCTGCCTTCAATCTTTCCCTGAATCAGGGTCTTTTCCAATGAGTCAGTTCTTCACACCAGGTGCCCAAAGTATTGGAGCTTCAGCTTTAACATCAGTCCTTTAAATGAATATTCAGGACTGATTTCCTTTAGGATGGACTGGTTGGATCTCCTTGCAGTAAGGAACTCTCAGGAGTCTTCTTCAACGCATTTGAAAAGCATCAATTCTTCAGCCATCAGTTTTCTTTATAGTCCAACTCTCACATCCATACATGACTACTGGAAAAACCATAGCTTTGACTAAACGGGCCTTTGTTGCAGAGTAATGTCTCTGCTTTTTAATATGCTGTCTACATTGGTCATAGCTTTTCTTCCATGGAGCAAGCATCTTTTACTTTCATGGCTGCAGTCACCATCTGCAGTGATTTTGCAGCCCATAAAGATAAAGTCTGTCACTGTTTCCATTGTTTCCCCATCCATTTGCCATTAAGTGATGGGACCAGATGCCATGATCTTACTTTTCTGAATGTTGAGTTTTAAGCCAACTTTTTCACTCTCCTCTTTCACTTTCATCAAGAGGCTCTCTAGTTCTTTACATTCTGCCATAGGTGTGTTGTCATCTGCATATCTGAGGTTATTGATATTTCTTCTGGCAATATTGATTCCAGCTTGTGTTTCATCTAGCCCAGCATTTTGCATGATGTACTCTGCATGTAAATAAGCAGGGTGACAATATACAGCCTTAATGTACTCCTTTCCTGATTTGGAACCAGTCTGTTGTTCCATATCCAGTTCTAACTGTTGCCTCTTGACCTGCATACTGATTTCTCAGGAGGCAGGTCAAGTGGTCTGGTATTCTCAAACATTTCTAATTTTATATCCTTGGCATCAAAATCAGAAGAAATAAATAATTATATCACTAGGTACAAAAAATAAGCAATTGCTACATTTTTATCCTTGCATGATAAGAAAAAAAAAATCTAAGCAAATCAGGAATGAAATAGACAAAAAATTTGCCTTAAATTGATTAAGAATGTCTACCAAAAACCTACATTTATATCATTCTGAATAGTTAAATAATAAAAACATCATGCTAATATCAATAACAAAATAAAGATTCTCAGTATTGTTCTTCTGTACACACATTCTACTAGAGGCTCTTTTTAAATAACAAAAAGAGTAAAAATAAAAAATATAAAGACTAGAAGAAATAAAAAGTACATTCAGTTAATTTGTGTAAACATTAAGTTTAATCTTTAAATTATTATAATTAATTAGAAAGTTTATGCAAGTCATGGCATGAAACATTAATCTAGATAACTGTACTTCCGTCTAGTTGGCCAAATACTCTAATCATACTCAAGCCTCAGGATCTTTGCACTTGCTGTTCTGTCTTCCAGGAATGCTCAGCTCTTAGTTAGAAGCTTAGCTTTGTATCTACATTTCTACAGCCTTTTTTTCAAATGTCATTGTATCAGTAAGACTTCTGTGTCACACTCTATAGGGCAGAAGTCTCTCCTTGCTTCTGACACTCCTTATTTCCTCTTACTCCACTGTACTTTTCTCCATGGCCTTTACCATTTGACATTTCTTCATTCATGGATTTATTCATCCACTTGTCCGCTTGTGTGGTGTGTCTTTCCTTCTCTTCTCTTTCTAGAATGCAGTTTGAATAGAGGCAAGGATTTTGTCTCTTCTGGTCACTGCTATATTCCCCAAACTTTAAAGAGTGACTGGCATAAAATGGGTGCCCCAAAGTGTTATTGAATGGTTGGAAGAATAAAAATTGGCAAACATTGAAATAATTAACATGAGAACAGCCAACTTTCAAGGAGTACATACATACATATATATATATATAATGAAATATATATATATTAATATATATATATTAATATTAATTAATATTATTAATATTAATATTATATAATTATATTAATATAATATATATTATTATATATATATAATGAAAAGAACACTGGGCTTAATTTTGATTCCTAAAGACACAGTGTTCAAGGGATAAATAGAAGAGGCCCCAGTAAGTGAGACTGAGAAGAAGCAACCAGAGAAAATGCTGATGGATGGTGATGATGATATTTATAACAATCATACTAGATTTTGTTTTATCAAACATTACATTAAAAACACTTTTAAATTCATTATTATTCACTATTACTTTTTTAATCCTTAAAAAACCCTTTTAGGCAAAGACTATAATATTCTCCTTTTACAGATGAGAAGATTGAAGTTTAAGGGACTTAAATAATGTTTCCAAAGCTTTCCAATAATTGTTTCCAAATAACCTCCCACAAACCATTAGGAAAGCCAGGGCTGGAGCCAATGCACTAGCCAGTTATGGGAGTCGAAGGACTGGTGACTTTCAAAAAGGACAAAGTGATAAGCACTGTCAAGTGAAACTAAAATTAGAATCTGACCAGAATTTATGTGTAATTCTTATCAAATCAAGTATACACTTGGCCTGTGAGCTACATTTTCAACCAATAAAGGATTTCTCTTAGATATCATTTAACAGAGTCTCCTTCAATGTAAAAGATATAAAGAGAGAGAGTTTTAAAAAATAAAAGTGGTGTTTGTGAACCAAATGATGGGGGAATTAGTGACTTAGTAATCCTCTCATTATTTTAGTGAGTAAACCTAGCCAAAGCTGGTGGTGATTTAAAGTTTCTGTTTGTTTGACATCACCTTAGGAATTGAAATTTCTCCAGTTCTTTATCCAAGATGAAAATAATATTGAATAGTTACTATGTATGGTATACCAATAGTGGTATACAGCAAAAGCCTATGCCATATTAGAAAATGCATGGTCCAAATTTTCAGTCATGAGAAGTACACGTTCCAGGCTTTGACATCTATACTTTTGAAACTGGCCCGCCAGGAGACTATTGTTCTTTTCAGGTGAATCAAGCACTATAATTGGGACTGTGTTTGTGCAAGGAGAAGCAAGTCAATCTGGCAAAACTGAACAAGACAGTTTTCTGCTCTTTCTCTTCACAATCTTAGGCTTGTCATATAACACCAGTCCCTCCTGTTATTTTGTGATTTATAGGTTACAGCGTGCCTTCACATTTAATCTTCACTGCGACCCTGTGAGTATTAACTTCGGGAAGTCTTTGATATAGATTTCTCAGGTTTGTATTCCACAAGGAGAAATATCTTGGATAGATGTCCACATTTCAAAACAGGAAACTGGAAATGTGGAGAAGTTAACAGGATGTGTCATTTCCACACGACTGAAAATGGTTGAGGCGGGATATAATGCTTAGTCTTGATGGCTGAGCTAGTTCTAGGACCTCACGGCAGCCTGATTACAAGACAATCTATTGATGAAGAATTTAGACTCTGGAGTCAGGCTGTGAGGATTTCTGTGTGACCATCAGCAAGCTATTGAACTTCTCTAAGGCCTGTACTTCCATATATGATTTTGATGATTAACTAAGATAAGGCATGATAAGCTCCTATGCCAGGGCATGGTACATGGTAAGTGCTTCATATATGTTTGTTGTTGCTGACGTCATTGTAATCAGACCCAAAGCATATTTGTGTTAATAGTATCATTGAGTCAAAATGATTTTTGCCAGGTCTTTGTTCATTTGGTTCATGTGTTTATCATAGTTCTAAAATAAATCTGTTATCCAAGTTATCACAGAAGTATGGTCACTATGTCTCTCCTACACCTGTTCAAATCAATACAAACTATATCTATTTGCTGGTATTTTTTATTCAAAGTAGACTTGAAATAGGCTTTGTAGTGAAAATAGATAGCCAATGCAGTTCAAAATGAATGTTAACTTTAAAAGAGTAAAATTAGTTATTGACATTACATTATTTATATTTATACTGGATGTCTCATTGATTGAAGCTTGGGTAAAGTTATAAATAGTTTGTATGAGAACACTTAAAAGAGATAAGAGAATCATAAATTGTATAATCTGCACTCTTGTTCCTCACTTTTCTCACAAACCCCTCTTTTTATTTTATTTTTTTAACAAACTTCTTTTTTTTAAAATTTATATTTATCTCTTCTTGTAAAAGGCTAATGATAATACCTCCCGTTTTTCCTACCTGAATTTAAATAAAAAATTTCAGGTTAATGACGGCTCATTTTTACTAAAGAGCATCATAGAAATGATAAGGTTTGAGTTTCAGCCTGAAAATTTGGTAGAGTTTGGCCAGTGGGAGGAAAGAGGCAGACACTAACAGGAAAGCTATGAATGGAAAGTTTGACGCTGAAATGATTGGGCCATGGGATCCTTGCCAGGGTGGAGTACAAAGTATATTTTAATAATCAGGGTTGGATATGATTATAGAGGCCTTTGCTTATCAAATAAACTCATTAAGATATAATTAGGTAATACCAAGGACAGTGTCTGATATAAAGTTAACTAATATTTAAAGAATCCAAAATCAGGAGCCTTTTTGTAAAGAACTATGGTTCATCTCTCCAGACTGATACATAGAGCATTCATTTAAGTTCAGATATTCAGTAGCATCTTAATATTTCATGAAGAGTTATTCCACAATTTGTTCAGCCTTTCTTTTTGAAAAAACATTCAGATTTCTATCATGACAATGATGAAATAAACACATAGTCTCAAGATGCCTGATTTTCTGTAGGAAGGGTTCCCAAACTAAGAGTATGGTTCTTAGAATTTATGTAAGTGCCAGATTCTTTCAAGCAAGATTGTTAAAATTTGCATTCCTCTTGCTTTTGAAGAATGTGGGCACTAGTATCCTCAGCTCCTTAACTTTGGCAAAATAACTGTAGTTCATTATTCTTTTATATTTCCTTTCTCTATTAATGAGAAAGATTACCCAATGTTTCTGATCTTTTCTTCTAGTCTTACTGAGATAAAATTGATATACAGCACTGTATAGATTCAAGGTGTACAGCATAATGCTTTGATTTACATACATCATGAAGTGACCACCATAAGTTTAACAACATCCATTGTGTCATATAGACACAAAATAAAAGAAGAAAATAGTTTCCTTGCGCTGAGATCTCAAGATATACTCTCTTAAAAACATGCAACAGTGATAATTATATTATCATGTACTTTACATCCCTAGTACTTATTTATCTTATAACTGCAAGTTTGTACCTTCTGACTGCCTTCATCAACTTCCCTGATCCCTGCAACCCCCACCTCTGTACTTAAATCATTCAATCTTGTCTGAATCTTTGCGACCCCATGAACTGTAGCCTGCCAGGCTCCAGTGTCCATGGGACTTCCCAGGCAAGAATACTGGAGTGGGTTGCCATTTCCTTCTCCAGGGGACCTTCCCAACCCAGGGGTCAAACCCAGGCCCCCCTGTTGCAAGCGGATTCTTTCCCATCTGAGCCACCAGGGAAGCCCCAACCCCTACCTTTGCTAAGCACAAATCTGATTTTTTTTTCTATAGATTTATTGTTTTTTTTTGTTTGAGTGTATGAGTTCTTGGTGTACAACATAGTGATTCAATATTTTTAGCAGTATAAAATGATGATCATGATAAGTCTATTTACCATCTGTCACCATACAAAGATATTACATTATTATTGACTGTATTCCTTACACTATACATTTCATTTCTTTGACTTTTTTCTTTTTTAACGGGAATTTTGTGCTTCATAATTTCCCTCACCAATTTCACTGTTTCCCTGACCCTTTTTCCTCTGGCAACTACTTGTTCTTACTCTATATCTATGACTCTGTTTCTATTTTGTTATGTTTGCTAATTTGTTTTGTTTTGATTTTCTTCTGTGAAAATCTTCCGTTATTCTTCTTGAGAAATGTAAAATAAAATACGTAGTTTTTCATTCTGTGTTTCCAGTCTTGGTTTAAGAGCTCCCCAACCCTTTGGCTATACAACTAGTTTTGAAATTCTTTTCTAAATGTTGTTACTTTTTCTTTATATATTTAAATATTTTTCCTATCCCAAATTTATTGTTATGAAACGAGATAGGGGCTAATTTTGTTTTTTTGAGATAGAAAATGGTTTCAGTGCCATATAATAAATGAACCACTTTTTCCAATTGAATAGAAATTTTACTTTTTCACATATCAAGTTACCATATACAGTAAGTGGTGGTAGTGGTTTAGTCGCTAAGTTGTTTCTGACTCTTTATGACCCCATGGGCTGTAGCCCTCCAGGCTCCTCTGTCCATGGGATTTCCCAGGCAAGAATACTGGAGTGAGTTGCCATTTCCTTCTCCATATTTAATAAGAAGTAATAATGGTTAAAAAGCTATTCAACTGATCTGTACTTGTTGCTGTATTCTTGGATGATGGTCTTCCTTTCATAATTTTTGAAATTCTTGGATATATACTCCTCCTTATTAACTAATAAATTAGTTTTACCAAGTTATAAATAGAGATTCTGAACAAAATGATGGTGTTTAGTTGCTAAGTAGTGTCCGACTCTTGCGACCCCATGAACTGTAGCCCATAGGATTTTCCAAGCAAGAATGCTGGAGTGAGTTGCCACTTCCTTCTCCAGGGGATCTTCCTGATCCAGGGATTGAACCTGGGTCTCCTGCTCTGCAGACAGATTCTTCACCAACTGAGCTACCAGAGAAGGCCCTGAACAAAGTACACTTATTTATTTTGAGACAGCAGACACAATTAAGATATTAGGTCTTCCTATTTAGAACATAATATTTTCATCATATTTTGGATGTTATTTTATGCTGTGTGATTTTTATTGTTCTTTAATATTTTCATAAGCACAGTATATTTTGCCACAATTTATAATAGCTACTTTTTCATTCTATATTTATCAGTTCTGTTTATAACTGTATTTCTAATATAGAGAAAAACATGGATTTTTTTAATATATAAGATATATGATCTTAACTTTATTATCTTCAGTTCAGTACAGTTCAGTTGCTCAGTTGTGTCTGACTCTTTGCGACTTCTGAACTGCAGCACGCCAGGCTTCCCTGTCCATCACCAACTCTGGGATTTTATTCAAACTCATGACCATTGAGTCGGTGATGCCATCCAACCATCTCATCCTCTGTCGTCGCCTTCTCCTCCCACTTTCAATCTTTCCCATCATCAGGATCTTTTCCAATGAGTCAGTTCTTCACATCAGGTGCCCAAAGTGTTGGAGTTTCAGCTTCAGCATTTGTCCTTCCGATGAATGTTCAGGACTCATTTCCTTTAGGATGGACTGGTTGTATCTCCTTGCAGGCTGAGACTCTCAAGAGTCTTCTCCAACACCACAGTTCAAAACCATCAATTCTTCAGTGCTCAGCTTTATAGTCCAACTCTCACATCCATACATGACTACTGGAAAAACCATAGCTTTGACTAGATGAACCTTGGTCGGCAATGTAATGTCTTTGCTGTTTAATATGCTGTCTAGGTTGATCATAACTTTTCTTCCAAGAAGCAAGCATCTTTTAATTTCATGGCTGCAGTCACCATCTGCAGTGATTTTGGAGCCTAAAAAGATAAAGTCTGTCACTGTTTCCGTTGCTTCCCCATCTATTTGCTGTGAACTGATGGGATGGATGCCATGATCTTAGTTTTCTGAATGTTGAGTTTTAAGACAACTTTTTCACTCTCCTCTTTCACTTTCATCAAGAGGCTCTTTAGTTTTTTGCTTCCTGCTATAAGTGTGTTGTCATCTGCATATCTGAGTTATTGATATTTCTCCTGGCAATCTTGATTCCAGTTTGTGTTTCATACAGCCCAGCGTTTCTCATGATGTACTCTGCATATAAGTTGAATAAGCAGGGTGACAATATACAGCCTTGACGTACTCCTTTCCCTATTTGGAACCAGTCTGTTGTTCCATGTCCAGTTCTAACTGTTGCTTCCTGACCTGCATATGATTTCTCAAAAGGCAGGTCAGGTGGTCTGGTATTCCCATCTCTTTAAGAATTTTCAGTGGTTTGTTGTGATTCACACAGTCAAAGGCTTTGGCATCAACTTTATTCATTCATTCATATAACAACCACTTGATTTTTGTGCAAGCTTGTGTTTGAGTGTATATGTATATGTGCATGTTTATGAAAATTTCTCAAGTTCTCAATAAATTATGTTTAATTAGTTTTTAAAATATAACTCTAAGTTGAAACTCCCTTACATTGGTTTGAATTTGAAGGTCAGTCTGGATGATTAAGAGAGATAAATTTGATATTCAAAAGTCTGAGTTTTAAAAAATATAGATTTTAGTACATTAGATAAAAACATTAAAGCTAAGAGCAAGATGAAGCTAAAGATTCCAACAAATTTTTGTTGAGGTACTTGAAAAAGTTCTCATAAAATTTCAATTATTTTGCTATCAATAAGGGTACAAAAAAAGGTTTTTGAATCATAGAAATTTCATGTTACAGCAATGACCTCTCTCATATAATAGTGATATTAAAGGACTTTTGCAAGATAATATAACTAATCCAGAGTAAAGCCCGATTAGAATGTTGGTCTATTTGGTCTTAATAGTTGAGGATATACCAATTACTATTATATAAGAAAATTTCTTTTACTCTGTTTATACAACCCAGTTTAATGAATGCTGAATGTAAAGGAATGAATTCTGTTAAACTGGATGAATGTCACTCCAGTATGAATTTTTCTCTAGAAATGTATACTTCAGCATTAAATAGTTCAAAAATGTATATGTTAGTGACAAAGAGACATTTCTATATTTGGGTAAAATGTCACACTCTAGATTTTAAAGTATATGCCTCAGACTGGTGCCAAGTCAGTTCAATGAAAAGCATTGGGTTGAATTTGAGGAAAGCGATCAGTTTATGAGTTAACAGTTAATCAGTTAAACTGATTGTTAATTGCTCAATCGTGTCTGTCTCATTGCAACCCCATGGACTGTAGCCGCCAGCCTCCTCTGTCCATAGGATTCTCCAAGCAAGAATATTGGAGTGGGTTGCCATTCCCTTCTTCAGGAGATCTTTCCGACCCAGGGATCAAACCTAGGGTCCTGCATTGGAGGCACATTCTTTACCATCTGAGCATTAATGTGTGTTATTTAGCTTATATGTAGGTCAGTCATTCTGAAAACTATGTGACATGAAAATGATTCAGTTAATAATGTAACTGTTATGGTAAGACTGAGAAAAAGACATTGAAGAAATATTCATAAATCTTAGAAAAAAAGCCGAAGCAAACTTCTAGCTACACAGTGTAATAAACAGGGATATGAGTTTGGCTTCCACATCCTCTTTTAATTGCCTCTTCTTGTTAGTTGTAGATTTCTGGGTCAACAATATAATTCAATCAGTTGAAATTCATTAAATGGGGAAGTGTGTCACTTATAAGTAACATGAGTATATTTTCATACATGTATGTTTGCTTGGGTATAATGCTTTTAACCAACCAGTCCATCCTAAAGGAGATCAGTCCTGGGTGTTCATTGGAAGGACTGATGCTGAAGCTGAAACTCCAGTACTTTGGCCACTTCATGCGAAGAGTTGAGTCATTGGAAAAGACCTTGATGCTGGGAGGGATTGGAGGCAGGAAGAGAAGGGGACGACAGAAGATGAGATGGCTGGATGGCATCACCGACTCGAGGGACATGAGTTTGAGTAAACTCCGGGAGTTGGTGATGGACAGGGAGGCCTGGCCTGCTGCGGTTCATGGGGTCACAAAGAGTGGGACACGACTGAGCAACTGAACTGAACTGAACTGAACTGAATGCTTTTGTGTCTGTAGAGTTTATTTTGACTAACTTAAGTCAAGCATAGTGTAATTGTTATGTACATGGTTGTTCTTGTGATGTTCATTTCTGCCCTTAAGTATGTCAAATTTGGAGGGAAAAAATAATATTCTTATCAAAGTCATTTTTAGGTAATAGCCCCTGAGCATCTATAGTGAACTACTTATTTTCCTGTTAGAAAATCTGCTGTTCTCTTATGACATTGGAAGCACAAAAAGAAAGAGGGAGAGTTGCATACTGAAGATACTGAATAAAGCAAAGCACAGGATAAGGACAGAAAATAGACTTGGGAGTGAACCATGAAAGAAGGAGAAGCCCATTTTCTGCATTTTCTAAATGTTTCTGAGCTCCAATGTCTTATATTTTAGACTTTATTTTTATTTCCATTTATTTTTATTAGTTGGAAGCTAATTACTTTACAATATTGTAGTGGTTTTTGCCATACATTGACCTGAATCAGCCATGGATTTGCATGTGTTCCCCATCCCGATCCCCCCTCCCTGCCTCCCTCCCCATCCCATCCCTCTGGGTCTTCCCAGTGCACCAGCCCTGAGCACTTGTCTCATGCATCCAACCTGGGCTGGTGATCTGTTTCACCCTTGATAGTATACTTGTTTCAGTGCTGTTCTCTCAGAACATCCCACCCTCGCCTTCTCCCACAGAGTCTAAAACTCTGTTCTGTACATCTGTGTCTCTTTTTCTGTTTTGCATATGGGGTTATCATTACTATTTTCTAAATTCCATATATATGTGTTAGTATACTGTATTGGTCTTTATCTTTCTGGCTTACTTCACTCTGTATAATGGGCTCCAGTTTCATCCATCTCATTAGAACTGATTCAATTGAATTCTTTTTAATGGCTGAGTAATATTCCATGGTGTATATGTCCCACAGCTTCCTTATCCATTCATCTGCTGATGGGCATCTAGGTTGTTTCCATGTCCTGTCTGTTATAAACAGTGCTGCGATGAACATTGGGGTGCACGTGTCTCTTTCAGATCTGGTTTCCTCAGTGTATATGCCCAGGAGTGGGATTGCTGGATCATATGGCAGTTCTATTTCCAGTTTTTTAAGGAATGTCCAAACTGTTCTCCATAGTGGCTGTACTAGTTTGCATTCCCACCAACAGTGTAAGAGGGTTCCCTTTTCTCTACACCCTCTCCAGCATTTATGGCTTGTAGACTTTCTTTAAATTTCTGTCGTTTAATTGCAAAGACTCTTGCGACTTCAGGGACAGTAACCTGCCAGGATCCTCTGTTCATGGGATTTTTCAGGCAAGAGTACTGGGATGAGTTGCCATTTCCTTCTCCAGGGCATCTTCCCAACTCAGGGATCAAACCCAAGTCTCCTGCATTGGCAGGTAGATTCTTTACCACTGAGCCACCTGGGAAACTCTTAAATTTCTGAGTATCAGGTAAATACTAAAGTTGCTAGTCAACTGACAAGTGTCTCTGCTGTTGGAGCTCAGCACACAGGCATCTCTCTGCTGCCCTCTTCTCTGCTGCAGTGTCACCATCTTCCAAGGCAAGAGGTCCTTTGAGATGGTACTCTCATCTTTCCTATGAAGTCAGTAAGAAGTGGCCTTTCATTAACTTTTATTCTTGGCCAGCTATTGGACAAAAGAGAGGAGAAGGGTCATTGGCCCTTATTTGATTAAGGACTTCTCTGAAAATCCCTTTTTAGTCCTAGATTTTGCACACATGCCATTAGAACACTGCCATTCTGTAATGGAACTCTGAATTGTTTAGTTCTGTTTATGACTAGCTTTCCCTCGAGACAAGCAGACATTGTTGAAACTGAAACCCAAACTGAAAGATATGTCAGGGCATCTGGACTCGAGCTCCCTTGTCCTCTGATACCTTTGCTTTGAGTTGCTCATATTCCACACATACATTTCCTCTCTCTGTCTCTCTCTCTCTCCTGCATCATGGTCATGATCACAGCCTTTCCTTTTCCATTACTACAGCTCTAGCTTAGACTGCACTAGTTACCAGGCCCCCTCATCTACCTCCAGCCATTCTACTTTTCAATCTGATAATCAAAATATGCTACAGGGATATTAGCATGTAGGAATTACTCCATTATTCTCCTGGTTAAATTCTTCTATGACTCCACCAATGGTTATTCGAAAACCTTCCCTCATGTTGCACTAATCTGCATTCAGGCATTTTACAATTATTTATCTCTATATGATTTATCCCATACTCTAAAGAATTTGCTATGAACCCATCTTAATTTTTTTTTTTCTTGTTGTCATTTTCTGGTAACTTTTCTATGGTGCTAGTTCCAACCTATCTTAAGTATCAATTCCCTCTAAAATCCTTTTCTAATTCTACCTAGTAAAAATAATGTCTTCTGTAAATTAATTTCCCTATTGCTTTATTTATTCTCTCTTTAGGGAATTTATTAAATATTTATGCCAATATCACTTATATAATATACTCTGTGTGTATGTGTGTGTGTAGGTGAGTGCATTTATGTGTATGCACAACCATACTTTTAGGACTAAGGAGAATAATTATATGATTATTTCCCTAGAAGCTTTCAGGCCTTAGACAAATTCAATATCCAACCCTGATAATAAATAAAACAATTCAAAATTATTGCTTAAAATGTTGAATGCTTTAAATAAGTAGATGGATAGAGTGATAAAGGACTAGCAATACCAAGTATAATTTACAGTGGGCATGAAAGTTGGTATCACTGTTTAAGAATATTATTCGATCTAGAAATTCCATTCCTAGGTACAAGACCAACAGACATGGCCAAAAATGTGCAAAGGAACCATATTCTTAATAGCCACAGACTGGAAACCACACAGATATCATCAAAAATAGATTGATAAATAAGTTGTGTCATTTTCAGAATCAAAACCTTATGCAGAATTGATATAATAAAAATGATTACTACTAATAGAGAAAGTTAAACATAAAAAGTGCATACTTTGACTTGTTTATATAGAGTTAAAAAGTATGTGAAAGCAATCTGTGGTGATAGCGGTTAGATTTGTGGTTGTGAAATGGAACAACAGACAGGACAAGGAGGGTCTTGGGATGCAGACACTCTTCCAGAATTTTGTCTGTGTGTGTCACACAAGCATGTTCGCATTTTAAAAAGGCATGAAGCTGTACACTCTGCATTTTACTGTTTGTATGTATGAAAGTGAAAGTCGCTCCGTTGTGTCTGACCCTGCGATCCCATAGACTCTAGGCCAGAATACTGGAGTGGGTGGCCTTTCGCTTCTCCAGGGGATCTTCCCCACCCAGGGATCTAATGTATGCTATACCTCAAAAACAAGTTCAAAATCAATAATGATTGCAATGAATCAAAATATTGAATATTTTATATCGAATAAAAGAAAAATCCATGGGCCCATGAGTAATACTCAGTAATTAAAAGGAAAAGAGGTCCAAATTGTACATATAAAAGAATGGAAGTAAGCAAACTCAGAAGAGATGATAGAATAAGAAAGCCCTCAATTATCAAACACCACATAATAACCCATGTAGGTGCATAATTAATACTCAATAACAGGCTATCATTTAAATGTTTTTGTTTTATTGTTATTTTCAATGCAATGCTTACCTTCTGGGATCTGGATAAACAATCATGTGTGCCTGCTGGGCTGCATGATCAGAGTCCCAGCAGACTATATATATATGTATTTTCTGTGTTTTGTTTGAATATAACTGGTGAAAGTGTGTTTTTTTTAGAAGCAGCAGTGATTTGCAGTGGGTGTATTTTTTTTTTTTGGGGGGGGTGGCTATTGTATTCCATTCTTGACCAAAACTCTCAGTGGTTTTTTATGGAAAATTGTCCCACTAACTTAAAGGGTAGGGTGGGAGATATACTTGTCTTCTAAAATATTAAATACTGAATATGTTAATATATATGCACACACACACATAGAGTGTGCATCTTATGAAATAAACAGATATCTAAAATGACCAGATGAATTAAAAGCATATGAGTTTAATTATTCTCTTGTAAAGTTTACAGTCTACTTAAAAGTAGCACAACTGAAGTTTCATATGACTTTCATTTGTCTCTCAATTGTTTTCTTTTTATCCTTTTGTGGTTTTCATCATATTTGACCAATATCCCATTTTAATGTGATTTTTATGTCACCACTTTTTCTTTTCTGCCTGTTTAACTTGTCCTTATGTAGCATCTGTTTTCACAGAGACCTCTATGACTTTGTGGCAGCAGGAAGAAATATTGAACCAAAAACTTCTCTAGCAGCAGGGTGTAGTGCAGTACATACAGGTCTGGGTATCAGACAGATGGGCCTGGTTCTAACAGCAGGATACCCGCTTACTCACCAGGAGAGCATGTCTATAAAAATATGAATAATGAATAGTGAGAGTAAGTGTTTTTGCTGTTAAGTTGCTAAGTTGAATCCTACTTTTTGCAACCCCATGGAGTGCAGCATGCCAGGCTTCCTTGACCTTCACTATCTCCCAGAGTTTGCTCAGACTCATGTCCTTTGAGTCGGTGATGCCATCCAACCATGTCATCCTCTGTCGCCCCCTTCTCCTCCTGACCTCCGTCTTTCCCAGCATCAGGTTCTTTTCCAATGAGTCAGCTCTTTGCATCAGGTGGCCAAAGTAGTGGAGCTTCAGCTCCAGTATCAGTCCTTCCAATGAATATTCGGGGCTGATTTCCTTTAGGATTGACTACTTTGATCTCTTGGCAGTCCATGGAACTCTCACGAGATTTAGGCCTATTAAATAGTGCCTATTAAATTGTTTTTGTCTTTACCGTCCCTAGAGAATAACACAAAGGAAATTGTTTGTAAGCGCATTGGTGACCTGATTCATTGGGAAGCATTTTTTTCTAATAAACAGTGATGTTAGCAAGGGAACATCTCTTGTCATCTGGAAGATACACTGTAAAGGGACAGATGAAAAGAGAAAGCTGAGAGGGTACCTCTCTTATGTTTGACTGCCACCTTTAATCATAGGTTGGATCTTAGGGCTGCAGAAGATAAAACACAAACAAGTCAAAAACCTGAGTGAGGAATTTAAAAACTTGTACTACAGAGAGGAAAGTCTGGGATTTAAAGCAAATCATTATTTTTCAGCATCTTTCTTATTTAGGCAGGCCACATCGCTGGGAAAGAAAAGCAAAGATTGGCAGTTAGAGAAGAAGTTGGGAGCAAGAAAGACTTTTATCAAGGGTTTTCATAGGCATTGAGTTTAAGATTTCATAAAATGTCACAATTCAGATAAAACAAAGAACACCGTGTCATTCTATTGCAGTTTTTTTTTTTTTAATCTAATTTTTTCTTGTCTTTGGAGGGGAAAAAGCTGCATCTGTCATGGAAGAAGAAAAAAAACAACCCTGGCTAAAGATGTATGAATCTTGTTCAACATTGCTGTAGCACATTGTTTTAAATCACAGGCTTGAGCAAATGAAGAACTCCTCGTGACCTCTGCTTTCTTCTTCTTTCTAGGTGCCTCCTATACTCCTTGATAAGCAGTTCTCTGAATTCACTCCAGACATTACGCCCATCATTTTGGCAGCCCATACAAATAATTATGAGATAATAAAACTTCTGGTTCAGAAAGGCGTCTCAGTGCCCAGACCCCACGAGGTCCGCTGTAACTGCGTTGAATGCGTGTCTAGCTCAGATGTGGACAGTCTCCGCCATTCTCGCTCCAGACTCAACATCTACAAGGCCCTGGCCAGCCCCTCTCTCATTGCCCTGTCCAGTGAAGACCCTTTTCTCACAGCCTTTCAGTTGAGTTGGGAGCTCCAGGAACTGAGTAAGGTGGAAAATGAATTCAAGTCAGAGTATGAGGAGCTGTCTCGTCAGTGCAAACAATTTGCTAAGGACCTACTGGATCAGACAAGAAGTTCCCGAGAGCTGGAAATCATTCTTAATTACCGCGATGACAACAGTCTCCTGGAAGAACAAAGTGGAAACGATCTCGCGAGACTCAAATTGGCCATTAAGTACCGTCAGAAAGAGGTGAGTGTTGCTAGACTTTATCCACCAAAATGCCACAGAACTTAATCACAGGGGGAAAAGTTGGTACTCCAAAATTAGGTTGGGGTTTTAAAGCATTTTCTGTTTAACTGTAAATGGATGAAATGTTGGCCAGATTACTGATTATGAAACACATTTAGGAGTGTCAGTAAGTGCTTTAATAATTGGTGATGTTTTTTGACATCTGTATTAAAATATACACATTTACTGGGGTGAAAATGGTAAAACTAATGAATTTTAGACTCTCTGTATGAAGAGTTCTGATTCTGCCATTTATAAATCTTGTTTCTTTAGAGGGTCACACAGATTTCTTTGAGCTTCGATTTTCTCATCTGCTTAATGGACTTAATATTTATACTTAATTATATGTATACTTCTTTATATATATATATATATATATATAATATTTTTTCTCACAGATTTGAAGGAAGTATAAAATGAGTGGATGTGTGTGAATGCTCTGAGTAAATTATAAGGTGTGATATTAATACAAATACATTATTAGAAATTATTAATAAAAGAAAGCTTTTAGTCCAACAGCAGGTGGAAGTTCTAAAACTTCTCTCACGTCTGGCTTAGTTTCTTTATTTGGCAGGAATGAGAAGTTAAAGAAGTCAGTTGCAGGAAAGTAATACAGTTTTCATTAGATTTCTGTGGATTTGAATATTAAATGAGGAAAATTCAGATCTATTATACATATTGCCTAGCATAATTGTTTTTTGCTTCTATCACTGATTTTGAGTAAGTTCTTAAAAATATGTTTACTTCTACCTCAAAAAAGGATTGGTTTTCTTTTCATTGGTGAATTATAGTAATTATTCTAGAACAAAAATATTGGAAAACTACATATACAAGATGAAAAAGAAGCTTCTGAAAAAAATGTATTTAATTTTTTTTGAGTTGTCCCTAAATATTCCACATTAACACTGGCTGCATTATCTGTTGCTACTTACTAAATACTTAAGGTTCAAGATACCTGAATTTGCTTCTTTGAGTTTATCCTACAGTTCTTTGGCCAGTTGTCATGGAGCCTAAAAGTACTTAACAATCTTTTCCCTCAACAGCAAAGGAAATGGCTTCTTTTGTATGTATTACCTCTGACTAAAATCACATGCACTAGGTTGAGCCATGTCAATACGATCAACTCATTTTTTTAGGGTCTTGTGTTTAGAACTCAGGATTCTGTTTTTTCTTAAGATACTAGAATAATTTTAATATGCAACTAGAAGAAATTAACGAAAAACTTCATTTGACTAAAGATGTTTTTTCTTTGCTTAGATCCTTTTTTATATTTTAGGAAAAGACTTGATTTCAAGGTTATTGAACAAAGAGCCACAAATTGAGCCCCTGGTTAAGTATGTTAGAAGCAAAGCAATAGAAAACATTTGATAATTTCTAACACTTCTTTCAAGATGCTTGTACTTTTTGTTTCTGTGAAGTTATGGAATTGGAGGGTGATAGAACCTAACAGTGCAGCAGGATGAAGGAAGGCTAAAAACAAACTTGTAATAAAAAAACAAGAAGTAGTAATAGCTTTTAAAAGATTCATTTTTAAAATGACTCTGCATTTGCATTTTCTATTTTAGTTTTGAAATAACAATGGAGGGGAAAAAAAGCAAAATTATTACAGAATTGTTCTGGAGTATCTCATTCAATATCAAAGAGCATATTTCCCTAGAGTTGACAGTTTTTCAAGAGCAAAGTAATGTTGGATGGCTAATAATAGCATTATAAAATCAAGAATAAGATTTTACACTCATATACATTCTTTGAAATCATAGGTTGTGTTTTATGAAACTTACTCCTAAATTATTCAAAAATTACTGATCTGAAAATACTTGATAAGATTTTCTAGCAAGAGCATGTGTCTTAAATAAAACTCTACTTTAGCATAAATGTCTTCCCTTATATATATATATATATTATTTTTTCTTTTTTTAAGGGTACAGATTGAACAGGAAGAACTTTTTTAAGAAAAAGTTTTATTGGAGTATAGTTGATTTATAATGTATTAATTTCAGCTCTCCAGCAAAGTTAATTAGTTATACATATTACATATATCTACTCTAATTTTTATTAGAGTATTTTTCCATATAGGCCATTACAGAGTATTGAGTAGAGTTCCCTGTGCTATAAATCCTCACAAAATACTAGCAAATCGAATCCAACAACACATTGCTCTATACCTTTTAACCACAAGTTCTCCTTGTTTCAGTCTACCAAAGTTTGAGGTTTGTCTTTGACCCATCTCTGATGTTTTGGGATTGCCTTCCCACTAATGTTCACATGACTGAGTCCTACTTGCTCTTAAAAGCTCACTCAGTTCTGTTTTCCCACAGAGAGATTCCACGAAGCAATTCTTCCATACAACCTTTCGGATAAATGCCTTCATTATGCACATTCTAGGCTGCTTTGTGTTGCTGTGTTTTACTTGCCTTCTCTAGGACACAACTGTGCCACTTCACTTCACTTCTCTGCGCTGTCAGTGTCTGGAACATGTTTGTTTCATTCATCAGTCCTACTTCAGTACCTGATAGAGAAAAGATGCTCCACGTGAATTGATCTCAGTATGCTCAGTGTGAATGTATTTGAATTGGAACATGTTTGTTTCGTTCATCAGTCCTACTTCAGTACCTGATAGAGAAAAGATGCTCCACGTGAATTGATCTCAGTATGCTCAGTGTGAATGCATTTGAATAAAATTTCAAAATCTCTTAGTTCTGGTAGGCTCCCTGCATATTTCCTTGCCTGATTAATTTGCAGTGTTTAGGTTAATAATGGAAAGCAATTAAACACATTATTTTATATGGAAAGATTGCAATACAATCCCTGTATAGCTCTTCAAATTAAAGTGAAAAAAATATATATAATCTCTATTAGTCAACAGCCTATGTTCTGTTCATTTACTTTTCCTTTTCTTGAAGGTAAGTCAACAGTTTTACAATGTTAACTTTCGACTTGGTACTAATCTGGGTTCTGTCTTAGAAATTAAGGGAGTTGTTAAAGAGGAAGGAGAGAAATCAACATGGGGACAGCCCTGGACTCACACCTGTTTATCCTATCCTGGAGCAATATGAAGAGATTCGTGTCAATCAGCTGCTTTCTGTAGCATGTGGTATCAGAACCTTGGGACTGTGTGGCGAACAATCACTCTCTCCTCTTAGATCCATTGGATTCTGGTGGCTGGTCAGCAGTTATGTAAGAGTTTTGCATTTTCTACAAATCAGGCAAGAAGAGCTGACCTTTGTTAGGCATTGACTGTCTTTTAATCCTTCATTTTCTTCATTTTTCACTCTTATTCAAATCTAGGATGTCTTGAATATACCTTTCATATTTTCTTGTGTCTGGTAAATTCCACATCAGAATATGGATAATTTGGAGGGAAAAAAAAATGTCTCATACTATCGGGACATTGTCTCATGGACATCAAACAACTGTTATGGAAAAATGGCAAAGGGAGTAATTCTGGGGAGAAAAGTAAGAAAAGGGTATTGCATATGGTGTTCCCTCCATAACTGAGATTTTTCTGCAGAAATAACTTTGAGAGTCATTCACCCAAGTAAATATGGTAATGCCTTTGTCTTAGTTTGCTTTACTTAGTTAACACAGAATGGGTTATTTGAATTTGATTAGGTATTACTTACCACGTCCTTCTCTTTTTTTCTCTCTTCTCTGTTTTGAACTGTTTTGGAAACATCCTTGTGTTCAGATCTCTTCTTAAAAACCACTTTCCCTGGGAAGTATGCCCTTAACCTGTTTTCAACTCAGAATTCATCATTAGTTTCTCTTGCTATGGCAGCAACGTTGCTTCATTGCAAGTACTGTTTTGCGTCCTACTTGCTTTCACTTTCAGTTTCTTCCATTGAACACCTTGCCTTTAGTCCTACCTCCTCCAATTCATTGACCACTGCACCACCTAAGGGTCTTTGTTTTGTGTTTTAGGAAAAGTAAATCTGGGGATAGTTTTTCAGGTATAGCACAGAAAGCCCCTGTCTTAGAGAAGCCCTCTGTCTGGTCAGCATAAATCTGAGCATGTGAGCTCTGTGTAAAGCATTCCAGTGTCTTGCTCACTCTTGCAAGTAAAGTCCAAATGTCACAGCTCGCTTTATGTGAATTCTGCCTAAATCGTCAGTTTCATCGTTCGCCATCACTACTCATAGTTCACATTTCAGTCAAATGCAAACACTCATAATTGTACGGCTTTCCCATATTGGGCATTTCCACCCAGGACTCTCTTAACATAGAAAGGCCTCTGCCCTGTTTCATGTCGCTTGCGCATTGTCCTGGGTTTTGCCGGATCTCTGTAAAATCACCTAGGAGGTTGTTCTTAAACACTGCACTGCTGCTTCTATCCCAGTGCTCAGGACAGTTACACCAAAACCCCTGGAAATGCAGAGGTGATTTTTAAAAGACTACCCAGATAATTCTAATATGCTGTCAAGGTGAGTAAGTACTGCTTGAAATTATATATCAAGGTTTAACTCATGAATTAAAACTTCTTTAGATTTCCTTGACTTTCTCAAGTAGAGAAGACAGAGGTTGCCAAATGTAACATCATCAGAAGCACCTGAGCAGCTCTTGGAAGCAACTCTCCTTTGACTCAGCTGGTAAAGAATCTGCCTGCAATGCAGGAGACCTGGGTTTGAGCCCTGGGTTGGGAAGATCCCCTGGAGAGGGATCTGAAAGGAAGGGAAAGGCCACCCACTCCAGTATTCTGTCCTGGAGAATTCCATGAACTGTATAGTCCATGGGGTTGCAAAGAGTCAGACACAACTGAGCAACTTTCACTTTCATGAATTTTCTTTCTCTCAGCCCCAAGTGCCGAAATTCACCTTCAGTAAGTCCTTGCGTTTGTGGCATAGCACAGAAGTCCTCTCAAGTTCTTCCCATCTCTCCCTCCTCATGTCATCACCCACCCTATTATGGTTGCCCAGATCCTGATAACCTTCTTTCTTCTTAAGGTCTATTCCTCTGCTAACAGGATTCTTAGAGCTTTCATTTATCTGCAAAGTAAGATCCAAGAGTGAGGTAAGAAGAAAAAAAATCCTACTTACAAAAGGGAAGTAAACCTAAGGAAATGCAAAGATGGAGGGGAATGGGTCAAACATTAATATTCTCCTGTCACGTGATAGAGAAATGAAAGCTTTCCATCTGAGTGTGCATACCTAGCCATGCCTTCTTTTAGGTAAATTTCTGGCCATCTAAAAACAATTGGAGATATCTTTTGGTTGGTATCAAGTAACCTATCTCTGATGGTTGAAAAAAAGATTCTATAAAAGTATGAAGCCTATGAAATGGATATAATTCTCTTTCCCACACCTAATCAGGTATGTGATGTTATGCCAATTAGCTTTTGAGTTTTTGTTTTCTCACCTTTAAAATGGAAAAATACTGCCTACTTCCATAGGTCAGTAGTTAAGGTGAAGCATGATAATACAGGTCCAGACCTAGGCATACTTCCTGGCATATTTGTCCATGGAAGGGTATCTGTCTATTACATCTAGTTATTACTGTTATTATAATTGTTTTTGTTTATCCCTTCATGGAACCTCAGTATAAAAAGCTAAGTGCATGCAGAGAAATGATATATACCACTCTATTGTATGTCCTGCAGCAAAAAGAGTGGACTTCATCATTAAATGTTTTAATATGTATACTGAGTATTTATATAGGCCTCATGGGTTTCATAGCACGTTTGAATTGTGAGTTTGGGACTGACACATACACACTGCTAAAAATAAATGATAAATTAAAAAATTTTTTTGAACTTTATCATTATAGTCTATTATTATAATCAGTATGCTAAACTATTTATTTTAAAACAATAGTCTCATCAAAAATACATAACATATAAACATTATGCCAGGGCCTAGGGTTGTCCATGCTCTAGTTCTTCCATTATAAGCTTTCAAAAGTAACTTAGATTATGTATTACACACTCGATTTTAATTTGTCCTTCTGCTTTGCATTTTTTAATATATTTTAGGCATTGATTATGTATGCCCTTTGAACCTGACTGCTGCCTGCTAGACCATAGAATCAGGAACTCTTATCACACCAGCACTCATCAAGAATGCCAGGCATATAGCTGAGTTTTACTATGTGAGGCTACACTGAGTGATGTAAATAATTAAGAGACTTGTAATAATAAAAAGGATAAGAAGCAGCATTTCTTTAGCTTCCTTTCCTTTCCCCTGTACTTGGGAGCACACTCACTGACCAATTTCTGGGCCCTGAATCCTGGTCCTCCAAGTGTGTTCACACACCTGCTGTTGCTATGCAAAGGCAACACGGATAAAGGCTTCCTAGCGCTTCTGCCCACCCACTCCTGGGGCCCAAACATTTCAGCGCCTGCCACTGGAAATTGGATGAAGCAAATGCCTGTTCAGGACTTGTGAGCCCGGCTGACAGTACTATGACAGGTCATTAGGCATTTAATTTAGCACTAGGTTTTTAAAGCTTGGAATTCAATCCCCATGTGTTTCTTTACAGCTAATTAATGACATGAAACCACTTTTTCCTAATTCGTATCTGAAAGTGATTGTTTCTGTTTCTTCCACCATGAAATATGAAATGGTATAAGTCTACAACATTGTATAAATTCATCCTTTTGAACAGCACTGAGTAGAATGTGATAAATTTATGTCTTCCAAAACATAAAATAGCAAGCTTTAACTTGAAGTCAGATATAAAATATGGCTTGTATTTGATGTTTTTGTTGTTGTTCGGTCACTAAGTCGTGTCCGACTCTTTGCGACCCCATGGACTGTAGCCCACCAGGCTCCTCTGTCTCTGGGATTTCCCAGGCAAGAATACTGGACTGGGTTGCCATTTCCTTCTCCAGGGGATCTTGATATTGTTTTAATAAATACAAAAAGGAAACGACTAAGTGACTTATTTTCAGAGAGGTATACACTTCTGTTCACCTAACAAAAATGCATTGTGTCCACAGAATAAGCAACTCTTTTCAACGTAACTTTCATTTGCTGCAGACATCAACTGAAAACATTAGGTTAATGATAATATCTTTGAAAAATTTCACTGTGTTTTAGACACCCTCTCTGGTCCTTCAAGGGACTTCCCTGGTGGCTCAGATGGTAAAGAATTTGCCTGCAATATGGGAGACCAGGGTTCAATCACTGGGCCAGGAAGATCCCCTAGAGAAAAGGAATCATGGCTATCCACTCCAGTATTCTTCCCTAGAGAATTCCATGAACAGAGGCTACAGTCCATGGGGTGACAGAGTCAGATACAACTGAGCTACTAGCATGTTTCACTGGTCCTCTGAGGAATAACTTTTCTGTATCCAGCTGGGACTTCTGACTCCATGGTAGTTGAAAACCTTGAGTAGCAATAAGATCAGCCCCTATTCAGATCCAATCATGTCATTTATCAGCAATGAAGAACCCTGTCTACTGCTACTTTTGCACAAAACTTCCCACTTAAATTTGAGGGTTATTTTTGTTTGGGTCATGATTTAATGTCTCATATCTTCTCTTGTCACTCATCACAAAACAAAATTAAGAAGTACCACTTTTCAAAATCATGAATTTAACAGCTTATTCCAGCCCACATACAGGAGTAAAATACAAAAACCAAATGGGTTGGCAAAGCATTATTGTTGTCAAGAAAACCTAGTGGCTTTGGGATACAATGTAAAATCCTGCTCGAGATCCCTGATAAACTATAGGAATGAGAAGGAGCTTTTACACTTCTCCTTACCCTCATTTTCCTTCGACCATATGTGGCATATTCACAAGTTTTCTCAATAAAGGTTAGTTATGTTTTGTCTCAAGTCTTGGGAAAAGAAACGTACAGTGAAACCCTCTAGGATGTATAATGCCTGTGCTATAATTTGGTGATTTATGAGCCTTAAGCTTAATTCTGAAGCTCTGCGTTTATCAACTGCTTCTCAGTAATATAGAACTGGGAAAACAATCCCATAGGATGATATTTTTATTCTTTGTAGCACGCTCTGTTCCCTTTTCCCCTTCGGTTTTAGGGAGCACTCAGTGGTGTGCCTTCTGCTGCCACGGAGAAATACTGAAAGCTTTTTTCTTTATGGTTTTTACCTTCATCTGCCCCCTTGCAAGCTCCCTGTGAGTTTTAAGAAGGCCTGCTTTTCCTCATTCCAAAACCACCACTTCAGTTTTAAATGTGGGGCTCCATTGTTGTTTTGCTCTGTGGCATTCCCTAAGCTCAGTGATTTTCCCCAGGTGGCTCTGGAACATGCAGCCCAAAACCTCTTTTCTTCCTCTGCCACATTCACCTCTAACATCGGGCAGTGGGGAGCTGGAAATCTTATTGGCAGCTGCTATTAAGTAAACATAGGAGGAACCTAGTGGTTGGGCTTAGGGGGCTCTGGTCAAGATAATGCTCTTTCTCTGTCCAAGTGCAAGTCCACAGGTGATTGCAGGGTGTCTATTCTATGCTGGAGACAGAGGACGGCAAAATGAGAAGGCAGCAAGTCCTAGGCCAAGTTTGGGTTTCTCCCAGAAATTTCCTAGAGCCTAGAGGTTTTTTTTGATGGGAGTTAGCAACGTTTTATTTCAAAATGCTAAGACTGACTTTACATTTGCTATTCGGACTCCTCTTCTGTAAATAACTCCCTGGTATCAGTATCACAATGCTTATTGTGAATGGGCTTTTAAGTACTGTGTTTGGAAAACAGCGTTTATTATTTTTCTGATTACACAGCATTACATGCCAGTTATAAGAAATGTGTGATGTCAGTAAATATGACATTGTCAAGTCTGTAATCACATAATATTGCTAATATTCAGCTTACTTTTTAAATAAATTCTTATCATAAATAGATAGAGCCTAGAATTTTCTTCTTGCTTAGATAGTACAATGAAATCTGCGCGCGCGCGTGTGTGTGTGTGTGTGTGTGTGTGCTGCAGCACTTAAGCAGCAAATGCTGTTGCTGTTTAGTTACTAAGTCAGGTCCGACTCTTTGTGACCCCATGAGCTGTAGCCCACCAGGCTCCTCTGTCCGTGGGATTTCCCAGGCAAGAATACTGGAGTGGGTTGCCATTTCCTCCTCCAGGGCATCTTCCTGACTCCGTGATTGAACCTGCATCTCCTGCAGGCAGGCAGATTCTTCACCACTGAGCAACCTGGGTGTAAGCTAAAAATAGATTTTTGAGTTTCTGTGGAAACCCAGGAGTCATCCAGGCAGAGAAGTTAGAAAAAGTCAGTATGGGAAGAAGCACCATGTAGAACTGCAGGGAGGCAAAAAATAAGGTGGAGAATCCCTTCATTATTATTTAATTAAGGTCCATCTGATTCCTTTTTTTTTTTTTATTGTAGTATAATTGAATGACAATTTTGTGCTAGTTTCAGATATACAGCAAGGTGATTCTGTTTATATATGTTCTTTTTCAGACTCTTTTTCATTATAAGTTACTCAGTTCAGTTCGGTTCAGTTGCTCGGTTGTGTCCAACTCTTTGTGACCCCATGGACTGCAGCACGCCAGGGCTCCCTGTTCATCACCAACTCCTGGAGTTTACTCAAACTCATGTCCATTGAGTCCATGATGTCATCCAACCATCTCATCCTCTGTCATCCCCTTCTCCTCCTGCCTTCAATCTTTCCCAGCATCAGGGTCTTTTCAAATGAGTCAGTTCTTCTCATCAGGGGGCCGAAGTATTGAAGTTTCAGCTTCAGCATCGGTCCTTCCAATGAATATTCAGAACTGATTTCCTTTAAGATGGACTGGTTGGATCTCCTTGCTGTATACTTCACTGTGCTATATGGTAGGTTCTTGTTGTTTATATATTTTATATATAGTAAGTGAATCTGCGAATCCCAATCTCCTAATTTCCCTTTGGTAACCATAAATCTGTTGTTTAAGTCTGTGAGTCTGTTTCTGTTTTGTAAATATGTTCATTTGTATCACTTTTTAGGTTCCACACTAAGTGCTATCATATATTTGTGTTTGTCTGTCTGGCTTACTTCACTTACTATGATAATCTCTAGGTCCATCCATGTTGCTGCAACTGGCATGATTTCATTTTTTATGGTTAAGTAATATTCCAGGTATATATATACCACATCTTCTTTATCCATTCATCTGTTGATGAAAATGCAAGTTGCTTCCATGTCTTAATTTTTATAAATAGTACTGCTATGTATATGGGGGTGCATGTATCTTTTCGAATTAAAGTTGTCCTCATTTCTGGATATATTCCTAGGAGCGAGATTGCTGGATCATATGATAATTCTATTTTTGTTTTTGAGGAACCTCAATACTCTTTTCCATAGTGGCTACACCAATTTACATTCCCACCAACAGTGTAAGAGGATTCCCTTTGTCTCCACACCCTCTGTAACATTTATTATTTGTAAGTTTTTTGATGGTGGCCATTCTTACCCATAAGAGGTGATATCTCATTGTAGTTTTTATTTCCATTTCTCCAATAATTAGCAATGTTGGGTGAGCATCTTTTCATGTGCCTCTTGGTTATCTGTATGTCTTCTTTGGAGAAATATCTATTTACTTCTTCTGCCCATTTTGGATTGAGCTGTTTATCTTTCTGACATTGAGATGTATGAGTTGTTTGTATATTTTGGAAATAATCCCATGTTGTTCACATCATTTGCAAATATTTTCTCCCATTCCATATGTTGTCTTTTAGTTTTGTTTATGATTTCTTTGCTGTGCAAAAAAAAAAAAAGTTTTTAAGTTTAATTGGACCCCATTTGTTTATTTTTGCTTTTATTTTGGTTACTCTAGGAGATCCAAAGAATATTGCTGTGATTTATGTCAGTGTTCTGCCTATGTTTTCCTCTAAGAGTTTTAAAGAATCTCTTTATTCTTTCTGCCATCGTTCCCACCCCATGGCTTCTGCTTTAGCATTTTCTTCTGCCTGACACAATGGAAGGCTTCTGTATCAGGTCTCAGCTCATTTTTATCACTTTCCTAATAAAGACTCAGAACACCTACCTAGTTCCTGTCCTCTTCCTTCACCCTTTAATCTCAGACGTTCCCATTACATGACAATGTTGATATCGCAGCTTTGATCACAATCCAAAATCATTCTGTTTATTTGTGTATTTAATTATGTTCTTGTCTGTCTTTTTTTCACCTGTTATCTAAGTGTTATCTTGTCTGACTTGATTATCAGTGAAAGCCCAGGGCTTGGCAAAGTGCTTAGGACACAGGAGTCTGAATAAATGGTGATAAATTAGAGAAGTGGCAGGAGCTGAGATTAGAGAAAAATGACAAAGAATAGATTGTACAGGGCTGGAATCAGCAATCCTAAGGAACGTGGCTTTTAGAAAATCTGTGATATTTAATCATTTAAATATAGAAATTTGTATTAACATTTGTGTTAGTCTCTCAGGATTGTCTGACTCTTTGAGACCCCATGACTATAGCCCACCAGGCTCCTCTGTCCAGTGAATTTTCCAGGCAAGAATACTGGAGTGGGTAGCCAGTCTCTTATCCAGGGGATCTTCCCAACTCAGGGATGGAACCCAGCTCTCCTGCATTGCAGGTGGACTCTTTACCATCTGAGCAGGCAGGGAAGAAATCCTAATAATCTTTATTATTTTCTCAAAATTCTGTTGTCCAAAGTTGAGTTCATTATCTTCCTCTCTAAGCCTGGCTCTTCTGTCATCTCTGTTCAAGTGGGAGGCAATCTAATTACTCTTGCTAGAAATCTGAGAGTCAGCCTTGGTTATTTTACATCCATCACCTCTGAACGTTTGATATGGTAGATGAAAGATGGCCACAATTGAAGGATGGCATCTAATACCCTTCTCCCAGTCAGAGCCTGCCTTAGCTATCTGCCTGAACAGTACAGTGCAACAGAAATGAATTTCTATAACTCCTAAGACTTATTCATAAGAAGCCTTGCAGCTTCCATTTATGTTCTCTGGCAGCCCAGGTGCCATGTGAGAAGTCTGACTGTCCTACAAGGCCATCACACCAGGGAGCCAATGGGGACATTCTTGCTGATAGTCTCAGCCGAGCCTAGCCTTCCAACTCTTCACTCTTATGACAAGACTAACAAAAGAAATGAACGTGAACTTCCCAGCACACCCACACTAGTTCACCCTCTAGCTGGATGTGTGCATGAGTGCTAAGTTGCTTCAGTTGTGTCCGACTCTTTGTGACACTATGGACTGTAGCCCACCAGGCTCCTCTGTCCATGGGATTTTTTATACTGGAGTGGGTTGCTATGCCCTTCTCCAGGGGATCTTTCCAACTCAGGGATCAAACCTGGGTCTCATGCCTCCTGCACTGGCAGGTGGGTTCTTTACCACTAGTGCCATCTGGAAAGCCCCCTCTGGCTGGATAATGCTGAGTAATTTCTGTTGATGCCACATGGAACAGAAGGATCAACCAACTAAGCCCTGCCTAAACTCCCGATCCATTATTATGGACTGAATGTTTGTGCCCCCCTAAAATTCCTCTGTTGAAACCTAACCTCCAATATGATGATATTTAGAGGTGAGGCCTTTGACAGATGATTAAATCAGGAGTGTGAAGCCCTCATGAATAGGATCAGTGCCCTTTTACAAGAGACCCCAGAGAGCTCTTTAATCCTCTTTCTACCATGTGAGGGCACATCTAGAAGACAGACCCTCACCAGACACCGAATCTGTGGCACCTTGTTCTTGGACTTTCCAGCCTCCAGAACTGTGAGAAGTAAAAGTTTCTTGTTAAGCCACCCAGTCTATAGCACTTTGTTAGAGCAGCACATGAACAAAGGCATGCACACAAATGTGAAATATTATACAAGGTTGTTTTAAACCACTAAGTTTTGGAGTGTGGATCATTGAGGCTCTTGTGAACCACCAAAGGCTGCCTGTCTTATTGCTAATTATATTCATTAATACTTCCCAAATTATTTCCTACTTTTCAGTCTACTCTTTCTGTTCTCTGTAAAGGGGTCTCACCCAGTTTCCCTAGCTCCAGTCTTGCTCCATCCAAAGTCACACTACACTTAAGAATTTGTAATATTAATATGTAAACATTCTCCACTGTAAGAAGCTTATTTTTTAAGTATATTCACATTGTGATGCAACCGTCACCACCATCCGTCTCCAAAACTTTTTCATCTCCCCAAACTGAAACTCTGTATACCCCTCAAACAACAAATCCACATTCCCCCCACCCCCTCCAGCCCCTGGCAACCACCACGCTGCTTTCTGTCTCCATGAATTTGATTACTCTCGATTCCTTATATAAGTGGAATCACACAATACCCATCCTGTGTGTCTGGTTTATTTCATTCAGCATAGTATCTTCAAGCTTTACCCGTGTTGTACCTATATCAAAACTTCACCCCTATTTAAGAATGAATAATGTTCCACTGTATGTATGTACCACATTCAGTTTATATATTAATCTGTTCATAGACATTTGGGCTGTTTCCATACCTTTTGGCTACTGTGAATAATGCTGCTGTATTATGATACTCATAACCTGATTCCCTATCTCTTACTTTGAAGATCCCATAAAATAAAACCCTGTCTCCTCAACAGGATATATTATATCTGGATGCTGACTTCCTGCCCAAACTCGTCTCTCACCCCGTCCTGACGTGTGCTGTGTGCTCAGCGAATCCAGATTGCTAGTATTTACTCACCTATGCTATGATTTGTGAACATTACCATTGTAATTTTTCTTGTTATTTTATTGCCTTGAAATACAGCCATTACCTCGGGTTGGATCCTACCTCTTGTTTAAGATGTTCAGCTTAGACTTCATAAAGGGGTACTGCTTAATATTTAGCAAACTTATCAAAAATAAAATTGTTTTGTATGAGTTTGCTTTGAATCATTTTAACTAAAGAATTAATTTTTAATAAAATAAAATGCTTTGAATAATATTGATCAATTTCCATCTTTATTCCTTATACAGTGTGACTTTTTTATTGTTCAAACATCATTGTCAACATTACTCACAGAGCACTGACCATGTGATTATAGTTTAGGTGCAAGAAGCTGTAACAGCTATTAAAATATAACTGAGATATGGTTGCATTGAACCTTTTTAGTTTTTGACCGTCCTATGTACTTTCATTTTTTTCTGTTCTGGTTTTGCTTACTGTCTTATCATTTCTTCATGGGCTACCGGCTGATATGACTCTAGAGGCAGAGTTTTGAGTTTTGCAGCTTTTTCTGTTAAGGAAAAAATAATCAATATCCCAGAATATATAAGCAGCTTTGGCTTTGAGATAAAGTCAGTAATCTAGCTTCTATGTGACTGTGTGGATTGAGTGTCTGAAAATCTTGACCACCATTTCAGAAAAGGCAATGAGTAACTGTGCAAGAAAATGTATTATCCACGGATACAAGAGAATGGAGAGATATAAAAATAAAAATGCAGATACATTCCAAATAGTTGCATTTTAAGTGGCAGCATTTTTTGTTGTTGTTTATAATGTGATCAGTTTATATGAAAATCATTGGCTGAAAATCTGCAATGTTATGTATTATCTCCTTTTTAAACAAAATCTATAGAACATAATTAACTTTTTCTTTATAATTCAGAGCTTTGGAGTGAAATTCAGTTACTGTACTCTGTGATCTATTTGTCAGTTTAGGATTCTTAAAAATGTTGATATTAATAGCTGTTTAGGCCTGTATGAAAGTATGGCAGAAATCTCTCCTTCACATAGTTTTGAAGTCTCTCTCCTTGGAATCTGACTCCCAGCTATGGGTTCTGGAGAGTGCCAATTCACTTCCCTTTTTTTAAGAAGACTTTTTTGATGTGGACCATTTTTAAAGTCTTTATTGAATTTGTTACAGTATTATTTCTGTTACATATATATATATATTTTTGTTGTTGTTGTTGTTGTTTTTGTTTTGTTTTTTGGCTGTGAGGCATGTGGGAATCTTAGTTTCCAGACCAGGGATCAAATCCACACCTGCTGCATTGGAAGGTGAATGAAGTCTTAACCACTGGACCTCCTTTTTATATTTACTTATTTTAATAATACTAAGTTTCATACTAAGCAACTCAGTAACCACTCCAGGTAAAAGTGTTGGATATAGGCAGAACTGTCTCAGGGCTTGAGAACACCTCTATAAATATGATGCATAAGATTTACTGCCTTGATACTGTAAGATTATTCAACTTCTTTGGGACTTTTTTACTTTCTTGAGTTTCAGGTGGATCAAAGTTGCCTGACAGATTACTTGCATTTAAAGTGAATTTGTGTGTGTGTGTATGTGTACAAATAAATAAGATACCACGTTATGGATGTGTTAAAGCCTTTTGAAAGGTAATATATAATTAATCTAAACAATGTATTGCTATTTCTGTAGACTTCATAGGAAGTATTGAAATTTTAATTAATTTAACCAGGCACTAGATGTATTGAGATTGTGAACAAATGGGAAAAATGCTATTAGCATTTAGAAAATAGTTTAATTATAAGCCAAATATAGCAAGAGCTTTTTCCTAACTAATCATAATAAGTGAACTTAATTACTTACTGTAAACCAAATCACCTAGCAGCCGTGCTTATTCTTGCTGTAATAGATCATAAAGTGCTACACCAAATTTCAATGCAAAATATGTTGGAATTGCTGTGGTTTGATCTGTTTTTATAATAGGTAATCAAAAATTGTTAGAGAGGTCTTAAAAGCAAATAATTTAGAGGTATTTGGAGAGAAGCGGTGAAGGGTTATCAGCAGCAATATTTAGCATATAGTGGTCTTTATGGTAATGACACAGTTGCAGGCTTTGCTAAATAATTTGCACTTTTTTTCAATTGGGGAAATAATAGTAATAAATCTGTAAGAACACTAACTCTGGTGGTATTAGTAAGTTATTTTACTTTCAGTGTATTACTTCTACCATGTTAGGTGAACCTTGCTTTCACAGTGAAGGTATGGCAGATCCTATCTATGTCTAAAATCCTATTATTTTAATATTATTTGGGAAGACATTTCAACAATGTCTGTGATAATTGGGTGGAATGTTTTGATGGTGTGAACTGTCATCTCTTCCCTGAAATTCATAAGTTGAAGCCCTAACATCCTTCCAGTACCTCAGAATGTATATGTATGTGAGACAGAGATTGAGGTGTGCCACTGTTTTTTTTTTTTATGGATCTCTTATAATACTAATATCACAGCTCCCATTTTTTTTTTAAACAAAAAGCTTTAGGATTATTTTTCCAACTTTGGTGAGATTTAATTAAGAAAAATTGCATATATTTGAAGTGTACATATGATGATTTGATATACTTGCAAGTTGTGAAATTAAGCTAGTTAACACATCCATCACCTCACTTAGTTATCCTTTGTGTTTGTGTGATGAGAACACTTAAGATCTACTCTCAACAAACTTCAAGTATGTTACTATGATTTTATTACAATATTATTATATACAGTAAAATGCAGTATTATTATTATCTCTTTGACTTAAATCTTATTTCTCCCACCCACCTTCCCAGGGTCCCTGGCAATCACTATTCTACTCTCTGCTTCTATGAGTTCTTTTAGATTTCACAAAGAAGGGAGATCATACGGTATTTGTCTTTCTGAGACTGGTTTAATAGCTATTATGGAAAACAGTATGGAAGTCCTTCAAAAAATAAAAACAGAATTACCACATGATCCAGTAATGCCACCTTGGTGTGTATAAACAAAGTAAATAATTTAGTACCTCAAAGAAAAGTCTGCATTTTCCATTTTTATTGTAGTATTATTCACAGTAGCCAAAGTATGGAAACAACCTTAGTGTTTGTCAAGAGGTTTCATTAAATATATGCTATTATTCAGCCATTAAAATAAATGAAGGAACTCCTGCCATTTGCAACAGAATGAACCTGGAGGACATTATGCTAAGTGAAATAATCCAGCTAAGAATTAACCCTTCCTTCCCACCCCCTCTTTTAGCTATCTTTCCTTTGAGCTGTTCCTCCTTTGTATTCCTATATTACCCTGTGTAAATCACAATAATTTCACATCCAGTTGTTTCATATTTACTTACCTGTATTTCTGATCCCTCAGTGAGTGATTCTCAAGTGCATGGATTCTGTATAACTCATGTTCACTTTCTGTTTCTCATGTAATAATTGTCACATAACAAGTGCTCATTCATTAACTAATATCAGAATGAATGGGCATCCCCATTGGCTCAGTTGTAAAGAATCCGCCTGCCAGTATGGGAGACACAGTTCAATCCCTGGATCGGGAAGATCCCCTGCAGAAGGGAATGGCAACCCACTCCAGTGTTATTGCCTGGGAAATTCTAGAACAGAGGATCCTGGTGGCCTACAGTCCATGGGGTCTCAAAGAGTCAGACACGACTGAGCATGCATGCATGCACAACTGGGAAAATTACTTAACTTTTTGACCTCAAATTCCTCTTCTATAAAATGTATATTATAATATCTATACTGCAAGGTTATTGGAAAGATAATAAATAACATCTAAACCATGTGAGGCATGACAGGAATTCAGTAAATGGTATATTTTATATTACCTTTTATATATCTCTATGTGCATGTCTGAAATGGTTATATGAAAGAGAATAATTCATAATCTTTTACCATAAAATCCAAATAAGAGTTAATATAATAATAGTCATCCTGGAATAGGACTTTCTGCCTCGAGTCATAAATTAAAATAGCCCACACATTGCATTGCTCTAACAATAGAAGATTGAAGTATGAAATGAGGAAATTAAAATTTATTCAAATAAAATTAATTGGAAAATATTTCTTTTATGTTATTTATAAATGAATCAGTTCACAGTTAAAGCTGAGCAACCTTTGTACATTTAGTTCCATTTTCAAAGGTAAAATTACAGGGTTTGCAGTGCTTGGCCAGATCTACCTATCTGATTGGCTGTTGATTCTGCAATACTTTATAATGGTCATGGATACACAGTAGGGTCAGCACAATGGCCAGAAATTGCTTTCTAATATTCTAATAAAAATAGCATAGTATAAACTCTAAGGTTCTCTCTTTGAAAGCTCTCACTCCAGATCTTAACAATTACATAGAAATGTATGTTTTGAATGCCACTTTACAACATCCTCCAGAGGAGTTTTGATTAAAATCTTTAGCCTTTCAAGAAATGACTTACTGTACTAGTTAAAAAAACTAAGAACAATAGATATCTAGAAAGATTGATTGGTATATCAATCAACAGATAAAAACAACCACCTGAGCTTACTACTGTGTTTGCTGTACTTTCCTTTCGGGATGCTATTGGAAGAAGAACATTATAGAAGTATTTTTTCAGTCCTAACAGTGAACAGCTATTTTCTCTATCAGCAGATATGAAAAATGAAAAAATCCAGGCTGTAAATGAAGAAATCCTTCTTTCACAGACTAGAGCTATTCATAGTCTGGCTCTTGGAAACCTCTGTGTTTAGTCTGTGAGGTTAGGAAGAAGGCTTCTTTTGGAGGCTGTGTTTCCTAATGGTCCTTCTCTTCATATTCTTTCAAGTACTCATAACAAATACTTTTCCTGGGCAGCCAGCAGCAAATATTTTTACACTAGCCTCTGTGTTTGTCATGTACATCATTGACATATCCATGCATTTAAAGACCAGACTCCACCAATTGTTGGGTTGCATAAATTTCCTGAGCTGCATCACTGTACATTATTGAAAATATGTCCCTAGATAATTAAAAATGAAGTATATTCAGAATGGACCCAAGTAAAATTCTCACTAGTAATATGGGAATTATGTGTGCAAAATGGAAAAATAGATCCACTCCTGAGTAAATACTGCCTAACATATTACAAGTGCAAAGAATTATTTTAATCAATGATTATGTAGATCTGTCATTATCTGAAGGATTATAAAGTAAATATCTGTAAAACTCATAAATACTAATCACTCCTATTTTAAATTTATACATTTTATGCTATGAGCTAAGATTTCTATATAAAATGTCTGATACTAAAGTAAAATGTCATTTAAAATCAGTTTTTGTTAAACACTCAGAACACTATGTTCAATGTTAAAAAAGAAATTCTGAGGGAAAGCAAAAAGAAAATAACAGCTTTATTGCTCAGCTTCTCAAGCCCAAAGCCAAGAACAAAATCAGCTTTCTCTCTACCAGGAATGACAAGTGTCTGGAATCCTCTTCCCTTCTAGGATCTTTGGTAGATATTTGCATTATATTTTAGTGATTGCTTTAAGACTTGCAGGATATATGTTTATTAGTTTTCTTCTGCTGCTGTAACAAGTTATCATATAGTAGCTCAAAACACCACAAATGTACTGTGTATATCGACACAGTTCTCACGAGCTATTAGCAAGGCTGAATTCCTTCTGCAAGTTCAAGAAGAGTATCAGTTTCCTTGCCTTTTCCAGCTTCTGGAGGCTTTTCACACTCCTTGGCACTTCACACTTCTTTTTCTCTCTTTAACTCAGCAATAAGGGACTGCCCCCGCAGTCTAGTGGTTGACTCGGCCTTTCAATGCAGGGGGTGGGAGTTCGATCCCTGGTCGGAGATGTAAGAAGATCCTGCGTTCTTCATGGCCAAAAAGCCAAAACAAACCAGAAGCAATGTCGTAACAAATTTAATAAAGACTTTAAAAATGGCCCACATCAAAAAAAGTCAGCAGTAGCAAAATGTTTAGTCCTTTCCATTAGCTTCACACTGGTCTCTTCTGCCACTATTTTTCATCTTTTAAAGACGCTCTGACTTCATTGCCCCCTCCCCCACCCCCAATAATCCAGATAATTTCTTATGATTAAGGTGAGCTGTTTAGCAATCTTAATACCATCTGCCACCTAATTCGTTCTTGCCATGAAACATAACATATTCACCAGTTCCAGGGCTTAAGAAGTGGATATCTTTGGGGTGCCATTTTTGCATCTACTACAATGCCTTTACTTTTTCACAGCCTATTTAGAGTTCATATTGTATAATTCCATGTAAAATATAGAAGCTTTACCCCAGAACTGACTCCTTTACCCCACATGACTGTCCTTTATGCTCTAGTTGCATATACATTCCATATGTTACAAACATCACAAGACAGTGTTTTAATTTTTGCTTTAAATATTGGAGTGTACATTTTTTAAATCATAAGAAAAAATTGTCTTGTCTATTTGCCTTTTATGTTTTTCATTCTTGCCAGATGATCTGAGTATTCCTCTGCGATCATCTCCTTTCAACCAGAAGAATTCTCTTTAGCATATTTACCAACAGATAGTCTTAGATTCCTATTATCTGAAAATGTCTTTGTTTCACCTTCATCCTTGAAGAAGGATTTTGCCAAGTATAGAATTTTGGGTTGAGAGTTTTTGCTGTACTCTTTCAGGATTTTTATTGAACCACTCCTTTTGCCCTCCATAATTTCTGATGAAAAGGTAGCAATTATTTTAATTGCCATTTCTCTATATGTAATGTGTCAATTTTTTTTTCAGGCAACTTTTAAGATTGTCTCATTATTCTTTTCTTTCTAGAAATTTGAATATAATATACCCTAGCGTGGCTTTCTTCATTTTTATCCTGGTTGAGGTTTTCTGAGCTTCTTGAATCTGTAAAATGATTTCACCAATTTGGGGAAAATTTGGACTGTTATTTTCAAATATCCTTTTCCTGACTTATCTTCTTTCTCTTATTCTTCTGCTGCTTCAATGATACCTTTTGATATTATTCCACAGATTCTTGAGGTTCTATTCATTTATTTTGTTTTTCTTTTTTCTTCTTCAGATGGGATAATTTATATTGATTTGTTGTTAAGTTGACTTCTACTTCCTCTGTCATCTCCATTTTACTATAATGTCCATCCATTCAGTTATATTTTTAACTTTTAGATGTTTTATTTTCCACCTCTAGGCATTCCACTAGGCTTTTATATAGTTTCTGTTTCTCTGCTGAGATTTTGTATGTTTTTATTTTGATCATATATTTCTTTGCCTTCTTGAGCAGAGTTAATAGCAACTGCTTCAAAGGATTGTCTGTTAGTTTATCAAGTGGTTTATCCAGGGGTCAGTCTTCACTGACTGTCTTCTCTTGAGAATGGGTCAACTTTCCCTGGTTCTTTTCATATAGAGGAATTTTGCCTTGTATCTTCCTGGTGGTTTCCCTGGTGGCTCAGCTGGTAAAGAATCTGCCTGCAATGTGGGAGACCTGAGTTCGATCCCTGGGTTGGGAAGATCTTCTGGAGAAGGGAGCAGCTACTCACTCTAGTATTCCAGCCTGCAGAATTCCATGGACTGTATAGTCCATGGGGTCGCAAAGAGTCAGACATGACTGAGCAATTTTCATTTCTTCACTTTCCTAGTTCTTTTCATATATAGAAATTTTGCATTATGTCTTGGATAATGAAAAGTTATATTGTGAAGACTCCTGATTCTATTATAATCATCTAAGCGGATTTTATTTTTAATGTAGAAACCAATTTACTTAAATCTTAGGTCAGTTCTTACTCCAGCCTCTTTAGCCAGGCAGTTTGCAGTTTGCCCTATACATACAAGGGTCCACACAGAATTTGGGAACCCTAATCTCTGGTTCTCTAATTTCTGGAATTTGTTCTTCACTTTTTATTAGCTCTGGTTGCCCCAGACACTGTCATTATTTCTGTATACGAATAAGTCATATTTTTCAAAGTCTTTGCCATTCCATATTACACCATAGTGGTGATAAATATAAGATAGATGCCAGCAAGCTAGATAAACTCACATTCCTGGTCCTTTCTTCCAAATTTTGATTCTTCCAAAATCTGTATGTATTTTTTCTGATTTCTCAGAGCTGTTGGCTCATTTTTCATTGTATTTTATATGAAGTTACGTAATTTATTTCCAAGAGGATTGTTCTATGTATTAGCCTGCTAGGGCTGCCATAACAATGTACTACAGACAGCAAAAACAGATTTATTTTCTCACAAGCTCTGGAGGTTAGAAGTCTGAGAGGAAAGTGACAGCAAACTTTGGTTTTTCTTTTTGAGACCTTTCTCCTTGACTTGTGCGTGACTGTCTTATTCTGTCTCCCCTCTTACCTCATTTAACTTTATTACTTCTTTAAATACCCAATCTCTAAACAGTCTTATTTTGAATTACCGAAGATTACGATTTTAACATATGAATCTTAAGACTCTCGAACACAGGTTAGCTTACAACAGTATGACAAGGAAATTTTTCAGTCATGCCAGAAAAACTCACCCATGGCAATTAGGGATATTACACAAGATACACGTTTCCTCTGGATCCTAGTTTAGTCTCAGTCTCCTGTCCAGTATATGTTCCAGTTTACTAATAAACTTGTGTTGGCATGCAAGATAAAATCTATTTTCCATCTCTGTTCAAATATACTCACAATATTTACAATATCTAGTATACTGTTAATTTCAAATGCAATCTACCCTAGTCAGTAAATATCAATATAACAAACATGAGTGCTTTTTCTCATTAATATCCATATTAATACTGGATATTACTTCATATCCAATAACCAACTTTTGTTGAATTTTTCTCCGTAATATCTCTCAGGTCTGTCCCAGGCTCTGAATTTCATTGCTTATTGTTCTCGATCTAAAACTTTCCAGTGGCTCTCAAATTTCACTCTGAATATAGCCAAAATCTTCACAGTGCTCTCCAAGCTCATAGACCAATTCTCACTATTAATTATATTACATACTTATGTGTTATGAGTCCTTTTAGTTTGGTTTTATTGCCTATCTCCCCCGATAGAAAGACAATTTTTCATTTTTGTTCAATGCAAAATCTGAGTCTAAAATACAACATAGATTCTGATAGATGGTTAGACATATTTGTTGAATTAATCTGAATGAATACATTTTTTAGCTTTTCCATTATTCTTTCTTTTATTGAAATGATGTTAGTGGAAAAAAATAACTCAGAAAAAAAAGAACACCAACAAAATACAGGATGTTACCTATACTTTTTAAGACACATCATATTGTTTAGAAACCCTTTCTTTAAGCCTTTGTGAGTCTTTATATTAGTGACACTGCTTTATATTTCATTATCACGTGAAAGAAATTAAATCAGAGCTATTTTGGCATCTTTTAAGATAACAGTAATGAACCAATAGTATTTAAAATGTAGTTTTAAATACTTTGTAAAACTTAAATAGAAGTCTGTTCTAAAACTATTTTCTGATATCTTCAGAAAATGTTCACTTTTTGTGAAAGACTCCAGTATAAACCATCTTAATTCTCTAAATCTTGGTAATTCACTGATGAGGAAGGGATTCTGTTAATAATTTTGGAAAACGTTCTTGAATCCATATCTTTCTCTAAAGTGAAAGTGAAGTCGCTCAGTTGTGTCCGACTCCTAGCGACCCCATGGACTGCAGCCTATCAGGCTCCTCCATCCCTAGGATTTTCCAGGCAAGAGTACTGGAGTGGGTTGCCATTATCTTTCTCTATAGCTCCCTGTAAAACATGGTGAATATGAAATGTTGTCATAGAAATAAGCTGCTATCTACTGGGAAGCCTAGTTCTGACATTTTTTTTCCCACTCATGTGTATTATTGTACTATGTCCATACATCACCCTGTCAGAGTTAAAATGTACAAGTGTGTATAAACATATATTCAGTCTATATTTTACCACTCTCTCTTACTGTAATCTTCTATATGAACATAGAAAAACCTCACAAAACTCAAATGTACCCAGGAGAAACAGCTATGAGGAAAATAAACTCACAGAGGACAATTTAAAAATAAATTTTTTTCCAGCTTCCTAGTTTAAAAATAGCATGCTTGTTGAGACTTGCAATGATTAAAAATAGCTCTTAAGTAGAGAGATTGTGTTTTTTTAAGATCTGTTTATCTGACATTTCACGTCAAAAATATTTAAGAATCAACATTCATATTTCACCAGTAATGTCTTAAAAGTCCTCAGAGTAGGCACCCCCACCCCCACCTCCCCCCCACACACAGTATTAACCACTTCCCGGATATGCTAGATAGATTTATGAGTTGATATCAATCACTTTCTTTATATGCTATGTAGGTTCAGAGTTCAACTTGATTTGAAAAAGAATAACTCAGTTTTGAAGTTTTCTTATATAAAACTTGGCTAGAAACTCAAAGCCAGTGAATTACAATCATAGTTCACAAACCATTCCTTGTTGGCGAATGTCTGGTGAAGAAATCCTTGCTTGAAGAATGCTGGTATGAAATGAAGCGTACATTTAAGTGAAGAGCTTGAAGAGAATGGGTTTGTGATTTTATGATTCAAAGTTTAATTGACAATTTAATTTGAGTACTTAGAGACTTTACTAGAAATTTTTAATAGTAAGATAGAAGTGTCTCTCTACACTCCTTAGGAAACCTGCGGATGTAATCAAATATGTTCACCAGTTTAACTTCTTTCTAGTTCCTCTTCTCCTAAGAAAGGGAAAGTGAAGTCACTCAGTCTTGTCCAACTCTTTGCGACCCCATGGACTGTAGCTTGCCAGGCTTCTCCGTCCATGGGATTCTCCAGGAATGAGTACTGGAGTGGGTTGCCATTTCCTTCTCCGGGGAATATTCTCGACCCAGGGATCGAACCCAGGTCTCCCGCACTGCAGGCAGACTCTAGCATTTGAGCTACCAGGGAATACCTTTTTCTCCTATACCAGGAAGCAATCAGTCTTTAATGAACTTGTTCATCTTCACACTTAAAATTCTTATATTTTTAACATGTAAAATCTCCTTAGAACTTTAGGGTAAAATAATAGTTCAAGCAATTACCCCATCGAGAAGACTATGTAGGAAGTCACAGCAGCCACAGAAGGTACTTTCTCTTGGAAAAAATAAAATTTATTTTTAGCAGTATTTGTTCTCTGCCTTTAATTTGCAGCTAAAAGAGAAAAAAATGCTTTCATGTCCTTGGTAGTCTTAATAAAAGTACACATAAACACATAATTCTAGCCAAGGTTGATTCAATCCAGAGGCTTTTAAGAACATGCTATCAGCCTATATGTAAAAATTAATAGGAAGCTTAAGGCTTGACCTTGACTTTTGAGAAGACTCAGGACCCTGAGTCACATTCCCACAGGTCCTGAGTCATTTGCTATATCTTTTATAGGTTGACAAGTAGAGTTCCTCATCAGCAATTCAATCCCAGCCACAGTCAAACCTCCATATACAGTTATAAGAGAAGAAAGATAGACAGTTTTTCATATTTGCCAATTCTGGATGATTCCTAAGATCACATTTCAGTCAATGGATTTCTTAAGAGTCTCATGTGTCAAAAGATTCAGTGAATAATAATTTCTCATAAGGTCAGATGCAATGCCTGGAGTAAGAAGCACATGATCGAACTTAGCAAACCCACTTCTCTCATTGCAGAGTTGCAAGTGAATATAGAAATACTTGTGAACTTCTTTGAGCTATGTAATGCCTCAGTGCAAATACGTGCATGGTGAAGGGAAGACAGGAGAAAGGAAAGAACTAATCATAGTTTTGCACCTGGTGCCAAGAAAAACAGGCTCCCCTGGTGGCTCAGTGGTAAAGAATCCACCTGCCAAAGCAGGAGATGCAGGTTCAGTCCCTGGGTCGGGAATATCCCCTGGAGAAGGAAATGGTATCCCACTCCAGTATTCTTGCCTGAGAAATCCCATGGACAGAGGAGCCTGGGGTGCTACAATCCATGGGGTGGCAAAGAGTCAGACACAGCTTCATCACTAAACAACAACAACTATGATAAGCACTTCTTACAGTTTCATTTTATTCTTCCAAAAAAATGGCATGATTTTCATAATCTTCCTTGGAATGACAGGTCTTTCTGGTTCTGGCACCTATATGGATCATACAATACCATATTATTATTTTCTGTGAAACAGAATATTTCTGTATTCATTTGCTGATTATTCAATCTAAACTAAAAGGAGTAATCTTGTTGGTTTCCTTGTAAGACTATGTGTTGGCACAGGTGATACACGTGTCTAGCCTGCAAATAGCATGTCTCGCTCAGCTTTAACCTCAGGTGATTCTAACTATACCATCCAGCCATATTCAGGTGAAAGTCCCAGGAAGGTGGACAAGTCTGAAAGTTAATCATAGACAAGAGCTTCCAGGTTCAGACCAGGAGATCCCTATAAATTCACTGGGACACTGAGAACCATGTCAGGGGAGGAGAGATAAGAATCACATTGCTTTTATTCATCTATTTATGCACGCACACATGTGCCTGTGTGCTCGATTGCTTCAGTCGTGTCTGACTCCTTGCAACCCTACGGACTGTAGGGTTCTTCTGTCCATGGGGTTCTCCAGGCCAGAATACTGGAGTGGGCTGGCATGCCCTTCTCCAGGGAATCTTCCCAACCCAGGGATCAAACCTGGATCTCCTGAGTTGTAGGCAGATTCTTTACTGCTAAGCCACCAGGGATGCCCATATATGAATCCATGTAGTGAGTTATCAGTCACTGAACAAATATTATATTTGTGAACCTCCACAGTCCAGGCATTGTTAGACATCAGAAATGCAGAGGTGAGTTTGACAAATATAGTTGCAGCCCTATGTAACCAGTCATTGAGTGAAAGAGATATAAAAATAAAGTATAAATATTTATACATAATATAAATAAAAATATAAAATAATATAATATAAAAAATGAATTACCTGGGTTGTTCCTGGCGGTCCAGTGATTAAGACTCTGTGCTTCCACTGTAGGGAACACTGGTTCCATTTCTGGTCAGAAAACTAAGATCCGCATATTGTGCTGTGTGGCCAAAAAATAAAAATAAAAAAATATCCAAGTAAGTGTATGAATGCAGTCTTGGAAAAGTATAACGAAGCAGAATATTGGGAGCTACATAACACTGCCAGCAGACAGTCTGAACTAGTCTAGATGATCCAGGCAGATTGAATGAGGAATGGGAGATGGAGAGGATCAGGAGGGGCTTGGGCAGGGGGTGAGGTATGGACAGCTTTGCAGACAAAGGGAGCACCATCTGGGGGCAATTGTGTAGTAGCGGAGACACCAGTGGGACCAGGGCACAGAGCATCATAAGGCGAGTCGTTTGCAAACCCCTGCAGAGTGGTGAGGCAGGCACCAGATCAGTCATATCCTCATTAAGAACTGTTTTCATCCTAAAAGCTGCAAGAAGCTTTTAAAAAGGCTTCAAGCAGGCAAGTGCCATGATTAAATGTGTGGTTTGAGGAGATCTGTTTAGGTGCTGAGTGTAGAATAGAGTGTAGAGTGGGGGAGATAACTGACATGCTCCAGATAAGATATGATGGTAGGTGGAGCTAGAGCGGTAAGAGGAAAGAAACACAAATGGAGGGAAAAAAATCATACTTCTCAGTGGCTGCTTGAATCCATGAAGCAAGGGGAAAGGATGTGTAGGGTTGAACTGGAACATGTCCTATATAAGAGCTGAAATCAAAGTGAAGCATGCACAGATTCTTATTGAATGTGGTCACTGCTTGGTCACTGAATTCATCTTCTCATCTTCCTCAGCACATCTCTCCTTTAAGTAGAGAAAATTGCCCCTTTTTTACCTTTGGGATCCGTAAGTGATTCCTCTACTTGACCCTCTTTTCTGTCCTGTCTGGGAAGTTTAAGAAAAGCTAAACTAAACTACAAAACCAAACCACTAAGGATTTTTTTTTCCCTTTCTTCTGTCTGGCTTCTTTTCTTTTTCTCTCCTGATTATATATGTTCAAACTACTACATCTCATCCCACATAGAATTACTCCTCTCCCTCAGTCCTTTAACTTTGAGAAATTCTTTTAATTCCATTTCGAAAACATCAAGTAAGATTTAAGAGACTGTGCCATGGAAATACTCATTTCTCTTTGAAGGGATTTTTTTTTTTCTTCTCAAGGTTATTAGTTATCAAGAGCATGAGAAATGGCATCAACAACAATCTCAGGGACTCAGAAGATAAAAAAAAAAAGAAAGAAAGAAAAGCCCTCTTTGGAACTGAATGCTTTGCTTTTATTTCATTCAATTTTTAGAACTTGATTAAACCAGTACTATTGACTTTTTATCTTTCATTGTCTACAGAAAAGATTGAAAAATGGAGAGGGTGATGGTAGTGATTACCGCCAGTATCCAAAATCTGTAATTATGAGTTGGGATTATAGCTCTGCAACTTTGACTTCATTCGGGGGTTGATTTGAGTCCTAAGCACCTGTCCCTCACCCCACATCCCAATCAGCTCCACCTCTGATAGGGAACTACCTTTGCCTCCGCTGTTAACTAGTTTTGTGGCCCTGGAAAATTCATCTGACCTCCCCAGACCTCAATTTCCTGCTTGTAAAGCAAAGGGGTGGGGCTTGATGACTTTTAAAGTACCTTCCACTCTGACTTTCTAAGAAAGACAAATCTTGGTATGTCTGACCCAGAACGTGCATGTGAGAACCTGTGTATCTGATTTTTATTCAACTTTTTCCATCTTGTGCCTTCTAAATGTTTTTAAAAAACCCACATATTTTTTTCTCCTTTAAAGAATAAAAGCAGAAAAATAATAAGCCAGGCATTTGTAGTTTTAAGATCCCAGGTACTTGAGATGTTTGTTAATATGCCTACATCTTATCCAGTTGGGCCTCACCTCCCTTCTCTAGACCTGCCTTCTCCCGGGCCATTTGGGTCTCCAAATCTCCCTTTGGCAGGACCTCTCCCAGGCCAGCTCAGTGAGGAAATGCTCCCACATCAAAACTGAGCAGCCCTCCCGTGCTCCTAAAGACAATCCTAACAAGGAAGAAAGTTATGTGATTTCCTGTTCAAAAACATTACGCTTCAAAGATGGTACTTACTGATAAGCTGAACTACCCCAGTGTTATTTACACATTCAAATAGGAGCAACTGACACCAGTGGGTTGTATGCTGATTGAGTACCCATGAGAAATGAGAGGGAGCCATCAGGCCATCTCCACTGGTGTACATCTTATCAAGGAGGATGTTTACCTGCAAAGTACATCTAAGAACAGAGGTCTGTTCTTCTGAAATATTTTTCTGAAATACACTTCTGAATATTTTTTTTAATTTATTTATTTTTCATTGAAGAATAATTGCTTTACAGAATTTTGCTGTTTTCTGTCAAGCCTCAACATGAATCAGCCGTAGGTATACATGTATCCCCTCCCTTTTGAAATTCCCTCCCAACTTCCACCCCATCCCACCCCACTAGGTTGCTACAGAGCCCCTGTTTGAGTTTTCTGAGACATACAGCAAATTCCCGTTGGCTACCTGTTTTATATCTGGTGATGTAAGATTCCATGTTACACATCTCACCCTCTCCTCCTCTTTCCCCATGTCCATAAGTCTATTCTCTATGTCTGTTTCTCCATTGTTGCCCTGTAAATAAATTCTTCAGTACCATTTTTCTAGATTCCATATATATGCATTAGAATATGGTATTTATCTTTCTCTTTTTGACTCACTTCACTCTGTATAATAGGTTCTAGGTTCATCCACCTCATTAGAACTGACTCAAATGTGTTCTTTTTATTGCTGAGAAATATTCCATTGTGTATATGTACAACTTCTTTATCCATTCATCTGTCAATGGACATCTAGGTTGCTTCCATGTTCTAGCTATTGTAAATAGTGCTTCAATGAACAGTAGGATACATGTGTCTTTTTCAATTTTGGTTTCCTCAGGGTATATGCCTAGGAGTGGAATTGCTGGGTCATATGGTGATTTTATTCCTAATTTTTTAAGTAATCTCCATACTGTCTTCCATAGTGGCTGTATCAATTTACATTCCCACCAACAGGGCAAGAGTATTCCCTCCTCTCCACACCCTTTCCAGCATTTATTGTTTGTAGACATTTTGATGATGACCATTCTGACCAGTGTGAGGTGATATCTCATTGTAGTTTTGATTTGCATTTCTGTAATAATGAGCGATGTTGAGCATGTTTTCATGTGTTTGTTAGCCATCTGTATGTCTTCTTTGGAGAAATGTCTGTTTAGGTCTTTTCCCCACTTTTTGTTTGTTTTTCTGGTATTGAGTTGTATGAGCTGCTTGTATATTTTGAAAATTAATCCTTTGTCAGTTTTTTCATTTGTTATTATTTTCTCCCATTCTGAGGGTTGTCTTTTCACCTTGCTTATAGTGTCCTTTACTGTGCAAAAGCTTTTAAGTTTAATCAGGTCCCACTTGTTAACTTTTGTTTTTATTTTCATTACTCTAGGAGCTGGGTCATAGAGGATCTGGCTTTGATTTATGTCATCAAGTGTTCTGCCTCTGTTTTCCTCTAAGAGTTTTATAGTTTCTGGTCTTACATTTAGGTCTTTAATCCATTTTGAGTTTATCTTTGTGTATGGTGTTAGGAGGTGTTCTAATTTCATTCTTTTACATGTAACTGTCCAGTTTTCCCAGCACCATTTATTGGAGAGGCTGTCTTTCCCCACTGTATATTCTTGCTTCCATTGTCAAAAATAAGGTACCCATAGGTGCATGGGTTTATATCTGGACTTTCTATCTTGTTCCATTGATCTATATTTTTGTTTTTGTGCCAGTACCATACTGTCCTGATGACTGTAGCTTTGTAGTATAATCTGAAGTCAGGAAGCTTGATTCCTCCAGCTCCATTCTTCTTTCTCAAGACTGCTTTGGCTGTTCTGGGTCTTTTGTGTTTCCATATGAATTGTGAAATTTTTTGTTCTAGTTCTGTGAAAAATGCCTTTGGTAATTTGATAGGGATTGCATTAAATCTGTAGCTTGCATTTGGTAGTATAGTCATTCTTACAATATTGATTCTTCCTACCCAGGAACATGGAATATCTCTCCATCTGTTTATGTCATCTTTGATTTCTTTCATTAGTGTCTTATAATTTTCTGTGTACAGTTCTTTTGTCTTCTTAGGTAAGTTTATTCCTAGATATTTAATTCTTTTTGTTGAAATGGTGAATGGAATCGATTCCTTAATTTCTCGTTCTGATTTTTCATTGTCAGTATATAGACAATGTATATATATGTCTGTGTATTGATTTTGTATCCTGCAACTGTGCTAAATTCACTGATTAGCTCTAGTAATTTTCTGATACTATCTTTAGAGTTTTCAATGTACAGTATTATGTCATCTGCAAGCAATGAGAGCTTTACTTCTTCTTTTCCAGTCTGGACTCCTTTTCTTTTTCTTCTCTGATTGCTGTAGCTAGGACTTTCAGAACTATGTTGAATAATAGTGGCAAAAGTGGACACCCTTGTCTTGTTTCTGATCTTAGGGGGTATGCTTTCAGTTTTTCACCATTGTGAAAAACTATGTTGAGGTAGGTTCCTTCTAGGCCCATTTTTTTGAAGAATTTTAATCATAAATGGGTGCTGAATTTTGCCAAAGGCTTTTTCTGCATCTGTTGAGATTATCCTATGGTTTTTTTCTTTCAATTTATTAATATGGTGTGTCACATTGATTGATTTGCATATATTGAAGAATCCTTGCATCCCTGGAATAAACCCAACTTGATTGTGGTGTATGAGCTTTTTGATGTGTTGCTAAATTCTGAAATCTTGCATATCGTCATTATTCAATATCTTTTAGCAATATAAGGAACGGACACTATAGAGAGGATAGTGTATGCGTGTATAATCATTCAGTCATGTCTGACTTTTTGCAATACTATGGACTATAGCCCACCAGGCTCCTCTGTCCATGGGATTTCCCAGGCAAGAATACTGGAGTGGGTTACCATTTCCTTATCCAGGGGATCTGCCTGCCACAGGGATTGAACCAATGTCACCTGAATCTCCTGTATTGGCAGGAAGGTTCTTTACCACTGAGCCACCAGTGAAGCCCCATACAGAGGGGAGAGGAGTACAAATCCTTCACACTATGTAGCACTAGGGGATAGAAGGGAAAATGTGAAGGAATCATTAAATGGAATTGACTACCTGCTTGTCATCTTTGGAGAAAATGGCAGTCAGAGGAATAGGTAGAGTCACTCTCTTCTAGAACAGACTTTTTACTAAGAGTCACTGAAACTGCAGGATTATTGCTATCTATCCTCAGAACTCAGTGACCATTTTAGAATTTTTTTTTTTTTTTTTTTTTTTTTAGTTTTAAAAGATATCTACTAGTCTAGTGGTTTGGAAAACACTAGATCTTTGTTGGGCTTCTCTGGTAGCTCAGCTGGGAAAGAATCCACCTGCAATGCAGGAGACCCCAGTTCAATTCCTGAGTTGGGAAGATACCCTGGAGAAGGCATAGGCTGCCCACTCCAGTATTCTTGGGCTTCGACGGTAATGTATCTGCCTGCAATGCAGGAGACCTGAGTTCTATCCCTGGGTTGAGAATATCCCCTGGAGGAGGGCATGGCAACCCACTCCAGTATTCTTGCCTGGAGAATCCCCACGGACAGAGGATCCTGGCGGGCTACAGTCCATGGGGTTGAGAGAAAAGTCAGACATGACTGAGTGACTCAGCACAGCACACAGCACACAGACCTGTGTTGTCAATCTCCCTACTATGTGCGGTGGCTAAACACTTGAAATATAGCTTGTCCAAATGGGAGTAGGATCCAGGTGTCAGATATACACCTCAGATTTCAAGACTTATAAAGAAGGTTAGTCATCTGCTAAAGATTTTTCTAACAGAAGGAATAAATAACATGATTGATATGCAGAATGTATCCATTGAATGGTATATGTGGCTATGAAATAATCACCTGGTATTTATATTTCTAAGCATATCCTTCTCTGTGATGTGAAAACAAATAACTTTCATACCATTTCACTTCAAAACAAATAATTTTCATACCAAAACTATCAAATTAATTCTACTATAGTTGAAAAATAAGAAGAAGAAAATTTTATAAACTACTTTTTTCTTTGTGGTAGGGATGGTAACTTATTTTCTCAAAATCTGGAAGACATAAATAAGCAGCTCCTTCTAAAACTCCAACTGGCAGCCAAAAAGAGTCTTGTGCATTTTTTAATTAACTTTATCCTTCAAGCATTGCCTATTAAAACATAGTCACAATCACCATTATGTTCACATCTTAACGAGTGAGCCGGGGATCAATGTTTTATGTCAATGTTTACATAAACCAAGAGAATAGAAATCTTATAATCCAGCAAGAGTAAAAAATTAGTAATTAATTTGTAACAAAATTAAAGTAAGTAGTTACTTTTCCATAGATCATGATCATGTTTATTTACTAAGAAAATAATTTTCTTCCTAATTCTTAGAACAGAATAGTAAAGCCGGTTATCTACTGTGCTATAGACCTTTGACTTCCTTTGGAAGGAATGTCATATTATTTGCCCTTTTTTCTTTAGCATTCAGCCCCATGTTTAGACTCAGCCTCTCCTTCCATGCTACATGGCAGCATGGAAACCATAAAATAATAGACAATCTTGAAAGCAGTAGACACAGTCTTTCTATTGTTGCCATTCATAGATTTACTCATTCATTCTAAAAATATGTCTTAAGAATCTTCTTGGTACCAGAAACTCTGCAAAACACTGTATAGATACAGAAATAAATAGTATCAAATTGGCATTGGAGTATACAGAGATAAATATACCAATTTCTATTTGATATAGAGTTAATTATAATATCATGTATCATCATTGGTGCTGATATAAAAGTATAGAGAAAAAATCCACCATTATGAAGAATGCTCCTGGACACTTTTTCAAAACAAAAGCTGGCTGGAGAAGAAGAAGATGGGGTGATGACTAGAGTGATTGAATGAGGGGGAGGCAGGGTTTAAAACAGGAGATTTCTGGAGCTTGAATATGTATCTGAAAGGAGGAAAAGTGAATGATGAAAGAGGATGTAATTTTTTATTCCCTAGTTGTTTCGCAAAGTTTTGCCTTCTTATTTAGTAATTCTATAATGATTATTGATTATCAGTAATATTATCTTTCAATGTTAATTTATACTTTATACTCCTCACAAGGATAAGACAATTTGCTTTGGGGCACTTATTTGACATCTTTCCAATGTTACTGACAGATCTTTGGGATGTTTTGAATTCTCTTCAAATCTGGGTATTAGGCAGTGTCTGGACTCACATTGAGTACCAGCAGATATTATCACCTCTTAGATAATGTTCCAGATCTTCATTTGTTCCAGATAACATTTGTTCCAGATCTTCAACTCAAAAATATTCCCAATCTTTAAATATATAGGTACTTTTTGAGGCCAAGACTGCAGCGACACTGTGAAAAACTATCTCAAGGGAGATTCCCCATGTTTCCCTGCTGGGCATTTTCTGCCTCCACAGTGTCCTGGCCTGGAAAATTTTGCCTTGGACTTCGCTCCAGTTGGAAGAGGACATTTCCTTCTCTGGGCAAACTTGTAACTTACAAAGCGTTAAGAATATTGTGCTAAAGATGAAGTAGTGCGACTGTCAATCTCAAGAAATTAAGCCATAAAGGTTTCTTTCCTCATAGCTCAGTTGGTAAAGAATCCACCTGCAGTGCAGGAGAGCCTGGTTCAATTCCTGGGTCGAGAAGATCCGCAGGAGAAGGGATAGGCTACCCACTCCAGTATTCTGGGGCTTCCCTTGTAGTTCAGCTGGTAAAGAATCTGCCTCCAATGTGGGAGACCTGGGTTCGATCCCTGGGTTGGGAAGATCCCCTGAAGAAGGGAAGGCCACCCACTCCAGTATTCTGGCCTAGAGAATTCCATGAACAGAGGAACCTGGCAGCTATAGCCCATGGGGTCACAAAGAGTCGGGTGCGACTTTCGCTGCTAAATGAGTCTATCTTCAGTGTGCTGAGAAGGTTGAGATTACTTGGATGCTATTTATTTATATGGAGAGGAAAATAAAGGAGTTTCTTTGGCATTTGGAGGGACTTTAACTTTCTACTAAGTGAGGTCCTAAAAATTAGTACTTTTGATTTAAATATTATGCTTTCTAGAACCTTACTCATTGTTTTTAAATTCTGGAAATGGGTATGAAAACATCCCTGTCTTGAATTTCTATTGTGACATTTGAATTCCTTTGGGATTAGAAAATAAGGTACCTAACAGAAGTATCCGGAAGAGGTGTCATAGTCTCACTGAATTTAGCAAAAGTTCATACCGTTTTCAACCTTCAACAGTGTTTTAGGTAAAGTAAAATTATCCTGACAGGAATATAAGTAAATATTTTGACTACCTTCCTCATCTGTATGATGTACCAAAAATTACATTATAAATGTTTGGAGGTGGCTAAATAGTTTCTCACAGTTGGCAATAATATGTCTAGTTGATATGAAGCAGATAGGTTCTGCTTGCTATCAAATGGACTTTCCACCTCTATGGAGAATTTTACAAGAAATTCTTGCGTGTTGGTAAACGTACTCATAGTTTTCATTTATTTCCACTGAAAATTCTAGGTACAAAAATGAGGCATTCGGTATAATTATCATTATCTTTATCATTGCCAAGACTGTAACTCTATTTACTAACAAGTATGTAAAATTCTCAAGTCTGTTTGAACCAAGAAATCTAATCACTATTATAAGATAGAGAGGACTGGACTACTGAAGGTTGGAGACATTCTGACTGCTCACCCTTCCTCCTCCCAGAGTCAGTCTAGACCAGGAGACTTGGACCACAGACGGGATGGTGGGAAGAACCCAGGGTGGAAAGGCACAGTTCCTTCAGTTCTGGGATCCTAATCTCTGTCATTCACTATCTTTTCTCATTTCCTAAATGCAAATGAAAGATTAAGGTGAATCCCATTAGCTGTCATTGTGTATGAATTCTTTTCATCTCATAAACAGACCCTTGCTAGTTAGATACAAGTATGAATATATAGGGCCTCCCAGGAGGCAGTAGTGGTGAAGAACCCACCTGCCAATGCAGGGGACAGAAGAAACGGGTTTGGTCCCTGGGTTGGCAAGATCCCCTGGAAGAGGAAATGGCAACCCACTCCAGTATTGTTGCCTAGAGAATCCCCTGGACAGAGGAGCCTGATAGGTTACAGTCCATAGGGTCTCAAAGAGACAAAACTGAAGCGACTTACACACACACACACACACACACACACACACACACACACAAATATATATAAATATAAAAAGAACTAGAAGGACAGTCTTGGTTCTGCTGCCGGGAAAGTAGATGTGCAATTTTGGACATCCCCACGTTAGCAGACGGACTAGGAGTTGTAGGATGACCGTCCACAGGACCACTTGAATTGTACTGTGGCAGCATCAGTGGTAAGGTGGCTCGGTGGGGGGAGGTTGGAATGGATACTGGTGCTGGCATAGGAAACGTTCACATATACTATGATAGTGAAAGATAAATTCTGAAAATCTTTTAGAGGCAATCCCTCCTTTACAAACAGATTGTATTACAAGAGCTTACAACTGATGCAATGAAATTTGGGGATATATTTACTTCTGGGAACGGAATGATAGTGGGTTCTGAGAATTCCAAGTCAAAATATGAAATTTGCTTTAACCTATCCTATATGTTGTCTGGTAAATGTTCATAAGAGGAGAATAAAACTTTGAATCTACTTTTAAAGTGCTTCAGTTCTGTATGAGTAGTGAAGAATAAACATCCTCTGTATAGAGACGAAAATGATTCTTAAAAGTTTGTAGTTTGTATGTATGCATTTTTAGCATCAATATTTTCTTGCATAAAAGTCCAACATTGCCATTTCTTCCCAATTTTTGGACATCATGGATAGTTTTGTAGTCAAGAAAATGAGTCTGTTGAGGTTGCTTTGTCTTTTTTTCTTTACAATTTTCATCAGACATGCATACTTCTGATTACACAAAAGAGCAAGGTATAGAAAAGAATATCATTATTACCTTATTTAAAGCAATATTAAGAAGACCAGTGCCCTGACAACTACATTCATCACTTCAAGTTTTTGCCTCTCTTTCATTGAACTCATGGAATTGAATTATATTTCTCTGAAATATATTTCCTTGGAAACTTCTTGAAATATTCTGCCTCTGTACTCCTTGTAAAGATGTATTTTCCAAGAACAACTTGATTTTCAATGGCTTCTAAGCATTGACATGTAACCTAGACCGAAGCAGTTTCTTATCCTATATTCAAGCAGCACCATGGATCTCCTAGGGAGCTGCCTGGACTAATTAACGTTATATTCAGAAGAAAGAGAAGCAGCTAATTTTCTAATTTCTGGAAAGAAGCATAAGAATATACAGTGCCCTTCTTAGTATTGAGGCTAATGATTTCAACCAGGCTTTGCTGTGGAACTTACATGAGTGGTTAGTGCCTAATTAAATGGACTCATAAGTCCTGAGCTATGTTCAGCATTTAATTCAATTGAGCAAATGTTCATTGACATCGTGGAACCAGGCACTGGTGTGAAGGATCAAGTGATGAAAAATGACAGACCCTTCTCAAGTAGCTCACTGAAGCCCATAATTAAAATGCAGGAGATAAGAGGAGTAAGTACAATTGTAAGTGTATGCTCAAGGAACAGTATGAGTACTAAGAAAAAGAAGAGTTGACTGTAAGAATGATCAGGTGAATAGAAGCTGTGCTGGAAGACCCACGAGGAATTCACTGTGAGGAAACAGGAAATGGATAAGATTAGGCAAAAATATCGGCATATATTACTACTAAAACAGGAAGAAAGGTCCAGACATGATCAGAGCACTCTGAGTTTGAATATGTGCCGACAGTATAAATATGCAAGAATGGAGGAAAGCAGCCTTATAACAAAGGAGCTCTGGGCCTGGCAGGCTTTATATAAACATGAGACATTTTCCTGGAGACTGTGTAGACTTTTAATAGAGAAAGAGACACAGTTCAATTTGCATTTTACAAGGCCCATCGTCTCAGGAAAATGGTACATACGTTAGATGGAGAAAGAACTCAGAAGCTATACGTTTTAGCAAAAAGTACCCCACTTTTTTTCCTAGCGTAAGCCTGAAATAATGATATCTGATGTTATGATAAGATCTCATGAGAGTGGCGCGAAGCATGCATGCTGTCATGCCCACCTCTTTGAGACCTCATGAACTGTATGTAGCCCGCCAGTCTCCTCTGTCCATGGAATTTTCCAGGCAGGAATACTGGAATGGGTCCCATTTCCTATTCCAGGGGAATCTTCTCAACCCAGGGGTCAAACCCGCATCCCTTGCACCTCCTGCATTGGCAGGTGGATTCTTTACCACTGAGTCACCTGGGAAGCCCTTATGGCATAATGATTTGACTTACATACATCATGAAATGATGCTCACAGTTAGTTTAGGGAACATCTGTCATCTCAAATAGATATAAAATTAAGAAATAGAAAGAAGATTTTTGTGATAAGAACTCTTAGGATTTACCTCTTACCATTGTTCATTCATATATGACATACAGCCGTATGAACTATATTTATCATGTTGTATGTTACAGCCTGGATATACCATATTTTGTTTATCTATCCACTGGATGATGGAAATTTGAATTATTCTTGTTTGAGGCTATTAAAAAACAAAGCTACTGTGACACTTGAGTGCTAGTATTTGTGTGGCCATACATCTTCCTTTCTCTTGGAGAAATGCCTGGTATTGAAATAAACCCATCGTATGGTAAATGTATGTTTTGTTTTGTTTTTTTATTCCTGCAAACTGTTTTCCAAAGTGGTTGACCATTTATATTTTGATAGCCAATGTATGAGAGCTCCATTTTCTCCAAATTTCTATCAACACATATCATGGTTAGTCTTTTTTTTTTTTTCTAAGAAATAGTTGGTCTTGAAATTATGTGAAAAGGGATAGAAAAGGGAAAAGAAGAGTGACTGTAGCCTTTCGTGTCAAAAGAACAAATAGTATTCATTCCCATCATGTCACTTGTTTTCTCCTAGATTCTTGGAAGGTAATAGAGCACAGTTTAGTCCCCAATAAGCTAACAGTTTGGTCTGCAGGAGACTAAGAAGGGAGCACCCTTTCTGAGCCGCTGCTCATCTGTGCAGACACTGTGCAGACACTGTCAGTGGCTCATCAGAGTGGAAAACCAGCCCGCTGATGGCTGGTCAAGATCAGGATCTAACTTTCTCCTGTTTTCCATTCGGCCATTCTCATTATGATTCACCTACATGATTCAACAGGCAAATGGTGGTCCCTTCATAACTGTATAATTTTTTGCCTCCACATCTCTCTTCATTTTTATGAAAACATCTAGGTAGCCAGCTAGAAATGACTGGCAGGTTTTCCTCTGTTTTCCAAGATAGCTTAAAACAGTTCTTCATGGGCATCCTGACGAGGTTGTTGGTGAATAGAGGTGGAATTTCTACCGACCTCTGCCCTTTGTAATTTCCCGAGAACTAACGATATCTATTGATTCTGCTTTCCCACCACCAAAACCTCATTTGGTTTGTTTATCAAGTTCAATAATTTAATGTACTCAATGTTGGGTTTATCACCTCCCACCTTATTTCCTTTGTCTCTGCATTTTCAACTTCCCGTTATTGCCCACTCATCAGCCCAGCTCAGCTGCCAAACCAATTTTGAATTTCAGCCCAGAAATGATTTAAGAAGTTCAATCCTGCCCCCGCCTCACCAGCACTGTCAGATGGAGTGTCGTTGTCATCTTCCCTTCTGGATATGTAGACATCAGAATTGGTGCCCTAGTAATAATGTTCTGAGTTATTCATTGAATTCCAATCTGCAAACCTGAATTTGACATGCATTTGCAAACAAATTATCAGGTGATTTGATGACTGGAGAGATTTTTTTGAACTTGACAAAGCCAGGAGGTTGTTGACCAGTGTCCTGTGGGGGACACAGCTTGAAGTTTATCAGTCTTCTTAACTAATCTCAGGCTTTTTAGCCAATGTCTTCTCAGATGTAATTAATTCTTCACTGACTTTTTTATTTATTTTAACGAAGCTGATAAAAATTCAATTAGTCAACTAGTTATTTTATTGGTATTTCCTGTGCTCAAGTTAGGGGCTTCCCAGATGGCCCTAGTGTTAAAGAACCCACCTGCCAATACAGGAGATGTAAGAGACGTGGGTTCAATCCATGGTTGGAAAGATCCCCTGGAGGACGACATGGCAACCCATTCCAGTATTCTTGCCTGGAGAATCCCATGGATAGAGGAGCCTGGGGGGCTAGGGTTCATAGGATCACAAAGAGTTGGATACAACTAAAGCAACAGCCTACATGCATGCATGCTTTAATTATTATCTTGTGAGTATAAGTTTTGTATAGAAATCTTTTTAAAAAGTCCTTATTTTATCATTCATTAAACTTAGTTTATATAATAGGAACACATAAAAATTGGCATAATTGCAATACTCTGTAATACAATGAAAGTGAATAAATATCATGTATTTGTGTATAAGACTACAAATGATAATACAGTCATCTCTTGTGTTACTGTCCTCAGCCTCCACTGAGCAGCAAGGACCTAGACTGGAGAAATTGCGTCAGTAAACATTTTTGTCTGTATCCTAATCTGTGGCTGAAATATCCTTTTATACTCCATCTCCAGCATATTCATCATTGAATATAACCTTCTAGAACATGAGGTTGCTCATCTGAACATATTTATCTCCATCCTCTAGTTTTTAACATGATATTCTCTAAATCTGAACTAAAATTATCCACCTACCAAGCTGTGCCTATCAAAATTCATTGCCCCACTTTACGCAACTACTATTTTGCTTCTTTGATGCTTTTTAAACCTTGCATAGTATCCTGGAGTTAGCCCAACCAGGTTACCTCCAAGGAAACACAGCCAATCTGCAAAACAATCTTTCTTTCACATCTTTCCATCTTCTTACTCTCTGCTCGCCCAACTCAGCCTAAATAGTTTATTTAATTTTTATCATTCATGTAAAATATGAATCAAATTATGAAACATCTGGATCAGGAAAACAGAGACTTATCACCAAACGTCAGATTATTAGAAACTAGATGTCAGGTTATATCAAGGAAGCGAGGAAGGCCTCTTGGCTTGAGCTTCACATTCATGAAGAGCTCTAAAGTAGATTTTTTAGGTCATCTGTTCAGTTTAGTTCAGTCGCTCAGTCATGTCTGACTCTACCACCCCATGGACTGCAGCACACCAGGCTTCCCTGTCCATCACAAACTCCTGGAGTTTACTCAAACTCATGTCCATTGAGTCGGTGATGACATCCAACCATCTCATCCTTTGTCATCCCCTTCTCCTCCCGCCTTCAATCTTTTCCAGCATCAGGATCGTTTCTAATGAGTCAGTTCTTTGCATCAGGTGGCCAAAGTATTGGAGTTTCAACCTCAGCATCAGTCCTTCCAATGAATATTCAGGACTGATTTCCTTTAGGATGGACTGGTTGGATCTCCTTGTAGTCCAAGGGACTCTCAAGAGTCTTCTCCATCACTGCAATTCAAAAACATCAATTCTTCGGCACTCAGCTTTCTTTATAGTCCAACTCACATCCATACATAACTACTGAAAAAACAAAAGCTTTGACTAGATGGACCTTTGTTAGCAAAGTAATGTCTCTGCTTTTCAGTATGTTGTCTAGGTTGGTCATAACTTTTTTTTCCAAGGAGCAAGTGTCTTTTAATTTCATGGATGCAGGTCATCTGTAAATGAAGTTAAATCTGTAGCCACAGTGGTACAAGAGAAAAAGATGATACCACCTGACTTTAACCCATGCACTATTGCATTTTTAATAAATCTTTTGAAAACTGCACACCCCTCCCCCAAAAAAAGTCTACCTATAATCTCAGGCTTGACTAATCAAGTCTACCTCTGTCCTTCAATTTCCCCTATTTCACATTAGACATAATTCCTCCTATGCATTCGGTCTCTTTTCTCACAAGTTATACGATGCTCTGTATTAAGTTATCCAGTCACATGGTCAGTCCCCAGCATATTTTGAGATCCTAGAAGACAGATGTATGTGGTTCTTAAAGATCTTGGTCCTCTCACACTTGTCTACCCAATGTCCAACTCATAGATGATGCATAATATGGTTGACTCAAACTAGGGAGAACCAGGTGAAAAGGATGCTTTGAATAATGAAGTAGGAGGGTGATTAGTTATGAGCATGCTTGGGGAGACTGGAGAATTGTTTTAATTAGGAACACAACTCAAGCTATCTCTAGAAACAGAAAAAGGCTCAGACAGTTAAGGGTCATTGGCAGTTATGAAGGGACTAAAGGGCAGAAGTAAAAGAAAGAAAGGGTTTTCAACTATGGAGAAAATAATTTCCTGAAGCTTTCTGCCTACAAAGCATTCTTAAGCCTTGTTATCAACTTTACAAAATGAGTTGTCGAAAAATATTCCTGGGCGGAGGAAATAAAACATTCCTCTCCACAGAGGAAATAAAACTCCAAAGGATATAGATTATTTGTGAAATTCTAAGAAATAAATTGTGAGACCCAGGGGAAACTGGCATGTATATGAATCTGTGAGCCTTTTAAGCCCTTACATAAATCACTGTAATTCATTCAACCCAAAAGTTTCAACTCTCTTTATAATTGTCCAGCAACCAATTGAAACTCCCATGTAGCTACTTGACTGAGTTAAGATGCATTAAGCTGCTAGGTTGGTTGTTTCCAGAATCTAGATTTTGCTTGTTAGGAGAATTGGGTCAATGTCTGAACTTTGAACACAATGTTTTAAAATGAAAAAATATATTGAAAAACCAAAAAGATAAAGAAAAAATAGATAGCAAATCTGATGCATAGTTATTTTAATTATCAGAGCTCTATTAATTTTTGAATTTGTTTCTATTTATTTTGTCCATAATCAATTAATATTTTATTTTTTCTCCAATAATAGTGAGATTTCTTGGTTGTTTGAGTTTCTGTGTATTTGTTTGTCTGTGAAGCTTTGTCTTCTTTCATCATTTTTTATTTGTTTTCTTTTTGGCCTGTTGTTGTTTTAGTATTTTGAGTGGTTGTTTTTATTCTTTTAACCACAGTCTATTTTGGGGAAAGTGGGATGCACTGTGCCTTGCATCATGTGGGATCTTAGTTCCCTGTCCAGGGATGGAACCTCCGCTCCTTGCAGTAGAAGCACAGAGTCTTAACCACTGGACCAACAGGGAAGTCCCTTGTAGAGTTGTTGTTAAATCACTGATACTGGAATTCACTTTATTTGTAAAAATAAGGTAGGATTCAGTAATCTTCATAGTTTCTTCAATATTTAAGATACCGTGATTCAACAATTTTATAAATAATCCATGAGATTAGGGTTTTTTTTAACTTTTTAAAAAAGTTATAGCAAGAGAGGGATAGGAGATATTTTCTTTTTTAGTGTGTCTTTTATAAATTCATGGCACAAATATGAATTTGAATGTCTATTTTAATATGAATTTTAACATGATAGAATTGCTTAAGTCTTGGCCAACAATTGTAGAGTGAGAAGGGGTTCTAACGTTGTGGGTTTCAAAGACACCCTACCACCCCCAGACCTGGGATGGTGCTGAGATGTTGGTTCTCATTATTCACTGTGCAGTAGAAAGATGGAGCAGAGGAGCAGGATCGGTACACTCCCAGCAGGCAATGCGAGGGTCCACCTGGAGAGGCTTTGCAGGACTGGACCAATGGCAGGTGTCACAGAGATGGAGTGGCCCCCTCTGAGAGTGTCCTTCAAATGGGGTTGGCATAAATCCGTGATGCTATGTCACTTCAGTTGTATCTGACTCTTTGTGACCCTATGGACCAAAGCCCACCAGAATCCTCTGTCCCTGGGATTTCCCAGGCAAGAATACTGGAGTGGTTTGCCGTGCCCTCCTCCAAGGGATCTTCGCCACCCAGGGATTGAACCCCGGCCTCTGTGTCTCCTGCATTGACAGGCAGGTTCTTTACCACTAGCGCCATTTGAGGTGTAAAGCTGAGTAGTCTCAAATAACCCAAGGAAACCAAGAGACAAGGGGGTGGGGAGAAAGAGAGAAAGAAAAACAGAAAGAGGGGACAAAGAAAAAGTGCGAAGAAGGAAGCATCTGGGAAGGAAGCAAAGAACAGAAGGAAAGAAGGAAGAAAGGGATATGGGGACATGAGAGAGATGATGTCTTTTAATCTACTTAGCAATTAAATACAGTGAAAATTTTTGTGATATAAAATTTTAATTCTCTTTATATTTAAGTTGGTAACATTTTTCATGGAAAAGTCTATTATATCAGTGGGGTGTAATTTGGAAAATCCTAGTGTAGACATGCAACAAACAAGTGTAGAAGAAAGAGGGTGTCAGATCATTATGAGGATATTTAGATTTACAGAGATTCTTAAGAATACTTCTGTGCTTGTTTCAATCCTAAGATTAGAACAAATTAGTAGCCAAATGACATCCACATCTTGGGAAAGGTGGATTACATAGACTCACTCCTACTCTTCTTATATTGTCCTGTCTCTGTTCTTTACCTCTCTGTAAACCTCACTGCGTCGATGTTTAGTAAAAAAATTGAGCACACTATTAATTTACTAAGCACAGATACATACTTTCCAATAATTAAAGAAATATCTTTTAAGAAGAAGCACTAGTAAAGATTAAGGCTAACCCAGCGCCTGACAATGACAGGTGTTCTATAAAAAATTAAATGATTTGCATTTTCTAGGTTATTTAACACAGTCTGTTTTTATGTATTAGGCAATGAAATATTTATCCAAGCAAACCTTCAGTTCAGTTCAGTTCAGTTCAGTTCAGTCACTCAGTTGTGTCCGACTCTTTGCAACCCCATGAATCACAGCACGCCAGGCCTCCCTGTCCATCACCAACTCCCGGAGTTTACTCAAACTCATGCCTATCGAGGCGGTGATGCCCTCCAGCCATCTCATCCTCTGTCGTCCCCTTCTCCTCCTGCCCCGAGCAAACCTTAAGTGCTCCCAATAAAGTTATTTGCTCAATTGCCCTGGGGTGTCTCATGTTCTAATGAAATTTGGGCCAAGAAGGAACGAGTATGTGAGTCCTAGAATTCACAAGACCCTATTGAACAAAGTACATATCTTTCTTTTACTTTTTCTGCCTGTATGACATGTGTTGTTCATGCTTAATCCCTTATGTGTTCCTTCAGTTTCTGAGAATTAATGAGGTGATGGCAACTGCTCATTATATCTTGCATTTTTCATACTTTTCACTAACTCCCTTCTATCATGGTCTTTCAACTGTGTTAAATTCTAATGAAGAACACTGTAGAAAATAGATTATATGAGAAAATAGTTGGTAAACTATGCTTTGTTTATAAAACGCTGACATGAAGGATTATGTGTGTGTATTGGGGGTGGGGAAGGGAAACTAACCCAAACTGATACTTGTTAATGACCTATATCTCTGTGCCAGTCCTCTGGAGATATTCAAGTAAAGCTCTATTTGACTTTCAAACACTTAAATTTGATGAAAATAATGAACAAGGAATGTGTTGTTGTTCAGTCACTAAGTCGTGTCCAACTCTTCAACCCCAGGGACTGTAGCACGCAGGTTCCTCTGTCCTTCACCATCTCCCGGAGTTTGCTCAAATCCATGTCCATTGAGTCAGTGATATTATCTAATCATCTCACCCTCTGCCTCCCCCTACTCCTTTTGCCTTCAGTCTTTCCCAGCATCAGGGTCTTTTCCAATGAGTTGCCTCTTCACACCAGGTGGCCAAAGTACTGGAGCTTCAGCTTTAGCATCCTTTTAGTCCTTCCAATGAATATTCAGGGTTGCTTTCCTTTAGGACTGACTGGTTTGATCTCTTGCTGTTCAAGGGACTTTCAAGAGTCTTCTCCAACACCACAGTTCAAAAGCATCAATTCTTCCATGTTCAGCCTTCTTTATGGTCCAACTCTCATATCTGTATATAACTACTGGAAAAATCATAGTTTGGCTATATGAAACTTTTTGAACAAAGTGATGTCTACTTTTTAACATGCTGTCTAGGTTTGTCATAACTTTTTTTTTCCAAGGAGCAAGCATCTTTTAATTTCATGGCTTCAGATACTGGTTGCCATCATTTTGGAGCCCAAGAAAATAAAATCTGTCACTGCTTCCATTTTTTTCTCCCTCTGTTTGCCATGAAGTAATGGGACTGGATGCCATGATCTTTGTTTTTAAGCCAGCTATTTCATGGGTTAGCAGAAGTTATTTTTGGATTATAACATTTAATTTTATTAATTATGGAGCTTGAAGCTTATAAAATAGTGAAAAGAGCCTAGCATCTCATTCTTGAAGAAATGCACTTTTATTTTCTTAGCTGTATTTGCTGACTGTATTATATATTTAATTCAATATATATATATATTGCTTTACCCACTATATCCTTTGATGAACCCGATATCTAAGGGAAAAAATGAAGAGAAACAGTTGCGTGAGAACTCATTTCGCATCCAGCCCATATTGCACATCTCAACTACTGAATCAGTCACCCTATCTCTCACTTTCAAACAGCTTTTGGTTTATGATCATCAAGCCACTTTCTGAGTATCTAATGGCTGTTTGCTTGCTTGCCATTAGAGAAGAGTAGGGTCAAGCAAGGGTCTCCTAAAGGATATCAATAAAGTCTGAGAGTGAAGAAGAACAGTAAGAAATATTGGGGAGGAGGAGAGTCCTATGAAAGGGTCAGGTGTTCACTTTGCTTCTAGGGTGTGTCTAATTTTTGATGCCAACAGAATTTTCTTGAGTCCCTTACAAGGAACTAAAGCTTCTACTGCCATCCAGAGTGGACTTCCCAGGTGGTGCTAGTGGTAAAGAACCCACCTGCTAATGCAGGACACATAAGAGACATGGGTTAGATTCCTGGGTTGGGAAGATCCCTGGAGGAGGGCATGGCAACCCACTCCAGTATTCTTGCCTGGAGAATCCCATGAACAGAGGGGCCTGGCAGGCTACAGTCCATAGGGAGTGCCCACAGAGGATCCTTTAAACATGCTGAACACTTTCTCACAAGCATCTCTGCTCTCTCTCCCCTGATGCCTTGCCTTCCCGTTTCTTCTCTGCTTATACAAATTCGCCCATAGACCCCTGGAAAGAATTTCTGGAAGAAAAAATTTCCTCTGAATTTATATAATGCTTAGCTGTCAGTCTCAGTGAGAAAGATAGCATGCAGAAAAACAGATCCTGGACATTTCATCGTTTACTATTAATTTACATCATTTACTATTATCCTGCACATTTCATCATTTACTATTAATACATATGTAACCTTCTTGAATACATTTTCAGACCTCTTATAACCCCTTCTATCTTCATCATTAAAATAGAGTGAGATCTATGTAAAAACATGTTGGCAGGATAAAAGCAGTGTCATGTTTGGGAAATGTTTTGTGTGTGGTAATTGATTGTACTTAGGTTAGGTGTTTGCTTTATTTCCTCCCAATTCAGCTATGATGATTTACATCCTGGTCATCTAATATCCTTTCCTATATGATTTTCTTATTGCCTCAACCCAATTAAAAGTATATTTACCTTTTCTGATATGACAATAGTGTTCATTATAGAAAATACTGAAAATACATCAAGTGTAAAAATGGGGGGGGGAGTATAACGTCATAACCAGAAAATAATCACCAAAGCAAGAGATAACCACTAAATAACATTTTTCATTTTATGTCATATACATATATGACCATTCTTACATAGGCAAGTATATGTGCGTATCTTTGTATACAGTTTTGTTCAGCTATCAGTACATCCTATGGATATTATTAATCCTCGGCTCTATTTTTGCTTCCTGAGATATAGCCATAGTATTTTGACCCCTGTGGTGTCTGGCTAAGCACACAGCACTTGGCCTTGGGTATAAAATTTTCAGTAAGTGAGCTTTGTCCTCAGAATGGCCTAAAGCCCTTCATGATGGTGTGAGTGTACAATTGTTTAGAACAGACCTGGTGACTTGACTGGTTTCCTGCCGATGGGCTGGAGCCCTGCCCCTAACCCTGACTCTCCCTTTCTCCTCTCCTTTTCCCTGTAGTTCGTGGCTCAGCCCAACTGTCAACAACTGCTGGCGTCTCGCTGGTACGACGAGTTCCCCGGCTGGAGGCGACGTCACTGGGCCGTGAAGATGGTGACGTGTTTCATAGTAGGACTCCTCTTCCCCGTCTTCTCTGTGTGCTACCTTATAGCTCCCAAAAGCCCCCTCGGACTCTTCATCCGAAAGCCGTTTATCAAGTTCATCTGCCACACAGCCTCCTATTTGACTTTTCTGTTCCTGCTCCTGCTTGCCTCTCAGCACATCGACAGGTCAGACTTGAACAGGCAAGGTCCACCACCAACCATCGTCGAGTGGATGATATTACCGTGGGTCCTGGGTAAATGTGATACTATAGAAAACTATAATGCAAACGTGTTGCTACCATGGAATTGTGTTGCTCGGAAAAGAATATTCATTATAGTTGGGGACACAGGAATGTTTAAAACAGGTTCCGACCATTGTAGTGCCGAGGTCTAATCCCCAAAGTTAAATGAAGATTTCACAAGCTGTGGTGGACCTGCCTCCAAATGCCACCTGTGAAATGTAACTTTAGGTTTGAAAATTACAGATTTTAATAATTCTGAAACCTGAAATGACTGATTCTCTGGGTTGTTTTGGATTTTTTTTTGGGGGGGGAGATGTTTGTCTTCTGGTGGCTCAGCTGGTAAAGAATCCGCCTGCAGTGTGGGAGACCTGGGTTCAATCCCTGGGTTGAGAGATCCCCTGGAGAAGGGAGTCTTCTAAAGACTTTCAAAATGCCTCATTAGCCCTATGTAAATAATCATTTTAATGTGTTAATTTTCTTAACAAATTTGTTGTTGCTGTTTAGTCGGAAAGTCATGTCTGGCTCTTTTGTGACCCCATGGACTGTACCCCACCAGGTTCCTCTGTTCATGGGATTTCCCAGGCAAGAATACTGGAGTGGGTTGCCATTTCCTTCTCCAGGGGATCTTCCTGGATGGAACCTGCGTCTCCTGCATTGGCAGGTGGATTCTTTACTGCTGAGCCACCTGCAAAGTCCTCTTAACAAATACACCTTCTAAAAGTACAAATCACTCTGAAGAATTAGTGTGAACTGTACATAAAGGAACCATCAGTTCAGTTCAGTTGCTCAGTCGTGTCCGACTCTTTGCAACCCATGAACCGCAGCACGCCAGGCCTCCCTGTCCATCACCAGCTGCTAGACTCCACCAAGCCCATGTCCATCGAGTCAGTGATGCCATCCAACCATCTCATCTTCTGTTGTCCCCTTCTCCTCCTGCCCTCAGTCTTTCCCAGCATCAAGGTCTTTTCCAATGGGTGAGCTCTTCGCACCAAGTGGCCAAAGTACTGGAGCTTCAGCTTCAGCATCAGTCCTTCCAATGAATATTCAGAACTAGTTTCCTTTAGGATGGACTGGTTGGATCTCCTTATAGTCCAAAGGATTCTCAAGAGTCTTCTCCAACACCACAGTTCAAAAGCATCAGTTCTTTGGTGCTCAGCTTTCCTTATACTCCAACCATAGCCTTGACTAGACGGACCTTTGTTGGCAAAGTAATGTCTCTGCTTTTTAATATGCTGTCTAGGTTGGTCATAACTTTCCTTCCAAGGGGTAAGTGTCTTTTAATTTCATTGTTGCAATCACCATCTGCAGTGATTAAGGAACCATAACCATTAAAAAAAATACATCCCTTTAAGTTTATCTTTGAAACTGTATAGTATATCAGAATAATAGGAAATTAAACAATAGGACATCTTCTTATCTCTCTTCTTTCCAAAAGAAAGAAATTGGTTTTGGATCAGCAGCATATCATGGTAAAGTGGAAAACTTCAAAGCAAAACAAAAACAAAAACCTTTTTTCCATTCCTCCTGTTATGGTAGCCATAGTTAAAATTTAAATTTTAATTATTCTTCCTTCTATCCTACTGTGGTTTGCTGAGAAATTGCATGTTATCAGTTTAGCTCATCATTTTAAGCCTCTCTGGTATCATATCCATGTCAGCACTAGTAATTAGAAAATATGTGACAAATTTAATGATTCACTATCTCAGAAGATCAGTTTGGGTCAGCTGTCAAAATAGCTGGAGAGACTGTAAAATGAGGAAAAGGCAGGGGGAAAAAAGTGCCTGAGTCAAGACAGATATGCCTTTTAAAGGTTACAAAAACTGTAAGTACTGACAATAACAAAAGTTCTTAGGAACAAGATTTGATGTTTACAATATGACTAACATAAAAACCCTTCTAAAGTGAACTTTAAAATAGAGTACATTTGCCTTAATCTGAAATAATGTCTGATCTTGCTTAAGTTAGAAGAAAGGTTTAGATAGTCTGTAAATGTAGGAAGGTTTAGATAGTCGGTAAATGTATTTTTGAATAAAAATAATTTTGACACAGTAATTGATATTAAGTATAAAATGACCCTCCCTGTATCCATTTAAATTAAATATCTCACAGTAGGAATATGTTCTTCATTGAGTTTCCTTCATAGAAAATTTCTTGGGAACAATTTGCAGGGAAGCTTTTAGAGGTTAAATTTCCCACTGTGTGTAACATATTGAATGTCTGAAAATCCTGGTGTCCCAAGTGAAACACAGAATACTTCACTTTGAAAAATGGTGTAGATAAAATGCAACATAGGTAGATATAGCATTTCTAGTCTTTTCTTTAGGGAGTCAATGAAAACATGTAGTGTACTTTCTATGGAGTTAAAAAATTTTTTTAAGTAAGAAAAGAAAATATTCCTTCCCTTTACAAAGGTTAACTTTTATTGAAGAAATGGATAGTAAACAAGCAATGATGTATGTTATATACTATCAGAAAATGGTAAATAATATAAAAAGTGGAAACTCCAAACTTTGAATAATTCATACAAGTAAAACAGTTATTGGCTGCCTTCTACCTGCAAAACTTGTAACAGAATTTCCCATGAAAATTGGCTAGAAGAAATCATCTCCAAATTACAGCTGAATGGTTAAATAAGGTACAGATTTAATTGTAAGAATTACAATTCCAGCCAAAAGAAATAGCTGCTAACGGCAGCCTTTTCTTAAGATATCCTGACTGCAGTGAGTTAATTTATATGAAATTTTTAAGATGAAAAGAGATGTTCTATAATAAAAGAGAAATACATATGAATGATCATCTTGCTTAAATAGCAGAGCATGAGAAAAAGAATGCTTCTGTTTCAAATAGATCTGTCAAAACAGTTATATTATTCATCAAGCCTGGCGAATTCTGAGCGCCTCGTATCTGACTGAGACTGAGTTCTAAGTGTTTTGCTAGTTTCATGAGTATCAGGCATATTCTCCATGTTATTTGGCTGTAGAAGAAAAAGCACCGGATTTGAATACATGTCCAGGTTCTATCACTAAGAGACTACAAAATTATGGGTGGTCACAATCTCTCAGGATTTTGTATTTTCACCAATAACATGAAAGATTCACAGTGATAACGTAAGTCCCATTTTGTCCTGCTATCCTGTGCTAGGGACCTATCATTATTAGGGCAGAGAAAATTGATCTTTTCTTTGATGGGGAGAGGGGAGGATAGAGAGAGGAAGACTAAAGACAGCAGGGTAGGGATCCTTTAACTTTTTACCAAAAGTGTGATAGACACAAAAAGGCATGGTTTAATTTGATGACTATGTTAATGAACGTTCTGTATTGCCTTGCTCAGTCCTCCTGTCTGATAAATTGAGTAACTGACTATATATTGCATGGTCCCTAAATTGTAAGGCTCTAAGTTTCTAATAACAAGACTGAGGGACTTACTTATAAGACTGTGGCTTGTAACTGTTTCCCTCATCATGCTAATTTTCCCAATGACTGATTGAAGCTCTAAGCTTCAATTTCTCAAGTCTTCCTGAACCAACTTAGGTTTTCAACTGATGTCAGCTCTGTGAGCTATTTGCTTTGTAAAGAAATATTATTTCATTTTACTATTCTTTCCTTCCATTTTCAGATGTTTCCCAGACCTATGATACAGTAGTTTAAAGGAAATGATTAGTTTGATACGTCTCCTTTCACTTATCCTGACAAAAAGACTTTTGCTTTACTTGTTTCTATATATTTATATCATAAACTTTCATTTTTTTCTAAGTAGAAAATTTTTCTAACTTTAAAGTTTATCCTCCCAAATCCATCCTTAAAGGGATGAATAAGTATGGTTTTTGCTTAGGAATTTCTATTTGATATACTTTGCTGTGTTTCAACAGTAAGAACTTACACAATGTTATAGATCTAGATATCTTGTGATTTAGTAGCATGGAAGAATAATGTTTCTATGTCATTTTCACTGTCTTTCCTGTTGAAGTTCAATATCCTTTTGACTATATAAATTGAAGTCTATTGAGTTTGATATCTCTGGAAGACAATCTACAGTGGTTCTTCTGTCCTTTCACTGTGGTGTCGCTATAAATTGTAGCTTATTTCCTGCAACATTTTTTGAATTATGTTTCCTTCAGATGTTCTTGTATCAACACTTCTTTTCTCTTGTCAAATAACCTCTAGGGATCTTCTCACACATGTTCCTGCAGGATGAACTTTAGCATATAAAGCAAAGAAATTTAAAAGCCTGATACAGAATAAAATGTATGATTCTGGTCATCTTGAGATATAAAGTTTTAAGCAACAGAAAAAACTAACCAGATAATTTAGCTAGAACTCTCTCAATAAAAAGGTTGATTATAGACAGATAGACACCAGTATATTTCTCAGATTGTCAAATGACCCATTTGAGCTAGAGTAAAATGTAAAACAAGTTTCATCCTGCATGCATATGGCCTGATAACAGGGCTATGCTTTTCAACTGTCTAGAGAGAAAGTATCACTGGGAAGGCCGTGATGGATTAAAAGAAGCCTGGGGTCAGATTAAAGACATGGTTACTTCTATTTTCTGTTGTGTCATGATCCCAAGGATCTTTCTTTATTAAGAGTTTGATTTTAACCATATATTAGTAATACTAGGGAAAGGGAACGAATATAATATTCATATGGGAAAGTCATTTTTACACAGAATTTAAATGCAAGGTAAATATAGCATATTATATGTAGAATACATATTTTGAGAATTCATCTAAGTTATAACAGAAGTTTTAACTCAGATGTCACTTGTTTCTGGAGATAATATGGAGTAAAATGTGAAAAAAAAATTGAATGCTAATTTTTAAAGCCTTCCCAAAACTAGTTTGGATTTTTTCACAGAATCCATTATAACTAAATTTTAACAATCAAATTTCTGCCATAGCTTATTCCCCTGCAAAAAAAAAAAAGTGTGCATATATATGAAATATCCAGATGTAGACTTATGTTATCTCTTAGCAAAATGAAATTATAAAATTGATAACATTTTTCACAAAAGAAGTAGAATGTTAATGAAAGCTATCATATTAATAAAGCAGGAAGTGCCTTGTTTCCAATGAGAAAATAGAATGGCTGCTGAAGTGACTTATTATTATGTGTATGCTTAAGAATATGCCATAATTACATAGCACACAAATCTGTGCACACTAAGCTCGATGAGAAGGGTGAACCAAGGAAAAGTTATATCAGGGGAAGAAATCTGAGCTCTGTTAAAAATAGCTTCTAGTGAATTTCTAGGCATAAATTAAGGATTGCTCATAATATCCAGATTATACATCTTGCCTATAATACATACTTATTTAACAATTTTTCTGCAACAGAATTGGCCTCTTATTTCCCTGATTTACTTTATATTTTTATCCTTTAAAGTGTTGATATTTAAAAATCTGAACATTTCAACAAGGCCTGACAAATTGAAAATGTGAAAAGTGGTGATCACATTTGCATCTAGATAAAGACTCATAGAGACAAACAATCCTGTATACTTTATTACATATGACCATTTCTTCATCTTTTTATAGGCATTAAGGTCACATGGCTTCAGATACTCATACTTTCAGCCTCACCCCTGAATTATCTATCTGCTCAAAAAGCCCCCCAAATCCAGAATTATAAGGAACAAGACTATAGTCTTTCCCCACTCTGTCCTTTCACAACGTACTCTAACCACCTGATCAAACTAGCTGCAGACACATAGAGACACTCAAACACAGCTGGAAAATATCTGTTCATTCATTCAAAGGAATATTTTAATTTTCAGGAAAACCAGATGTTCATTGCAGTACGACATAGAATCCTCATTTTCCTGTTTAACTGGGAGGAAGAAATTTTAAGGTCACCTTTACCAAGATTTATCAAGAGTAACAGAATCAAATCTCAAACAAAATATTCACATATGTGTCAGTCTTTATTTGTGCACATTCTATTGCTGACCAAATGACTTCTTTATTGGAGAGAAAATGAAGTCCTTTGGGTCACACATGCAATAGAAATTTGATGCACCAACAGGTGAAATCTACAGGACTTGGGGGAATGTTTGACAACGTGCTTCTGATGGTTCAAGTAAAGAGGGGAAAATATGGGAAAAGAGGAGTACCTCAGAAATGAAGGAGGGTCAGAGTAAAAGACTGCAGGGAAGGTGTAAGTGGTTTCAGTTAGTTCAGAATAATGATAGTATAATGGTAACAGTAGTAATGGTGGGAATAACAGCAGAAACCAAAAAATTAGGCACTGTGCCAAGTGATTAAAATGTAAGATCTCATTTGAACTTCATAGTCACTCCACTTCATTTAGTAATTATAAATGATGTTATTAATAGTATCTCATTTCTCAGAGAGGAAATTGGTTTAGAAAAGTGAGATCAATTTCCCAGGATCAAGGAGCTGACAAATGGTAGATGCTACATTCTAACTCTGGGCTTCCCCTGTTGCTCAGCAGTAAAGAATCTGCCTTTGATGCAGGAGCCGCAGGAGACACGGATTCAATCCTTGGGTTGGGAAGATCTCCTGGAGAAGGGCATGGCCACCCACTCCAGTGTTCTTGCCTGGAGAATCCCATGGACAGAGGAGCCTGGCAGGCTACAGTCCATGGGGTCACAAAGAATCGGACACGACTGAAGCCGCTGAGCAGCCCGGCGCACTCAAACTCTAGGTAGTCTGACCCCAGAGTTTCTCTGTCCTCTTCATCCTCTGCCCTTGGACTGGGAGAAAGTGAAAGTGAAAGTCTCTCAGTTGTCTCCAACTCTTGGTGACCCCATGGACTATACAGTCCATGGAATTCTCCAAGCCAGAATAATGGAATGGGTAGCCTTTCCCTTCTCCAGGGGATCTTCCCAACCCAGGGATTGAACCCAGGTCTCCCACATTGCAGGCAGATTTTTTACCAGCTGAGCCACTAGAGTGTCAGAAGTAGAATTCAAACAGTCAGAAATAGTTCAGGAACTCAAGTTTCCAAATACAGACATTTTCCCTACTTTCCCTCTTCTACCTCTGTTTGCTAACTTAAGTCTTTACACAGGTCAATGAGAGGACCATGTTTCTGATCTATTAAAGAGGCCACACTCTTTAAGATATACACTCAAAATAATTCACTATTGAACGTCATGCTTGTTAATACAGCAAATGTATCACTATTACATCAGCATTACCTGTATTTCCATCTCCACAGCCCACCACTATTCTAAAACCTGTGCTTTATAAGTGGTTCCCTAACACTGACCGAAGCAATCTATTCTGGAAAGAAAGAACAAAGTCCTTTGCTGTGACCTTGAGCTGTTTCTTTTTAGTTTCCATATTCACTTGCTAAGTCCTGAAATTAAATTTCTTAGCTTCCAGGGATATCATTGATTTTTTTTTAATTTTTGTTGGAGTTTAGTTGCTTTACAGTGTTGTGTTGTTTCCTGCCATGTAGCAAAGTGAATCAACTATCCACTATATGTACACATATCTCCCCCTCTTTTTTGGATTTCCTTCCCATTTAGATTACTACCAGCATTGAGTAGAGCTTCTGTGTTATGCAATAGGTTTTCATTAGTTATCTATTTTTAAATCTTTCATTGGTGTATGTATGTGTGTGTAGGGAGTTTTCAGGAAATGTAAAGATATAGGTTTCTTTTGTACATAATTGTTTTTAAAATAGTCAGAACTTTACTGTAGGTGAAAAGCGATCGTTTTCATAGTGAAAAAATCAGCAACCACTCATTAGAAAATATTTATTAAGTGACTACTGTCACTTATTGAAAAGGTGACAAGGAATATTTATTGTTTTTGCAGCTACATAAACATCTAATGCCTTAGTTATCATGAAAAATTTTAAACAGAAATCCTATAAAACGTCTAATAGTGCATTGACAGAAACATTTCATTTGATTTTTAAGTTACTGCATTTGTGTCATAAACAGACAAGCTAGAATTCTAAAGTTCTACATTTTTTACATCTTAATCTAAAACTAACATGTTATTATTGTTTTTTGGCATAGTTTCAAAACATGTACTTCCTTAAGTGTATATTCCTGATTTTTTTATCTAAATGTTGAACTGATGATATCAAAACTATACTAATTTAAGTGTTTTTAGATGCCTTCAAACTAAGCATATTTAATTATTGACTGTCCTTTTAAGTCAGTGTTTTTTTGAAGTGTGGCATGCTGACTATAATTGTAATAGATGGATTTTTATGAAAAGTTCAGATTTTGAATTCTCCCCTCTGTTGACTGATTCAGAAACTTCAGAGGTCTTTAAACACAAAAATGAAGGAACAATTCTAGGAGTCAACTTTTATTCAGACTTTTTTTAAATTTCAGATTTCAGCTTTAGGGAGGAATTGAGACTCATTAGATTCTGAACACCTATGGTTTTACTTCTTCCAACCACTCTCCCCAACCACCCTACACTAAATATCTTTTCTGTCTCCCTTAACCATATGTCTAGGTGATATTCATCAATTTCCTGAAATTTTGAGTTATTAAAAAGTAGTCCCAGTTCACTTTAAAACGTGAATCTTACTCTCAGTTTATAGCTCTCCTCTTCCCAACAAAGGCTTAACACAGGGTTCAAAGGACCTGAAAACACTGATTTTTTTGCTTGTCCTTCAAGCCCAACACTGGAATGGAAGGAGGGACCTAGGCTTTTTCTGTTTTCTCCATTCCTTGGTTTCTTCAGGTAAGAAGGGTAGCAGAAAATGTTTGTTAAAAGTCTTCTGTGCTTCCCTGGTGCCCTGGTCACAGCTCTTTCCTTGTTGGTTGTCTGCATCTCTAGCTAATCCTGAGTAGCCTTTTTGCCAGGTCTTGACCCTCTGACTCTCCTGATGGGTCCATGAGCATTCCTCAGATGGCCCTGTATACATAGTTCTCCAAGATTCAGCTCTTCCTGACATCTTCCAGTCTGTAAACTCTCGTAGCCAGCCATTGGCTCCTTTAGGAGTCCTGTGACCCTAACAAGGACAGGAGAGTGAGATGGTGAAAGCCTGGTTTCTTCCTGTGGTGTGTGCCGGCTCCCCGGGAGATTCCAAACCCCGCTCCCTCTCCTGGTAGGAGGTCAGGCTGCTGCCAGCTGCCCAACTGATGAATCCTATTGTTTGTCTGTTTTCCCTGAAGTCTTAGACCCAAGGAGAGATGAGCAAGCCAAGGGTTTGGGAAGATGCCCCAGCAGGGATTAAGACGCCATCTTCTCCTTTTAGAAATCCCCCATCTTTATGAGGGATTTTCTTGGAGTCTCCCGCCCTAGACTGAGGAGGGGAGTGGTGCTGATGAGACCACGCCCTCTCTTCCTCCGGCTGTTCTAACCGCACCCAAACTGGAGCGCCCTGAGCTGACCGACCCCCTCTTCCCAGCGCTCTCTTTGTACATACGTGGGCAGGAGGGGCAGGTGGTTGCTGACAGATATGGTCCTCATACCTCTTGTGTTGTGTACATGCTCATGCTCGTGTCCGATTCTTTTGCGACCCCATGGACTGTAGCCCACCAGGCTCCTCTGCCCATGGGATTCTCCGGGCAAGAATACCAAAGTGGGTTGCCATTTCATACTCCCAGGAACCTTTCAGATGCAGAGATTGAACCCACATCTCCTGCACTGGCAGGCAGATTCTTTATCATTGCATCATTTGGGTAGGCCTAGTGCCTTCTATGGGTCTGGCATAAGATGAGTCTCTACCAAGTGAAATTGCTGGGTTTAGAGTTCTTTTTGAACAAAACCCGAATTTTGACCAGAGACGACTAATTGTGCCCCCAGCTTATGGAGGGGGGTGAAAACCCTCCAACGAAGATAAAATCTTTTTGTTCTCTTTATATTCATTGACTTGGTGTCACAGCATGGAATTCAGTGTTCAGTCAAGAGACTTCCAAGGTCAGGCCCCTCAGCTAGCTTTGGGGCTGCCTTAACAAGCCCTTGGGGTGTCCTAGGTGAAAAGGTGACTAGCTCTTTTGCTTGGGGTTATTTCCTCTTTGTGTAAATACTGACAGTGAGAAAGGAGAGGCAAGAGGTCTGTTTTGCAGAATTACACATTTTTTTACATGAAATCGAGGCTGGTTAATTACAGCACTGGAGGGCTGCCTGCTGCATCTCATCCCCCACAGTTAGCTTCACGTGATGGGATGTAAGAGAACACTCAGGCTTGATGAAAACTGTTATGGGAAAGGTAGAAAAAATAGTCAAAACTTCCAGGCATCCGCAAATATTTTCAAAAGGAAGTTCTCTGACTCATTTGCACTGTGATCTTTCCGTTGTTGGTCCCCACAGTCTTACATCAATGCTTGTAATTAGACCTCCACCACCACACTGAGAAATCATGTCATCTGTTTATAAACAGGACAGAACAATTTTGAAATGTTCCCATTGTGGGAACAGCACAAACATTTTCTGACAGACGCTCCCTCAAGCTTTGTTCTCTTCAGTCTCTTTTAGTTAGCGTGAATCGTTGACTATCTGGATGTGTTTTCCAGCCAGTTAATAGCACCCTCTAGTTTTTCTCAAGGCTTGTTTCTTCTGAAATTTCAGTGAATGTTGCCAGAATAGAAGAAACTTGATATGTCACTAACATGCTCGTGACAAATAGAAACCAGTAGCCCTCAAACAGGTATGTGGTGATGGAGGAAGTGATTCAAACAGCTATGGGAAGTGATTCTCGAATCTGGTGCTTTGAAAACAAAAGATCCCAAAAGATCAAGAAGCACTAACTGCCAGTCTTACTTACAGCTCAGGTTTAAAAAAAAAAAAAAATGGGCTGAGTCCTCAATTTCATTAGGATCTCTGTTTTTTCTATACAGTTGTGCCTTTTGAAAGTCAGTAGTGCAATAATTTTTTATGTGATTCAGAGGGTTAGATATTTAATGTCTATCCTCTGAACTTCGAGGAACTGTAATATATCTGAATTGTGAGTTTTTGTTTTGACTCTTAGGAAATCTTTGAGGTCATCTAGTTCGAACTTTCAATTGAAGTGTCATGTTTTTTAATCCATCTAATAAGAACAGAGTCTGCTCGATATTAAGGAGCTCCAGGTTAAAATCGTGCTTTCTATTGAGCTGCTAACTGCTGCTTCAACGCTCCTTCCTGGTGGTCTTCCTCCTGCCCTCAGACTCAGTGCTGATTAGTTAGCAGTGGGTCCTGGTGTCTTTACTCTTTTACATAATTATCCATAAAGTATTTGAAATTATCTGTTTTGGTGACTGTTAATAATCCCCTTTGGCTTTCCAGTTGGGTAGAAGCTAAACAAGAGATATGATTTATTTATAAAGGGAAATAAAATATAAATGCTTTTGTTGGTTAGCAGGTCTTTTAAATATATTTTATTTTAAAATACATACAAAATTTGAAAACACCAGAATCAAAAATTCATAGACCTGGAGTGACCTTTAGAAGTCCAGTGAAACAGGTCTCCACTTATTGCTAGAATTCCCCTGGAGTATGACTGATTGCTGGGGGCTTCCCTGCTGGTTCAGTCGGTAAGGAATCTGCCTGCAGAACAGGATACCTAGGTTCAATCCCTGGGTCTGGAAGATCCTCTAGAGGAGGGAATGGCAACCCACTCCAGTATTCTTGGGGCTTTCCTGGTGGCTTAGATGGTAAAGAATCTGCCCACAATATGGGAGAGCCAGGTTCTATGCCGAGGTCAGGATCATTGCTTGAATTTCCCTGGAGTATAACTGGTTGGAATCTTAACCCTGAAAGGTGATCCATTCCAGTTTTGGGACAGTTGTGATTGCCAGAAAATTCCCTTTACATTGGGCAAGAAGATTCCTTTCTATATCTTTCATATCATAGATCCAACTTCTGCTTTCTGGGGCAGACCAAAGCAAGTGTGTGCAGGACAGTTTTTCATGTCTCATAGCATCTATTGTGATGACTGATTTTCATAGGGTTTTGCTAATTCAAACAGGAAGAGTCATGTCGGGCTTATTTATACCATTAAGGTAGAATTATACTTCTTGTTGGATTCTCTCCATAGAATTCTGTGATAATCCAAACCTTTCATTTTTAGAAGTGAGATAACTGAAATCTAGAGATATAGGGCTTCTGGCTAAGATTACAAAGCTGATTACTAGTTGAGGTGAGCCTCACTCACCTATTATTATCATTGCACTTCTGAGGAAAGTTAACTTGAATGTATTTGTTCAAAGACTGCAATGCTTATATGGCCTCATCTCTGGGAATTGGCAAAGTTTTGAACAAAGCAAAACAAAGAAAATCCATTGTGAAATCTCTAGGAGCACTGCCTAAGGAGACTGAGGTCCAGTTCTTGTTTTTCTATTAATTAGCTTTAGTCACATGACCTTTTGGGGCTTACTTCTCTTAGGTACTTTGCAGTTGCATGCTGGATTCTCAGACTGTACTTGGGTTTAGTAGGAAAAAGCACTACGAATGTGGGAGGGGAGAGTTTTTCATGGGTATTGAGCATTTTTCCTCATTTCCTCATTGGATAATATAAATTGTAAGTTTCCCACAAACTCTAAAATCAGTGCCTGCATCACATCTTTTTCACATCTGATACATTCCTTTCTTCAGAAGGAGGATGTGATCATTATCACCTCCCCAGTTATGCTCAACCTTATCTAGTTCTCAAGAGAGATTTACTTATGAAAGAAATCTCAAAAGGAAGATATAAACAACAAATCTAGAATAAAACAAAGGTTTACAGCAGACTCTAAAATGAACTCTGTAATTACTTTAATTGAAATCAGTTCTTATCTGGGTTCTTAACTTATATGTGACAAAATTAACAGTAAAACTTTATTAATAATACTAAAATATTGCAAGTTTTTCACCAAATAATTATGAGCATCAAGTCTAATATACTTTTCTTTCAAAGTTGCATTGTAAAAATTTTCACAAACACATCTATCAGCAATATATCACAATTTATTTATTTTTAATCAGTCTCTCATAATTTTTGCTGCCTTAACATTAAGTTGTACCACTACTTCATCTCAGCTTTTTTTCTCCCCCTAGGGCACAGATATATAAAATGTTGACAAACACGTAACTCATATGGTACCAGCATGATCACCATATAGGACAAAGAATGGCCCAGCAAGTCAAATTTGGCCCTTTGCTAGTTTTTATAAATAGTTTCATTATAACAAAGCCACACATTCATTTATTGTTGCTGTTGCTCAGTTGCTAAGTTGTGTCCAACTCTTTGCGACTCCATGGACAGCACGCCAGTCTTCCCCATCCTTCACTAATTCCCGGAGGTTGCCCAAGTTCATGTCAGTAGTGCTATCCAACCACTGCAAAGCCTAAATAATTTATTTTCTGGCCCTTTACAAAGTATGATGGTAGTTTAGATTGTTATAGATGTACTTTATCAAATCAAGACAATTTCCTTCTAGTCATACTTTACAGAAACCTTTTGTCATGAATGAATGTTGAATTTGGTCAAATGAATTTACTGCACCTATTGTAAAGATTTATTGCATCTAATGGAAATATTTTTTTCCCCAAAATATCTATTGATGTGATAAATTACATTGATTGATTCTTAAATATTGAAACAACCTTACATTCTTAGGAAAGATGGCATTTGGTCATGACTTACTATCAGTTTTATATGTTACTATATTTAATTTACTAATATTTGTTGAGGATTTTGTGCATATTCATAAGGATTATTAGTGTATAGTTTTCTTTGTATTATTTTTGTCTGACTTTTTCTCAGAATAATACATACTTTTAAACATCTTTTTCCTTGTAATTTTGTATTTCATTAGCACTGGCATTATTTCTTTCTCAAATATTTGGTAGAATCACCATGAAAAACTAGACCTGAATTTTTCTTTGTTGAAAGGTTTTTAGCTATGAATTCATTTTCTTTAATGAATATAGGACAATTCAGGTTACTCTATATCCTCTTTGTGAGTTAGGTAGGTTTTGTCTTTCTTTCTTTTTTTTATTTTTTTCATTTTTTTTCCCTGTCTTTCAGGGAAAATGTCCAAATTATTTATGTTGTGAAATTTGTGAGAATCAATTTGTTCCCTTTATTCACTTTTTATCCTTATAGAGTCTATAAGATCTATATTCATTCCCATCATTCATTTCTGATATTGATCGTCTCTTCTCTCTTTTTTCTTGATCAATTCTGGCTCGAATTTTTTCAATTTTATTGACCATTTCAAAGAACTAGATCCTGTTTTCATTGATTTTCTCAAGTTTTATGTTTTAAAATGTATTGATTTCTGCTCTTATTTTTTTTTAATGTTCTTCCTCTGCCTGTTTTGGGTTTAATTTGCTCTTCTTTTCATAGTGTCACAGTTAAAGCTGAGATCACTGATTTGAGACCTTTACTGTTCTCTAATTAAGCATTCTACTTTAAGTACTGTGTTAACTGCATCACAAAATTTTTAGTTGTATTTTCATTTGTAATGATTTCAAAATATTTTCTAATCATTCTGTAAATTTCCCTTTGACCAAAGTTATCAGAAATATATTATTTAATTGCAAAATATTTGGAGATTTCAAGATACAATTTATTATTGATTTGTTCTTTACTATGGCCTATCAAAGGATTGTCATGCAGTTACGTTTTGCACTTTTATCCTATTTGTCCATCTCTTTTAAATAGTAAATATTTAAACATTGCAAATGTATAAATATGTTGAAGTTATATAGTCTGTCTTGGCGAATGTTCTGTGTGCACTTGAAAAAAAAATGTGTCTTCTGCTATTAGACTGTTGATAGTGTTGTTCAAATTTTCTATATTCTTTCTTTATTTTTTAACTGGATATAATAGTTTTGCAATGTTGTATTTGTTTCTGCTGTACAACAACATGAATCAGTCATATGTGTACATATATCCCTTCCCTTGTAGCCCCGGCCCCATCCCAACTTCTAGTCAGCACAGATCACTCAGCTGAACTCCCCTGCGCTTTACAGCGGCTTCCACTAGCTATCTGTTTCACACGTGGTAAACGTGTTTATGTGTTCATGCCACTCTCCCAATTCATCCCACTGCTGTGTCCACAAATCCATTCTCTACCTCTGCATCTCTATTCCTGCCTTGCAAATAGGTTCATCGGTACCGTCTTTCTGGAAGTTCTATATTCTTACTAAACTGGTTTGTGTACTTTTAGAGAGGAATAGTTAAGTCTTTAACTATGATTCCACCTTTCTCTATATTTAAGTTCTATGGCATCTTGCATTATCAGGTTATTTTGTCAGCTGCATTTATATTTAGGACTGATCTGTCTTCTCAGAGATTTGACCTTTTTATCCTTATGTTTTATTCCTGTGCATACATAGTAATACTTCTTCTGAAATATATCTAGTCTTAAATTAATATAACCACTTAAACTTTTTTGATTAGTATTTCATGGTATCATTGTTATTCATTCATGTTTGGCCTATCTAAGGATTGTCATGCAGTTATGTTTTACACTTTTATCCTATTCATCTGTCTCTTTTAAAAGTATGTTTAGAGTTTATCTTTCATTCAATGCAGTTTTTAATATTGGTAGATTTTAAATCTACCCTATTGTTTTTCCTATTTGCCCCATCTGCTGCATTTTTCCTTTTTTTTTTTTCTGCCTGTTCTTGGATTGCATTTTATAACACCATGTTTATTTATATCTTTGACTCTTCATTTATGCATTTAAACATATTTTGAGAGAATGCATTAGGATTTACAACATAAAATTTAATTTGTCACAGTCTAACTTCAAATAATATTTTGCTTTAGATGTAGTGTAAGAACCTGTGATACTGTGCTTCTCATTCCTCTTTCTTGTCTTCTGTGCTGTTGTCATGTGTTTTTCTTTTACGTATGTCATAAGCCACAGTACAGTGCTACTATTTTGTTTTGCCTTGGGCAGTCAATTATCTGATAGAGCAATTCAAAATAAGAAAAACATCTTTTACGCTGATTTTCATTTTAGTAATTTCTGAATAGAGATATTCATTTCTTTTTATAAGCCTAAATGCCTATCAGTTATGTTCTGCTTTAAAAAATAACCCTTTAGCATTTCTTGGAGCATGGGTCTCTGTCTGAATTTTTTATTTTCTGAAACAAGTTTTTCATTCTGTTTTATTTATTAGAGATATTTGTGCTGTGTGTAGAATTCTGGATTGACTTCTTTCTCTTTCCAGCACTTTAATGATGTCATTCTGTGTGGTTTCAGACAATCCATTTGATATCAGTCCTATATTTTTTCCTTTATATGCAATGTGTCTTTTATTTCCACCAAATCCACCAAATGCCTTTAATATTTTTTCTTTATCTTTTTTTGAACAGGTTGAGTAATGATGTATCACAGTGTGCATGTGCTTGTATGTGTGTGCGCCTGTGTGTGTGTTTTGTTAGGGTATTTATTTATACCTATGTAGAAGCCTAGACAGAAGTGTATAGCATTTGTGCCTGAAAATGGATATGCCCTATCTGTTAGGACATTAGTGAAGGAATCTGAGGCAGTAGAGTCAGAAGCTGAGCTGGATTTGTGTTTCATTGTTGCTGCAATCAGTTTCAGGCCACCATATACAAAGACTGCAGTCTTTGTTCCCCGCTCTCCAATTCATGGGCTTCCCAGGCGGCTCAGAGGTAAATAATCTGCCTGCTAACACAAGAGGCCTGGGTATGATCCCTAGGTCAGGAAGATCCCCTGGAGAAGGAATGGCAACCCACTGCAGTATTCTGCCTGGGAAATCCCATAGACAGAGTACCCTCGTGGGCTACAGTCCATGGGGTCACAAAAGAGTCAGACAACTGACTTAGTAACTAAACAACAACAACAACCTCAATTCACACATTGAAATCCTATCCCACAATGTGATGGTTTCTGGAGGTGGAGCCTTTGGGAAGCAGCTGCATCGTGAGGGTGGAGTCCCCCCAAATGGGGTTAGTGCCCTCAGAAGAACAGACCAGAGAGCTAGCTCACTGTCTTTCTGCCAAGTGAGGACACAGAGAGAGGTCAGAAGTCTACGACATGAAACAGGACTCTCACCAGAGCCTGACCCTGACACTCTGACCTTAGATTGTAGCCCCCAGAACTATGCAAAGTAAATTTCCATTGTTTACAAGACTGCACATCTGGAGTGCTTTGTTATAGCAGCCTGAACAGATAAAACAGTTGGGAGAGATAATTATTCTCAGAATTGCTGCTCTACCCCAGCTTCTGGCCTTCCTCCAGCACCTGTGCCTCTGAGGGAGGTCATGTCCAGGTGTTTATGATCCTCTAGTGGTTGTCAGCTTACTGGGTGTTTATCATCCCAGTGATGTAAGGCAGAAAGCCTGTCTGTTTTCCAAGTCGAGGGTCAGACTCAGGTAAGCCTATGCCTGGGCATCAGGGAGCATCTCAGTGATCCAAACCTTCCTTGTCATGGTGGTAACACTGTGCAGGTTGCATGCAGGAGGGTTTCCCAGCCTTCCCCTGTTGGTAAGAAGCATCTAAGGATATTGGCATAAATGTTAGTCCCAGTTCTATTTTCTGCTTTTCCCAGAGGGCTTCTTGGGGTGCAGGAGCCTGGATAAAGCTTTGTGCTTCCTCCCAGAACCAGGTTCTTGAGCAGTGTCAGGATCTATGGAAATTAGCTTACAAGTGAGTGGACACTCCCTTCGTATCTGTGTCCCAGGGGTTCTGTCCTCTCTCAGTAGCTCATGCTCAGCTTTTAGAAATGTGTTTAAGAAGTTTTTCTGAACTTGTCTTAATCTCTTGTATTGATATGGTGCCAGTGTCTCTCACCCTGCCACCTGACCCAGGGGAGTGAATGCTCTCCTTGTCACTCTCTTTGCAGCAACTGTTTTCTTTGAAGTACAGGCTCCCTGGTTTCTCACCTCTCTGACAGATCCATGAAAAAATATGATTCTATATTTATATGACTTTTTCTTGCTTTAGGACAGATATAAAACTCTGTGCTATCCACATTGGTATCAAACTATCATTATCACAAAAGAGTCTAGTTGTTTTCTTGTTTTAATGTAGTTTTAAAATCATACTTATCCTTTTTATATTTCCTGATTCTAGATATCTTCATATTTTCCCTTCTCATTATTAGGCTCTAAAAATAGATTTATAAAATTTTAATAAGATTCTGGAAATAAAGATATACAGTGATATGTTATAAGTAATTTCTAATATTTGAAAATTTAAAACATTTCCTATTAAAAACATGACCATAATCAAAGGAAAGGGATTTTTATTTTCTCTGGATATAGCTTAGAGCTATTACTAGAAGTATGAATGTTACAATCGCTTTTTGAACAGAACTGAAATCAGATCTCTGAAAGTGCTAACTGCTTACAAAAGCACAACAAAGTACCCTGGTCAATGGTATTAAGACAGTTATGTTCAAAAAAAAAAAAAAAAGACAGTTGTGTTCAGTAGATGTAAGAGATCCAAGTTCAGCCCCTGGGTTGGAGAGACCCCCTGGAGTTTGCCTGGGAAATCCTATGAACAGAAGAGTCTCGTGGGCTACAGTCCACGGGGTTGCAAAGAGTCAGACACGGCTGAGCACACATACATTCACTAGACACAATTTTTTCATAAATCTTTGAGTCATTTTGACTTGGCAGAAAAAATATCTTCAAGTATCTGTTTACAAATGACTATTATGATACTTTCCATGGGAAAGATATAGAGGTAGAGAGGAATCCCAGTTTGATTCAAAATTTCACAATGTTCTGAATTTATCAAATAAATAAAAAGAAACTACCTCAAGAAAATTCTTTACAAATTAGCTAAGAATCCTGAAAGTTTTATAATCTGACTGGGACTCAATTATTATTACCTATAAAAATAGGTGTTGTATTAGAGTGACTATATCATCTCCTGAAGTTCCAAGATTCTCTAATTCCTAATTATGTATCTCTGTTTCTAATGATTTGATTGAAAAACCGCTCTTACATGAATCTTTCTATAACTGCAGGTTTTATATGGGGAGAGATTAAACAAATGTGGGATGGTGGACTTCAAGATTACATCCATGATTGGTGGAACTTAATGGATTTTGTGATGAACTCCTTATACCTAGCAACAATCTCCTTGAAAATCGTTGCATTTGTAAAGGTAACTATAATTTATGTTATTGGTAAAGCAAAAAAGTTCTGTTAAGTATTGATAATATTCCATTGTTATTATTTTTATTAATAATGCTGCCTAGGGCATTATCTGTATGTGAAATTCATCATCTCATGACTTTCCTGAGAGATAGGAATATGATACATAGATAATGCACAGCTTATAGCCATAAAACAAATTTTAATAGACATTTAGAAATTGTCACCCAATTTTCTGGTATCTAAACTGAATGATGCCTAAAAGTGATTCACAATAGCTGCTCTCAATTCTAATCCTTTCCATTTCTAATGAAATTCTACCTCAAACACTGTTCAAATTTTTGCTACCAGAATCTATTTTTATCAGTTATAACTAACTGATAAAATTACACAGACAGATCAAAATATTACTCTCTTAAAGCATTGAAATTATTATTTCAGTTTAAACTAATATAGTTTGATATAATTGGATCAGAATATAATTCTTTCTCCTCACCCCATTTAACGTGACAGTGCTGAAATCTCACACACCCATTCCTCCCCCGCACTTCATACAGCATCAGTCTCATCCCGAACCACATAATTTACATAAAATGTTTTTGTTCTGCAGTGACAACTGAGATTATTTTGTACTTTGGGGGATGTTTTTTAAACCAAAGTATGATCGTGTCCTCCTTCCTGCCTTTCTTTTCACTCCTTCCTTTTCTCTTCCTTTTTAAAAAGTGTGTGTCAAAATGATGAGTGAATTAGGAAAACATAAAGTGTTTAATTGGACTGTACATGAATAATTCATGCGATCTAATGATCTGAGCTAGGAAATGCTAACACAAAAGTGAACTTTCATTCATTTAGTCTTGTTCTAAGTCGGCTCCTGAAATGTTCAGCTGTTAACAGGGTCAAAATTGCCCAAAGTTGTTTCCTGAATTGTTCAATTAAAATGTTTCCAGCACTCACCAAAACATTCAGAAAAAATGTTTTCTGCCAATTTCATGGAAAACTAGCTATGTTTTAAGAATGGAAATGGTTTGATCATTTTTTTCTATCTGCATTAAAAACGAATTACCTTGGGACTTTCTGAAAATGACAGAAAATATTATGTTAACCAAGGAAATTTTGCATCTGTATAGGAGATGGATATCTATTTTGAAGTGCATATCTTCCCAATTCTTCTTTCCTCTGTCATGATGCATAGGATATCTATGAAGTTGTTTTGGACATCTTTTTCCCCAAAAGTAATATATCTGTTTTTTTGTGACCACATGCAGTTATAAAATTCTAGTTCTACATGACATATCAATTCTTCTCATACTTTCAAGTGCTAAGAATCACCTGAAGGGCTTGCTAAAAATAGATCCCTTTTCTCCATTCCCACGGATCAGGAGTATTAGGCAGGGGCCTAATTTTGCATTTATTGCAAATTCATCAGCTAATTTTGAAGTAAATGGTCTAAGGAAGACATCATGAATACCCGTGGGCTGAAAAATTCTATTTAGTAGCTCAAAGAAATATGCGTTTGATGCCAAAAGGAACCTCTTTCATATAATATTTATATTAAGAAACATTTTACAGATCTCATCTATATGGTATTCACTTATAGTACACATATATTTTATATATAAGAACTCTGGTATATACTACATACAGTTATATAAATTAATAAACACCTGTGTATTTGGGGCCTCAGTGGTTTCAGATACTGGATTTGAATCATAAAATGAGGTAAATTCTTGATGTGGAATATCTGTTTTCTTTTCTTTTTTTTTGGAATATCTGTTTTCATACTAAAATATAAACATTGTTGCTTATACTGTAACATGGGAAATTTTATGTTAAAAATTCAACTAGGGACTACCCTGGTGGTCCAGTGACTAAGACTCCACACTTCCAATGCAGGGGGCATGGGTTCAATCTCTGATAGGGAAACTAAGATCCTGCATGCTTCACATGGCTAAAAGAAAAAAAAACAAAGAATCAACTCATCCCAAGTGATGAAGAAGAGAGAAAAGAGAAGGAAAAAAAGATGGAAAAGTACCTAGAAATAACCTCAGATGAACTCTTTGGGAAATATATGGATTGCTTATGCACTTTGGTCACAGGAGTTCAGCTAGGATTACAAACATAAATGATGAAAAGTTCCTCCCGAATATCTAATTTGTGTGCCCAAACCTGAGTTTCATGGACAGTTTTTAAGTGGCTGCACTTTAGACCCGGGTTTCCTGGGCTCAGTTTTCTCCCACCACTTACTAGTTATGTGAACTTGGACTTGTTTTTTCATTTCTCTGTGCTTCACTTATAAAATAAGGAATTTCTGCCATATACCTTTAATATGAGAAAAACATGAGTCGATCAACGTATTTAAAGTGCTGGTAACCGTGCATGGTTAGTTCTCTCCTTTCTCTTCTGCTGCTGTTTCCCCCTCCTTCATGTACTCTGAGTCCACTGGCTTTGCCTCTTGCAATGTCTTTATTATCATTTGCTTTATTTTAGTTGAAAAAGAGTTTCATGTCTGAATGCACACTGCCTTTACCACTTGCGAACTGTCTGATTTGGGGCAAGGTATTTCATGTGGGCCTCGACTGTACTATCTTTTAAATGATGATAATAGCGAAAAAGCACTGACTTTGGAAGGCTGTGATGTCATGCTGATTTGGCGACTCAGCCTTCTTTATCATCTTTTGTTCTATCATTCATTTTCCCATGCTAATTTTTAATAACATAATTTATGATTTCAGGAAAAGGAGCATTATTTCTGTACAAAAATAGACCATAAATGAGGCAAACAGTCATTATGTGAATCAAGCAATGAGAATTTATGGAGTCACATTAAGAAATTGGCTTTCCATCTATTTGTTGACAATGCAGACACTAGTGATACAGCCCCTGCCTTCAAGCAGTTCACAGAAAGGAAAGAGAAATGCACATGAAGACCTTACAGTGTGATAAGGTCTACCACAGGGACCTTGGTGGCATCATGGAAGGAACTAAATTTGGCTGGCAGTGTCTTGAAATGATTTAGAGTGTATAAAGGAGGTCACTAATTCAGAGGGATGGTCCAGGGAACTGGGGCAGGGCAAGGATGGGAAGGACTTTCCAGATCATGTTGTACAGTTTGAATCCTAAAATAAAGAGGAACCATTAGTGAGGCTGAAACAGAATGAGTCAAATGATGATGATTGCCTGAAGTAGAGCAGTGGATGCAGGAGAAGTTAATATAAGGTTGGCTTTGGAAAAAAAAAAATTAGGAGGTAAGATCCACAAGACACGTGATTTGTTGTTATGAAGGCTGGGATCATAGGTGGGATCCCAGGATGGTCTTGACGCTGCTCCCCAGTAAATAGTTCACTTCTGATGGTGCAGGCAAGATGACCAAGGAGTTATAACTGGGATCTCTGTTGGAATTGCCCAGGTTCTGTCTTCTGATACGGGTGCATAAACAGCAGCAAAAATCTAACCCTTGGTCATCTGGGTTAAGTGATGGATCCAGACCAAATGAACTATCAGTCCTTCAAGAGGGATACCCTTCTGTAACTGGTCTGTAGGGAAACAACCTCATAGAATAGGTCTAGCAGAAGGGCCATTCTTATTTGGTTCATCCTTTTGCAATTTATCCACCTGGAGATTTTTTTTAACATACAAAAGGGTCCTTTTGGCCAAAGCTGTGATCTGGGCTCTGATCCATACTTGGTATGGCTACTGCCTGTACCACTTCTTACCAGTGTGATTTGGGACAAGTTAACCTGTGCCTCAACATTCTTCTCTGTAAGATGACAGGAATAATCAAATTCCAGACAATGTTTGTGAGGATCACATTAATAAACACATTTAATGCCATAGAATGGAGTTTAATATAAGCACTCAGTTGTTTTTTTCTTTTTATTAAAATGAAACAGCATTAGATTATACAAAGAAAACACGGAAGTTCACGTGACTTTAGGATTCTCCTCCTTCCCCACAAGGCTTTGTGGTTCTACCTTACTGCCTTGATTCATTAGCATTTCACAGCTCAGGGATTGTAGTTTTTTAAAATTTGCTTTTAATTTTTGAAGGATAAGGTTTGTCAATCATTTCTTGTTCTCACCATGTATAAAAGGTTAAGTCAATCTAGAGCTTGATGCCTGGGCACACTTGGAAAATGTTAGTTTATCTTCATTAGGAATCATTTTCTCCTAAATATTACCCAGTCCCTTTTCCTACGTATAATTTGTCTCTTATGTCTATCTTCTGTCATTTGGCAGAAATGACTGCAATCCTATGCCTCATCCATTGTGTAAATAATATTGTCAGAAGTCAAAATGATTAGTACTAAGACCATTTCTTTCAATGATCTTGCTGGAATTTTTCATAGCACCGTTCTTCTAAATAGTATAGACCTCATTGGTCCCTCTTCTTATCAGCCAGAAAGAAGGCAACTGTAGCGAATTCTCCAAATCATGAACTTTTCTAAATATTCTTTAGTTTTATGACAAAGAGCTGTAGATACTTAAATCTGAGTTGTATAGTATTATCTACCATAGTAGAAAATCATATGCCTTCCTATTGTCTTTCACTTCTTAATTATCTAACCAGTTTGTAGAAGGGGAAATGTTTTCACCTTATAAATTAAGCATTAAAACCAGCATCTATTTTTTGTTTAATTTTATAGGACAAATGTTTTCACTTTGCCTCAACTTAATTATTATTCATTTTGAGTACTTGAATTTTACGAGTATGCATCAGACTCTAGAGAATATAAAGATGAACTTTTCCTATATTCAAGGAACTTAGGACCCACTATTATGACGCAATCCATCTTCCTCTCCTAACACTTCTGCTAAGCTGTTCATGATCTGGCTTCAGCTTTCTCTTAGAGTTATCACTATTCCCAAAGCCTCTGCAACCCAGCTATATTAAGATGCTCACGTTTCTACAAATGATCCATCTTTTCTAATAATCATACTTTAGAATATGTCTGATTCTCCACCCGAAAATGCTTTTTGAGCTTCTGTCACATATAAAACACTCTGTTAGATGTCCAGTACCAAAAACACATTAGACAAAGCTCTTGACATGGAAATCTGACAAGGAACTCAAAGGTAAATATTCTGTTTTCAAGGTCTGCATAAGAGCAAGTTCCTTACAAAGAATCTAAATAGAAATGGAGGCTTAAGGCAAAGTCAAACTATGATAGGTTTGTAATTTATAAGCAAATACATGAGAGAAAAAGGAAAGCAGGGATTTCTGGTCCTCAAAGAGCTATAGGTGTGTACATATCTCTTGATTTCTCTCTGACATGGAATTACCAGCTCTGGTCAGCAGGATCCTAGTGTCCACTCATCTGTAGTACAAGAGAACTTCTCACAGGAAAGACAAGCACTGCTTATTATTTAATGTCTGTCTTCTTCACTGTATTGTAAGTATGCATGGCATGAGTTATATCTTGTTTGACTACCACCCTGAAAATATTGCCTGACACAGAGTATGCACTCAACACATATTTGATAAGTGATTAATAGGCAAAGAATGAAAATAATTAGAATTTAAACCCATTTTCTAGATAAAGGGTCCAGTATTCATAGAAAGGCATTTTGGTGAGAATGTGAGCGTAGTTTGGACAATGGCCAGAATAGAAGGCTTGGGGCAGAGCAGTAAGCACCTAACTGGGTACAAATGGAAAGTTAATCTCAAAAAGAAGTGAAGTCCCAGGTTCCAGAGGCTTCGTGTGACATGTTGAGAAATGGAATTTCATTGTGAGGACATTGGTGTCATTCAAGAACATTAAGCCAGATTGCCTGATTGGTCCTTTTAAAAGATGATCTGGAGGAAATAAATGATTGTAGGGACAAGATTCAAGGCAGGGACAAGAGTTAGAAGGCTATTATAATCATTTCTGTAGGGAATAGATTTCCTACAGAAGTAGATTTCCTACAAAAGTTCCTTTTGTAGGAAACTTTTTTAACAGTGAGGATACCAATGTAGAGGAGTAAGAACATATATAAGATTTTGGTTTCAAAGGTTGGGAGTTTGCTAGGAAGGATTCTAGGATCAACCTCAAATGCTGCCTTAGGTGATTTACTGCCATCCACTGAGATGAAAAAGCATGAATTGTGAAGGTGTTTGAGGATGAAAAGAGGATGAGTTTCAATTCTGACCTGTGAGTTTGAGACACCCATGAGATATTTAAGAGAAAATGTCAAGAGGCAAGAGAATATAAAATATGAATGTAAGTGCAACTTCTGGGCTGGAGATGAGGAGTTGGGAGTTTTAGCATATAAGTGACAACTGAAATCACAGGAAATATCCAGGGAGAGTAGAAAGAATAAGAAGAAAAGGGGTCTGAGAAGTGAACTTGATATTTCAGGTGCAAGTGAAGAAGCAGAGCCTGCTAAGGAGATTGACAAGCATCATCACTCTGGCTGGAGGCAAACATACAAAGATGCAACTTGAGTATAGATCTTGTGAATAATTTTTAGAAAATAAAGCCAAAGGAAACTTTAAAATTCAAGATAATCTTGTCATTCCCTATAGGAGGTGTGGAAAATATGTTTAATCACTGCAAAATTACCACTTTTCTGTACAGAGTCACAGAATAGCTTGGTTTGAAAGAAATTTTTAAATTGCTTCATAAAATAATGCCCTTCTTTAAAACCTGACTGAAATGTACATAAATGTGAGTGGCAGAAGAAAAATTAAAGAGTAAAGTTTAAACAATGGAATCAAGAGAGAATTCTTAAAGTTTTATATCTTGGTTTATTGCTAACAGGAAACAAGGTTTCTGGGTCAGAGAACAGATAAATTCTTTACTTACAAAACAGCCTTCACATTGGTCCCCCGTGCTCCAAGCTCACACAGGGCAACAGAAGAGAAGCCAGAAGTGTCCTCCACAAACATGAGTTTGCATCACAGAACAGCAATGGGGAAATAATGCATCTCAGAGCTTATGGAGCACAGCTGGGCCTGCTGCCCGTATTCCCCCATGGAGATGGAAAGAGAAAGACCTTAACCTAAAATGAACAAGTTCTCTCTGGAGAGGCAAAGGTCCCTCTGGATTATTACCCTTAGACTGTAAGCAGATGGTTCCAGGGGAGATATTTCTCAGTCTCTCAGGAGGTCTCTCTTTAATTTCCAAGTCTTCATTCAAACATCCTTTAACCCTGTGCTTAATCATTGAGTCGTGTCCAACTCTTTGCAACCCCGTGGACTGTAGACCGTCAGGCTCCTCTGTCCAAGGGGGATTCTCCAGACAAGAATACTGGAGTGGGTTGCCACGCCCTCCTCCAGGGGAATCTTCCCAACTCAGGGATTGAACCCGGGCCTCCCGCATTGCAGGAGAATTCTTTACCTTCTTAGCCACCAGGGAAGCCCTTCTTTAACCCAAATACCAGCAATGTTTTTCTCAGGACACCCCAACCAGGTATAAATGTGAACATATTCACACAGCATTGTTTCTCATCATTTATCCAGAGTGCTGGACCCTGAAACAGTCTTGGATAATTATACAGGGGCAGAAGCTAGCATCTCATTTGCAAAATGGAATCCATCCTCTTATGATTTTGCAAGGCTCAGCTGAGAGAATCTGCTAAAAAAGGATTCTAAAGTACAGTAAGTCAACAGCAGAGCTGGAGTCAGTGACCATGTGACAATGAATTTTACATCCTACTGGCTCAAACAGGCTGTGATGCCTAGAACAAGGAATGGCATCTCCACTAGATTCAGTAACATCAAAGGATCCTTCAAGCTTAGAAAGCAAATAATCTCTATCCGTTGCCAGTCTCGTTAGCACCAGATAGAATGTATCACTTTCTTTTCTCTTTTCCCACCGCAGTTTGTATTCATCTCTCAGAGCATTTTTATTATAATTATCTTTTCCTTTCATCCTCATTTTTCCATGCATGAATATTTAATGGGATAAGATGTCTTTTGAGCACCTACGACCTGCAGAGCATTGTGTTAAATGTGGTGAGAAATTCCAAAAAAACAGTTACATCTTTAAGAATGCTGTTGTTTAGTATTTTGTACATTTTGAGGTATGGTCCTCAGCCATATAAGTTAAAAGAGAGAGAGATGATTAGCCATCAACAGAATGGTAGATGTTCTCTACTAAAATATGTGTGTCTTTCCGTGTACCCCAATATTCATTGCAGCACTGTTTAAAATAGCCAGGACATGGAAACAACCTAAATGCCCATCAGCAGACGAATGGATAAGAAAGCTGTGGTACATATACACAATGGAATATTACTCAGCCATTAAAAAGAATACATTTGAATCAGTTTTAATGAGATGGATAAAACTGGAGCCCATTATACAGAGTGAAGTAAGCCAGAAAGATAAACACCAATACAGTATTCTAACGCATATATATGGAATTTAGAAAGATGGTAATGATAACCCTATATGCAAGACAGAAAAAGAGACACAGATGTACAGAACAGATTTTTGGACTCTATGGGAGAAGGCGAGGGTGGGATGATCTGAGAGAACAGCATCGAAACATGTATATTATCAAGTGTGAAACAGATCACCAGCCCAGGCTGGATGCATGAGACAAGTGCTCAGGGCTGGTGCACTGGGAAGACTCAGAGGGATGGGATGGGGAGGGAGGTGGGAGGGGGGATCAGGATGGGGAACACATGTAAATCTGAGGCTGATTCATGTCAATGTATGGCAAAACCACTACAATATTATAATTAGCCTCCAACTAATAAAAATAATTGGGAAAAAAATAAAATGTGTGTCTTTCAAGAGAATGAGAAAAGGAAGGTGAATGTTATCTTAGACTTTGAAGGAAAAGGTGGCATAAAATACGGGGTGGCAGGAAGGAACTGGAAAGAATTAGGTGAGGTTTGATACTGCAAACTGTTGCTCTAATACTCATTACAATGAATCAAAAATCTTAATTTTTTTCTTATATCTTCAGTCCTTAGCTATTTTATGCTGAAGCCATGCATGGGATTGCTTAAGAAGAGTTATCAGGATTTAAAAATAGAAAATAATTTCCTTCTAGTTCAAACTTGATTGTTTTAAATTGTCACTCAAGCAGGCGTCTGAGTGTTGAACAAAATCAAGAACTTCTGATGTATTTTCTCCCCAAGGGGATTTTAAAAAATACTATCTATTACTTTCAAGAGAATTAATTAACATTTGTAAAGGTCTTTGGTATAAAATGCAATGTAAAAAGAATAGAAATATTCTGATGGTACTCATAGAGAAGTAATTTTTTTTTCCTACATGATCATTAGGAAAAAAATGCAGTTGTCTAGACATTTTTAGTGATGTATATGAAAAAGAGAATGTAACTTATTGTTCAGTTCTTATACACGTGTAATAATAGATGTTCATAATGTAGCATTTCAACATGTATTTGATCTTTTCTTGATAAGGATACAAATCTACTTTAAGATTGCAAAGGATAAATTTCAATGTGCTCTTTCTATAGCCTGATATCAAAATAGTTCAAAGCTGACATTTTAATCATACTTTAAAAATAATTGCTGTTCAAAGTTTAATGTAGCAAATATTTTTCTCAAATCAAATGTTTTATCTAATTAGGGAATGTTCAAACAAATATCACACTTTCTACACATGAAATATTAAAATCATCAATCCATTGACTGCGTAATGATTTCCAACTCAAGTTTTATGTACATTTAGGGTATAACAGATACAAAATACTAATGATGATGTCCACATTAGTCATTACTACGTTCATAGCCACTACTTCCTCTCATTTATATGTCATTTGTGTCCAACATGGATACCTCTAGAATAGGCAAATGTGTCAAATATGGTAAGTGAAGTCATTGATTTTGTTCAAAGTGTAGCAGTTTTCCTTTATAATGTAGTTTTCTTTTTTATTATGATATCTCTATTTTTCCCAATATAAAATCAGACTGTAGTTTTCTTCCTATGTAATGCTTTCCTTTTCTTTTTTTAATAGTTCTATTGCAAAGATCAAGGACAGATGTAATTCACAGATTAGCAAAGACTACAAATGACAAGGACAGACTAGGAAGGTCGCTTTGATTAAAGCTCATCGCTTATAAGTTCCTTTAGGAAATTTCTTATTTTTGTGTAGATTAGAAGTGCTGCCACCTTCATGGAATACATCAGCCTCCTGCCAATAAGTTGTGGTGCTGAAACTACCTGAAAAAAATCATCCTGGCCTGGGCTTGACAGATTTGTATGTATGTGTTTGTTCCATATTTTATTTTCTCCTTGTTTCTCTCTTTTCTCCAGTACAGTGCTCTTAATCCACGTGAATCTTGGGACATGTGGCACCCCACGCTGGTGGCTGAAGCTTTGTTTGCTATTGCAAATATATTCAGTTCCCTGCGTCTGATCTCACTGTTCACTGCAAATTCTCACCTGGGGCCTCTACAAATATCTCTGGGAAGAATGCTCCTGGACATCTTGAAGTTTCTGTTCATCTACTGCCTTGTGCTGCTAGCATTTGCCAATGGCCTAAATCAGTTGTACTTCTATTATGAAGAAACAAAAGGGTTAAGCTGCAAAGGCATACGATGTGAAAAGCAGAATAACGCCTTTTCAACGTAAGTCTCATGGACTTTTCTCTTGGAAATGTCGGTAGAATTTAAAGGGTATTACATTTTGAAATTGAACCATGACAAGTGGTTGCAAAGAAAAACTGTGCTCAGTGGGGAAAACAGAGATATCTAGTACATCTAAGTTTTAGTAAAATGGTCTTTTCTTTTAAATGAGCTCATATAAAAGATAGCTATGTATACTGTTTTAAAAGGTGGAACAGAGTGAAATTCCCTGGTGGTTCAGTGGTTAGGGCTCCATGCTTCCATAGCAGGGGCCATGGCTTCCATCCCTGGACAGGGAACTAAAATATCACATGTCATGTGGCACCACCAAAAAAAAAACCCCAACAACAACAGCAACAACAAAAACATTGCTGAGAGAAATTAGAGAAGACCTAAATAAATGAAGGGGCTTCCCTGATACCTCAGTTGGTAAACAATCCACCTGCAATGTAGGAGACCCGGGTTTTGATTCCTGGGTTGGGAAGATCCCCTGGAGAAGGGATAGGCTACCCACTCTAGTATTTTTGGGCTTCCCTTGTGGCTCAGCTGGTAAACAATCTGCCTGCAATGTGGGAGACCTGGGTTTGATCCCTGGGTTGGGAAGATCCCCTGGAGAAGGGAAAGGCTACCCACTCCAGTATTTTGGCCTGGAGAATTCCATGGACTGTTTAGTCCATGAGGTCGCAAGGAGTTGGACACAAGTAAGTGTCCACTTCAAATAAATGCAGAAATATATTTTAAAAATATAAAATGTGGAGTAGAAAGGAACCTGTATCTAGTGACAGCTTACAAGCACATTAACAGATAGAAAAACCAAAAACAGATTGGAAAACCAATCATGGAAGAAAATCCAAATGCGTTTCAATCTTTGCTCAGGTGTTTTTTTTTTTTTTTTCCTTTTATTTTTATTAGTTGGAGGCTAATTACTTTACAACATTGCAGTGGTTTTTGTCATACATTGAAATGAATTAGCCATGGATTTACATGTATTCCCCATCCCGGTCCCCACTCCCACCTCCCTCTCCACCCGATCCCTCTGGGTCTTCCCAGTGCACCAGGCCTGAGCACTTGTCTCATGCACCCAACCTGGGCTGGTGATCTGTTTCACCCTAGATAATATACATGTTTCGATGCTGTTCTCTTGAAACATCCCACCCTCGCCTTCTCCCAGAGTCCACAAGTCTGTTCTATACATCTGAGTCTCTTTTTCTGTTTTGCATATAGGGTTATCATTACCATCTTTCTAAATTCCATATATATGTGTTAGTATACTGTAACGGTCTTTATCTTTCTGGCTTACTTCGCTCTGTATAATGGGCTCCAGTTTCATCCATCTCATTAGAACTGATTCAAATGAATTCTTTCTAATGGCTGAGTAATATTCCATGGTGTATATGTACCACAGCTTCCTCATCCATTCGTCTGCTGATGGGCATCTAGGTTGCTTCCATGTCCTGGCTATTATAAACAGTGCTGCGATGAACATTGGGGTGCACGTGTCTCTTTCAGATCTGGTTTCCTCGGTGTGTATGCCCAGGAGTGGGATTGCTGGGTCATATGGCAGTTCTATTTCCAGCTTTTTAAGAAATCTCCACACTGTTTTCCATAGTGGCTGTACTAATTTGCATTCCCACCAACAGTGTAAAAGGGTTCCCTTTTCTCCACACCCTCTCCAGCATTTATTGCTTGTAGACTTTTGGATAGCAGCCGTCCTGACTGGCGTGTAATGGTACCTCATTGTGGTTTTGATTTGCATTTCTCTGATAATGAGTGCTCAGGTGTTTTCCAGATACTAAAGTCCCTTCACGTGTCTCTGTTATTTTCAGGTTCCCTAACCCAAAGTCTAAACATGGGGAAATAATTCAAACTTCGGGCTAACCCAGGCCATAATTCTGATGTGCATAAAACTCTCTGTGCCCTTACAGCTGATGAACATCTGGTCTTGTCTGGTGTCAAGCTCCTGTAATTCTCACAATCAGGCTTGCTGACAGCACACGTTCATGGCCACAGTGTTTCAGGCTCATATAGTCCTAATACGTGCCTGTGTCTACTTTCTTCCCACTGTGATAAACAGTCAATTAGCAGATGAATTCGGAAGTTAGGTGATCTTCCTCTCCACGGTAACCACGTGAACACATGGTCATTTGATAGATGCCTTGGAAAGTCAGATGGCCATTCATTGGCCATTCTAGAATTTTATGTAATCTAAAAGAGTGCAGTAATTTCTCCAGTGGGAGGAAATCAGTAAAGTCCCATAAACTAAATTACTTCTGGTTGAAATAGTCTTTTTGGCTCAGTTCTGTATTTGTTTTATCTTTGATCCCAGTATTTAAAACCCCACTTTAATCCATCAACATCTGATTATTTGCACATAAGTTTTCATTGCAGTCTTAGCTGCCTCAGATCCATTCAGAGATAGATCTGATACAAACCACGAATCATAAAGGAAACAAAAACTCATCCCAGCTCCACCTTGTCACTTCATATCTTGCTCCAGCCTCTTTATTCTCCTGAGTTTAAGCAATTTCTCCAGTCCGACCAGTTTGCCCAGCTTTGTCATCTTCCTCTTCTCACCAGTTTAGCAGCAATGCATTGAAACTCCTTGCAGCAACATCCTGGTGATGAATGTCTTTGGACTGTGTCTCAGTTTTAATATCAGAACTTGTCTTTCTCCACTCACTTATGATCCTAGACTTGGCAATCTGCCCCTGGCAACAAGGATAAGGAATTCACAGTCATAGATCCCACCAACCTCCCCACTTCTTAGACTCAAATTCTGCCTGTAACAAAGTTCCTGGATGTTGTCTGCCTGCTGATTGGCCTCCTGGACTTCTGATGGAAATAGAGACCCCTTTTCCATGCTCCATCTTTCACAGCTCCCTAGTTACTCTGCACTGTGTGCTCCAACACAGACTGCTTGCTCAGACCACCCTGTTGATATTTGCAGCCATATCCTTCTGATTCCATGCTTTGTCTTCCAGAAAAAACTTCCACACAGCCCCTAGAACTGAGTTTCCTCCTCAGGTCTGCTTTAATTCAGGGAACATCTGTGGTTCCAAGACCCAACCCATTTTCAGACATCTTATTCATCTGCAGTTAACAAGGGTTCTACCTAACCCCATCCTAATTTGTGATCCATGAGATTCTCAGAAATCTGCTTGCCCTGTTACTGGTTTTGCGGTAAATGCTAACGTGTGTTGTGTGTGCTTGTGTTTAGTCGTTCAGCTGTGTCTGACTCTGTGACCCCATGGACTATAACCCACCAGGCTCCTCTATCCATGGAATTTTCCAGGCAAGAATACTGGAGTGGGTTGCCATTTCCTTCTCCAGGGGATCTTCCTGACCCAAGGATCAAACTTGCGTCTCCTGCATGTCCTGCATCGACAGATGCTTTACCACTCTGCCACGTGGGAAACCCCAAATGTTTACATATTGTGAGCTAATTTAAATATGTGTCTAGAAAGAATATGGCTAGAGAATCTGATGCAAAATATTTAATATAAATTTTATTCTAAAATAAAACATGTTAAATAACTTGGCTTATGTATTATTTTAGCATATACTGACCAATGATTTTTCTCTGTTACCATAAAAAGCAACCAATAAGTGCATATCAGTCAAATATTATAGGTCCAAATCATTCGACACCAGTAAATCAGGTGTTCTACCTGAATTTTTCCCCAGATAGCAGATGGTAAATCTGCAAGCAACAAATTATTTTTGTTCAAAGTTACAAAGAGTAACTAGTATGATTTCTTATTTATTTATTTTTTTTTTGGCCATGCTTCATGGCATGTGTGATCATAGTTTCCCAACAGAGATTGAACCCAAGTCCCCTGCATTGTAAAGTGGATTCTTAACCACTGGACCACCAGGGAAGTCCCACAATGATTGCTTTTCAATATTAATCTGCCTTACTAACTATCCTTCAACCCTGTTCAGTATCTCTGCAAAAACTCATCTGATAGATTTGGCCTTATGTGTCTAAGAGGCAACTTCTGTACTCAGTTCATACCACTAGCACAGACCTTTCTCCCTAAGATCTGAAAGTCCAACTGTCTTTTGAAGAGCTCTTCATGCAAATGTCCTAAGCACTGAAACCCAATCAAAGAAAACTCATGAGAGTCTCTCAAAACATTTCTCTTCCTCTTCCTCAACTCCTTTTCTTAGTCAATACTACCACAACCCATCCAGATGCTTAAATCAAGAACTAGATCCCTCCGTCCCTGCACCCCCTCCATGTACAATCTGCAAATGTCTACTCCTGCTCTTTATCATCTCAGGCCCTCTTCCCTTGCTCACTCCCTCCGCCTAAATCCAAGTTCCCTGGCCCCTGGTCCCTACCTTCCTTGATGTGTCTCTGTCCCGTTGCCTGCATGATCTTTCTAAACCAAAATCTTGACACTCCTGTATTTAAAATATCTCAATAGTTTCTTGTTCCTTATTGGATACAGTCAGATTTCTTAGCTTGACATACCGAGTCCTCAGTGATCTGCCCCTGGCTTCCTTTTTTAGCTTCATCTTTTCTCCATTCCCCAATAACACATTACTCTTCAACATTTTCTAATGGGTTAAATTGTCCCTAAAAAGATCATACTATTTTCTCATCTCAGAATGCTCTTGTTCTGCCCTCTCACTTGGTGAAGTTTTATTCTGGATTCCAAAACCCATCTCAGATGGACCTTTTCTGGGATGCCTTTCTGATCCCCTCCGGACCATGAGCTCCCAGTGGGAGCAGACTGTGATCTGCCTTCTGTGTCCCTCCACACATTTGCCCACCGGCACGGGGGCCCTTCTTCTATTCCTTTCATGGTCCCAGGTTGTTTTCTCTCTGACGTGGGCAGAACTGCCTGTTGCTAAAAGACACCAAATGTTTAGTCACTGCAAGTATTCTGGATACAATTTTAAATCAATAGTCTCTGACTAAGAGGCTCTCTTATGAATAGAGGCATGGACTTCATGACAGATATTTTCTCGTTAAGAAAAAAGCCATTTATGTTGATTGGAGCTGCATTCCTGATCATTGGAACTGGCCAACTGAGGTCATACTTTGTTTTAATACACTGTATTTCTTATAAACTAGGAAATAAACAAGTCAGATGTCTTGTATTAATTTATATTTCCTCATTGGTTTCATCTCAAAGAAGAGAGGAAAATTCAGCTGTGGAATACATGACTTTTTTTTTCCCCACTTGTTCTCTTTCTCTTGTTATAAGTATTTAGCTGGGGAGCAAGCTTGTTTTAGGAATTGAGAAATAGCCTCAAGAAGCAAGAGACAAAATATTACCTTTAAGATGGCAATGCTATAGAAGTTGCCAGATTTTAGTCTTTAACCAAGATGTCATGCTAACTGTGCTTTGATTAAGTGTGGCATTATCCTGGAAAGCTTTCTGTGCTTATCTTTCAATAGAAGTAGGAAAATATTGTCCCATAATGGCAGTCTGAAATGTGATGTAGCTAATGGCTCATCAGTTTATGGGCAATGTTGCTATCACTAATTATGAAAGCAGTTTTAGAAACAATGGTTTTGAAATATTAACTTAGATTGATTTTTTTAATCCTTGCAATACAAGAAGAATTAACTAATACCTGTGTCCTGATACCAGGGTCTTGATTCATCTAAAAGTACATATATTTTGGTTAAATGGAACTATTCTGCAAATCTTACTTATGATTCATTTGACTGAAAAAAATGAAAATAAAAATAAGAATGAAATTCAGAATTAACCATAAAATGTCATCTTATTTTGAATTTTCTTGTTTTCAGATTTTAATTAAATATGTAAATAAACGTTTTGCCAAAGAGTCTGCTAATATCCTAATGATGAATAGTTCTTACTTAGGTAGAAGAAAACCAGAATTGTTCAACCATTACAGTTTATTTACTCTGTATCCCTTTTTTATTTGAATATTTAGAAAAATAACTGCTATGGGATTTATGTGGCAACATTTTACACAATTAATTATATCATTCATGTAACTTTTCTCTGTACTGCTATTGAGGTCAGGGAAAAACCAGTTGAATTATACTTGTATATTCACGGTGAGAATGTACACTATTTAGGAAGAAAGAACAAAATTATTTTGCATTGAAGCCAATGACACTGTCATTAATCTTAGAAACTGTCCTTAAAGCTACTGAAAATAAAGAACTCATGGCCTTGGGTCAATTCTGAAAGTTTTCAAAGAATAACTTCTAGTGGCCTTTGTCTGAGGCCAATGAATTATACTAAACTTTCCCTGATATTGTTAGAATCTGACATCTGATTGTCCTTTAAGAGTATGGCAGAAACCAACACAATATTGTAAAGCAATTATCCTCCAGTTAAAAAGAAATAAATTAAAAAAAGAAATGCTACAAAAATGAATCACAAAATCTGTGAGTAAATCTTAAGTGTCAACTGTATTAAACAATTATATATGCAATTAAAAAAAGGATAGAATTATAGTAAATGATACTTTTCAAAAATTTAAAAACAAATTATATATAGTGAACACTTCACAATGTACTTCCCAGTTAACAAGACAAGGTCTGATTGAGGTTGATCACATTAAAACCTTTAAGATAATTTGCCCTGCTGAGAGTCAAACAGCCCTAGCAAAATAATTCAATAAGGAGCCATTACATTTCCTATCCTATAATTAAAATTTTATTATAGAATTAAACATATGAAATGGTTTATGTAAAAAAAAAATTTGGAAAAGAAATCCTGAACACCAGTTAAGGCATCCTTAGTGGGATTATCCTGGTTATCCATATGAGAAATCCATAGATTGCTTCAAGTAATAGGAGTTTGGTATAAGAATCCAGCACAGGATTATATCCATTATATTCTCTGAGTAAGGGCTGACCTTAGCAAGAGCTGGACCTTGGAATTTTTTACTCTGAGAATCGATATTAACATGACTCAGCTACTCCACATTACTCTCTTCAGGGTTCACGTATTACCTGGCTTATTTATTCTCTATTCTGTTTCGTAGTGTGTGCTGTCTCAAAACTTTGGCTTTCTCATAATTCCAGGGATCCTGGTTCTACATCGTAACTTCTGTCATTTCAGCACCTTTTAACAACTACCTCATTCTCTTGCTATTTGTAAGATAAAACTTTCACAGAGAGGAGATCTGGTAGTTTAAACTCATCTTTGCACCTTAACCCATACCACAGTTCACTGTCCTCACATGAATTTGCTCTCCTTGGAGCACTTGACCACTGAAATCCTGCCTCCTTAGTCATCATGCCAGGCATAAGATACTTTTTGCTTTTGTTTTCACAATGTAACTACAGTCTTGTTTTAACCATTTCTCAAAGACTCTTAAGAGTTCTATTGTCTTTTATTATATTAAGGTGTTATAATGATCCTACTGAAACAATTCTCCATTTGAGTTCAGACACTCTTCATCTTTTTGCATTTTTGGAGTAAATTAAAAAATTTTTTTTAATGCTCCCTGAAATATTAAAACAGAGAAAATTTCAGTATCTGAGCATTCAGAGACATCTTGTCATCTTACGGGATTTACTCTGTGCAACTTTAATTGTAAATGTGGAAATTCATAGTGATAACACTATTTTAGTCCTTTTATAATCAAAAAGGAAAAACCAGGTAAAAGTACTTACATTTTTCAAAGACTAAGCCTAAGGATCTATAATTTATTAACTGTCACTCAGTGCCTTAGGGCAGAGGTTTGCAAACTTGCTATGAAAAGGACAGGTAGTACATATTTTAGGCTTTGTGGGCCATCTGTTCTCTGTTGCAATTAGTCACCTCTGCCATCGTAACAGAAAAGAAACTGTAGACAGTGGATAAATGAGTTGGTATGGGTGTGCTTCAATAAAACTTTATTTATGCACAATGAAATGTGAATTCTTTTAAAATTTTCACATCATGAAATACCACTCTTCTTTTGATTTTTTTTCTTACCATTTGAAAAAGTAAAAATGATTCTTAACTCAAGGCCATACAGAAATGGGCTACAGGTCTGATTTGTCATCACTAGTCTAGGAAACTATATAGCTTTCAAAGCTCTAGGAAAAATTAGGTACACATTTGCACAGTATAAGGAAACAGTATTCTTGCATTCTTTTCATTAAGTTTATTTTAAATTAATCAAATATAACCTAATAGCAATCATATTCTATCATTCAATCTTACTGCATAATGGTTCTATTAATATAGTTATTAGTGTCATTTTATCTTTATTCCAGGTTATTTGAGACACTCCAGTCCCTGTTTTGGTCAATATTTGGGCTCATCAACTTATATGTGACCAATGTCAAAGCGCAGCACGAATTCACCGAGTTTGTTGGTGCCACCATGTTTGGGACATACAACGTCATCTCTCTGGTTGTCCTGCTTAACATGCTAATAGCTATGATGAATAATTCTTACCAGCTTATTGCTGTAAGTTGAATCACTCCCCTCCTAGAATGTGTTGTTAGCTATACTCCACCCTATTATAATTGGTAATACAATCTGTAACTGCTATGAATGAAACAAATCAGAATTATAAATGGTCAATGTGATGTTTATAAGCACTATTACCATACTTGGCTATATACTAATTTAAGTTTTCATATTACATGTGATTATACTACATCTAACCTGCAAGGCAATCATTGGCTATGGCAAGCAGTAGGAGAGGTATGGACTATGAACAGGCAACTCATCTCTTTATAATGCCCTTTGGGTTTTGCATTGTCTCTGACCATCTAACCTACAATCTTCATAAAAGCAAACTCATACCAGCTTTGCAAGGTACAAGTGCTAGCCCAGAGAGGAGTCTGAGTGAAAAAGCACAGGATTTTGTTTCTTAAAGCCCAGAAAAAAGTCACTGAGGAGTAACACTGAATGCCGCAGCAGAATATGCAGTACCATGTGTGTTTATTTGAAACTCTAGAGTGCAAACAGCCTAGCTTATTTATTCATTCACTCAATAAAATCTTATTAAGCTCTTACTCTGTTGCCAGTTATGGTCCTAGGAACTAGAAATATTGCAATGAATAAGAACAACAAAGTCCTTTATCCCTTTGAACTTGCGTACTAGTGATCTGTGTCTGTGGCCATTAGAAACAGTGACAGAACAAATCTGTATTGGAATATATATCTTAAGACTTTCATATGTATACTTTAGGTAAATAACATCTTATAAGAATAATTATAGGTTGCCTGTTTACTCCATAAATAACCACAATTATATTGCATCTTTGAATCTATTGCTAATTCTCTGGGATGTCATTATTGTTATTTTGAGAAACAGAACTCCTAATTTTAATTAAACTCTCTTTATGGAAGCAAGACACCTGTCACAGATGAAAAACTGCCTAAGACATTAAGAATAAATGACTTTTATTTATGGATTCCCAGACTGAAGTATTTCCACTGAATATACTTAGGCCCAGGGCTTCCCAGGTGGTGCAGTAGTAAAGAATTTGCCTGCCAATGGAGGAGATGCAGGAGAAGTGGGTTTGAACCCTGGGTTGGGAAGACCCCCTGGAGAAGGATATGGCAACTCCAGTATTCTTGCCTGGGAAATCCAATGGACAGAGAAGCCTGGAGGGCTCTGGTCATTGAGATCAAGGACAGTCGGACACAACTTGGTGACTAAACAACAACAAGGGGAAGATGAGTAGCAGAGGTGACTTTAGTGATCACTAGCCTGGAAATTTCCACCTTCAGTTTTTCTAATCACTAGCTGGTTTGATATTGTTATAGACCGTTTCAGAATCCCAAGCCTTGAACTAAGGAAGAGTCTGCTTTGTGACCGCAGTAACAGAACATAATGAGGTCAGGATGATCCTTATCTTGTGACTCCCTAGGAATGAGAAGGAGCAGAAGCTACTTACAGGCCAACATTTCACCCATGTGACTGCCTTTTTATGACCTGAAGCCAATTTTACTCAGTTCCGTTCTCCATGGCTACAGCGAACAGTATCTACGTCCCTTCATTAATGTAGAATCTATAAGCTTGTTTGGAAAGATAGGGAAGGAGATAGGAACAGGAGAGAAGAAACAAAGGGAGGGAAGCTACAGCTTCTGTGGATCTACCTATCCATTCATCCAATCAGACGTCTGCTAAGCAACAATGAAGACCATGCATTTTCTAGACATGGCGAAGCCCATTGAAAGCACGATCTGTCCAGTGTCTAGACTAAAATCCACATTATTCAGAGTAGAAATGTATGCAAATGATGTAGGCACTCATCAGCACACAGCAATTTAGGAATATTAGAATGAAGTATAGTCTAATTTTTCCTACTCTAAAGCTCGAGGGTTTTGCAAATAATATTGGCTTGGCCAAAAAGTTCATTCAGATTCTTCCACAGCCTCATGTGAGAAAACCCTAGCAAACTTTTTGGCCAACCCAATATTAATGGGTTAAGATGATCTATTTTGAATTTGTATGTATGCCCAGTTTCTGCCACCTCCTACTTTCCAGATTTTCTGCTTAAATAAGATTTGTGGCTAATTTAAGAGGAGACTGACTGCCCCATATCTAATTGCCAGAAATGTTCCTAAGTTTTTCCAGGCAATTAACAAAGTGGAATCATTAATAAACAATCAGGGGGAATGCCTCAGGTTTGTGGGTGGTCACTAGACATACTCTTATCTGGTACTGTTTGGTCAAGGTTATGTCAAGGTTTAGTACTGTGTCAAAGGCCTGTTGTACATTTGAGGAACTGCTGAGTTTATGCCTGTTGCCTAAAGGTGGACAAGATTTATTCAAATGGAAACATATCAAGTAAGACTTTTCCTGGAAATAACAGAAGTATGAGCCGTGGGCATCTACCTAGGCAAGGTGTCAAGGCCTTGGGAAGACATAAAGCCCTGCTTGAGGCTAGAATCTAATGAAACTGAGCTAATGTAAGCCTACAAGCATGAGAAATGAAGATTCATCTTCAGGTCATTCATCTCCAGGCTCTTTAACATGGAATTATTTTAGCTGTCTGTTTCCTGGAAGAGGGAAGGATGAAAAGTGACAAGAGAGTTGTGATTCCTTTTTAGGCTAAGCCATTGTCTAAAGTGTTTAGATGACTATCTCTGGGAGTCAGCCTTGTTTTTATAGGTAATTTAATTAACGTTCCAAGAGCCACTCCAAAGTCAGGCTACAGGCTCTCTGTAAGGTTTATCTCACCTTATTAAGAAACCTGTCAGCACTTGTCATTTTCTCCTGTTCAGGACCATGCGGATATAGAATGGAAATTTGCTAGAACAAAGCTTTGGATGAGTTATTTTGAAGAAGGAGGTACCCTTCCTACCCCCTTCAATGTCATCCCGAGCCCCAAGTCTCTCTGGTACCTGATCAAATGGATATGGACACACCTGTGCAAGAAAAAGATGAGAAGAAAGCCAGAAAGTTTTGGAACGATAGGGGTAAGACCACAGGCTGTTGGTATTACTGTTTTGTGTGTGTGTGCACTTGCGTATGTTTGCATTCTTTACTGAATATGTTTGCATTTTAGCCCTTTTTGTTCTCATTGGTTGCATTCAGTGAACATCTATTGCACAGTTATTGTGTCTAAGGGGCTTCCCTGGTGGCTCAGCAGTAAAGAATCTGCCTGCAATACAGGAGACACGGGGACACAAATTCAATCCCTGGGTCAGGGAAGATCCCCTAAAATGACAACCCACTCCAGTATTCTTGCCTGGGAAATCCCATGGACAGAGGAGCCTCGCAGGCTACAGTCCATGGGGTCACAAAGAGTTGGACATGACTGAGTGACTAAAAATAACAACATTATGTCTCAGAAACTACCTGATTAACTATGGTTCACTATGGTTTAACAAACCCATTTCCTCCACCAAGAGTGGTCACTGTTATTTTAATATGAACCACCTTGTACATAGGCTTCTCCTAGACCCAACAGTCAAGGTTTGGGAAACTAGCCCATTAATTTCTAGTTCTATTCAGAATTATAACCTCGGGTTACTTTCGGCATGACTGATTAATTGTTGTTTCTCTGAATTATAAGGGAATTGTCTGTTTTAGTCACCTCATATTCTCACTGCCTAACAGACACCCCTGCACAGACACAGAATGCTTGACAAAAAGTTCTCATTTCAGTGACTAAACAACTATTATAACTTAAAAATGCTGTGCCATATTCAAGCACAGTGATTTCAGAATCTATTCAATTGCTCAACATTTTGCTTCTACCCCCAGTTATATTCAATACCAGGAAGTTGTGTTTGAAAAAAATATTAGGACTATGTAGAACCGTGCCCCTGTTATACTGGAAGATTATAGTTCCCTAAGGATGTTTCTTTCATTTTGGAAAGTAAGCGCTCAAACAGCTCCAACAGAAAAGGCGTGGATTTAAACCTTTCCAACCAAACCGCTGACATCAGTCATTCTTCATTTCTTTCTCACTCAGTTCCCTCATTTTTAAAGTTCTCATAGTGATGTTTTAGAAATTGACACCGTAGCATTCAGCAGTCACTTGGGCCTTCTCAGAGAAATTGCCTTGGAAGTATTCTAATATGCCCTTCTGTTAGAATTATCAAGTGATGTCAGTTATTTAAAGAATTAACTCATTTTTAATTTTATTTAACTCAGTTTGTGACTGCTAGTTATGCCCTTCCTTGGTGATCCTTCTTACTAATGAACTTCATTGCCCACCAGGCATTGTTCTCAGCATAGAATGGGGCTTTCTCTCCTGAAAGTGGCATCGATTGTCCTGTCATCTCAGTAACAGTTCTAATTCTAAAGAGAAGTTGACAGGCAGGGAAGTAAAGCAAGCAGGTAGTTAGGAGAGGCAGTTATAGTCTTGCCTGGAAACGGTCACTCCATGAACTTGGAATTTGGGCATCTGTCTGATCTTGGAAATGGAAGTCAGATTATGATGAAGGCTTATCTTGCAGTCCTCATACTAATTTATAGATTTTACCACTGTTTAGAGAGAGCAAAATTATTTTATTCCAAGTGTTTAATTTTTCTCTTAAAAATAAGTTCAATTTATTGAAAAATATGGTTGTAAAGTAAATATAATGATTTGGATTTAACAAGCAATTACTGTACATTTGCCACATACCAGGAGATGAGTTAGGAATTAGAGGTGGGCAGAGGTATACGAAGCTATGGTTTCCATTCTTAAGGGCATCAATTTTAATGTGAGAGACACAATATGAGAATATCTTACTATAATACATATTACATGATGTATTTAACATGACCATGTAGTTATAGCCAAGATGCCATGAGAACAGCATGGAAAGTAATTCATGTTTTCCCTGAGAAAAACAGAAAAAGATTTCAGAGATGCCGAACTCTGGCTTCCTCCCTTCCATGTCAAAATATACTTGTCCTTTTTCTCATGCTATTCTTAAAATTGGTAAGAAATTGATTTAATCAACCCCTGAAAATATATTAATTATTCATTTCAGTTCAGTTCAGTCGTGTCCGCTCTTTGCGACCCCATGAATCACAGCACGCCAGGCCTCCCTGTCCATCACCAACTCCTGGAGTTTACTCAAACTCCTGTCCATCGAGTCAGTGATGCCATCCAGCCATCTCATCCTCTGTCGTCCCCTTCTCCTCCTGCTCCCAATCCCTCCCAACATCAGGGTCTTTTCCAGTGAGTCAACTCTTCACATGAGGTGGCCAAAGTATTGGAGTTTCAGCTTCAGCATCAGTCCTTCCAATGAACACCCAGGACTGATCTCCTTTAGGAGGGACTGGTTGAATCTCCTTGCAGTCCAAGGGACTCTCGGGAGTCTTCTCCAACACCACACTTCAAAAGCATCAATTTTTCAGCACTCAGCTTTCTTCACAGTCCAACTCTCACATCCATACATGACCCCTGGAAAAACCACAGCCTTGACTAGACGTACCTTTGTTGGAAATGTAATGTCTCTGCTTTTTAATATGCTATATTAATTATTAGTACTATCTTATTATGCTTTCTCTCATAGGAGTATTTCAACTGAAGAAGACTTTCTGGGACTCAAAATAAAAGCCATACACAAAAGAAATTTGTCTTTAATATTTTAACTTTAGACTATAGCAGAAGGAATCTTGGGTTTTAAGATGCCATGAAACTTGCAACAAAACACAGGGCCTTGCTCTAATATTTTAAGAGATCCATCTGTGCAGCCACCAAAATAATGGAGGACCACTCTAAGAATCTGACTTCCAGCTCTCTCTCCCGTCCCCCAGAATCCTCCCACTGTTGACATATTTTTAGGACTACATCACGATCATTTCTTAGATGCAAAGAGGAGCTTAACATTGACTTGGGCTTTCCTATGAAAGCAATAATTCAAAAGGTAAATGGCATAAGTTAAAGAACGTTCTCTATACATTCCTGGTCAGAAAAGTTCATTTCTATTTCTGTCTCTATCTCTAAATTTGAATATTTTGATCCAAGCTGATGCACAGCAAAGTAATTCACAATTAATTGTGACCTCAAATCATTCCTTTTTCCCTAGCCATGTAAAGTTTCCTAACTTTTGGGAATTTATGACAAGACTACATCCATATTGTGAGTTGTCTCTCTTTTCTCCATTCTCATCCTGTGCTTTGGGAATTTATGATAAGACTACATCCATATTGTGAGTTGTCTCTCTTTTCTCCATTCTCATCCTGTTCTCAATCCTGCCTCTTCTCTTGTAAGCTGAGGCTTTGGACAAGCACCAACCTAATCAAACTCAATGCTATACATTTACTCTTCATCTAGACTGCACTTCCAGAATGAGAAGGGCATATCTTGGTTTTCGTACTCTTAGTTGAGTTTTATACATTTAGGTATTAAAGGAAAGTGAAGTCGCTCAGTCATGTCCAACTCTCTGAGACCCCGTGTACTGTAGCCCACCAGGCTTCTCTGTCCATGGGATTCTCCAAGCAAGAATACCGGAGTGGGTTGCTATTTCCTTCTCCAGGGGATCTTCCCAACCCAGGGATCGAACCCAGGTCTCCCACATTGCAGGCAGACGCTTTATCCTCTGAGCCACCAGGGAAGCCCCAATTAAATGGAAATAAATCATATGTATTATTTGTAAAGAAAAGTATAAGATAAAAAGGAAATTAATAAAGTTATGACATTAATGGAAGAGTTAATGGTAAAGGGTCCACCTGCAGTGCAGGAGACTTGGGTTTCATCCCTGGGTCAGGAAGATCCCCTGGAGAAGGAAATGGCAACCCACTCCAGTACTCTTGCCTGGAAAATCCCATGGACAGAGGAGCCTGGCAGGCTACAGTCCATGGGGTCACAGAGTCAGAAGTGACTGAGCACAGCACAGAGCTAAATAAGAAAGTAATTGCAAAAGGAAATGCTGTGAATTCATTTCAGTTTGGTTAATCCACCTGATAGTCCATTGTGTAGACAGAAGAAGATGAGGAGATAAGACACATCCATTAACTAAAAGGTGACTTTGAAGTACTGTTGGCAGTCACTTTGTATAACAAAGGCACAGCTTAGAAGAAATGTCAAATGCTTGACATTTCAGAGGGACCTTAGAAATCAATTAGCTCAACTGTTTCCTTTAAGAAAAAAGAGCTCTTTTACCTTGGGCAGTGTTTTAGGTGAGAGAGCTGGGAGAAAAACTGGGTCTTAGTATCTCTGTCCCATAAGCTTTCCATCACCTTCTCTTGCTTTCCTGGGAACTCTGATGACCTTGCACAACACCTTCCATGCATGTCCATCTTTTGATTTCTTTCAACAGCTTTTGCCGATCCCACCACTGTTTGTCTTTTAGATTCCCCCCTCCCAAAGCCCTTGGTTAACAGGCTGGACCATCTTTCGCTCTTATTTCAACTTGCTTCACATTTTTGAAGCAGAATTTTGAAGCTGTTTGGGTGGTAGAGTTTATACATTCTCAGAGGCATTTTCTCTAAACCGTCCCACTTGTGAGTTTCATACTCTTGTAACCAGCAGCCACCTGAATGTCACCCTGTTGCTCCCTCCCTTCAGGCATGAAGCCCCTGCATGCTCTGACGGTTACTGATTGGCCATGGTCTGGGAGTCCATCATTGGTGATCTTATCTTGCAATTTATGGCCTCTGGGTAATGCTGATATTACAACTAGCCCTGAAAACACATTAACTATTTTTTATCTTTGGACTTCCTTTTATGGGTGACTGGGAGTTCCAGGTAAATTAGCCTTTCATTTGGAATGCTTTATGGGAGAAAGCAGAAATGAAGCAGAAATGTTTCATTGAGCAACACTTGAATTGTGGGAAGCAAGCCCAGGAAGGAGAGATGCCTTGTTTCATGAAACAATCATGAAAGTCCCACCAAGGAGGCAGCCTACTGAAAGTATAATCGTAAACTAAGCAACATTTTATAGCTTCTGGCTTTATAGTATAGGTTTTTCTCTTACTAGTCGAATTTTAACACATTTTATCAGCAAATACCCTTCTCGGTGTTAAAACACTGGTTCTCAAACTTTAGTGTGTCCTAGAATCATCAGAAACTTCCATTTTAACAAGCACTTCCAGCTTGTAACTTTAATTAGAAATTCCTGTTTAAAAAAGCACTGGCATCTAGCTCAGTTTTTTAAACTAAAAGCCATTGTTTGCATTGGTTGTCCAAGAGGTCTAGATCACTTAATTCAAGCAAAAAGATATTAGAGCAATAAGACTTCTCCAGGGTTTAATTAATATGAAACATTTTTCATGCTATAGACCAGGTTTCCAAATGGAATGCTTAAGTTAATGGGCAATGTATTGAACCAAAAAAATACTAGGTCTTTTAACCAAATCATTAAAAAATGATCTTAACCTCTTTAGTTCTGTGTTTTCTACTTTCTCGTTTTCTCTGGAGCAGGTAGGGAGAAGAACGTGAAACACCATCTCTGTTAGGGTCACTTAGCATCACTCAGCTCTGGGACTGCAGATGGTTTACTCATGCCTGACCAGTTGCCACAGAAATACATGCAGTTAAATCACTGCATGGGAATCTGGAGAAGTGACTACATTAATACACGTATATTTACTAAAGGAAAAAGGCTAATAGCACTTGCCTTTCAGAACTCATATTTTTTTTTAATAAGAATCATTAATATGTATTTTCCCTTAATCTTCATGACTTGCTGTATGCCTGCCAACAAATCTTACAGATATGACTGTATTCACCCGTGGGTACCTGTCAATTCCTAATTTACTGTGGTAAGATTTGCCGACAGGACATTTTAATTAAATGTTCTTTCCCAAGTGGGAATCTAGAGGACTGAATTTCTTCTCAGTATTTCAAGAGTGAGATCCTGAATACTTGCTGTGACAAGGCAACCTTCAGCACTTTTTATCACTTGTTTTTATATGCTTAGAAAGTGTGTTTATGGAGAACAATATATAGACCCATCAGTAAATGAACCACGCTGCCATCTCTACAGAGAGATCACAGCCTGCAGTGATTCCTTGCTTTTTCACTTGTAGTTGTTGTTTTCTTGTTTTTGTTTTTTTTTTTTAAATAAGAGTACAGACAGTTGCCCTCTTTGGGGATTCACTGAGCAAAACAGAGAATAAAAGTCATAAGTCATGGGCTTAAAATCAGTGATAGAGCCAAACCAGAGTGGGAACGAGAGAAAACAGCGCTGACAACGGACTGTAGGGAACCGAGCTTGGTGAAGCGAGCCTGACGTTCCACTGAGTGGACCCAGAGAGGAGGAGAGATAAAGAGTGAGAAAATGTCACCAGGAATTCCCTCGAGCCCTTTCTTTCAGAGCTGCAAAATTCTGCTTGCTGTAAAGCAACCTGACACTTCTGTTGAAATCGGAGTTATCTCTGGACAGCAAACGTTTTTTCTCACTAGCTGGTCCTTTGCTTTATCGTTATCTCTGTGATCCAAATACTGCCATTGCCTTGTCCTAACAAATCAGGAGGAACTTGCAAAGGAAGAGGTCTGCCAAGGTGGCAGCTGGCGTGTCCTGGGCATTTGCATAGAAAGCCATCCTGCCAAGGAACATTCTCTACACCTTGCCAGACTTTGGGTAGAATTCACCAAGAAAACTCCCATCTTAAAGTGCACATCTCCCTCCAAAATATTTTTTCTAGAATCCAGTCAAGGAAGGAAGGGTCCTGATCCATCATATGTTCCACTTTTCTTATCTTCAATGTAACAAATCAACTTATTTTAGGAAAAGCTGCCAAATGCAACTCCACAGATTTTTCACTGTTGTTTTAGTTGTGTCCGACTCTTTTGCGACCCTACAGACTGTAGCCCACCAGGCTCTTCTGTCCATGAGATTTCCCAGGCAAGAATACTGGAGTGGGTTGCCATTTCCTTCTCCAGGGGATCTTCCCGACCCAGGGATGAAACCCATGTCTCCCCAGTCTCTTGCATTGCAGGCAGATTCTTTACCACTGAAATTTCTCAGTAACATGGTAAACATGAACTCATTCACAGAAAATTTCTTTTTTCCTAACAGGTCTACCATGCTGTCATTCTACCTAGTTCATTAGTTTTCTTTTATAAAAAATAGAGAACCATTAGTCATTGCAGATCACTTTATCAAAGTTTAACATGACTAACTTGAAAAAAGTTCACTGCCTCTTAGGTGCTTAGGTACTTTTTAAATGAAATGTCCTTTGTTATACTGCTTTTATAGACGCAAATTGGTCCCTTCTATTCTTCGTCACTTCCAGCGATAATAGAGTCAATCCTTTTGAAGTTCAGCTGAACTTTACCCAACAAAGAGGTTGCAACAATGGTATTATTGGTGGCAGCTCTATTTTATAAACATCTAATGGTGTCACCAGTTTCCAAAAAGTATCGTTACATTTGTGGCAAGGAATGCCTACATTATGGTTGAAGTCTTTGTGTCTTTGAAACTAAGATATTTGGAACTCCTAACGCCATAATAGTAATGGTCAATAAGTATTGGTGAATTCATTGCATTCATTTTGTTTTCAGTGTTCAGAAGATGGTTAACTGCATCCATTCCTATCTTCCTAGGTTACTGAAGTTCAGTTGGCTGATATAATCTCACAAGACTAAAGAATGTTTTATAGTATGACCATCTAGGTGTGGAAACAGATTGGTTAGCAAAAACAATTAACTGTAAACTTGGGCTATGATATTGAATAACTCCTGATAGTTATCACAGTAAAATTTTTTATATTCTTTCTTTCTGCCAGACTATTTTGCTTAAAATTCAAAAAATATTTTTTTTCCAGAAAAATAAAGCTGGTGTTTAAATGATAATTCCAGCTTTATTTTTCTGGAAAAAATATTTGTATTTGTATTAAAATTTCAAATTTCATATATGAGTAAGTTCCTACAGAAGGGAAGACAGTTTGTGCTCTTTTTAATACTAAATAAAGTGAAAAGTGAAAGTTACTCAGTGGTGTTTGACTCTTTGCGACCCCATGGACTGTAGCCTACCAGGCTCCTCTATCCATGAAATCCTCCAGGCCAGAATACTGCAGTGGGTAGCCTTTCCCTTCTCCAGGGGATCTTCCCAACCCAGGGACTCGAACCCAGGTCTCTCGCATTGCAGGTGGATTCTTTACCATCTGAGCCACCAGGGAAGCCCATGCATCATGATAGTTTTCACTTATTACTCAGAATTTCCTGATTCTGTCATCAGTTTTAGTTTTACTTTGAGAAAATTTAAAGTTAAATCATGACTTCAAACTGCTTTCTGACTATTTTAATTGGCTTTTTAAAGACTAAACTAGCAAAATGTTATAGAGCCCCAAGATAATAAAAATTGAGTCTACTAAATTCTGTATTAAATTCAGAGTGTCTATTTACTTAAATCATAGAATATGATCTCCTATACAATGTTTACAATGAGAGTGCTAAAGAAGTTAGTGTACAGCTGCATTCACACTCAAAGTATTTGTGTTCACTTAAAGTCAAGGAGATCTGAAAGGCATGTTTCCTCCCAGAAGCGCTTTTTCCCTCAGATTTCAGCTGATCTGTGTCTCAACAGGAGTCACATACTCCATCTTGTGGCCCATTCATAAAGTTCCCACATTTTTTTTTTTGAAGATGTTCTAATTTTGTATGAAGTTTCAAATTTCCCAGTCCTATAATTAATACCATAATCATTTGAAAATCTGTTTCCTAAGAGTCATGTAAAATTGAATGGTTTTCCAATCATTAGTGGCCTTTACAAAGTGAAGCATTGTCTCATCTGTTTCTGAAAGTCACTAATAGACATGAAACACAAATCCATTCTAATGGCCGATGAAAATGCCAACTTCCCCTATGTGCCTTAAAGAGAGAAAAAGAGCTTCTTTTAAATTGTCTGATTCTTTTTCTAGTATCATTTCACAGTGATGTGTGCATAACTTTTCTCAAATTTCCATTTTATCAGCCTCTGATTAAGTATTTACTAGGGAACAAGATCAAAAGACTTATTTAAACCCAAGATACACTATTTCTTTTGTTTTCTCACAGTTTATCAAATTTATTTCTTTGTAGCAGAAGTATACTTGTTTTAGATTACTTTGGCTAATTTTCTTCCTTAAGAATCCATGCTGATATTTGACACGCATAAAATTAGGATTGTATTAGTTTTTTTCTAGTATCTTTAGAATACAAGTGAAACCTGCAAATATATACTTTATCATTTATTATTTAACTCAATTTACAATAGACTTTTTTTAGTCATTAAACATCTTTCTTTCTCTGTTTTGTACTCCATAATCATTGCTCCATGCTAACCCAAGCTCTGCTCCCAAAACATTCTGATTCCTTCAGAATGATAGCTGGGACTTACATTTATTTTAAAAAAATTAATGAACCCTATCTTTGAGCAGAATCTTTTATTTTGGTAAATTGAACCATCTAATTCAAACAGCAATTACCTCTTAATGTATACCTGCTTGAAATTAAGTGTTGGGGAGTTCATGGTCTAACAGTGTTTCTGATTACACGTTGTATATCATGGTTAAATTCTTAATGTGACTATGTTGATATTTATGAAGACCTTCAAATTGTTATAACACTACCTTTTCAGCCTATCAAATTTTAATTATTTGAAATTTAATTTGTGTTTGATACCTCCCATCTGTGTCTCTTAGCATCTTTTCAAATGATTTGGAGTACACACCAACTATGATGACCTAATTCTTCATAATTTTATATTACAAGAACAATCTTGCCATCATTGTTTAATTATTCTATATATTAAGTGCCACTGGAATTATAACCTTGCACTTTGCTATTCTGGTTCATTCATTCTTTTGATTCGAGTAAGGCTATCTCTCTAGCTGTTGTCCCTTGTCCAGTAAAATGCCCACTTTGCAGAAATGAGGGGAATGATATTCTTGATTTAAAGAACAAGGAGTTACTTACAGATGGTAAAATATGACTGTCACTGAAAGGTAACTGTCCCCTTCTTTTTCAGAGGCGAGCTGCTGATAATTTGAGAAGACATCACCAATATCAAGTAAGTTATTTTTATATCTTGAAACTTACACTAAAATAAAGCACAATCCCTTCTTTTGAACTGACTCTAGAGAGATCATATTTATACACTGAAGAGCAATTCTCTCATTTTCTAATGCCTCAGGAAGTTATGCGGAACCTGGTAAAGCGATACGTGGCCGCAATGATTAGAGATGCCAAAACTGAGGAAGGTCTGACAGAGGAGAACTTTAAGGTAACCACTTTGATCTTTGTCACCAAGAGGCGGATTCTACAGAGTGTGGAAGCAGAGCAGCCCATCTTAGCTCAGAGCTGGAAATGGGGGCCATGTGTTCCGAGCAGGCCTTTCTGTCTTCTTTTTTTTTTTTTTAATTCAAGCCCTACAGAATTATTTTTTTTTTAAGGGTAAAATTTCTTTTCAAAATACACTGCACTCAAACAGACTTAATCTGAAAGATCGAGGAGACTTATTTGGACAGAGAAAATCCTAGTGCCTTGTGGCATTCTGATTGCTGATCTCAGCCACAGGCTTTTTGAAATTTTGATTTGATTTCTAAACCCGAAACATTTAGTAACCAATGGTCTGAACACAACAAAAACCTTCTTTGTGTTCTGCACAGCTTTGGTAGAGAAAAATTTAAGGTTTGAACTTTATTGGAGCTTACAAATGTAGTTTTTCTCCCTGAGTTGTTGTTTAATTCTATCATAGTAAAAAAGGTAAAATATATGAAATACATATTTCTTATCTCATGGTATAAAATGCCTTTGTTAGATTCATGGGTTATTAGGAAGTCTCCAGACAAGAATGCTAGAGTGGGTAATCATTCCCTTCTCCAGGGGATCTTCCAGACCCAGGGAGAGAACCTGGGTCTCCTGCATTGCAGGCAAATTCTTTACTGTCTGAGCCACCAAGAAGCTCCGGAGATTTTGGACAACAGACTAAAAGTCAGTAAGATCTTATGGGCCAAAACAAAAGAAACATATTAAAAACCCTATGGGAGACCACTGACAAAAACAGCAGGCTTGACAGGGAATAAATATAAGCAGCCACTTAGGTAAGAAGAGAGAGAAATTACAAAACAAAGCAGAGGTTAAAAGTTGACTAGGATCCAGAATGTTCTTTGTAGCCACAACATCCAAATTTTGGAGTTAAATGATTCCTGACACTTAGGGTGATGGGTTGGAGGCAGGAGGCCACCCCAAAGCCCACCAGCAGGTTAGGACTGAGAATTCAGTTCTCCAAAAGGGTGAAGGGATGAATCTAGGAAACGTTGTCTATTCATCAATTCCCAAGATTTAGTGGCTGACCCAGATGTTGAGAGAAAATCAACTCCAGAGTAATAAATGATTGAAAATAACTGCCAACTCTTGGAAGGGTAGACTCCACTTTAATTATTTCGTTTTAGATATCCCTTTGGACACCAAAATGTTCCAATATTAAAAATCTCGAAAAAACAAACAAACCCCAACATCCCCGAGAGAATGTGAGATGACTTGAAAGCAGATGCATATTTGGAGAGAAAGTATTTCAAACCGTAGTCCCAAAGAAACCCAACATCCCCCACTACAGAGTGGTGGGAAAGAAAACTCTTACTGTTTCTTTTACATCAACCTTAGGAAGTCTCCTTTCTATAGAACTGTGATAGGAAAATTAGAAGACATCAAATAGATACGAATGCACTGCAGACAACGGACCATCCTGAATGGAACCACAGCCGAGTGGACTCCTAGCTCTCAGAAATGAGTGAAGACGTGTCAGATCCATATATGAGATGAGCAAATAATAGCTTCCTAACGTTTATTTGTTTAGGTCATGAACTAATTTCATCATTTCCCTTTTCACTTAGGAACTCAAGCAAGACATTTCTAGCTTCCGCTTTGAAGTCCTGGGGTTATTAAGAGGAAGCAAACTCTCTACGGTCCAGTCTGCTCAGAGCACGAAGGAGTCTTCTAACTCCGCAGACTCGGATGAAAAGAGTGATAACGAGGGTAGCAGCAAGGACAGGAAAAAGAACTTCAGTCTCTTCGACCTGACCACCCTCATTCACCCGCGATCAGCGGCAATTGCCGCCGAAAGACACACCATCAGCAACGGCTCCGCACTGGTGCTGCAGGAGCCCCCGAGGGAGAAGCAGAGAAAAGTGAATTTTGTGACCGATATCAGACACTTTGGGTTGTTTCACAGACGATCGAAACAACACGCCGCCGCCGAGCAAAACGCAAACCAGATCTTCTCCGTGTCAGAAGGCGTGGCCCGCCAACAAGCTGAAGGACCCCTGGAAAGGAGCATCCAGCTGGAGTCCCGAGCTTTAGCTTCGCGGGGTGACTTGAACATCCCGGGGCTCAGCGAACAGTGTATATTGGTAGATCATCGAGAAAGAAATACAGACTCCCTGGGTGTACAGGTGAGCAAGAGAGTGTGTTCATTCAAGTCAGAGAAGGTGGTGGTGGAGGACACGGTTCCCATCATACCAAAGGAGAAGAAACACGCGAAAGAGGAGGACTCGAGTGTAGACTATGATGCAAACCTCACAGACACCGTCACCCACGAAGACTATGTGACCACAAGGTTGTGATACTTGACCGGAGAAAGCGGTTCTCCTCCGTAACACATTTTCCATAGTGAGCTGGGTGGTGGGGGGAGATGTTTATCAGTGAATTAGCCAATGCTAACTTACACTTTACAGCATTTATCAACTGGGGCATATTAACCGTGTCATGTTTAAATAAGGCAAAGGCTATCCCAAACCCTTGTTTTGTAGCCCGCTTTTGCTTTCACAATTTGTTTTACATTTTTTTTGTTGTTGTTGTTAATAAATAAATGCACCTTGTATTCTTGTACTGTTGCGATAACCCACAGGACATTTTTAGCTCTTTCTCAATTTAAACAAAAGCAACTTACTACATGTGGTAGTTGACTCCTATAATAGGATATTTTTATATGCAAAAAAATGTAGCTGAAATAGTAGAGCTTTTCATAATTTTTTAGGGTCTCTAGAAATGGTTACTCATCAAGGACTTTTCACTGAGCCAGAGAGTTTGGCTTTAAAACACAAATATTATCCTATTATTTCTTAAGAACATGTAAATACCATGCATAATTTAAGAAAACAAGTCTTCTTCTCATGGAATCAAGATCAAACTCTTAAAATGAAAGTCAGGTATATGTTCTAGTTTTAGGGTGTCCAGTGTTTTCTCTCAGTAAGTAAATGAAATGTTTGTCCTTAATACATGTTGATGATTTTTAATGTTTTGTCAGAAAATAATTTTCAAGTTTGTTTTTTAATGACCTTTTTCAGACTCACCTGCAAATTATATAAATACGAGGCTTTGTGAATTTCAAAAATGTGGCAAAAGAGCTCAGTGCTAGAAAAGAATAATAATAAAGTACAACACCTTAAACAAAGCAAGATGATTGCAGGTTCATAACATCCAGATGAAAATGAATTCATTCTAATAATCTAAACCTAAGCAAAGTTACATCCTATTTTTAATTAGTGCAACATTGCTATAATTCAAAAGAGGTACAAAAACCTAGTAGTTTCCTCTTCTTTCCCCCAGTGACTAGTAGTTCTTTACAATAAAAATCACCCTAAAATCACTATTAATTTTAGCAGTAGGAATAGATATATAGTTTTCCCTACAGGGATAAATCTTAATTAGGTATTTCTTCTGTTGTTTCCAAGGTAATTTAGCTTATATTATCCTCATTTACTGAGTTATTTAAAAAGAAGTGTTTTTACCTGATATCAAAAAAGATGCTGGCAACTTCTTAAAGTTTAAATTATATAACTTGTGTCTATCTAAGCCACCATGGAAATAGTTGTTTCCTCACCACATGCTATTAGCATTTATTATTATTATTAGCGTTATTATTATATTATCAACAGAAACATACTGAGTTTGTTTCATCAAAAATTACCTCCATGAACTAGATCAGTCATATATGATTTAGCATTGACCAAAAGCTGGTGGCTCAGATGATAAAGGATATGCCTGCAATGCGGGAAACCTGGGTTCGATCCCTGGGTCAGGAAGATCCTCAGGAGAAGGGAATGGCAACCCATTTCAGTATTCTTGCCTGGAGAATTCCATGGATAAAGGAGCTTGGCTACAGTCCATGAGGCTGCAAAGAATCGGACATGACTGAGCGATTAGCACACACACATAAAAACTTCATAGTATGACAAAACCCAGTTTCTGATCACTGTACATCAAAAATAAGAACTAACAGCAATAGCCACGTCAGCCACTGTTTTGTGTGCTATGCGTGTGTTAAAAATACATGACACATGACATGACAACCCCTGAAATAGATGCTATTCTGATCCCCACTTCTTTAGATGAGGAAATTGAGGCAGGTACTAAGTTGAAGTTCACAGGCAGAAATGAAGCTCTGAGGAGTCCTTGAAGGTCATGCCCTTAACTGTTTTACCACACTGCCTCTCAGAACACTAATGAAGACCAAGCAAAATGATGTTCACACATGGGGTTTACTGTGGCTGCTTCTGAAATGCTGAAGTTTGAGAGCGAATGAGCTGGATAAACTCCATAAATGTGTGTCCCTTTTGTGAAGCAAAAGGAAGGAGCAAATTTAAAGATGAAATGGATTTGACTCTGACAATTACATGATGGAAGCTAGTAGATTTTTCAAAAAGTGGACTTCTTAGGGGATGTCCGAATTCAACCTGAAATATTAGATTTTAGTTTATAGGAAAGCAAGAGGCACTGAGATGCTGAACATTTCTAAATCTGGATTTCGTCTGAGGGATTGAGGAATGGGTCAGGGAGCTTTAGAGTAACCCAATAAGACTATTGAATGTTCTGACTACTTCAACAACACCTTTAGCTCAAGTAGTTTAGAACTCAGAATAAGCCCTGGGAGATAATGGAATACTACATATAGTAGTAGGGGAATTGTAATACTAGTCTCTATACTTGTGATTTTTTCAGTGATTCCTTTTTTGCTCTCTCTGTTGTGTGTGTGTGGTTTTCCCTTGACCATTAAGATGATATATGTATATATGTATATATCACTATGATACATTCTTCACCAGAAATTTAAGTTCAAATTTCCTCTGTTCCTTCTAGTAACACCACCAGTAATAAAAGCAACCAAAAAATTTTTCCCAATAGCTTATTTATATCAGAGGTTAGAGTGCTGATGTTTTACATGTGAACATGGTGATAACAGGACTTTTGCAGCACATAACATCTTGCTTTTCACTGTTCCAAAAATGATGGTTTCTAACAACTCCCAGATGTCACTGACAGAGGTATTTATGGGTTTAAACAAAATACTGGATATTGCTTGTACTAGCTATCCTAGAATTGGAGATTATTCTAAATATGTAGCAATATTAGGTGGCATTAATGAAGAGGAACAGTAGGGAAAGAATAAGAAATGATAAAAGTAGGATTGCAAAATAAAGGGATAATGTATTTTTGAGGTTTTATTAAGTGAGTAATTTGAGGTTTCTTTTGATTTCTATTCATATTTCTATCGACAAATTTCTAAACACCAGAGAGAGGTTTGACATCACACTTTAATTTGTGTAAAACAATGTTTCTTGTATTTCATGCCCTCTGGATCTTCTTATTGCTCATCTTTATTTATTTACTTATTTATTGGTAGGGCTGGGTGAAAGAGGATCTACAAAATTCAATAGAACTTTGGTAGAATTAGGTTCAATTCATAAGACTTCATTTACCATAGATATGTTTGTAAAAAACCCCTTACAAGAAAGAATACTATAAAGATGTACCTCACTGTTTGTGATAAATGTATTGCTGAAAATATTTGTGTAAATAAATCTATATTAACTTTGGTAGGGAATTGACTATAGAAAAAAAGAGATAATGGTGGTGAATTACTTTGTAAAATGATGAATTATTTTTCAAAGTGATAATCCTCCCCAAAATGTAGGTTGGATATTTGTATATCAAAATTTCTTACATTAGATATTTTACTTATGGGCTGGCAATTAAAATACTGCAAAAGCATATTCATTTTCTTGCCTTGACCTAGATAGCAACTCAACACACTTCAAACAATGAAATTTCTTGGATAACTGTGGGATTGCAAAGAAAAATCTGATGAAGAGTTAAGGGTGGTAAACTTATGATATTATTCTGAAAGAAGCAGTCAAATTTTCAGTTAATGTGGAAGGAATATAGATAACCTAAAATATAGGTAACCTAAAAATGTACTCTTCTACTATTCAATAATCCTTAATAATTCTGTAAATTAATTGAGTGATTGTGCAGTCTCAAGACCGTTGAAGACTAGACATCAAGCACTGAAATCTCTTCATTCTCAGTTATTTGTGCATTGTGTCTGCAGCAGAATCTTCTACATTTTAGACACCTTCCAGTTTTAATAGTTTAGGTAGTAACCCAAAAGCTCAACGGAGCGAAAACCACCCATGTATCTTTATAAACATGTTCAAAATGATTCAGATTTTTTAAAAGCCTAATTTACTTGTATATTTCACTACTTTGAAAAAAATTTTTTCAGTTTAGCTTTATTGTGTTTTTTTCTTATAATCTCCAAAATTCAGAACTTCTAGTAACTTTGGAATTTAGAAATTTAATATAGCTGTCAGTCTCCTTAAACTGAACTCCAAAAAAATGTTATTCTAATTATTTTACAATATGTTACAATGTATTTTGTTTATATAGCTTATATAGTTTAAAAAAATTGAAAACGGTGTTAAATAGTATCTCGATATGTAACTGGAGAAACTTGAGACATTTATGGCAATTTTCCAAATTTACTAAGTTACTCAATGGCTGAGTTGGAACTTCAGGTAAAAACCCTGCATCTAGACATTCTGAGAAGACATCAAGTCATAAATGTATGAATGAATCTTTATTTTTGTGGAATTTGGTTTTCTTTGCCCCCTCCTCAGTAGAAAATATTTACAGTTCTTCAAATTTTCTATGACTAAAATTTTGAATTAATATATTACACTTTTATTCCTACAGAATTGTAGTCACAGTTTTTTTTAAAAAAACTTATTTCCTACTGTTTTCTAAAAATACACTGTTCAGTACTTTGACTTCAACCTGTAGATTATGTGACAATTCTATATGCACACTGGTAATATTAATAATAAAATGTAATAACTAATATTATACCTTCTTAATTGAAAAATGATGGAGCTGGGAAACATGAAGGGGAACCAAGATCAAGACCATGGGAACCAGGGCTAGACATGACCATGAATTCACTGAGTCGACAAAATAATGAAGTTGTCACTTCAATGCCAGTAAAATTCACCAGCTAAAAAACCATTAGTTTCCATTAGAGCTGGCCTGTCCAATACGGTAGTGACTAGCCACCTATGGTTACTAAGTACTTGAAATGTGGCTATAGGTGTAAAACACATACCAGATTTCAAAGACTTAGTATGAAAATAATGCAAAAGATTAATATTTGTATTGGTTACATGTTGAAATAATATTTTGGATGCATTGAGTTAAAATGTATTAATGAAGTTAGTTTTAATTTTATGTTTTTAATGGAGCTACCAGAAGATTTAAAAATACCTGTGTCTCGCATTTGTAATTTGTAGTACAGATCTTTTGGACAGTAGCGCTATTTGATTCACTCAATTCGTGTGTTTTCCTCATTTGAATTTCATGGGTAAAGTTTATGTATTTGACTACTCAGAAATTTTGATATGGCTGGACTAAAGTCTGTCATGCCTTCTTGATTCCCAGTATCTTAATTGGAATCACTGCTAATTACTTGTTCTTTATGTGTTTTCCCTTGCTGTTGCAAAGATATTAACATACAAATATGTATAGATTGTGTTTTTTAATTGGTTTTCTCAAGAATGGGATTATACTATACCTATAGCTTAGTGACTTTGTTTTTCAACAAACGGTATCGTGGACACCTTTTCTCCAGCCATTTAATATAACAGAGTTATTTGAATCCATTCAAAGAAAGCCCCTCACTGGTCGCTTTACCTACTGAAATACATTCATAGGCTATTCAAAAGGCTGTTTAGAAGAGCTTCTTATTGGGTCAAATGTGAAATTTTGAGGCATACTTGAGAGACGAGGACGATGGGTTTTGAAAAGCAAGCATGCTCATTTCTTTCCTCTATTCACAGTCTGGCAGAGCTGTCTCCCTGGGTTTAAGTGTGGATACCACAGCTAGACCTTCATAAAGTGGCCCCACTTGATGGTACCAGCATCATTTCTCAGCATCATTCTTTCCTACTCCCTAAACTTCAGCCATCCTGAACTTCGTTTCATTCTTTAAGACTTAATATCTCTCTCTCTCCAACATTTCCAAATACTGTTTTTCCAGGTTTGGATAATAATTGGACTAAAAACATTATTACTTTAAATAATTTTCTTTAACTTAGGATTTCAAATAATTCTATCATTTTTATGGTTTCCTTTAGCTCTAATTGTTTTATCAAATGTCTTTTTCCTTAAAGGTGATCTTTTTCCTGAGTCTGCAGATAATAATTCAGCTTCTCCACTCTGGGACTAAGAGTTTATCTGCACTGACTTCCTTTCAGGCCATCAACTAATTTAGAGAGGTTTAATTTGCTCCCAGGAAATAACTCACAGAATTGCTTCACCATTCACAATACAAACTGTCCTGTGGCTTGGAAGAAGGCAAGATGTTGGTGTTTTTTCATAGCCACTGTGAAGTGACCACAAGTTGCATATTTCACTCATTCAGACTTCATCTGCTGATATTTGACGTTTCTGGATGAAAATGTTACTATCAGTCCCTAAAATATCAAATAATGCTAAATCTTCTTCTTAAAGTTCTAATTACCAAATAAATAGGAAAGTGGAAATGTGGAAAAAAATAAAGACACCATAAAATGTTCAGTGAATAGTTATTTCTTCTTCATTAAAAATGGTTATTTTTAATTAAACTTAAAAATATTTTAGATCATTATTGATTCATATGCAGTTGTAAGAAATATTAATAATACAGAGAAATTTCATGTACAAATTATCCATTTTCCTTTCAACAGAAACTTCTTTCAAATCTGTAGTATAATACTGCATAATATTGACATAGATATAACGCATCAGTCTTGCTCAGATTTTTGCAGTTGTACTTGTGCAGGTGGACTTGTGTGTGCACTTAGTTTTGTACAGTTTTATCTCATGTATGTTTCTGTAGACACAGCCGTGGTCAAGATAAAAAACATTTTCATAGCTACAAGAATATCTGGTATCGCCTGTTGTTTAACCACATCCACATTCTAACTCCTCTTAATTCCAAATCCTGACAGTCTAACTTCTTCTCCATTTTTATAATTGTGTCATTTCAAGATTGTTATATATGTGGAATCATATGACATGCAACTTTTGGGGATTAGTGTATTTCACTCAACATAATTCTCTGAAGATTCATTCAAGTCGTTACACTATTAGTAATTTGCTCCTTTTTTATTGCTGAGTCTTATTCCATGATGTGGATGTACCACAATTTGTTTAGCATTTCATCCACTGAAGGGCATCTGGGCTGTTTCTAGTTTTTTTCTATTACAAATAAAAAGTTGCAATGAACATTCATGAACAGATTTTGGTGTGACCAGGACTGTGACTGCTGAGTAGCATGGTGGTTGCATGCTTAGTATATAAGAAACAGTCAACCTGTATCTTTGTTTGGCCATACCATTTACATACTCACCAGCAATGTAGGAGTGAGTCAGTTTTTCCACATTTTTGCTAGTATTTGGTGTTTTCACCATTTTTTATTTTATGCATTGTGACAGTTGTGCTATGACATCTCATTGTGGTTTTAATTTGCACTCCCCTGATGACCAATGTGTTGAACAACTTTCCTTGTGATTATCTGCCATGTGTATGTCATCTTGGTGAAGCTTCTATATGTTTTTGCTATGTTTTCTAATGAAATTTTATGTGCTTTTTTTTTTATTAGTGCTGATGTTTTTCAGAGTTCTTTTTATATGCTAGATGTCATTCTATTGACAGATATGGGTTTTGCAAATATTTTCTCCCAATCTGTAACTCATCTTTTAATCCTCTTAACAGGGGCTTTTTGCAGAGCAAAATTTAAAATCTTTATCAAGTACAACTTTTCAACCTTATGTTTTATGGCAGTTGTAAGAAGCCTTTGTCCGGGCCTAGATCGTGAAGATCTTCTCCAGTTTTTTTCCCCCCCAAATCTTTATACTGTTATGTTTTAAATTATGTTTCATATTTAACAAAATTATTTTTCCTAATTTTTCCCTAGTACTTTAGCATATATTCAGATTTATGGAAAAGAAATCATCTTGAGGAGTGCAATCACATAGATAGAGAAGAAATGAAGAAAAAGATTGCAGACAGGTAAATGTGCAGGTGGTAGTGAAATCAGGGTGACAAAAAGAAAGTTTAGTAAATCATTTTTATGACATAACAACTGACTTAGTTACTCAGAAACTACAGCCAGTCTTTTCTGAAGTTTGAAAAAACAAAACTCAAATTATTTCAGTTTCATTGCATTTCTTCCAACTTCCGGAATCAGATGAAGAAGCAATAAGGAATGAAAAAAATTGCTGTGATGAAACTGAAAACTGGAAACATGAAAATTTTTCAAATGGATTTTTCATGAAATCCAATTGCTCTTTGAAAAAGGCTGGGGTTTCTGAAATATTACCTGACCCTCTATTTTCTGAAAAACAATCACTAAATTTGAAGCTAGTATGTATGTACCATTAAAATTACTAATTTGTTTTTAATGCTTCTTTGGGGCTTTAATAGAGCACCACCACAACAAAAAAGAATAATTTGATTATAAAAAAGTAAGGTAATTCATTAATGTAAATTTGGGAAAATTTGAATAATGAAATTAGAAGTACATGAGACTATATATGACCCATAAACAAGGCAAGTGAGTGCACACAAAAAATAATGATTCAATGATTGAGTGTGGCATAAAATTCCCATGTTAATTAAAGTTATTTCTCAGACTTGCATTAGAAAGAAAAATTACTAATAACTATAAAAATATGGACCAGAATTTTGGCTAAATTACAATTTTTCTTTCTAATGCAAGCCTGAGGAAATATGGGACCCCCAGGTGGCACAGTGGTAAAGAATTCACTTGCCAATGCAGGAGACGCTGGAGTTGCAGGTCCTATTCCTGGGTCGAAAAGATTCCCTGGAGGAGGAAATGGCAACCCACTCCAGGATTCTTGCCTGAAAAATTCCATGAACAGAGAAGCCTGGCGGGCTACAATCCATGGGATCACAAAGAGCTGGGCACATCTAAGCGTGCACACATACGCACTAAATGAAATATGGCAAGTGACTGAATTGTGTAAGCAATGGAAACAATTGGAATCCTCCAATAAAATTCAAAGTTTCTGCTTTACAAAAGGCAAAGTTGAAAACTGTAACTCAATTCATATTGAGTGATATTGAGTGATATATTAATAGACCTTTAATTTTGCTTTTACTTTCTATCATTTCCTATCCCCGCTCCATACCTTTAGAGATTCAGCCCTGTGGCAGACAACAGGGATAAAAAGACGACGTGCACTTTCTAGAGGAGCTCACAAAGTCAAGTCTGGAAAAATCTCACTTACATTTTACATTGTAAGATATTAGTAACTTTATTGTTCTTCATACAGCTGGTGGTTAGCAGTCGGGGTTTATAGATTGGATTTCTTATTCAACATTCAGCAAGTCATGTGAAAAGACTGTTTTGTTAAATGAGATATGTATTTTAGTTTTCTTTGTGGTAGACTGTAATAAGAAATACTGAAGAGACACAGTTTTTTAATTCCATGCCGAAAAATGATTTAATTGGTGATATGCTGATCAAATAGCATCTTCGTATTGTGGCCTTTTGTCACAATTAATCCTTCATTTGAAAACACTGATTAAGCACACATTTTGTGACAGACATTGCAATACACGCTAAGAATAAAATAATAAACCAAGAGTCACTGAACTAAAGAAAAAGTTAATCTTCTGGAAATAACAATTCAGTCTGATGAGCATGATGGTGTCTCTGGAGAGCATTTAGGGAGATCATCAAGCCCAGTATGCGTAGAGAAGACAAGGATTGTCTATGTCAGTTCTCTAAGATGAGTAACAGTTGTTCAGAAGTTGGTTTTCATTCTGGGCACAACTGAAAGTCATTCAAGAACTTCATATAGGAGTTTGTCATGACAAAATTCTCTTGACATAGAGATGGAAAGAAATGTGAAAGTCACCAGATTTTACACTACAAAATTAAAGGGAAGTGAGTCCTTACAAGTCTGTGAAAGGATTTCTTTTAGGATTTCACTTAATGGTTTTAAATAGCCTAATATCTGCAGATGATAAATGGGTCACTTTTCTTCACTTTTCTTCTAAAATCAAACAAATCAGTGTAACTCTAATTAGTTTTATATTTTATCTTTTAAAAAGCTGAATGTGGTTTATGTTCAATCTTAATAAATTTGGGAGCCATGCTTAATCACCTAACAAGTAATTATCTTTTGTGACAGTTTTATTGAGCTATAAATTCACATTCCATACAATCATTCATTTAAAGTATAAAATTCAATGGTTTTTAGTATATGCACAGATAAGTACAACTGTTGCCACAGTCAATTTTAGAAAGTTTTCATCACTTCAGAAAGAAACCGTACCTTTTAGCTATCACCAACCTATCTTCCAATCCCACTCATCTCCAGCCCTAAGCAAACCACTAATTTCCTTTCTGGTCCTATAACTTTTCTAGTCTGGAAATTCATATGAATTTGATCATGTAGTTGGTGTTTGGTGACTGACTTCTTTCAGTTGGCATAATGTTTTCAAGGCTCATGACGTGTATCAGCACTTCATTTCTTTGTGCTGTAAGTAACATCCCATTGTACACATATACATTTGGTTTTCATTCACTTGTTTGCTGATGGACATGGATTTGTTTCCACCTTTTGGCTATTATAAATAATCATGCTATAAACTTCATATTTAAAGTTTGTGTGGACATGTGTTTTCATTTTCTTTCCCCAATAGTTACCTAGGAGTGGAATTCCTAGGTCCTATGGTAACTGCATATAATTTTTTGAGGAACTGCCAGACTGTTTTTGACAGTAACTGCACCATTTTTCATCCCCACCAACAATGTATGAGAATTCTGATTCTCTGCTTCCTCATCAACATTCTTTCTCTCCAGATTTTTATTCTAGCCATCCTACTGGGTGTGAAGTAGTATTTTATGTGGTTCTGACTTGCACTGATAACTAATGGTACTGAGCCTTTTTTTCATGTGTTTCTTGACCATTTGTATAACTTCCATGGAGTCAATTCAGATTCTTTGCCCATTCTTAATTGGGTTATTATCTTTTATTATTGAATCTTAAGGGTTTTTAATTGTATATACAATTTGTACATACAAATCCGTTATCATATATATGACTTGGAAATATTTTCAACCTCTCTATGGGTTATATTTTCATTTTGCTGAAGGCGTCTTGTGAAACACAAAATTTTTAATTTTGATAAAGTCCAGTTTATCTATTTTTCTTTTGTGGTTTATGCTGTTGGTGTCATATCTAAGAATCTGGTGAAAATGTCATGAATATTTAGCCAAATGTTTCCTTGCAAAATTTTTATAGTTTTAGCTCTCACATTTAAGTTATTGATCCATTTGGAGTTAATTTTTAAGTATGCAGTGAGATAAGCATCCAATGTCATCCTGGTTAGTAAGAAACTAACCAGTTACCTCTGCATGGTTTGTTGAAAATGCTTTTCTTTCCCCATCAAAAGGGTACAATAAATGGTACCCTTATCAGAAATCAGTTGACCGTAGATGTATGTGTGGACTTATTTCTTAACTTTCTACTATATTTCACTGAGATATATGTTTATCCTTACACTGTTACCACACCATTTGATTATCATTACCTTATAGTAATTTTGAAATCTCTTATTTGATTCTTCTTTTTCAGCATACTTTTGGCTATTCTGGGTTCTTGAAAATCCATATGAATTTTAGAATCAACTTTTCAACTTCTACCAGAAAGTTAGTGAGATTCTGATAGGAAATTCATTGAATCTGTAAGATAGTTTATAGATTATTACAATTTTAGGAATGTTATATCATTTGATCCATGAACAGGGGATATTTTCTCAATTATTTAGATTAAAAAATTTTTATCAGCAATGTTTTATAATTTTCAGAGTAAAAGTTTTATATTTCTTTTTCTGAATTTATTCCTAAGTATTTTATTTTTATGATGCTATTATAAATGAAATTATAAATATCTTTTAAGATTCTCAAAAGTCAGAAATTACTGATGCACAAATACATAAAAAATTCACTAATGTTATAAAATATCACATACAGTGAAATTTCTGTCCTCTGTTAGCTTAGAAACTTTTTTGCTAAATATGATGCATTCTCTGAGAATCCATACTCTCTGATTAATAAAGCCATTTAACTGCTCAAATTGATTTAAAAGTGGCATATATAAAAGCCAAGAATAAAATATATTATGTATTTAAGCACAGGATTTTCTGTACTTATTCAGAATTCCTCCTCATGTCTCATTTTAATCACCTTGTATAGTATCTACATAACTTTTGTCACTATAAATTTCAGTGTGGTTACGTGTGTTAATGACATATTTGTACTTACACCTAAGCCTAGCAACACAAACTCCCCATTTTTCCTTTTTAAGAAGGAAGTTTCAGACTGTACTAGCTGGTATGTATGTATACACTATAGTTTGTGATGCTAATATAGACTAAGTAACCAATATAAGAGATGTCATTTATGGATATCTAATCATATTATTACCGATAATGAGAAATGAAGAGTGGAAAAGTGGATTAAAAGACTTTACTATTTTTGATATTTGCAATTTTATTATGTACTTAATAATGGGATTTTTTTGTCTAATATGGAAAGTATATCTGTAAATTTTACCAGAGATTGTGTTCATATTATTATATAGAACAAAAAGAAGATGTAGCTGCTTGGGAGGATTTTGTGTTCATATTACTTCCTTAGATGAGGCCATAACCAAACTAAGTGGTAAGTTGAAAAAAAAGATATGAAAAGTAAAAGATGAGTGACTGCATCAGAAAACTAGGTCCAAGAGATGTGAGGATTAAGATTCCACTGTGGATGAAAAAAAGGTCAGAATGGAGATGGCAACAAGCAAAACTTTACATCCACAACTCTGCTCCCGACAGAGCCTTATTCACTGGCCTTTATCTGCTCTTTCTGTCTCTACCAAGGACAATTAAAGAGGAAAAAGGTACATGTGTGTGTACATACACCCACTAAACTGAGTGGGAATCTGGTTATAATCATGTTTAACAGATGAAGATAGCCAAACCCATCCTCCCTTCAAATCAGTTGGCCAGAATTCTCTGCTTTGGCTATTATACTTGAAAACAAGTTCAATTTCCAGTTTTATCCTAATGTCTTTACTGGCTTATTTGTAAAATGAGGAAATAGCAACTTATTCTCAACTGAGCTCAAGTTATAATTATGATCTAAAAACTGGAAAAAGAAATGAAAAGCATTTTATCAAGTATAAAAATCTCTGTGTGCATGATTTTCTTTTCATTACATAAGAGTAACACTAAGGAATCCCAAAGGACTGAGGATTAAGTGGTATATAAGTTTCCTGTCATATGACTCAGATCAAAGTAAAACTATGTAAATCACCCTAAGGAAGAGCTGCAGGCCAAGAAGACTTCATTGCAACCTGGTCTAATTTATTAACATGGTAAAATAAAGGAGTGTTTGCCAGAGTGGGTATAAGAGGCTCTATCTGGAGAAATGCCATAGAGAAGAGAAAGGAGCGTCGGAGCAGCCTGTCTGGCATTTCTCACCATATATCACCCTGGAAAAGAGGAAAAGAAAAGATTGGGATCATTCAGGTCCCAAGGATAAAGCTGATCCAGTGTGGAGATACATGAAAGAAGATATGTTTCCTATGCCTCTGATACAAAGCCCCACACTTCTTTCCAATCCTAGTGATGTCCCCTTGTGGCTTTAATCATGGAGCAAGTGCACCACCAACATTGAATCCTGTGTCCAGTTCATATGACAGCTATAACCACGCAAATAAGACATAGGCACCTTGATTGTAGAAAGCAAACTCCTGAACTTGAGTTACCTGAGTCTGTGAGGGTTGGGACCCAAACTATAGGTGCAGACAAATTAGATTTCAGACACTGCAGAAAGAGAGCCAGATACTGAATTATGAAAAATTAATTAAAGTGACAGCATCACTGACAATGGATATGAGTTTGAGCAAATTTCAGGAGGTAGTGAAGGACGGGGAAGCCTGGTGTGCTGCATTCTGTAGGATGGCAAAGAATCGGACGTGACTTATCAATTGAACAACAACAACAGTTAAAAGTGAGGCCAGCTTGAGAGATCTCCTGGTGGAAGACACCCAGCTGGTCTTTCCCAGGTACGTATTTTGTCTGTATCACTGGGCATATTTATTATGGTTATTATTAATTATATTTATTATTATTATTTATTATATTATTATTAATTATGGTTATTATTATTATTATTGCCAAAGCTCATTTTATACATTACATTGAAGACCTAAGTTACTAAACAAAGAAAGTAAAAGGATCACAGATGTTATCCACATGGGCTTAGACCAGATTTTGAAATTTACTGAAAAAACAAAATGTATATGCAAACATAGGTTTCTATGTCTACTCTGTTTTTTGTTTGTTTTGGTTTTTAAAGACCAACCCAAAGTGGTGATGAGAAACATGAAGAATTCAAGAAGCATGCTCACATCTCTGGCCTGGGCAGATGAACAGTTCAAGGGATGAATAGAATAAAGAGAAATAACTGAACAACCTAAAGGTCATAGCCAGAAAGACAGTGGAAAGCCATTGTCAAAAGCTTCAAGGGGTCAAGTAACATAAAGATAGAATTCCTCTGGGAACAGGAATGAAGAATAGAGTGCGTGAAGGAAGTTAACATGAGATTCACGGAGTAGAGGGGAAATACTCTGAAAGGTGTGTTAAAAATTGAAAAGGATTCACACTCCTGGCTTCCTGCTCTCAAGAGACATAGAATGTTGAATATGACTTATATCTGCACGACAGGGCTACACATGGAAGTGGTTTCCTCAGGTAAGAACCAAGGATTCAGGTAGTGAAAATTAGTGGAAATTATGTTTAAAGTAGTGGGTTATTATTTTAAACTCATTTATGGCCCATGAAATAAATAAAGAAATATTTGTTCCAGAATTTAAAATAGAAAAGCTTGAGGGAGAAATTATGGGAGAAAAGAGATGACTGGGAAAAAAACATGAAAGGAAGTTAACTTTATAACAATGATAAAAAAAAAAAAAATAGGTTGGCTCCAGTGTGTTGAAATCTTTCCTTAAATAATAGATTTTTCTAAGTTCCTGGTGGATTTGGGAAGAAAGTAGAGACACTACTCATATTACTATACCTCCTGGGAAAAAGCAGTCTCCTCTTTGATTAGTTGTGTTTCTGAGAGAATCTGAGCTCAGGTGAGAAGGCATGTAATAGGTTTTATTAAGAGTCTATATGTATAGCTGAATCACTTTGCTGTACCCTTCTTGCCTGGAGAATCTCATGGACAGAGGAGCCTGGCGGGCTACAGTCCATGGGGTCATAAGAGTTGGACATGACTTAGCAACTAAACCGCCACCATCAAATTAACTATACTTCTATTAAAATATTTTTTAATCAAAAAAATTTTACAGAGTCTAACCAGGAGTCCTAAATAGTAGTGCATGCTCAGTCACTTCAGTCATATCTGACTCTCTATGACCTCATGGACTGTGGCCCTCCAGGCTCCTCTGTCCATGGGATTCTCCAGGCAAGAATACTTGGAGTGGGGTGCCATTTCCTTCTCCAGTGATAAAGTATGAAGTGAGTGAAGTGAAGTCGCTCAGTCATGTCCAACTCTTTGCGACCCCATGGACTGAAGCCCACCAGGCACCCCTGTCCATGGGATTTTCCAGGCAAGAGTACTAGATTTATTGATTTGTTGAGTGAAAACATTAACTGAAATCACCGTTTGTAGTGCCTTAAAAATTATTGCTAAAAACTAGGAAAGAAAAAAGATTCATTAAGACAGTGACATAAGATTATTCAAAAGATATTAATGGATCCAGCACAAGTTTTATGTTATTTTCTAGCTCTCAATTTTTATAATACTTTAAAAAAATCACTAGACTAACTGAATTTTTTCCTAGCCATTAATTTATGTGTTGCTTCTGTGTATTTTCTGCCTCATTGTCTCTAAAATACCACTCCATAAAGCAGGAGCTTTATCCATCTGGTTCACTCTATTTCTGGTGCCTAGAATAGTGTTTAGGATATTTGATATACCTAATAAATAGTTTATAATAAAGTTTGAAACATTGCTTTATACTGCCAAGTTTACCAACCACCCTAATTATCTCTATCAATAAGCCAAAGAAGTAGAAAGGGTCAAATGCATAAACACTCAATGGTTTTCTAAAATCACCATTTTTACGTCAGTTCAGTTCAGTTCAGTTCAGTTGCTCAGTAGTCTCAAATTCTTTGTGATCCCATGGACTGCAGCAGAGCCAAGCCTCCCTGTCTATCATCAACTCCCGGAGTTTACTCAAACTCTTGTCCATTCAGTCAGTGATGGCATCCAACCATCTCATCCTCTGTCATCCACTTCTCCTCCTGCCCTCAATCTTTCCCAGCATCAGGGTCCTTTCAGATGAGTCAGTTCTTAGCGTCAGGTGGCCAAAGCATTGGAGTTTCAGCTTCAACATCAGTCCTTCCAATGATTATTTAGGACTGATTTCCTTCAGGATGGACTGGTTGGATCTCCTTGCTGTCCAAGGGACTCTCAGGAGTCTTCTCCAGCACCACAGTTCAAAAGCATCAATTCTTCAGTGCTCAGCTTTATAGTCCAACTCTCACAAACATACATGACTACTGCAAAATCCATAGCTTTGACTAGACGGACCATTGTTGGCAAAGTAATGTCTCTAATTTTAATATGCTGTCTAGGTTGATCATAACTTTTCTTCCAAAAAGCAAGGGTATTTTATTTTCATGGCTGCAGTCACCAGCTGCAGTGATTTTGGAGCCCAAAAAAGTGAAATCTGTCACTGTTTCCCCATTTATTTGCCGTGAAGAGATGGGACCAGATGCCATGATCTTAGTTTTCTGAATGTTGAGTTTTAAGACAACTTTTTCACTCTCCTCTTTCACTTTCATCAAGAGGCTCTTCAGTTCCTCTTTGCTTTCTGCCATAGGGTGTTGTCATCTGCATATCTGAGGTTATTGATATTTCTCCCAGCAGTCTTGATTCCAGCTTGTGCTTCTTCCAGCCCAGCGTTTCTCATGATGTACTCTGCATACAAGTTGAATAAGCAGGGACAATATACAGCCTTGATGTGCTCCTTTCCCTATTTGGAACCAGTCTGTTGTTCCATGTCAGTTCTAGTTGTTGCTTCCTGACCTGCATATGATTTCTCAAGAGGCAAGTCAGGTGCTCTGGTATTCCCATCTCTTTAAGAATTTTCCAGAGTTTGTTGTGATCCACACAAAGGCTTTGACATAGTCCATGAAGCAGAAGTAAATGTTTTTCTGGAACTCTCTTGCTTTTTCAATGATCCAACGGATGTTGGCAATTTGATCTCTGGTTCCTCTGCCTTTTCTAAATCCAGCTTAAACATCTGGAAGTTCACGGTTCACGTACTGTTGAAGCCTGGCTTGGAGAATTTTGAGCATTACTTCACTTGCATGTGAGATGAGTGTAATTGTGCAGTGGTTTGAATCTTCTTTGGCATTGCCTTTGGCATTGCCTTTCTTTGGGATTGAAATGAAAACTGACCTTTTCCAGTCCTGGGGCCACTGCTGAGTTTTCCAAATTTGCTGGCATATTGAGTGCAGCACTTTCACAGCATCATCTTTTAGAATTTGAAATAGCTCAACTAGAATTCCATCACCTCCATGAGCTTTGTTTGTAGTGATGCTTCCTAAGGCCCACTTGACTTCACATTCCAGGATGTCTGGCTCTAGGTGAGTGTCCCACCATAATGATTATCTGGGTTGTGAAGATCTTTTTTGTAGAGTTCTTCCGTGTATCCTTGCCACCTCTTATTAATATCTTCTCCTTCTGGTAGGTCCATACCATTTCTGTCCTTTATTGTGCCCATCTTTGCATGAAATGTTCCCTTGGTATGTCTAAGTTTCTTGAAAAGATATCTAGACTTTCCCATTCTATTGCTTTCCTCTATTTCTTTGCATTGATCTCTGAGGAAGGCTTTCTTATCTCTCCTTGCTATTCTTTGGAACTCTACATTCAAGTGGGTATATCTTTCCTTTTCTCCTTTGTCTTTTGCATCTCTTCTATTCACAGCTATTTGTAAGGCCTCCACAGACAACCATTTTGCCTTTTGCATTTTTTTCCTTGGGGATTGTCTTGATCCCTGCCTCCTGCACAATGTCACAAACCTCCATCCATGGTTCTTCAGGCACTCTGTCTATCAGAGCTAACCCCTTGAATCTATTTCTCACTTCCACTGTATAATCATAAGGGATTTGATTTAGGTCATACCCTGAATGGTCTAGTGGTTTTCCCTACTTTCTTCAATTTAAGTCTGAATTTGGCAATAAGTAGTTCATGATCTGAACCACAGTCAGCTCCTGGTCTTGTTTTGCTGACTGTATAGAGCTTCTACCTCTTTGGCTGCAAAGAACATAATCAATCTGATTTTGGTGTTGACCATCTGGTGATGTCCATGTGTAGAGTCTTCTCTTGTGTTGTTGGAAGTGGGTGTTTGCTATGACCAGTATGTTCTCTTGGCAAAAATGAAGCCTTTGCCCTGCTTCATTCTGTACTCCAAGGCCAAATTTGCCTGTTACTCCAGGTATTTCTTGACTTCCTGCTTTTTCATTCCGTCTCTGTAATGAAAAGGACCTCTTTTTTGGGTGTTAGTTCTAGAAGGTCATGTAGGTCTTTATAGAACCATTCAACTTCAGCTTCTCCAGCATTACTGATCGGGGCATAGACTTGGATTACTGTTATATTGAATGGTTTGCCTTGGAAATGAACAGAGATCATTGTGTCAGATTTGAGACTGCATCCAAGTACTGCATTTTAGACTCTTTTGTTGACTATGATGGCTACTCCATTTCTTCTAAGGGATTCTTGCCCACAGTAGTAGATGTAATGATCATCTGGATTAAATTCACCCACTCCAGTCCATTTTAGTTTTCTGATTCCTAAAATGTTGATGTTCACTCTTGTCATCTCCTGTTTGCCCACTTCCAACTTGCCTTGATTCATGAACCTGAGTTTCTAGGTTCCTATGCAATATTGCTCTTTACAGCTTTGGACTTCACCAGTCACATCCACAACTGGGTGTTGTTTTTGCTTTGGCTCCATCTCTTCATTCTTTCTGGAGTTATTTCTCCACTGATCTCCAGTAGCATTTTGGGCACATACTGATCTGGGGACTTCATCTTTCAGTGTCCTATCTTTTTGCCTTTTCATACTGTTCATGGGTTCTCAAGACAAGAATACTGAAGTGGTTTGCCATTCCCTTCTCCAGTGGACCACATTTTGTCAGACCTCTCCACGATGACCCATCCGTCTTGGGTGGCCCTACATGGTATGGCTCATAGTTTCATTGAGTTAGACAAGGCTGTGGTCCATGTGATCAGATTGGTTAGTTTTCTGTGACTGTGGTTTTCAGTCTGTCTGCCCTCTGATGGAGAAGGGTAAGAAGCTTATGGAAGCTTCCTGATGGGAGAGACTGACTGAGAGGGAAATTGGGTCTTGTTCTGATGAGCGGGGCTTGCTCTGATGTTCAGTAAATCTTTAATCCAATTTTCTGTTGATGGGTGGGGCTGTGATCCCTCCCTGTTATTTACCTGGGCCAAACTATGGTGGAGGTGATAAAGATAGTGGTGACCTCCTTCAAAAGGTCCCATGCATGCACTGCTACATTCAGTTCCCCCAGCCCTGCAGCAGGCCACCACCGACCCATGCCTCCGCCGGAGAGACTCCTGGACACTCACAGGCAAGTCTGGGTCCGTCTCCTGTGGGGTCACTGCTCCTTTCTCCTTGTCCTGGTATGAACAAGGTTCTGTTTGTGCCTGCCAAGAGTTCGTTTCCCCAGTCCTGTGCAAGTTCTGGTGGCTCTATGGTGGGGTTAATGGCGACCTCCTCCAAGAGGGCTTACGCCACACCCAGGTCTGCTGCACCCAGAGCCCCTGCCCCTGCGGCAGTCCACTGCTGACCCATGCCTCCTCAGGAGACACCCAAACGCAGTTCTGTCTCAGTCTCTGCAGGGTCTCTGGGTCCTGGTGCACACAAGGTTTGTTTGAGCCCTCTCAGCATCTCTGGTGGGTATGGGGTTTGAGTCTAAACACGATTTCACCCCTCCTACCATCTTGCTGGTGCTTCTCCTTTGTTCTTGCACGTGGGGTATCTCCTCACAGTTGCTCCTGCACGGCGCAGCTGCCATTTCCTTGCTGCGCAATTTGACAAAAAAATGAAAGTAAGAAAAGAAATCTATTTTTGGACACTACTTATTCCAAGATATTTTCACACCTATTTCATTTAATGTAACTCATAAAGGTTCGTTAATGAATACATTTTGCAGGAAGAAGAGATTGAGAAAGTTTAGCACTCTGTGTCAAATGTGTATTTGGGGAATATTTTAACATTTGCATCTCACTTCAAAGAGAAAGAGGAAGAAGAGGCAGAGAAGGAGGGGGAGGAGGAGAAAGAGAAAGTAGAGGAAAAATCAGTACTTCATGGGATAAACACTTCATCTCATCATTGTCACAATAATTAGATGTGATTAACTCACTCCCATAATATTACTCAAAAATTGATGATCATAGAGTTTTTATGATCTTTCCATGTGACTCCTAATGAAAAGGTAGTGGAGTTGAGATTTGAACTCAGTTATTTGTAAACCCAAAGCCCATGCTCTTCTGATTCTATCACCATTTTTGACAGTAAAAAGAAAGGCAGATTTTTAGAAAACTGTATTTGGGCTGATTCTTACAGTCATGATAAATGAGGGAGGAGGTGCTCCTTCTTATTCACAAGTCTCCATGCTTCTGTTAGCTGGAGTTACATTGTTGGCATTTACATATTAATATTACACTAAAAATAAAGTTATAAGGAAATTATGATTAGTAAGCTATTATCCCGCACACATATGATCACCATCATGGTAATTGTTACCTCTCACATTGGATAAGCTGTAACAGAACCACTTTAGAAACACAAACAAGAAGAAATTTTTTTTTCTTTGCTTTCTGCCTCCACAGAATGTAGATTTGTAGATTCACCACATGAGTCTAGAGAAATGCTCCCAGAAATAAGCCCCAGAAGTGATTTATGCAATAAAAAAATGGGGGATGGTGTGACATTAAGTACACTTTTCAATAAAGATGCATAAGAATGACTGTTTTCCATTAATAATGTGCAGGGATTTTTAACAAGCTATGCCTTCTCTAACTTTTCATATTTGTTCTGTCTTTTTTCCTGAGCTTCCATGTTGTCTCATGGATTCACGTCACCACTAACAATAATAACTGTAGACTCTGATAAAGATTTCAATCAACTGATTATAGGGTAAGTGATGCATATAATAGCAGCAGATGAAAAGTCAACAGCTGCAGAAGGCAAAACTGGCTCTGTGTACAAAAAATAAAAGAGAGACACAGTGCCTCACCACAGAGTCAAGGGAGAGTCTATTGTCATGACATGATGTCTTACAAAGGGTTATTGTAAAAAGTTGATTTGAGAGCAAAGTTAAGAAATGCTGCTTTTGTTTGCATTTTTTGAAGTGCTGTATTTTTAAGATTTCTGTCATGAAATTTTTGACACACAGCCTTTACCTGAATCTAAAATACAATGACTGTTGTATTCTTGCCATACCCTCTGCAGGGAGATTTCAGCTATTGAAGAGAACTAGTTGTTGGCTGGTTGGAAGATAACAAATAGAGGCACAGATGCCCTTTGCTTATGCCTCTCTGCTCTTATCCAGCATCCTCTTACCTACTCAGCCTGCTAGTTCTCAGGATAAATGATGGCCTTTCTCATATGAGAAGGCTCTTTTGACTGGACTCAAGTAGAGAAATAACGGCAATTGTCACAAGTTCTAACTCTTCTAACACAGGTTATTACAATAGAAATCTATTTATGTCCAACCTCTCACCCCCTGTCAAGAAGCAGGAGCATCTCTGAGGGAATTTTTACAGAAGAGACATAAATGTTGTGTCCAGGTCCTAAACGGTTTGCTTCTACGGGACTGTGGGAGGGACAGTGAACTCCAATCACAGAGAGTGGTCCAAGGATGACTTCAAACTGATACTGACCTTGGAACATGTATCTGACTGTGAGTTTGTGCACTGATACATGCATGTCTGTGACACAGGCAGGGAGTACCCACAGCCTTGCTCCCAGCTCAGGGGAGATGACCAGAGGTAATTCTGCCCAGTGGCTACAAACTCAGGTGATGCATGAGTTTAGTGCTGCAGTCTTTTAAAGAGTTTTCCAATCTCTTTGTTCATCAGTATCATGAAATTCCCTGTATGCAGACAGTCATACTAAATATAACAAAAGCAACAAAATGTGATTCAGACTCTGCAGATCTTTCAAAAATGCTCACATCAAATATACCCAGGGAATTCTCTGGTGGTCCAGTGGCTAAGAATCTACCTTGCTATGTGGGGGACGTGGGTTCAATCCCTGGGTGTGGAACTAAGATCCCACAAATTGCAGAGTGAATAAGCCCGTGCCCCATGACTACCCAGTCAGCGTGTGGCAGTGAAAGATACTGCATGCCCCAACTGAGATCCAATGCAGCCAAACAAATAAACAAACAAGTATAAATAAATGCATCCAAATAATACACATAGGTATATAAAGGTGATGAAACCAAGGGGTAAAAGGTTAAAAAGTTGCCAGTGTCACAGCTGGTAGAATTCACATTAATAATTGCTCAATGTTATAGAAGAGCATTGCCCATTCTCTACTGTTAAAAACAAATGCTTAGTCATGCTTCTTTTACATCCTACCTGCTTTGAGCTTCTCACCCCTGCTCTCTTTTGTCCATGGTAGCTGATGGGAACTCAGAGCTTAAATGTGGGGTTGCTGCTAGTGAAAGGAATCTCAGACTTGTAGGAAGAAGCAGATGACACTTCTTCACCTCCAGCTTCCATGATGATGCTGACATTTATAAAAATTAGTTGTCAAAAACATAAATAAGAATCACACTTCTGAACTTGTACCAACACGTAGGAAGATACAAATTATTGTTTGGAATTCCCTATATAGAGGAATATGTAAGAGTTGGTATCTCATCTAAGTTAACAATGTACTGTAGCTGGAGAATTTCCAAGTTGGAGGGAAACTTTCAAATCCTCTCCAGAACTCTAATTTTAACTGAGGTTCTGTGAAGTGAAATTATATTCACAAGGTTACACAGCAAGTTAGAGATGGAAACAACTCTAGAATGCAAGTTTCCAGTTTCCTAAGCCAGCATTTTAAGTCCCATCTACATGACCAGCCTTGAAGAATTATATGAAGGGAACCTAATACTTATTGCATGTTATATTTTATAACTTGCTATATATGAGACCTGATTGGGGTTGCTCAGTACTGGAGGTGACATTGTGCTTGGCTAAGGGCTCATACTCTAATTTTAAAATCATTCTTAGATCATACCATGTATGATTGGCATGACATTTATATCAAGTCAAATTCAGAAAGCTTAAGAATGAATTTTTATTCTGCCCAAGAGGCGCTAGTGGTAAAGAGTCCACCTGCCAATGCAGGAGACACAAGAGACACAGGTTTGATCCCTAAGTCGAAAAGGAAATGATCCCTAAAGTCGAGAAAGAAATGAAGCAAATGATCCCCAAGCTGAGAAGAAAAGATCCCTAAGTCTCTGGAGAAGGAAATGGCAAGCTGCTCCAGTATTCTTGCCTGGAAAATCCATGGACAGAAGAGCCTGGTGGGCTACAAGCCTACAGCAAAGGCTTGAACGTGTCTAAGCACCAGCACCAACCAACCAACAACCAATAACTTACTATATTTCATCTCTTTGTAGAATTTATTCTGGGTGTTACCAAGCATCAGGGATCTAGCGACAAGTTTATCACAACCTGGGGCCCACTAATCACAATTTGGTTGGTAGTGGTTTATTCTGGCTCATCTAAAGTAGTGTGCAAGTCAGAAGACTTGAACTATTACTCCAAACTCCATCATTTAGGTCTTATTCTAACTTACATTCACCAAGAGCTAGTTGCCTTAGCAATAAAGTAAAGTTAATCATAGCACTTGACTTACAGACTTACCAGCATCAAGTGAAGTCAAGTGCTTGAAAGTTCTTTGAGTTGCAGAAATGATAAATGAACATAGCCTGGTGGATCTTGCCTGAACTCAACTCACAGATGCCGCAGAAGCAAGAAAGAGGTTGAAAGATGCCAAAATCTCTTTCTCTCTTGCACACACACACACTGATAGATCCTTGGAGAACAAAACATGTTTACTTTCAACTGAGGGTTTGGGGACAGAGTGGTAGCCTAGGACATTATAAAAAGAGTGTAGGGTGTTAAAGAATTTGCGTGGTATGTCTTGTACTGGAGCTTATTGGCTCTTGGGTGGTGGTTGGTTTTGGTGTAGGTATGGAAGCTTTTGGATGGTCTCTTATTCCTTAATGTTCCGTGTAGTCAGGAGTTTTCTGGTTTTCTCAGGATTTGGGCTTAAGTCTCCTGCCTCTGGATTTCAGTTTTATTCTTCCAATAGTCTCAAGACTTCTCCAACTATACAGCACTGATAATAAAACTTCTAGGTTAATGGTGAAAAGATTCTCCACCGTGAGAGACAACCAGAGAGGTTCACAGAGTTACATGAAGAATAGGAGAGGGAGGAAGGAGATAGAGGTGAGCAGGAGGAGAAAAAGGGGACTCAAGAGGAGAGAGACAGATCTACGCAGTTATCTGTTCCCAAAGTGTTCTCCATAGCCCAGACACCCACAAAGATTCATAGAGTTGGATTAGGAAGAGAAGGGGAATGGAGGAAATAGAGGTGTTCTGAGGTAGAAAACAGAGTCAAAAGTGGGAGAGTAATCACCACACTCCTGAATAGAAATGGGAACTGAATATTGGATTCTTAAATGACCAAAATCTATATCACATACTACTGAAAAGCAAAGATTAAAATCTAGTGTAGAGGTTAGACTCTTTGAAATACAATATTTAAAAACAAAAACAAAAACACACAAGAAATTTAGAACTGTATATGAAGTTTGGTTTAAAAATAGGGTTTCTCTCTCTCTCTCTCTTTTTTTTTGGCAAGGTTATAGTGAAATGAAAATGAAAATGAAGGAATAATAGAGGAGTATTAGAGGACTTTAAAAGGAAATAGGAGAGAAAAAGAAGAAAAAAAAAAGTTTTTTCCCTAATTAAAAAAAATCATAAAAATATATGAAAATGAAAGTTGAGGAGTAATGGGGGAGTAATAGGGAATTTTTTTTGGGGGGGGGGAATTTTAAAAGGAAATAAAAGAGAAAAAATTTAAAAAAAAAAGGAAAGAAAAAAAATTTTTTTTTAAGTTAAAAAAATATATGTACATATATATCTAGGAATTTTTCTGGAGTTGTTGCGGTCAGTGTAGGTTCAGTTCAATTTCAGATAGCTCCTCTTTCCAGCTTACACTTCTCGATATCTGTAGGCCCCTTCCCATGTAGTCGGTGTTACCTTCAGGGAATTTAATCTGTTGCACCGGTCCTTTCTGAAGCGGTTCCCTTTGTTTATTTGGCTTCTGTTTGCCGTCTCTTTGGTGTCTAATTTCCGCCCTGACACAGGCGGGCAGAGGTGATCTCTTATTTAGGTTCTCTAGTTCAGTTCAGTCCTGCTACGGGGAGGGCGGGGCGCTGCAGACAGATACCGCTGTGTGTGGATAGCACTCACCGGCCACACTGGGTTTGCCCCGCTCACGGGTGTCAGTGCTTTCGCCGTCTACACTGCTCAGGCTCCCGGCTGCTCTATATGGAGCGGGCCCTGCGTTGAGTGCGGTTCCAGTTTTCGGGTACTCCACAAAAGCGCAGATTTGGTTACGCCTGTGTTTTGTGCCTTCCTCGGCCTGAGCGGTTCAGGCAGCCAGAGGCTTGGGCGTACTCTCCCCGGGTGCAGCGCGCCTTTTCCCTCTGCGTCGAGCGGCCCAGGCAGCCAGAGGCTTGGGCGCACTCTCCCCGGGTACGGCGCACTTTTTCCCTCCGTGGCCCCAGCACGCATCGCCAGTCGGGTCTCAGGAAGATTAAAACACAGAAATCTCTTGCATTCCTATACACTAACAATGAGAAAACAGAAAGAGAAATTAAGGAAACAATACCATTCACCATTGCAACAAAAAGAATAAAATACTTAGGAGTATATCTACCTAAAGAAACAAAAGACCTATACATAGAAAACTATAAAACACTGATGAAAGAAATCAAAGAGGACAGATGGAGAAATATACCGTGTTCATGGATTGGAAGAATCAATATTGTCAAAATGGCTATACTACCCAAAGCAATCTATAGATTCAATGCAATCCCTATCAAACTACCAACGGTATTTTTCACAGAACTAGAACAAATAATTTCACAATTTGTATGGAAATACAAAAAACCTCGAATAGCCAAAGTAATCCTGAGAAAGAAGAATGGAACTGGAGGAATCAATCTGCCTGACTTCAGACTCTACTACAAAGCCACAGTCATCAAGACAGTATGGTACTGGCACAAAGACAGAAATATAGATCAATGGAACAGAATAGAAAGCCCAGAGATAAATCCACGAACCTATGGTCACCTTATCTTTGACAAAGGAGGCAAGGATATACAATGGAAAAAAGACAACCTCTTTAACAAGTGGTGCTGGGAAAACTGGTCAACCACCTGTAAAAGAATGAAACTAGAACACTTTCTAACACCATACACAAAAATAAACTCAAAATGGATTAAAGATCTAAATGTAAGACCAGAAACTATCAAACTCCTAGAGGAGAACATAGGCAAAACACTCTCCGACATAAATCACAGCAGGATCCTCTATGACCCACATCCCAGAATTTCAGAAATAAAAGCAAAAATAAACAAATGGGACCTAATGAAACTTAAAAGCTTTTGCACAACAAAGGAAACTATAAGCAAGGTGAAAAGACAGCCCTCAGATTGGGAGAAAATAATAGCAAACGAAGCAACAGACAAAAGGATTAATCTCAAAAATATGCAAGCAACTCCTCCAGTTCAACTCCAGGAAAATAAATGACCCAATCCAAAAATGGGCCAAAGAACTAAACAGACATTTCTACAAGGAAGACATACAGATGGCTAACAAACACATGAAAAGATGCTCAACATTGCTCATTATCAGAGAAATGCAAATCAAAACCACAATGAGGTACCATTACACGCCAGTCAGGATGGCTGCTATCCAAAAGTCTACAAGCAATAAATGCTGGAGAGGGTATAGAGAAAAGGGAACCCTCTTACACTGTTGGTGGGAATGCAAATTAGTACAGCCACTATGGAAAACAGTGTGGAGATTTCTTAAAAAGCTGGAAATAGAACTGCCATATGACCCAGCAATCCCACTTCTGGGCATACACACCGAGGAAACCAGATCTGAAAGAGACACGTGCACCCCAATGTTCATCGCAGCACTGTTTATAATAGCCAGGTCATGGAAGCAACCTAGATGCCCATCAGCAGACGAATGGATGAGGAAGCTGTGGTACATATACACCATGGAATATTACTCAGCCATTAAAAAGAATTCATTTGAATCAGTTCTAATGAGATGGATGAAACTAGAGCCCATTATACAGAGTGATTAAGCCAGAAAGATAAAGACCATTACAGTATACTAACACATATATACGGAATTTAGAAAGATGGTAACGATAACCTCATATGCAAAACAGAAAAAGAGACTCAGATGTATAGAACAGACTTGTGGACTCTGGGAGAAGGCAAGGGTGGGATGTTTCAAGAGAACAGCATTGAAACATGTATATTATCTAGGGTGAAACAGATCACCAGCCCAGGTTGGGTGCATGAGACAAGTGCTCAGGCCTGGTGCACTGGGAAGACCCAGAGGGATCGGGTGGAGAGGGAGGTGGGAGGGGGGACCGGGATGGGGAATACATGTAAATCCATGGCTAATTCATTTCAATGTCTGACAAAAACCACTACAATATTGTAAAGTAATTAGCCTCCAACTAATAAAAATAAATGGAAAAAAAATAAATTAAAAAATATATATATATTTTTCCAATAGGTGGCAAAAAAAAAAAAGAATAAAGCAAAAGTATTAAAAAAAAATACCCTAGGCACCTATGACCACATCAAATCTGAGTATAAAAGAGATTCTAAATCGAAACAAATTATTGTATAAATTTGGTCCGTTTAGATTTGTATAGTTCTATTCATTTTCTTTGATGCAAAAAATCAAGAGCTTACTAGGTTATTCTAAGATTCAAAGTTATAAATTTCAGATTTAATACTTAGGGGGAAGTGGGCCTTCCAAAACACTTGTAAGTAAAGAGACAGAGGACACCTGTGTATTAACTCTGCTTTCTCCCTCTGAATGAGAAAATGTCCTTGCTGACACTGAGTTTGGTTCAAGAACCAGGAGTCTGGTAATTATAAACATAAAAAAAAAAAAAAAAGAGTGTAGGGGCTTCCCTGCGGCTCAGTGGTAAAGAATCTGCCTGCCAGTGCAGGAGACACGGGTTCGGTCCTGATCTGGGAAGATCCCACGTGCCATGGATCAATAAGCCCATGCGCCACAACTCCTGAGCCTGTGCCCCACAACGGCTTCTCTTGTGGAGCACAACAGCTAGCGAGTCGCCTGTGCATCAGTGAAGCCCCAGCACAGCCAAATATAAAAAACAAAAATGATTTTTATAAAAAAGGATTGGCTAAAGAATAGATTTATAGATATTGTCACTAAGGGAATGGATACCTATGATATCCTATAAGACTGAATGTTACGTGTCTGTCAGAAGTAACAAGCTAAATCTACACATAGCTACATGGATCGATTTTAAAGCATGTTATTGAGTGAAAAATACACATCTGTGGGAAATCTGAACACACAAAAGTCTTGATTGCTTTACAATTTGTAAGAACCATCTTCTCCCCTTTCTCACACTTTTGCCTGGCAAAAAGTTAAAACTTCCACCCTCTCAGACATGTTTTGAAGAAGCCTTTTGCCCTTGGGCTTTCCTGGTGGCTAGTCAGTAAAGCGTCTGCCTGCAACGCAGGAGACGCGGGTTCACTCCCTGGGTCGGGAAGATCCCCTGGAGAAGGAAATGGCAACCCGCTCCAATACTCTTGCTGGAAAATCCCATGGACAGGGGGGCCTCGTAGGCTACAGCCCATGGCGTCGCAAAGAGTCGCACACGACTGAGTAACTTCACTTTCATTCTCTGTAGGAGAGTACTATTTGTGTAAATTTGTAATGTGCACATACATAAAGCAGAACAAAACATTGTACATTTTTACTGCCACACACATATATTAGCAAAGAATTGAGTTTCTGTGATAATAAGAGGAACATTATGTGGGATGGGTCTTTTTTTAAAAAAAAATAATAAAACAGAACATGGGATGAACTTTAACTAGCAGAAACTAACACAACATTATAATGCAATTATACTCCAATAATAAAATTTTTTAAATTAAAAAATTTCAAGGTGGAAAAAATTTGAAATATAAAATTATAATGACTTTCTGGTTTAAAAAAAAAATAGTAGTCTCCCTTTCCTACTCTCTCAAATCACTTTTGAGCCTTTTTGGGAGCCAGCCCTGCTTTCCAGAGAAAGCCTTCTTATGTAAGTGATAAATGTCTTTATATCCTCTTGTGCATGTGTGGAATCATCAGTCTTGAACTCTAGACCAAATGTGAGTAGTGGGATTGATCCTGCTGCCACTCAGGAAGCCAAAAATTAAAAAGGAAGACAAAATACACACCGGCAATAACTTCCACGCATCTGATCCTTTTAATGATGATGCTGCCAAGGAGCCAACAAGTGGTAAAAAGAAAATTGCTAAAAAGAGATATGCATTGATTACCTTTACCCTTTTAACTGAAATTACCATTAAGGCTGAAAGCTAAAGAGAAATATTTTTATAATTTTTATCTCTATTTCATTTTGAATAAAATAAAAATAGCACTTAGGCAAAATAAGACTTTTATAAGCCACAGGGAATATATTTCTATGGTAACATGATCCCCAACAGAAATAGCAACAGAGATCTTGACACACTCTCAGGATTCGTTTTCTCTTGATATGATACAGTGGCACATAGATAAGTCCTGCAAAGACCTTAAACAGAATTCTTAAGCTACGATAGAAGGCAACTGTCATAATGAGGTTATATAAAGCGTTACCCTCAAAGCCATTGTGCCAAACAATCAGAAGTTCCTTTTTGGACTATGCATTTCATATGTTACAAAGGGATGCAAAGCACAGCTGCTTTTTCAGGGCACATCAGCAGAATAGTAATCCTGTCAGGTATGCCTTACTTTTCAGTTATTCTCAACTATTTATGTCTCCTGGCAGACAAAAACCAAACCATGTATCCACAAAAAAATATCTTGGACCTTTTTAGACAAAATACTGAAAAGGATTCTTTAAAACTCAGCTTACATTTACTTACAAGCAAATATGTAAATTATTGTATATCTTTCCGATGCATTACTGAACAGTATTTCTATATGTATACTGTGGTCGTTGTTCAGTCGCTAAGTTGTGTCTGACTCTTTGCAACCCCATGGACTGTAGCCCATCAGAATCCTCTGTCCATGGGGATTTCCCAGGCAAGAATACTGGAAAGTGTTAGTTGCTCAGTCATGTCTGAGTCTTTGTGACTCCATGGCTCCTGTGTCCATGGGATTTCCCAGGCAAGAATACTGGAGTCGGTTGCCTGTTCCTTCTCCAGGGGCTCTTCCCGACTCAGAGATCGAACCCACGTCTCCTGCATTGACAGGCAGATTCTTTACCACTGAGTCACCAGGGAAGCCTTCTTAAATGTGTATAAATATATATATTTTTTTCTTCTTTTTAATGTGGATACTTTGCATTTTGAAAACGCGTCAGTTGAGCATCTCACTGTCATCATGCCGGGATCATACAACCCTAATAGTGAACTTATTCATCTAGTACTTTGTCTTTTGTGCATTTGACCTGTACTTTCTCCTCCATATCTGGGCTCTTCCTGTATGTCCGCTGAGTTGATTATCTGAGTAGGTTGAGTAGGTGCTTCTATGTATTTTCCTCCCCTCAGAAGTGTCTTATTCCTCTGACTCTAAATCCTCCTCACCTGCTGTACAATATAACAATCGTACCAATACACACAATCCCCACTTCAAACAAAAATAACTCTGTGCATTTTCACTGATATTTTTATTGCTACAGCAGGATAGTTCCTTGAGCTCAATCACCATGCCTGTCAAGGCTGAAAAAAAAAAAGTTATCTCTTACTGTCTCTTGAAGGTCTCACTAGACATAAAAACAGAATTAGCATTTTTGAGTATTATTCACTTCCATCAACCTCGAAAAGGCACAGAATTTACTCTATTTGGACATTTACTTTAAAACTCTCTCTTGCTTTAAAAATAACTCCTAAAATATCTCTAAGTGGGGGAAAGGACAGATATTATTAGCTGATTAGTCAGCTAAGGACACTGAGGCACAGAGATGCTAAGCAATTTTCCGATGATCTCATTGCTGAAGACAAGATAACAAAGGGTTCCACCCTGGCCATCTGACCCCCAAGTAGTAGCCTCTTTAAAGTATATAACATACAACAGTGTCTCTCCCTTTGTCTCATCTTTAACTTTTTAATTTCTTACTCTGTCTTTTTACTTTCATTAATATTCAAATATCCTTTAAACTTTTAACAGTAACGTATAAGTTTTCATGAAAGAAGAAAGAACCAATGCAAAAGTTATGGAAAGGAATAAAAGATGAAAAATAAAAAATCTTTGCTAAGGGGTCAACATGGTGCTAGTCATAAGTTTCTTTACAGTTTTCCTTAACTTTTCTTACCAGGATCTGAAAATCAGCAGAGATGAACTCATTTTTATCTTTAAAAGAAATTGATCAAAGTTTTACTCCTGTTTCTCAGAGCTGTATCTTAACAGATGAATTTGTTTAAAAAAAAAAAAACGTTAATATACATAAAGTTTCAAGCTGTGTCAGACAGTGGATGACTTTAGCAGGATGAAGAATTTGGAAAAGAAGGAAAGAATGTCTCTGCCCGCCTCTGAGAACATATCCAGCAAGAATTTTCCTACTCAGCCTTTCAGATTTTCTTCTCTGCCTTAGATTTGATGGTTCGGATCACTTCCAGCCCATTGTCAAACCTCAGACATGATCCATCTCACCTTCCTCCATTTTAACTGTGTGTGTGGTGATATAACATTATCTGAATCAAAAGCAATCCTAAAAATCATCTAATTGCTTTATTTTGAACTCATCTCAAAAAATATTGAGTTCTAAATATTTCATCTCTTCAAGTGATCTGTATATGCTAAGTTAATTAGAAGCTGAAAGCATTTCTTTGATTAACTTAAAAGGAATAACAACAAAATCCAACTAGTACACTTTGTGTCAGAACAACTGAACCAGTGGCTGCCAATTCTGGCTGTTTATTATTATTTCTTGGGAGAATATTTATTTATTTTCTAGGGTGGTAGTCTGGCTATCTGTACTTTTTAAAAGCTCTTCAGTTCATTCTAATGTACAGTTAGCGTCAATAAGCACTAATCTAGACATTTCATATAACAGTATTTTACAGCCCAGGTTAGCTGGGGAAAGGTTACAATATTTTTTCCCTATATAATTATAAAACCTTAACATTTTTAAAGGGTCAGCATTGAATATATAGTTAAGCTAAAAGTCAATTTTTAGAACTTTAGTTATTATAGCCAAAACATTTTCATTAGTTACCTCCTGGATTTGTTATTTTGTCAATAAAATCTCAAAGGAATTAGTGCAGGCTGAACAAACCTGAAGGAAATTTATCTCCTTTACAGTTGCAAAAAGCAGTTGCAACCACTAGAGGTCAGGTAGTTAAATCTGCAATATTACACACAAACACTAAAGTTACCCAGTTTAGAATTCGATATCTTGATTTCAAAAATACTTTCTAAATTTTCTTCCATCATTAAAACCCATGTCCTTTCAAAAAGTTCAAAGCCATTTCCTGCCTGGGTGGGTAGGTGTTTTACAAGCTATTTAGTCCAAGCTTCAAAATTCTAAAAAGAACTGTAATCCAGGAGTATGGAAGGTTAAAGCACTATCGGCATGATGATTTTCTAAAAATAAAATGGGAAATGAAGCTACTAGGTATATAGTTCTTCCACATACATTATCTGATTTCACCACTATTTAGAGGACTCTGTAGGCATTTCTAGGTCTACCAGGAAGTCCCAGGGCCTAATGCTATTCTCCCATTGCCACAAGTATTTTTATCCTCTTGTCATTGAGGGGTGTTGTCTATGAGCCCTCTTCTGATGTTTGGACTGGCTTGTGACACTTTCAATCATTGTTATTGTGACTGAACATCGTCACACATGTTCAGAGTCAGCTCATTAAAAACTGCATGTTAGTTAAATCACGGAGCTATCGTGTACAAAGTCTAACTACTCTGAGGCCACCACAAACTGGAGAGGTCATGGGGAGATGCTCCAGCTGACAGTGCCAGCTGAACTCAGCCTTCCAGCCCACCTTGCCAACGTGCTTGACCTCTAAGTGAAGACACCATCTTGGCAATAGAGCCTCCTTCAGTATGAGGTGTTTCGGGTGGCAGCTGGCGGCCACTGACCAGCCATTCTGCCCTCCCCAGCTGAAGCTGCCAACAGCACAGCAGGATGGATCTTCATTGTGCACGGTGAGGATCCCCGGACCCAGAGAAGTCCATTGCTATTTTATCCTTCTAAGCTCAGAATGGTGGTTGGGCAGAGTTAGATAACTGGAACTCTCAGAGAAATTAACTGAGCTCCCTCCCTTCAATTGGGGTTTTGCCAAAGCAGAAATGCCCAAAATGTGGGTCAATTTGAGCAAATGATTTGTTCATTCATTATACCCATTAACCTTTGGGTATAAACCTTGTAAGATTAAGGGGACAAAAGGTGTCAAAAAAAGCTGGCGAAAAAAATCACTGCTGCATGGTAAAAATATGTGCTGATAGGTGCTTAAATACAATTGAAAACATAATCTGTCTTAAAATTAAAATTCCCCAAATACTGTATGGATGTGAGAGTTGGACTATAAAGAAAGCTGAGCGCTGAAGAATTGATGCTTTTGAACTGTGGTGTTGGAGAAGACTCTTGAGAGTCCCTTGGACAGCAAAGAGATCCAACCAGTCCATCCAGAAGGATCAGTCCTGAATATTCATTGGAAGGACTGATGCTGAAGGTGAAACTCCAATAATTTGACCACCTGAAGCGAAGAACTGACTCCTTGGAAAAGACCCTGATGCTGGGAAAGATTGAAGGCGGGAGGAGAAGAGGATGACAGAGGATGAGATGATTGAATGGCATCACTGACTCAATGGACATGAGTTTGAGTAAACTCTGGGAGTTGGTGACAGACAGGGAGGCTTGGCGTGCTGCAGTCCTATGGGGTCGCAAGGAGTCAGATACAACTGAGTGACTGAGCTGGACTGAATGAAATACTCTCAGACTGAAGAAATATTAATTTACAGCCTCTATTTTTTTTTTTTTACTGCTTGGCTTTTTTTTTTACTGCTTCGGTACCAGCACTATCAACTCCCACCCAAAGTAAGGTTTCTCTCCCACATTTTACTTTGTGTGTGAATTCCAAACGCTGCTGATGTACATCAACATATTCATTATAATAAATAGCTACTATTGTTATTTTTAAGATTCCCTGGAGAAGGAATGGCAACCCACTCCAGTATTCTTGCCTGGAGAATCCCATGGACAGAGGAGCCTGGCGGGCTACAGTCCATGGGGCCACAAAGAGTAGGACACAACTGAGCAACTGAGCGTGCACACACACACACACACACACACACATGTTTAAGACTTTGCCTAAAAAATTCCGTGGACTAGGAGCCTGGTGGGCTATAGTCCCTGGGGTCTGGACACTACTGAGCACACACACTTACTTAAACTGAAAATGACTTGCTACAGGTAAAAAGTGTGCAACTATGAGTGTGTCTATGAAAATGAAAAGCAGACTTAATCAAAAATTCTTTTCTCATTTAAGGTAAAAGCTTCTATCAACTACTATAAGCCTTATTTTTTTTAATCCAAATAAAAACCATAGAATTAGTCTCTATGTCCACTTGAATGATTTTCTCTCCTGAATTCTTTCTAATAGTCATCTTTTTTTGCTGTTCATTACATCCCGGGAGGCTATTATGTCCAAACCCTTGTGTAGGTTGTATATGTAGATATAATCTTAGGTCCTAAGACTTGTCTAATTCCATTTTTTCCATAAGTACAGGTATCTCTGGGAACAAGAATAAAAAAGAATTTGGGACATTTGTTTAAACAAGGAGAATAGGAGGTCTTTTCCGTTTCTGTTCCCCCACAGTGCTAACACAGTACCCCAAGATTAGTTTGCACATAAGAGAATTGTAGTGAGTAAAAACCTTCTCCAATGCACGCATTTAGAGAAGTGACATTTTTTAGTAAATTTGAACAAGGAAAGTGGGAAATCTCATGATATAGGGGGAGAGAAAGAAGAATCTCCAATAGTAAAAATGCTCAATCTCTGCAATTAGAAAGTTATCAGTCAATATTGATATCTGGAGAAGTGGAGAAAATCAGTTTATTTTACAACAGCCTCAATCTTTGAGGCTAGCAGACAGATTATAGTTGAAAAATGAGAAGTAGGGACTTCCCTCATGGTCCAATGGTTAAGAATTCTGCTTGCAATGCAGGGGGCTCGGGTCCAATCCCTGTTGCATAGCTAAGATTCCACATGCCTCAGAGCAACTGAGCCCACACACCATGACTAGAAAGTCCAGGTTCTACAACTGGAGAGTCCGAGGGCCATAATGAAAGACCCCGCACGACCCAATGAAAACCCCACTGCTGCCACTAAGACGTCACACAGCCAAACAAACACATGAATACTTAGAAGAGAGAGAAAGGGGTGTGAGAAATAACTCAACTTTGGTTGTTTTCCTGGAAGAAGTACAAGAAACTTCTCAGGTATGGAGAGAGGAAGAGAATATAGACAATGCGTTACAAACACTGGACACAGAAGTTGAGGGTTTGAGGACAATGTCAACCTGGACAAATAAATGGAGGACCTATCAGCAGACAGGGCTAAGTATGAGGCCTGAGAATATTTCTGTGTAAGACGGACAAAAGGAGGTGATAAACAGATTATCGTGAATGATGGTGTTAGCATAATTCAGACCATTCTTTTAGGAGAATGCATATGCCAGACAGGACATTGAAATTCTAGCACTTTAAGGGATGGATGTCTACAGAGTTCTTTCAACAGCAGCAGTTATCCATCGCTTCATCTTACAATCTGATCTGAAAGGATATTAGAAGTTATCTGTAAATGGGAGACAGATGATGTCTAGGGTCTTAACTGCCTCTGAAACGAGGACTTAGCCCAAATCTCAGTGAGAGAAAAGATGAAAGGCACCTGTCAATAGCATCAAGCAGGCAAGAAACATGAGAAGAAACCAATAGTTGAAAATAAACTGCAGAATTGGTCATTTCCAATCAGTTAACTGACATAGAAAAGTCCATCACAATTCCTTATCCTTGTCACTAGTCTACGTCAGTGTAGCACAACAACAAAAACTCAGATTAAAACAATGAAGTGATTCATTCTTCAGACATATGCATTCAAACACAAGACCAGATTTTTCACTTTTTATCTGGATTTGACATCATTTATCGCAGTCAATCTAAATCAGCTTGAAAATATTTTATGTAAGATATCATTGCTAATCTTTAATTGCCTGGCATTCTGAAATGCACATACATTATTTAAGATTTTTTATGTCAAGTTCATATTAATTATTTTAATCAAAATGTATCTGCACTCTGGAAACATATACTGCACTTTCTCCACTAGATGTCTCCAGAGAAATACAAGTAAATACTGGTAATAAGAAGTGTTGCTAATACACTCCCATTTAAAAATTTCAAAAGTTTGGAGCTTAAATAAGGACAAATAGTGAAACACTGGTTACTTAGTATAGGAGTGAAATCTGTCACTGACAGATTTTTAAAGAAAATGAGGGTCTAAGTGCATTTTTTAAAAAAGATAGCACACTATCCACATTTACCACAGAAAGCCAACTGATTTCTAAATGAATTAACATTAAAGAGATGTCATTTAATGCTTTATTTGGGATCCGGTTAAGTCATATCTTTCTTGGAATATGATTTCATTATCTTAAATATGTTTGGCCAGGGCATGCCTGAAGATCTACGGGCCAAGATCTATAGAGGAAGAAATCCACTGGAAGGAATACACTGGGTGGGTGGCTGGGGAGGTGACACTTCTTATAGGCTTTACAAGGAGTTAGCCACAAATATCTGAGCCTATAATATCACCCTTCTGACCTCTTTTAAGTTGGCCACTAATGTTCAATTTTATTTTGGCCGTGTGAATGTTTTAATGAGGGAAAAATTGCAAAATCTAATTTTGGGCTTAATTTGAATTCCTTCTACTGTTGGCTGAGTTCAGCATAATCTAATCACTTTAAGAAAACGTTTTCTCTCATTTGAGGGAAGTAACATCCCTGGAGTCTTTGCCAGAACTTCAGTTTACAAGGCCGCAAACCCAGGTACCAAGAAAGGCTGCACCCTTCACTGGTGAAGGTGCTTGGACGCTGAGAATTGGGTCCCCAAGAAAGTGTAGCTTCCTTTTAAGCTAAGGTGCTTCAAAGCTTTAGGGTGTGTTACAGGTAAGTTCTATTACTGGTATTTTACAAATGAACCAACAGGAAAGAAAAGTAGTACTCAAGAAACATCAAGATTCCACACACACAAAAATAAAAAGAAAACAAAACGGGATTTTAAATTATTGGATAATTCGATTCAGTTATTGGTCACTCCAGATCATGCAATACCAAGGATATTCTATTTTTAAAAAACCTGCTCTTGGCTTGAGGATCTAGGTTTGTTGAATCCATAGGCCGTGTCCAATCCTAGAGCGTGCAGAATAAGTTTAATGTTGGTTATATGCTGGTGATAGGGCTTCCCTGGCGTCTCAAACAGTAAAGAATCTGCCTGCAATGCAGGAGACCTGCGTTCCATCCCTGGGTTGGGAAGATTCCCTGGAGAAGGGAATGGCAACCCACTCTAGTACTCTCGCCTGGAGAATTCCATAGACATGGAGAAGTCTGGCAGGCCACAGTCCATGGGGTCGCCAAGAGCAGAACACCACTGAGGGACAAACACTTTTCACATGCTGGTGATAATAAGCACAATACTTTAATCACATCACAGACTCCAGAGGCTACAGGGCCTCTACAGTGACCCACCTGATAATTTGCAAACTGCCAGTAAATTAGCATCCTGGTAGTTAGAAACAAACATCTCTTTCAGACACATTATTTTTATTTGTTTGCATAATAATTCATTTCTTTTTCTGTAATGACTTACATTTCCAGGTCAGGCTCTGCATCCCTGAAAGTCAGACGATTGCCAAGGTTTCAATTTTCCTCCAGACTGCTAAGAAAATTATGTAGCCAACACAGGGGCAGGATCCTTTCATGAAACAGAAGAATAAGGGTCCTGTGTGGAGAGAAAGCAAGAGATTAACCCTTGGTGACTTCCCTGAAAGGAGAGAATTGTGTTGCTCTCAAGATTTTAAAATCTTTTCCCTACAGCTTGGACAATGTTTTCTTCTCATTCTCTGGAACTATCTCCTTCCCTCACCCTACACCAAGTTGTTGATGAACCACAGTTCCATTATTAGCTTCCTTAAAGCCAGGATGCTGGCTAAAGTAGTTGCTTGGACTTCCTTCCACTATATAATGTCTTATAATATCACACTTCTGGGCTAAGCTCAGCATTTTAAGTTGCAGTGCTTTTTTTTTTACCCTAAATGTTCTTTCTCTTGGAATGTTCTTCAACCTCTAAATTTACATGTAATTTAGATGTACAATCTGGTCCTCATTTTCAAGATCCTCTTTGATGGCATTACTCATCCTGAATGTAAATATTTGTTGAGGGCTAGCATGTGTTGACATCCATGGGACTTTTACAAGTTCCAAATAGAATGCTCAGGATGGCTTCATTTGAGACCCAATTATTTAAAACTCTGAAAAGAAAGATTTAAGAACCCTCTTTTTAAAATATGAACATATATCATGCTTCTTACAAAAAGTAAATCTCTAACTCCTTTCAGAAGAGAACAGTCGCCTTTTGAAATATTAATGCCTTTCCATTTTCACAACTTTTTTCATGCAATTATTTGTCCATTTGTACCACTGAAGGAATCAGGATGAATGGAAGCCATTGATTCCAATGGATAAAATTGTGGTCACAGGAACACATACTCCAAAATTATTCTTGAAAATAATCAATATATTTTCCATTTATAGGCATTGTTAAGAAAGTAGGTAACAACAAAATATTATTAATTTTGCTTTAACGCCTATCTTCATAAGTTTATGTATTATCATTCTGGACCAGATTTAAATAAATCTTTTACTCTTGATACATATTAACCAAGTTTATATCCTCCACTGAATACCTCAGTCCTTCTCCAATCAAGCCCCATTAGATATGAGTAGATTTCAGCTTCATCGCAAAAGTGCTTATTAATAGTTATAGCTGTCTAAAATTAAAAGGGTTGCATTAATCGCAGGGAGCATCTCAGTAAAGAGTGATAACTATTAATATTTACAGTGATGATGTTGGAGAGGTTTCTGTATTCTGAGTTTGATCTGTTTCTCTATAATTCCAAAATTCCACCATTATATCTTAAGATACTCAAGCTACATTATAATGCCTCACCAGTCTAGAATTGAAGACTTTTATATAACTATGTTATTAATAATCTAATAGCTAATATATTGATATTAGAACTTATTTTCGTAAAAGCCTTTCCATCCTACTCAATAAGCAATTACTGATCACCTACTATTTGTACAACATAAGGGTAATAGAAACCTACTATATAAAGCAAACCAGTGGCATAAAAATAAAAATTAAAATAATTCCATTCAGAGGAACATAAGTGATAGGTTAATTCTCCTTCCCACGAAGGACCAGGGAAAGCATATAATTTACTTCTTACCATCTTCTTTCCAGTTCTCCTTCTGAATTCCTCTTGCATCTTCTATACCTTAATATCAAGGTTTTCAAATTGAAAAGAAGCCTCTAAACATATTTTAGAATTTAATATTTCACTGTATGCTTTCTTAATAAACTAGCAGCACATTGCAGAATTATTTCAGTGCCCCAAGACAAAATCCTATAGCAAGCTTAATATAATTCTCCTGGTCCTTGGAATCCTCTCTGGCCCATTCCAGTCCCCCCTAAAAGCCCATCCAACTGGGCAACACAGAGTCAGTCTCAGATTTCTCTACATTGCCAGTGGGGAATCGACTCTGATGGACCATTATAGGAGGGATACTTTGCAACAAGAATGCATTTGAATTACACTTTTACTGTAGGATAATGTGTGACTTATTTATCTGGGGAAACTGCAGTTATTTCAGGTAATTGTTGACTTCTAATGTTTAGATTTCTTTCACCCAAAGCATTCTGAACATTTGCCATATCATATATGGGGTGGTGAGAGTGGATATTCTCTTGGCTAGGCACTGCGTAACATTGAGACTTTAGTTACTCTTGATAAAACAGAAGCAGCAGAATTCCGGCAATGCCCCTGTTTCTTAACACATATTGCATTATTCCCTTTAGGTTAGATTGGTAATAGTGGTTTCCAAAAGGGCATGCTTTTGACCTGTGGTTACCAATGGATGTGCTGACTAGAGATGATCAACATCATGCCCTGTGTGTAAGGAAAAACACAACAGAGCAAACATGGTTTTCCTTTGCTGCTTCATTTCAACAGTGAGGGACACTTGCCAGAACTGGATGTGTGTTAACTCTATCTATGCCTTGACATCTGATAGTAGAAGTGAAACAGGAGGTATCCCCCCAGTTTAGTGAAAATATGATCCCTCCTGTATGTTTCATCATCAAGTTAAAATTCGAATCTCATACTCTGTGAAAGTTTATATCTGGACAAGGTTTGTTTTTAATCAGTAGTCATTACTGCCTTGTGATTATCAGACTTAGATCTACCTTTGCTTACTGGTGAAAAATAATAACCTTTCAGTTTGGCTGTGAACTGAATATGACAAGATGTGATAAGATCCAATCAAGCTCTCATTGAGCACGGGGACAGGGACTCTGAAAGGTATGGATGACAGAATGATCCTTAACATCTAAACAAAATCATTTCCCATAAAAATCCTCTAACTTACAAGCGAATAAGATGGAAATATGAACCTGAAATGAGTCAGGAAGTAAAATAAAGAGAAAGATAAATCATACAAAAATAAATATCTTTTGGAGCATGAGAAGAAAAAAGAGGCTCAGTGTACTCAGCAAACACAACTGACAAAAGCGGATTTTAGCTGGCAACTTGAAGTTGCTGATGCCTTTTGGAGAGAGTTCAGATTCCCAGGTTGATACAGAGCTCCCTCCCAGAACTCTGACATGTATATAAGCTCTGAGCTCTCCAAAGCCCACTGCCAGTTCTCTTCGTGAACTAACTGCAACGGAGAGACTAAAGATGATTCCCTTCTTACCAGTATTCTCTCTGTTCCTGCTGTTGGTTGTTAACCCTGCAAATGCCAATGGTCACTACGACAAGATCTTGGCTCACAGCCGTATCAGGGGACGGGATCAGGGGTAAGTCAGTGGTTTGATTTTATAAACCTTTCCCCACCCCCACCCCCCTTAGCTTGTTGTATGTATATTTCTACATAAAGTTTCTTATTTATACCTCGGGGGTTTTTTTTCCTACTTATTTGTAATAAGAAAAAGGAACAAATGAGTAATCTGTGGTTTATGCACATGTCTTAAACTTTAAAAATTACTGTCCAAATAATTTGTGTATAATTGCTTTTTTTATGAAACATTGCAAGATTTTAGTCTAATTAACAACATTTAACAGGGCATTTCTTTATGATTCAGTTTATTAGTGTTTTATTTCCCTCTAAATTTCCAGAATGGGATTTTCAAAATTAAAGAATCTGTAGCCAGAGGCTCTCTTTACATAAACAGCTTTGAAATACCTCACATTATGTTAGGGAAAATTTCATTTATGTATGAAAATTAAACAATATATAATGTAACAAGTTTTCTGAAGTTTTTTGAAGCATTTAAGAATGCTTTTAAATTTTGCATTCTGTAAAATTTGTAATAACTTGATTTCATAGAAAAAACTACAACTGAGTTTCTTAAAGTTATCAGACAATTTAGTAACTTAACCAAGCATTTAGTGTTAATTTTTGAAATGGATCACGGCACTGCTGCCTATGTCTCAGAGAATTTTTCATCATGCTTCCAAGTTCCCTTGCTTTACAGAGCAAATAAGACTCACATCTCTTTAATGGAGAAAAACACTTAAAATTCTGGCAAAGAATGTTTTAATCTAATTACTTCCAGGCAAAGAAATAAATTTTCCTTTGGGCAGCCATATTATTTAAGTTAATCTTAGCATTCACTTACTTCTACGACTGCTTACCTAGAAAATTACAGAGTACAGTATCTTGGGACTTAGTAAAACTTGTCTATTTTGCTGTCTGATCTGTCATTGTTCCAGGGCCGTGAAGCCACTCCCATGCCCTAAGTGAGTACATGTTTGGTTTAGAAGGGTCAGGGCATTACCTACTATTAAAAGTAGTAAGAAACATATTGTTAAAATCTATTTACTTCTGAAATACTGGCATTGTATTCCCAGAGGTGTACAATTTCCTCTCTGTCTCTCACAGTTAGTTTTTGTAATGACTCAGTAGGATTGGATCAAGAATGAGATCTGTCCATGACTAGAGTCACATCTTTGAAAATCTAAGCCACATATTAACTTTTTCTTTTTCTTTCTTTGTTTTTAACCACCTGACCTACAGATATGAAAAGCTATTTGTTAATGTTATGACATTAACGCTCTTTCCTTACTTCTGTCTCCCAGTCCAAATGTCTGTGCCCTTCAACAGATTTTGGGCACCAAAAAGAAATACTTCAGTACCTGCAGGAACTGGTATCAAGGTGCCATCTGTGGGAAAAAAACGTAAGTCTCATCTTTTCTTTAATGTGCCGCTTCCAAAGACAACACTGCAATGCCCATGGCTTTCTTTGGACAGAAAGACACATTGTTCTGAAAATACTTTCCAAAATTGGGAGCTTAAAAAAAATGGATCACTGGGAATAAATTTCCCCTGTATTTCTCCCTGTATTCAGAAAACTAACTTTATTCCTGAATCTATGGCACTGGCCATGTGACCTGCTATAGAAGCACTAATGGTTTGACTATGTCATTTCTACTCCTGGTTTGGCCTCTTTAGGGCTTCCTGGTGGCTCAGTTGGCAAAGAATCTGCCTGTGATATAGGAGACCTAGGTTTGATCCCTGGGTCAGGATATCCCCTGGAAAAGGAAATGGCCCCTGGCCATGTGACTTGGTGTAGAATCGCTGAGAGTTTGAATGGAATCACTGAGAGTTTGACTACGTCATTTCTCCTCCTGGTTTGGCTTCTTTTATTTTGGGCAAGTCAATTAACCTCAGTGTCTCAGTTTTCTCATTTTATAAAAAATGGGCCAGAGGATCAGATTGATCTGAAAGGTCAGGATTTTAAGGTAAGATTGCTTGCCTCCAGTCATTTAGAAATTATCTAAAATTCTCCACTTTACCCCAGAGTTTTCATCAAAGATTAAAGTTGGAAAAGATTCAAGTTTCATCTTTTCATTTAATCCAGTCACTCTATCCCAAACTGTCAGATTCTCAGAGTCTCCAAAGGTGATAATGGAAGCCCACCACTATACCTACTATTTCGATAACCAAAAAAGATGATTACTCCTCAATTTAGTTATCTGTTTCACTGATTAACTTAAAATTGGAAAACATTTTTTATTACTTGATAGCTTATTGGTTTAATCAATTAATACATATTGGCAAATTCTTCATTTTAAGATGGAGGAGCTGAGTTCTAGATAGAGCAAGTTACCAGATCAAAAAGGTCAGAGATGTCATCCTCGGTCAAGAAAACAGTGGAAATGGCTCCTGCCTGCTTCCTATTAATTTGGACCCCACCTTCAGTGAAGGATACCCTGAGAACCACAATATGGGAGACACATCATCATTAAACTTAAGATACCCTAAATAGGTGAAAGGATTAGGGTATTGTTAAAAATATATTCCTAACTTAATAATATTGGTTACAAATACTAAATCACATAACCTTTTGGAGTCTTCATTGCTTTACCTATGAAATGTGAATTTAACTCATTTTCTGAAGGTAAAGAAAGTAAAAGAAAGTGAAGTCGCTCAATCAAGTTCGACTCTTTGCTACCCCATGGACTATGGCCTACCAGGGTTCTCCATCCATGGGATTTTCCAGGCAAGAATACTGGAGTGGGTTGCCATTCCCTTCTCCAGGGGATCTTCCCAACCCAGGGATTGAACCCAGGTCTCCCGCATTGTAGTCAGACGCTTTACCGTCTGAGCCACCAGGGAAGCTCTGGAGGTAAAATGAATGAACAAATGTGAAGTTACTAAATAACTCTAACTCATAATATTAGTCATCCTTAAGTTTAAATTATTTTAAGCAAATTGGATATACGCTGGTGGGAAAAGGAGGTATAAACAGATACCTATTTAAAGTGCATAGGGTTATCTTTATTTCTACTAAGAATCATGTATTCAAAACACAGAGCCTTAGCTGGACTCCCTATAATAACCAAGTTTAGGACCCCACAGGACACTGCTGCCTCTTCCCACACATTGGCTTAATATAACTGTAACTAATGTTACTTCTTGACCGGGACATTATTCCTATTAGTTTGCAGACATCTGCTAGACTTATGAGTTATTCACACAATTATAATGTAAGCCAGTGGTTACAAGGATCCTGGCCATGATTTAGGTCAGGCCCCAGTTGGGAATGCCAAAGCTCTGGATTCTTCTCCCTTTGTTCTTTATATTCTTGGTTACCATGAGGCTTATTTGGAATGCACACTAACTACATAAGAAAGGACCTGCTTTCTGAAACATTTAAGGGAAATCTTTATTACACCCTTCCTGGAAGTTAAGGAAGTCTGATATAATCTTACTTTAATCCTCTAAACATATTAGAGATGCCAAGTCTTGTACAAGGCATATGCCAAGAATCCTTCTTGCTTTCCATTAAAAAAAACTTCTGCTTTGAAGTCTGGCTTTTTACCAGAAATAAAACATGTCTTCTTTGATTTATTACATTAGTTTATTTCTGTTAACTTCATTTTCACAAACATATTGACATCTATGCTCTGGAACAAATGTAAATGCTAGTAGCTAGTTTTAAATAACCAAAGAAATCAATAATATTGACAGGAAGTATGCCTGATTTGCCATCTGCTTGCAGCTGCTAAAAATTCCAAAGTCATCTTTAGGAACTTATGTATCAGTTGATAGAAATGTATTAAATGATTTGCTCAAGGTCACACATCTACTAGGTAGTGGAACTGGGAACCAAACTTCATTCTGACTCCACGATCCTGGAAGTTTTCCACCATGCCATGAGGCTAATGAGAAATGAAACTCATATAAATACCTTAATGTCATAAAAGGTCAAAGCAATGGTTTTTCCAGTAATCACGTGCAGATGTGAGAGTTGGACCATCAAGAAGGCTGAGCACAGAACTGATGCTTTTGAATTGTGGTGCTGGAGAGAACTCTTTAAAGTTCCTTGGACATCAAGGAGATCAAACTAGTCCATCCTAAAGGAAATCAACCCTGAATATTCATTGGAAGGATTTATGCTTGAAGCTCCAATACCTTGGCCACCTGATGTGAAGAGCCAACTCATTAGACAAAACCCTTATACTGGGAAAGATTGAAGGCAGGAAGAGAAGGGGGCAACAGAGGATGAGATGGTTGGATGCATCACCCACTCAATGGACTTGAGTTTGAGCAAACTTAGGGAGATAGTGAAGGACAGGGAAGCCTGGCCTGCTGTTTCATGGGGTTGCAAAGAGTCAGACACAACTTAGCAACTAAACAATGTCATAAACAAACAACAAACTTGATATCTAAATTATCAATAAGTCATGGCAATAAATGATATGTTTTGTTAACTTTGTCAAAATGTATCCTACGCAGTGCCTCCATTTTAATATTAATTTTCTTCCAATGTATAGGACTGTGTTATATGAATGCTGCCCTGGTTATATGAGGATGGAAGGAATGAAAGGCTGCCCAGCAGGTAATGTTTCAATTATAGAATTAAATGAAAAACTTGTCTTGTGTAAGGAAAAAGAGTTGAATTAGCTTTTAGAGAAGCCAATATGTGTGTGTGTGTGTTTAGCAGTATGATAAATCCAAGATATATTCTCCATATCTTAATCACTAGTTTATCTTGGCAATAAAGCATGAAAACATACATCTTGTACACTGGATGCTGGACAACAGATGTTTATTCCAAATTTAAATTAGTTCAACATTCCTTCAAGACAAAGATCCCCACTACAAAATCCCTTTCTTTGAACTTGTCTAGAAACATGAGCTGACTACTTGGCAAGGCATCATCTTTTCTGATTCAACAGCTCAACAGCTCTGATTTTATAAGATTCTTCATACTGAAAGTTGGTTTCCTGTAACTCGCCAACTACAGAAAAAAATAGTTCATCTATTTCCTCTTTGAGATGACAGCCATTAAAATATTTAACACAAGTCATCGCACCCGTCCTCCAGCTACTCTCTCTTCCCCAATAGAATCTTCCTTTCTGTGGGCTCATCTCCCACAGTTTGAGTGGGATCTAGACTTTGGAGCCCTTACTGTCATGAACAGCAACACATGGGAAACCTCTAATCCAGTCTTTTTTTTTTTATTGTGATTCAAAACTGGTGTCTACAACTCATGTGTATCCAGGCAGTGGAGAGAATATTAAAACAAATACGTCCGTGTAGGGAGCTCCTGAACTTTTGTTGATGTCATTGGTACCCATGTTATGCCATTAGCTCATGTTGAATTTTTAATTAATTAATATAGATTAGTGGTCTGTTTTATATGAATACTATCAAATCAAGTCTTCCACAGGGATTTGTTTTTTCAACTTAGGCACAGGACTTACATGGAACCTTGAGGTATTTAACCTGTTAATTTGGACTCATTTTCCCCATTCTGTTGGGGTGTCTTTAAATTTAATTTAATTTACTAATTGCATACTTGTTCTTTCTATTGTCACAAAGATAAGAATCATTTCTCCTGTGATATGATCCAAATCATACTAAACTTCAAATAAGGTCATGAAGAGTAAGTTGGCTATACCCAACCTAAAGGTTAACATTCATATATTAATTTTCATTCTGAAGTTCAGGAGATATATTCTGGAAGTGTTAGATATTTTAATCTATTTTCTTCCTGAAATTATGATGAAAAGAAGTAGGTCTACACATTTCTTTCAGGGACCCAAATCTACGTAATTATGGTCCTGACACCTACCATATTATACTACTTAGGAGCTTTAAGCCAACATGAAAAAAAATATTACCTTGGCCACTCTCAGAGAGAAGTGAGGAAATTTTTTTTAATGCAATTATCAAAGATAGTTAGTGATAATTGTGATTGAACCCTTATAGACATAGCAGATTTAACAACTAAATAGATAAAACATTAAACTAGGATAATAATTTAAAATTCATTGACCTTCAACACAAAGGATAAGTACTTTGGGGCTTCCTAGATGGTGCCAGTGGTAAAGAATCTGCCTGCCAGTGAAAGAGACACAAGAGATGCAGGTTCAATCCCTGGGTTGGGAAGATCCCCTGGAGTAGGAAATGGCAACACACACCAGTATTCTTGCCTAAAAAATCCATGGACAGAGGAGCCTGCAAGACCCTAATGCTAGGAAAGATTGAAGGCAAAACAAGATGGGGGTGGCAGAAGATGAGATGGTTAGATAGCATCACCAAACCAATGGACATGAGTTTGAGAAAACTCCAAGAGACACTGAAGGACAGGGAAGCCTGGCATGCTGCAATCCATTGGGTCACAGTCGGACGGAACTGAGGGAGTGAAGAGCAACAACAATAGGACTTTATCACTTGACATTCAAAAGGCAACTTTCATACAAAACTGATGATTCATAGACTTGTGTTGCTAAAATCATCAGTTAAATATCTTGAGGGACTTCTTGTAAAGGTTAAATCATTGTAAAATAACATTTTTGACATTTTCTCCTAAGTACTTATTCATCTCTTGATTATTTCAGTGTTGCCCTATTGACCATGTTTATGGAACCCTGGGCATTGTGGGAGCTACCACCACACAGCGCTATTCTGATGTCTCAAAACTGAGGGAGGAGATCGAAGGAAAGGGATCATTCACTTACTTCGCACCGAGTAACGAAGCTTGGGACAACCTGGATTCTGTAATTCATTATTTTTAGTGAATATAACTTCTGCTGTTATTGTTACATTATTTCAATTGATTTATTAACTTATAAATTAATAGAAATTGTATATCTTTCTGCTGTGCATATATGATGATACATAAAAGGATGAGGGTATTAAGGATGCTCCTTAATTGAGGGTAAGGAAAAAGTGGCTCAGTGGTAAAGAATATGCCTGCCAGTGCAGGAGATGTGGGTTCGATCCCTGCAATGGGAAGATCCCCCGGAGGAGGAAATAGCAACCCATTCCAGTATTCTTGCCTGGAAAAATCCCACGGACAGAGGACCCTGGCAGGCTACATACAGTCCATGAGGTTGCAAAGAGTTGGACATGAATGAACATGCAAAAAAAAAAAAAAAGGAACATATCATTTTAGTACCTCCATGAATGGAATAACAGCCCAGCAGGCTCATGGACTAATAACAAAAAAGGCAAACCAATAGTAGATTGAACAAGCACTTATTATTATTCCATTTTACTTCTTTTCTCTTTCCCTTTTGATTGTGGAGAATTATAGGTAATTTTAGATGATATATCTTGTATAAAGGCAAGTTAAGAAGCCTCTTGAAATGTTATTTTTAATAAGGTGTATTTTATATATATATTTATCATTTTAATTGCATATAAATATGTATGACTGTTCAGAGACTGACATAAGTATGTATGGATATTTAAATGAAGGGTTGTAAATGATACATTTAATTTTCACATTTTTTAATGCATAGTCTGATTTATAGCACACTAAGTTATGACTTAATATCCAGATCTATATAACTGGTATAGAAATATATTCCTACTTTCTATCTGATATGACGATGAATTGAAAGTTACTACTAGAGTCATGTCAGTTCAGTTCAGTCACTCAGTCATGTCCGCCTCTTTGCAACCCCATGGACTGCAGCATGCCAGGCTCCCCTGTCCATCACCAACTCCCAGAGCTTGCTCAAACTCATGAGTTATATAGTATTTAGTAAAACTTAGGTAGATTCTTTGAGATTTTACCTTGATACATTAACTGTGAGGTTACTTGCTTGCAAATACAGAACTTTCCCTCTTCCGGTTGTCTTTGACCATATCTCTAACCACCCTTCTGGCCCTTTTTGCAGACTCCTCTTCTTCCTTGTCTTAAGAATGGGTCTTATTAAAGTCTCTTCTAGGAACTCTGCAGTTCATATGCATTTCAGATGGCTTCAGCTTTCACTTAATGCATAGAACCATGAAGTCTGTGTTACTGGATCCCCAGGAGAATATTTCGAACACCTGTCTTAATATTTCTCCTTCGATACACTGTCTGTATCTTTAAACAAACTGTTATCCAAAACAGATGCCACTTTCTCCCCATCAAAAACTGCTTTTCTGCTGTTTCCGTAACTGGCAACCCCAATCTCAGAGTTCAAACTTTAAAATTATGAGTCATCCTTACTGCTTCCCTCTTCAGTTCTTAGAAACTACTATTAGTCATCAACAGCTCATTTTTCATCCTCATCATACTCTCCTTCTGTTATGCATTGCCACCAGATTAACCTTCTTAAAGCCAGGCTAATCATTATATTCTAATGCCACAAAAGTGGCTTAAGGCTCCCTATTGCCAGTTTAATTTACTCTTTGCTTGGGAATTAAGGTCTTCCATGTCATTGTCCCATACACTTATCTAAAATGTCTCTCTATTATCTGAGAAACATAAAACCACACTGGACAACTTCTGCTTTCTGTGCCAGCAGTTGGACTTAGAAAGATCACCACACCATTCCTACCCTATCTACTTATCCTCCATGACCTGTCTCCAAATTTTGAATTGCTGGCCATTTTCACTTGACCTCAAAAGCACTTTTTTCTCCATCCGTCCTTTATCTAATTATGCTTATATTTACCAGCTGCTATAGGATATGTGCAGAAGGAAATGGCAATCCACTCCAGTACTATTGCCTGGAAAATCCCATGGACAGAGAAGCCTGGTAGGCAAAGAGTCGGACATGACTGAGCGACTTCACTATAGGATACGTGGGCTTCTCAGGTGGCGCTAGTGGTAAAGAACCTGCTTGCCAATGCAGGAGACGCAAGAGACATGGGTTTAATCCCTGGGTCAGGAAGATACCCTGGAGGAGGGCATGGCAACCCGCTCCAGTGTTCTTACCTGGAGAATCCCATGGACAGAGCAGCCTAGTGGGCTACAGTCTATAGGGTCTCAAAGAGTCAGACACAACTGAAGAGACTTAACATGCACACACATAGGATAAGTACCACAAAGATTAAGATTTCACCTTACTTATCATTGTATTTCTCATAACACTGAATATAGTATATGATAGTAGATAAATGAAAGGTACAGGATGGCTGAATTCTTGAATGTTATAGAATAAACATAAAACACATTAAAATTACAATACTGTATGTATACAAATATAATGCCATTTTAAATTTTTCCCACCCTAAAATTTTAAATATCTGATAATTTCATATCCCCTATGCCTTGACAGCAAGAGCATCTCTCCATCAAAATATTCATTAAAAATTTTGTTTTGTCTCTAAAAATGTCCAAATACTCTATAAGATTTGGAAGACTTTACTGACTACCTGTACTTACAAAATTTCTTAATCAATTGAAATAATATAATTTTAAGTTATTCATTTCAATTTGTTTTGACCATCTAGGTAATTGAATGAGAAAATAATAAGAGAGTAGAAACTGTGATTATAGGCATTTTAATAATTAACTATAATAAAATAAATTTCTGCCATTTCAATTTTTCCTAGGATATCCGGAGAGGTCTGGAGAGCAATGTGAATGTTGAATTACTGAATGCTTTACACAGTCACATGGTTAATAAGAGAATGTTGACCAAAGACTTGAAAAATGGCATGATTATCCCTTCAATGTATAACAACTTGGGGCTCTTCATTAACCATTATCCTAATGGGGTAAGTTTATTTAATAAAAGGTACATTTATCAATAACACTGCCCCTAATTTTTTCTATGACCTTTATATAAGGTTTACAGAAATAATAAAATGTCAGTGAGTAAACTTTTCCTTACATGTAAAGCATGTGAATTTCCAATTCAGTAACTGATTTCTACCAAAGAGTGTTGGCAAGGAAGAAGTTAAATTGACAGTTTGTTGACAGTAGACTTAAATGTTCCACAAAGCGTAATTTTATTAGTTGATGTGTTTGAATAGTCAATAATAAGAGAAAAATAAAGAATAAGAATTTATCAGAGAATAATCAGAGAATGAAAATTCTTTTATTCATCCCCTAGCTACTATACTCATTAAGATTTTTGTGGGTTTTGATAAGCATGTTTTGATAACATCTTTGTGGGAAACTTCCAACAAGGTCATGGGGCTCTTCCAACAGTCAGATTTCCAGGGACAGAAAGGGTCAGTGATGAAGCAATATTCAGGAAATCACTGAAATAGAACTGATTATATTTATGTAATAATTGTTTCTGTCTCAGAGCTTGGCCTACATTAGAAATAGTGTGTGACTATCTCTATAAAAGAAAGAGCAATAAAAACAATAATTCAAAAAAAATGTTTTTGCTTTATGTTTCTAGACATGTTAAGTATAACTGGGTTCTCAACTAGTTGCATTTTCTCTTAGCTTTTGGATTCTTTTGTGGGGTTTTTTTTTTTAGACATAGCAATTTGTAAGTCTTCATCCTCAGCATTTATATTCAGAATGTCAGTTCTTTTATGTTACATTTACCAATAAACTTGAGACATGGGAAATGGGCATGCAGTCTCAATGGTCAACAGACAGCTGTGATTTCTGCAATTTGATTTTCTCAAATAATTTCAGGTTGTCACTGTGAACTGTGCTCGAATCATCCATGGGAACCAGATTGCAACAAATGGCGTTGTGCATGTCATTGACCGTGTCCTTACACAAATTGGCACCTCAATTCAGGACTTCATTGAAGCAGAAGATGAGCTCTCATCTTTTAGGGTAAGTCCAAGAAGTAGCAGCAGATTGTTTTGGACCACTGAAATTCTCCTCTTCCCCATCAGATTCTAAAAAAATAATAAAAAGCTATTCATTAATAAGACTGTCAATTCTGGCAGACACATAAGCAGTGTATTTCTTGAAATGAAAAGGCTTTCATTTTACACAGAAGAACACGTCTTCTCATATGAAAGAATAATATTTATGTGGACATAATAAAGAATGATTAGTTATGTGACTGAAGTGTGTTGAGCACATTTAGAATGTGTCCATCAGTTATTACACTAACTGCTGGATATTGCTTCAGTCACACAGGCATTAGCAGAATTTCCCATCTAGTATACAGTTTGTAGAAAGTTCGAAATAACATGGTTGGTTGTGCAAAAAAAAAGAAAAAAATTTTTTTAAAGATATAAGAAGAGTAGGATATAACTTCTACAGCTTTCTATAGGGTCAACTCTCTTGTGTCAGCCTAGACTGAGTGTCTTGTAACTTTTTTCTGAATTTGCAACATGCAAGCCTCTGAAAAGCACATTTGTGTTTCAGGCAGCTGCCATCACATCCGATATATTGGAAACGCTTGGGAGAGATGGTCACTTCACACTCTTTGCTCCCACCAATGAAGCTTTTGAGAAACTTCCACGAGGAGTTCTAGAAAGGATCATGGGAGACAAAGTGGCTTCAGAAGGTATGTAAGTGTCTTTGTCTATGAGAAGCCTCCCAGGATCCCAAGAAAAGGAAATGAAAAAAAGATTAAGTCCTGTAATATTATCATTTTGAAAATAAAATCTTTGAAAGAGTAGACAACGTAATTAAATAATTAATTTAATAATCCAAGTAATTAAATACTCAGGGTATCCTAAAGATCATATATTTCTGCACTGCTTTCAAGTAAATAAGTAGCAGGCATTAAAAATAATTAGAAAGTGTTGAAATATTAGATCATGAAAGTTTAATATTGTATATATATTATTCAATGGTTTTAATTCTAAATTTACACTGAAGTTAGTGGAGAAAATTCCATGGTTATCTTTGGTCACTACTTATTCATACAGAGAATTTGGCTTCTTTCCAGACTCCCTTTTTATTGATAGTTTCAACTAGATTTTACATTGTGACTAGCACATTTTTCTTATGCAGCATACCGTAAACATGCTTAACCAATTTATGATGAGATATTTTGGTGAAAATATAGACATAATACCGTTTAGGCACAGATCACTTCTGAAGTCTTTCAAGAAACCATCTTTGCTTTGGCTACTTTCTAGATGTTGTCTTTAGGGCTGCCACAAACCTCCAATTTGAAAAAAGCACACTATCTGCAAAACACACAAAAGTGAAGCTCAATAAAGTAAACTCTGCCTGTTCAGCTGTCATGAGTAGTTAAAGCAAGATACTACTTGGGTGTTTGCAACAGGTATCACTAACAAATAACTTTGAAGGCTTTCTTAAAGGAGAAATTATTCTTGAGTTTCCATCAGAAATTATTTTCTTATGATAAATGGAACTTGATCTAACACATTTTCTAGAACTATACAAATAATGTCATGCAGTTGATCTTCTTTTCTGCTTATTTCCTACCAAACTGAGTTAATTTTACTGTAGAGTTGATGAAAAAGACCATTCTGAGAGCAAACAAAATTTTAAAACCTTAGGTCAATACTAAGGTCTTATATATGCATTCTATCTCTAAGGAACACTTTGTTCCACAATGAAATACATCTATTAAGAGTCAAATGCTATTTTCCTTGATCCAAAAGCATGTTCTTTTTCCTTCATCCTCTAGCTCTCATGAAGTACCACATTCTAAACACCCTCCAGTGTTCAGAGGCTATCATGGGAGGAGCCGTCTTTGAGACCCTGGAAGGAAACACCATTGAGATAGGATGTGATGGTGACAGCATAACAGTAAATGGAATCAAAATGGTGAACAAAAAAGATATTGTGACAAATAATGGTGTCATCCATTTGATTGATCAGGTCCTGATTCCTGATTCTGGTGAGCAACAGTTTCCCATTCTTCTACCTACTGTTGTTTATCAATTATGATGTCTAAAGAATAGGCCTATAAGAAATAAATGTGCAGTATGAAGAATGCCATGTGAAGCACAAACAAAGCTAACAGTGATGTGGCCCAATAAAACTTTATTTATAAAAACAAGTAGTGGGCTAGACCTGGCTTTTAGGTGATAACTTGCTGACCCCTGGTCAAATGGACATGCCTATAGCTGGGTCATAGCTACATAAGAGTTTACCATTCTATTCTGTCTACTTTTGTATATGTTTGATGTTTTCCTCAATAAAATATTTAAAAAAACAAACAAACAAACAACTAACAGTGAGCTGAGTCCTAAATAGGTAGCTTGTGTACTCATGGTCATGCCAGTGCAATAGGCCCTGGCTTTCCAGAGTTTCTAATATCTAATATCATCAAAGATTCTTAGAGTGCCAGAGTTTTTCTTAAAAATGGAAGGAAAGATATAACCAAAAGGTTTCCTTGGGATAAATGAAAGAGCTATGGCCCTCACAAGAGCAGAGAGACAAGGGATGAGCAATAGACAATTGAAGAAAACTGAAAAGCATGAAATCAGAAAGATATTTTCCTTCTGAAATTCTTTGGTTATTAACCCCTTCACCACCACCACGCCCCCCCAAAAAAGGAAAGCTGGAACTCTCTTACTAGGGAAAGGCAAGACTTCTTATCACATTGCTAGTACAGCAAATAGCTTATGGAAACAGCCAAGAACTGATTTACTAATTTCATGATGATGGTAATAACAACGATGACATTGTTTGAATGGTCATGGTTTATTTTACAGCCAAACAAGTTATTGAGCTGGCTGGAAATCAGCAAACCACTTTCACAGACCTTGTGGCCCAATTAGGCTTGGCATCTGCTCTGAGGCCAGATGGAGAATACACTTTGCTGGCACCTGTGAATAATGCATTTTCTGGTATGTATCGGCCACTGCCATTCCAGCTCTTCCCACCCCTACACACCTTTTTTCTTTTCCCTTCACCATGACTGTCTGCTAAGAAATAATAGATCTTTCATGAGGTGTTGATTAGTTTCTTCACTGGCTACATATACAATGAATTAGTTCTGTTTTTATTAAAATGTCCTTTATTTCAAAACATTTCATTATAATAGGTAATGGCCTACTGGAAGTGAAATTTTGTGATAGGGGTCTTCAGTTTTTCTGTGAACCTGATCATATTTCCAGCACACATAATGGATATATTAACAGATCTTAAGAAAAATAAATTTGATTTGTTTAACACCAACATTATACATAGGTGCATTCTGCAACTCAGAATTTGAAAGTAAGGTATCAAATTATGAGAAAATAAAAACAGGAGAATATGATATACTTCTATATTATGATGTGAACTATTATTACAAGTATTTGATCTTGTAGCTGCTATTCAAAAACTGTGGTTAGAGTAATACAATATTACTTTTTTTTCCCAGAAACAATGACTTCACAAGACATATTGTGAATTGTTAGGCAAAATTTAACAATGAAAAAATAATCATCATTATTTTTCATGTTTTTCCAAATATTAGATTGTAACATAGAAAGTTATTAATAAGAAAATTCAAATTCTAAAAAATGCTGTTTTCCCTTTTTGTAATAATAAGGTCTGTAACTTGTTGACACTAAGCCAACTTTAAGAGGTTACATGATTTGCCAGCTCTCTCTCCAGAAATTAAAGTAAATTTACAAATGATTCATCAGTTGTTTTTCATGTGACTAGTGGACATCAAATTCCAAGGAATATCTGGAAATATATTTCCAGAGAAAATCTCAGAGAAAATCTTGGCCAGCCTTAGAGTTTAAAGTTTAACCCTTATCAATAACCACACAAAACCATGTTGTCCTCACTGATATGTAACCTGTTGTCTGGACTGCTTGGAATCATGTAATCATTTGATGAAATAGCTCATGGAGCATAGAGTTTCTAGCCTTCAGTATTCAATCAACTCATATATAAGTGTAGGATCCTTAAGATCTATAACATTAGGGATTTTCCATTTTCATGATTTTCTCTTACAGGGGAAACTGTAATGCTTTTTAAATAAAATAACATTCTTTTGTAATGAATTTACTTATAGATGATACTCTGAGCATGGATCAGCGCCTTCTTAAATTAATTCTACAGAATCATATATTGAAAGTAAAAGTTGGCCTTAATGAGCTTTACAATGGACAAAAACTTGAGACCATTGGAGGCAAACAGCTCAGAGTCTTCGTGTACCGTACAGTAAGTGAATCGGAACGCGATAAAATATCCACACTGACATACATGTCAAAAGATATGCCCTTCTCAAAGACTGTTCTTATAACAAATGTTCCTCAGAATTTTACTAACATGATTTTAGTAGTAAATATTCATAGGAAGATCAGAGAAGTGAGTAGCATGTTTGAAAAGACTATGAGGAAACTATATGAAAGTGCTATGTATTAATAACTAATAAAAAACAATTTGCACTTGTTTCATCATAAATAACTTTTTCTAAAGCATTGTTTCAATCCCATAAATCACTAAAACCCCTTTAAAATAAGCTTTTTGTTTCATAGAGTACCGTACTTTACTGTTTACATGGTAATTTTTATACTGAGTCAAATATTTAGAATGATCTTCGACTGTACAGTCACCATTCACCAACTAAATCTCTTTTGAATCAGTTTCATGATAAACTTTTATAGGTATATAAAGATTTCTATAAAATGGTTCTAATGTGCCTTATCTGAGGAAAAATTTCTAGAAAATATTGCTTATCAAAATTACAGTTTGACAAGTGGTGCTTTTCAGTTTCTTTCCAGGCAACCTTGCAGTTACAGCTAAAAAGAATTCATAAGTCAAAGATGACCTAGAACCAAACATGACTCAGCATTTTCATACCATAGTTCCACAAGGTCAAGACACACTTTTTAAATGATACGGAAGGAACTTCCCTGGTGGTCCAGTAGTTAAGACTCTGTGCTTCCAACACAGGGGGCGTGGGTTCAATCTCTGATGAGGAAACTGAGATCCTACATGATGTGTGGTACAGGCAAAAATACAAAAACAAAACAGAAAACGTGCTGCATTCTAAATGGTACATATATAAACATTATTTTTGTTCAAAGTGCTATAACTTAACCAGTAATTTAACTTATAACTGATAGGGCCTTACCATCAATACAGTAAATATTTACATAGAAAATACAGCAATATTTTGTAATATATGGGCTTCCCCATATATAGTGGCTATAGTGGTAATATATAGTGGCTTCCCAGGTGCTGCCACTGGTGAAGAATTTGCCTGCCATTGCAGGAGACACAAGAACTGTGTTTTTTGATCCCTGGGTTGGGACGATCCTCTGGAGTAGGAAATGGCAACCCACTCCAGTATACTTGCCTGGAAAATTCCATGGACAGACAAGCTCGGTGGACTACAACCCATGGGGTAGCAAAGAGTTGGTCACGACTAAGCACACATGCCATGCCATAGTGATATATAGTAAAGATCATAAGAGGCAGTGAAGTCATTAAACTTCATGGTTAAAGAAATTTACTAGAAAGGGTCTGAAAGAATGAGTAGAACCTGAAGAGGAATGACAGAAAACACAGAAGTAGAATTATATGGAATTGCTTTGGCATCACCGACTCAATAGACATGAGTTTGAGCAATATCTTGAAGATAGTGAAGGACAGGGAGGCCTGGCATGCTGCAGTCCATGGGGTCGCAAAGAGTCAGACATGACTTAGCACCTGAGCAACAACAACTGACAATACTATTTGCCCTACACACAGTAGCTTGCCTAATAGTAGAAAACCTGGTTGAATAAGATGAGTGAGGTCAGACGGTGTGCTGTCACTCAGCTGTGTCCGACTTTTTGCGACCCCGTGGTCTGCAGACCACCAGGCTCCTCTGTCCATGGGGATTCTTCCGGCAAGAATACTGGAGTGGGTTGCCATGCCATCCTCCGGGGAATCTACCAAACTCAGGAACCGAGCCCAGGTCTCCCACATTGCAGGTGAATTCTTTACCATCGGAGCCACCAAGGAAGCCCATGAATACTAGAGTGGGTAGCCGATCCCTTCTCCACCCAGGAAAAGAACTGGGGTCTTTTGCATTGCAGGCAGATTCTTAACCAGCTGAGCTACCAGAGAAGCCCAGATCAGATGGTACAAGATGTTAAAGACAGAGGAGAGAAACTGTTTCTTCTGGCATCAGAAGTCTAGAGACGTTTTAGAAGAAACCATCCAGAAATTTTATTAGGGAGTTTCTTCCACATAGGGAATTTCAAATAAGGAAATGCACAGTTGTATCTTTCTTTTCTTTGCTAGGCTGTCTGCATTGAAAATTCATGCATGGTGAGAGGAAGCAAGCAAGGAAGAAATGGTGCCATTCACATATTCCGAGAGATCATCAAACCAGCAGAGAAATCCCTCCATGAAAAACTGAAACAAGATAAGCGCTTCAGGTAAGCTTCACCTCCACAGGAGAATAAGACCTTTTGGCATAGTTTTATTTCACAGTAAGTATTCCAAAATGCATTCAGTATTCAGTATTGCTGAGAATGGAATTTAGAATAAGAAGCTTATACAAATGTTTTCAAACTTAAAATATGTTCTTAACACTAGTTTTCTTACATAATATGATTTGGTGAGTAAAAGACAAACAAAAACCAATCTAATAGACTGAACTACTCCTTGCAAATTTTTATAATTATGTTTTTAAAAAATGATAGTATATATTAGCAAAGACTATTTTGCAGAATATTAAATGAACAAATGCTTCTATTTTGTTACCAAATGTGACTTCATCAAGTGTTACAGGGAGCAAACAGAGGTTTGGAAATTTAAAACTCATACATATATTTAAATAATTTCCCTATGATAAACCTTTAACAGTAAATTTCATTTGAAACATATGAAAGTGTATGAGCCATTTTCTCGTTCTTCCACATATAGGGATTCTATTGTATTTCAGGCATGGTTGGTAGGCTCACCTAGACTAAGTCTAATAAACATGTGTCCTTCCTGCCTAGCATCTTCCTCAGTCTACTTGAAGCTGCAGACTTGAAAGAGCTCCTAACACAGCCTGGAGATTGGACCTTATTTGTACCAACCAATGATGCCTTTAAGGGAATGACTAATGAAGAAAAGGAAATTCTGATTCGTGAGTAGAAGTGAACACCAGATGTATTTACCCCTTGATTTCATGATCTCATTTCTTCCTCAAGCGTTCTGGCCTAGATGTCGGTCCCCCAAAGTTCCCTCTTTCATATTCATGGCTAGCCTTCCTCACCTTTTATTCCACTTAGAAAGAGGTTCCCTCATTGGTGTTCTCAAATAACTGCTTACCATCATGTTGTGGGGCTAGATAATCACTTATGTCATCTCTATTAAAGGCCACACAGTGAGGTGAAGAAGGAAATAGCCACAATTTCAAAAAATAATTTGATTTTTTTCCTCCAGTAAGGTGGATAATATTTTGATTGAACTGATTGAAGAGACTATGTTTTGATATAGCATTGATACTGCCTTGAGAGAACAATGACATTATGAGAAATTACAATGTGGAAAAAAATAAACACAAAGAAATATTTTCCCATTAGTCATCATAATATCAAAATGTCAAAATATATGACATACTATTAAATAAATATATATATTTTTCTCCTAGGGGACAAAAATGCTCTTCAAAACATCATCCTTTATCACCTGACACCAGGAGTTTTCATTGGAAAAGGTTTTGAACCTGGTGTTACTAACATTTTAAAGACCACACAAGGAAGTAAAATCTATCTGAAAGGAGTAAGTTCTCTAGAATATATCTATGAGAATGTTAATCCAGTATTTAATTATCCTAATGTTCATATTTCATTAAATTTCCCATTGACATTATCCCCTGTTTTAACAGGTAAATGATACACTTCTGGTAAATGAACTGAAATCAAAAGAATCTGACATCATGACAACAAATGGTGTCATTCATGTCGTAGATAAACTCCTTTATCCAGCAGGTTGGTAATTATTGAACTGATTAATGAAAAATAAATCTTTTTCAATAGAAACCTAGATTTTTATTTCACTGATTTTTACAACATTTATTTTATATTCCTCTTCACAGACACACCTGTTGGAAATGATCAGCTGCTAGAAATACTTAATAAACTGATCAAATACATCCAAATTAAGGTACAGATGTTATTGCGTAGTGCTCTCCTTGTAACTCAGTTGGTAAAGAATTTGCCTGCAATGCAGGAGACCTGGGTTTGATTCTTGGGCCAGGAAGATCCCCTGGAGAAGGAAATAGCAACCCACTCCAGTATTCTTGCCTAGAGAATTCCATGGACAGAGGAGCCTGGCTATTGCATATGTTTCTAATGTGTTTAACAGACATTGCAGGTTTAACATAAAAAAATAGAAATGTATATATTAACAAGTAAATATACCCTGAGTACACTGCTCGTTGTTGATTATACACCATTGGCATCATTTCTTCAATAGTTTACAATCCATCAGGGAAGATGGGACATGTAGATAAAAGCAGTAATTTTTCTATCATCAAATATTTTTGCTACAGAGTATAAGGGCAAGATATTTACTTGTAAGAAATTGTCACTAACCACAATAGTTAGGGTCTCCCTAGCTGTTCACATGGTAAAGAATCCGCCTGCAATGCAGGAGATCTGGGCTCGGAAGATCCCCTGGAGGAGGGCATGGCAACCCACTCCAATATTCTTGCCTGGAGAATCCCCATATACTGAGGAGCCTGGCGGGCTAGAGGCCATAAGGTTGCAAAGAGTGGGGCATGACTGAGCGACTAAGCACACAGCACAATAGTTAAAGGCAAAGGAATATTGGGGAATAAACACTGGGTTGAATATTAGTAGGGTTAAAGTACCTGACAACATATGAAATATTATTTAATAAACATTTAATTTGGGATTTGCTATTTTATAATTTTTAAAACTCTGAGTAACAAATCCAGCCATTTTTTGCCATCTTGCCCAATAGCAGGAAATTTGAAGGTGACATATGGAGACTTCATTTTTACTAAATGTAACAGTAGTTTCACTTCTTTAGTGAGAATTAAAAGTCATGGTGCCAAGATTTTGTCAATATAGTGATGACATTTCATGTTAGTGCAATGACTACATTTCATGTTACTAAATATAAATATTTATTTTCAGTTTGTTCGTGGCAGTACCTTCAAAGAAATCCCTATAACTGTCTACAGTAAGTACATAATGAATATTTGTCACATATACGTGGCAAGATGTCAAAAAAAACAATAATTTTCTTTGTGTTTACTGAGATGATTGATAATCTGGTATTTAGAATTCCAAACAATGGCAAATCTCAACCCACTTGAAACAGGGCTTGCAGTCTGGAGGAGACCTTTCAGCCTTGACTATACTCTTCAACTCCAGTGAACCACTTCTTCACTCACAGCTTGATACAATCGCTAGCATGGCAAAGATGCAAGGGAAAAAAGTCATATAAACATATAGGGGAGAGATAGCTAACATGCATTCCAGAGCTATCTGAAAATTCAAATGTGTGGAAATAGAAATAATATTGTTAAACATTTCTAGCTCATTCCACTCTCAAGACCTCAGCTATCTAAGAGCAGGCTGTCAGAGAATTCTAACATTTATGGGCTGATGGTTCAGAAAACTCTCCCCATTCAAAATTGGATGAAGAAACAAAAACATTGTCAGGTGATAAACCTAGAGTTTCTAGATCCCAAGGTTTCTTTTATTCCTGATTCTACCAGATTATCAAAATTAAACCTCTACTTCTTAACCATGGTAAAGGTTTCATTTGCATAAATGTTAACTCATAGTATTTCTTATTGAGTGTAGTTTTTTCTTTCTTTGTCTTTTCCTCTTTTCCACTGCAGCTTTCAAAGCAGAAATTCTTATTCATTTTGTTTTGACTCTACAGTTCAACACTCAAAACATATTAGTAGCTAAAGCATTGCTCCCATTTGTACATTTATCTTAGCTAGAATTGTTCTATTTTATACTGTGAGCATCCTGTTATTTAATTAAGAAAATTTTCCTTAAGATTTACAACAGATATGGAAAAGGCATAAAGATGATGTAAGGAGCAAAACAAAATGTCTGCTGCTCTTACTGATTTCAAGTATGTAATAATGACATGGACAATCCTAGCATCAGGCCGGATCAGCACTGTTTCAAAGACTTAGTTGGAAATAGTTATACTTCCACATGGTTTAAATTCCAGTCTGGAAGTATACAGTCTTGTTAAAGATATATTTTATTAAAAAATCAAAAAACATTATGAGCTCTATTCATCAGAAATGCTATGTCATCTTCCTCCGTAAAAATGTATGTCTGCACTACATTTCCCTACTTTATCCATGAGAGGGTCACCGCTTTCTCTATATATCAATGCACTATTTTGCTTACAATGACCTAAAATATTATAATTCATTTATTTTCCTCCTCTTACATTGGATACCTACTCACAGAGGATAATCTACATTTTATGAAATTATGCAATTCTAATGAATCTTGCCTACCTACTCACAGCTCTTGACAGAGCTCTGAGATTTACATTCTGATGTGAAACGTTTCTTTAACTCCTCTCTGACGTGTATGCTGTTACTTGGAAGCATAGTTCAGATAGAGGTTGAGACTAATTAAACCAAAGATTCCATTTTCATGTTCCTTTATTGACCTGTCTCTAAAATTTCTTTGTCTTATTATGTACTATTCTTGTCCCCTAAATACCTTACATATTAAATTGTATGGGGGGAAAATGCTCTCTAGTATATGTTGCCAAATATATGACATTTGAGGTGGAAAGGAATAAAATCAGTACTTAATCTTCATCCTTTCACCTGTCAAAACTGTTTAAGTATTCAGAAAAGCAAAACTGAAACAGAACTAGGAACCAAATAAATATTCTAAACTTCAAGTTCCTTAACATGAAGTGAATATTTAAACTAAAGCTAATTAACCCATTCTGATAGTAGGAGCAGAGACGTCTATGAATTTGACCTTCATGGAAAGGTTTCTCTGTGGCCAGACCACCTGTGGAATGGATAACTGGACACACCAATTTCATATATTTGAGAGTTTCATAATTTGAGATCTCAACATGTTAAATCTGAAATAACTGAAACAGTCACAGTTAAGCCTTGGAATCCATTAATATGGATTCAAAGAGTTGACACACATACATATTTCAAACACCTGAAGTGAAAATGTGACAGAAATCCAAATGTACTAACATCTTGTCTGTAGTGTGTCAACACAATCTGTTACAACTACACAGACAGCTTTAGTTCCTTATCTAAAGGATAGAGCCCTTATCTTTTAGGGCTCTAATGAGAAATGATAAAACGTCAGTAGCTCTGGTATCTGACTCCAGAGGCAGACTTCTAGTTAATCTATGCAACCAAAAGCTGACCAAATGGTTGGCTACTATTTTAAATATATTTTGCACATAATTATTTCAGTTGGGTGGATGACATACATTCAAAATACATAGCTTTCAGTATAAAAATGATGATGATAATGAAAATTATAGTCATTTTAGCCTGTAACAAAATATTTAAATACATGATCATATCATATCTGTTGCATAGAGCTCATGGCTGGCTGACTGAAAAAATCCATTTTTAAGTATTCTGAACTAATTTTTTGTATTTTCCTTTCTATGTCACTGTCATCAAATGCATGAAAAATATTTCAAGTCTTTTTCTTTCAATATCTTCTAACTGAGAAAGAACCCAACAACTCAATTTAAGATATTATGAATTGTATGAAATTAATCATGTTTATTTGTCTTTGTTGCTATGCAGCCAGTATTTTCAAGAAGTACTAAAGAAGGTAAAGAGCTTTAGTGCTGCAGTTGAAAATTGTAGATTTCTAGGTAGAATTCCTCACATAGGAAGTACATATTTCACTGGAACAAATCAAAGTCACTGGACTTCAGAGTTCATCTGGACATGAGAAGATACTAGATAATTACTATGAATTATTTCCTGTATGTGACTGCCTGAACTTATTACCACATCTGATACCTCAGTACCCAACAAAAACCAAAGGGGAAAAAAAGACATTTTCATTCAGGTTGTTTTTATGTAAACATCATTTATGTTCCACTTTCTATACTTTCAGCAACTAAAATTATAACCAAAGTTGTGGAACCAAAAATTAAAGTGATTGAAGGCAGTCTTCAGCCTATTATCAAAACAGAAGGTAAAAATCAATGTATACATGGTTCCTTAAAAATCCATGTAATAGACTGATTTCTATGAATGTACCTACATTCTTTTTGAAACTAACATGCTAAGTATTTCCGTATTGATGGCATGCTCATTTAACAGCAGAATGTGGAATGCAAGTTTATTTAGAAGAGTAGATGTGCATTCCTAATACCTTCAGTACATTTGCTTGTATTTGATTTCATTTGAACTTAATTTGCCATTGCATTAGCACTAGTACCCAGATACTCACTGAACAAATAAATTCTGAGCTTTCTTCCCTGCACCTGGACTCTTTCATAGTGTACTCTTTATAGCTGTGTTTCCAGTCTCCCCCATATCAATCTCTTTTATACTGTTACAAGGTGTTCCAAAAAAAGTGTGTACATTTTTTTTATTCAACAAACTCAGAGAGCACAGAAGCTGTATATTGAAGAAAACTTTTAAATTGTACATCCATACATGATATACTTTTTAATTAATCCTAGGAAATATGTAGTTGGTACAATGAATCAAACCTTAGAATCCTTAATTCCAGCCTTGAATATGTGTGCACATTTTACATGTTATTATATATAGTATTATATATTCTTATATGTATACATATATAATACATTAAATAGGCATGTATACTTATTTCCTGATGTATCATACTAGAATATTAAATCAGGTAACTTTTCTTTCTACCCCTACTGTCTGTGTTAGCCAACTCAAATATTTCCAATGCCCCTTTCATTCCATGTGTTTTAATAACTTCCAAAGGATCAGATCTTAAGAATTTTTATGTCCAAGTCTAGCCATCTTACTGTGGTGACTGGTCACAGAAAAAGACCAGGTTATCTTTTCATTATTCTGAAAGAATAATAGAACCAGTCTTCAAAAAAGAGAACAGATTATGTCATCAGTCAAATATTAAGAAAACTGTTAGTGTAATTATCTTTGACTTGGAAATTTCTTCTCATTTTATGAATTGAGATGGCAACTTCCTGAACACTTTTGACTCCTCTAAAAGTGAGTCATTCCTTAAAACTTAGACATTGGAAGTATGCATGTTAAAGTGTATTTCCTAGTAGTTATCTATATTTTAATACATTCCTAAAACTTAAAGTTGAGGTATTTGAAATCTGTGCTTTAGAAAAAAAAAATACTGTGCCTATTGTCATTTGAGCATTTGATTGCTCTTGTATAGTGATGAAGAGAACTTGGGGACTTCCCTGGGTGTTCAGTGATTAAGACTCAATGTTTTCATTGTGGCGGCCCAGGCTTCATCCCTGTTTGGAGAATTAAGATCCTGTAAGCCATGTAGCATGGCCAAAAAGATAAAGTTAAAATAAATAAAATTAGGTTGTTTAAAGAGAGAGAGAATTTGGTGCTTTAAGAAGTTAAATAACAGAAATTTTTGTTTAGAAAATATTTCTTGATCATTTTAATGAAAAAATAAAATGGTCCTTAATTTTAAAATTCTTGTACAATTTTTTAAAAATTAGATTCCCTAAAATCGTGTACAATCACTTGCACACATCTTTTTCAGTAGAAATCATTCAGATGCACTATTTTTATTTTCCAAGATTCATCTCTTTTCTTTCAAGCTTCTTCTTTCAACCCATCTACTACCTTCCCAATCTTTGTGAACAGGATTCTACTGTATTACTGTTTCTTCAGTTAGGAACACAATGGAGCATCAACTCTACTTGGGTTCCTCCTACAAAGGGAACTAAGATGAAAAATGAGATCATACCACCTGTGCATTAACAACTCTTCAGTTAAAAAAATTGGAAATTTGACTTTATATAACAGAATGAGGGAGACAAATATTAATACTTGCCTTGGCAGCCATCTATAATTGTGTCATCCTAGGATTGCTATTGGCATTTCCTTCTCACTGTTTAAACTTTTGCTGATTCATTGGTAACTCTTGAATTCTTACTACATATATTAGACTCCAATTTAGGATGTTTCTTACAAAAGGTACTTAACCAAATTTTAGAATTAGGAATAAATCAACTGAAATTCAATTCAGTAAATACTTATTGTACCCCTCTTGTGCTGGGTATTTTCCTAGGTGCCCGCCAGAGTAAATATGAAAAAAAAAAATTTGGTAGTAAATTCCTGCCTTCATAGAAATAAGGGTGGAGGATGTTTCTCAAATGCTAGTTGAGGCTCTTCTAAAAAAATGTCTACTTGGTTATTTTATTAAGTCACTTCCTGCTCTTAAACTCCTGAGCTATTCTTTCCCTTTGAAGTTTCCACACCTTAAAAACTTGGCCTTATGTTTTGATTCTCAATGTCCGTTGACCCCATAGATCAAATATCACGGTGTGAAATACTTATTGTTTGAAACAACTGTACTCTTGTTTCATTATTTTAGATCTTCCTAGACTATTTAATTCTGGGTAATGGTGTACATTGACAATTTCTGGACAAACAAATAAACCTTCTCAAAGATAAGGAAATATAGTTCCATTCAACTGTTAAAGAGTGTTACTCTATGAGTTAAATGTACTGAACTTCTCATCTAATTACTATGTAGTAATGTAGTAACTCAGCTTTCTAACATTCAAAATGATTTTCTCTTGGAGCAAAATCATTTTGCAAGTCAAATGTAACACAACTTTTACATTTGAAGGACTGATAACTATTAATTAGTAAATATTTCCAGCATTCACATAGAGAAGGTAAGTACTCCCATTTTCCCATAAAACCTGAAATTTGTATCTTAAAGGTAGGCCTAAAGTTGGGCTTTTCTGATGTTCAGTTATGCCCATTAGATAAAAAATATAAGATACTGAGTAGTTTAAAATTAAATTTAAAATGTAATAAGAAAAGAGAGTAATAGACATATTAGTATGTAAAGTAAGATCTACACTAGCTATCATTAGAGCAACTGAAATTTGTACATACTGTGTGATTCACAAAGTGTACTCATATATAACATTTTGTATGATCAGAATTTATAACTATGAATAGATGGATCAGTTAAACATTAGTTGAAATGCTAAAGCTGATGAAATTCATTTGAGTAGCACACTAATAGACCTAGGAGTCATTTGTTCTCCTAAATACTACTCAATCTGAAGACAATGGGAACTGTTTAAAACCGATTTCATAAAACCTGAAAGCACTTTGACATTTGAGCAACATCGATGTTGAAATAAATTTCCTGTTCTGGTAAATTTAAAGGACTGCATTAACATGATAATTTGTCTCCTAAAACGATGCCTCAGGACTCACAATACCAAAGGTCAAAATTGAAGGTGAACCTGAATTCAGACTGATTAAAGAAGGTGAAACGGTAACTGAAGTGATCCATGGAGGTGCGTTCTATTTCCTGTAGCCTACTTAGGATCACTTGAACATTTTGAAATTGTGCTGGTTTAAATATATTGAATACCTGATGTTTCCTCTTGACTTTTATACACATTGGTGGAAAGCTTTTATTAGTTATGGATTCTTATTAGCCAATCAATTAAAATATAGTTTACCTTTTAATGGATCTAGTTGGACTCGATTTTACCATTAAATCACCAGGTCCAACAAAACTGTCTTTACTTTGCATATGCAAGGATGATTATGAATATAATGAAAACAATCACATCAATACCAGATAACATGTTGGTCTTAGAAGAAAGAATGAACATTCTGTAAGACTAATAAGCCACAGCTAGGACTTATTATAAGTTTCCCATTCTAATGATGTGTAATTCCTTGGATTCTCCCTAAATGCTCATTCCACAGTCAGGAGACAAGTCTGACATGGAGTGTTAGCTTGACAGTTGGCTCTCTCCTTTACCCAAGATTCAGGACATGACTACTAGCTTTTGGACCTCTATTATCTGAATTTATTTGAGATATGTTCTCCAAATGATTATCATTGATTTCTAAATGGTATTACTGTGAGAAATATGTTTAATCATTAAAACGTCTAGCTTATGGCCATTTAGACACCATATGAGGATAATGCATTTTTTTCCCGCAATTTAGAGCCAATTATTAAAAAATATACCAAGATCATTGATGGAGTGCCTGTGGAAATAACCGAAAAAGAGACAAGGGAAGAACGGATCATTACAGGTAGTCTTTAATTCAATACTATAAACTCTGTGTGTGCACTCAGCGCAACGCTATGGACTGCAGCCTGCCAGGCTCTTCTGTCCATGGGATGCTCCAGGCTACTATGCCTGGATTACAAAAAGCAAATCACATTTAATCCTAAAACATCTCTATAAGAATCATCAAAGAGGCTTAAGTCATTTTCATGGTGGTTACTGAAGTTGTTCGTTTCTTTTTTGGTAGAAATAATACCAACTGTAAATATATAATCTATGTTTTCTCCTGAATTGGAAATTTGGGAGCAAATCTATAAGCATGCATTTTTATTATGAATACACATATGTATTATATAATGCATTATCTTCATTTTGCTATTTATTAATGAGTTACTAAATCCTAAAAGAAAAACCATTCTCTTCTTTGAATTTTCCACTAATCTTAAGGTCTACACACCAAAATATATGCAAGTTAGTATAAAACAATTTATAAATGATTTCAGTAAACCTCTGTATCAGTCTCCCACCAGTGAATTAGCATAAAATTCTGAATTCAGCCATTTTACAAGTATTTGTCTAAACAAGCAGTCAGCAACTATGGCCCATGCCATCTTTTAATACTTATGTAAATAAAGTTTTATTGGAACATGATGTGACCATTCATTTAAACAATGTCTATGGCTATTTTCACACTACAAGGGCAAAGTTGAATAGTTGCAACACCAACCATATGACCCATAAAGTCTAAATTACTCACTATCTAACCCCTACAGAGGAAGTGTGCCTACCCTTGTTTCAGGTCTTTCTGTAAACTGTCTTTCCTTTAGGTCCTGAAATAAAATACACTAGGATTTCAACTACAGGTGGAGAAACAGAAGAAACTCTGAAGAAATTGTTGCAAGAAGGTCAGTATGTCTAGAAAAATAGAATGTCACTTTTCCTAAGCTATCTATTTATATCAAATTCTAAAATAATCTTTGAGGCCTTTTACATTTTCTACTCTATCTCACTCCTTTGTTCTAGTTCCATACCAACACAAGAAAAAAAATCCAAAGAAAGGGAATGAAACTCAGATGATAGTCATATTGATGGTTTTGGTCTATATTTGTTATATACTGTTCAACAACTTTGTAAGAAAATTGGCTTATCAAAAAATAGCACTAAAAACCAAGAAAGAACCAAGTGTTGGTCTGGAATTTATTGTTTGGCAGATGCCATTATGTATCGCATCAAATCTCCAGCCTTTTTATTACATAAACCAATTTCTGCTATAAACATGTATCCTCTCAGAGGTCACCAAGGTCACCAAATTCATTGAAGGTGGTGATGGTCATTTATTTGAAGATGAAGAAATTAAAAGACTGCTTCAGGGAGGTTAGTAAAAGGGAAACAACTAACCCACTTAACAGGTTCTGATAACTGAGTTCTTCAGCTTTTTAAAGACTGATCATTCAGGTTTGTTTGTTTTTTAATTAGGTTAAAAAACAGAATCATGTCTGTCTTAACAGATTGATCGGGTCAATGGTGGTTAAAGTAAGAGGTATAAAGAAAGAATTACTAGTTTAAACAGTCTTTAAAAAGTTCAGTGGGGAGCAGTGAATATTTTTTTGCTCTGATACAGAAAACTGTAAGGATATTCTTAATGTGTGAAAAAGGGATGCTTTTAAAATTGGTAATTATTATACATGTAAATCCATGGCTAATTCATTTCAATGTATGACAAAAACCACTGCAATGTTGTAAAGTAATTAGCCTCCAACTAATAAAAATAAATGGAAAAAAAAAATAATAATACTAACCAACTGCCCTTTTTCATTTTATTAACTCAGTTTACTGGAAGTATATTTATATCTCATAATGTATCTAATTTGTATAACACATAGGTCCAGTGTCTTGATGGAAGGACTGCCAAAAATGTGGATATCCTTAACTTGCCAGGGACAATGAGAAATAAAGACTAAAGAATATTTTAATCATAAAAAAATAAAAAAATAAAATTGGTAATTATTAAAAGAAGCCTAAATTGAAATAATTTTTATATTTAAAAAAATGTATTCACTGCCCCCACTACCATAATGAAAGGCATGTTTATGAATTTTTTTTAAGTGCATAGAACTAGCAAAAAAAATTGCATTTAGCAATTTTATTTTCCAAAACTACATTCCCAGGAATGGGTTATCTGTTTCTTCTAACAGTTCAAGTGATAATCTATACCTGCAGCTATAAATTATTTTGCATATGAAATTAATTTTAATCTTTAAAATATGGAATGTTCTCTGTCTATGGCATTAAAAGGACCTACTTTTAAAAGGAAAGAAGAAAAAGAATTCAAAATCTTACACAAACTCTCAATGGCAATTACTCAAGGAAGTTTTACTAATTTCTAATTCATTTTATTAACAAAAATAGTACTTAAGAAATTGTTTTAGAGAAACAAGAATTTAAGTTTTTTAGAAAAACCAAATATGTTCTTTGAAATATACTGTGAATTAAGAAACACAACTTAAGTTTAGTGTTTATGCAAAGTATGTTTCCCATTACCTTTTATGCTTAAAATTTTAAAAATTATAGTACTATGTCCAAAAAGTTATAATTTCTTTTGGGACTGTATATATTTTTAGCAATTACTGTTTTCTTACTCTTTATTTTCACATAGGCAGAATCTCTTACATATTATTGATACTGTTCAGCAATAGTAAAAATAAATAATTTTTTTGAACCAGTGATTGAATTTCCCCTCAATAGAAAAATATGTGTCTGAAAAATACAAGACTTCCTTTCAGACTGCTGGGAGTATATGACACTCCCAAAGCCACAGTAGAACCAGTTTCCTATAAGCTGTAATACAAAATTTACTTATCTACATCTAAATGCTTAACACTCTACTAGAAAAAGGTAGGGATTTGAGTGAAGAAATGCAGACATTATGAAAATTAAGTTGAATTCTTTTTTTTTCAGTCCTTGCCATAGTAAGCAGCTTTGTAGAATGGCAGTGCTTTTTAGAGAATGAACCGACTAGTAGTTGCACTTGTATATATTGTTTTAATTTATTTAGACTTAAACTTCAGGTAAGTATGTTTTCCTCCCCTTCAATACGCCCCTGTTATCAAGTCCATTATAAACAACGAACTGAGTTTTGAAGAATAACTTCGGCCAAAAGAAGATAATACCTGTTACAAGAATAAGATATTCTAATTTTAATCAATAGAAATAGAATCCTTCATTAATTCTGGTTTCTGTTCATCCCAGAGGTTGATTCCTTTACCTTCCAGTGTTTGTTTTCTCTACATACTTATAAAGCATTCGTTTTGTCAATGTCACAACATAAATTTTTTAATAGCTTTTTAAAAAGATGTTATATTTTATATTGGAGAATAGCCAGTTAACAAAGCTGTGATAGTTACAGATGCGTACTCAGCAGAGCTGTGCCATAAATATACATGATTGAGTCATGCATATACAAGTATCCATTCTCCCCCAAACTTCCCTCCCATCCCGGCTGCCACATAACATTGAGCAGAGTTCCATGTGCTATACAGTAGGTCCTTGCCACAGCATACATTTTTATCAAAACATTTCCAAGGATTCTTTTCTCATAAGGAAGACAACATGAGTGGTATAGTTACTAACACCTGGACATTAACTGGACATTCTAGTTTTCTTTTTTCCAGCCCTGTAAAACCGTTGGGTCAACACTGAATAACAAGTGTCCTCTTGTCTAGATCCCAAGAAACACCAATGAAGCTGGTGTGAATAAAGATTATGTCATGCAAGACAGGCTTTTTTTTTTCTTTCAGAGTATTGATAATTGATCTATATCTAAACTATGATCTTCATCTCAAAGCTTGTAGTTTTCTATCTGAACTGCTCATTTTGTGGTATATACAGTACATTTTGATGAATTGAATGTATTCCTCAATCATTTAGGTCATACTTAAAAACTTGGCTAGATGGTCAATTGGGTACTAATATTATGATTTGTTATTGAAACACTCCCGACCCCTTAACTAAAAATTCTTCTCAAAAATGTGTACAGTTGTTCACTCTTATCTTAGATAGAACTACATTTACTGAAACTACTGAAGTAATTAAGGGAAAATTGCAGAAAAGTAGGCTTTGGAGAAAGGAACAACAACAAAAAGCTGTTTGAGGTTTTGATAAATCTGCCAGTACAACATTTAAAGATTTATGGCCTCTGTATGGAACAGAGGATCAGGTCCTAGGTCTGGCTTCCAATCTGGGCTCCCACTTGAACTTAAGTAAACTTATGTGTTTCTGCCTTGTTTTCTTAATCTGGGAAGTGGGAATGGTAATGTTACCTACATATAAATGAACCAATATATGAATAGCAGTTGGAATAATGTTCACTGCATAATAATAATGTTCTCAGTGATGTTAGCTACTATCAGGATTATGGTCAATTCACACTAATATGGCCAACAAAGTAATATTTTATGCTCTACGTTAAATTTACAAAGTCATAGTTATATAAAAATACAACAATCTTGCAGATAATTGAGTGGAAACACTTTGCGTGTTTAAGGAAACATGGTGGGGAGGGGTATTTTCGTGGGATCATTCCAATGATTGGTTTACGTTAACACTTTTGCTTCTCTAAACAGGACATACAAGTGTCATTCAGTTTGAAGTGGTAGAGAGCCACTGAGAGAAAATCTGATTTTCTGCATTTTAATTAAGCTTTTCTTCAAGAGATATTTGTTTGCCACAGTGAATATTTCTTATTTTGATTTTGTCATAGCCAAATAGGAATAAATTAACAAGTTAGTTAATTAGATGTGCATTAATCAGATGCTGCCAAATTTAGAAAAGAAAATTGAGTGTAAGAGCTTGTTTTCAAAAGAAATGTTGAAATCTTGTTTTAAGTTGCATGATAAGGGCTCTTTGGAATTTAATAAGTCCATTTCATACAATGATTTCCATCTTTTCTTGACAATATGCTATAAGCCATTTTTTGTGACCAAATAAACCTGAAGTTAAGGGAAATATATCAGTTGGAGCGTACTCTGTAATTCAGACTTTTCTATCTCACCTAAACTCTCCCCCACTATCCAATCTGAGGAGGTTTTCCATAGTTCTGCATTTTATTATAGTATTAATGCATATGGTAAATGGTTATGTAACTTATATCCAGGCAGAATAAAAAGACATGCTGGAAATGTGCTATGTAGGCAGAAACCGAATTCTTCAAAAAACGCTTAATATTTCCTTCTTTTTTTTAAAATTCTTGACATTATATAGCCAAAAATGCTGTTGGTGATAGTTTCATGTCTTACTTTTATGAGATTTCAGAGAATTGAAAAAAATGTATTTGTATATCATAGAAAAATGTTTACTTCATTGTTGAGTACAGATAATATATAAAAATCAAGAAGTCAAACTTTGGAGAAAAAATAAAGAAGGTAAGCAGAGAAGCGAAGTCGCTATAGGGACCATATTTATTCCTTGATCTCAAATGTCCAACAACAGAATGAAAATGTGAATTTCAGTCGACCAAGTGGTCTTGTCAATAAGTTAAAAGAAAAAATAAAGAATTGGGAAGTATTTTGCAACTGTAACAACAAAGCACTGCATTATTATGAACACTTGAAATTCTAAAATATGAACTCTTATTTTTTTTAACTATTTAATTTTTAAATGGTCTTGGATTGGAACTCGTTTCAGGAATTGAATTGGTACACACTGCTTGAATTGCTTATTGGCATATTTCACATATTAAAAGTTAATGAAAATTAACTTACAGTGGGAATTTTATAGAGGCAGAAGTCTGATATATCACAAATATGAATGACTATGAGAAAAATGAGTGCTTATCTCTGGGAATATACTTCTGCTAAACTTCATAGGAGAGTAGACATCCTTTCATCATAAAGTGATGCTTTTTATAAAAAAGGATGAAAAAGTCATGTAAGTCACTTATTCCATGCAAAAATAGAATACCATCCAGGGCTCCACATACCATAATAAAACAACATGTTTTGCAAAAATAGTAAACATTCATTATGATATAAGGAAAACAAATGTCTGTTGCCAATTTAAGTGATGTTTATTTAAAACTTTACACTTTTCTGCTAAACTATGTTTTCCTGTCTCATGTTAGCCATAATTTCAAAGTATTTTTAACTACAACTGTTTAATTTCAGACACACCTGTGAGAAAGATACAAGCCAACAAAAGAGTTCAAGGTAAATATATTGATTATGGTAATTTGCATAAGTGGCACACCTGTTACATTAAGACAAAACAAAGGAGAGTATTTTATTTTTTATTTTTTTTATTTTTTTTATTAGTTGGAGGCTAATTACTTTACAATATTGTAGTGGGTTTTGTCATACATTGACATGAATCAGCCATGGATTTACATGTATTCCCCATCCCGATACCCCCTCCCACCTCCCTCTCCACCCGATCCCTCTGGGTCTTCCCAGTGCACCAGGCCCGAGCACTTGTCTCATGCATCCAACCTGGGCTGGTGATCTGTTTCACCCTAGATAATATACATGTTTCGATGCTGTTCTCTTGAAGCATCCCACCCAAAGGAGAGTATTTTAATACACTTTATTTTGAGCAAAGTATTTTGATGATATGAATCAGAAAATAAATCTTTCATATCACTCACTGTTAATAAAATGTAAGAAAAGCAAACATTAAAGGAAAGAAAATTATACTGTTAAATATATTGAACCACTGTGGTAGACTAAAGTAGAGTTAATTTGAAAAGAAATCCTTGAATACCAAAGTTGAGTAAAAATAAGTTTCAGGGACACCTGAACTCTATGAAACTATTATTTAAGATGAAGCTACAGTTTGAGACAAAAATAAATTCAAAGCTATATGTACTGTACACTTATAGGAAATGATTAATATATCTATATACAAAATGTTGATATAATGTGTAGGTTATATACATGTATATATCACCTATGCATTATAACTTTCTTTATAATTTCATTTATGTACATGTTCTTATCTTCCACTTAGGATACCTTATATTCTGGTACAATCAAATATCAAAGATTTCCTTTGTGGAACTTAGAATTACATACTAATAGTCAAAAGAAGTTGCAAGGCTTATAAATGCATTATAGGCATATCTGATTTTAACCTAGTCCAATATAGACATTTGAAACTAAAGACTCAATTGTACAAATAATTTTTAACTGAGAACTTTATCTTGGATTTCTTTTAAACATGCAAAATCATCCAAATTTTCTAAAGAAATAAAGCATAACTTTATTATGTTCATATACCTTTGATCAAAAGATGATTTGGTTTTGTCATAAACAGAATATTATTAAGAAAACATAATTTAGCATTTATTATAATAACAAATAATAGTATTTTAAAGATATAATTATGCATAAGATGGGGCTTTGCTGATGGCTCAGTTATAAAGAATCTGCCTGCAACGAAGAGATGCAGGTTCGATCCCTGGGGCAAGAAGATCCCTGGAGGAGGGCATGACAACCCACTCCAGTGTTTGTCTGGAGAATCCCATAGACAGAGGAGCCTGGCGGGCTACAGTCCACGGGGTCGCAAAGAGTCGGACACAACTGAAGCCTCTGAGCATGCAGCCATACACATGAGTTAAATATCATATTCGTAAACACTATAATTTCATCCCATTCACAATCTATATTCTCTGCCTTCTTCCTAATCAGGATCCAGAAGACGATCAAGGGAAGATCGTCCTCAGTGAAAATCTGGACACCAGACAACAAAGTTTATACAACCCTAAACCAACAACCTGGTCTTAAAGGAAAAATATGAAAGCCACTTTGATGTGAAGAAATGAGCCAAGACAAAAGAGCAATTGTTGAACAATTCTGAATGCAATAACTTTTTTTTTTTCCTGAATGAGAAACATGAGGGAGATTGTGGGTTTAGCCTCCTGTGGGATAGAATCTAAGGGAAACATAACACCTTACAGACTTTTACATCTTGACATGAAGAGTTCCAGCTGACTTTGGAATCCATGAGAGAAAATCCTTGTCAGTGGATTCAATGCAATTCAAATCTCCGAGTTGTGACCTGTTATCCCATTGAGAAGATTGAACCTTGAATTTACATATGGAGACATAAAATGCATGCAAGGAGTTACCTCTCCATGGGAAATGGATAAATAAAAATGGGTGCTCAGTATTAAAAAATGACAAAACCAAAACTTTTACATCAAAAAGCTTTGCACATTTCTAATAAAATGTGGGTTTACTGGCAAATTATATTATTTCTGCAACTTAATTTTGTACTCTTGAAATGTTTGTCTTATGCTTCTTGCAATACATATTTTTTATCTCAAACATTTCAATAAATCCATTTTTCAGGTATAAAGACAATTATTTCAAATGGGTAATTCAAAAAAACTCAAGGTTTACGTTAATAAGAGATTTGGACTTGGGAACAGGACTTTATACCTCTTTTTTTATATATATAACAAATACTCATTAAAGGAAATTGAATGAATTTAGTGTTTTTTGAATTTTTAAAACTATTATGATACATAAATAATCATTACACAGTGAAGCAATAATTAAACATCAACTGAGTATATAATATAAACCCTGAACTGTGCTAAGTTGTGAGGATTCAAAAGAGGAATGAGACAACTACTGTTTTCAAAGGGCTAAAAGACAAACCAGTAACGCACAATGTACCATGGACTTAGAGAAGAATTAACAGCACTACAGCAACACAAACACTTCAGTTAATTATTCCTAGGCTTAGGCTAACTTAGAAGGAGCCAAAGAGATGCCTTTAACCAAGACTTGAAGTAACATAAGTGTCCATTTCATGACAAAGGAGAAGAAAACGATTTGTTTGCTGAGAATGATCAAGATATCTGTTTGATCTACTCAGATCTCAACAAATGTCATCCTTATCTTGGACCAGAGATAAGAGCAGCTAGGGATCAGAATCCACACTGCTGAGAAACCAACTTGACATAGCTTGATAAATTACACCATGTGTTGAAACTTAGCAATCAAAAGACTGTAAAACTGAGGAAAACCAAAACAAAGATATCTCTTGCTTCAGAGGCTCAGTACTAGAGTACTACTAAAGGACCTGGAGAGATCTGAGGTAGCTGAAAAGCTTTGGTTCTTTGAGCAGCAATTGAGGTAAGGAAGTGAGGTGTTAAGTTCTAACGGTACGACTGACTGAGGAATTGCTATATAGCATGGGTTTTCCAGAATGCTATCTAGTTTAGATAGTGGCGAGATTTATGCCCAGAACTTAAGAGCCCTTGCCAAGAAATAAAATGTCCTACCAACTCAGTACTCGGATAGACATCTTTGGACTTTGATTTCAGCTGGACAGACCATTGCCATGACTTAACCAAAATGATTAAAAGGAGGTGGCGCTTTGTAAAGTGGCGCTGGTGGAATATACTAAACTAATATCAAGATAAATGGCTGTTCTAACCAGACAGCATATTGTTAATAACCTTCTGGAAGATCACAGATTGATTGCATGGAACAAAGAGTACGTGGATTCATTCATTTCACTCCCTTCAGGGTTTGCTTTTGATAATGAGCTGAGTATTACAGAGTTTGACTTTGAACATGGTCATCATACACAGTAGAGATGAACTTGAGGTTGTTTTAAAGACTGCCACCTTTAAGTTCTAAGGCCCTGCTTTTTAAATTTTTTTTGTACCATTGAATAAAAAAAAAAATTAGTATTTGCTAAGCATACATACAAAAATCTAGCATATCTCTGGTAAAGGATAGCCAACTGACACATGTAAATATATTTAAAGATAAAATTTAAAGACAAATTATTGATAAAATAGAAATGAACAACACAAGTAAAATGACATAAGGTTAAACTATATGAAGATAAATCATTTAAAACCACAAAATAAGAATTTAAAATAGATAAATAATAAAATAAATATCCTGCCAGAGCACTTTCTACAAATGGAAGCTGCAGAATAGTATATGCTGTTATACACAATATTTATTCCTTTAAAAATTCTGAAGTTTTATTATCTCCAGTTCTATATGAAAAATATGAGGCTCAAGAAATTTGTATCACTTTTCTTATTTCTTTTGCACTGTACTCTTACATCAGGCCATCACTCAGCTTACCACATGTTCATTACGCAACAAGCACAACTTGAATAAAACAAACAAACTTGTTTTTTGAAATTGTGCTTACTCTGCACTGCTTGATTTCAGCTCTTTTTCTAACCATCCTCTGCATAAGTAGCATTGAATTTAAGGTTGAATTTTAAAATAACCCCTCTAGTTAAGTCTGGTGAACAAGGTTTTCCACACTAAGTTTGAGAAATAAGCTCTATAGAGATTTCTGTTGAGATCACGGTATCCAAGCAGCCACTGATCTACTTTTCGTCACTACAGATAACAGCATTTTCTAGACCTCTACATAAATTGAATCATATAGTATGCATGGCTTCTTTTTCTGGCTTTCTTTTCTCCTACATTAATATGTAGGAGTGAAATGGTAGGATCATAGGAAAGGTATATGGTTAAAGTTTTAGGAAACTGACAAATACTCCAAAGGCCTTCTATTGTTTTGCATTCCCACCAGAAATATCTGAGAGTTCCTATTTCTCTAGCCAACACCTGCCATGGTCAGTCTTTTTAACTGTCTCTATGCTAAGAGTGTTATAGTGATCTCATTGTGGTTCTAGTGTGCATTTCCCTAATGTATGCTTTCCATCTGCTTATTTAACATTTATATATCTTCTTCGATGAAGTATCTGTTCAAATTTTTTGCCAATTTTACTATTTTTTCTTTTAAAACTTTATTTATTTATTTATAGCCGTGCTGGGTCTTGATTGCCGAACAGGCTTTTCTCTAGTTGTGCCAAGCACAACTCCAGGTGCATTTCGCAGGCTTCTCATCGTGGGGGGCTCCTCTTGTTGCAGGGCATGGGCTCTGGAGTGTGCTGGCTTCAGCAGCTGTGGCACGGAGCTCGGTTGTGGTTTCCGGGCTCTAGGGCACCGGTTCAGTAGTTACGGCGCACAAGCTAAATTTCTCTGCAGCATGTGAGATCTTCCTCGGTCAGGGATCAAACCCCTGTCTCCTGCGCTGGCAGGTGGATTCTTTATCACTGAGCCGCCAGGGAAGCTCGCCAATTTTAATTGGTTTGCTTTATTTACAAAAAAAAATTACTCTTTGAGTTTTGAGAGTTTCTAATATATCACAGATACAAGTCTTTTATCAGCTAGACAAGATGTAAATATTTTCTCCCTATATGGGACTTGTCTTTTCACTCTCTAAGCATTGTTTCTGAAGATACCAACACCTACTTTATCTTTTATCTTTTTTTTTCTTTCACAGATTGTACCTAACATCTTTCACAGTGCTGTATCTAAGAAATCTCTTATTAACCAAAGGTCATAAAAATTTTCTGGTATGTTTTCTTTCAGAAGTTTTATTATAGTAAGCTTTTACATTGAGATGTGTTATCCATTTTGAATTACTTTTTGCTTGTGGTACAAGGTTTGAATCAAGGTTCTTTTTTCCTATAAAAAGCCAATTATTCCAGCACCATTTTCTGAAAAAAAACTATCCTTTGTCTACTGATCAGCTTTTATGCCTTTGTCAAAAATCCATATATTTGTGGATATGTTTCTGTTTATTTTTTCTATTCTTTTTATTCTGTTCCATTAATCTTTGTCTATCTTAATTGACATGTCACACTGACTGTATTAAAATAGATTTAAAATACTATTTCCTATGTTTGTCTGTATTGTGTTTTTATTTTCTATTTCACTATTTTCTATTCTTATCTTTATTATTGTCTTTCTTTTGCTTTATCTGATTTTACTTTGATCTTGATTTTCTAGTTTTCTAAGGTAGAAGCTGAAGTCATTGACATAAAAACTTTCATTTTTCTAATACCATAGTTGAGTGGTATAAATTCCCCCACTAAGTATTGCTTAGTGATATCTAACAAAATTTCACTGCTTAATTTTTATTCTACTCAAAGTACTTTCTAATTTTCTTTCTAAATATGTTTTAAAGGTCATTTTTAAAAGAAATTGAATAAGAAAATATTTATTTTCAAGTGTAGTGATTATTTCTTATGTTCTTTGTTCCTTTGTGTAGATCCATATTTCCATCTGGTATCATTTTCCCCTTGGTAACATTTCTTTTAGTGCAGATCTACTGGTGATAAATTGAATTTTTCTTGTGAAAAAAAAAAATCACTATTTTGTCTCTGTTTTTGAAAACTATTTTTGCTACATACGCAATTTGAGATTGACTGTTTTTTATTTATAATGCTTTCAATTCAGTCGCTTAGTTGTGTCCAACTTAAAGATGCTATTTCACTGTTTTCTTGCTTGTCTTCTGTTTATTTGCTCTGTATGTAACATGCTTTTTTTTACCTCTTTGCCAGTGTTTCTGAAAAACTTGATTATGATGTGCATTGGGGTGGTTTTTTTCTTGTTTTTGTTCCTAGGATGTATTGAGTTTCTTAGATACGTGATTTTAAAATTTTTATCAAACCTGATTTTTTTAACCCAGTATCAATGTTTTATTCTGTCCCCTCCTTTTTGGGATTCTAATTACATATATTAGACTACTTTTAAGTTGTTGTACAGCTCACTGTTCCTCATTTTTTAATTATTTTTTTCTCTGTGTGCTTTTATTTTGGAGTTTCCACTTTCATACCTTCATGTTGATTAACCCCTTTCTTCCACAATGTGCAATTTGACCCTAAATCTATCCCCTGAATTTTTCATTTCAGAAACTATAGTTTTCATCTCTAGAAGTTCAATTTGGCCTTTTTTTATATATCTCACATGTCTCTCCATAACTTTCTGAACATATGGAATATAATTATAGTAACTGTTTCAAAGTCCTCTGCTACTGGAACAATGTGCCAGTTCTGAGTCAGTTCAATGGGTTGAATTTTGTCCTCATTATTCTCCATATATGCCTGCTTTGTTGCATGCCTAGTAAACTTTGATTGGTTCTCACACACTGTACTATTTTTTTGTTGGGTGCTAGATATTCTGCATTCCTACAAATATTCTTGAATATAGTTCTAGGATATAGTTATGTCTTGGAAACAGTTTAATCTATTTGGATCTTACTCCTAAGATTTGCTAGGCAGTGCCCGATCTGTGTAGTCTGAGGCTAACTATTACTGCCATGTAGCCATGGTCATGTTGAGTTCTGTCCCAGTGCCCAGTGAATTATGACATTTTCCAATCTGACTGGTGGGAACGGGTGTTTTTCTAGGCTCTTTTGAATGTGAGATACTGTTTCTGCTAATCTTTTCAAATGCTTGTTCCCCCTCTGGTCTCTATTTGTTTTCTAATGTAGCATGGCTAATAACTATTATTTAAAATTTATAATCAATTATCTCAAAAATGTTCTAATATTTCTAACCACATGCTGATGATTACTTTGCTGAATACTCGTTGGAAGCCCTCTGCATTTCTCTCAAGTTCTCTCTCTGCAGCTGTGTCCTCTGTGCTGTGAACTCTAGCCTTCTTAGTCTCCCTGCAGTCAGCTCCCTCTCATCGCTTCGTGACCCAGCTAGTCTCCCCTCTGGACTCTTCCTTCCTGCACTGCAACCTGCAGCATCTCTCAGAACAGAACTCTGCAACAATCACAGAGCTCACCTTGCCAGTTTCCTGACTCTGAGGCATCACTGACATTTGTTGCCTGATATCCAGGCCCCATTCCTGAATACCGTTCTTTGGAAATTTTACTCTGTTTTTTTTCCAAATTATTTTAGTCAAGAGAGTAAATCTTATCCCTACTATCCCATTTTTCCCCTACAAGTATAAGATTGACTCTAATTTAATTTAGTTATATTAATTCCATTTCATAATCTTATGGTTATCATTTATACTTTAACTTTAAATAGGAGCAGCCAACTGGAAGATGCTAATCATAAGAAAAGCCAGATGGAAATGTGTTGATAGGATGCACACAGACCTATCCTGAGTAACAGGAGAAGAATTTAAGATGAAGTCTCTTATAGCTACTATCATTGCTATGCACATGCACTCATATATTAGACACTGATAAGGAGCTGTCTATGGAGAAGGGAATGGCAACCCACTCCAGTATTCTTGCCTGGAGAACCCCATGCACAGAAGAGCCTGGTGGGCTACAGTCCATGGGGTCATAAAGAGTCGGACATGACTGAGTGACTAACACACACACAAAGAACTAAGAGAAAATGGTAGCTGAATTTTATTTACTGAGATTTCTTTTTTATGTTCATCTTAACATATATGTCTTCTCATTCATCACTGACTCAATGCACATGAGTCTGAGCAAACTGAGGGAGATGGTGAAGGACAGGGAAGCCTGGTGCGCTGCAGTTCATGGGGTTGCAAAGAGTCAGACATGACTTAGCGACCGAACAACAACAAACACTGAGAACAGTATTTCTTAAAGGTTTCAGCACTTATTTAGATTAATTGAAAATAGCCTCATTGTCTTCACTTCTGAGAATCTCCAGAAGGCCTTACAAAACATCTGTTAAATATTCATTGATGAGATTTCTATGCAATATGAGAAAAGATTAGTAATTTTGTAGCCAACCTAGGTTCCAAAAACAACACTTGAAAAACTTAGACCATATGTGAATAAGGCTGTTAGATGACTTCCATTTATAATGATAAAGTCATTAACTAATGGATTTCTTAAACTTAAATGAGGTCTCAGAAAAAGTTTTGGAAACACAGAAAAAAATCTGAAACATACAAGGTAGTTCTGGAACTTCAGGAAAGATCAAAAATTTCCATAATTACAATAAATTTCAAGGGGTTGGTATGAATAATTAGCTTGAAAATATAAGATATACTCCATGTCAATTTAAAAATCAGACAGAAACAAGGTCAATAAACAATGTGTAAATTAAAGATCCAGCTTAGTTGAAGGAATTTTAATAAGTCCTTCCTCAATTAATTATTCCTAAAAATTAGTCTCAACTTAATTCAGTTAAACTTTAGAAACTGTTTATTAGGCTAAGTCTCTATTATAAAATCAATTTGTATTTTTTTCTTAATGTGGCAGAAAAATACACCATCTGGTTTTAAAAAACTGAAATAATAATTTATCCTGTTCCAGGAGAATTCAATTAAAATTTTTCTTCAGTCCATTATGTATCACCAACATCTGAGTTTCAAATATTTGTGCCACAGTTTATATTTGCTTATCTTTTACCATAATATAATGATCATCTCTCACACCCTTGCGGGGGTCAAAGTACAAAGCCATCGAAGACAGCAGAGAACCTGCTGCAACCAAAAATAGGTACTACATTGTTATCTCTGCAGACCCAAAGCTGCTCTCTGATATTCATCATCTTCTTAGCCACTGTGTAAATACATCTTCAGGAAAATGAGCATAAAAAGCAAATAAAATCCCTGGGTCTTGTTTCTCTATGACAGTTTTGTCTAAGCAATTTTATTGCCAAACATAAGAACTGTATTGGAAAAATTAATGCAAGGGGTAGGAAAAGCACAGCACTTAACACCTCTTTTACCCTATGCATTTTTTTTCTCCCATAGCATTTATCAGACTGAAACATACTACAGAATTTATTGATAATATTTAATGTTTATTATATATTCCCCTTCCCTCACTAGAATATAAACTCCGTGAGGGTAAGGATCTTATCTGTTTTGTCCACAACTAGGTCCCTAATGTCTACACCTGGGCTTTTCCCATTCTAAGCTTTCAATAGCGAATTTGTGAATAAATCTATTTACAATAAGTGCAAAAATTTTTGGAAGAGATTACTCAAAATAGCAACAAAAGTAGTTTTACAGGTATTTTATAAACCCTTCATCATTTTCTATACTGTATACACTAACACTGATTTTTATAATCAGAAAATGTATTTTAAATGGATATGTGTGCACATTATTGAAAAGACATTGCTAATGGAATTTGTATGTAAATGAAGGAACATGTAAATCCTTATACATAAAACACAACACATACTATACATAATAAACACATATCACATATCCTTACACATGCCAGAGACTCAACTTTTTTTCAGACTTCTATGGATCTCCTCACTGCCTCATTTATTTATCACTGATTACAGTTCGTGATGATTTAGTTATTCTTGCCTTTCTTCTCATTTTTTTCCCCTCAAATTAGCCCTGAAATATCTTCTCTTCACATATCCCTCTAATAATTTCTTCCTTTGAACACAACGCTTTTTTGTGCTTCACTCAACCTCCTCTGCCTACACTACACATACCATACAGCACACTTTCATGCTGTTATTTCTCATCCCAGAGTCTGCATGACATACAGCATTCACACTTCCTGATCAAGAAAGAGATCTACATTTCAGTCACGTGTGTACGATCATCGCCTTACACAAGGGCTGGTATAGACAATATAATTACCAAAAAAAGCAAAAATTAGGGGTCATGATGAAGTGTACTCTCCTTAATTACCTGTATTTTCAACTAGGAGCCTTTGCAGACCTTAAAGAAGATAGACATGCCCTTGCACAAGAGATGAACATCAAAGGGAGAATATTCAATAGGTATCTCTAATTCCTGGACTTAGTTTCCCAAAATGCCTAACATCATCTGCTCTGAATGAACCCTTTGTTTCATTCTTCTGGCCTCTCTGGTCATATACTCACTGTCTCTTTCACTGTTGTGTCATCATCTCATGCCTTTCTTCTAATGTTTCCACTTTTCTCACTCATCACTTGGTTATATTTAATATATATTTGTTCTCAAGGAACTCACAACGGTTCTCTTATGACTTTCTATTTCATACTTATAAGCAACCACCTCCCAGACAATCTGACATTTCTAGTGGAACCCAGAAGTTATACAATAAGAAGAATGATTTTTAAAATAAATAACACCTATTTGGCATTATTATATGACAGAACCTGTTCAGCACTTTGTATGAATACTCTTGACAATTCTAGAAGGGAGATATAATTGTTTTCTCTATTTTAGAGAAGAGGACATTGGGTCACAAAGAGTTTAAATGATTTGCTCAGATTAGCAAGAAGGAGAAATAGAATTTGAGTCCACATAGTATGGCTTTATAGCCTGAGCTCTAAATGATTTGATAGACTGAATCTCTTTTCTTAATTTTCCCTGAATCTGGTCTTGAATGCCATTACTATCCTTTGAATCTTTTTGATTTATTTTATGGATTATAGCAATAGTTTTTCAACTGGGCATTCTACTGCTAACATTTTTTGTCTTATTTCATATTTAAAAATTTTAAATGTTTTTTTTTCCTAAAACTCAACTCTGACGGCATCCCTCCATTCATTGCTTAGCAACTTTGAGCACTTTCATTTAACTATGGAAGTCTAAACTTTTATGCAGACATACACAATGCCCTTCAGATTAACCTAACCTCACACTAACCTTGACAAACACTAGGATATACCAACTTGACTGTACTACTCCTAAATATTTACCATGTTTCTTTCCACCTCATTTTGAAGGCTCAGCTTGAGTCCTATATTGTCCATGGCACCCCTCTTGATTTACCCAGGAAACCTTCTCTTCCTGTTCTGATTTCCTATACGACTTTGATGGAATCTCTCTTTTGTCACATGTTATAGCCAACCTTGTATCTCTCCTGCATTCATTCATTCAGCAAACATAAAGCTATATAGTTGTGCCAACTTTTCTACAAAACTTCAGATTTTAGAGAAAGTGCTACTTTTTTTCTGTAAGTGTGTTTCTCCTAGGTTGTATTTAATGAATGATGATTGAAATCAATATATTTATTTGCTCAAAATTTTACTGAATACTTGTCAACAATTTCTACTAAATCAAAGTTATAGTGCTTCCAGTTGTGAATTAGTCCAATTTCTCTCCATCTTGAATAGCCATTTTTAGACATTTAAGGCTGTAAATAAGACATCTGGAGGGAAGAAGTGGTCTCAGAATCTTCCCAAGCTCTTGTTCATCTGCACACATCTGTTGGTCATTATTAGTCATAAGAAAATGCCTGAGTTCACAAGTTTTATTTAAGTTCTCCTTCACAGTCTTTCTATATTAGTCAAAACATCATGGGATCCTATGTATACTAGTTCTTCCCATGTACAAGACCTTGGCTTCCTGCTGAATCTTCTTGCTCATTTTTATGTTGATAAAGTGGAAAAGTTCATGATCAATGTCAGATTGAACCCAGTTTTGGGAACTCTAGATGGCCTGTTTTTTTTCCTTCAGAAAAAAGAACAGTTAACACAAAAATATTACTTTGAAATTACCATTTGGGAGTTTTGAGAGATTATTTTATTTTTAATAGTGTATTGTTAGTGAACAATTACATTTGGCAATAATGATGGCCCTGTTATGAAACATACATCACTAACACAGACTCAATCACAAATATGAGCTCCTGACAATTCTGAAATTTGTAGAATATTATTCTACAAATACTTCAGTTGTTATTTATTCATAAGAGTAAATACTTTATTCATGAGAGTAAATAGTTGTCTCGTTTGTGGATAGAGTACATACAAATGCATGAACACAGAATTCAAAATGATATTAAGTTTAATGCAATATGCCGTTTCTTTCAATATTAGAGATCACTACAAATTGGAGTTCAGAAAAAAATTAAATGTTATGCTCTCACATTTTCTAATTGAATATTACACATTACTTTTTAAACTAAATTTTTTAGTTTTTAATTTTCATGTTTATATTATTCAAGATTTACTAGCTTTTAAACAACAGAAAAACCACTTATAATAAAATTATTAGTTTCTATACTAGTAAATATAAATAAATAGCCCCCAATTTCAGAAAAAAAGAGTTTCAGACCAAAACCTTAGGAAATGGAATAAGAAACTCAATGTGAATAAGCTCCAGCTCATACTGGATTTTTGCTTTTGTTTTTGGTTGTACCGATGGTATGGAACATGGTTACTGATAATATTAATCTAGAAGCCACAGAGAAAAGAATGGTTTTGTATTTCAGTCCCTAGGAAGGAGACCAACTGATCTTCCATGAGTTATGTGTTCACTCTTTGGACCAGTCCCTGTGGGCAGGACGATGTGGTAAGAAGAATGCATATAACTTCTCCCAACAAAAAGCTCCCACAATGACAACAGTGTGCAACATGCTGGGGACTTTTGGGCTCAAGTCAGCAGAGAAAGAGCAGGGCAACCCAGGAGAGTGATCAGGACAGTCCACGCTTCACAGAGAGGGTGAGGTTTGGATGAGCAACGTGGGAGCTTGATAGTGTGGTACCCTTTTAACGCATATGGTTAGGTAAAATTGAGCGCCGGGATATGGAAAGGATATCCATAAATGATAGGCCAAAGTTCTCTCAAAGGAGGAGATGAAATGTGCTGGAGGTTTCCATAGTTCCTCCCCCATTTGTCCCTGTAGTTTGCCCCTATCCTACACAGCAACAGCCTCTTTACCTGACATCCTTTGTATCTGCCTTCATTGTTTTTTCTAAACAGGCTTCCTTGATTCAGGGAAGGAAATGTGAGCCACAAAACTTTTTATTCATTCTCACATTCATATGAGAATTTATGACTCATATCTTTTAAAGCAAAATTTAATTTTTTAGAACTTAAATCACCCCTCAGAATATAAGAACCACATGAAAACATACATTAATTATGAAAAATCATCAAGGCCTTATTGAGTCCTTTTCATACCTATGGGTTCTTTATTTATACCCAGGTGATCTAAAAAAAATTACTATCAACTTCTTTTATCCTTCCAGCTATAAAATATTTTAATAGATTATATCATATAGTTTAAAGAGGAAATGATCTCTTCTAGTTTAGAAAATACTTGTTGGAATTTATTTTCAACACTCACCACCAAAAACATGAAATTTACCTTATTGACCAGAGGCAAATTTCTGAAGAACTACCAAATCTGTATTGTGTCACAAGCTGAGACTCACACCAGCAAGTATCTGCTTGATAGGATATTATTGCTTCTAATGAGTTTTAGACTTTTTCCCTAAAAATTGGCTCTGAAACATATGGCTTATGGTCACCACATACCTAACACAATAGCTAATTTTCTAATAACTAGGTTAATTATATTATAGAAGTTACAAATTATTTTATAATTATAACTATATTAACATTCTGTGCAAGATGGTTTTACTGGGTTGTTTTCTCTCACTTTTATCATGACAGTTCACCTGGATACCCTTATATTCTGGTGGTAAAAGCATAAGTAGAACCAGCTTTCCTAGGGATCATTTTGAATTAGAACCATGCCAATACTTTGGCCCAGTAATTCAGCTTGAAATAATTTATTTGAAGAAAATAATCAGAGAACAATACTAAACACTTGTTAAAATGTTTGGTACAGATTCATTGGTAATATTATAAATATATATTATAGTAATATAGAGGAAATAACCCTCACTTCAGACTTCAAGAGAATGTTTAAATTATGGCTATTAGAATAATATCCAGGCAGAAGAGGTTTGGATACAACTTTTTTGAAGACACTGGCAGAATGATCAGAAGAATGATAGAATAATCTGTTACACAACAGGTTACTACAAATAATATACAGCAGGGATCCATTTGAGTAAAATATATATGCATAGGCAAAAATAAAAGTTTTGGAAATATCTTAAAAATAATTATCTTTAGTTATAAAATTACATTTTTATGTTACAAAATTTTTACTATAAGGCATCATCCTAATATAGTTATAAAAATTAATTTTTAGCTATTTAATTTCATTCTCTAATATATTTACATGTACTCCTCCAAGTATGAATGAATGATTGGTGATGTTTTTGAAGGCAGAAGTAAAGACAGATAGGGAATATTTCTTCCAACTAACAAAAAAGAAGGTACAAGAAGAGCAGGTACTATTTCTATTTATGAAGACAATTACGGGGTGTGTGTGTGTGTGTGTGTGTGTGTGTGTGTGAGACACTCAGTCGTGTCTGACTCGGCAATCCCATGGACTGTGGCCCACCTACCTCCTCTGTCCATGGGATTTCCCAGGCAAAAATACTGCTGTGGGTAGCCATTCCCTTCTCCAGGGGATCTTCCAGACCCAAGGATCAAACCTGGGTTTCCTGCATTGCAGGCAGATTCTTTTAATGTCTGAGCCGCAAGAGAAGTCCTTATAAAAGCAGGACATAGGTGCAAAGATTCATTAAGGCTTTCTGTGGATGGAGTAGAGGCAGGAATATCTGGCATACAATCTACAATACTGTAAAAGAAAAAATGAACCAGTTAGAAAGCTACTGAGGCAATTCAGACTAGAAATTCTAGTAGTTTGAACAAAGGTAGTGGTAGTGAAAGAGATGAGTGAAAAAATTGGCTTAAAGCTCAACATTCAGAAAACTAAGATCATGGCATCTGGTCCCATGACTTCATAAGAAATAGATGGGGAAACAGTGGAAACAGTGGCTGACTTTATTTTTTGGGGCTCCAAAATCACTGCAGATGGTGATTGCAGCCATAAAATTAAAAGACGCTTACTCCTTGGAAGGAAAGTTATGGCCAACTTAGATAGCATATTAAAAAGCAGAGACATTACTTTGCCAACAAAGGTCCATCTAGTCAAGTCTATGGTTTTTCCAGTGGTCATGTATGGATGTGAGAGTTGGACTGTGAAGAAAGCTGAACACTGAAAAATTGATGCTTTTGAACTGTGGTGTTGGAGAAGACTCTTGAGAGTCCCTTGGACTACAAGAAGATCCAACCTGTCCATCCTGAAGGAGATCAGTCCTGGGTGTTCATTGGAAGGACTGATGCTTAAGCTGAAACTCCAATATTTTGGCCACCTCATGCAAGAGTTGACTCATTGGAAAAGACCCTGATGCTGGGAGGGATTGGGGGCAGGAGGAGAAGGGGACGACAAAGGATGAGATGGCTGGATGGCATAACCGACTCGATGGACACGTGTTTGAGTAAACTCTGGGAGTTTGTGATGGACAGGGAGGCCTGGCATGCTGCGATTCATGGGGTCACAAAGAGTCGGGTACAACTGAGTGACTGAACTGAACTGAAGTGGTAATGAAAATTAAGAGAACATGATGGTTTTAAAACACATTTGAAGGTAGCAATGGCAGATCTTAGTGATGTATTGGGTACATGGCAGAAAAGAGAAAGGAATCAAGGAGGAGCCCCAGGTTCCTGGCTTGAGCAACTGGCTGAGTAATGATGCACTTTAATAAAATAGGAAAGTCTGGGAGAAAAAAGATCAGGACATTGATTTTGGATTTGATTAACTCTTGGGACATCTAAGACTTACAACTAGATATAACAAATAGATTCTTGGACAAAGGAATTTAGCATTCAGATTAGATACTCTTAACTAGAGGAGATATAATTATACCTGTGTTGTCACATGTTGTTTTTTTAAATTAAAAAATGAATTAGACTAGGAGACATGTTAGAGAAAAGAAAGAAGGGATATGCACCCTGAAGAATTTCAGTAGTTGGAGGTGGTTGGAAGAGGGGGAGCTAGGAAATGAGAATAAGACAGAGGGGTGACAGAGATGGGAGAAAAAACCAGATGGTAGTTTCAAGGGAAGCAGGTTGTTTCAAAAACAGAGTGGATGAACGCATTGATCAATAGTAGGATGGTAATGGTAGGATGGTAGCTGGATTTAGAAAAGGCAGAGGAATGAGAGATGAAATTGCCCACATCTGTTGGATTATCCAAAAAGCAAGATAGTTCCAGAAAAACATCTACTTCTGCTTTATTGACTATGCCAAAGCCTTTGACTGTGTGGATCACAATAAACTGTGGAAAATTCTGAAAGAAATGGGAATACCAGACCACCTGACCTGCCTCCTGAGAAATCTGTATGCAAGTCAAGAAGCAACAGTTAGAACCAGACATGGAACAACAGACTGGTTCCAAATCAGGAAAAGAATATGTCAAGGCTGTATATCATCACCCTGCTTATTCAACTTATATGTAGAGTACATCATGAGAAACACTGGACTGGATGAAGCACAAACTGGAATCAAGATGGCCAGGAGAAATATCAATAACCTCAGATATGCAGATGACACCACACTTATGGCAGAAAGTGAAGAACGAAAGAGCCTCTTGATGAAAGTGAAAGAGGAGAGTGAAAAAGTTGGCTTAAAACTCAACATTCAGAAAACTAAGCTCATGGCATCTGGTCCCATCACTTCATCGCAAATAGATGGGGAAACAGTGACAGACTTTATTTTTGGGGGCTCCAGTATCACTGCAGATGGTGACTGCATGAAATTAAAAGACGCTTGCTCCTTGGAAGGAAAGTTATGACCAACCTAGACAGCATATTAAAAAGCAGAGACATTACTTTGCCAACAAAGGTCCATCTAGTCAAAGCTATTGTTTTTCCAGTAGTCATGTATGGATGTGAGAGTTGGACTATAAAGAAAGCTGAGTGCTGAAGAATTGATGCTTTTGAACTGTGGTGTTAGAGAACACTCTCAAGAGTCCCTTGGACAGCATGGAGATCCAACCAGTCCATCCTAAAGGAAATCAGTCCTGAAATTTCATCAGAAGGACTGATGTTGAAGCTGAAACTCCAATATTTTGGCCATCTGATGCGAAGAGTTGACTCATTGGAAAGACCCTGATGCTGGGAAAGATTGAAGGTGGGAGGAAAAGGGGATGACAGAGGATGAGACGGTTGGATGGCATCACCGACTCAATGGACATGAGTTTGAGCAAGCTCCGGGAGATGGTGAAGTACAGGGAAGTCTGGCATGCTGCAGTCTACGGGGTCGGAAAGACTCAGACACAACAGAGCGACTGAACTGAACTAAGGTTGGTAAGAAAGAGGATGGCAGAGTGAGCTCACCACATATTCGAACAAGATGTCATTGTGAGTCTTGGCAAGAGCAGGACTGGAAGTACAAGCCAAGAGTAGACTGACAAAAAGATGAAAAGTAGGAGAAGGAAAGCAGCAGAAATATACAATTTTCTTGAAAAAAATATTGCCTTTGGAAGGGACAGAAATTGAAGCAGCACTTAGAGAGGGCTGAAGAGTCAGGGGAAGTGGTTCCTTAAGGAAAAGCTTTTATTTTTATTTTTTTATTGAAATGGTTCAGTAACAATTATTTATTAGAGGGAGCAAGATGCTCTGTATTACAAACTGTCGATTAGAACTTTTTGGGAGGTAGACAGCTTAAAATGTACCTAAGAAACCTCATGAAAATGGTCTACACATCCAGTTGAAGTAAATATGAATTCAAAATATTTTGTTTATGTTGTCTTTTCTTCACTACCAGTCTTAAGATGTGGAGTTTTCCTACTATAATTTCTCATCTGGATTACTACATTAGCCTCTCACTTCCTCTAGCTTTGGTGGTTTAGCTGCTAAGTCATGTCCAACTCTTGTGATCCCATGGATCATAGCCCTCCAGGCTCCTCTGTCCTTGAAATGCTCCAGGCAAGAATACTGGAGCAGGTTGCCATTTCCTTCTCCAGGGGATCTTCCTGACCTAGGAATTGAACCCAGGTTTCATGCATGGCAGGCAGATTATTTACCAACTGAGCTACAAGGGAAGCCCAGCTTTACTTCTCTGTTATCAGTAATCTTCCAAAATCCCAAACACAATTATGTCTTACCATTAAAAAAGTCAACCATAAGCTTTCAGAACAAAGGCTGAACTCCTTACTTTAGCTCCTCAAATCAGCCCCTACATTTTGAACCTTTTGAACATCTCCAACTTCATCCATCATGCATCATTTTCTCAGACATATTCCAACTCTCTGCTTCAGACTTTTGTATACTTAGAATACTTAGAATACTTAGTCGCTTAGAATGTTTTCTACAATAATTACAGTACTCAAGCCATATCCATAAGTACACACACTCTTACACATTAAAACACCCTTTTCTATCTAGCTAATATCTAATCATCTGTCAACTCTCAACTCAAATGTCCCGTCTTGTGGTAAGCTTTCCTTATTTTATTTGTTTTAGATTCTGATTCCATAAAGCAAATTTTACCAACTATAACCCTTAACCCACTATATCATGGTTTTCTTGCCAAAATTGGCAGAGAACAGAAGGTCCTTGAAGGCAAGAGGAAGGGTTCATGAACTTTATTATCCTGGACATAACATAATGCCTGGCAACTGTTTTTAAAATTGAATATAGCAAAATAGCTGGAAGGAAGCTGGAAAGAGTACTGGGGAGAGAAAAGAGGATTTATGATTTATAGATATTCCCAGCTGAATGTTAAGTCCACTATGCCAACCTATTTGAGAACTACCAATCTCACTGACTATCTATTCCTGGGAAGCAAAAGGAAAAAATTACTTCATTGTTTTACTTATGGGTTTGAAATCATACCTAATTAAAAGAACACTTTGTTTTTCTTAACATAACATATACTAAGAATTGCAGATGTCAAATTTTGGCACATTTGCAACTAACTTACCAAACAAAAATTTAAAATTCACTACTGGAACCAGATAGAAGATTGGAGAAAGATAAAAAGTAACACTAATAATAACCATATTTTCCTCAAAATAGGCTGCACGTTTTTGAAGAACACTAGTATTCCTTATGGTTTAGCTAAATCAAGTGAAAGAATCACTACAGATTTTGATGCAGCATACTTTTTGGCCTTACTATTAAAACAAACAAAAAAAGTGTTTCAAGGTAGTTCACCCCTGAAACGATACAGCAAAATAACAAAATTATCCTTGACACAGTCTTACATGTACATTTTTGAAACTGATTAACCCTTCAAAATATGTGTTCCATTCACTTCTGTTTTCTCACTCAGGCCATCTCTACATAACTTGTATTCTTTGCAAGTGAACAATAGGCAACCGAATAATCTGCTTGCTATAGACACACTCAGAATTTGTTTCTTAGCCTCAGATTGCAAGAAAGGGGTAAAGGAAAAGAAAGTGTATGTTCTGATTAGTTTCCAGGTCCCAAACTTGTGCTTTGGGAATTATTTACCATCATGAAGCATGTTTGCTGGGCAGTTGGTTTCTGAAAGGACATGCATCTTGCTACGAGAAAACTTAGAATAAAACCATAGTAAAACACTTAGAAATTTTAGTTCCTCTTGGGCAATAAGATGCTACATTTTTTAACATAATATTATATATATGGAGAAGGAAACAGCAACCCACTCCAGTGTTCTTGCCTGGAGAATCCCAGGGACAGCGGAGCCTGATGGGCTGCCGTCTATGGAGTCGCACAGAGTTGGACACGACTGAAGTGACTTAGCAGCAGCAGCATGTGTGTGTGTGTGGTGTGTGTGTGTGTACACACACATGCATGAATAACTGCTGTACACTTGAAACTAAATGATATTAGAAATCAAGTATACTTCAATTTTTAAAATCATGTAAAAAATTTAAATATAAAATGAAGCCAATTGATTATTACATTTCCTGGTTCTCACTTCTAAAATGTCTGGATGAGTCCATTTCTTATCCTGTCTGCATCCTTGAGGCCTTCCTGTTTATTTGAAATAGAACTAAGAGCTGGAAGAGAAGCCAGATTTTTTAAAAAGGGAGGTCTCAGTGAAGTAGAAATAAAAGGCTCACAAGGGTGAGTGAGAGAGCAGGAAGAGTTAACAGTTGGGCATAAATTTGGAGAGTGTGTCCAAGCTACAAAATAAAAACTAATTCTTCAAAAATATTTGGTTAAGTTGAAGCTAACTGATTATATATCCTTTTAGAAGCTAGAAAGGGGAAAAATAACACCATGAAATTGAGTGCATTTGTTAAAAATGTAATCTCTAGTATATGGAACCAACTTGTGACAATTAGAATTATGTTAAAATTCAAATAAACACCTGTTTCAATTGTGTTTCACTTTAATGGTCTCTTAAATTTTAAAATTTTGTTTAGGTTAGGTAATTTATCGTTTATTGAATCTTCTCTGGGTTCTAAATAAATAATCCAGAAATAGTAAATAAAATTTATAATAAAAATAAGTCTGATTGTATAAAACAGGGGCTCTTACACAGCAGAATACCAACCATCAAAGACTAATGCCAAAGTTTTCACAATCCAGAATAAAGCCTATAAGACATGGAAATACCAACTACTTCTCTATGAAACAACACATGTGAAATAACTATAAACTGATTAAATGATTGATATATTGACCTTTGTATGCAGGCTCTGACATTAATTGAAACAAAAACCTTATTGTGGGTCCAAAGCAGGTTCATTAATTGAGTCCACTGACTTTTTATGGACTTGAAAAGTGACATGAGTGTTTGGTTATAGGCACTAATTAATATGCATTTGGAAAAGCACTAGGGAAGAAATCAATAAAAATGTTTTATGAAAATTTTGTGGCCATTGATAAAATGGGAAAAAGTCAACTTCCTTGGAGAGCAGGGTTTAAATATTTGAGTCAAGGGCTTATAAACAGGTTTTGTTCTCAGGGTCCTAAGTTCTATAGCACAGAATATTCTGTGTTCTTTTTTCAAAATATGTTTTTGTAGAGGTAATGAACATATACAGCATAAAATACAAAGTACAAAGCTCCATATTTCTAGAAAGTAAACCTTCTTTCCATTCCTTGCCATTTTTTCCAAATTCCCTGTGCTATCTTAAAAAAATAAGCTATGCATATATGAACATATCTAGGTCTATCTATCTATATGTCTCTCTACCTATCATCTATCTATTTATCTTATACATCAAAAGCAACGTGATAATCCTATTTCCTGTGCCAATTTTTTTTGAAATAGTAATATATTGTGAACACCTTCCATATTGGTATATGTAGCGCTACTTCATTCTTCTTAAAGCCTCTTAAATTCTGTAGAAATTTTCTTCTTTGACACAAACCTGGCCCCATAGTCGATTGGGTAATACTAAATTTTTATTAAAGAAGGAAGTAAAAGAATACACTTGCTTGTCTATTGGTGGTCAGCATCTCCAATCATCCCATAACTGATTTTCTTTCATGTTTATCATATATCACAATTTAATACATTTTCAAAATTGGCATAACTTATTTTAGTTGTACTGTGTTAATTCAAAATTTGAGAATTATGATTTCAAATAATGTATGGCTGTCTTCCAGTTTTGAAAATACTCTGCTCTTAGAGGAACTGGGGAAATCCGGAGAAGTAATTACTGGGTAAAACTGTCATCCATCCAGAAGACTAGTCCCCAGTTGAGAGACTGTTACAAATTTCATAGCCATTAACTCTGAAATCCTTTACAAATATCATTTACATGTGTGCACAGTCTCATGGGGACTTGGTCTCTGACTTGATCGGTGTGAGAAGCTGACAAACACAGATTCTTTAGGAAAAAGGCATCCAAACTAAGCTGTATTCTTTGCAGCCTCGTCATACACTTAGACAAAAATGACCAAATCTTTGGTCACTGTATTGGGACAGGAGAAAGCCATCATCTAAAGAGCCTTGAGTTGTATTCTGTTAGATTCTAGGAACTACATGATCATCCTGAGAGTGTGCAAATGAATATCAGTTAACTAAGAAAATACAGAAGAAAATCATAAGCAATGTCAGTCAATGGTCTTTGCTCATGAGGTCAGAGAAATATAAAATAATAATCACTAGCATTTGCTCTGTGCATTTTAGGTTCACAAAGAACATTCACAAATACTGATTCAATTTAGTCATTGGAACTTGGTGTACTGCACAGGTGTAAGTATAACCACAAAGAGAATTTAGAGATTTGTATGTTAACATAATACCATATGTTTCACACAGGCCTCTACCTATGACTGATATTAATACCCTTAAATTATTACAAACTAGTGAATGGATGGGGGTGGAAGGGGGTGGGATAATGTTTTTTGATGTGGATGGTGGGTACACTGTTGTCCTCAATTTGTGAAAAGCCTCCAAACTATATACTTAACAATTTGATTACATTTGTATATCCCAATTTACTTCAATTAAAACCTTGTAAATGGTAGGAAAACTACAGAGTAATAATGCTGTAAATATTAAAGGAAAAAATTTAAAACATTAACCATAAATTTATCCAACTGTTCAGGACTCACACATTTTTGGTCTATATATTTTCAGTTTTTTGCTACTCATAAGTTATATGTGTATTTCCACAAAATATATAATCATAATGTGGCATTTATTAAAAATATTTTTTTACTTTATGACATATTATGAACTAATACCTTTCCCTGAGAGTATTAATATTTCTAAAGTAGCATTTTAATTAGTTTCAACTTGGTGAGAGCATTATTTATTTTCAGTTTTTGTCATCTTCCTCTCCATGGAATATTAAAATACAACACAAATGAATCACTACCTTTATGTTTTGTTAGTGCTCTTGTGTCCTCCTCTGAAAGTTTATTTTGGTTTCCATTTTTATTGAGTTATTTAATCAATAGTCATTAAAGTTAAAAATGTAAGTTTCAATAAAAAAAGTCAAACTGTGAAGCCAATACAAAAAGAGAATTGTCGTATTTCATCACTTCTAAGATACACATATTCTTCACATTTTAACTTCCCTGAAATTCTGAAATCAAAATGCATTTTGTGACTACTGGTGCCTTATAGACACTATCGCTCAGGCAGCCCTTATGATAAAATTGTTGTTGCTTCATGTCTCATATGTGTGACCTTCTTCATTGTTCCTCATTTGAACCACTTTGTACTACAGACATTTCATATAATTTCCATTTAAATGTTTTTGAAGTATTACATTTATCATTATTTTGTCTTATTTGAGTCAAGGAAGCAGAGGGGGAAAAAATTGACATTGAGACAAATACCGCTGTGGGAGAACTAGTGATAATTCAATATTTTTTGTAAAACAAAACAAAGTATATTGAGGATTCTAAATGAGGAAAATACCCTCAGTTAGAACCTTCACTAAACTTTGATCTAAAACAAAAGCAAGAGAAAGTGTCCAATTTCTGAGAGGAGTATATTGACTGCAAAGTTAACAGATCCTAAGCTATAATGTCTTGCTTTTGACTGCCTGCATGCTCAGCCACTCAGTCATGTCTGATTCTTCATGATTCCATGTATCGTAGACCCCCAGGCTCCTGTCCATGGGATTTCCCAGGCAAGAATACTGGAATGGGCTGCCATTTCCTTCTTCAGATCTTCCCAACTCAGGAAGTGAACCCAAGTCTCTTGCATTGTCAGGCAGTTTCTTTACCACTGAACCACAAGAGAAGCCCTTCCTTTGTCTTTTGCTCAGTCGTTCAGTCATGTCTGACTCTTTGCAACCCCATAGGCTGCAGCATGCCAGGCTTCCCAGTCCTTCACCATCTCCTAGAGCATGCTCAAACTCATATCCATTGAGTCGGTGATGCCATCCAACCATCTCATCCTCTGTTGTCCCCTTCTCCTCCTACCTTCAACCTTTCCCAGCATCAGGGTCTTTTCCAATGAGTCAGTTCTTCCCATCAGGTGGCCAAAGTACTGGAGTTTCAGCTTCAGCATCAGTTCTTCCAGTGAATATTCCTCTATTACATCTACATGTCTAATACACTGCTAACCAGAGTGTACAAAAGCACTATCCTTAGTCCTGTGAGCTAAATTGCAAAGCTGTAGAATTCACTCTTTAGCCTAGAATCCATCTAGTTATCTAGACAATAACTAGACATTGAAAGATTTTACACAAGGAAGGTGGATAGGACCCACTTAAAGATCACATTCTCTTGGAACTTTTGTCTGGCTCTTAAATCATTCTTGGTTCCCTTGGTAATACTCCCATAGCAAATGCTTTACTGTAATTACAGATGAACATGGGCATATTTTGAGACATTAATCTTTGTTAATTGTAATTATGCATACATGTACACAGAATAAACAAAAACCAAATTCTTCCAGACCTAGAGAAAGAAAAGGGGTCAAGGATGGTTTTAATCCCCAAAACCTGTGAATATGTAACCTGATGTGGAAAGAGGCACTTGACAAGTGTGACTAAGTTAGGGGTTTTGAGATGGGGAGATTACCCTAGATTATTATGACAGATTCAATATAAACACAGAGATTCTTGTAAGAGAAAGCCAAGAGGGTAAGTGGAGAGGCAGTCTGTGATGTCAGAAACAGGGGTCACAGGAACATGGAGCCACAGGCCAAAGAATGTAGGCAGTGTCTAGAAGGTGGAAAAGGCAAGGAAAAGATTCACCTAGACTCTCTGGAGGAATTCTGATCTCTAGAACTATAAGAGGATAAATTTGTACTGCTTTAAACCACTAAATTTGTGACACTTTGTAATAATAGCAGCAAGTATCCAATATACAGACATTGATAAAATAAAGGGGTAAGTTACAAGGGGAGATAGCAGATGTAAACTATATGGGGTGGGGGTGGGAAGTCCATTTAAGTGGATGAAATTTTGAAAAAACCTAAGACAAACATTTGGAAAAACAAGATCATGAGGTCTTTTTAATCACAGGAGAGACTGAGGTATGTTCAAAGGTGGGATGGAAAAGTGGAGAGGGAATTATCAAGGGTTATGAAGAGAAAGTGTGTGTGAAGGGATGAATTTCCATGGCAACAGGAAGGAATACTGTAATAAGCACAGTCACCATTGACTCAATGGATGTGAGTTTGAGGAAACTCCAGGAGATAGTGAAGGACAGGGAAGCCTGGCGTGCTGCGGTTCATGGGTTGCAAAAAGTCAGACTTGACTTAGTGTCTAAACAACAACCATGTGCTTGCTCTACCACAGTCCTGTCAGTCAAAGTGCTTTATACTTTATAGAAGCAACTTAACAAGCCCTAGAGTGCCTCATTTATTGATGAGTGGGTGGATAAATAATTTGTTCAGACTATACACGTTATAAATTGCAGAGCAGGACCTGAATCCAAGTCTGCCTGATAACAAAGGCCAGCCCCTTAAACTTCAGAAGAGAGAGGAAAGGTTACCAGGGCTATCAAGCCATGACTCCCAGCCCTTTGGGATGGGAGGGGACAAAATGAAAATGAAATAAGAAATTAATGTGCTTTGGATATAAAAGCAGAAAGATAAAAATGTACTCCATAAGATAAGTTTAATGTTTTTTCATGAGCCAACTTTTAAAGCATGAAGTCAATATCAAAATATTTTTCACTGACTCACAATATTCAATCAACGTGTGACTGTTTTTATGCACAGTTCTAATGACTACATGGTTGAGAGTTTTCAGTTCATAAAAATTTTTTATGTTTTTCCCATATATGAGAAAAAAATAAGTTAGGAATAAAATTAACATACCAGGGTATTCAGGTTGAATCTAAATCAAAATAAATTATATTTCTGCTGAATTTCAAAAGAGCTATTTTCCCACATTGCTGAGTGATAGATTTTACTCAGTGAGAAAGTACAAACTACTTTGCAGAACACAGTGTAAATTGACTTATCTGAATGGTATTTTGTGTTTCTAATTTGGGAAGGTGCTTAGTTTAACCATTTGTCTGCATCCAAAAAAGGAAGAGAGACTACAATAAGAATTGGGTAAGTACACAGAGTCGGTTGTCGGTATGCAGATATTTTTACCTAGTATTTTATTACTGTTGGGGCTTCCCAGGTGGCTCAGTGGTAAAGAATTTGCCAGCCGTGCAGGAGATGCAGGAGATGTGGATTTGATCCCTGCATTGGGAAGATACCCTGGAGGAGGGCATGGCAAACCACTCCAATATTCTTGCCTGGAGAACTCCATGGACAGAGGAGCCTGGAGGGGCTACAGCTCCTCCCCAAGGGGGGTCACAAAGAGTCAGACATCACTGAGGCCCAACACACACAAAATCTGTACTTTCTTAAAAATCCAGGGCTCATCCTAAATTTTACACAATTATATCTGATTTATTGAATAGTTGACTGGATTTGGGCTAATTTTGATGACAATTTCAAAATGCAAACTGATTATAAAAACAATATAAGTTGAAAAGTATTTCAAGTGAATGGGCCAGTTTGAACAGTTCATAAATGTAATAATAAAGATAAATTAAGATTTCAAGGAATTTGTATAGTAGGGAAAAAAATTTGGACTTAAATGGAATAGACTGTCATTTTGAAGAAATAAAACTGTGATGTAGAAAATAAACATAAAATGATATACAAGACTTATACAAAAAGGGGAAAAAGCCAAAAATCAATAATAGAAATGGAGGATGGAAAATGGAAGTGCAAACTAAGAATGACAGTGTTCCTGTAGGAAAACAGAGCAACTGAACCAGACTCAATAATTAACATACAGTAAAGAAAACATTCCCAAGTTTAAAAAACAATACCTAAGCACAAAGATTAAGATATTTTGTTGTATTCTGGGGGAAGGGCAATAAAAAGATTCCATCAAATGACACACATCTCGGAAAACAGTCTATCAACAAGATTGAAAGTATACCTCCAAGCATCTATACAGAAACTGAACTTGCAAAAAATATGAGGATCTATTAAAGAACAAGGGCTTCCCTGATGTTTCAGATGGTAAATAATCTACCTGCAATGCAGGAGACCTGGGTTTGATCCCTGGGTAGGGATGATTCCTTGGAGAAGTAAATAGCAACCCACTCCAGTATTGTTGCCTGGAGAATTCCACGGACAGCGGAGCCTGGAGGGTTACAGTCCTAGGGTCGCAGAGTCGAACAAACTGAGACTAACACTCTCACTTTCACTTTAATGCCTTGTCTCAACTGCAGCCTGGATTGTCTGGAGTGATCTCATTTATTTTGCTTACAATCTGGCTCTCTCCTACTCCGGTCTTATTCTAGCCAAAGGCTTTCTACTGGCATGAGGGGCAGGATTGAGTCTGTGCTGGTGAAGATGCGGGTTGGAACTCTTCACTTCGAGCCCTCTGTATTCCTACAATACCTGTATTTCTCAGCCAGAGGACTTACAATAGTGAAGTACAGTATCTATCCACTTCCCTGGTGGCTCAGATAGTAAAGCATCTGCCTACAATGCAGGAGACCCAGGTTCAATTCCTGGGTGCGGAAGATCTCTTGGAGAAGGAAATGGCAACTCACTCCAGTATTCTTGCCTGGAGAATCACATAGGAGCCTGGTGGGCTACAGTCCATGGGGGTCGCAAAGAGTCGGACATGACTGAGCAACTTCACTTTCACTTTTCACAGTATCTATTTAAAATGTTTGAATAAATGAATAGTAAGGAGTTACTAGCCAGACATTATTTTAAATTTCATTTATAGTTGACCGAGACTTCAGTAGTTTGAGTGTTATTTATTATAGAATTTATGCATCTGTTGCTCTTCATATACTAACATTAAGCAATGTCCTAATTTGTGGGGCCATTTATGGCCACTTTGTTACTAAAATTTATTTACACAGAGAGCCTTTCCTTTTTATTAAAAAATATTATATTCCTCATATAACTGACCTCTCTATATGTCTCTTACATGCAGCATTAAAGTTATATATTAATAGTAGGGGTTTCCCAGGTGGCGCTAGTGGTAAAAAACCTACCTGCCAATGCAGGTAGACATAAGAGATGTGGGTTTGATCCCTGGGTGGGGAAGATTCCCTGGAGAAGGGCATGGCAACCCACTCCAGTATTCTTGACTGGGGAATCCTTTGAAAAGAGGAGCCTGGCGGGCTATAGTAGATAGGGTCACAGAGTCAGACACAACTGAGTGACTAAGCATGCACACAAAGTTTTGTTAACTTAATCCTGAACATGTTAAATCTATAGGATGGGTGCACAATTAGTAGACCATGATCAGTGTAAGGAAGAAAGTGGACAGAGTTAGGAGTAGGCTAGTGCTGGCAGAGAGCAGCTTGTGAGAGCCCACTGTTTAATTTTCAGGAATTGTTAAGAGTTAGTTGTTAAAAATAGGCATTAACAAAAATAAATTGGATAAACCCACAACTAAATAAGTTGCATTAAAAACAATGACAGTAAATAACCCAAACTCATCATTTTCTAATTAGACTGTACAATTATTTGTACCTTTGAGTTTATTTATATCTTTCCAACTCTTCACTGCCACCCACCCTCATCTTGGTTCACATATTCAGCACTCATATATTGGTTTCCATCATATTAATTTGAAATTCAATTTTTTTAGTCAACGTGTCTATTCAAAACAAGATCTCAATTCACGGCTGAGTCTTTACTTGGTATCACTTCGATTGCACAGAACACATAATAAAGGCTGTTAGGATTTCTTCTTCATAGGTATCAGTGAAGACTAAAACATCTTAGTATCTCTGAGGACTAAAACATCTTGAGTTCCTTTTCAGTAACAAGGAACAAAATATCCTGCTGAGCATAAAGACCCTGATATTTGAACCTTATGCTTCTTCACTATAGAGACTGCTCAAGTCACCACTATTTTCTTGGTGTCTGACCTTGCTATGGTCTGAGATTTTCCATTTAGCCTGAAAATCACATGAGAGGAAGAACTACAATAAAGAACTGAGAAAAATGAGAAGCAAAGGACCACCCCTGGGAGGGACGTAGCATGAGTATAACAAGGTGATTTGAAAAAGGAACAGCAAATTAGAGCCTTGAAAGAAAAAATAAAGGAGCTGGGAAAGGAACATACATTTTTAAATATACACATACCTCCAGAACGAGTCATTGGCTTTTCCACAAAAAGGAAGAGTGTTGTGTGCATCATTTCTACTTAAGCCACTGCTTTCTAACTCCCAAGCCTAAGCCAGTTATAGTAGGCTGTTTGTTATCTCTAACTTTTATGAAATTAAAACTCATCTTGGCCCATGGTCTTCTTTTTATCCAAAATTTTGCGTATCTAACTTATCTCCTATGGTTAGAATTTTTTTCTTTTCTTTAAGTTTCCCAAGCTTCTTCTCATTCTTTTCTAAGGTGTCACACAGACCTTTGATTAATTTAGTCAGCAATCTGAATCATCCTTGCTCATCACCAAATAAACAAAAAAATAGAATCTCACTACTTGTAAGCTGATTAAGAGACATTGAAATTAAAACCAATTGGGTTTAGACAAAAAGAATGAAATACCACAGATGCATTTATAATTTGTTTATAACTTTAACATAATTTGAAAATAAAATATTCTCATAGTAAAAGTCTATGGATTGGTGGGCCATGGGCATCTTTGTATAATCTGGAGTGATGGAGAAGTTTTCTGTCTGCACAGGCTGAAGCCACTATATGAAATTCTGATATAAAAATAGGAATATAAGAAACTGCCTCTTGTCATTTTCTCACAGGAATATTTTTGTGAACTAAAGTCAGAGCTATTGGATGCTTTTCTGTGTCACTTGTGTTGGATTTTTCCCTCACTCCAACTTTTGCTTGCAACAGCCTGTACCTGGGATATTCTCTTTGCTATATGGAATGCCATATGCAGTATGCTTCAGATCTTGATAAACGGAGAATACTGCCAAGGTTGCATGTTGTCCACCCGCAATTAAATTTTAATTTACTGAGAACCAACTACATGTTCAACAGTGGTGGTAGTCATTCCAGGATAATATTAATAAGATACAGTCTCTACTCTCAAGATGATTACATCAGGGAAGAGAAAACCATGTGCCAAACAGAACCTTTAAATGAAATTGAAATATTTGGCAGAGAAAGAAAGTCTTTCTGGGTCTTAAAATCAACACAAAACTGTGAATATAAATTAAGTTTTCTGTCATGATACATGGCTATGGGGAGAGTTAAGGAAGAAAAAGAAAAAAAGACATCAGTGATTTGGTCACATAAGGCTCTGAGTTCTCTGTTCTCTGTGTTAAAATGATGTATTAAAGCAAAGAATTGGAAGTGATTCTTCCCAAGTATTTCTCGCTGCCAAGTACAAACTGTGTAGAAAGTCAAAAACTGAAAGGGGCACCATCAGACAGAAAGGAACATGAGAAATAAGAAACAACACAAAATTTCCATGCTTACCACTCTATCCTAAGAAGAGTTGAGAGTGGTTAAATATGACTAGAAAACCAAAACACTTACCTACACCTCTTTAGATTTGGCAATTCCACCTTAATTAAAGAAAAAAAGTAAGTGGGCTGGAAGTCTAACCCTTTCATTTTTCTTCTCACAGTTTATGATTTGTTTACAGTTATTGTTAAAGGAAATTTTACTCCAAACACTTTTCAAAATAGGTTACATGTATTAATAAAATAGGGCTTCCCCAGTGGCTCAGCCGTAAAGAATCCCATCTGCCTGAAATTCAGGAGACCGGGGTTCAACTCCTGGGTCAGGAAGATCTCCTGGAGAAGGAAATGGCAGACAACTCCAGTGTTCTTGCCTGGAAAATTCCATGGACAAAGAAGCCTGGTGGGCTACAGTCCATGGGGTCACAAAAGAGTCAGACACGACTGAACTACTAAGCACCAATGAACTAAATAAAAAAATCTCTCTAAAAATTAATTGTGCATTGGGGTTTTTTCAGATATCATTCTGCTATTTACAGTATAATGTTAGAGAATGTTGATTCATCAAATTTTAGGGAATCTGAAGAAATTTAAGAAATTTTTAAAGAAGTGTTTAACATGTTTACATCATTAGAAATATTTTTACTAAAAATGAGGGGCAAAAACTTGACACTGTCACTTATCTATTCCTAAAGAAACCAAAAGAAAACATAAGGTTCGTTATATATAAAATAATACTTGTTTTTTACTTGGAGCTTAAGTAAAGGGCTGGTATTCTGTTGTGTTATTTTTTATATTTGATTACTGAAAAGTCAAGTGTTACTGAGAATTTTCTCTGGAGAAGGAAATGGCAACCCACTCCGGTATTCTTGCCTGGAGAATCCCATGGACAGAGGAGCCTGGCGGGCTACAGTCCGTGGGGTTGCAAGAGTCGGACATGACTTAGTGACTAAACTACCATCACCACTGAGAATTATGTCTGTGTCAACATACTCCTAAATTTACTAAAAAGACAATTTGAACTTTGAGAGAGATAATAATACTCACAGTGAATAGAACCTCTCCACGTTCAGATTCTGACTATAATATCCCAAAAGAGTAAGAGAAAAAGTAAATGAATAACCATTAACCTCAATTTTGTTCTTGAAAGATAAATAGTATTCTCTATGGATTGAATTACTTCTGTAAGTCTGTTTTATGCAATTTCCACATGTTTTTTAGTTATCAAGAAGAAAGCCTGAAGCAGTGAATACTCAAAGTTCTACTTTGATTCAGGATATAGGATCTAAATTAGCTAGGAAGGTCTTTTGTTAGTCATGTCCCTCTCTCAGATGGAGGCCGTGGCTTGAAACTTAGCTATCAAAATTTTCTGGAAAATGTATGATTCAGAGAGGAATTTTCTTAAATCATAGTGTCTTTACATACTTTAAAAGAAAACAATATTAGTTTAATAATCCCATTTTGTTTCAGGCTAGATGAAGTTAATGGAAGAGACACTAGAGAAAATAAGCATTAAATATACCTTGTTTTTCCTAAGTGGTAACAAGAGAAAAGGCAATGCTTTGATAAATAATCAGACAGTAACACAGTGTTCAAATACTGTTCAGATGCTTGAAAATGTGTGACAGGCCACAATCTAAACTATAGAGAAAATCCTAATTTTTAAAACTTATGAAGAATTCTATTTCTTAGGTGTAATAGCCATGTTAACATACTAGAAAATAGAGACACAGTGGGTATAACACTATGGAAAGCTAAAATTGATAATTCAGATACAAATTAGATATGCAATAATTAGTTATAAATCTAACAAAATGTGTATGGGATTCATATACTGAAAACTATTGATGAAACAAATACAGATGAAAGACATCAAAAAAGACATAAATAGACATACTGTGTTGATTTCAACATAATAAAATGTCAGTTCACCTCAAATTGATGTACAGTCTGATGCAGTTTTTATCAAAATCCCCACAAGAGTTTTGAATATATAAGCAAGATTATTCTAAAATTTATATGAAAAAGCAAAAAATTAGGATACATAAATAATTTTCAGAAAGTAGACTAAAGTGAGAGAGGTATCAGTCTACTTAATTTCAAAACATGACATAACTATGGTAATCTAGAATGTGTGCTATTGGGTGAAGTTATTGACACACATGTCAAGGAAGCAAAATAAATAGGCTAGAAATAGATCCACAAAAATACATCCAACTGATTTTTGACAAATGTTCAAAGCAATTTAGTATAGGAAAGATAACTTTTCAACAAATGGCACTGAAGCAGTTGGACATCCATAGGCAAAAAAGTGAATCTTAACCTAATTCTCATAATATATACAAAATGAACTCCAAATTGATCATGGAATTAAACATGAAATATACAACTATAACACTTCTAGGAAAAACAAGCTTAACAGAAAAACTTTTGGATATTCAGTTCAGTTCTGTTCAGCCGCTCAGTTGAGTCTGGCTCTTTGCAACCCCATAGACTGCAGCATGCCAGGCCTCCCGGTCCATCACCAACTCCCAGAGTCCACCCAAACCCACAGCCATTGAGTTGGTGATGCATCCAACCATCTCATCCCCTTCTCCTCCTGCCCTCAATCTTTCCCAGCATCAGGGTCTTTTCCAATGAGTCAGCTCTTCGCATCACGTGGCCAAAGTATTGGAGTTTCAGCTTCAACATCAGTCCTTCCAATGAACACACAGGACTGATCTCCTTTAGGATGGACTGGTTGGATCTCCTTGCAGTCCAAGGGACTCTCAAGAGTTTTCTCCAACACCACAGTTCAAAAGCATCAATTTTTCAGTGCTCAGCTTTCTTCACAGTCCAACTCTCACATCCATACATGACCATTGGAAAAACCGTAGACTTGACTAGAAGGACCTTTGTTGGCAAAGTAATGTCTCTGCTTTTTAATATGCTGTCTAGGTTGGTCATAACTTTCTTCCAAGGAGTAAGCATCTTTTAATTTCATAGCTGCAATCACCATCTGCAGTGATTTTGGAGCCCAGAAAAATAAAGTCAGCCACTGTGTCCACTGTTTCCCCTTCTATTTGCCATGAAGTGATGGGACCAGATGCCATGATCTTAGTTTTCTGGATGTTGAGCTTTAAGTCAACTTTTTCACTCTCTTATTTCACTTTCATCAAGAGGCTCCTTAGTTCCTCTTCACTTTCTGCCATAAGGGTGGTGTCATCTGCATATCTGAGGTTATTGATATTTCTCCCGGCAATCTTGATTCCAGCTTGTGCTTCCTCCAGCCCAGCATTTCTCATGATGTACTCTGCATAGAAGTTAAATAAGCAGGTTAACAATATACAGCCTTGACGTACACCTTTTCCTATTTGGAACCAGTCTGTTGTTCCATGACCAGAGTTTGCTCAAACTCATATCCATTGAGTCAATGATGCCGTCCAACCATCTCATCCTCTGTCACCCCCTTCTCCTCCTGCCTTCAATCTTTCCCAGTCTTTTCCAATGAGTCAGTTCTTCACATCAGGTGGCCTAAGTATTGGAGTTTCAGCCTCAGCATCAGTCCTTCCAATGAATATTCAGGACTGATTTCCTTTAGGATGGACTGGTTGGATCTCCTTGCAGTCCAAGGGACTCTCAAGAGTCTTCTCCAGTACCACAGTTCAAAAGCATCAATTCTTTCACAGTCAGATTTCTTTATAGTCCAACTCTCACATCCCTACATGACTACTGAAAAAACCATAGCTTTGACTAGACGGACTTTTGTTGGCAAAGTAATGTCTCTGTCTTTTAATATGCTGTCTAGTTTGGTCTTAACCTTTCTTTGGAGCAGTAAGCATCTTTTAATTTCATGGCTGCAGTCACCATCTGCAGTGATTTTGGAGCCCATAAACATAAAGTCTGTCACTGTCTCCCCTGTTTCCCCATTTATTTGCCATGAAGTGATGGGACTAGATGCCATGATCTTAGTTTTCTGAATTCTCAGTTTTAAGCCAACTTTTTCACTTTCCTCTCTTACTTTCATGAAGAGGCTCTTTAGTTCTTCTTCGCTTTCTGCCATAAGGGTGTTGTCATCTGCATATCTGAGGTTATTGATACTTCTCCCGGCAATCTTGATTCCAGCTTGTGCTTCCTCCAGCCCAGCGTTTCTCATGATGTACTCTGCATAGAAGTTAAATAAGGAGGGTGACAATAAACAGCCTTGACATACTCCTTTTCCTATTTGGAACCAGTCTGTTGTTCCATGTCCAGTTCTGTTTCTTCATGACCTGCATACAGGTTTCTCAAGAGGCAGGTCACGTGATCTGGTATTCCCATCTCTTTCAGAATTTTCCACAGTTTATTGTGATCCACACAGTCAAAGGCTTTGACCTAGTCAATAAAGCAGAAATAGATGTTTTTCTGGAACTCTCTTGCATGAAGAACACGATGGTGATTAGCATTCTAGATTTCAGGTTGGAGTCTACTGGTATATATCCAAACTGGCATAACCCTGAGAAGTTCATATAAGAGATGGGACTCTGTCCCTTATATCTATGTATTTCTATCAGACATTCTTCATTTATCTACTCTCCACACTTTAGTTGTTACCCCTACCCTCTTTCTTTCCAGGTGTGGAAAGAACAGTGGCTCCTGTTCTTGCAATCCCGTGAGTACTACCACCCTCATTGGTTTCTCTAACCCATCCAATATCTTTATAAATAGTCTCTTTGTAAACGCTCCAGAAAGACTTGGTCTGAGGGGCCATCTCTTTCTTACCAAGAGAAGACAAACAAACATATAAGTGGACAATAATGCAAACATAGTTTTAGATCTGCAGTCAAATGAGTTATTAAATATTTTATTCTGAATTGGAATTACCCATTTGGCCCTGGCACAGCTGGATAAATACAGGGTACCCCCACAAGGACAAGATTCTTCCTACATGGCACAGAGCAGATCTGTGCATGTGTCCTGCACTTTCTTCTCCATCAAAAAAGAGACTCAGAGAGGACAGCACAGAGTATGCTTAGATACTTATAATTCCAAAATGAGATAATTCATTCAAAAGAGAGAATAAGCAGTAAGAAAAGAGATCAAGAGTGTCAACTGTAAGGACATTTCATCACATTGAAAAATTAGACTAGAGAGGTGGAGTCCCTCTTCTAATTTGCAGAGTATACCAAGAAATCCTATAAGCAATAAAGAAAAGATAACACAAAACAGAAACTCTTCAAAGGACATGAAAAGGAAGTTCACAGAATAGAAAACTCAAACTGTCAAGTAGATCATTCCTACCCTAGTGGACATCCAATATACTATTTATTTTTATGAGATCATGCTCATTATTAATTAAAATTAGTTTTCTGTTTGGTGTCAGACTAAATTTTTTGACATTGACCAAAGCAATCAGAGGTAACATGTAAGTCAGTTTCAAACTTTAAAAGTTATTCTATAAAGGCTTAAACTTTTATCTTCTTAGTTTAGGATTGTTTTTCTCCTACCTTGGACTTTAAGGCTGCCTTTAATGATGAAAATAATAATGTCACTTATAAATAGGGCTTGCAATAGGCCAAGCAATATTCTGTTTCACATGGGACAACTAAGTTAACTTTACAACAGTCATGCAAAGAACATCATATTATTATTCCTTTTGATTTATGAGCAAACTGTCTGCCTAAGTTCAGTTCAGATTTTAACTAGAACAGTGGGGTCTCAGGGTCTGTGATCTTAACCATATTGTGCTGCCTTTAATTTTCAACTTATTCCTGGCTTGAGCAAAAATTCAACCTATTTTAATCATGTTTCTTCCCATGATCTGAGTAGCATAAACACTAACCCCTCCAAGGACAAGGAAAAATATAAATCTGCTGATGGCAAAGGTAAACTGTGGTCTAATCCAGTGTGAATACCTTGAAGAAAAATGGTAGGCAGTAGATTAATATATTTAATTGTAAAACAACAGATACAATCACAGGGAGCCAACATTCCCCTCCAACTCTTGAGTTTCCCAGTGTTTGGGAAAGGTTTAGAAAGACTTAAGGGTAATAGGAGGGGAATTCCAGGCTGGAAGTAGAGCTGGGACTTGGCAGCCTATTTAAGGAGGCAGAAGTTGTGGACTGCACAGGATTTCCTAGGGAGATAAGTGTTGCAGACCAAAGAAGGAGCACTCCGGATACCGCTGAACCTGTGAAAGCATTTCAGCAAAAAACCAGGACCGCAGGAATGCAGCACTTCCCCAGACAAAAACATGCTTATACTTTAAGCACAAAAAGTCAAAGGTACTAAATGGTAGTACTTAACTCATAAACCGCTTTCCCCACACTTTAAAATGTTTACAAGCTGCATTAAAACTGGCAAAAGAGGAATTAGGGAAAGAGGGAAGAAATACAAAATGCATATTACAACTAATTTTTAAAGATACTCGAGAGCATTTTTTTGTTTTAGCCAATATGGAGAAAGCCTCCATGAAAATATGTTCCATAAGGACTTTACTTGTCTTGTTTATTATTCTTTCTATCCTCAAGGCCTAGAACACTGCCTGGCACAAGGAGATGCTTAATAAATATCTGTTGAGTAATTTAATTACTTAATTGACCAAAAAGTAAACAACTGTTGGTGAACTAGGAACCATAAAATATTATTTTCTTCCTTATACATAAGCTGTATCCATTTTTGGCTGAAATTATCAGGATTATATGAATGAAGATGGTGTTTTGACCCTAACGATCAGACTGATATCAGCTGATTAAAATGTTTACAGAGATATCAGACTTCCATTTTCTTGTCAAGAGTTTCATTTTTTTTCTTTCTCCATATACTTTGTTTTTGTCTCATCACCCTTCGGCCTATGTTAGTTTAAATGTGAGAACTGCACCAATAGGATAATCTCTCTCCCTCACAATACACTCTTTCTCTCCCTCTCTCTCTCTCTCCTCCACTGGCTCCCTTCCTCCCTCCCTATCTACTAATTAACTAGGACTGTGCTCATAATCACAGTAGAGGAAAAATAATAATCAATCCATTCACAAATGCATGTGCTTGTTGAAATCTCTGCTTTCTCCTGCCAGGGCAAACATTCCACTCCACCAAATGCTTCCTTTAGTTCATCCTGATCAGAGACAAGCAAAGCATTTAAGAGCATCCCAAGGAGCCAGCCATCTGCCTGTGAAGGAGAAACTCAAAGCCTTCAGAGCAGTCACTGAAAACTCCTTAAAATAGCACATCAATACATCTGAGACTACTGTCCTCTCTAAACCCTAGAGCTGCTGATTAAGAGCTTATACAGTAAACCAAAGCCATATATTAGACCTTGTCTGTAGTTTTAGAATACTGTGTTGACTGTCTTGCTATCATCTCAGAGGTTTCCTACGGCCCTGCCAGTCATGTTGTGGCCAGCCAAAGGTAGGCATATGGGGAAAGGGCTCATTCATTTCTGTTAACATTGCTTCTAATGGGACAGTAAAGATCTAATGCGGTCGCTCTAACCAGTCCAGCCCCTGGTTCAGAGCAGCTGTCCGAGAAGAGTGATGATCTTTCTCTCCCTCTGTCCCCTTCCCCATTAACACAACTCGGTCTCATCTCCCCAAATCTCCTGCTTGAATATCTTCAATTAATTATGTATGATTGGAGTTGAAAATCAATGTTCTGGTTCCTTTTTCTTTTTTTCCTGCATTTTGGGGGCAGATGTCACTAATATATGTAAACTTATATAGGCTGGTTAAATATCTGTGTATTAAGACAAATATTTACTTAACTGTGCTACTCAAACGGGAGAGGAAGAAGGAGATTAATTTGTCATCATTTCTTGCCTGATAATATGCATTAGTCTTACATTTACACTAACACTCTAATACCTATTAGCATACCATCTTCTTTAGCCAAATTTATGCATTTTCCTGCAAATTCTCCATGGCTTTCCTTGGGTCTCTGTTTTGAATGTTTTGAATCCTGACAGCTATCTCTACCTTTCATGAAAAATGTATGGAACCTGGGATATAACTCTGTTCTCTGCTGTATTATTAACAACCCTCTTCTACGATCTTTGTACTAAAACCTATATTTCACTTATGTTTTGAAAGATTTTTAGGCACTCTAATATCTGTACAATTAATTGTGAAAATGTTCACTTTTGAATCTTTTATTAAGTGATCAGTAGTTTATAAATCCCAAAAGCCAGAAACATGATTGAATAAGTTAACTACTGGTCCACTTCTCTACACATGGACTTTAGGTCAAAGGTTATGTAGGACTTCAAGCGGGGTAGAGGAGAGTGTGCAAACTGGAAAGCAGCAGCTTCTTCAGTAAAATATTATGAGAAGTTTCTCTAAAACTGAGCTGATACATCCCCGATGTTTTGATCTCAATGTCTGTATACAAGATGTGTAAACCACCATATTCCAAGTCATATTCCCCAAATCAAATGATGACTATGTAACATCTGGAGGCAGACTTGGAAGAGCCTGATATGAAACTCAAATTCCACAGGGAATATTCTGTGAGAACATGAGAAGTTGTCTGCTTCAGAGTTTCTTCCTGTTTTTCACTGTTTATGACCTTTGAGGCTGTCTGCACATTAACGCATCACACACACAAGCCTTAAATTCTTCTCAAGAAAACCAGTTTCAATTAAATAAGAAATCCTGCCAATCTATTGTTTGCTTCCTTCCTATAACAGAAGTTGCCTTAAACTGAATCTTGTTGTTGTTTAGTTGCTAAGTCATGTCTGACTCTTTTGTGACTCTATGGGTTCTAGACCATCAGGTTCCTCTGTCCGTGGGATTTCCCAGGCAAAAATACTGGAACGGGCTGCCATTTCCTAATCCAGGGGATCCTCCCAATTCAGGGATCAAACTCATGTCTCCTGCATTGGTAAGTGGATTCTTTACCACTGAGTCACCTGGAATGCCCAAAATGAATCTAGCTAGCACTTATTTTTAACCCTTGTTCTTGGAAAACAGTTTCAGATAAAAGTTTGCCATATAACTGAATTATTTTACTGTACAGTAGAAATTAACACAGCACTGCAAATCAATTACACTTCAATAAAATAATTGTTTTTAAAAGTTTACCAAAGCAAAATCTACACACAAGGTTTTGATGTCCTATCTCTATAGGTGACTCCATACAGGCAAATTTTTTAAAATGCTTAGAGTTTAGATCCAGGTATTGTTAATGAGCTTAAAGAAATATTTGGATCCAGATCTAGCTTTTGAAATTAATTTTTACAACTATCCCTAACTATAGACTTTGAAAAAAAAAAAAACTGCATGTTGTAATGTAAAGGAAGAAACCATAATAAAATAGAAAAAAAGAAAGTGAAATCTTTTCAGGAAAAGCCTTGTATTTATTTAGAATACAGACTTCAAAGCCAAATTAAAAACCTAATTGTGGTGGAAAGGATTCCTGCCTTATAAAAGGTTGTGAGGACCTTGCTCTGTACAAGAAAAGGTGAAAGATTTGAGGTTCTAAGGGAAAAAGTTTGGGTAACAAAATAAAGGAGCTCATGAGAAGGGACACAACGTTGCTGAAGAGAAGATAATGAAGAATACCTGTGGTAGGTATGGGATGTCTCTCTCATACAGAATCTTCATTTAAATCTATCTTGCTCAGTTAAGGTTTTGTTTCAGTAAATTTGAAATAAGAAGGCTTGAAAATACCCATATCCAGCTTTACAAGGAGGAAAAATCCACCCATATCAATGCAGAAACCCAAGATGGCAAGTGAAGCTTTAATCTGGGATACAATGAAATGAAAACTTATCTGATTAACCATCGTAATATCTTACCTTAATAAATCATATTGATCTTTGTTATAATCTCTCTATTCAATATTTAAACTTTCCATAAGCTACACAGTCAAAAAATGAAATCCTGTAATGCTAGATGTGTTACTAAGAGTAATAATATTGCTTCTTAGTGGGATAAACCATCCACTGGAAGTTCTGTTAGGTTCTTTTCATAATTATTTCATGCAATCCTCAGAACAACCCTGGAAGTTGATTATTCTCACTTTACAGATGAGGTCACTGAGAATCAGAGACGCTAGATGACTTGCCAAGCATCACAAAGTAAGAGGCAGCACCGGGATTCTAAATCAATCCTCCCTCCAAAACTCACAATCCTCTCTAATGCACCAGCTTTGTGAGGTTTAGTTCATCGTGCTTTGAAACAATCTAGCTCTAGATTAGGTCTAACAAACTTAGAAAACATTGCTTCATTCACAGAAAGCATGGATGCATTAGTATCTCCAAGATGTAGCTTCAATGAAGTTACTCAGTTGTGTTCGACTCTTTGCGACCCTATGGACTGTAGCCTTCCAGGCTCCTCCATCCATGGAATTTTCTAGGCAAGAGTACTGGAGTGGGTTGCCATTTGAAGAAACTTGGAACACTGAAAGAGGGAACTGGTCAGTTTTATGAGTGCACTCGGAATTAATGAAAACACACTTGAAGTCAAAGCTAAACAACCAAATAAAAACAACAGCAAAAAAAAAACCCTTTCCCTTTTATGGCAAGTTAATGATTGAGATACATACAAAATGATGGACCGTTTCTGAGCATTTGCTGGTATCTCGGTCAATCTCATTTCAGTGACCCATGTTCGTTCGTTTTTTCACAAACTTTATTTTTGTTAATAAAAGTCCTTTTGAATATTTTTGCCAAAAGCATTTGTCAAGATCAAACTAAAAATCATTTCTATTAAGTTGGAGAAGCTCCTTTCTTAATTAGATGTAAAATATAATGAGCTCTTTGTTAAGGAGGCCTGCCTTAAGTTGAAGATGTTGCTGAGGACATGGGGCTTGAGCTGCACGTCTGCCTCCCTCTCATCAAGGCACCCTCTTGTTATGCACACACAACTCAGAATGTCTTTCCTTTTCCTTTTTTACCATTTCCTCCTTTTAAAACTCAAGACGATTATGACTAAAACATGGAGATTAACAATACAGTTCAAGCCAAGCGTATTTTTGGTGGGAAAACATTGAGATAACTAAGGCAACATGTGTATGTTTCAATTATGTGCATTCTTTCTCAGTTTTTCATTTTATCCTCAAAAAGAGGGAGACAGAAGACATACAGACACTTGTAGAATCTCTGGGGTACTGAGCTCATCCTTATTTCTTGGGTAAATGTTAGCTTTGGAAGTGGTTCCCTGTTCAGCATTAATTGCTTATTTATAATGTGTCAATGAGTTTCCTCTTAGACTTAATATGGGAAATAATACAAAATAAGCACTGAGAAAAATATTTGGCAAATAAAGCAAAGAAGCTATTCTGTTGTTATTCTAGTTTCCCAGACAGGAACTGAATGGAATCACATTCTTCTGCTAATAGTCATTAGTGGAGTTTCAAGGTGATTAAAGATTTAGGAAAGTAATATTCACAACTCTGTTAGCTTTTAGATTCATCAAAGAAAACTATTAATTACTGGCTTGGATTTATAAATAGAATTCTGCCATAGAAGTTTATAACTTTTTAAACTTTTAGGACACACAATAAAAATTAAAAAACACAATCTTTAAACATAGATGTGAAAATCTAAAGTCAAAAGAGACAGAAAATACACAAAAGAGTAGAAAAAGATAGAATCTATCTAACTAAATGGAAGTGGACTTGAAATAAAAGTAAAATCATTTTAAAAGAAAGAATAGTTACAAGAGACATAGTTTATTATCAACTACTATGTCAGACTTGAGAGTTTCAACTAGTGATACTTCTGTTAAAAATCAATATGCACCATGATATCAAAAAAAAAAAGACCACTGATATCTTCAGGAGCAGTGAAAGAATGCCATGTATAAAAAAAATAAAATTATCATCCTACTCTGTATTACTCCTAATAGAATGTTTAATTCTCCCTCATGGTCAGACATCTATGGGTAAACAACAATACACTGAAAGGCTAGCAACTAGATGGTGCAGGAAACTGTATCACATGAAGAAAAGTTGAAGGAACTGAACATAGAGCCTGGAAAAGAGAAGACTCAGGCAAATGCCAGGAGAAGAGAGAGTAACTTTCTCTAAGTGTTAGAAATGCTGTTGTATGAAAGAAGAGTCACACTTGTTCAAAAAACCATCTTGGCTCCATATAGAGGAAAACATGCTGAAAGTCAGAACTGTATCATTATGTGGTAGGATGCCATATTAGTCACAGTTCTTTTGCTTTCAAGTTGAAAAATGAAAAAATAAAGATGGGGTAGTTATTGGCCCACACACTTGACAAACCCAAGGGTGGAGTAAGCTTTGGGAACAGGACATTCAAGATTCTAACAGTGTCATAGCACTCTTATTTCTGAGCATTCATCTCCTTGTGTTTGGTTTCTTTCTCAGGCAGCCTGTTGATACATGAGACCCAAGACAGCCACCAGAAGTAGAGGGTGTGCCAGAGCTGGAAATCACAGGGAAAAGAAAACAGCTCTATCTCGCATCTTCTAATTTGTGAGTTATTATTGAGAACCGTGATTGATTCTGCTTGGGTCTGAAGGTGTCATTTCTGGCACTCCTTACCATAGACAGGGGAATGGATGCTGTGAGAGACTCACCCCAGGGCACTCATGTGCCTGTGGCTAAAAGCGTAGTGACCATGACTGACATCAGCAGAATCAATCTGAGTGGAAGAGAAGATAGTAAGGAGCTGTGCCGCAACAGATCAAATCAAAACAATTACAAAGAAATAAAAATAGATGTTTTACAAAACAGTAAAGATGTACATCACAGCTGCTTGGAAAGGTAATGAGTTTCTCATCACTGAATGTGTTCAAGCAGAACTTACAGGCCAGCTTGTCAGTACCAAAAGTTCACAGAGGTCAACCGTGGGACCCTGAGCAAGTCATCCCCTATTTCCTTGTTTAGTCACAGATTTGGCATTGAGCACATACAGTGTGGCAGACCATTCAGACCCAGTGGTGCATGAGACAGGTGGGGTGCCTGCTCTGGAGGAACTTACAGTCTACAGTCTCTAACCTGTAAAAGAGATTACTATGTCACATAGCGTGAATGTGATTAAAAGAAAAGATGTATGTGGAAACTGACAATTATAAAACAATATATGAATACAAGATAGGGCTTCCCTGGTGGCTCAATTGGTAAGGAATCTGCCTGCAAGGCAGGAAACCCAGATTCAATCCCTGGGTGGAAAAGATCCCCTGGAGAAGGAAATGGCAACCCACTCCAATACTTTTGCCTGGAAAATCCTATGGACAGAGGAGCATGAGGGGGCTACAGTCTATGGGGTCTCAAAGAGTAAGACATTACTGAGTATCTGACCATATTGCAGAATAACTAATATTTGTGTTGGGAAAGGTGGAAAGGATTTAAAAGCAAACTTCATCTCTAGAGGAATTTCATCTACATATGCTATAAGCATCCTGCTCAACACCATGACACAGGGCTTGTGATCTAATCCCAAATGAATTATTTCCTCCAGTAAAGATCAAGGGTAAAAAACACTCAGCCTATGATTTAGGGCTAAAGATTTAAGGAACAGATTATCTAATGAGCCATAAACATGGACACGGCTTCTAGGACGGGGATCTGGCTGAGGTCCAGAGTGAGCTTGCCCTGAGGGCTCTGTGAGCCAGCACAAAGCAGGACAGCTTCTGAGAGTAGTTAGATGGGCTCAGAACCCAGCCTTCTTGAACACCATTGGCACTGGCTTGCTAAGCTAAAGCTTAAAGGACATGAAACAACCTTAAAAGGTGGGTGGCCCCATCACCAGAGACTTACATTAAAGAGCTTGGGAATAGCAACATCTTATCCAGCAATGTGTCTCCAGTGTCCAGGCACAGTGCCAAACACATCTTCTGTGTGGATAGTGTAATTAGTGACTGCTGCAGTCACTTCAGTTGTGTCCGACTCTGTGCGACCGCATAGACGGCAGCCCACCAGGCTCCCCCATCCTTGGGATTCTCCAGGCAAGAACACTGGAGTGGGTTGCCATTTCCTTCTCCAATGTATGCATGCGTGCTAAGTCACTTCAGTCATGTCTGACTCTGTGCAACCCCATGGAGAGCAGCCCACCAGGCTCCTCTGTCCATGGGATTCTCCTGGCAAGAATACTGGAGTGGGTTGCCATTTTAATTCCAACTATACAGCTTTGGGGGAACTCTTTATGTGAATCAGGGCTTCCTTCATAGCTCAGTTGGGAAAGAATCTGCCTGCAATGCAGGTGACCCTGGTTCGATTCCCGGGTTGGGAAGATACCCTGGAGAAGGGATAGGTTACCCAGTCCAGTATTCTTGAGCTTCTCTTGTGGCCCAGCTGGTAAAGAATCTGCCTGCAAAGAGGGAGACCTGGTTCAATCCCTGGGTTGGGAAGATCCCCTGAAGAAGGGAAAGGCTATCCACTCCAGTATTCTGGCCTAGAGAATTCCATGGACTACAGTCCATGGAGTCACAGAGTCAGACATGACTGAGCGACTTTCACTTTCACTTTATATGAGTCACAGTGATTTCACCTTTCTAAGCCTCAACTTCCTAATCTGAACTATTAAACAAATAGTTCAGGATAAATAATAGAATGTGCTCAGTTGTGTCCAGCTCTTTGCAACCCCATGGACGATAGCCCACCAGGCTCCTCTGTCTATGGGATTCTCCTCTCCTCTCTCCTGGAGTGGATTGCCATGCCCTCCTCCAGGGGATATTCCTGATCCAGGGATCGAACCCATGTCTCTTGTGTCTCCTGCACTGGCAGGTGGGTTCTTTACCACTAGTGCCACCTGGGAAGCCCCAAGTCCCTTTTACTAATTTTTAAAGGCTTTCCTAGGTGACGCTAGCAGTAAAAAAAAAAAATTAAAAAACCTGCCTCCAATGCAGGAAACATAAGAGATGAGCGTTTGATTCCTGAGCGACTTAGTATGCATGCTTGCAAAGGTGGCCTAATACTATAATTTTATCGCCTTAAATGAGGGCCAACTTCCCCACTGAAATCTGTCTTTCAATGAAGACACTTTAAGATATTAGAATTTACTGTTAACCCATGAAACCCAAACACTTTTGATTCATTTTGAACGAAAAAGAAAATGATCAGATTGTCTTCTGGGGGTCAGATGGAGTGAGATGGGTTAAGGTTATCGGGCAATTTGAAAAAATTAAAAAGTTTTCTTAGACTTTTCCCTGGTTCTACCACCCATGTTCTTCCCAGATACATACGTGATGGAGGGTGACAGCCTCTGATGTATGATAGGAAGTAGTAGGATTAAGAGAAACCTATAAATCAGTCAGCACTTGCTGCAGCCTGGTTTCCAAACCATCTGAGCAGGAAGGTCTATTTGGACCAGGATTAGATTTGGCCCACACAGGACCCTTTAAGTCAGCCATTGAAAACCAAATGTGGAATTTCCTTTCAAGTCCAAAATACTGATGTCATATCTTCACCACAAGAATAAACCCAAAATAATCTCAAGCAATTTTCTTCCATCTGAGGAAGGAAAATAGGGTGTAGAAATTCTGCCCAGCTGACTCAAAGTGAAAAGTTCAGAAGCAATTGCCAAATATCCACCTCAAAGGGGATATTTAAATTGATTGAGGAACCCCATTCCTTAATAAGAACCAACGCTTTGGGAGTGAAACACCAATGAAATAGCAAAGCCTTTGTTTTTCCATTTTGAAAGGTAAATGAGACTTTAAGTCAAAGAAATTTTTTCAGATCTTAAATGTTCAATGGGTATTATTGACCAATGGAGTGGGAGGTAAGTTTTACTGTTGGTGTTTTTTAATTCCCAAGTTTCCATGATTGCATACTTTGGTCATTTGGCAATGAGAACATTAGAAGTCTCGTCAAATGTCTGCTCCTTCCTTTCCTGTTTGTATTAATTTCAAGTTTGTTTTTTTTTTTCTGGTGAGAACAAATGGGTGTGGGGTCAGGTGAGGGGGGGCTGTGTCCCTATGTATGTCTCCCTTTCACTTTGTCCTAAAAACAATCCAAAAAAAAATACAGCATCTTTTGGTTTTCTGACAGTCTCTGCAGCTCAGACACTTCCATTAAGAGACCCTGCCTCTTCTGAGATCTTCTATTACCTCCTAGCTGTGTTTTCCAGCATGTTCCCCAACAAAGCACAAAGGGAAAGGTAGGGCTGCCTTCAGATGCAGGTGATCAGCTGCAAAAGAACGCCTCTCTGGTGATCAGAGCAGGGACAGCAGACACTTTGACTTTAGATACTCCACTGATAAGCAGCTCCCTCCAAAGGACATGAAGTAGGCCATCTTTCCCAGCCATCAATTCTGCTAAGAAGATCACCTAACTTGTCTATATCCCCTTACGTGATACAGACAAGTAGACAAGACTTATAGAGAAGTTAGGTGACTGCACTTTATTTCTCATTTAAAATACTTTAACTATCAATATGTTTGGAATGAAGCTCTGTTTGATTCTGTACGCATGCTTGGTCAGTGGCTTCTGTCCCGTCCGACTCTTTGCAACCCCGTGGACTACGGTCCACCAGGCTCCTCTGTCCATGGGATTCTCCAGGCAAGAATACTGGAGTGGGTGGCTGTGCCCTCCTCCAGGGGATCTTCCCCACCCAGGGATCAAACCTGGGTCTCCTGCGTCTCCTGCACTGCAGGCAGGGTTTTTTACCACTAGCGCCACTTGGGAAGCCCAAGACTCAGTCTAGCTTTCCACAAAGACAGGTTGCCTGAATGAGGCCAGTCCCTCGCCATATGCAGGCTGGGGGATCTCTCTCTGGCCACACTGTCTCTGATAGGACTTAGTCCTAAATATTTTTGCTGCCAGTCCCTGCACGTGTGTGTGTGTGTGTGTGTGCATGCACGTGTAGTTGTGTCTGACTCTTTGTGACCCCGTGGATTTGTAGCCTGCCAGACTCCCCTGTCCATGAAATTCTCCAGGCAAGAATACTGGAGCATGTTGCCATTTTCTATTCCAGGGGATCCTCCCAACCCAAGGATCAAACCTGTGTCTCTTGCGTCTGCTGCATTAGCAGGCAGATTCTTTATCACTGAGCCACCTTCTGCAATCAGGGGCCTTGGTGAACACTGCCTGCTTGTGCCCCACAAGTGGAGAATCGATACTTCCAGATTCACAGGATTTCTCTCAGAACTCAAGGATCTAAGCTCCAAGGCAGGGGGAGAAGACAAAAGCAGACAATTTGACCAAAGAAACAGCATTCCAATGTCAAACATATCTAGGGGTGGGGCGTCGTAGTTTAGATTTGTGTAAGAGAAATGAACTAGTGTTTACTGAATACTGGCTGGTCTTTGTCTAGCATGTCAGAAGGTCCATCCTTACCAAAAATGTACTTGTGTGCAGAGGTGACCAGAGGACTTTCTGAAGAATGGGGAGAAGAGAACAGGGTATTTGCTGGGCAGCGCTATAGTCACAGGGGAGCTTTCTATTCTTCTAAGTTTTGTTTTGCATACAACAGTGATTTCAGAGGACTAAGGAGAAGAAATGGGAGAGCGCCAGTCATTAAGCCTGCTAATTCTTTGTTTCTTTTTACTGCTTCCCAACAGAGTGTTGGGAGTGGTTGATTTAGTAAGTTTGCATTTAGAATGCAAAAACTCTCTTCCTAAAGCATGCTAGATAATAATCAAACGTTTCTGAGAAGTATTCCTTTTTAACCCTTGCAAAAAACTAACCTACAAGAATGAGGATGTGCTTTCCCAAAGCTTGTTCTTGCCGACCCATTGCTCTCATTCATTTTCAAATGCTAACCACATACAACTCAAGATTTCAGTGGATTTTAGCTATAAATTATCACACTAACTTGGTCCATTTTTAAGGAGAAACAGACTTAGTTAAATTACTCTTTCAAAGTTGATTCTTACAGTTTAAATGTTTGTGAAAGTTCTCAGTTGAAGGTTTTTCTCTTTCTCTTTTTTTCTCTTTTTGCTTTTTTTTTTTTTTTTTTTAAGTGACTTTACCATTAGTTGGTTTCATTGCTTCCCTGAGGGAAATGATGTTCTTATATTTTAAAGATGCTAGTCAAAAACTTGGAAATGCTCTCTCTTGTTTTCTTTCCAGCTGACTGCTTCCAGCATAGATTGCAATCCACAGTGAACCCACAAATGCCTTTTTTTTTTTTTCAGATTAGACTACTGCTTTAATAAAAGAAAAAAAAAACCAGCCACTACCATACAATTTTTACTAAAAAGATATATGATTATTGAAATGCTGATATAAGTACTCATGCCTTATAGAATTTGAAAAATAAAAATGCTATTACACACATACTCATTGAGATGGAGAGAAATAGAATTGGAATACATAGCTCCTGTCATTTATGGGGAAAGAAGAAAATCTCAGTTAGTGACTATTTGAAAATCTCACCCAAAATCTTTTATTTAACAGCTGATTTAAAATATACATAACTGAAGACAGAAGCAGAGCTCTCCCTGGTTCTTTGGACCGTGAAACTGAACATTTTTAAGGAGAAAACTCTCCTTTTTTTTTTTCCCCAAACGTGACAATAGACTCAATTGTTTCCTACAATTCAAACAAGAAACAACTGCCTAGAGACTCAGCCAAGCCAATGCTTTTATATATGTTCAGTGAAGTTCTTGTGCCAAGATTACTAAACAATTAGCAAATTTCTCCCTCGTGTGTCATCTGCACATGTGTATGCAATGTATACATATGGATTATGCAGAATGAAAGCCATCTTTGTGTGAGTAGAAAGTTCCTTTCTAGTGACTTCAAGTTTAATAAAATGTCATTTGCCGCAGAATATCTGGAATAAGCCATATAAAAATCAAAAGGTTGTATTTTCTCAGGTGCTTCGGCTGAGGAGAAAAAGAGCTCTTTCTAAATGTCCAGTGATGTATAGCATAGAGTTAAGAAGAGCTTAAATAATCCCAAGTCTCTGATAATATCATTGTGAAATGCCATGCTCTCATGAAAATGCTGCTGAATGTAATTGCCAAAGGCTGACTACACTCAGGATGAACTGTTGTTCAGAATACACATATGCTTTTCTAAAGCTGAAATACAAAAACATAAAGCTACTATAAAATGTATGGAATGGAATACCACTTTCTCAGTGGGCTCCATCAGCTTGAAGTTTCTGGAGAAACAGTATTTTGCCAGCTTTGGACTCCTTCGTAAACATATTTCCTCATTTTTATTATTGTTGTAGCTTTCAGAGTTTTTTTCCTATCTAATACTGGGTACTTCTTCTTAGCATTTTTATATCATCCTTTTTGTCTTCTAATCATTCTCCAGACAGTATAATCATTACCAACTACCACTGAGATTCCAATTAGTTCATGATTGCATCATGAAAAGCCTGCTTTCTTGACCTATTTGAGGGCATTATTTGAAATTTAAAATACTTCCTCAGTTCCCTAATTAGAGCATCAGATTCCCCCACCTGACCCTCTGCCCCTGCAGCATTGCTGCTTCTAACAGTTTGTGAAGTTTGTGAAAGGGAGCACTCGTCGGCTTGAGACGTATTCAGCCTTCTCGATGGTTTCTTTCCACTGTGCAGACATTTTCTTTACTAAAATGACTGGCTCACCACAACTAAACACACCCATATGGCCTGCCCCAAAGGCTGCCTTTAATAAATTGGCCAAATGAAACATTGAGAATGTCTGTATAGCAAGAACACTAATGTGCACTTTTTAGAAAATGCCTGGAGTGTGGTTTTCTTGAAAATAATAGTGCTACAGAGAGAGAGATACAGAGAGAAGCCTATTTTCATGGGCAGCCAGGTTTCCATAGAGACACTAGCTGACCTCATTAATCCATTCCTTCCTTTCATAGTAATAGAAATTTGATCTGGATCACATGACCACTCAAAGACGAGCTTCTGTCCCTTTTGCGGATAGGATGGGGCACGTGACCGAATTCTTGCTGATAGGATATCTGCCACTTGAAGAGGGGAGACATGTCACCCCATTCCTCCCCACTCCACCCTGGGACCTAGAGGTGGATATGGAAAGGAGGCATGGAAAACTGTGAGGATGAGGACTTACTGCAGAGATGGTATAGCCACAGAGTATCTCCCGGGTCTCTGGAAACCCAGTGAATTGCTCTCCTCCAACTTTTACAGGCTGGAGGAGCAAATGGCAAACCCACTCCAGTATCCTTGCCTGGAGAATTCCATGGACAGAGGAGGCTGGTGGGCTACAATCCATGGGGCTGCAGAGAGTCTGACACAACTGAGCGACAAATACTAACTCTTACAGGAGAGAGAAATGAAACAATTTTGTGTCAGACGCTGTTATTTTGGGCCCATGGTATAAGTAGCTGAAGATATGTGCTCAATCTTTCTGTGAACAGTCATGTTTTACATGCTAGACTTCAGATGTCTTGGGAGCCGCTGGGCACATGGTTTCTGATAACTTTATGTTCTTATTGCTCTAAGGAAGAACTTACACTTTTCACTAAACCAGCTAACTTTAATTTTGAAATCTTTAAAATCTTGGCTCCAGTGCTACCCTCTTGAAGCTCTTCATGGAGGACACAAGAAACAAGGAGATGGAAATGGGCCAGAGGCAGAGGATGGGTGCTGGACCAGAGTCAGTTCACAGACATAATTAACAGAACCAAGGTTGGACATGTTAATAAGCTTTACTAGGGAGAAAAGTCAAGGTCTCTTGACTCAACCTGGTACAGGGATCATTCTCCTGCTATTTCGCCTATCACATGTATTTAAAAAAAAAAAAAACCCTATCAGAAACTAAATATCAAGTGTACACTCCTGGGCAATTTTTTTTTTTTTTTTTTTTTGCACTTCCCTTTCCTTAACTTTCCAGCTACTCATTTCCGTTTGTCAGCTCTTTGTTTGCTACCCAACAGGTGAATATCTCTTCCACTGAAAAACTAGTTCCAGGACTCATGAGCCATGATTGCTGGGTCTGTGCTTTCTCTCACTTCATCTTTGGGGGAATAAGGCACAGAGTGGTTGTCATTCTATTCTGAATTTCTCAGATCCATTACTGTCTCTACCACTGGCTCACTAAGGGGTCATTGTGTCACTGTCAATAATGTTCTATTTATTTGTCACACACCTGGGTGACTTTTAAGTTGATTCTTCACTAGGCATCCGAATGAGAGAGTGTTACACAGAATGACAGCTTCTTACTATTTAAACTGCCTTCTAATCCAAGCTCACAACGAGAACAAAAGACTCATAGCCAGTTACTAGCTGTGTATTTCAGCAGATGACATAACGTCACTTTCTCACGTATAGGTCCAAACAAATATCTACATTATTCTGTTAGCATTGTTTCAATAAGAGTAGTAATGACAGCCAATGATGTCAGTGCTTGATATGGTTATTGTTGCTAACAGAGTTAAGTCTTCTCTTGATTTCTTACAATAAAGCCTCTCTCACATCCTTCACAGAGGTTAAAATAGTTTGGTTACTCTCAGGGTTAAAACAAAAACTCATTCTCTGTAACTTAATCCATCTGACCTAGACCTTCCCGTAGGGCTTGGAGAATGAATCCACTCCATCCACATGATACTGATTCTTTCCAGCAAAACTTTTCATTCCTCGAGCTGAACATTTCCAGTGACTCTAATATTCTCAGATGTGATGGAGATCCAAGTGTTTTTCACAAAGCTGGCCTTTCTCCTCCAAATGATACTCAGTGTTCTGTGTACCCTGAAGAGTACACACAGACCCACAGCACACAACCCAAGCACAGTGACTTGATTTGCACTTTTGATGGGGCGCAGTGAGCACCTGGGCTTCGCTGGTGGTTCAGTGGTAAAGAATCCGCCTGCTAATGCAGGAGACACAGGTTCAATCCTTGAATCCGGAAGATCCTCTGGAAAAGGAAATGGCAACTCACTCCAGTATTCTGGAAAATTCCAAGGACAGATGGGCCTGGCAGGCTACAGTCCATGGGGTTGCAAAGAGTTGGACATGGACCTAGCAACTAAACAATTGAACAAATTCCAGTACTCTCTTAAAAAAAAAAAAACTCAAGCCAGAGATAAATCTTATTCATGAGAGGGATATTTTTGTCCAAGCTTCCATCCTCAAATTTTGATCCTTGCTTCTCATTCATCTGAACTTAACCACTTTGCTGTGATTCAGAGAAGAGGATTATCAAACAGATCAAGGATCCATGGATGGTTGTAGGCTCAGTAGATTACATGAAGGGTGAACTTGAGCAATGCCTTGTTTTCCTCATTTGTAAAAGTCCTGCACTGTTTATTCCACTTGATTAATCCCAATGAAAATATGAATGGTGAACCACTGTATAAATGCTAAACATTATTGATAACAGTAAGAAAACTGTTCTTTCCTCATTATTTCTCATCTTTTCTGAGTCATTCTGCTTACAAAATGGGAATTAAAATATAGAATTATTTGAGGATCAGTTGATGTAATATGTGTGCAATAGTGTAACACAATTCCTGGCACACACTGGTTACTCAATGTGAATTTTGTAATGTACAGTTGATGAATTCTGACTCCCCAAATGATGCAGTCATTGTACCCACTGCACGAATGCAGGTCATTCTGCAATCATCTCCTTGCGGTGTTTTTAAGGAGGTAAAACACTAAATCTGAAAATAGGTCACCTGGAAACTATCACTCACTTGATGGAAGAGTTAGATGCACCAAATTATTTTCCTTGAAATGAATGACTAAGGCAGTCTCCTCCTTCCTCTGGCCATTAACAGCCACTATTCCTTTATGCATCACTCAGACACCAATCCATAAGGGAAATTGTCTGAAATATGATATATTGTCCTTTAGGTAGAAATACTGAGACACAACTTAATCAATAGCACCTTGATTCTACAAAAAAGATAATCCATCTCCCCTGTTCAAAGAACTTGTTCTTCTAATGATAATAACTGAAGCTAGCTCATGGCTTAACCTGATTGAACAGCTCACTGTATCTCTTGACTCCTTTTTAAGTATAGAGGGTGCAGACAGACATACAAATTCACTCTGCCCAATTCAGTATCCAATGTCTATTTGACAATTGTGAGAGGTTTTTTTTTATGTGTCAATTTTATTTTTAGGCCTCTGACTATATTCCCCTATAGAATCCATGTGCAGTTATTCTAAAATTTTAAGAAGACTTTTTCTGGTACAGTTAAAAAAATAAAAAGCTTTTTAATTAAACTCACAGGATTCTTCCATCATGCACTGCCTCAAATTCTGAGCTTAACAGAAAAAAATGCTGTGAGAAAAAGTTTAGAAGTCAAATTGACCTGCACCATTTCAGTTTCCAACTCTTCCTTCATCACACTGGAAAGCAACATTTACTCTTATTCCTTTACTATATATAATGTGACCACTTGTGTCTGATTCTTTGCGACCCCATGGACTATAGCCCATCAGACTCCTCCACCCATAGGATTTTCTAAGCGAGAGTACTAGAGTGAGTCGCCCTTTCCTTCTCCAGAAAATCTTCCTGACCCAGGAATTGAACCTGGGTCTCCCACGCTACAGGCAGATGCTTTACCGTCTGAGCCACCAGAGAATCCCCTGACCATAAGCTACATCTGTTCTTAAAGACGTTCAAGTGTCACCTAAGTCTCCATTCTCTACTCCGCCTCTTCTCTCCCAACTGTAACAATCTCATAACTGCATTGGAGGGAAAAGCAAGATCATCAGCTCAAAACATCTTCAACTATCCATTTCAAACTAGTTTTCCTCATTTGTTTATTCATTCATCCAAGAAGAACCTCAGTTATTTTATCAGATATGTTGTTGAGTATCTGGTCTGTTTAGGATATAACAAAATTTCACAATCTAAACATAAAATAAAGGAACCTTAAATAAATTTTCAAGAAATTATGGTCTTCCAGAAGGTCCTCAGATACACACCAGAGAGTAAAGAGTGTCAGAAAGAGAGATACAGGTAAAGCCACTAAAGAGAGAGGATCAAAAGACTTGAAAGCTCACAGCCAGTCTCGGATGGACCCTGTGTGATCTGGGCCTCCACTCTAGTGATGATTTTGGGTGGGGGGGGGACATGTAAAGGGGGAGATTTTCCAGGAGAAAGGTAGAATTTGAACAAGGAAATAGAGGTAGAAAATCACACAAAATTGAACATGGAAGGAGGTAGAAAATCACACAAACTGTGCAGAGATATTATAATTAGTATAATTTAAACAGACTTGACTAATTCAGAGGAAATCTAAAGGAGAAGAGTGAGAGAAAAAACTAAAAAGACAGATTTGAGTCTTTCTCAGACTGGTTTGTACACATTTTTTAAATTTGGAAACAGTGAGCCATTGATGGTTTTTTCAGAAGGCCAGAGATGTTCAGGAACACTAATCTGATAGCTGTATCTACGATGAACTGGAAGGGGAAAACTGAAGTGAGAGATAGGATATTCAATGGATATTAGATATTCAATGACCGAATGTTCATTGGATATTCAATGACCGAAACAGTAAGCAAAAGGACCTTGAAAGAGGCAATAGGAATAGAGTAGCAGAATGAGATGGATTTAAGAGAAATGTAGAAGAGGTAGGACCTTGCAACTAACTAGATATGGCAAATGAGAGAGCATGAGAGAGAGAAAAAGCATATTCCCATTCTAAACCAAAGTTATCCTTTTTAAAATTAATTTATTTATTTTAATTGGAGGCTAATTACAATATTATAGTGATTCTTGCCTTTCAGTTCAATTCAGTCGCTCAGTCGTGTCCAACTCTTTGCGACCCCATGAACCACAGCATGCCAGGCCTCCCTCTCCATCACCAACTCCCGGAGTCCACCCAAACCCATGTCCATTGAGTTGGTGATGCCATCCAAACATCTCATCCTCTGTCGTCCCCTTCTCCTCCTGCCCTCAATCTTTCCCAGAATCAGGGTCTTTTCAAATGAGTCAACTCTTTGCATCAGGTGGCCAAAGTATTGGAGTTTCAGCTTCAACATCAGTCTTTCCAATGAACACCCAGGACTGATCTTCTTTAGGATGGCTTCTTGCCTTACATTGACATGAATCAGCCATGGATGTACATGTGTCCCCCATCCTAAAGTTATCTTTTTAAATTTATTTCATGGATAACATTGATGTTCATTTATATTATATTCTAATTTATACATAGAAAAGGAAGTTGTTGAAATTCTGCAAAGGACTGGTAAAGAGAAAGGTGATTTTAAAAGTGATACAGAAATTAACTGAGCCAAGCTGATGTGACAGTCATGATAAAAATAAAATGCAGATAAATTTCTTAGAGTAGAATAGTTTTATTAGGGTATAATATATGCTTGTTTTCTTAGGGCAGAATATATGTTTATTATTATAAACTCTGAAAAGAGGATCTTTGTTTCCTGTATGAATAATAATGAAAAAGAAGAAACATATAAGAGACAATGAGTTTCAAATAAATATTCAATGTGTATGTGACTGAGTCAAACCAATGATGCAGAATTGATTCTAGGCTTAATTTTCAGCTTTTATACTCAGAAGCCAAATGCTAAAAATAAGTAAACATAAATATAAATTAAATAAAACATAAAAAATTGAAATACCATATTATTTATTTAAAAATGCTAAATTAAGCATTGTATTTTTTACAAACACTACACTTTCATGATTTCAATTCTTTTGATTTTTGTTCTCATTGACATATACCACTATATATAGATAACCAGTGAGAATCTACTGCATAGTACAAGGGACTCCACTCAATACTCTGTAATGGCCTGTAAGAGGAAAGAATCTGAAAAAGAGAGGATAGATGTATATGTGTAACTGATTCATTTTTCTGTACATCTGAAAGGATCACAACATTGTAAATCAACTACATTCAAATAGAAAAGTTAAATATGAATAAGAGGGATTTAGCAGACAAAAACTAGTTTCGCTGTATAGCACAGGAAGCTATATTCAATATCCTGTGATAAATCATAATTGAAAAGAACATGAATAAAGATATATATATATATATATATATATATATACACACACACACATATATATATATATAACTGAGCCACTTTGCCATACAGCAGAAATGAACACAATGTTATAAACCAACTATACTTGAATAAAACAAATCTTTAAAAATAATGTAGGAATTTTGGGCACATTTAACTGTGCCCAAAGAAAAGTACATATTCAGCTGCATTTGTGTGTGAAAGAAAAGTGAGTGTTACTTGCTCAGTCATGTCCAACTGTTTGTGACCCCAGGAACTGTACCCTGCCAGGCTCCTCTGTCCATGGAATTCTCCTGTCAAGAATACTGGGGTGGGTAGCCGTTTCCTTCTCCAGGAGATCTTCCCAACCCAGAAATGGAACCAGATCTCCTATATTGCAGGTGGATTCTTTACTGTTTGAGTCACCTCATTTATACTCATACCATTCCTCAATCATACTTAAAAATAAGGAACAGCAGGCCCCCACATATTCACTGAAGGTCTAACAAAGTGAGCTTCATTGGTGGGTACCTTCCAGAAAGAGGCAGTAAGATAAAACTTGCTGACTATAGTGATCTCTAATGCCAGGGCTGATATGGAAAGATTGTACTGTATTTGGAGAGATTCAGAAACAGAAGATTCAGAGAAGACAAACAGGGAATGAAACAGAGGTAGAGTGAAACAAAATAATATTCAAAAAAACCAAAAACAAAACAGGACTCAAGATTCTGAATTTATACACCTTATAAAATGAATATACAAAATGTTTCTAATGTAGATCTGAATATAAATTAAATTATTATAGCTACATACTTGGAGAATTATAAAAATTCAACACCAGAAGTGATCTTTTAGGCACTCTCTCATAACTCTTGATGGACAAGAAAGTTGTTGCTGAGGAATGGGAAATTTTCAATCTTTTCTCCCTCTCTGGTTTTCTTGTTAATAATATCAGCATCATTAAAATCCACTTTATTTCTAAATTGCAACAGTCTGTACTTTAATAGAAAGAGCAAAGACTACCTGAATATGAACTAATCCTCTGGGATGTAGAGATCAAGCCAATTTCATTATTATATTGATTGTGGGTATCTCTAATGATTCAACTGGGGTTCCCTGGTGGCTCAGTGGTTTAAAAAAAAAAAAAAGACATCTGAAATGCAGGAACCACAGGAGACGGGTTTGATCACTGGGTCGAGAAGATCCCCTGGAGGAGAACATGGCAACCCACTCCAACATTCTTGCCTGGAAAATCCCACGGACAGAGGAGACTGGAGGGCTACAGTCCATTGGGTTGCAAAGAGTCAGACAGGGCTGAAGGGGCTTAGCAGGCACGCATGCACACTTGCACTAATGATTCAACAGTGAGCCTCTCTCTTGGCTTCTGTGCATTCTCCATGGCTCTAAGCCTTTCTTTTCCACCCCTCCGCCTGTGCATTGCTCATGTAACATGTGATCTGGGCCCAGAGATCTGGCGAATTTTGAGCAAGGGCCTTTGCTGCAGCTTATGAGTATGTACGTTGTTAATTTACTAGATCAAAGAATGGAAAAACCTACAGGCCATACTCTTAATGTTCTGCATCAAAAGCAAGTACATAAGAATGGAGTAAGATGAGTCAGAAACAGCACTAACTGCACTCACTTCATTAAAGCACTGTGAACTGACAAAAGAGATTAAGTGGAGAATTCTTTCCAAAGATAAAAAGGATCTTGGAGAGTGCAAATACCTAAGATAGAAAGAAATACAAATATTCATTTAGAACTAGGATTTGTTGTTGCTTAGTTGCTAAGTCCTGTTAGACTCTTTTGAGATCTCATGGACTTTAGCTCCAGGCTCTTCCATCCATGGGACTTTCCAAGCAAGAATACTGGAGTAGGTTGCCATTCTCTTCTCCAGTGGATCTTCCCGTCCCAGGGATTGAACCCATGTCTCCTGCATTGGCAGGGTGAGTTTTTACCACTGAGCCACCAGGGAAGACCAGAACTAGGATAGACACTTTAAAAAAAAAAAAGTGTGTTCTAGATGTATTTATCAAAAATTAGGTGAAAATGACTTTCGGTTATTGATCATTTATCATTAGTTAAAATGTCAAATAGCAGTGTTCTTAATTACTAAACTCTGTGATAATGAAGTGTTTTTAGAAATGATATGCTTTTCTATTATTTACAATTCAGGGCATCATTAAGAATAGCATATTTGGACAATGACAACTGGATCTGGTTATGATATTTTTGCCAAACTTAGTGACACCACAATGTAAACTAGACTTGATGTGTGATTATTGTAAAGGTCTTTTCTTTCCCCCCACTTCATTTCTGTTTAAACAACTGTGGAAAAGGAAAATAAAAATGTGTAAACAATTTATCCTAGAACACTTGTAGGAAATCTTTCTTAATGTTGGCTGCATTTTTCTGTTCATTTGTCCCATGAAATGCAATAGCAATTGCATGTTCTTGGATAAAGAACTACATGTGTCAGTACTATTTTAGCCATTGTGCCTTAGGTGTAATTAGATTTTCTCATTTGAAATCCATGTTATTATGTGCATTCGTGGCATGGCACTCCTGTGAGCAATCATTACTGAATGTCTACAATAGGCTTATAATGAGACACATATTTATGTTAGCACAATAATTTTTTTTTTTCCAATTGAAGTCACAGTCTTCTTTTTCAGATCTCTAGGCTGAAAAAAAGTCATGCTTTCTCCAAACATCCTGGATAATCCTAAGACACATCCCCATATGTTAATAACAGATTGTTTGGATAAAGGCAGACCTTATAAGTGTTTATAAATAATCCGTGTATATGATGAGTAAGTGAATGAGAGAGTGCCTCTACTATTTTTAAAAAGTAATAAAAGGTGTATATGTCCATAAATTTCCACTATAGTTAGATGACAAAACAATGTAAGTTAAAATATCAATAACAAAACACAATTTAATTAAAAGACTTAATTAAAAATTCAGATCAGAGGATCTGAATAGACCTTTTTTTTAAGACATAGAGATGGCCAACAGACACAAAAAAAGATACTCAACATCACTAATCATCAGGGAAACATACATTAGAATACAATCAACAGGCTGGGAGAAAACATATGCAAAGCATACATCTGATAAAGGACTGTTATCCAAAATTTATAAAGACTTAAAATCAGATTATTGTCACATTGTTGAGTTTTAAGAGTTCTTCATTTCACCAAAGAAGATATACAAATGAAAAATAAGCATATGAAAAGATTCTCCACATTATATATCATCAGGGACATGCAAATCGAAACAGTAAAATACCACTACACCCCAATGAGAATGGCTGATATCCAAAACACTGACAATACCAAATGCTGGTAAGGAAGTAGAGCAATAGGAACTCTCATATATTGCTGTTAGGAATGGAAAATAGTACAGCCATATTGGAAGACAGTTTTACAGTTTCTTACAAAACTAAATATACTCTTACCATAAAATACAATTTTACTCGTAATTGTCAAAACTCAGAAGCAACCAAGATGTTCTTTAACAGATGAATGGATAATAAACTGTGGTACAACCAGACAATGGGAATATTAGCACTACAAAGAAATGAGATAACAAGCTATGAAAAGACATGGAGAAACATTACATGAATATTACAAAATGAAAGAAGTCTACCTGAAAAGGCTACATACTATATGATTCCAATTTTAGGACATTCTAGAAAAAGTAGACTATGACAACAGTAAAAAGATCAGCAGTTGCCAGGCTTTGGGGAAGGAAAAGTAATGAATTAGGTAGAGCACAGAGGATTTTAAGGACAGTGAAAATACTTCCTTTGAAACTATAATGGTATAATCTTGTCATTAGACATTTATCCAGATCCATAGAATATATACCAAAGGTGAACTATAGCATAAACCATGGACTTGGAATGATTATGCTTCATCAATGAAATTTCATCATTTAATAAATGTCCCACTCTGGTGGCGGATGGTGAAAACGGTGGAAGCTATGCAGGTATTATAGGGGCAAGGATTATTTGAGAAATCCTAGAAAGTCCTCTCAATTTTAAGGTGCTCTAAAAATATAAAGTTTAAGAAAAAATAAAGATAGGGCTCCTGTCTCCTAGTCTCTGTGAGAGAGAAGTAGTCTAACTTCCAAAGCACCAATTAACAAACACAGTCGGCCTGATCACATAGACTACCCTCATCAACATCCTCTAGTACTTTCTCAGTTGCTCACACCAGTGCTTAAAAACTCTCCTGCCCAGGACTTCGCTGGTGGGCAGCAGTTAAGAACCCACCTTGCAATGCAGGGGATGTGGGTTCAATTCCTGGTTGAGGAACTAACATCCCACATGCCATGGAGCAACTAGAGAGTTTGTGCGCCACAAATAGAGAGTCCATGTACCACAAGGAAAGATCCTGCATGATGCAACAAAGCTCCTTCGTGCTGCGAATAAGAACTGGCACAAAGAAATAAATATTAAAAGAAAAACTCTCCTGCCTTTTAAATACCATAAATTACTGCTACTGGTTCTATTAAATATAACTAGAATGATTTTGGAAATACCAGAAATTTTTACAGTGTATTGGATACAACATATAGACAAAGTTTTGTGTAATTTCTTTCAAAATTTATGTGTGTAAATTCGGTGTAAGCTGTGAAATAGCTAGGAAATATTTTACTAATTGCGTGATAAAATAATAATACAGATTTCATCAGTTATTTAATTGACCAAATAATACAATTTAGTCAATTAAGTTTTTCCATAAGATATTTAACATTTCCTAATGCCTATGAATCAGAGAAGGCAATGGCACCCCACTCCAGTACTTTTGCCTAGAAAATCCTATGGACGGAGGAGCCTGGTAGGCTGCAGTCCATGGGATCGTGAAGAGTCAGACATGACTGAGCAACTTCACTTTCACTTTTCACTTGCATGCATTGGAGAAGGAAATGGCAACCCACTCCAGTGTTCTTGCCTGAAGAATACCAGAGACGGGGGAGCCTGGTGGGCTGCCGTCTATGGGGTCGCACAGAGTCGGACACGACTGAAGTGACTTAGCAGCAGCAGTAGCAGCAACAGAATGCCTATGAACAAAGCTTAAAATTTAAGCTACCTGCCACATGGCTTAGTTTTTAGTTACACATATATTCTCTTATTTAAATAAAAAAGCAATATTTGTTCTTGATTTAAAAAAAACAACTCTGCTTTTTGTTTCAGTGGAGTCGAGTTTACACTCTCTCTCCTTTTCCAGTAGTCTTGAATAATACCTCCCTTGCCTGTTTAACTTGTTCAGTGCAATTTTACGTTGACAGATCTCATAGAATCCTCCCTCCATGGTTAGGGGTAACCCTTGCTAAGTACTGGTCAAGGATCTGACATCAATCTTATCTTGAATATAAGGAAGTTAAGAAATCCCAGTTCAATAACTCACATGAGTCAGCTATAGGCTTCCTTTGACCACACAATTTTTGAAATGGAGTTTCTACCTTGCTTTTGAAATTATACCCCACTCAGTGTCCATCCTGTGGACTATGTCTTGTGGCTTCTCTAAGAAAGACTTCTTGCCCTACAACCTTCCTATTACTCCATATCTCCAAGATCTTGCCATCTTTTTATCCCACTAGGAACTAGATCCCAGTTCATGCACCTTACAATTGCTATGTGACCACATGTAGAGGGACCTTTACTTGTTTGCCTGACATCAAGTGACTCAGAACCATTTTCTGTTGCTTTGCCTACTTAGAAACGTCAGAGAGCCTGCTGCTGGGGTTGTTTCATAATGGCACTGTCATATGCTCTGTAGTTGTTATTTGTCCTGCTAAACTGCAGTACCCCTGGAGAAGGAAACGGCAATCCACTCCAGTATTCTTGCCTGGAGAATCCTATGGACAGAGGAGTTTGGCAGGCTATAGTCCATGGGTTCGCATGAGTTGGACACGACTTAGCAACTAAACCACCACCACCACCAAAGTGCAGTACTGTTCACTTAGATCTTGTTAGGTGGGTGCCTAAGTCCCTGCCCTATCTCATGAGTGCCACTAGATTTCCAGGGTGTGCTGTCCACTGGTCCAGCCTATCCCAAGGCACTTCTCAAGTGACAACTCAAGGCCATATTCTACTCTGAGGCAAAATGCTGTCCTAACTGCTGACACTGGGAATGGAGATTTAGGCTCAGGTGGTGTCTGTGTTTTGTTTCATGCTACAGTGTGCAAATTGTGCTTTAATATGTTGTGATTTGTTTAAAAACTCAACTTAGGCATGTCATTTCAGAATAAGTTATGTTTTATGGTTTTATAGTCAATTCAGGCATTTTATTTTTTATTCATTTTTGGCACATCAACTGAGAATGATATTATGTTTTGGAATGCCTATAGAATTCTTTGGAGGATAAAATGAAATTACATAAGAAGCTTCCCAAATATTAAAAAAATATTTAATTTCCAAAGAAAATAGCAAATGTAGGAGAGCTTAGGGAGGCATCTGAGGCTCCTAGAAATCAAGTCACAATATTGGACACAAATCTCTTTCAGCTGGTAAGTACACTAGGGCATAGAGATAGGAACTCAACAGAAATAATAAAGGGAATAAAATCTTGCTATTTTATTCAGATTTCCCCTTCAACTTGGTCTGCCTGTCTTTCTTCATAGACTGCATAGACTTCCCAAGGAAAGTTTGCACTTTCTCAGAGGATGTGCTCTTGAGTATCAACTTATAACATGGCCAAAACCATTCCTCCTATTCTGCAGAGTGAGCACTGAATTTATTGAATTAATTTTATAAACAACTCGGTCAAAGCACAATAGTGTTTGTGGAGAACTCTTTTCTACAAAAGTGTAGATAGCCTTTCCTAAGTGACCCTCCCACCTCTACCCACATTAGTAAGAATATATATTCTAAGGTGAGAGTGAGCTTATGTTATTTGCAGAATTCATTCCGCAGAGATCACCCCTTAAAATCCAATGATATTCAGACACGTTGGGCATGTCTAGTCAATTCTACTCAGCAATTGTACTCCCCAGGGGACATTTTCCAATATCTGGAGTCTTTTCACTGTTACAAAGGCGGACAGTATGGGGATTATTACTTTCATATAGTGGGTAGAAACTAGGGATATTGCTAGATACCATACAGTGCTTAGGAGAACAATCTAAAGAGGAATTATCTAATTGAAAATGTCAATAATGCTGAGGCTGAGAAATGTTGGACCAGGCAAACGGGAGTCTTACTGCTTAAGAGCTGAGAAGCCTACTGAAAGAGTTTACTCCAAGATGAAAAAGAACCAGAGGGACGGGAGTAGAACTAAGTATAGTGTCACATGCTATGCTTGATTCCAACATAGACCCCTCCTTCCTTAACAGCATCCTTGTGTCCTGGAGAAAGCAGCCACTGGAAGTAACAATGTCAAAATTTCTCATGAAAACATCAATACATCAGCATGATTTGGGACCACCTTCCCCAACACGAAGCACAGAAGAGAGAATGAGGTAGGCTTCCACCTTCTGCAACAATAGAAAGCATAGTACTTGGAAAACTTCCACTTCTGTCAAGATGGAGTAGCCTCATTTCCCCAAGGTCCTCCTTCTTACAACTTGAATCCCTGGATACAGCTCAACAAACAAGTACAGGAAGATCTTAAAAGGAAAACAAAAGAAATCTGACAGCCTAGGTACCCCAGGGTTCAGTTCAGTTCAGTTCAGTTCAGTTTCTCAGTCATGTCCAACTCTTTGCAACCCCATGGACTGCAGCATGCCAAGTCTCCCTGTCCATCACCAACTCCCAGAGCTTACTCAAACTCATATCCATTGAGTTAGTGCTGTCATCGAACCATCTCATCCTCTGTCGTCCCCTTCTCCTCCTGCCTTCACTCTTTCCCAGCATCAGGGTCTTTTCAAATGAGTAAGCTCTTCGCATCAGGTGGACAAAGGATTGGAGTTTCAGCTTCAGCATCAGTCCTTCCCGAGAATATTAAGGACTGATTTCCTTTAGAATGGACTGGTTGGATCTCCTTGCTGTCCAAGGGACTCTCAAGAGTCTTCTCCAACATCACAGTTTAAAAGCATCAGTTCTTCCGTGCTCAGCTTTCTTCACAGTCCAACTCTCACATGCATACATGACCACTGGAAAAACCATAGCCTTGACTAGACGGACCTTTGTTGGCAAAGTAATGTCTCTGCTTTTTAATATGCTATCTAGGTTGGTCATAACTTTCCTTCCAAAGAGTAAGCATCTTTTAATTTCATGGCTGCAGTCACCATCTGCAGTGATTTTGGAGCCCATAAATATAAAATCTGTCACTGTTTCCACTGTTTCCTATCTATTTCCCATGAAATGATGGGACCAGAGGCCATGATCTTAGTTTTCTGAATGTTGAGCTTTAGGCCAACTTTTTCACTCTCCTCTTTCACTTTCATCAAGAGGTTTTTTAGTTCCTCTTTGCTTTCTGCCATAAGGGTGTTGTCATCTGCGTATCTGAGGTTATTGATATTTCTCCTGGCAATCTTGATTCCAGCTTGTGCTCTGCATAGAAGTTAAGTAAGCAGGGTGACAATATACAGCCTTGACGTACTCCTTTTCCTATATGGAACCAGTCTGTTCCATGTCCAGTTCTAACTGTTGCTTCCTGACCTGCATACAGGTTTCTCAAGAGGCAGGTCAGGGGGTCTGGTATTCCCATCTCTTTCAGAATTTTCCACAGTCAATTGCGATCCACACAGTCAAAGGCTTTGACATAGTCAACAAAGCAGTTTAGGTGTTTTTCTGGAGCTCTCTTGCTTTTTAGATGATCCAATGGATGTTGGCAATTTGACCTTTGATTCCTCTGCCTTTTCTAAATCCAGTTTGAACATCTGGAAGTTCATGGTTCATGTACTGCTGAAGCCTGGCATGGAGAATTTTGAGCATTACTTTGCTAGCATGTGAGATGAGAGCAATTGTGCGGTAGTTTGAGCATTCTTTGGCATTGCCCTTTCTTTGGGATTGAAATGAAAACTGACCTTTTCCTGTCTTGTGGCCACTGCTGAGTTTTCCAGATTTGCTGGCATATTGAGTGCAGCACTTTCACAGCATCATCTTTTAGGATTTGAAATAGCTCAACTGGAATTCCATCACCTCCACTAGCTTTGTTCTAGTGATGCTTCCTAAGGGTCACTTGACTTCACATTCCAGGATGTCTGGCTCTAGGTGAGTGATCATACCATTGTGATTATCTGGGTCATGAAGATCTTTTTTGTATAGTTCTTCTGTGTGTTCTTGCCACCTCTTAATATCTTTTGCTTTTGTTAGGTCCATACTATTACTATCCTTTATTGAGCCCATCTTTGCATGAAATGTTCTCTTGGTATCTCTAATTTTCTTGAAAAGATCTCTAGTCTTTCTCACTCTATTGTTTTCCTCTATTTCTTTACACTAATCACTAAGGAAGGCTTTCTTATCTCTCCTTGCTATTCTTTGGAACTCTGCATTAAAATGGGTATATATTTCCTTTTTTGCTTTGCTTTTCACTTTCTTCTTTTCACAGCTATTTGTAAGGCCTCCTCAGACAGCCACTTTGCTTTTTTGCATTTCTTTTTCTTGGGGATGGTCTTGATCCCTGTCTCCTGTACAATGTCACAAACCTCTGTCCATAGTTCTTCAGGCTCTCTGTCTATCAGATCTAATCCCTTGAATCTATTTCAAGGGACCCTAGAATGTGAAGATAAAGAGAGAAGTGAGTGGGTTCCCTGAGTTTCCTTGCCATCTTGAAGAAGTGCTGTAGAAGCCTCCAACCCCGAACAGGCAGCACACAGATAAAATAAGCTCTAAGAAAAGGCTGTTTCCCCTAGCCAATAAACTAAGGAAAAGGGTAATCTAAGAGTTTCAGCAATAGTTGCTTTACTACAGCAGTTTCAATGGCCAAGTGGGGAGTGGACCCACACCCCAAATACTTGGAAGCAGGGTCCACTCTCCCATCTGAGGAGGAAGGATATCTTCCATCTGCTGCCTGGGGGAAGCAGTTGGTGCTTCAATTTTTCTGCTGTGGTAGTGTCCAAGGGGCTGAGTAGGCAGTTGATCTTCTTACATTCTCTCCTTTTTTCCCAGTTGCCCTTTCTTCTAGTTTTTCAGGGCAATTTGAGATATTTTCAAGAATAAGAACTCAGCAAATATATAAACATATCAGGTACCACAATGTATGTTTGTGTGTATACGTGTGTTAAATGTAGACACAAAATCCACTGTAGACCTGATTGTTCACTGACCAAAAAAAAGAATATCATCCCATAAGATCTTGTCATTAAATTAAATTTTAAAAATTATAAAATACTAAGAATTCACAAGGCACTTAATCATAAGTAAAACATTTGTTTAGCACATATTGCATATAAGACATTGCTAGAGAAGATAAATAATTCATTATAAATATGCAGTATCTTATTATTTTAAAACCATTGATCCTGTTGCCTTCTAGGGGTTAATGATCTTATCAGAGATTAGAAACACATTTGACATCAGAAACATTTTTGTTAAGCACAACATGATACATGAATTTATCATGATGTTTGTTATTAATTAATTTTTTAAAATCATTACTACTGTTGGTTTACTGTTGTCTCATTTTCTTCATAATCCTGGCAAAAATGAAAGTGACTATTTGCAAAGAGCATTTAAATTCTGCATAGATGTTGCCTTTAATGGTTCACAGAGAAGCAATAATTCAGTTATGTTTCTCTCCCTCTTTTACACATACACACATACTCACACTCACAATTTGAACCAAGGATTAAAGGATTTGAAAACTCTTCACTACAAGCAGGGATTTTACTTAAAGTAACATATTCATCTTGTCCTATTTAAGAACACTAATTATCTTTCTAAACTGTCCAAATATAACCCAACTGAAATGTGATAAAACATGGTCATTTCTTTCAAAAGGTTTTCAGACTGTTTTTCATTTTGAAGAGTTCTATCTAGCAGGATCAATCCCTGGTCAGGGAACTAAGATCTCACATGACATGTGTTGCAGCCAAAAAATAAAAATTCTTTTTTAATTTTAATAAAAAGAGTTCTATCTGTATTCTACTGTTCTGCTCCTTATAACAAGAGAACTAATATAACATGGACCTTGTTTCTTCCTACATGTTAGAGTCTGTTGGTATTAGGATATTAAAAAAAAAAGAACAAAAAATCCGAATTCCTTACCAAGTTTTTCAAGGCACCATACAATATGGCCCCAGATTATTCCTCCAGAACTTCCAAATCAAGGATAAACCCTTGGAATAGAATGAGAACAAGATTTGTGCTGGGAAAAGGCTACAAGCGGAGCATGAGGTGACTAAAGGGCAAATTAAATACACAAGAGACTAGAAAAGAAACCTGGGAGTAAGATTCCATGAATGGACTACAAAGCATTGTCTTTCACAGATGAAGTCATTTTAGGACTCTGTAGAGGTAACACGTTCACACCCTGATCATAGGAATCACAAGGAAATAAGCATCAGTGGTTACAAGTATTATTGATGGCAATAACTTTGGAGAGAAAATGGCCATCTGTGAATATGATGACTTAGGACCCAGTAAAGCCAGTTGCCATAAGATAAGAAGAGGCAGACTGAGATAAGGTTAAGAAAGCACAGATGAAATATTCAGCAAAACCGCTTACAAAATAGCACAGTTCTCTGAGGTTCCAGATGGTATGCTATTATTAGCCTGAACATACTTTTTCTTAAGCATCACCTTGGTATTGGCCATTTGCTTACTTTTCAACAGTTGCATTAATGTCTTTCTCTTATGATACTATGTTTCATTCATATAGTCTGCTTCCTGAAAAATTAGAAAGAATTTTTCAAAGCATGTAGTGGAAACTACTATATGCCACTGAGTCTTCCCCCAGGATGTTGATTCAAAATACACACACAAACAAACTTAACTGCATGAGCACTGATATTTGAGTTGGCATTTTGAAACACTCAACAACATTGACAAACCCTTATGAGACTAAGGAAAAAAAGACTCGAGTAACAAATTTCAGAAATGAAAGAGGAGATATTACAATTGATGCCACAGAAATAAAAAAGATCATAAGAGATTACTACAAATAATTATGTAATAAAAAACTGAATAACCTAGAAGAAATGGATAAATTCCTAGAAACATACAACCTATCGAAATTGAATCATAAAGAATAAAATAAAAAATCTGTACAGATCTAAAAGTAATACAGATATTGAGGCAATAATCAAAAATCTCCCAACAAAGAAAAACCCAGTATCACATGGCTCCACTTGTGAACTCCACCAAAAATTAAAAAACATAAATAAAGGCAATCTTTCTCAAACTTTTCCAAAATACTGTAGAGGAAGAAACACTTCCAGACTCATTTCATGAAGCCAGCATTACCTTGCTACAAAAGGTTAATAATACAAGAAGAGAAAATACTATGAAGCTAAATTCAGCAGCTCATTAAAGAAATCACACACCATAACCAAGCAGATATATTCTTAGAATACGAAGAAACCCACACCTTTAAATCAATGTAATACTATGTGTTTAAGAATGAAGTACAAAAACCATATGATCATCTCCACCCACACAGAAAAAGCCTCTGAGAAAACTCAACAATCTACGGAAACATTCAAAAGACTAGGAATGGGAGGAAATTACCTTAATATAATAAAGGCCATATATGAAAAGCTCACAGCTGACATAATAGTCAATGATGAAAAACTGAAAGCTATTCCTCTAAAAACAGGAAAAAAGCAAGGATGCCCACTTTTACCACTTCTGTTTGACACAGTACCAAAAGTCTTAGCCAGAGCAATTAGGCAAGAAAAATAAATGGTATTCAACTTGTAATACTGTTTCTTGCTTGAAAAATGATTATTTTTGAAAAATACTTGAAAACTATTTTTATTTTTGAAAAAATATTTTTTATTATTTTGAAAAACATTTATTATTTGAAAAATAAAAGGTATTCAGTTTGGAAAACAGAAGGAAAATTATTTCTGTTCACATAAGACATGATGTTACATATAGAAAACTCACATCAAAAATTACTATAACTAGAAAGTCAATTAAGCAAAGATATGATATAAAATATCAATGTATAAAAAAAACAAGATATTTCTATCAACCAACAATGAATAGTCCAAAAAAGAAATTATGGGATTGAAAACAATCTCATCTGCAATAGCATCAAAGTGAATAAAATTCTTAGGAATAAGCTTAACCAAAGAAACAGAGGACCAGTACACTGATACTTACAAAACATTTATTTTTTCAAAAGATATAAATAAATGGAATGACAGCTGATGTTCATGGATTGGAAGACTTTATATGTTAAAATGTACATATGACTTGACACATAATACAGATTCAATGCAATTATCATCAAAATCCTAATGACATATTTTTCAAAAATAGAAAACATTTCCAAAATGTATATAGAATCTCAAAGGACTCCAAATAGCCAAAACAATCTTGAGAAATAAAAACAAAGCTAAGGGTCTCATTCTTCCTTATTTCAAAGCATATTATAAAACAACAGTAATCAAAACAGCACAGTACTGACATAAAGCCAGATGCAGAGGGTTTCCAGCTGGCACTAGTGGTAAAGAACCCACTTGCCAATGCAGGAGACATAAGAGACCAGGGTTCCATTCCTGGGTCAGGAAGACTCCCTGGAGAAAGACATACAACCCACTCTAGAATGCTTGCTGTAGAATCCCACGGACAGAGGAACCTGACAGGCTACAGTCCATGGGGTCGCAAAGAGTTAGACATGACTGAAATGACCTAGCATGCACACTTAGGTCAATGGAACAGAATAAAAAACTCAGAAGTAAAGCCTTTAGCATATGACCAAATAATCTTCAACAAGGGTTCCAAGACTACACAGTGGGGAAGGACCATCTCTTCAACAAATTATGTTAAGAAAACTGTATATCTACATGCAAAAAAAGGAAGGTAGACATTTATTTTACACCATACAACTCAAAAAGTAACTTAAAATGGGTTAAATATCTAATTTTAAGATTTGAAATGATTAAAAGCCTAGAATAAAACATAGATGAAAAGTTTCATAACACTGGATCTTGCAGTGATTTCTTGGAACCAAAAGCACAGGCAGCAAATGCAAAAATAGACAAATAGGACTCCACCAAACTTAAAATTTCTCTGTAGCAAGAAAAACAGTCAACGAAGTGAAACTGCAATCTATGGAATGGGAAAAAAAAAAACTTTGTAAAACATATATCCAATAAGGGGTTAATATTTAGACTCTAAAAAGAACTAAAACTCAACAACAATGACAACAAAATAACCCAGATTTTAAATGAGCAAAGGACTTGAACAGACATTTCTCCAAAGGAATATACAAATGGCCAGCAAGCATATAAAAAAGATGCTCAATATCACTAATTATCATAGAAATGCAAATCAAAGCAGTGAGAGAACACCTTACACCCACTAGGATCAGTTCAGTTCAGTTCAGTCGCTCTGTCGTGTCCGACTCTTTGCGACCCCATGAATCGCAGCACACCAGGTCTCCCTGTTCATCACCAACTCCCGGAGCCCACTCAAACTCATGCCCATCAAGTCGGTGATGCCATCCAGCCATCTCATCCTCTGTCATCCCCTTCTCCTCCTGCCCCCAATCCCTCCCAGCATCAGGGTCTTTTCCAGTTAGTCACCTCTTCACATGAGGTGGCCAAAATATTGGAATTTCAGCTTCAACGTCAGTCCTTCCAATGAATATTCAGGACTGATTTCCTTTAGGATGGACTGGTTGGATCTCCTTGCAGTCCAAGGGACTCTCAAGAGTCTTCTCCAACACCACAGTTCAAAAGCAGCAATTTTTTGGTGCTCAGCTTTCTTCACAGTCCAACTCTCACATCCATACATGACCCCTGGAAAAACCATAGCCTTGACTAGACAGACCTTTGTTGGCAAAGTAATGTCTCTGCTTTTTAATATGCTGTCTAGGTTGGTCATAACTTTCCTTCCAAGGAGTAAGTGTCTTTTAATTTCATGGCTGCAATCACCATCTGCAGTGATTTTGGACCCCCAAAAAATAAAATCATAAAAACACAAATACTGCATGATTCCACATAAGAAGTATCTAAGCAGTCAAACTTTTAAAAATAGAAAGTCAAATGGTGGTTGCTAGGGGCTAGGGATAAGAGAAGAGTAGGAGCTCTTCAATGGGTGGTTTCAGTTTTGCTGGATGAAGAGGTTCTAGCAATCTGTTGCACAACAATATGGATATAGTTAACACTACTACACTCTACAGTTAAAAAGTTTAAGATGGTAAATTTTCATTTTGTGTTTTTTAACCACAATAACAAAGTGTTGAATTTGAAGACTCTAACTGGAAATATTTTGTATAATTTGAGCAACAAAAATAATAAAGGTTTAGATACTAACTTAGGGAGGCCATAAATAAATACAACAGTTGAGAGACTGAGGGAGAGAGAGGGCTCTAATGTACATAGAAAGATTGAAATACTTTTTTTTTTTCTTGAAATACTTTTTAAAGATGGATTTTTACAACCTATAATACAATAATTGACTCAGCAAAGATATAAAACTAATTAAAGTTTGTTGAAGACAAAATTGTAACATGAATTCAAGATTGTTGCTGTTTCCTCCTTCAGTTGTGTCCAACCTTTTTGCAACCTCATGGACTGTAGCCAGCCAGGCTCCTCTGTCTGCGGGATTTCCCAGGTAAGAATACTGGAGTTGGTTGCCATTTCCTTCTGCTGGGGATCTTCCTGAAGCAGGGATTGAACCCATGTCCCCTAAATTGGCAGGCAGATTCTTTAACACTGAGCTACCAGGACTCAAGGCACTGCCTGATAAATTGCTTATGACTAGAAAGGAGAAATCTAGCATTCAACAACTTACCCAAGAGACAGTTGAACATCTGGTCATTATGCAATAGAATAAAAATTATATAGCATCATCTAGAATTCTTGCCAAGAAGGTTTAACCTTAATCTAATCATAAATAAATGATCAGATAAGCCTAGAATGTGAGACATTATACATGATAACTTCCCTGAATGTCTCAAAAAGTTAATGTCAAAAAAAAAAAGTTGCTGAGGTCAGGGGACTGTTCTAGCTGGAAAGATACTGTAGAGACATAAATATTGAAATTCGCAACATGAATCTTGATTGGATCTTGGCTTTTAAAAACAACTACTAATAAAAGAAACTTGGGGGGACCATTGAAGAAGTTTGGTTATGAGATGTATATGATTTGACATTTTTGAATTACTGCTAATTTTCTTATGTGTAATAATATTTACCCAGGAGAATCATTATTCTTAGAAGCTACATAGTAAAGTATTTGGAGTTGTACATTTTGGCAATGTACATTCAAATAATTCACCAAATAATATGTGTGAATGGAGAGAGGGCCACATTTGGCAAAATCATGGAAACAAGTGGGTCTATGTAAAGGGTTCACAGGTTTCAATTGTTCTAATTTCCAAAATGAAAAACCAGGGAACATTAAAGAAGCACAGATATCTACAATAATTGGTTCTGAAGAAATAGAGAAGGGAAATAAACAGGATCAAGCTTCTCAAATATCTCCTTCATAGACCCCTACTCCTTCACCCAGTGTCTACTCCCTACTGCATCTTCCACTTTCTCCTTATCCTCTCTCCTGCTCTCCCCCTCCCTCTTTCATTCCCTACAAGTACTCACACACAGACACACAACTACACACGCATACCTCAACACACATCTCTTTTAAAATCCATCCAGATTGCTCACTCCCCTCTACAAAATACAAGCTAGGTAATCCGCCTGGCTTTATAACAAAGGACACATATTTCTTTGAAGGGAGTTCGGTTGGAAAGGTAAAGAAAATGATGCATTCGTCCCTCTCAACAGAGATGGCGACACAAATCCAAGGGCAACGTGAGGTTCTTGCTTTCTCAGTCTATCATGGGCCGTCCTGAACATCTGGCAACTCAATGGGAGGATCTCTGGAAACTGGGGTTAGATGGAGGCAGAGAAGGTTGACCTTCAAATGCTGCCAAGTCCCTGGCCAGCCGGGTTAGGAACAATTGCAGTCCAAAATTTTTCCACAGTAGCAAAGCACACAGAGAACATAATTGACTTAGGGAACTCAGACATGAAAAATTAAACCCCCAAGTGGTACAGGCTGTTGCTAAAGTCACCTCTCTGCTAAAAGGGCAAACTGATAAATGCTCGGTCACACCTCTTACACTCTACAGCCCTTGAGGGATGTCTAGATTCAGCAGGGGAAAAGCAACCTCACTGTGGGCAAAACTAATGATTAGGAAAGTGAAAGTGTTAGTTGCTCAGTCGTATCCAACTCTTTGCAACCCCATTGACTGCAGCCCACCAGGCTCCCTGTCCATGGAATTCTCCAGGCAAGAATACCAGAGTGGGTAGCCATTCCCTTCTCCAGGGGATCTTCCAGATGCAGGGATTGAACCCAGGTCTCCTGCGTTGCAGGCAGATTCTTTACCATCTGAGCCACCAGGGAAGCCCAGTGATTAGGAAGGAATAGACTAAATAGTCTAAAGATGTTTGGTTAAGAAAATACTAGGCCTTAGAGTCAAAACCTTTAGTGATGAAAGTTTACCACAACCTTCGTTTGCTATGCTCTTTCTCCCCTAACAATTGTCAATAGGACTAGTGGGTAAAAGGCCAGGGTTTTATATATTTGTTTTTATTGGCCTTGAAACATCCACATTTATACACATGAGAACCACAGGGTCATGCAGAGAGTTGGAAATTATCTTCTGTCCTTGTTGGATTTCTTTTACTATGTGTGAGGCAATGCCAGACTTCTTTTAAAGCTACTTTACTCATCTAGAAAAGAATGGGGTGATGAATGACTAGAGTCATTTTCCTCTAGTAAACCCAACTCTGCTGACTTCAAGAGCCAAACCCTTCATGTGAAGTACAAAGTAGTCAAGGCTATGAAAGTGAAAGTGACAGTCGCTCAGTCTGTCCAGCTCTTTGTGACCCCCATGGACTATACAGTCCATGGAATGCTCTAGGTCAGAATACTGGAGTGGGGAGCCTTTCTCGTCTACAGGGGATCTTCCCAACCCAGATATCAAACCCAGGTCTCCCGCATTGCAGGTGGATACTTTACCAGCTAGTCTCAAGGGAAGCCCAAGAATACTATTCCTTCTCCAGGGGATCTTCCCAACCTAGGAATCGAACTAGGGTCTCCTGCATTGCAGGTGGATTCTTTACCAACTGAGCTATCAGGGAAGCTGTCAAGGCTATGGGTGTCTCTTAACATTTCCAGCATGGGTATTTCTCACAAAGTGCTTTCGTGACACAATGTGATAGCTTATGTTCTAGAGCAGTAAACCATGATTGATTTAAGGGCTGATTATTATTGCTCTGCATCTCAGTGTCTCTGAGATCATGGTTGCCTGTTTATTCTCTCCTAAAGTTGCCTCTTTGTGGCTGGAGAAATATTTGCTGAGCAGTCCATTTATTTGCCCTAATGGAGCAAATTAGCAATAACTTCAAGCAGGTAGAATATGACAGATATCTCAACATACACATAAAACAACCAAACCAAAAACAATGAGAATAAGACAGAAAATGTAACTGTGCAAAATGAATGTAAAAATAAAATGATCACCAATTATGTCTCAGCAGAACAAAATGACTTCTAAGATGCCGATTAGGGAAAACTTCTTCCTCTTGTTGAAAATAAAAGCAAACATTCCCAAGGGGGGAAAAAATTTTGATGTTTATCAGAATTATGTTGGGCAAAAACTAGCAAAAGGTTTGTGCTACCCTTCAGAAAGGAAAACTTGACACTTGACTTCCTCCCAACAATATGCTTATTTTAAAGCAGTGCTTTATTTAAAAAAAAAAAAAAAATCTTTGAAGAACTGCAATTCTTAGGTTAATATGCTCATCCCAAGTTATTTCAATTATCCAATTTATTTACAGAGATAAATCGAGCCAAGTCACCCTTTGAGTAAAAGTCATTGTGTTTTTAAAGATCCAAAACTGTAATTCTGAGCTTTAGAACACAGCATGCTGCATTTGAAATCATGTTTGTTGAGATGTCTCTTAACAAAGCAATTAGCAAGATGTGTTTGGGGAAATTCAAAAGCATTACAAGCTATTAAAAGGAGTGTTAATTTTTTCCAAATCCTTAAAACAATGCAATTTAAAACATATATTAGTGACATCATCTGCTTTGTAAGAGGAGGTTTTTTTTTTAATCAAATCAAATAAATGTGAAAGGCTGCAGCTCATTTCACTAGAGCTGCATATCTCCAGAACAAAAGCCTCAAGGCATGTTCAAATGAAAAATGTTCTTTGGTCAATTATGGGAGGAATTCTGGCTTCGTGGCTGCAGGACTCCTGAGAACAATTTTCTACAATATGTCGTAGGGCTACAGGTATGTGGTCATAATGCATTTCTCTATGGAGCCTCTCCAGGGACCAGTGCTCAGAGGCACACACTTTGGAAATCTTCCTAGAAAACAGTAAGCTTACAATGGTGGTTGAAATCCTACATGTGGATAAGACGGTGTATTGGTTTGCTAGGGCTGCCCTGATAAACTAACAAAGTGCCAAGTACTGTGAAGTGAGTGCCCTTAAACCACAGAAGCTGAATGCCTCACAGTCGTGGAGGCTGGAAGCCTGAGATCAAGGTGTCAACAGGGACGCCCCCTCTCTGAGGTGCTAAGGCTCCATTCCAGGCTTCCGCCCTAGCTTCTAGAAGTTCCTGGGCTGTGGCCACACACTTCCACTCTTCAGATGGAGTTCTCATGTGTCTGCCTCTGTCCAAGGCAGCAGTTCTATTGTTAACTCACAGTTTAGTTTAGCTTTTTCAAATTTTAGAGTGGAAAAGAAACTACTCAAAAGAAATGTCAGCCGTATTTCTTTGTGATGGCCTTAATATATTCTAGTGAACTGGAAGCCAGAGATCCTGATGCATCTATTTTTTTACATGTCCAGGTAAAACTAGGTAGATGAGCTTCCCAGACAGTGTTGTAGTAAAAATTCACCTGCCAATGCAGGAAATGCAAGAGATGCAGGTTCTATCCTTGGATCAGGAAGATCCCCTGCAGTAGGAAATGGTAACCTGCTCCAGTATTCTTGCTTAGAAAACTCCATGAACAGAGGAGCCTGGCAGGCTACAATCTATGGGGCTGTAGAGATTGGGACATGACTGAGCAATTGAGCATGCATATACAGATAGAAAGATATAGATATAATCGCTTCTTGGCCTTTTGGCTAAGATCAAGTGAAAGATATAGATATATTCCTTTGTCCTGCTGCTGCTGCTGCTAAGTCGCTTTAGTCGTGTCCGACTCTGTGCGACCCCATAGACGGCAGCCCACCAGGCTCCCCCGGCCCTGGGATCCTCCAGGCAAGAACACTGGAGTGGGTTGCCATTTCCTTCTCCAGTGCATGCAAGTGACAAGTGAAAGTGAAGTCACTCAGTCGTGTCTGACTCTCCACGATCCCATGGACTGCAGCCCACCAGGCTCCTCCGTCCATGAGATTTTCCAGGCAAGAGTACTGGGGTGGGGTGCCTTTGCCTTCTCCTCCCTTGTGCTATGTTCCAGTAATTTCAACAAGATTATAAATCCCTAAGGAGCAACAGTATATTTCATATCAATTTTATATCCTCAGTATTGCTTATCTTAGAGCTCAATGCTAAGTACATGCTCAATAGAAACTTAAGAAATTAAAATTATTGCCTACTCTCCGAAGAAATATCAAATAATCATAACTAGCAAGTCATCCGGAATTCTACCCTGAAGAAAAGAAGACTGAATCTTCTCCCCAAGCCTTCTCTAACTATAAAACATATACAAAAGTTAGGACTTTTCATCGCTGAAAGGTTTGTCACCTCTTAGCTCCTGCCTGCTTTCTTCCCATACTTTCTGATGACTATTTGTTGGTTTTCTCAGCCAGTTCATATCACTGCCCCCTGACATGCTGGCATTCTCTGATGTTCTCTGCTTGACCTAGTTCACATTTCTAAGTTATCTCCCTGGACAACATTCACAGAGTTCAGCTGTCAACTCCAGAGTAAATTATGCTTAATTATACTTCTCCAGCTCTGATCTCTTTTCCCAAGCTCAGAGACAAATGCTCAGTTTACACTGATCCCCCACTTAAATTCATTATTGTCCCTAAAACATGCCGATCCCTTCTTCTGTAACCTATATTTTGGGGAAACAAGAATATACACCAGTCGCCTTTGTTGTGTTCCTCTCTTTCCTCTCCTACATGCAAACCATTGTGAAGTGCTGGTGATTCTATCTCCATATACCAACTATCCTGCCCTTTTCCCTCTCTTCCGTTGTTATTAATGCTGCTCTGTGTAGACTCAGGTCCTTTGCCCTGACAATCATTTCTCTCATTTCCTTGACTGCCCTCCTCATTCACTTGCAATTCTGCTAAATCTCTTCCTTTTATCCCTTTAAATCCACCCTTCTCCACCCTTCTCCACATTGACCTACCCTTTTTAAAACTGAAATATGTGGAATATATCAACCAGAGTTCTTGTCCTCTAGCTTCCTACTGGTTTTGACCCATGGGAAATGCTGGTAGGTGATCAGGAGCAGACAGAGGGAACTCAGGTCTTTCACTGCCCTGCTGTCTTTATTCTATCAGGCGGCCCTCTGTACACACCTCTCCCTCTCTCCAGATTGTATCATCTAGGGTTGTGGATGATAAAACCCTGAGCTTAGTCCCAGTTCCAAGTTCTAGAGGTTGTATTCCTTTTGATTTTCTTTTCCAGAATTTTGCCAATTTCTTTTCCAGAATCCCTTTATTAAACTTTTCTCCAATTACTTGAGTTGAATATATCGTCTGTCTCCTAACTTATGGCAAAGTTGTTTATGAAAAACAAAAAACAATGTCACTCTATTTTAACAAAATCTTAAAACTTTTTTCTATTATATAGTTTCAGAGTCTGTAGCATGGCACTCAAAATCTTCCACAGAAATTTGCTCTGGTCTTCCTCTCCCACTATAACCATCCCACTTTCCATCGCTGGTGTATGCTCGGGCTCTCTGTGGTTTACCCAGTTCCCTAAAAAGTCATATATTTGTATGCACTATGCCCAGAAGTTACTTCTACTCCTCTATCTGGTAAGATGCTATTTCTTTTTAATGCCCAATTTAAAATCCTGTCCTTCAATAAAGACTTCTCAATTGAAATCATCTCTTATTTCTTTGTTCTTTTAAATATATTTCATTATATTTTGATAATGATATTTGGCTTAAACTGTGTTAAGAGCACTATTTTAAATGATGCATGCTTGCATGCTCAGTCATGTTCACCTCTTTACAACCCCATGAACTGTAGCCCACCAGGCTCCTCTATCCATGGGAATCTCCAGGCAAGAATATTGGAGTGGTTTGCCATTTCCTACTCTAAGGGATCTTCCTGACCCAGGGATCAAACCTATGTCTCTTGTGTCTCCTGCATTGGCAGGTGGATTCTTCACCACTGAGCCACCCGGGAAGCCCCATTTAAGTGAAGGGCTATGTAGTAATATTTGGGTTAAAATATTTCTTTTTTTGACATGTCTTTCTTTTAACATCAAAAGAAATCCTCTCTGTGTTGGCCAAAGTTTCTAGGAAGCAAAGCAACTTGAGCTGGATGCTACACTCAACTGTCGTTCCACCACTCATGCAAAAACCACTGTACCCCCAATCAAACAGTAACTTGTATGCAATTGGGCATCATCAGAAAATGAAGATATTGAGAGGAAAATACAGATAGCACAACTTAAATGGAGGGCTTATGTTTCGTTCTTGGTGAAAAAAAATAATGTGTGACAAACATAATTCTTAGAATGACGTCTTAATTTCAGTGGAGCGAAATGTGGGGACAAAAGCAGGGTTCACAGATGGAGCCAAGTTAGAAAATTCTTTTATGCTTTGACTCATAACTCTGTGAACTGGGACAGGAAGTCGAGAAATTTCCCCAAGAGAATCAGGGAATTTCTTCCCTGGTTATGTGGTCCTGAGAACGTTGAACAAATGCTATCCCCAAATTTTCTAATTACTAACATCCAGATTTATCTGACTCTTCTGGTCCACAAGTATATTTGAGGCACAGATACCAACAACTTCAACAGAAACTAACCCCAGAGGACCTGGTTTCTATCTTAGGCTAGAGTTAAATGCAAGTCAAGTTGAGCCAATGGAACAAAAGTTCAAAATATATTTAAAGACTTTTTTTATAAGCAATATTTACAAGTGCTTACATTACTTGGATGGAAATGGTGAAACTGAACAATGTCTATTCTATGCTGAATGATGAAAGCAAAGACTTAAGAGGCAGTCATGAGTTTACAGGTACATATACCGAATGGGTCCAAACCATGGGAAAGGGAAGGGAGCAGAAACAGTCCACTAGGCAGGTATTTGGGCTATAACATGAACTACAATTAGATATTTAAAAACAATAAAAGTAAAAGTATTGACTTCCTCGTGGTCTAGTGGTTAAGCCTTCCCTGGCACTGCAGGGCATGCAAGTTCAATCCCTGGTTGGGGAAATAAGATCCCTGATACTATATGGGCACAGTCCAAAAAACAAAACAAAACTTTTTCACTTTTTGTCAAGCTGATAAATGTCTTTATACACCAAGTTGATAAGGCACTACTTCAAACCAGCCTTGAGAGAAGTGGCATTCTCAGTCACACACACTGAGTGTCCTATTGGACACCTCGCTTTGTAGAGGAAATAACATGAAGGGAAGGACAGTGGGACAGAAAGTATCAGCCATGTGCTCGGAACATCAGAGCTCATCTGGAATTTCCCTTGAATCAGTCTTTTTCTTCAAGTGAGGGACAGGGATCCAAGGCTGTGTGGGGGTGATGAGAGGGCAAAGCCCAGACCAAGGAAGAAAACACACACGCCAGGCAGGAGCGCCCATTTTACCAACTCATGCCCTTGCCATCTCTAATTTCATGGAACGCTTTCTTGCCTCTCTGTGCATTTCTCTTCCCACAATCTCCACAGTTCCCACAACCCACAGCCCTTCCTCACTCCCCACCCAGCCCACTGTTGGCAGGACACACGATTAGCTTGAAGGCACTCAGATGCTGAAATCAGAGGCAGCCCATCATGGAAGTGACTCCATTTGTTTCCATTCTTTCATAACCTTTTAAAATAGAGGGGAATACTTCTTTTGAAAATAACAAACAACAACAAAAGATGCCCAGAAATCTAAATTATTTCTTTGTCCTTAATGGGAGCTCAAGCTATTGTTAATTGATAGTCATACTTATTTCTGTAAGTTGGATTTGAAAAATCACATTATTCAGAAATCTGGATTGTATTTCCTCCTTGTAAATACATAATTATAGCTTCAACTTGGAGGCGACACCTTTGTTTTATAGAAAGAAATATAAGTGCGCTTTAGTTTGAAAGTATATTAAAAAGTCAGTTTTCTGAACATCTGCTATATTTATCAGATATTTTTCTTAAAAGCTATTTTATACCACATTCTATAGCAACATGTGATTGATCAAAATGGCCTCTTCTTCTTGGTTTGTTTAGAGTTTGATTTACTACACAACTAACCTCAACATGGTACTTCTGTTGGTGCAAGAAGTCAATGCATGTTAAAATTAAAAGAAACAACAGCCAGAGGTACTAACTGTTTAGTTACTTCTTTTCTCACTAAACCAAAAAAAAAACTGCTTTGCTTAATCAGAAAGAAATTCTGTATTGAATTTTTGGTTGATTTTCTTTGTCTTTGTTTCCCTTAAAGTAGCATTACTTAGATATTGTGGTTATAAACAAACTAAAATATATGCCCCTTTTTTTTAGGTTACCACTAAAATATAAAGCATTATAATACCAACCTAGACAGCATATTAAAAAGCAGAGACATTATTTTGCCAACAAATGTCCATCTAGTCAAAGCTACGGTTTTTCTAGTAGTCATGTATGGATGTGAGAGTTGGACCATAAAGAAAGCTGACTGCCAAAGAATTGATGCTTTTGAACTGTGGTGTTGGAGAAAACTCTTCAGAGTCCCTTGGACAGCAAGGAAATCCAACCAGTCCATCCTAAAGGAAATCAGTCCTGAATATTCGTTGGAAGGACTGACGTTGAAGCTGAAACTCCAATACTTTGTCCACTTAATGCAAAGAGCTGCTCATTTGAAAAGACCCTGCTGCTGGGAAAGATTGAAGGCAGGAGGAGAAGGACTGACGTTGAAGCTGAAACTCCAATACTTTGTCCACCTGATGCAAAGAGCTGACTCATTTGAAAAGACCCTGCTGCTGGGAAAGATTGAAGGCAGGAGGAGAAGGGGACAACAGAGGATGAGATGGTTGGATGACATCACCAACTCAATGGACATGGTTTGCACAAGCTCCAGGAGTTGGCAATGGACAGTGAGGCCTGGCGTGCTGCAGTCCATGGGGTCGCAAAGAGTTGGATATGACTGAGGGACTGAACTGATCTGAACTGATAATATTTTGGAAAGAAAATCCATTTTCCATGAGCAGTAGCTTTGTGTTAATTGCCAATAAAATTGAATCATTGACCTATCATATTAAATGTATATATGAATTTTCTACTTTATATTATAATAAGAAAATTAGAATGGCCAGTTTGAATTTCTTCTGTCACCTAACCTTGGTTCCTTTGTCCATACATGAGAAGTTCATTCAAAGTATTTCTGATTTCATTCTAGGTCAACCATTGTATTAAGTCTTTCTCATATTGCTTGAACATAAGAAAGGAAGACACAAGTCTACAAGCAATAAATGCTGGAGAGGGTGTGGAGAAAAGGGAACCCTCTTACACTGTTGGTGGGAATGCAAATTAGTACAGCCACTATGGAAAACAGTGTGGAGATTCCTTAAAAAGCTGGAAATAGATCTGCCATATGACCCAGCAATACCACTTCTAGGCATACACACTGAGGAAACCAGATCCGAAAGAGACACGTGCACCCCAATGTTCATCGCAGCACTGTTTATAATAGCCAGGTCATGGAAGCAACCTAGATGCCCATCAGCAGACGAATGGATGAGGAAGCTGTGGTACATATACACCATGGAATATTACTCAGCCATCAAAAAGAATTCATTTGAATCAGTTCTAATGAGATGGGTGAAACTGGAACCCATTATACAGAGTGAAGTAAGCCAGAAAGATAAAGACCATTACAGTATACTAACACATATATATGGAATTTAGAAAGATGGTAACGATAACCTTATATGCAAAAAAAGAAAAAAGAGACTCAGATGTATAGAACAGACTTGTGGACTCTATGGGAGAAGGCGAGGGGGGGATGTTTCAAGAGAACAGCATCGAAACATGTATATCTAGGGTGAAATAGATCACCAGCCCAGGTTGGATGCATGGGACAAGTGCTCAGGCCTGGTGCACTGGGAAGACCCAGAGGGATGGGGTGGAGAGGGAGGTGGGAGGGGGGACCGGGATGGGGAATACATGTAAATCCATGGCTGACTCATTTCAATGTATGACAAAGACCACTGCAATGTTGTAAAGTAATTATCCTCCAACAAATAAAAATAAATGGAAGAAAAAAAAAAGAAAGGAAGACACTAATCATCATCTAAGTTGATCATCTAAGCTGACCCCCTACGCTTAGAAATGGCAATCCTGGTAAACTACAGTCCATGGGGTCACAAAAAGTGACGACTGAGTACACACACAAGCTGATCACCACAGCCAGACTATATAAACATTGCATTAAACATCATTTATAGGCTTGGCTTGATAGAACTACCAAACAGCACAACTTAGTTAAATTGGGCAGAACCTACTGATATAAAAGTCACAAAATAAAGAACACCCTCAGGTGAGGGTTTCCCAGGTGGTGCAGTGATAAAGAATCCACCTGCCAATGCAGGAGCCGTGGGTTGGATCCCTGGGTTGAGAAGATCCCCTGGAGTAGGAAATGGCAACCCAATCTAGCACCTTGCCTGGAGAATTCCATGGACAGCGGGGCCTGGTGTGCTACAGTCCATGGGGTGGTAAAGAGTCGGGCATGACTGAGCGACCAAGCACACACATACTGTCAGGATACGGGGCAGAGAGACCAGTCACACTGCCCAAGATAGAGGGAAGCACAAAATTCTGAACCCTCAAATCCACAGCAGGATTATACTGATAGAAATAAAGTGTCTGAAATAATAAGGTCTTTACCTGGAAGCCCAGCTTCCAGGATATAAGACCCAGCTTCATAAACACATATCCTTTTTACACATGGTAAAATTATTCAACACATAGGCAACTGTAAATATGTACAAGAGACCACTCCACTTCATCTGGTCTTGGTCTTCATGCACCTCATAATATCAGAAATTTGCATTAAAAGTTGTGATTGCAGTGTGGTACAATATCCTTGGGCATCAACACAGTTCTCTTTGATGACATTCACCCTCCCCAGACTAACCCAGACTTGCCCCAAGGGTATATTGGAAATCAGTGGTATGGTACAAGAACAACAGTTAGTTCTCTCTAAAATCTTGCTAGCAGGAGAGGAAAATAAACATGGAAGACAACAATGCCAAATTTTCAGATTGAGAAGAAGATAAAACAGAGAAAGACAACTATTTCCACATTATTGACTCTGGTCTCATGTACTAGGTACATGTCTCTCATTCATTCATCTTAATAAACATTGAGTACTTGCTTTATGCCTGGTACTATTTCAGGAGCTGAAGAAAGGATGGTGTTCAAAGGAAAGTTCCTATTCACATAGAGTTGACATTCTACTAGGGTTATCTTCTGTGTGACAGTGAACAAGACTGCTTGGAGACCGACCCTGCTTGTGAGCTATTCCAGGCCCAGTCTATGTTTACTCAAAGTTAATGAGATGTGGCAGAAAGGGACAGACTGCCTGGAAAACTATCAAAGTTATGAGGAGTGAACACATGAGTGATGAGAGTGTGTGCTGGTACAAACTTTGGACCTTTCCCATGGGCCCATTTGCTAACTTGTGCTAAATTTCAAAACAGAATTGACCCATGATATGGAAAACATCATAGATAGGGGAGAGGTCATTAGCAAATCACTTAAGGTACAGAAAGCATCATATTTATGTCTACAGGATGATAACCATTCTTAAAACAATTATTTTTAATTATGATCTTTTGAGGAGTCCCTAGATTCCCTCCTGAATGGAGTCATAGGTCATAAGTAATGTGTGTGAATGAAGAAAAAGACAACAAGGGGTGAATGATAGCAGCACACAAACTTATTTTTAAGAACACTTGCATGTGTGCATGCTGTCACTTCAGTCATACCTGATTCTTTGTGACCCTATGGACTATAGCCCACCAGGCTCCTCTGTCCACAGGGATTCGCCAGGCAAGACTACTGGAGGGGGTTTCCATGCTCTCCTCCAGGGGATCCTCCCCATCGGGGGATCAAATCCACATTTCTTAAATCTCCTGCACTGGCAAGCGGGCTCTTTACTGTTCTCTAGCACCACCTGGGAAGTCCTTTAAGGACGTTATACAGGCTAAATTTGGCCCAAAGCCTGCTGAATTACAACCTCCATCATAGTGGTATGAAAAAGTAAACTTTTTAAATTGTAAAAAATAATCATCCCCATTACTGTCATTGAAATATTATCACTTCAGCACTCTTATTTTTGACATTTTTGACACCTAGAATCTAGTCACTCTTTCTTTCTTAATCAAAATCCATTTTTCCTTCAGGGCAACCAATCTGTCCTCTATTTTCTGACTATGTGTTTTGAATGAGTTCCCTCCTACCAGGAAGAGATGCAACATTTGACCTGGCAAAAGTCAGTCAAAGCCTTATAATCCCCCAGAAAGTGATTGGTTTTGTCATAAGCAACAGGAACCAAACAGGCCTGGTGCAATGCAATAAACTCTTCCTGTTATTTGTAGAAAACAGATTTTTCGTTTTTCATGTTAGATGTGAAAATGAGATATTGTAAGGTCTGGAGAATGGTACCCATCATCATGTGACCAGGAGAGTAGAGCCGGTCTGACCACAAAACCTTGAACATAGCAAGGGGATGCTAAATATTTATTGACCAAATGGGTGATTAGCATTAGAGTGTGCAAAATCTGGGTTGCCATGGCAGCTTAACATCTCTGTGGCACAATTTCCTGAACTCTAAAGGAAAAGGGGTTGACTAGACTGATGACTTACCCTACCGACGGAGAAGCACAAATACACATCTAAGGGCCCCACATCTTTGTAGTCAACCAATCCTTAATCAAAAATATTTGGGGGAAAAAAATTCCAGGAAATTCCAGAAAGCAAAATTTAAATTTGCAGTGTGCCCATAGCTATTGAAATAGCATTTATACTGTATTTACAACTATTCATTTAAGATTTACATTGTATTATTAAAAGAAATCTAGAGAGGATAAAAAGCATTCAGGAAGCTGTGTGTAAGTTATATGCAAGTACTACACCATTTTCTATAAGGAACTTGTGCTTCAGTGGATTTTGAGGTCTTGGAGGCAATTCTCCACAGATTTACAACACTGAACAGCAATCACCCCCAGGTGAGGGAGTATAACCAGAAAAGCTTCTCACTGGTGAAAATTTTTGCTTTACTAAAATATAGACATTGTTTTATTTTCATAATGTTTATTTTATTATTAATAAACAAGCAAAAACTGATGTTCCAGGGAAATGGACATGTTTATTCTTTAGCTTCAAAAACTCCTTGGGACATCACCTCTGACCTAGAGGTATTGAGAAACATGGGATGATACTGCTCAGAAAGAAAATCTACCACTAAAAATCTGTTTATTTGCATTTCTGAGTACTTGATCTTCAAGACATCCTCTTAACAATTTACAAGCAAAAGAGCAACATTATTTAACTCCTATAATCCAAGTTAAGAAAACATTTCCAAACAAGTATCTCTCAAGAACTAGATTCCCTTCTTCTGTCCACCTACTTCTCATCACCACTGTTTACAAATTACCACTTGCCTTCCCCTGTTTCAGCCACCAAAATTATAATATTAATTTAAAGACTGCTACTCAACCAAAGTAAGAAAGCAGTCCTGCCTCTCCTCACCCAAGATGTAAATACATATGTCAAGTGCTTTATATTAAAAAAAGATTTTTTAAAAAGATAAATCTCTTTGACTTTTACAAGTCAATAGATTGATTTTCCCACCTCATTTTAACCAAAGAAAGAGGAGAGGATGATAAACAAGTTCTTAACTCCATGAGAACTTTATTTCAATGTGTCCAGGTCTATGGATGCAGTATGAATTCTGTGAGGCAAAGTTGTGTCCCAAGTCCTGTGGACATTGTGTAAACTCAAGTAGTATGTATGGAAACAGCATGCTATGGAGACATTAAAAATGAATCCTGAATTTTCCAACAATAATGTACATTTGCTGGAACACTCAACTCTTCCCCAGGCAGAAGTCAGAATGTTTATAGCTTTCAGCCTCACTGTTTGTAAATGGAAAGCTGGACTCAGAATTTATAATCACTGATTAAGCTACTGTTTTTTACCCAAAATTGGGGGCAAAAAAACCAGTGGGTTCTCTCATACTGAACCATAAACACATGTTATGTTATGTGCAATAAATTCCCTAACATAGCACTTCTTTTGAAGGGAAAGATGAGGGATGTAATTGAATATTTTGAGCTGAAAGCTAAAAGAGTTTGTCTAGCTGGCGTATCAAGTTAAAAATGAAAAGAAATCCCTATAAATACTGCACCATAAGTATTTCAGAATTTTATTTTTAAGTGTCAGCACTAACATTTGGAATGCTGAAGCTAGAAGGACCTCACAGATCACCTAACCCAATCCCTTCTTTTTAAAAGCAAAATCTGAAAGCTTCTGAAGCAAATTACTTAGAGTCATAGGGTGTCAACATAGAGAACAGACTGTATTCCCCCAACTTCTAATGTAGCATGACTTTCCTGCATAAAGGATTGTATATACCAATTCAGTATGTTAACCACTAACCAGTGCCACAGATCATACACACTGTGATATACCATTTTGAATCCATCTAAATTCAAGTTCTCAGTGTCTTTGTCACAGTAGACATAAGTGATTACCATTATGCTGATCTGGGACTTTGCTCACTGAACCATTTCCCCATACTTCTTCCTGCCCATTAATAAGTGCCTTTGACTAAGCCAGAAAGCTAAAAAAAATACTAGCTTGTAAAAAAAAAAAAAGTCTGACTTTGCTGAGTCAAGAAGAAAAGCCTTTATTACAAGCTAGGAGGAAAAGCAGTGGGTCAGAGTGTAATAACCGTGCTTTGCAGTTTCTGCATTTGATGCTTTGACATCTTGGGCTCTGCAGACTCTGGAGGGACTGCTCCTCCCAGGACTAGCCAGCTCCTAAAGATAGTAAAGGAATGACCAGAACCAACACCCCAACTAATTCCCGTTTATCAGGTTCCCATACTCTAGCCCATTATCTCCCTGCCCTAACTACTCTCGGGCCAGGTACCAGCTAACTAGAGACGGTGCCAACAGCGAGAGCCCATTGAAACTAATCAAACCAACTGAACCTAGACCTGCTTGTTCTGTCTTGCCTGTGACTCAAAGCACAGTAGAGGCTCTTGTCACATTTCCCTTCACACTCTCTGCCTCCTGACTAACCCTGGTGCTTCTCCATGTGGCCCTGTATGGCAAATGTCCTCCCTCCACTTGGGTACAGTGAGTAACAAAATAGTTTTTCAGTGGCAGACCTTTCCGCATCTGTTGGCCTCACCGTATCTGAATAATAGTGATACCTACATTTCACAGCAAACAGGTCAAAGGCCAGGAAGACTAAAGGTACCAGAGTCAGAGACAGAGTTACAGCAAACAAGAGAAAAGAAGAGGTAAGATGCAAGCAGGGAAAATGTGGCAAATGTATGGCTTAGGTAGAAATCTTGTAAACCCAGAATTGATTGTGGTATAACTTGGGTGCCCTCCCGCTAATATGGGAGGTTTCCTCAAAACAGCACACTAACAGTTTCCTCTTGAACACACTGCTTAACAAGTGACATGTGAGGACTTCAACATTCCCAGACACAGACTCACTGCATTTTCCCGTGACCAGTGCCCTAGATCTCGTCCACAGCAGAACGTTAAAATAGCCTCTTAGTCATCTTCCTGTTTTTTAAAAAAATCTTTCTTCTTTCTTTAATTCATCTCGTCCACCCTTTCTAAGCCACAGCTTGTATATTCATAAAAATCCCCCACATTTCCTCCTTTGTTTCTCACTTAAGTATCGAATCCCACCGTTATATTCAAAGCTCTCCAAAGTGTCTCCACTCTAACCTCCAGTCTTGACATCCACCCATCCACTGTATCCACTGTGATCTGGCTAAATTAAAACATGCACTGTTCCCAGCACAGTTTCCCCTGTTCCAAACCACTCCACCGAAGGATGTATTTTACAATAATGGCTTCATACCTAGGTATGAATTCTTAGCTCCTCCAACAAACTGTTGTGCGAGCTTTGGAGTTTAAGGCTCCTTTTTCTCATTCTAAAGTGGAAAGAAAAATACCATGATACAGATTTCTTATAGAGGTTATATGAGATGATACATGTATAGATCTCAGCACAAATTTGGTATGAATTAACACTAGTTAATACCAGATATTATATCATTACTAAACTTAGTATTTCTGAGTTTTCACAGTATATCATACACATTGTCAGTTGATGCTTAAGAAACTCTGATACATAATTGTTGCCGTTTTTCAGATGAATAAACTCAAATTGAAGAGAAAAAACTTGCCCAAGCTCATACAATCAGATAAGAATTATAAAAGTGTCTTGCCTGCTTCTAAATTTCATTCTTTTCTTCTCCACAGTACATCTGGCCTTCCACATAAAGTCATTTAGTGGAGAGACTGTGATTCACTTATCTTTTATTGTCAGAGAACTTAAGAATTCTTTTTTAATTTTTAAACTAACATTGAGTACTTGCTACATACTTGACACTGTTTTAAGAGATTTATATAAACTATATAATTTAAATATGACTACTTCGGTAAGTTATATATTATACCCATTTTCAGTTCAGGAAATGGAAAATCCCAGAGATAAACTTGCTCATGTCACACAGGGATAACTAACAACACTATAGCCATCTAAGGCAGACACTGATGCTCTTACATACTGGGTTAACTTGCATTTCTAAAAAGGCATGCAATTGATGGATATTGAATCAAACTTTAATTGGCATCTGGGAAACGTATCTTCTTCCTGATGCTAAAGATTGAAAACTAATGAGATTTTATGGAAAATTCATTTGTGTGTGTGTCTGTGTGCATGTAGTTGGGCTTCCCAGGTAGTTCAGTGGTAAAGAATCTGCCTGCCACTGCAGGAGACATGGATTTGATCATTGGGTTGGGAAGATCCCCTGGAGAAGGAAATGGCAACCCACTTCAGTTTTCTCGCCTGGAGAATCCCATGGACAGAGGAGCCTGGCGGGCTACAGTCCATGGGGTCATAGAGAATAGGGCATGACTGAGTGATTGGGCACACCACATGTGTGTAGTGTTTTACTGCACTATGTATATTTTAATAAGCATTCTAACTTTCTTACAATAGTAATAGAAATCCTCAGCAAAAACTGAGCACATGGCTAATCTCGGAGCAGAAAGGCAGGGAGGGGGACGGGGAGTTAATAAACTTTTCAGTCTTCTTTGCAGCTAGCAGTGACCCTATGGGAAATTCTGACCAATAGGATGTTAGAGAAATGATGGAAATAAGTTCCAAGACAAATCTTAAAGGTAAGTGCAGGTTACTTCTGCCTCTCCTCCACCCTGCTTAAGAATGAAGATGATTCCCTAGGAATGACATTGTGGAAATCTCAAAATAGCCTAAGTCTCAGACAGCTACAGATCTTCCTCACCAGTCCTAAATTCGAAATCCTAACTTTCAAAGGAGAAACCATTTATTTCTATCTACTTAAATCACTGTTATTTTGGTACTCATATTGCATGCAGCCCAATTATCACAATGCTTCTTTCTTAAATATTTACTGATGAGTAGGAGAAAGCTAAAGAAGAAAAGGGGGAACAATTGAAATATATTTTGAGGGATCCGTAGGTTAAGTATCAAGCCATAGAAATATGGAATCTCAGGACTCAGAAGGAGCTTAATAGTTATCTAATCTATCCAAAGAGGTCATATTCATTACTCTCTTCAAACTTAATGAAGTAGAGTCACAGGAAAACTAAAAAAAAATAATAATAATCTGTTGAATTAGACACACCTAAAACAAAGTGTGGAACTCTGATACTTGTCAGAGCTACATCTGTGAATTAAATGTGCATCACTCGAGTGCAACGCACTGATATAAGACTTCAATGTGCTGACTCTTTATGAGATTATACAAGAAGGACGAACTGCTGGACTCATGGCCAAGGCCCAGAGGGGATATGAATCAAAAGAAAATTTTCAGGGGCTCATGTAGATTTACCTATTGATGCTACATCCAAAGACTTTATTTGGTTCATGGGATTCAAAACACTTTGCCTCAATTCTTAAGGACTTAGAAAAGCATTTTCTCCCACACATCCCTCATTGCACATCTCCAGTGACTTACTTCATGGAAACAAGATCAGATCACATGAGGCTTATTATGGTTTTTAAAATATGTCTATTAGAAAAGCTGCATTTTCATGGTTATGCAGACAAGTTGAGAGTGAGGCCATGGTTGCTACACAAAGTGACATTATGGTTTATTCTCATGTTTATGCCAACTTTCAGAAGGAAAACAGAAGATCAAAGACACTGACTCCTTGATAGTGCCTTGCACAGCAGGAAGTTCAATATCATGCTCCTAATTAGTATCACACAGCATCGGCCCAGAGGCCTAAGAAATGGTGATACCCAGGCATTAGGCAGAAAAATTTGAAGAATTATGGTAAGATGTGTTATACCCTTCTGTTCCTCAAAGGGCAAGGATGTGTCAGAGAACAAGTTGCCCCCAGGAGCAACTGGGATCTTCCTGCCTGATTCCTGGGTCATCCCAACCCCCGCCCTACAGCACAGAGACTTGCACCAGTTCCAAAGCACAAAAGCAAGGCTTCCCCTCCATCTTCCTGAAAGTATCCTCAAAATACTTTTACGTGGCCAACTTAAAAGACTCTCTAAAATCTGCAGAGCCGTAAATTCTCTTCATCTAACCCCACTGCCTTCCCAAGCATTTGACTTTTTTGTTCTTTTAAAATGTGATTTGTACTGTCTATTTATTGAAGTGGAAATAAACTGTTACAAAATGTATTTTTATAAAAAGAATAAAAAGCAGAACTACTTGGAAGGTCTTTGATTTGCACTCTACATTGGTCACATGCCCACATCATTAGGATCCACCTAACGCAGAGTCAAATGCAACGGAGCGACTAAGCACAGCAGAACACACAGTGTATTTCACTCCTTCAGAGCCAGACTTAGCTCACAGTGGGTATGTCACAACTCACCAAAGCTACAGGTATTCAATTGTACAGCTCGACACCGACTGTATCTGCCACTTGTCAGTATTTTTGTGTTGTAAGGAAAGAATGTTGGCCTTTAAGCAGAATAAAATTTACTTACTTATTAAAAAACACTCTAGATCTAATTGTTTGGTTAAAGTTCAAATATTCAACTATTTGAGTTTTAGGCCAGGTATTTTATGATTTTTATGATTTTTCTTCCTGATAATAACATCTTTTTATTACAAAAAATGTGCAAAGAGACTTTTGTAACTATGTTTGATGATAGATGTTAATTAGACTTATCCTGGGGATCATCTCTCAATATATGTCAATTACCTCAACTACTTTTAAAGCTTAAAAAAGTGCATAAAATACAAGTAAGTGTAAAAAAGAAATAAAACTCACTATAATGACACCATAGGAATTAAAAGAAATATTCTGGTACATTTCATAATATTTTAATATAGCTTATATTCTATATTTAAAATTATATCACACTAGTTACCTGTGTTTTAAGACATTATCTGTTTTCCTTGATATTTTGTTTGGATTCTCTTTTGCTACATGGACTATATTTTATTTAGTTTTAACTCCTTACATTTTTTTGGAAAAAAATCTAGCAGTGATGGTTAAAGTTTCTTCTAAAATTATTTCATTTTAGTGCTCTTCTATCAAATGGGCTTCCCTGGTGGTTCAGAGGGTTAAACATCTGCCTACAATGAGGGAGACCCAGGTTCAATTCCCGGATTGGGAAGATCCCCTGCAGAAGGAAATGGCAACCCACTCCAGTACTCTTGCCTGCAAAATCCCATGGATGCAGAAGCCTGGAAGGCTATAGTCTATGGGGTCATAAAGAGTAGAAACGAAAATGGAGAGATCACAACAGACAACACTAAAATACAAAGGATCATAAGAGAATACTACCAGCAGCTCTATGCCAATAAAATGGACAACTTGGAAGAAATGGACAAGTTCTGAGAGAAGTATAACTTTCCAAAACTGAACCAGGAAGAAATAGAAGATCTTAACAAACACATCACAAGCAAGGAAATCGAAACTGTAATCAGAAATCTTCCAGCAAACAAAAGCCCAGGACCAGATGGCTTCACAGCTGAATTCTACCAAAAATTTAGAGAAGAGCTAACACCTATCTTACTCAAACTCTTCCAGAAAATTGCAGAAGAAGGTAAACTTCCAAACTCATTCTATGAGGCCACCATCACCCTAATTCCAAAACCAGACAAAGATGCCACAAAAAAGAAAACTACAGGCCAATATCACTGATGAACATAGATGCAAAAATCCTTAACAAAATACTAGCAAACAGAATCCAACAACATATTAAAAAAATCATACACCATGACCAAGTGGGTTTTATCCCAAGAATGCAAGGATTCTTTAATATCCACAAATCAATCAATGTAATACATCACATTAACAAATTGAAAGATAAAAACCATATGATTATCTCAATAGATGCAGAAAAAGCCTTTGACAAAATTCAATATCCATTTATGATTAAAACTCTCCAGAAAGCAGGAATAGAAGGAACATACTTCAACATAATAAAAGCTATATATGACAAACCCACAGCAAGCATCACCCTCAATGGTGAAAAATTGAAAGCATTTCCCCTAAAATCAGGAACAAGACAAGGGTGCCCACTCTCACCACTACTATTCAACATAGTTTTCGAAGTGTTGGCCACAGCAATCAGGGCAGAAAAAGAAGTAAAAGGAATCCAGATAGGAAAAGAAGAAGTGAAACTCTCTCTGTTTGCAGATGACATGATCCTCTACATAGAAAACCCTAAAGACTCTACCAGAAAATTACTAGAGCTAACCAATGAATATAGTAAAGTTGCAGGATATAAAATTAACACACAGAAATCTCTTGCATTCTTATACACTAACAACGAGAAAACAGAAAGAGAAATTAAGGAAATAATACAATTCACCATTGCAACAAAAAGAATAAAATACTTAGGAGTATATCTACCTAAAGAAACAAAAGACTTATACATAGAAAACTATAAATCACTGATGAAAGAAATCAAAGAGGACACAAACAGATGGAGAAGTATACCGTGTTCATGGATTGGAAGAATCAATATTGTCAAAATGGCTATACTACCCAAAACAATCTATAGATTCAATGCAATCCCTATCAAACTACCAACGGTATTTTTCACAGAACTAGAACAAATAATTTCACAATTTGTATGGAAATACAAAAAGCCTCAAATAGCCAAAGTAACCTTGAGAAAGAAGAATGGAACTGGAGGAATCAACCTGCCTGACTTCAGACTATACTACAAAGCCACAGTCATCAAGACAGTATGGTACTGGCACAAAGACAGAAATATAGATCAATGGAACAGAATAGAAAGCCCAGAGATAAATCCATGAACCTATGGTCACCTTATCTTTGACAAAGGAGGCAAGGATATACAATGGAAAAAAGACAACCTCTTTAACAAGTGGTGCTGGGAAAACTGGTCAACCACCTGTAAAAGAATGAAACTAGAACACCTTCTAACACCATACACAAAAATAAACTCAAAATGGATTAAAGATCTAAATGTAAGACCAGAAACTATCAAACTCCTAGAGGAGAACATAGGCAAAACACTCTCCGACATAAATCACAGCAGGATCCTCTATGACCCACATCCCAGAATATTAGAAACAAAAGCAAAAATAAACAAATGGGACCTAATGAAACATAAAAGCTTTTGCACAACAAAGGAAACTATAAGCAAGGTGAAAAGACAGCCCTCAGATTGGGAGAAAATAATAGCAAACGAAGCAACAGACAAAGGATTAATCTCAAAAATATACAAGCAACTCCTCCAGCTCAACTCCAGAAAAATAAATGACCCAATCAAAAAATGGGCCAAAGAACTCAACAGACATTTCTCCAAAGAAGACATACAGATGGCTAAAAAACACATGAAAAGATGCTCAACATCACTCATCATCACAGAAATGCAAATCAAAACCACAATGAGGTACCATTACACGCCAGTCAGGATGGCTGCTATCCAAAAGTCTACAAGCAATAAATGCTGGAGAGGGTGTGGAGAAAAGGGAACCCTCTTACACTGTTGGTGGGAATGCAAATTAGTACAGCCACTATGGAAAACAGTGTGGAGATTTCTTAAAAAGCTGGAAATAGAACTGCCATATGACCCAGCAATCCCACTTCTGGGCATACACACCAAGGAAACCAGATCTGAAAGAGACACGTGCACCCCAATGTTCATTGCAGCACTGTTTATAATAGCCAGGACATGGAAGCAACCTAGATGCCCATCAGCAGACGAATGGATAAGGAAGCTGTGGTACATATACATCATGGAATATTACTCAGCCATTAAAAAGAATTCATTTGAATCAGTTCTAATGAGATGGATGAAACTGGAGCCCATTACACAGAGGGAAGTAAGCTAGAAAGATAAAGACCATTACAGTATACTAACACATATATATGGAATTTAGAAAGATGGTAACGATAACCCTATATGCAAAACAGAAAAGAAACACAGATGTATAGAACAGACTTTTGGACTCTGTGGGAGAAGGCGAGGGGGGGATGTTTCAAGAGAACAGCATCAAAACATGTATATTATCTAGGGTGAAACAGATCACCAGCCCAGGTTGGATGCATGAGACAAGTGCTCGGGCCTGGTGCACTGGGAAGACCCAGAGGGATCAGGTGGAGTGGGAGGTGGGAGGGGGGACAGGGATGGGGAATACATGTAAATCCATGGCTGATTCATGTCAATGTATGACAAAAACCACTACAATATTTTAAAGTAATTAGCCTCCAACAATAAAAATAAATGAAAAAACAAAAACAAAAAAAAAGAGTAGGATGCAACTGAGTGACTTACTTTCACTTTCTTTCAAATGAAGAATAAGTGGATATCATTTCAGTTACTCCCTTTACTAACAACAAAATAAGAAAATTTAAGCTTCCTCTGTCCCTTCCTGTTACAGTAGCTTCATAAAGTCCTATTCAACATTATCTGTGAATATTATAAAAACAGTTAAAACACCTGGCACAGATCATGGGAAATAATTCATGAGTTTGATCTTTGTATAACTCACAGTAAACCAAGTATAATCTATCTGAATCTTTATTTATGTGTTATTTGTAAACAAATTAAGTGAAATCCAAAGAATAAGATGTATTTTGTCCATTTCTAGAAGTACTTGTATCCAAATTCATGCTCTAGTTTAAAAAATAATTACTATTAAGTGACAATTTACTAAATGAATTTGCCTGCTTATCACCTCATATTTCTTTTCCTACATAGTCCCCTTCAGTTCATTCTATATAGATAAAATTAATTCTATCTCTTTACTATTTTAGGGGTAACTTAGTTTTTTCCTTTTTTTATAGATTTACAATTTGTTCTTTTTCTTTTTTAAAAAAAGTGGTAACACTTGAATTTTTATCATTTATTTTTATTAATGATTTCTAAAGTTCATGGTTTACTCTCACTCATGAACAATATAAGCACCTTAGGACCATGCTTCCTTGGTAGCTCAGGCAAGAAAGAATCTGCCTTTAATGCAGGAGATCCCAGTCCAATCCCTGGGTTGGGAAGATCCCTTGGAGAAGTGAATGGCTACCCACTCCAATATTCTTGCCTGGAGAATCCCATGGACAGAGGAGACCCGAGGGCTACAGTCCATGGGGTTGCAAAGAGTTGGACACTTTCAGGACCGTGTTAACTTACTAGGAATTGATTAGGCTCAAACATGGACAAAAACATACTCCTATGCCTTCACGACTTTATATTTACTAGAGATAACAAGCTTGATCAAAAACTGCAATCAGCATACCACTGATATGAAAGTCTTAATAAGCTTCAAAGCACAATTCATATTTTCTATATCTCCACTTCTGATATTAGTTAGTATCCTGGTCTTTGCCCATAATTAATTCATCCAAACAGCCTAAATACAAAGGCTTTAGTTTGAGCAAAGCAAGATTAAGCTTTTAAGAATTACTCTATCACATTAAATCTGTGTCATAAAGAGTTCTCTGCATTTAGGAAACAAAGGAGCGGAAGATGACCTAAGTGTGGCTGAGCTAAACAAGTCGTGGTTAAGTCTTATGTTTATTAATGTCTTGAAAGAAAGATGTTATATGGTTTCTTAAAATGTCAACTACATTATTTTCTTGAAATTTTATTTAACATTTGTACTTCATGTTCAAAGTTTTTTTCAAGCTCCACATGAGTAGAAATCACAGGCCATGGAGATGGTAGCCAGCATAGCATGCAGGAGTCAATCGAGAGATTTGTGATTATTATATGCAGGAGCAGAGGAATAAGATGAATACATGAATCAGTGAATAAAGGAAGATAGAAGAGAGTAACTAAATGCAATGGCCTGACATTTTTTACCTAGCTTTTTTTTTTTTTTGGCAATTTTCTCACTATTATTTCATTTTAAAAAATATTCAAATTCATTTAAAATTATTTAAATATATTATTGTGTTTAAAAATGAATGTGTCTTTTGTTTGCTTATCTGTTTTTGAGTGTTTGTTTGTAGCCAAAACTTTTAAAAACTGGTCCATAAGAAAGCCTATGAGAGCTATAAGTTAACAATTATTATATAGGCTATATAAGTTATAGTTATAAAGTCTATAAGTTAACAGTTATTCTTTCTAAGCATTAGAATTGGAATAGATGACAAATCATATTTTGAAGAAAAGTGGAGTAATTTGATTTAAAAAAAAGCTCACATGGTTAAAGAGAATCTCTGAAGGTCATCTTATCTATGCACCCAGATCCAGGAAAAATCACACCTCAGTCATTTCAGACTATGGAGTATATTTTGCTTTTAAATAAACCCAGTAAAAGAGGCTCTACCATCATCCTTCATAACAAATCCCAATTTTAAAAAGTCATCAGAAATGACTTTCCAATATTAAACCAAAATTCCTCATTATGATAAAAGCTAAAAGAAACTGATGCTATGGTAAATGCATTAGGTAGACTGTTTCATTTAATCCTCATCATCCTTTGATTCAGGAAGAAATGAGGAAACTAAGGTTTATAGGGGAGAAGAAACGAACAGAAAAAGGATTGGACCCTAGGACATCTGACCTCAGGATCCACTCACATAATTATTCCACTCTCTGCTTCCCTGTGCTGTAACATAAATAATTTTCTTCATGGCCGATTGATAGTGGTCATGGCCAACAGATCACCAATCTTAAGTATTTCCATATTTTAATTCTATTTTATATAGAATTAATTCCTATTTTAAAAGGGACTAAAACAGGGATGGATTGTAGTTTCTGTTTCTTCTTCCTCTCTCCAACATATACCCAAAACATTCCACAACACTCCAACCCCTACACACACACACACACACACACACACACACCCCACCTTTTCTGTACCTAGTCTATTTAGTGGGCTCCCCAGATGGTGCAGCGGTAAAGAATCTGCCTGCCAACGCAGGATATGCAGGAGATGTGGGTTCAATCCTGGGTCAAGAAGATCCCCTGGAGTAAGAGATGGGAATCTACTCCAGTATTCCTGCCTGGAGATTCCCATGGACAGAGGAGACTGGTGGATTACAGTCCACGGTGTCAGAAAGAACTGGATATGACTGAGCAACTGAGCATAGCACAGCACAGTCTATTGAGTACCACTCTATGTTCTTCAATTATAGCAAACAGGAAGACAAAAGGGCCACTAGTATCTGAAATTTCATGTTTCCAGAACCTTCCAAGAAGCAGGTGAAGTAGGAAGTAAGGCAGGCCCCAAAGTCAGTGTCTGGGCTCTAGTTACTATTTCTGAGACAATGGGGAGGTTTTTATTAACTTCATCAGCAAAATGGAGAAACAGAGCAATTTCTAGTCATTATAGTTGTATCTATAAAAATTTTCACATGCATGGCCCACAGTATAAGTAGTCAACTATGGGCTTCACTGGTGGCTCAGAGGTTAAAGCGCCTGCCTCCAATGCGGGAAACCTGGGTTCGATCCCCGGGTTGGGAAGATCCCCTGGAAAAGGAAATGGTAACCCACTCCAGTATTCTTGCCTGGAGAATCCCATGGATGGAGGAACCTGGTAGGCTACAGTCCATGGGGTCACAAAGAGTCGGACACGACTGAGCGTTTTCACTTTCACTTTTCAATGTTAGATACTGGTATTAATTATTGCCTGGAAAAACATCTAGTCACAAATTCTGTCATAAATACGTTGGTAGTGGTGATGATTTTTAGCAGATCCACTATGGGAGCTACATAGAAAGCATCTATTTTTTTCAAATGTTAACAGATTGATTATGTGGGGGTCTCCTTTGCAGTTCTGCTCAATGGCACACGGTCATAGCTCGAAATCAAAGTGTCCAGGCTTCCTTAGTGTCACGGTGGTAAAAAATCTGCCTGCCAATGCAGGAGACATGGGTTCAATCTCTGATCTGAGAAGATCCCACATGCATGGAGCAGCGAGGCCCATGAGCCACAATCAGTGAGCCTGTCCTCTAGAGCCCAGGAGCCACAACCACTGAAGCCCAGGTGCCCTAGAGCCTGTGCTCCACGACAAGAGAAGTGACTGCCGTGAGAAGCCTGCACGCTGCAACTAGAGAGGAGCTCCAGTTCTCCAAAACTAGAGAAAAATCCTACAGTAACAAAGACCCAGCACAGCCATACATAAATAAAATTTTTAAGAATTTAAAAAATAAAGAAATCAATGTGCTATAGGAGTTATCTTCTGTTTCTGCTATGGTAGATGCAAGCATTTGAGATTATTTGGATAGAAAACCCTGTGCCCCCTTTTCACCCATTTATTATGCTCTAACACTATTTAGGGACTTCCCAGATGGTGCAGTGGTAAAGAAATCACCTGCCAATGCAGGAGAAGCACTGGCGAAGAATATCCCCGTCAGGAAGATCCACCAGAGGAGGAAATGGCTACCCACTTCCACATTCTTTCCTGGGAAACCCCATGGACAGAGGAGCCTGGTGGGCTACAGTTTGGGGGTCGCAAAAGAGTCAAACATGACTGAGCACACACTGAACATTACTTTTGGAGAAAGCCCTAAGAGGCGGCAGGCATTCCTCTGGCCCACCTTCATAAGGAGATGGGATAGCTCCCTATAAAGATAAGAACCCAGGTCTGGAATTTCTACCCCAAAATATCATCCCTGTCATCAAACAGCCAACATGGATCAACCTGCTGTAGCTTCTCACCAGCAACTTTCATCTCCAGTGACTTCATTCTGCTTCTGGTAAATGCCCAACTCAAATATCTGATCATTGTAGCAGCTCCATATTCATCTAAAGTCTCCAAGCTTGATTCCTGCATTAAACCAGATCCATAAAACCACAAAACTGGAACATGCTATGCCTGACCTCATATACAAACTGTCTCCAATTGTTGTAAAAATATTATCAACTGCATCGCTCATTCTGTCCTTTATGAAAACATCCACATGAAAAATTTCTCTCTAATCTCAGGGCCAGATTAAAGATATAAATATACTTGATAAATTTCTGAGCTTCCCATTTTTGGACAGTGAAAGCTTTATAACATGCTAGCTTCCAGGGTGAAGTTCTCACTTAAATTTGACTTCAAATATATAGCTTGTGACTACATTTTTCTTTGACTATTTAATAGCTTTATATTTGTCAGATAATTTTTCAATCAATTTTCATACTAATCCAGTTCGAATACGGTCCCTGAAGTCCCTGTGGGTTAAGGCACTGAGTTGACCACTATCCGCTTGTGACCCTGTGTCTCACACAGTTGTTTAGCATCTGCAGAGCATCTTACCCGTATTCATCCCAGCTTTGCTCAGCATCTTGTGTAACTACTCTGTAGCAAGTCCTGCTAAGTCACTCAGGCAAAAGACTTATTCCAGGATCCAGTTTCCAACCCTGATCACTGGGCTTTTTCTGACTGCTCACCTTGCCTGTGGGTTACTGACCCATTTCCTTTTTTCCCTTTTTATATCAAAAATCCCTGAGAGGGATTTCACTGGTGGCCCAGTGGTTAAGAATCCACTTTTTAGTGCAGGAGATTTGGGTTCAATCCCTGGTCTGGGAACTAGATCCCTTATGCCACAGAGTAACAAAGCCATCTTGCCCCAACAAAGAGCCTGCGTATGGCAACTAAGACCCAACACAACCAAACATAAATAAACATTTTAAAAAAAATCCCTGAGAAATTGTCTGTATTAAGTGCCTCCAATTCCTCACCATCTATTTTCTGTTAAACTCACTCCACCCACCACTCTCTTTTAACTGCTCTTTTCAAGGTTGCCAATGGCTTCCCAGTAATTAAATATAATAGCTCATTCTCAGGTTTCCTCTTTCTTCAATAATACTCAACTCAGGCGCTCAATTTCTCTTCCTAAGTACACTCTCTTCATGAGTCTCTCAGTGGCCCCTCACTTAGCTCACCCATTGCTCCTTCTGTCTTCTCAGCTAGCTCCCCTTCTCCCACTGCTAATGGCTTGGCTCCTAACTGATCTCCTGCTTCTATCCTGATCCTACTGCAACCTATGATCAGCAAAACAACCAGGTGATCTCTTTTAAAATATGAATAAGATTATAAGTAAGATGCCACTTCTTAAAGGTCTCCAGAGACTTCCAATTTCACTAAGGAAATAGCCAAATTTCTTAAAACGGTGTACCGTTGCCTTTCTGATCTCATTGTCTTGCTCAGTTTACACTGACCTCTTTGCTGTTTCTTCAACACATTAGGTGTAGGCCCACCTCAGGACCTTTGCACTTGCTCTTTCCTTTGCTTGGGATGATTTAATCTCTTGTTTCTTTCAAGTGTTTACTGAATCCCTTCTTTGCAATTAAAGTTGCTCTGACGATTTAATTTAAAATTGTGATCTTCTCTCCACACTTTTACTTTCTCTGTATTTCCCTATCCTATTTCTCTGCTTGGTTTTTAATTTTTTTTCCATGTAATGTAATACTTTCTAACATATTACCTAATATACTTATTAAATTTATTGCCAATTTCTGTCTTACTTGGCACATACTAAAAACTCAATAAACATTTGCTCAATAAACATGGCAAGAATATCTATAGTAACCAACATGCTGATAAACATGGCAAGAATAATTATATTAACCAGCTGCTGCTGCTGCTGCTAAGTCACTTCAGTCGTGTCCGACTCTGTGCGACCCCATAGACGGCAGCCCACCAGGCTCCTCCATCCCTGGGATTCTCCAGGCAAGAATACTGGAGTGTGCTGCCATTTCCTTCTCCATATTAACCAGCTAATTCTTATAAATTAGCTAGAATCCACTCTAGCTAATTTGAGGAAAATTACTAGATATTTATCTTTGGTACAAATGAGGTAGAATTATAGAGAATCACTTTCTAACAATTCTCAGAATCACAAGGTAACATTTTCTAGGTAAAGGAGCAGCCGCAGCCTGACCTACAATTAAAAAGCAATCAAAACAGGAAACTGTGGCCACTGTTTGAACCCAAGCAGAACTGACTCCTTTTGTCACCATTCTTGTCAGAACACCCCATCTCTTCATTCATGAGTGCCACCATGGAAATGCCCACTTGGCTAAAACCTAGGTCATAAGTACAACCATAGGTGAAGGGAAATCTGATAAATATTGTCTTTCTTTTTCCAGTCTTTTGTCTTTGCTTTCTCCAGGAAGACATGACAAGGAAGTGTGAGTGAGTGCATACTAAAGCAACTGCATCATGTATCACATCCCACCCTGTGACTACCCTACACCAATAGAGTCACTAACTCTGACACTTAAACTTCCAAATAACAATAGCAATATTTCCACTCCCCAAAATGCAACTTTCCTCACATCAATGAAAAGGTACAAGACTACGTCCTCAAAGGAGGAGATCCAAAATATCATCAAACATTGAAACCATTTCTGCATCAGCTCTTCTCAATTTAGTCACATTTCTCTTTTGCTATTCTGTAGCTGTATATCCTATATTTATTAAGATCACTACCAACACTACATGTATGTAAAATACTAGTGACACAGGTGAAATTTTTTGTTTTCTTCCTAAAACTTCACTAAGTTAAAAAAATTGTCAGCTGTTATTTTTAAAAATAATTTGAAAGCAAAATAGAGAACATAAAAATGTTCTCAGTTTTAAAAACATTTTAACGTCAAATCAAATTATGTTCAAATTTCATTAAAATATATATATATATATATATCTTTACATTGATCTATACATGTGTGTGCACGTGGATATATGCATATATTTAGTTCCATGAGTGAAATTCAGGTCTGTTACATAGTTGAAAAAGAATATTATGCTGAATGGGGAGCCACTCTACCACAATTGACAATTTAAAACAAATGAAAATAAATAATTTTTTAAATTTCTAATTCCAGAAAAAGAAATGATCAAAACTGTCTTAAAGAATGATTTTAATTTTCATTTTCAAAAACATGTTTCTAGTTAATCCTTAAAAAATGCTTCAGAATAAATGATTACTTTATATAACAATTTGGCAGTTCTAACAGCAAATTTTATTGCACTTTTATTTTCAACACTTCTTTCAAATTTTCAAAAAAGGAATCTGAATGGTAACCATATTTTCTGAATTAGATTCAGTAGTTTATTTTCATAAATAGTTGGTAGAAAAATAGAAGAATTTAGCTTTGCCTTGCTCTAATATTCATTTTAATGTGAAAAATCTCAGGAATGTATACTAAGGAAACTGCAAATACTTCATATATGAAAGTAAATTACTTTTACTGTACTAAACCTCTTGAATTTATAGCACATTAACAGAAAATGTGTAATTTATGTGTTTCAAACTTTTCTGTTACGGTAGTGATGTTAAATTTTACGATATTCATTTCTCCGATTTGCTGGTTCTAGGAATGTATGTACTTTAAATAGGGAAGCTGTCTCCACTTTTAATTATATATTAGCCTCCACAAGAGAATTAGGCTCAGGAATCAATAACCTGAAAAACCCGAGTACCAAACACAAACATGTGAGAAAATGTATACAGAAAATTAAAGAACATTCACAGAATTCTTAAGGAAACAGAGTCCTTTACGTTAAGTATTCAGATGGATGCTCAGAAGGAATACTTTTCCCTGCCCCTAATTTTGCCCATTGATTCCCTGGCATGGAATTCTAACACAGAGATCTCAAGTCTTGAGTCTGTTCCTAGCTTTTCTGATAACTTGCTTTTGTACCTTCCAAATCCTTGCCCTATCCTAATATCCTTCCCCCATATATTAGTCAAAAGATCACTAAATGCAAACAACTTCTTGCTATTGTTGGTTAGTCGCTAAGTCATGGCCGACTCTTCTGACTCTTCTGTGCCCCCAAGGACTGTAGCCTGCCGGGCTCCTCTGTCCATCAGATTTCCTAGGCAAGAATACTAGAGTGTTGGTTGCCTTTTCCTTCTCCAGGCAAATATCTTAAATCTACATAAAAAATAAATTTATTGGATGACAAGATGGATGCCTCATAAAACCTAAAGGAGTGAAATTCAGCAAGAACAGAGGAACTAGAACCAGGAAATAAAACTGTTGGGAACCAAGGCATTTACTTTCCACTTTTCTCTCTGTGTAGCCAAATGTTTCATTTGGGCTTCTTTTCTGTATGGTTTCTCTCCTTTCTCCCTCTTTCTTGGTTCCATGGGTTTATTTACCAGCACAAAGCCCCAAATAAGACCATCTTCACTCATATATCCTTACAAATAGAACACCCACAACTAAGGGAGCAAGTCTTTCCAAACTCCAATTCAAGCTCCAGGGAGAGAAAATATAATTACCTAACTTAGGTCATATTTCTTCCTTTGGTCCCACCAGTTGTAAGCAAAGAACAGGAAGGGATGAAGTCATGAGGAATTGAGTATATTCAGCCAGAACAGAGGAGAAGAGTCTTTGAGGGAATTTTTGCTAAGAAAGTAATATGGGTTGGAAAGGAATTGAGTGGTGGGAGAAAAGGTTTGCGTCTCTAGGATCTGTCTCCAAAATTCTTAAAGATGATGTAGGTGTAAATGGAGACCACAGATGCAAGTGATTTGAAAATGTACTTAAGTACTTTAAAATGCTGGATATAAGTATCAGGATGATTCTTCTGTGGCTCATTTGAATTTCTCTTGTACTAAATTTAACATTTTGGATTAGTTAACATCAGTTCAGTTCAGTTCAGTTCAGTCTGACTCTTTGCGACCCCATGGACTGCAGCACACCAGGCCTCCTTGTCCATCATCACTCCCAGAGTTTACTCAAACTCATGTCCAAGTAGGTGATGCCATCCAACCATCTCATCCTCTGTTGTACTCTTCTCCTCCTGCCCCCAATCCCTCCCAGCATCAGGGTCTTTTCCAATGAGTCAGTTCTTCGCATCAGGTGGTCAAAGTATTGGAGTTTCAGCTTCAGCATCAGTCCTTGCAATGAATATTCAGGACTGACTTCCTTTAGGATGGACTGGTTGGATCTCCTTGCTGTCCAAGGGACTCTCAAGAGTCTTCTCCAACACCACAGTTCAAAAGCATCAATTCTTCAGCACTCAGCTTTCTTTATAATCCAACTCTCACAGCCATACATGACTATTGGAAAAACCACAGTTTTGACTAGATGCACCTTTGTTAGCAAAGTAATGTCTCTGCTTTTTAACATGCTGTCTAGGTTGGTCATAACTTTTCTTCCAAGGAGTAAGCGTCTTTTAATTTCATGGCTGCAGTCACCATCTGCAGTGATTTTGGAGCCCAAAAAGTAAAGTCTGTCACTGTTTACCCTGTTTCCCCATCTATTTACCATGAAGTGATGGGACCAGATGCCATGATCTTAGCTTTCTGAATGTTGAATTTTAAGCCAAGTTTTTCACTCTCCTCTGTCACTTTCATTAAGAGGCTCTTAGTTCTTTGGCTTCTGCCATAAGGGTGGTGTCATCTGCATATCTGAGGTTATTGACATTTCTCCCAGAAATCTTGATTCCAGCTTGGGCTTCATCCAGCCCAGCGTTCCTCATGATGTACTCTGCATATAAGTTAAATAAGCAGGATGACAATATACAGTCTTGATGTACTCCTTTCCTGATTTGGAACCAGTCTGTGTTCCTTGTCCAGTTCTAACTGTTGCTTCTTGACCTGCATATAGATTTCTCAAGAGGCAGGTCAGGTGGTCTGATATTCCTGTCTCTTGAAGAATTTTCCACAGTTTATTGTGATCCACACAGTCAATGGCTTTGGCATAATCAATAGTGCAAAAGTAGATGTTTTTCTGGAGCTCTCTTGCTTTTTCGATGATCCAACAGATGTTGGCAATTTGATCTCTGATTCCTCAGCCTTTTCTAAATCCAGCTTGAACATCTGGAAGTTCACGGTTCACGTACTATTGAAGCCTAGCTTGGAGAATTTTGAGCATTATTTTGCTAGCATGTGCAATAAGTGTAATTGTGGGGTAGTTTGAACATTCTTTGGTATTGCCTTCTCTGGGATTACTTAACATATTAGTTAACATAAACTTCCTAGTAAATAGAGACTACATTTGAACAACTGTTCAATGTACATCTCTTTGCCAAAACAGTACTTGGAAATGTATACTATATTTTGGTCAGTGACTTTTTTTCTCAGTATATGACTTTTCCCAAGAGTATGTTAAACAAAAAGACATAAGAAGTGATATTTCAACATCAGATAAAGATTAACCAAGTTGCACAACAAAGCATCAAGTTAATAAATATCTTATGGGAAAAAATTAAATCACATATGTTTGGCTAAGCCCTAAGTATTTGCCATGCGTACATCCACCAAGTGAGAAGGAACACAAGGTTGTATGTTCTTTGACTCTTCAATCTGTTGTGATATTACATATATTTCAGGGAATGTTCATGTTGGTCTTTATTATTATCCTAGATGGTTTTCTATCCTATAATTTTATCTTTAAGAGAGATGTGGGTGCAAAATAACCACGAGTGTAGTAAGCTGAATAATGGTTACTGCAAAATGTCCACATCCTGAACCCCAGAACCTGTGAATTTGTAACCTCATGAGATAACAGAGGTTCTGAAGATATGATTAGGTTTTAAAAATATGATTAAGTCAATGTTGCAGATGGAGAAAAAGACAGAGTCAGTTCTGACTTGGTCATACTCAATTATTTGTCTCTTCTATAAATAAGTGCTATTATTGTCCCAATTTAAGCAGTGATTTCAGGCTTTGAGAAGGTAAAGAATTTATTGAAGTTTATTCACTGATAGGAATGAAAATTTTTTTTTTTTTTTTGGTAAGGCTAGGACATACAAAACAAACAAATTAAAACAAGGAGGAAGAAGATAGAAAAAGAGAGAGAGAGAAGGGGGAGGAGAAAGGAATTAGATGCACAACACTCTTCCATGCACTATGATTCTCATTTCATGTAAGAAACCATACATTTTACCAACAACTTAGAAGATCATAATCACAGTGTAAAGGATGGTTCTTAACATTAATTACATTCCCACAGAAGATACTTATTTTTTTCAGCTGGGACCTTAAAGGCTTTGTGAGGAACCTCTTTTGACACCTAATTCAGCAAGAGATGCTCTGACTCCCATTCACATCCTTCTTCCTAAACAAGGAGTTTGCCTGGAAGTCAATCTGCCCATTGCTGCTACCCAAGAAGGAAGCATTTCCCTACATCTTAGGAGGTTCCTCTTTCTTGTTAAGGTAAGAAAGGATTACTTGCTTCTTTCCCTCACTAATTTTTTAAGTTCAATTCAATCTTTAATTACACACACTGTTTCAAGTTGAAATTGTTTTTTCATTCAAAATCAAATACCTTATCAGTTATCTTAGTGGAATGCAGCAAAAGAAAGAATTTGTCTCACATGCTTATGATAAATAAAACTTAGATCTTAAGGAAATTAAAAGATTCAGTTTATGACTCTAACCTCAATTCATGCTGAGTGTGTTTCTGGGGCCTTCAAAAACAATTTGTAAATTTGTTCTTTTTCATGTTTCAGAATTTACACAAACTCTTATATTGTTACATGACAATAAAAAATCTTTTGTTACTAATCCTAGGGCTTAGAGGAAGGGAAATGTGTTTCATGAGTCACCAGACATGTTGAGAATAGACTCACAAATTTTATTTTGAAGACAGACAGTACTGATTGACTTAACAGAAAGGAATCACTGGGACGGTTGGCTGTCTTTGTTTGTAAAACATAAAGCCTATTGGCCAAGATAATTATCCTCGCTGAAAATGGATCTTAAAGGACAAATATTCAGCAATTCTGCGTAGCTTAAGCTTGTTGAATATTGGTAGCAGACAATTCCTGTAGAATACTCTCACTTCCAGAAACTTGAACATATTTACAAACTATATTTTGTTAATCTTTAGCAGCAACAGTGGCAAAATGGTACAACCTTTCTACTGTATCAACGATGGATCGCACTGACCCCTAAGGTTCTGAGTGGAAGAATTCTCTGCAGTCAATACTGACAGCTATCAGGTAATAAGTAACACCTGAGGTTATTTCTGGACCAAGTAAACTTATTATGTAAATACAACTACATGTGGTATGGGACACAAACTGTCATAGGCTAAAGAGTATTAGAAGAGTTTTAAATGTGATTCTAATATCTTGCCTTATTTAGTTCCCAAAAATACCTATTAAAAGTTTTTAAATGGTAATAATGAGTTCAACATTTTTAAATTTTCACATGCCAAGTCGTATACAGAAATGTAGTAAAAACTACTTCTGGAAATAAGTATTACCAAAAATATTATAAAAGGAAATATTAAGTGCTGTTTTCTAGATTTAGCATGAAGGTCATAAACTGTGTTCTAAGCTCATACATGGACTCAGTCCATCTGTTACACTGGAATTTAAAACTTTAGTTTTATTCCTTGCTATTTACAAGTGTCATTGTACAGGGTAACAAAAGCAATTAAGATCAAAAGATTTTGCTTAAAATAATTGTTAGATTTTTTTTTCCTTTATTTTTGGCAGATGTTGGCATATATTTTTTGAAAAGTAACTCAAAGTGCTCATAGTTTAGAGAAACAAATATACAAATAGAAGTCAACAAAACAATGTGGAAAGTGTTCTAAAATGCACAAGAAGGGGGCAACCAATATTGCCTAATTAAGACACAGCAGATACAACAGAGAAAGCAGAGTGGTTGTATTGTTTTAAAGAATAAATGAAGATTTGTGAGGTAAAGAATGACTGGAGGTGAGGAGGAGAGAGGAAGAATATTCCAGGAAGACCCTGGAAATATTTGCCACTGTCACACTGTGTCCCATTTAACTCTGGTAGTTTGATTTTTCTGGTTTATATGATTCTATTCTCCTCCCTCAAGAAAAATCAGAACTAAGAAGTGGTTTGTAACTGACATGCAGATACAATGCAGAGCACTTTTTCAAGTGCAAGGGAAATATTTACTGGAGCCAAAAATCTGAGTGAAGGAAAACAGTTGGGAGCATAATGATAAAGTATTGTTTTGGAATGGTATCTACATATTGTTTTTCTGGAAGAAAATACAAATGATAGTATCATTTGACATAATGTGACTATAAGAAAATATTTTAATACAGTAAGTGCATTAAGAAGAAAACTCATTACTGCAACTTTTATTGCTTAAACATAAAGTTTAAAAATCACCTCAGTAAAACAAATAAATTATCTATAGCAACAATTAAATGTGTACTGATGTAAAATATTATGAACTCTTGTGGAAAATTCTTTCTTCTTTCAAACATATTTTACAGCAATAATCATAATTAGGTACATATGTTAATGTGGATGAAAAGAGCACCGTTTTCCATATTGTCTCATATCACTAGGGGGTTTTCAATTTTCTAGGTCAAATGCAAAGTTCAGATAAATCAAGACATGAGTGTTATTTTCTCAGATGCAGTAAATTATGTGCATGCATGCTAAGTTGCTTCCGTCATGTCTGACTCTTAGCAACCCTCTGTCCATGGGATTCTCCAGGCAAGAATACTAGAGTGGGGTTGCCATGCCCTCCTCCAGGGGATCTTCCCAACCCAGGGATCGAAACCCCGTCTCTTACATCTTCCGCATTGGCAGGAAGGTTCTTTACCACTAGCGCCACCTGGAAAGCCCCACAGTAAATTATAGATTGTTATTATTAATAACTTAGCAGTCCATGGGGTCACAAAGAGTCGGACATGACTGAGCAACTGAACTGAACTGAACTGAATGTGATGTTTACTTCACATGGTTGATGTAACCACTTCATTTATATAACATATTAACAATTATTCACATTTCTCATAATTGTTTATGAATGTTAATCATGTACTGTTTATTTCTTGGTGAAGTAATCAGAGATACAAATACTCTCTTTAACAAGTCCAGATATCCTCAAGGCTGGAAAAATTCCATGGATAAGTTCCAGTCTGTCTGTGATCTGAACTCTGTGGCATCTGACCTATGATTGATCACTGCTCCTTTTTTAAATATTCCACCATTGGCTTCTGCCACAGACTCAGTTCTGAGTTTCCTCTCACATCCTTCCTTCCCAGCCTCATTTGTGGACTCTGGATCTTCTTCTGCAGGTTTCTTAAATCCTAGCATTTCTTAAATGTCTGTTTTCAGTCTCTTAACATCTCATTCTGCCCACTCTTTTGAAAAGATTCATCTTCTCCAAGATTCAACTCCCCTCTTCCTATGAAAACTGCCTGAGCTGATTCAATCATCCTTCCCACATCAGATCTCCCAGGGTTAATGACAGCACCAGTTTTTAAATCCCCAAGCCAGAAATCTTAGAGTCGCCTCAATTCTTCATTCTCTTTTACTCATCAGCCCTAAACATAGCTGGCCACCAAACCCTACACACCACTTCTTCTTAGCTATAGTCCTTAGCATTATTTTCTTGATTATGACATCAGTTTCTCTGCCTTCATTCCTGCCCCCCTCCACCCATCCTCCACACTACTGTGGGAGATGTTATTCAGTCATTGTGTCTGACTCTTTGTGACCCCATGGGCTGCTAGAATGCCAGGCTTCCTTGTCCTTCACCATCTCCCTGAGCTTGTTCAAGCTCGTGTCCATTGAGTCATTGATACCATCCAATCATCTCATCTTCTGTCGCCCTCTTCTCCTCTTGCCCTCAATCTTTCCCAGCATCAGGGTCTTTTCCAATGAGTCAGCTCTTCGTATCAGGTGGCCAAAGTACTGGATCTTCAGATTCAGTATCAGTCCTTCGAATGAATATTCAGGGTTCATGTTCTTTAGGATTGACTGGTTTGATCTCCTTGTAATCCAAGGGACTCTCAAGGAGAGAACCTCCTAAAATACAATAGGCATATATCCTCTCTTGCTTGCACTATTTAGAGATAATATCTCAATATCTCCAGCTAACTTCTATTGTTTCCCCAGCCTAGAGATAAGGGAGCTGGGAGGATCTGAGAACAGATCAAGAAAACAAAAAGACTGCGTGAGGCAGTAACCCACACCAAGCTTTACTAGGTGATGCCTGAACAGGTTTGCATGTGGGGAAAATCCTCTCCCAGTAAAGTCTGTCTGGGGGTATGGTGCAGGAGTCCCCATGCAGAAGGGGGGCAAAGGAATTCCTGTGGGAGAAAGAGATCAGAGAGGAAACTTGTGTCTGGGAGATATATGCTCACAAAGATGGGGAGTCTCCAGGTCAGAGTTTCAGAGGGCAGCAACAGCAGGGGCTTATCTATTGCTAGCCACTGTGTGCGGCCAGATTTTGCAGAGTGGGCAAAACAGGCAGAGTCCAACTGGATAAAAATCTGCTTGTATGGCGACTGTTTAAACAATTGGATGTGGGAAAGTTTGAGTTTGGCATCAGTGGGGTTTTGAGTTAACAGGCCTCAGCACGGGGAAGAAATAAACAACACAGGGGCCAATACACAGAGGCAACATTTGCCTTGTTTATACAGTTCCTCTCAACACCTTCTGACAGAAAACCTTCCTGATCCTGTCTGCTGAAACTTGGCTTCTCCAAATGAATAATTCAATTTTATATTCTTGTGCTGGTGCCTCAAATGCTCCTATGGGACCTCACATATAGCAGGGGAGAAAAGGAGGAATAACAGGGTCGGGGGCCAGTGCTAGAAGAAATAAACCCATTTCATGCTTTTACACCCAAAGAATATAGGGAACACTTTCAATAAGCCAATAACAGTAGATGTATTCATTATAGTATTAAGTCACTTTCACATAAACTGCTTTACTTCTTCCTCTGAAAACTAAGATTTCTATTCCTTTCAAATTTTATCTAATGATTCCAGTCTAATTTTGTTAGTTATATTATATATTCCTATTTCTATGTCATCTAAATATTTTACAAGCATGTCTTCATTTAAGTCATTGGGAAAAATACTGAACAGATTAGACCCCAATCTGAGTTCCCAGAACCCCACTAGAGACCACACTCCAGGTCAGCATCAAAAGAAATGCTTATTAGATATCTTGTATACATGAGCACTAAATGTGATGAGCTCACGGTATATGTTATCCTATTTAATTCTCATATTAGTCATGGTAGCAGCTAACTACTGTAAACCTGCTTTTGATAAGTGAAGAAATTGGAGTTCAGTGTAGCAAAGTAACTTTACCTAAATTAGAAATTGGCAGTGTTGAAATCCAAACCCAGATTGGTCCAACAACAAAGCTCTTCTTTCCACAAAGACACACTGACCATCAAATAATACTTCTTCAACCTATTTAATTCCCTTTCCTCAATGATTTCCCTCCCCGCATCTGCCAAACTCCTAGAAATTCCAGATATTCTATGCCAATGATAATTTTATAGTGTCAGAGCTCAGACACAGGTGTTTTGGAATCTTAAAAGCGTGGAGCAGAGAATAAAGGGAGGGAATAGAGATTAAACTCTCCAAGAATAGATGTTTGGGGCAAGCTTGAATTCAGACGTACTTTGCATATTACGAATATGAATGGGATCAAATTCAGTCAAGGGGGTCCGAGAGGTTCCATAAGCAAGTCTCAACAGAGGGAACAGGGAGGGCCTTTGTTCCAAGCAGTGAGTAAGGTTGTGAAGGACACTGGTCCAATCACAGTGGCAATGGTATAAGGCAGGGCTCATTGGAATGTTAGGCAGGATATCAAGGCTCTGATGAACCAACAAAGCACCCATTCATCAACTGGACAGAAACAAAAAAAGGAAGGAGAAAGCAATGGAACCACAGAGGTGACCAGGCATCTTTGCAGAACTCTGAATGCAGGATCCAGGTTCTACCACAAGGTGGAACTGACTTGGGGATTCAGCTGAGACTTAGCTTGCAGGTGACTTCATTTGGGAGACACTGAAGTGAAGAAAGGCAGGAAATACAAAACTAAGCTACAGTAACTGGAATCTGACCTGTTTTTTTTTCCCCCTCCAAATGAGACAAATAAAAATTTATGGTTAGCATGAATATAGAAACAATTCTTGAAGCACTGCAGCATAAAATTTCCCGGTTAAATTCATGCTTGTGAGCGTTAAGAAGATACACAATCTCCTCTCCCCAAAATTTAGAGGATTATACTTTGACAAACAGAAAGAATACAACTGATTGCCGAAGTTTCAAGGCTCAGTGACAAAACTTCTCAGTATATAGTCACAACATAGCAGTCACTCAATGTCAGCGTTTGCAAGTGGCAATGGAAGAATCCTATCTCGGGAAATTTGCATATATACAGCTAGAAGGATTCAGTCCTTCACTTATCAAGAATGTTAGGATAGTAGTTAAATACTACAGAATATGAGACAAAATTTGTTCCACGAAAGTATTTTCCATATCCATTTTCTTAAAAAGCATCTCCAAAAACATTAATCTTTTAAGGGAGACATTTTTTAATGTTGGCAATTTGTTAGAAACTAATTAAATTTTTCTAATATTTTTTTTGTCTTGAATCCAACCATGAAGTAAGGATAATGTATTCCCTTATGAGGAGGCTGTTTCTGGCTGGCTCAGTTTGTTAAAGAATTATGAGGCCAGCTGTAATCCCCTGGTGAAACAGTTAGCTTTATTCAGGCTATTCTAAGACAATATACTATAGCCTTGCTATATGAGCTTTTCTTAAAGTCTTTATTGAGTTTGTTACAATATTTCCTCTGTTTCTTGTTTTGGATTTTTAGCCAAGAGTCATATACGACTTAGCAACTAAATCACCACCACCACCCCTGGACAATGGATGCTAAATGTAATATTTTCTGTTTTCTCAGAGCTTCAGATGAAGGCTCAATAAGAAGTAAAAAAAACAAACAAAAAAGACAAGGTAACTTTATATATTAAAGCAAAGAACTGGGTCACCTATACAGGAAGATCTGTGGAATTTTAAAGCAGATTCCTCTAGCCTCAGCCACCACCCATTTCCAGGCTTCGACTCTTTGCCACCCCATGGACTGTAGCCTGCCAGGCTCCTCTGTCCATGGAATTCTCCAGGCAAGAATACTGGAGTGGGTTAGCCATTTCCTTCTTCAGGGGACCTTCCCAACCCAGGGATCAAACCTGGGTCTCCTACATTGCAGGTGGATGCTTTACAACTTGAGCTACTAGGTAAACCCACAAATGAATAAGGAAGGTGAATTTATTTGAGAAATTTTAAAGAGTTTGGGTAAGGTGGTAGTGACAATTCCTTTGCAGAGACTGTCAGAGTGTAGTGCATTTTTCTTTTCCTCTTTCGAGAGAGAGGAAATGGGATGCCTCCAGGAGATGACATGGAATAGAACAACTTCAGATAACCCGTTTTGTGTTCCCTGAAGTTTGACAGATGAGGGGGCTAAAATTAGTCTCTTTCCTGAAAAGAAAGGCATTGGGTCAACTAATCACCCTGGGTTATTGAAGCAAGAAGAGATGGCTGAGATGGGAGTGGTCTGGATGTTCAAGCCTGTGAGAGCTATCCTAGGGTCGGATGTGGACCCCAAGAAAGAAGCTGGCCTGAGTCATCCTGAGCAGGGTTGCTGAGGAGGAAGGCCCAGAGCCACAGGAGGATCCAGCAGGGGTGCTCAGATCCGTCCACCAGTATCCAGGGGTCTTGGAGGAAGGCAGCAAGCAATTAACAACAGGAAGTATCTACTACATCAAAAGGAACTGAGAGGGAGTCCTCCAAAGAATCCTAAAAACTCCATTATCACAGCAACTTCAAAAACAACAAAAATCATCATCATTTTGAATTAGCTACATCCAGAGGGCACCGATACCAGATTTACTTCAAGTAAGACTTTCCACATTTACATCTCCTCCCTCTCCTTCTCAGAACACAGGGGAGCCTGTGAGCCATACCGAATGATGGAAAACTAGTAGAGAAGATGAAAAAAAACAAATAGACTCTAACCTTAGTAACCCCCTTCAACTGCTGTCTCCTAAGCCTGAAATGTGCCTGAGCCAGGGAAAGAGAAAAACTTGAATCTGCACTAAAGAGTGGGACAACGTGATTACACTGAAATGGACCTTTCATTGTTTAACAATAACCAGAAACATCACGGCACTTGGGCAAGTCCCAGGCACAGCCAAAGAGTTATTTGACAAAGCAAGTTTGGTGGAGAGCCATGAGAACAGACAACATTGCTGTCTTTTTGCAGCTAGCATTCAACTCGGTCGATAAACTGGTGGCTTTAAGGATCACAGGTTCCCTCTGCCCTCAGGAGTCAGGTACCTGGCTGAGAGAGGACTGTCACTGTAGGAATTACAAGTGAGAAGGAACTGAATTTGTCTGGCAAAGTATCTTCTCTAAGTGTATGCCACTCTCTGGTTATTTCCCTTTCATTTGCACTAAGCAATTAAAAATGTCTTATTTTAATGTTCCAGTTTGCTCTCACCTGTTAGTATCCAGTCAATGCACAGCTTTAAAATTCATGCCTTTACATAATGTCATAATGGCATTAATTAGGGTGAAATACCCCAAGAAGGTCCCTCACGGCAGAGTAAGAATAGAAACTATGAGGTCCAACAGTCCCACCATAGATATATAGATTCTCCAGTGCCAAACAGAAGATGATATTAACGATTCTGTTAAGGAGTCAGAAATTTTCTTCAAAAATACTATAAAAATATGTGAACATACACGCCTTATAGCTAGCTAGTCAGTTATCTTAGAGCAATTTAAAGAGGATTCCTTACTCATGAGCAAAAGTTCTTGATGTATTGACTTAGGACGCACCCAGTGTTCTGACAACAGGGATGTTAGAACATATTCTATGCTGAGGCGCAAGTATTCTAGGAACTGGCAGTTGCTGGGAAGATAACAGTCCCACCCAGCCCAGCTTGAGCAGCAGAACTTTAGATTTATTTCAGTTCCATGTTGAGGACAGTTTTTGGAAAAGTGTTAACTTCCAGAGTAACCGCTAAACAATGAAAGAAAGGCGTGCAGTTCATCAAAACAAATGTAAGGGAATATAGTCAGAATTAGGCCACAGATCAGTGAGGCCCTGGTGCATCCAGAATTCACACTCCTCTCTCTCCAAAGACTGTGTGTTTCCCAGATTCTCCCTTGGACTCCTAAAACCAGTCTTCTACTCCCACAACTGCACTCTTAAGAGACCAGTGTCCATGACCTAACTGACAAAGCCAAGGGCCTTCATAATGGTTTCATTGTGTATCCTGGTTTAAACTTTGTAATTAATCATTTGCATGACTGTTTAACACCTGCCTTGCCACATTAGATTACAAGGTCGCATAAGGACATGCCACTCTCTACACTCTACACGTTCACTGTTCTATATCCAGCTCCAAGCGCGACACCCAGTATATAGAGTAGTGACTTGACAAATATTGTTGAATAAACAGAAAGTAACTCAGGGCCACCTTGTATGGAGGTTTTGAATGTCAGGCTATAAAGCATAAATTCATTGAGTAGGCAATGGGGAGACACTAAAGATTTCCTGGGCTTCCCTGCTGGTTCAGTGGTAAAGGATCCTCCTGCCAATTCTGGAGACCCAGGTTCAATCCCTGGATTGGAAAGATCCCCTCGAAATAAGAAATGGCAATCCACTCCAGTATTCTTGCCTGGTAAATCCCATGGACAGAGGAGCCTGATGAGCTACAGTCTATGGGGTTGCAAAGAGGCGGACATGACTTGGTGACTAAACAACAAAAGAGATTTCTTAGCTTGTGCTACTTTGGTTTGACAACATGCTGGAATAATCATTCTGGCAGGATGCGGCAGAGTCATCTGGATGGCAGGAAAGGCTGGAGGCCTATTTTCCACCACAGGGCCAACAGGGCCAGACATGTAACCTCCTGTAGCAGACAGGTGAACTTAAACAAAGCTTCCCAACAAACAAATCATAGGAGTCAAACACTCTCTTAACCAGTTTTGTTTGTTTTGTTATTTATGTGTGTGCTATGTCTCTCTCCTCTCACTGACATGATTGGTTAACCATCCAAACTGATTAAAACCACAGGCAATAAGGGTTACAAGGCTGATAGCTGAAATCAGAAGGAAGTGGCTTCTGATCTATTTGTTGTTGTCGTTCAGTCGCTCAGTCGTGTCCAACTCTTTGCAGCCCCATAGACTGCAGCCCACCAGGCTTCCCTGTCCTTCACCATCTCCCAGAGTTTGCTCAAACTCTTATCCTTTGAACCAGTGATGCCAGCCAACCATCTATGATCTATTTAGTAGGACCTACTGCTGAAGGAGCTTTAACTGGACTTCAGTTTTGCAAATATCTGAAAATGGCCTGAGCATCTGTCCAATTTCTCTTTCCAGTAATTTTATTGCCTTTCACATAGTGTCACAAATGTTTTATTTTCTGGTCTGGAGTGGATGGCAGTCTCTCTGAGCCAGGGAAAAAAAATTTGGCTGGAGAGACTCTGGTCTAAGGTTGGGTATCCCTTGGGAAATAATCTCAACTACAAGAGAAAAAGATCAGGCTATGGGTCAGCCTCAATCAGACTAGGGCAGGTTTTTATATCATCATCATTGACATTTTCCTTATGCTAACCTCCTGGAGCTCCATCTCCAACTCCATCTATTCCAGACTCATGTTTATTCAACTCAGTGGATTTACTAAAGCTCACCTTGTCTCATGAGTCATGAAACCATATTTTACAAACTATATGGAAAATGTGCAGCTAACTTATTTTCAGACATTCCTGGCCTATACTACAATGAATTCATTTTTCCCCTAAATTTTCTTTCAGTAAAGACAGCCAAAAATTCCAAACTCAGCATTCTATATCTGGTAGACCAAAAGAAGTATGTGCTATTTTCTAATATTTAAAAGTTTCAAGATTATTTAAAAAAAAAAAAACTAAACTCCCTTTGAATATTTGAATATTCAAAATCTTATTTCCCCTCAAATTATTAGGACTACACCCATATATAACCAAAGAAAGCATTTATAGTCATATACCCAATAATTCTAACAATATTATATCACTGTTCTTTAGGGACAAATATGATAAGAAGAAGAAACAGGCATCAAAGGAGAAAATACCTATTAAAAGGAAACCATTGACATCGTAGTGGTCTTCGTGCTTTGGAGTATGCTAGAGATGGGTTTTATAGCATTGAATTATCCAAGCAAGTATGTCACTGTTTTTCCTCACTGTGTCCCTGGTACCTGCTATAGCCTGACTGAGCACCAAATATATATTTGTTAAATAATGTTAGTGGATGAATGAACGATCTTTGATTTGAAATAAATACCTTACTGGCAGTATGATATTGTGTTCTCCCCACACTTTTTCACTCATAATTCTATTGCATCTAAAGGTCACATAAAGTTCACTCTCTGAGTCCCTGAGTGGCCTGATATAGTCCCATGGCCTTAAACACCACCTGTATGCTGACAACTCCCACTCCACCTGGGCTTCTTCCCTGAATATCAGATGTATCTATCCAGCTATCTACTTAAGTGTGTGCATGCATGTGTGCACAAGAGTGAACAAACAATGTATCCAAAGCTGAACTCTGGATTTCTAACCCTCTCCCCACTCCACAGCCTGCCTCACATATACTGTATCATATCATTCAGTCTGAATCATATCAGCAAACGATAACTCCACACCTCAGACTAAAGACTTGGGGTCATCTTTGCCCCTCTTTCTCTGTATCCTATACCCAACTCCTCAACAGATCATTTGCTCGATCCTTGGAATACGTTCTGAGTCTAACCACTTCTTCCCACTCCAGCACTAATCCTTCTAGTCCAGGTAAGTAAGTTCCCTAAGGGAAAAGTAACAAGACTGGATGAAAAAATGCCATAGAACTGAGTCCAAGAGTCCATCTTGGTCTTGCTTGTGTCTGTAGATAGCTTAGAATCAAGGCCTGCAACAAATCTCAGGTCTGAAAGAACCACCCCCTCGCTTGCCAGGATACGTCAGATGGCCCGGATGTATGTCTTGGACAAAGCCATGCTCTCAGTTTGTCTTCAGTCTGACCACAGCTATGGGAGGTTAATGATTTCTCCAGAGCAGTCTGAGTTTTCAGGGTCTGGTTTACTAGCACCCTCCTGACCATGCCTGAAGAGTGATTATTCACAGGAAAAATGCCCTGTCTTGACAAAAAATGGGGGAAAGTTTTAGTTACTTCATGTTACAGACTAATCTCCTTCATCTGAAGGTCATGCTGCATTCATCTCACTGAGATCACCTCAAAATACATAATATTGGTCATTTATGACATTCATTTAGAAATAAGAATTGTATTTTAAAAAATCTTAAGAAGCTATCAAATCCTATTTTCAAGACATATCTGTTTAGGACCAGTCCCTTCCTTCTCTTTTTCATGCTCAGTGACATCCTCTGAACCCAATTCCTAAAGCCTTAGGAAAAGACTTTCATTTTCGAAAAGTTTACACAAGAGACGCATCAACAATAGCAGTAATTACAATGCGAAACTACTCTCACTCCCTCGAAAATGTTTTAGGTCCTCTTGCTATCCAAAAGTAAATGTCACTGGAAATATACCTTTCTGTGAAAATATCTAAATAACGGCCCTATTTAAAATTTATTTTGCTGTATTGTAGTTAATGATACACAGAGTAACATTTTCTTGCTATAAGTCGGAGAAGGATTACCTCTCAGGAGAATTTTTGAGTTTTAATTTTTCCTGTGGTGATCTACGCTACATCCCAAAGTACATCTGCTGGAAGAAGAATCTCATTTTCTCTAAAAATTCACTTGAACAATGAATTACAAGACTGGAATTAAACAGTCATTTTTACAACAAATCAATTATTATCTTTAGACACTTTGTGATCATTATCTATTACTACTGAAACAAGTCAAAACTATTGTTTAAAGAATCACTGAAGCTCCAAATATTATCTTCAGCCTTAATTTTATATATATTTTCCCGAAACTCTTTCATATGTGTAGAGCCCACTAGGAAACCCTGACCTGACCCAGGCCTGACTAATCACAGTATCCGATGACCCTAAAAGCAGTAATAGTTTAGAAATGGGGACGTAACCCAAGAGAGCCATTTCCACCTATAAAGCACAATGTCAAAGTCATTGGAAATAAGGAGTAATTTCAACTGAAGTTCAATTAAGTGACTTGTCTTCATTCTTTCAACATTTCCCCAGTACATGTATGGGGCAGTGATTTGCAAGTTCTTTGACCACAGTGTTTTTGTTTGATAATAGTATGATTTTGTTTTCCCTTTCATGTTCAGAGCTTAACTTTTTTTATTTCAAACAGAGAAACTTGTGGAAGCGACTGCAGTTCTGCTGGGTGACCACAGTTAAGGAAATATTCAGGAGCATCTATGGAAGTGAGACAAGATGAGATGAGGCGAGACGAGACAAGATGAAATGAGAAAGAAGGATATGTATGGTCCCTTGGTGGGCATCTAAGAATGAGAGAAGGGGAGTGACCTCAGTTCCAGCCCCTCAACTAACAGATGGGGCTTCTGAGAGAACAGAGGGCTCTCAACCAAGGTCTCAGAGGGTTAATGGCAACTCAGCCTCCAGCCCCCTTATCAACTGCCCATGAGCTGTTGCAAAGAACTAGGGCCAACTCATGGAGGAAAATGCAGCTGAGGAAAGGGAGGAGGGCAAGTGGGAATGAGAGTGAATAAAACTCTCATGACAAACCAATCTGTGCTTGAGTCCTACTCGTGCCCCTGCCGGGCCCAGGTGCTCCCAAACCTGGGTTTGTATCGCCCCAGATATGCTGATCTCAGGCAACTCTAACTCTCCCAGCCTCTCCTGTGTCTCTATAAAATGAATATAATAATACAGCATCTCAAGGTCCTATGAATAATTAAAGACAAGCACATTAAGAGCTAGTATAATTTATGGCAGGTACTTATACTTAGTAAATGTTACTTGCCTTTCATTTACTGAGCCTGATGGTGGGTGTGGAAATAAAAATGGTGCTTCTGATAGAAGTGTTCTTTCTAGAAGAGAGTAGATGGGGATGGTTTTCTGTGTTGTCCCCTACCACCAAAGACTAACTGAAATCTGGCCAAGATAACCTTCAAAATGTGCCTATAAGTCTAGAACCCAGAGAACAAAATGGTCACCTAACACAAAAAAATGTACCCACTAAAATGCTGATTTTCTGCCTGGAAATACTTTTTGTTATTACTATACAGATGAGTACCAAGCAAAGTTCACCCAAACATATGAGTCAGAGTAGATACAGACATTGTTTGAGGTGGGAAAGGAGTTTTGAAGCCATCTGGAAAGACAAGAATACCCTTTTCACATTTCTCACAGTATCTGAGTGAGAGTCTGAGCTCCGGCTGCTATGTCATCGAAGTGGGAGCAGACTTCCCCTCTGTGAGAAAATCTTTCTGTTCTTCCATAACAATAGCTTTCAAGACAAGAGGGGAAGAACACCCCAGGCTGTGATCTCTATAAAGTTTGCTAAATATCACTATTTGTTATTTCACCAAGTGCTTTGTTAGTCAACCTTTGCTCTAGTTGGGATGGGATATTGCAAGCAAGGGGCTCCCCAGGTGGCACAGTGGTAGAGAATCCGCCTGCCAGTGTGGGAGATGCAACAGACCCGGGTCGATCCTTGGGTCAGGAAGATCCCCTGGAGAAGGAAATGGCAGCCCACTTCAGTATTCTTGCCTAGGAAATTCCCCGGCAAGTGGAGCCTGGCAGGCTACAGCGCATGGGGTACAGAGCTGGACACGACTGAGCATACACACACAATACAAGCAAACAGTTTGGAGAATATATATATTCATACTCAAAAAAGTCTTCATGAATATCATTGATTTAATCCAAATTAGATGTAAAACTGCTTACTTCTGACATTATTTGTTGATTTTGCCAACTTGAGGGAAGTTGGATGTCAGTCAGTAAATAAATGTTTACTCAAACCTTGCCAGGGCCATGGGACAAATAGTGTCCTAGGGATAGTTTGCTCTGAAATGAAGATCTGAAGTTTAGCCTTTTATAGATTGAGGGAAAAGCCACTGATTTAAATTGTCATATATTTAGGATATATGGAAGAATAAATAAAGTCTTGGATCCAAATCTTACAGAATAAATTAAACATTTATACCAATTACTCATTGACCTAATAGCTGTTCATGTACAGAAATAAAAATATACTGATGGAGCATAAGTGTGTCTTATCACCTTGAGGACAGCGACTAGGTCTCCTTCCTTTGAGAAAGACTGCAGTAATATGCTTAAGAACCAGACTCCTGGGTTTAAAACAACCAAGGGATGTTGAACAAGTTCCTTAACCTCACTATACTTATTTTCTTGAGTATAAGAAAGATAATGCTAGAACCGTCCCCACAGAATCATTGCCAAGAATAAATTATATATAATGTGTAAATTGTTCAGAATAGTGCCTGGCACAGAAACAGTAAAATATATATGCTAATACCACTACTGCTATCATCATCATTCAAATCCCTTCAAAGCAAATACAGTTACGTATAGCACATAACAGGTGCTCATCATGTGGGTATAGGCTGAATGAATTATAAGTGAGGATTCCAAATCAAAGACAGTACCTGTGTTCTATTTTCTGTACATGGGATGATTGGCTCCCATGGTATATAAAAAGAATATGAACTTTGGTGGGTTCAAAGCACTTCAGCTCTCTGTCCACATAAAAATCACTTGATCTCCCTTAGCCTCTGTTTCCACAGATGGGGACCTTTAGCTGACACGTATGAATGGGTCCAGCATAGGGCTTTCTGACAGATGCTCAATAAATGCTTGTTCTCCCTCTGCTCCCTCTCTCTCAAATGCTAGTTGCCAACTTAGTGGCAGGAACAGTAAGTTTTCCAGTATTTAGAACAGATGGAAATCAGAGAAAATGAATCATTCTGGACTGTGGAAGTCTGGGAGGGCTTTCTGGAAGAGGTAACCTGACCCCAAATGCTGGGAGGATGTCAACATTGTGGAAGGAAGGAGGAGGATGGCATCAACCTGGGATCAAAGTACAGAGCAGGAACTGACCCCTGAGGCATGAGCAGGGGGCTGTGCAAGAATCATTAAAGGAGAAGATGGCGACAAATGATAACAGGAGTGAACCTGAAATCTAAAGCTTTCTTCAGGAAACAGGAAGCCCCCAGGGCCCTCAGGCACATGTAGCTATGCACCGGTGCTCAGGAAAATCGGTCTGCTGGCTGTGAGTGCAAAATAAGGCAAGACTGGCAGAGAGCAGTTGCAGGAGATGAAGATATTTTTGCACTGTGTAATGAGGGGAAGCACAGGAATAAAATGGAGCATCTCTCATCAGACTTGGGTTGCCAAGTATAGAGGGAAAGGTGGGAGTGGAAAAAAATGTCCTCCCGTCTTGAGTCTAGGTAAAGGGCAGGCAGGTAGATGATAGAAATGAAGACCTTCAGAAGTGGCCTGAACCCTGCTGTGTGCAGAAAACAAGAGTTGTCCGTGTCTGCCACAGAGACTTGTAAACTATGACACCATGGAGTTATCATTTGTCTCACAGAACAGGCTCTCGATATCTGAAATCAAGGAAAATGCTAATTGATAGCTATGGTTATGAAAATGCATATATCTTGGTTTCAAGGAACAAAGTTCATCCTAAGTAAGTCAGATGTACCGAGTGCACTATATAAAGAAAATATTTGTCCTATTATCAAAAGAAAAATTGTGTTAGGAGAAAGCATTTTTGAAAAGAGTATAAATTACACTAGAAAGCATTTACATCTTAACTGCAATAAAAATGCATACAGATAAGCACTATGTACCAAAATATAATCATTTTGCTCAATTTCCTGAGAAATATTGGAGGGATTTGCGTGTCATATAAATCAGACAGATGCTAAGTGTATATTGTAATCTCTGTTTGTCCAGAATTACCTCAACCACTTTTACCAAACCGGTGCTTTAATTAAAATTAAAAAAAAAAAAAAAAACTTGACCTCACTTTACAACAGGTTCAACCAATGCTAGATGTTGTTGTTGTTCTTATTGTTGTTTAGTTACCACGTCCTGTCCAACTCTTTTGAGACGGCATGAACTGTATCCACCAGGCTCTGCTGTCCATGGAATTTCCCAGGCAAGAATACTGGAGGGGGTTGCCATTTCCTTCTGCAGGGGATCTTCCCAACCCAGGGATCAAACCCAGGTCTCTGTATTGCAAGCAGATTCTTTGCTGGCACTTAATAGTTAGCAGTCTCAGGTGTATAGACAGATTTCCACCTTCCAAGGGTCTCTTACTCAAATCATAAATACAAACTTAGTTGTTTAGTGGAGACATTTCAACACAAAGAAAGCAATATGGACATAACAAGTCCTTTCCTGATTTGCAGAGGCAAATGGCACCCTTTGCTCCTTAAATGCTGCTAAAGTAGCTGAGACAATTTGGGAAATTGAACAAACCAAGTTGATTTTGTGTTCAAAGGAAGTTATTTCACTCTTCCCCTTCCCTTTACCTCTTTAAGTTAAACCTGTAAACTAAATAAGTGTAATTCTGTAAGAGGATGTTTATTCATTTAATCCTTCATACGATTTCTCTACATTTTTTTAACTTCCTGAAACTTTTATGTTCCTACATACCAACAAACGTATAGTCTGAAGTCAAAAGGAGAAGAGGGCAGCAGTGGATGAGATGGTTGGATAACATCACTGACCCAATAGACATGAACTTGGGCAAATTCCGAGTGTCTACTTTTACCATAGCTTTAGTGTCTAGGTTTAGCATAGTGTCTAGGTTTGTCATAGCTTTCCACCAAGGAGCAAGCATCTTTTAATATGGTGGTTGCAGTCACTATCCACAGTGATTCTGGAGTCCAAGAAAATAAAATCTGTCACTGCTAACACTTCTTCCCGTTCTATTTGCCATGACATGATAGGGCTGGATGCCATGGTCTTCATTTTTTGAATGTTGAGTTTTAAGCCAACAGTCTTCTTTTTTTCACTCTCCTCTTTCACCTCATCAAGAGGCTCTTGAGTTCCTCTTGGCTTTCTGCCATTACAGTAGTATCATCTGTGTATCTGAGGTTGTTAATATTTCTCCTGACAATCTTGATTCCAGCTTGTGATTCATCCAGCTGGGCAATTCACATGATATATTCTGCATATAAGTTAAATAAGCAGGGTGACAATATAAGTCAGTTTTAAAATATTTGCTCTTGGTTTTGACACTGGAATTACTGTTATTATTTTATTTTATCTCATCTCTTTATTTCCCAGATGCATTTATCCAGATGTCTGAACCTTTTTCTCCATTGCCCACCCTCACTCACTAACCAAACTTCACTTAATCCAGTTTTCGTCAGTTCACAAGGCCCTTTCTAGAGACAGCTGAATGAAGAGTTCTTCAGAACTAAAAACAGAATTTTTCTTCCAAGTAAGGAGTTTGTTTTCCCAGTAATCATTTGTATTTAATTAATACAGTTATTTTTCCAAGGAATTTTAAAGGAATGAAATTTAAAACTACATTTAGACTGAAGTTTCTCATTCTATCATCTAGTCTGAGTGAGTCATGACAAAAAAACAAAACAAAACATGAAGTTCTTTGATCAACATGTGCAGACATTTCTTTAGAATGAGCATGACCTAGATTTTAAGTGGTAAATAGCTAATTTATTAAAGAATATCAAATATATAATTATTAAACTACTCTGTGTCTTCATCAGACTCTTTTATTAATATAAGCAAGTCTGAATGAGACTCCTCAAAACATTTGAATATTTAAGATAATAATCAGAAACCCACAGATATCAAATACACATCCCAAATTATTCCCTTTGAAAAGGCACAATAATCAAATATGGAATGCCAAATTCATTTAATGCTAATGTTCAGAAACTCTAAATATCAGATGGTGATATAATCATATATTTGTATAATATAATAACAACTGAAAATAATGATAGAGTCATTTAAAATAAAGGTCTAGCAGGAAAGTTTACAAAGGTGCAAAAAAGCATTTGTATTACATATAGTATATTTTAATTATATTTAATTTCAAATGAATACTCTATCTGGGGCTACATGAAATGCTGGAAAGGTTTTGTTACCCTATAATATTGAAATTATTTTAAGTCCTTTGAGAGCATAACATTTCTTCTTTATGCTCTAAAACAGAAACTTTGGGGTAGATTGTGAAAATCTGCACATTTAAGCTCTCCAAGTGTGTCTCGTGCACAGTGAAGTTTGACAACTAATAATAGTTTTGCTGCCCTTGGAACACTGATGTGTAGAATGCAGAAGACTGTTGTTGTTGTTGTTGAGTTGCTAAGTCATGTCTTATGCCAAAGAATCGTAACTCTTTGCAACCCCACAGACTGTAGCCCACCAGACTTCTCTGTCCATGGGATTCTCCAGATGAGAATACTAGAGTGGGTTGCCATTTCCTCCTCCAGGGGATCTTCCCAACCCAAGGATAGAACCTGGGGCTCCTGTGTCTCCTGCATTGACAGGTGGATTCTTTACCACTGAGCTACCTGGGAATCCTCTAAATGCCATGAAGGTTTATAGATGTTTATACCACTGCTAATAGCAGGAGAACACTGCTGCTTCAGAATGCAGAGAAGATTTAAGCAACAAAACTCTTAGAGTTTAGTAAGTCGATTTATTTGTCAAATCCTTATTTCTGATAGCATGAATGTAATAGATTCTTGTATAATTTTACAATATTTGAACATTCCATAAATATTTTCTCATAATTGATTGTAACCTATATGAGGGCCCAGACTGTGGGGGTGTCTTGTCCACCTGGTGTTTAGCATAGCCATATACTGCTTAATGAATATTTATTGATTAAATAAATAAATTTGGAATCAGACAGAAGTGATGGAGTCACTTCGGCAATTCATTTCATGTCTCTGAAATTTAGTTTGTCACCTAAAATGAGGAGTTTGTCACCTAACTGCACAGGGTTGCTTAGGACTGTAACAGCATAATGCCATGAAGAACACACAAACCCTGCAATTATATATTATAATAATTCAATCGATTAGAGGAGATGATGTCAGTCTTTACCACAATCATGATTTCTCAGATCCTACCATACTGGATAATGCTATGCTTAATTTTCCAAGTTTTCAGAACAAACTGCCTGGAAACTAAACCATAGTGTGCAATTACACTGGAAAACTAAATCCAACTCATTTTTCTTTGTTGCAAGTTGTTTTCAAAAGATGAGAACTATAATAAGCCAGCACAGCTGAATTTTAGTTGCAGAAGAGGCATTTTATTAAGTGACTCTGTTGTGCAGACATAAAAATGGATCCTGCACTGTACTGCCTCCTTCAACCTTTCATCTGTAACTTCAAAATTTTAATCGTCTTATATTTATCTACAAATGGCATTTGAAGAATATATCAGAAAATGACATCTGCAGTTAAGTTCTATATCAGAAAGCATTTATTATTAACTGTCATTACTTTATCATTCAGATCTTCTAATTTGATTCTAATTATAATTCTATTTGTGTGAATACAGATGTCCTTCCAACACTCTGGTCCTTGATATCTTGACCTTCTCCTCCAAAGAGCTGATCCTTCATGCTACCTCCAACCACCCACTCTCAAGGCTGTAGCCTAGAATTTGTCATGACCAGTGTTTGCAGACCCACTGAATCTCAATTTCTAGCCATTCCATGTCTTTCTTCTCAAACTTCCAACATCATGTTGCCTCCCTTCACACCCATTGATGACCTGCAGCATCAAATCCAGTTATTTTTTTTAATTACACTAAGATACTTCTCATTATGCCAGGCTTGCAATGTCCACATATAATTTGAACTGAGTAAATTTGGATTTATTTAAATAGGGTTTGATAATGACATAAGCAGTATCTTTTGTAATGATTACTTTCTCTGTTGTAGAATATATAATATTGTATTTTAAGTGTTTAAATTTTTTATATCATTGGAGGACTGCTGATTTACAATTGTGCCATTTCAAGGATATAGCAAAATAAGGTAGTTAGATTCATTTTTTAGCTTCTTTTCTCATATAGGTTATCACAGAACATTGAGTAGAGCTCCCTGTGCTACACAGTAGGTCCTTTTTGGTTATCTATGTTATATATAGCGGTATGAGGATATTCATCCCAAGATCCTGATTTATCCCTCCCCTACACTTCCCCTTTGGTACCCATACATTTGTTTTCAAAATCTGTAAGTCTGTTTCTGTTTTGTATATAAGTTTGTTTGTATCATTTTAAAAATTATATTCCACACGTAACATGATATCATGTGATATTTGTCTTTCTCCGTCTGACTTACCTCACTTAGTATGAAAATCTCTAGGTCCATCCATGTTGCTGTATGTTTCCAGGGAAGGAGAGTCTCAAGAGTGGAGAATATGTCTCTCATCTGTATCTACACTGTGACCTGGCACAAAGCAAGTTCTAAAATGGTTTGATGAATGAACAAATATAGTGACTTTAACCGGCATGAGTGAGTATCAGTGATAGTCGTTCAGTCGTGTCCAACTCTGTGACCCCATGGACTGTCGCCTGCCTGGCTCCTCTGTCCGTGAAATGCTCCAGGCAAAAGTACTGCAATAGGTTGCCATCTCCTTCTCTAATGGCAGTTATCTCCAAAAACTGGAATGTTCTTGGAGTATTTCATACTGTTTGATACTTATAATTACTCTCTACTGTCTTTATTGTGTGAAAGATGTTAAAAGCTGCCATACATTTTCACAAGGTACTTATTTCAAATGTCAAACAGAAAATAAAAAGCTCTAAGCCAGAGAATAGACAAATTCACAATAATATGTGAAGTCTTTAAAGATACTCTAAGTATTGTTGAACAATGATATTTTCTAAAAGGTGAAGATACAAAAGACTGTATCTAGCACTTTTATATAATGGTTTATCATTACTTTTAACAACTATAGAATGAACATTCTTTTCAAGTCCATGTCTAATATTTATCAAGATGGAATGTGTTGGGCTACAAAATAATTCTTAATAAATTTGAAAAGATCAAAATTATACAAAGCATGTTTTCTGATCACAGGAAAATTCAACTAGAAATTGTTGGAAATAGGAATAAATGTAATTATATTCCTATACACCAAACCATAGAATATTTTAACATGTGCATGATTTTGCCCACCACATAATAGGTGTTCAGTATGATGGATGGATGAATAAAGCTTTCTTATGATTATAAAAGCTGTTTGTAAGTTAGGGGAGGAAATGTGAAACAGTGAAGGTTTTATTAAAAATTAGAAATCCAGTCTTTATAATTCAGACCACATTTTTCAGTCCTCAAATAATCATATCATAATATACACTAGGCAAATATTTTTACCTGATTGGACAAAATTGTGCTCAGAGATAAACAATGAGTCAAGTTACCCCCAAATCATTTTGACTCTTCCTGGAGGAGATTTAATGTTAGGTCAAAAGGCTAAACAAGCAGTCACTTTCTACTTCAACCTGAATGTAACAAATTAGATGTTAATTCTCTGACCCTCAAAGGCTGTGCAGTTTTTCTTTTGTGTTAAATATTGAACATATTAAAACTTCAAAAAGGTTTAAGGATGCCTGTTATAATAATCTAACATTGTTTGTTGTTTAGTCGTTAAGTTGTGTCTAACTCTTTGTGACCCTATGGACCGTAGCTCTCCAGGCTCCTCTGTCCATGAGATTCTCCAGGCCAGAATACTGGAATGGGTTGCCATTTCCTTCTCCAGGGGATTTTCCCGACCTAGGGATCAAATCTGCATCTCTTGCTTGGCAGGCAGATTCTTTATCACTGAGCCACCAGGGAAGTTCAATATAACATTACATATTCTCTGTTTCTTATATGATTTTTACTCTTTCATGCAGCATATAACTAAATCCCTAAGCAACCCAGTTCAAAATCACACCATCCAAACCCTTGGGCCAGGGTACATGTTTGTCTTTATGAGGGTTTGGAAATCATTAATGAATATTCTCAAAATTTGAATAACAAAAACATTTTTCTTACCATTTTGAGGACTATTTCACAAACTCTAGGACAAGTTAATTAAAATCAGCTCACATATGTTTTGAAAGAATGGTAATACAGAAAAACAAAAATATCCTTTCATGAGAAAAGCACTGTTCCAATATCCTAAAGCTATCAAGAATTTTATAAATATCTGTTTGCCTATTTCTATCATAATCAAGGCAGTTTTTACTGCAAAGTACATTTGAGAGTGTAACAAGCAGCAAAACAATGAAAACTTTGGTTAAGGAAGGAAATCATGTGAAAGATCCTGGCAATATTTATTGATTGTTTACTATAGCCAGTAGTACAATGGATAACATGTCTGATGATGACTGTTTTCTATACAGCAAGCACTGCACACAGTATGAATATGCAGATAAGACCTGTTCCCTGGTCTCATAGTCTCTCCCATAGTATTTTACGAAAAGAACAAAGCTTGGAACACTGGAATGAACCTAACCCAACTTGAAGGCAGACGTGGCTCAATGATTTGATGAAGGTACTCAATAGGAGCTAATTATGCCTATGGGGTCTCAAAGAGTTAGACATGATATAGCCACTGAACAACAACTAGGATGTAAGGGGCTTCCCAGGGGGCTCAGTGGTAAAGAACCTGCCTCCAGTGCAGGAGACATGGGTTTGATCCCTGAGTCGGGAAGATCTCCTGCAGAAGGAAATGGCAACCCATTCCAGCATTCTTGCCTGGGAAATCCCATGAACAGAGGAGCCTGATGGGCTACAGTCCAAGTGGTTGCAAAGAGTCAGACTGAGCAACTAGACAACAACAAAATCATGCCTAAGCTGAGTTGTAAAGACTCAGTAAGGTCTACCTAGATAAAGAAAGTGGGTTGGGGTATTTCTGGAAAAGGCAGAGCAAAACTGAATGCAAAGAAGTAGAGAAAGGCACGCATGTTTGAAAATCTGCAAAGAATTTGATAAGCTTGCAAAAGTATACCGGGAGAGTGTGATGAAAAGTGAGAGTGAATAGTTTATCAGGAAGCTGATTATAAGCTGCCTAGAACACAATGGTGAGATAGCAAGGATTTTGGATTATATCCAAGCAACTATGGAAAATCATCTGGGAAATTTTAACTGAGTGGTGACATGATCATATTAATTAAAAACATTTATTCTGGTGGGTAATATTAAGCACCTTCAGATTAGTCATCATATCAATGCAGGTATTTTGAAGGCCTGACTTAAGTTGGTAATTGGGAAGAATCGTATGAGAGTACACTAATTTTCCTTCTCTCTGTATTTCTCACCAACAACCCAGAAAATCAAAACATCATAAAAAAGAAAATAGTGGATGGTGGCTTCCAACTGGTGACACTGAAGGAAAGAACTCAGCTTTGGGAACACCCACATATCAGAGTGATCATTGCCCTCCTCCTGCCTGAGTTCACATAGTAAGCAACCATATCACAGCCCTGGGTCTGCCTTTTTAAAATTATTTAATTATTGACGTACTGTATAAGCTTAAGATGTACACTGTGTGGATCTGATATACTTCAGTTCAGTTCAGTCGCTCAGTCGTGTCCGACTCTTTGTGACTCCATGAATCGCAGCACACCAGGCCTCCCTGTCCATCACCAACTCCAAGAGCCCACTCAAACTCATGTCCATCGAGTCAGTGATGCCATTCAGCCATCTCATCCTCTGTTGTCCCCTTCTCCTCCTGCCCCCAATCCCTCCCAGCATTAGGGTCTTTTCCAATGAGTCAACTCTTCGCATCAGGTGGCCAAAGTATTGGCATTTCAGCTTCAGCATCAGTCCTTCCAATGAACACCCAAGACATATCTCCTTTAGGACGGACAGGTTGGATCTCCTTGCAGTCCAGGGACTCTCAAGAGTCTTCCCCAACACCACAGTTCAAAAGCATCAATTCTTCGGTGCTCAGCTTTCTTCACAGTCCAACTCTCACATCCATACATGACCACTGGAAAAACCATAGCCTTGACTAGACAAACCTTTGTTGGCAAAGTAATGTCTCTGCTTTTTAATATGCTATCTAGGTTGGTCATAACTTTCTTTCCTAAGGAGTAAGCGTCTTAATTTCATGGCTGCAATCACCATCTGCAGTGATTTTGGAGCCCAGAAAAATAAAGTCAGCCACTGTTTCCACTGTTTCCACTGATTCCTCATCTATTTGCCATGAAGTGATAGGACCAGATGCCATGATATACTTAATCCTTGCAATATGATTACTATCTAAGTATTAATTTTGTTGTTCAGTCACTCAGTTGTGTCTGACTTTTTTGCAACCCCATGAACTACAGCATGCCATCCTTCCTGTTCTTCACAGCTTTAGCTAAAATTTCTATCACATTAAAAATTATCATTTCTTTTCTGTGATGAGAACATTTAAGATGTAGTCTCAGGCAATTTTGAAATATGTAATACGATGTTGTTAATAATACTCATATGCTGAGTTTCAGCTCTCCAGAACTTCATCTTCCAGTTGCAATTTTGTAGTCTTTAATATGTCCCTAATTCTACCACTACCTAGACCTTGGCAACCACCATTCCACACCTTGTTTCTACAAGTTTGGCTTTCTTAGATACCACACATATAAGTGATATTATGCAGTATTTGTCTTTCTCTGTCTGACATATCAAACTGAGCACAATGTCTTCAAAGTTCTTGATGTTGTTGCAAATGGCAGGACTTCCTTCCTTTTTGAGTTAGGCCATCAGGCCCGTGCGTGTTTGCTAAGTCACTTAGTCATGTCCAACTTTTTACGACCCCACGGACTGTAGCCCCCCAGGCTCCTCTCTCCACGGGATTCTCCAGGCAAGAATACTGGAGTGAGTTGCCCTGCCCTCCTCCAGGGGATCTTCCTGACCCAGGGATCAAACCCACATCTACTGCGGCTCTTGCATTGCAAGCAGATTCTTTTACCACTAAGCCACCAGGGAAGTCCTTGCCATCAGGAACATCTCTTTACCTTTCCCTGTTCCCAGTTTCATTTCAGGGGAATGAGCAGGCTGTATGCCATGCCGTGGTTTCCCCAGGTAAACCCTGAGATCCAGACCTGGGGTAAGGTATCAGGAAGTCTCATGTTCCCCACAGATTCAAGTTTCAGTTTCCAATTCAGCTTTAGCAATAATACACTAATCTTTTCATCTTTATCTGAAGGCCATGCCTATTGCTGATTGATTTTCAGGGAGGAAAATACATTTCATAGGCCTGGATGACTAAAGGTAGAGATAAAGAGAGGAAGGGACTTCCCAGGTGGCTCAGTGGTAAAGAATCCGTCTGCCAATGCAGGAGACACAGGTTCAATCCCTGGGTCGGGAAGATCCCCTGGAGAAGGGAATGACAACCCACTCCAGTATTCTTGCCTAAAGAATACCATGGACAGAAGGAGCCTGGTGGGCTACAGTCCATGGGATTGCAAAAGAGTCAGACACAACTTAGCGACTAAACACGCAGGTACACAGAGAGGGGGAGGGGGTCAAAGGCAACACCTACATACAGCCTTTCTCAACCACTTCTCTACCAGAGTCACCAAGAGCTGCTATTCAGCGAAAAGGTCAGTGACTAATCCAGCTTGGAAAAGAAATTTCTCTCTACCATGGCATCTTTGGTCTCAGTAAATTAAGGCAGAAATGCTTTGGCAGGACATCGAAGGAAAGAAGCAGTGCCAGAATATACATCCTCAGCCCACTGAACTAACAGAAGGCAGGCAGCCCTCCCTCTGCTCACTGCCCATCACTCTCCCACCATCAGTCAAAGGCACAGCCAAGGGAAACGGCTTGATTAACACCACATGGCTATCAACTTCCCTGCAGGTAGGCTGAAGCCTGGAACCCCCCAAATTAGGGACCCACCCAGAGATGATTCACATTTCTGAGAAAAGTACTGGTAAGACATTAAATGGCATGCAAAAGGTATTTGTTATTTAAAGTAAAATTAAGTGTCACTGACATCTCACACAAAGTCTATATATGAACTGTGTCCCATTTTTTCCTTTTCCACTATTAGGATCTGAAATCCACACAGGGCCAAAATCCAATATTCCATCATCTGTTGGCTCACATCTTTACAAGCTCCCTCTGGGCCTGTGTTCTCATGTTTTGAAATTCAAAACTATCCAAAGAAATTATGAGTTGCGGATTGCAAACTTCTCAGTTAACTTGCTGTATTCATTAGTTTTTTTCTTCATAATAATATTGATAATTAGGACAAATGTCATAATATATGAACTGAAAGCAATACAGAATTTCAGTAGCGTATGGGACTTCATGTGATCCTAATACATCCTGAAGCATAAAGCTTTTTTAGAAAATATATAAATGCTGAAAAAGTTGGGTGAAAACCATAAATGCATATCCTTCCTATGTTTCACATCAATTAACAATAGCACACACAAAACTCTGCAATATTGACTGAAGGACATTGTGTGTTATATATTGTTTTTGTATAGTCTGGGATGTCATTTAAGAAGAGTTAATATGAACTTCTTGCTGCTTCTAATATTAAATGAAGAAATTCTTCACATAGTCAATTTCTTCAGTATTTGTCATATAAGTAAACCCTTTGTATTTTCTCCTCCCCAGGAGAGCAGGCATTGAAAGTGGTTTCCTTCAACTTGGCTGTTTATCTTCAAAGAACTCACACGATTTCAAAACAGCATTGGGGCACCTGGCTCACAGCCATCAGCCAATTTACTGAATTAATTAATTAATGGCAACATATGATCCTGACTCATCAATGCATAGAGGAAGAAAGGTAATTGGGTAGGAGAGAGAAAACAATAACTTCCTTTCTTTTAATGAGAAAGAATCCTACTTTTAAAAATGGAAAGGAAATAGTAGAAAAGTAAGAGAAGATAATCACCCAAGAGCTCTTTTTTTATTCGGCTACATATACAAACACACACACAAACACATGTCTATATGGAATTCCCCTGGCAAGAATACTAGAGTAGGTTGCCATTCCCTTCTCCAGGGGATCTTCCCGATCCAGGGATCAAACTTGGTTCTCCTGCATTGCAGGCGGATTCTTTACCATCTGAGCCACCAAGGAAGCCCCATCTATGTCACACCTCAAGCTAAAGTTGGATTACAAGGAAACCTATGAATAGAAAAGGCAGGATATTTACCAATGCTTTTTTTGTATCCCAGAATATCTTAACCTAGTTATTGGTCTTTATTTCAAAGAAAAACAATCATCAGTCCAGGACCTCTGGTATTCAGGAAAAAGGTGCTTGGAAAGCACATTCATCTAGTATTGACATCTATGTAGTTACCACATGTTTCTTAGAGTAAAACACAAGTTGAGCTTCTAGAAAGCACACATCTTCTAAGTTCTTTAAAATATATTGAAACATTTTCAGTATAAATACTATTGCCCAGTTGACTCCACTAAGGAGCAGAGACTACTTTATCAAGCTTATAATCTGGATAAATGATAAGCTATTTGTATCATATTCATATAAACTAGATATTACAGAAACTTCAGAAAATCTCCCACATTTGGAAGGATAGATTAAAGGGCTGGGCTTGCCCTTAAGCTTAGCTGTTTTACAACTCATAAAGAAATAACCAAACCTTTATTAGGTTTGGTTAACACTATGTTCCATCCTAGAAAACTTGATAAAGAATACCTCTAATGCATTATAAACCAAATAATCTCATAAATAAATTATCAATGATATTCTAGTTACCTGTCACATTTGCAGCATTTTAAGTTTGTCCTTAAAGAATGGGCTTGACATTCAAAAGTGAAACAGCTGGGGAAAAAAATTAATAAATTCAGTATACTCATGCATATATCTTGATAAATTTGGTTATGAGTAGAAAAAGTTGTGAAAAGATATATACTAAATTTTGTTATTTTCTTCTTTACTTATCTGTAGTTTTTGAAAATACTTTTATAATACAAAAAAATCTTTGAAATTCTATTCATATTGAAGATTTATAGTAGTCACTTTGCTAACTGAAAATACAAAATTAAGGTCACTTTCATTTTAATTTCAAGAATACAAGCTCATGGTTTTGTGATCCTTTATCTGTTACAAAAAGCTTGACTTCTGGAAAGCCCTCCATTCCTTCATTTGCTGCCAATTTAGCAGCTGCTTCTTTTGTTCATTTCAACAGTTCAGCTGCTTCTTTATTCCCTGAAGATCAGAGATGAAGCTCAGCTACATGAATCATCATTACTTACCACATTTTATTAATTTGTCTTAACTTGGTATTTCTTAGCTGTGAGCCTCGTTCAACTTTTAATTTTCTGTGCTTGGCAGAAATAGCACCTCACTGAACATGTGTGTCTCCAGCCTTTCTCCTAGTGACTTGCTCCCCTTTTGGAAAATCCCAGGCTTCTCAGGAAAACGGCAACTTGACAATTTGATTAACTGTGCTTGTGCATCTAACCGAGAAGTAATCTCGGGCCTAAGTCTAGATTACAGTTATGTGGTGGTAATCTTAGCAATTTTTGTGCTTACAAAAGTAGGACTCTTCTGTTTTAATCAGGGGATCGCTGCTTTACAGCGCTGTGCTAGTTTTGCCATTCAGCAAAGTGAATCAGCCACATGTATACATGCAGCCCCTCCCTCTGCATTGCCTTCCCATCTAGGTCACCGCAGAGCGTCAAGTAGAGTTCCCCACGCTGTACAACAGGCTTCACTAGGCATCTATTCCATGCATAGCAATGGATACATGTCAATCCCAATCTCTCAGCTCATTCCCCCCTGTTTTTCTCCCCCTTGGTGCTGCTGCTGCTAAGTCGCTTAAGTCGTGTCCGACTCTGTGCGACCCCATAGACGGCAGCCCACCAGGCTCCCCGGACCCTGGGATTCTCCAGGCAAGAACGCTGAAGAGGGTTGCCATTTCCTTCTCCAATGCGTGAAAGCGAAAAGTGAAAGTGAGGTCTCACAGTCGTGTCTAACTCGTAGTGACCCCATGGACTGCAGCCTACCAGGCTCCTCCGTCCATGGGGTTTTCTAGGCAAGAGTACTGGAGTGGGGTGCCATTGCCTTCTCCGCCCCCCCTTGGTGAGTCCATACATTTGTTCTCTACACTTGTGCCTCTGTTTCTGCTTTCAAATAGGTTCATCTGTATCATTTTTCTAGATGCTATATGTATGCTTTGATACACAATATTTATTTTTCTCTTTCTGAGAAAACCATAGTTCCAAAAGGCACATGCATCCCCTTCAGTGAAAGTTGCTCAGTCATGTCCCACTCTTTGCAACCCCATGGACTATACAGCCCATGAAATTCTCTAGGCCAGAATACTGGAGTGGATTGCCTTTTCCTTCTCCAGGGGATCTGCGTTGGGAACGCAGGGATTAAACCCAGGTCTCCCACATTGCAGGCAGATTCTTAACCATCTGAGCCACAATGGAAGCCCACTCAAGCACTACTTAAACACTAGCCAGGACACAGAAGCAACCTTAACATCCATCATCAAATGAATGAATAAAGAAGATGTGGTACATATACTCAATGGAATGTCACTCACCCATTAAGAGAAACAAAATTGGGTTATTTATAAAGACAAGGATGGACCTAAGGGCATTATTTTTTAACCAGTAATTTAAAACAATTTTTGTGCATTAGATTCAATGGGTGTCTCAAACTCTACCCCAGGATGTTTAGGATCTGTGTCTCTATCTTTGCTTTGTGAAAGATAAAAACACTTTTCCACATAGAAAAATAAAAGAAACACAATATATTGTTACATGAAAATTTTGATTTGATAGCTGTATTTTAATATAATTGATTTCATCTAAAAAAAAAAGGAAAATTTCATTAACATCTTCCAATTTTTACTAAATTTTTCCTTCCTGCTCTAAACTTTTACACTATACTACCTTTCATCTACTTTTAAAGTTTTCAAGGTTATTTCCTGACAATATCAATTTTGTGTTGATTTTTTTTAAACTTTCTTCTACTAACTGAATTTTGCCCTTTTATTCAAAATTCTCACAGGCTTTAAAACCTACAGTTAAAGAGGCAACTCATTTTTCTGTTAGGAAAATGTATATAAGTGATCATACAGCCAAGAGATGGGTTATTATATATTTTATACTAAAAATTAGTTTGATAATTTAGTATCAAAATAACCTTTGATTTAGCCATTATCAAAGACAAATAGGAATATGTGATAGCACAGAAAATCAAGAGGTTTTGACCTAGTTATTTGATTTACAGGTGTTTGCTCCAGATCAGACATAAATGAGTGAGAGCATCATAGAAGCCACTCCTCATGCAGAGGAAGCAAGAGAATCTCTCACACTGTAAAAGATACCCCTCTCCTCTCAGTTAGCCTTCTCATAAACAGGGGAACCCTGTTTATGTTTATAACCTTGAGTGACCTCAAGAAAACCCAAAATACAAGTGATAAAGTATGATCTTTTTCCTCCTATACATCGCAAGTTTAGAGAGTGTGGATCAGGCTTTTTCCAAATAAGAGGAAACAAAACATGTTGATACAATTCGCAGGAATTCAGAGACGATATAGGGTATTTTCCAGTAAGCATCCTGATCATATCCACACTTAGAAAATATTGCTATCTGGCAGTTCCCCTGTCAGCTAAACAGGATGTCACAGTTTGTTTTTCTGTTTCCAGAAACATTTTTTTTGCACAGGGTTTTGGCATAGAGTGAAATGTGAATTGCTTCCCAGGTGGCTCATTGGTAAAGTATCTGCCTGCCAATGCAGGAGATGCAGGTTCGATCCCTGGGTCGATTTCCTGGAGGAGGAAATGGCAACCCACTCCAGTATTCTCACCTACAGAATCCCGTGGACAGAGGAGCCTAGAGGCCTACGGTCCAAAGGGTCACAAAGAGTCAGACACAACTGAGCACACACACACACGAAAGATGGATTCTCCTCAGTAACAACTCTGTTTTCTCAGGGAATGTAATCTCTCTTCACTGAGAACACTTATGCTACAAGGGAAAAAAAGATTCATACAACAAACTAAACAAAAAGACAAAACATAAGACACAAAATGGAATATATTTTCTTTCTTTTTCTTTAGTTTGTTTACTAGCTCATTTCTATTTAAGTATTTGAATATAATCAGCACAAGCTAGAGTTAAGATTACTGGGAGAAATATTAATAACCTCAGATATGCAGATGACACCACCCTTAAGGGAGAAAGTGAAGAGGAACTGAAGAACCTCTTGATGAAAGTGAAAGAGGAGAAACAGTTGGCTTAAAACTCAACATTCAAAAAACTAAGATCATGGCATCCAGTCCCATCACTTCATGCAAATAGATGGGGAAACAATGGAAACAGTGACAGACTATTTTCTTGGGCTCCAAAATCGCTGAAGATGGTGACTGCAGCCATGAAATTAAAAGACGCTTGCTCCTTGGAAGAAAAGTTATGACCAACCTAGATAGCATATTAAAAAGCAGAGACATTAGTTTACCAACAAAAGTCCATCTAGTCAAAGCTATGGTTTTTCCAGTAGTCATGTATGGATGTGAGAGTTGGACTATAAAGAAAGCTGAGCGCAGAAAAATTGATGCTTTTGAACTGTGGTGTTGGAGAAGACTCTTGAGAGTCCCTTGGACTGCAAGGAGATCCAACCAGTCCATCCTAAAGGAGATCAGTCCTGGGTATTCATTGGGAGGACTGATGCTGAAGCTGAAACTCCAATACTTTGGCCACCTGATGAGAAGAACTGACTCCTTAGAAAAGACCCTGATGCTGGGAAAGATTGAAGGCGGGAGGAGAAGGGGACGACAGAGGATGAGATGGTTGGATGGCATCACCGACTCAATGGATATGAGTTTTAGCACGCTCTGGGAGTTGGTGATGGACAGGGAAGCTTGGCATACTGCAGTCCATGGGGTCACAAACAGCTGGACATGATTGAGCAACCGAACTTAACTGAACTGAGGAACATTTTATTTCTACAAATATGAACCTATGCTTGTTTTACTATTAGGTAGTCTAAGGAAAAATTTTGAGAACATTACACTATTCATATCAGTCAAAATGCTTAATAACAAATGAAAAAATTATTTCTTAAAACATAAAAAAAGCAAAAGAATTGGAAAAGTAAACAACTAATTGTTTAATCTTATGGTATCTACATCATACAGACCTTTGTTGGCCAAAACTGTAATTAAAAATGCCAAATGGAACAGATACTTGTGATAGGCAAAAATAACAAGTAAATTTCAAGGAAAGAGCAACTTCATGTTTAATTTTTATCATTATTTGTGCATTTAAAAATATACAATGTTAAATATGTTATACAATATAAAATGTTGTACATTTTATACAATGTTATACAAATATAAAATATACAATAAAACAGGAAATGTTTTAGAAATTCTACTTATTCACTTTATCAAAAGTACACTAGTTTCTTTTAACTCTTGTGAAATTTTGTCAATTTACTCAACAACTATGTCAACAAATACATTCATATACTCAACATATGCACTTATGTATCTGTTGATTAATATAAGTACATTTATATTCATTCATAAATAAAGTTCTTAAAGGCATCATGCTGGGTTCTAAACCCAGCAGTCATAAAAAAATAAAAGTCAAATGAATCTCACTGAGTAAATTCACACTGATGTTTTACATGCCTCCATCTTTCTTTCAGAACATGAAAGTCATCTACTCTACACTCTATAAAATGATATGGCTCTTCATAATTCTGAAAAATGCAGACAATAAGGCATAGTAAATATGTACCATGCTTGTTTTCTCTAATCATCTTTCCTAAAACTCATCCACCAAGTGAAATTGTCTAATTAGACTCTCAAAACAGTAAATGGTTTTTATTTATAATTAATTGCATAAGTTGTATGTATAGCAAAGTTAAGGAAGTTGTATGTACAGCAAATTTAAGGAAGTTCTGCTCTAGGTCATTCAATGACCTTGATAAGGAAATTAGTTGCATGTTTCCAAAAAGTACTAAATACCCACCCCTCACTACACAACAATCCTTTGAAAATAATTATATGGTTTAAAAAAATTGCTGAAAATTGGTTCTTGGACATGTTTCAAGTCTAATCAAGTTCCTTAACATATAGCCATGGTAAAACTTTTACTATATCTTGTCTACATAATAGGGGGTGCAAAAAGGCTGTATCCAGCAATATAGCATAGACTTGTTTTATATGATAAAGTCAGTAAGTGACAGTGGAAGAGTTAGACTTCTTTCTCAACTGTAACTGGATGCTACTATTCTGGATAATATCACCAGCTAGGAATCAAAGACCAGGATTTTTGGCTGCTTGCTTCGGCTTGGTGCAGTCATTTCTATTCATTTCTATTAAATTCTATATCCCAGAATTCTGTATTCTCAGCTAAAATAAGCTGGAAATTACAGCAGCTGTGTATGTCAGTCTTTCCCCACTAATCCATATCTTCACTGCAACAATACAGATAACTAGCTATCATACAGAAAGTGGGTTGGAGTGGGCAAGACTGTAAGTGAAGAGACCAATGAAGGTTATTTTAACAGTGTAGATCTGAGAGGAAGCTTGGACTAGAGTAGACGAATTGAGAGAGAGAGAGATGGCAATTAGAAGTTTACTAGTGACCTTGCTAAGAGCCACATCTTTGTATGGTGAGGGCAGAATTTGGATATTGAGGGGCTGTGAAACTGGAAATAAAGAAACTGAGCATAGAGTAATTTTGAAAATGCCAAGCTTGTTTCTAAACTATTCTTAAATTAATGTAGTTTATAACATGAGGCAAATTTATTAGGTCTGGTTCAATGCAGGGGAGCTAATTTAAACATACCTTATGTTTTTAAGTGTTACCAATAAAATATTACCTAGGCTAAAGAAAAATTGGCTCACTGATCATAGTAACTCATTAGAAGTTAGACAGTGGAATTGTTTCCTGGCAAGGTTTCCTTCTGAAAACTAGAAGGAACAACTTTGGTTGAAGCCAAGGAAAAAAATAACCCCAGTATGCCATATTTGAGAGTGTCAAGTAAGCAGAACTCTATTTGGACTAAGCCTGTTATCGTTACTATAAATAATACCAGACTAGTTTACCATCATCATCATCATTGATACCAAAATGAAACTTTGCTTTGAATTGGTACACAGTTTGTTAATAAAGTTTTCCTCATACAGGTGTGATTTCAGTATGTAAGGATTAAATAATCATTTTTTATAATCCTCATTATTTAACTGCTAAAACTTGATCCAGAGAGTAAGCTAATAATATTTTATTATTCAAATCTCAAATATAAGAATGATTAGTTTTGTAGAACCATTTTTAAATAGGGACTGTTTATTAGTTATACACATTAAAAATACATAACTTTCAAATTAACACTATATAAGTAACAATAAAGAAATAATAGTTCTGTGCATTTTCAAAATAGCCTCAAAAACTTAGATACTCAGGCAAGATCCTACATATATTATAAAAACATAGAAAAATATGAAGCATTATTAGAGGAGATAAAAGATTTATTTAAGTGGAGAGATATGTCACATTCATGGATTAGAAGATTCAGTGTTATAAAGATGTCAGCTCTCTCCCTAGTTAATATATAAACTACATATTATTGAAGTTATATTCAGTGCTATTCCAATCAAAATCCCTTAAAGTTATTTTCATGTAACTTGGCAACATGGTTCTAGCCCCAATAATGATAAGGCCATTTTGCAAAGAAGAGCAGTGTGGGAACTCTCACTTTTCCAGATTTAAGACTTAATAGCAACAACAACAACAAAACTGTAGTAATTAAACTACATGATAATTAATAGAGCGAGAGGGAAATAGACTAATTAAACAGATAAAGAACTTAGAAACAGACTGGTATAAAAGGAAAAATTCTTGCAATGACATTTTCTAAAAGTATGGGGGAAATGACTTAATACATGGCACTTGTTCCTTATAATTATTCATTCATAATTAATGAATAAATTATTCAATTTTAAACAAAATCACCACAGATGGTGACTGCAGCCATGAAATTAAAAGATGCTTACTTCTTGGAAGGAAAGTTATGACCAACCTAGATAGCATATTAAAAAGCAGAGACATTACTTAGCCATCAAAGGTCTGTCTAGTCACGCTATGGTTTTTCCAGTAGTCATGTATAGATGTGAGAGCTGGACTGTGAAGAAAGCTGAGAACCTAAGAGCTGATGCTTTGAACTATGGTATTGGAGAAGACTCTTGAGAGTCCCTTGGACTGCAAGGAGATCCAACCAGTCCATCCTAAAGGAAATCAGTCCTGGGTGTTCATTGGAAGGACTGATGTTGAAGCTGAAACCTCAGTATTTTGGCCACCTCATGCGAAGAGTTGACTCATTTGAAAAGACTCTGATGCTGGGGAACATTGAAGGTGGGAGGAGAAGGGGATGACAGAGGATGAGATGGCTGGATGGCATCACCAACTCAATGGACATGACTTTGGGTAAACTCCGGGAGTTGGTGATGGATAAGGAGGCCTGGCAAGCTGTGGTCCATAGGGTCGCAAAGAGTCGGACACGACTGAGCGAATGAACTGAACTGAACTGAACTGGAGTGAAACATGTGAAAGTGTTAGTTTCTCAGTCATGTCCAACTCTTTGCGACCCCATGGACTGGGGTCACTAGTAATCCTAGGCTACCAGGATCCTCTGTCCATGGAATTCTCATGGCAAGAACAGTGGAATAGGTAGCTATTCCCTTCCCCAGGGGATCTTCCCAACCCAGGGACTGAACCTGGGTCTCTTGCATTGAAAGTGGATTCTTTCCTGTCTGAGTCACTTATCCATGTGCGAAATTAAAATAAAATTATGTGCACCCACTGAAAGTAAGAGCCAAAGTAAGAGAAAAACATGTCTGAAAAGGGGGAGGAGCGTGAAAGCCACAGAGAATAAGATAAAAAGTTACCTAGGAAAACACAGAAGGAATTCTACATGGTATTAAAATAAAAAATAAGTCTGGAGACTTTGAACTTAAGGCAGTACCCATTGAAAAGAACTATCCAACTTTCCAATGACTTTCTGGTAGAGACTTAAAGGAGATGGCTAGGTTAACTGAGTGCTGATTACCACAGACAAGAAAGGGAAAATGGGGAGTTTAGGGAGTTGAGGATAATTGTCAGGAGAGTGGTCGAAGGGATACAGCATGAACTGTAAGAACTGGAAATTCAGGGCTTGAATCCATCATCAGTGTGGATGATAAAGTAAACGAGGATGAAGGTAGAATTTGGAGTGAAGCAGAAAACAGGGAGCCACATGCCAAAATATTTGAAAATCCATGGAATAAAATATATCCCCTTTGTTCATAGCCCTTATTGGGTTTATTTGGAGATAATTAGAACCCATTTTCTAGTCCAAATCAGGCACATTCACAGTCCTAGAAAGTTGGGCTAACAGCAGAGAAAAATGTGATAAAAACCATAAATAACAGTCTAGGATCATTTACCATGGGAAAAGAAACAGCCTTCAACATATCAGAAACCCTGGAAGACAGACCCTACTAAAATCCCAAGAGTCAGAAGAGTTTAAATTTGAGTTACTCTTCCCCCCTGGGGAAATTTCTAAAACTCAGTTTCCACAGCTGTCTAATGAAATAATTAGACTCAATCATCTCTGAATTTATTTCTAGCTCAAACTATCTATGTCCATAGTGATTAGCTGACTTGCCAGGGAAGCATTTTTATTTAGGAAGAGTTTATGTTAAATATTTTATAAAAATTATCAAAATAATTTAAATTAAAACACCAGAAGGATAAATTTCAATTGTCTGAAAAATTTACTTATTTTGGATATCATGTGTTCCAACATTGGAGATATGTCAATAAAACGAAATAGTAGTAGAGACTGAGTTGAAGTCCTATATTCCAGAATTGCTTTGGTTCACAATTTAACACTTTTTGGTAGAGTTCAAGTTTTGCTTAAGCTATGTTAATCTTGCTCCTCAATTAGACTCTGAGTTCATTCCTTCAAGACAACTATAGTCATTTCATTTTTCTTCACCAAGATTGCATTCATAGATCTGGGTATAAACTAGACAATATTCCCAAAGCCTAAAACGAATAAAGACCAGATCTGGAAATTACTGTCTATAAATTTCAGAAGAAAAAAAGACACAATTATACCCACACAGAGAATATTCCAAGGACTAGAGTCCAGAGTCTATTATCTTATTATCTTGTCTATTTCAATGGAAAAAACATTTAGTAAGACTCCTAGTATCCTACATCAAAGAGTTGTGTTTTTTCTTTTATGTAATGTTAAAATGGATTTTTTTGTGCATAAAACAAACCTATGCCTAGCCTTACCCATTTCTGGCTCATATATCATGGACTCCAACTGTTTGTGAAACATTATTTTCTCTTGATCTGCTTTCCAACTAAGTAATATAATATATATATATATAAAACACAAAACACCTATAGATTTACAACTGATTCCAAAGACCTGGAATTCAGCTTACTATCATTTTCCAAGGTGCTTACCAGTGCAGATCATAGTCAAAAAAATGATTATAAAAGCAATTAAGAAAAGAATGGTTTATATTTGAAAAAATACAAAATGAGATACTAGCTAAAATGACAGCAATTCTTTATTTTGGGCTTAATGTTTCAGTGAAAGGATGAACTCCGGGCCCCACTTCTCAGCAGCTAAGCTTCACCAATCTTTTGCAAAGAATGATAAACTGCACAAGCAGCCTGAAGCACATATGCCACATTCCGCTCATTAACTTTGCTTGTCCTGGCTTGTCTTTTCATAGAACACCATAGTTCTTTCCAAGGAACTTCAAAAGACCCATCAACAGCAAAAGTAAAACACATGTCAAGCAAGTCAAGCTGTTTGGTGGGACAAAATTTACAACACTCTCTACCACAGGAGTTGAACATCTACTCTATGAGTGTTCTCTGGCATTAAAAAGACAAAGTAAAATTCCTTACTCATCTTTTTGTACTTAAAAACCTGATGCAATTTCAACAGATTATCCACATGCAGACATAAGCCAAATTTGGACATGTGTTTCTTTTTCATTCAATCAATATGATTCATAATCATAAGACTCTAAAGATATCAAAGCATTAAAAAAAAGTCATATGAATACAGGCCCCAAATTTGTCAATAAGCAAACATATAGTTAATAACAGAGCAGGGGCTAAAACCCAGCATTCCTAACTGGGAGATTAATGGTCTTTCCACCATGTTAAGATGCTGATTGTGTCAAATTTCTGTTTACTTGCCCCCGATGAATGAAACCATTTCTTTTAGACAAAGACATTTTCCATTTACAGAATTAATCTGGCCCATTCTTTGTAAAGTATAATAGTAGTGAGAGATTTGATATTTTTCTGTTATATTCTGATATGTTATTTTAAATCATTAAGAATATTATAATTAATCACAGATTAACATTGATTAAATTAAATATAATTGACATCACATGATGATCTAGCTAGAGTGCTATAGTAGATGGTACCAAAAACTATTGATGTTGAAGAGAACACATAACAAGCCCTCAACCTTTCTTTTCTCCTCTCAAATTTTCAAATACAAAATAGTGAGCTAAAATGTCACTGAAGTCAATCCTTAGGAGAATGGTAGAAGTCAGCTCCCAGGACACAAACACTGCCATTTGTCATATAGACTGAGACTTCACATTTTTAGAGATCACCAAAAGTATACTTTCCTATAATCCTCCTTGGCTTCCCTGGTGGCTCAGTTGGTAAAGAATCCGTCTGCAATGCAGGAGACCCCAGTTTGATCCCTGGGTTGGGAAGACACCCCAGAGGAGGGCATGGCAACCCACTCCAGTATTCTTGCCTGGAAAATCCCTAGGGACAGAAGAGCCTGGTGGGCTACCACCCATGAGGTCACAAAGAGTCGGACATGACGAAGCGTGAGCACAAGAAACCTCTTTATTGATATTAAAAGGCCACCACACATGCAATCTAAAATATAGTTCCAAACACAAATAATTTCAGTGGAATGACAGATGTATAAACAGGTTTATCAAGAAAGAAAAAGTATGTATAAAACTCAGAGTACTATAATGCATTAATATATTATAAACTATATACCAGTTTATTAATATATTACAAATTATGTGTCAGTGGGTATAAATAGGCACTCCACAAGGTTTACATCTCCAGCATGTGGTCAGAGAATTCAATTCCCACTGCATTATTAAAAACTGATGTCTGTCACCATCCATACTGAGCCCATCACATAGGACAAGGGAAATGACAGTTGGTACCACAAACACAATCTGAAAATGACCCCGGAAGTTACCACATTATCTGAGGTTATAGAGTTGGAACTACTGCTCCATTTCTCATATACCCACCCCCACACTTACCCTAAAGCTAGAAAGAATGCTAAAATTAACTCTTTCACTCCCAAAGTTAACTCCCAAAGGTAGGTTCAATTGCCTGTGTTTTTTTTTTTTTCCAAGATCAAGAGGATTTCATACATATATTTTTTAAAAGATATACTATAACATGAATATAAAGAGTTTTTTTAATTACTAGGTTGTAAGAGCTGCTAAGAAATTTCTCTAGGACCAGTTATATAAAATTAAGAATGGACTACCTCTTATAAAAGACAATATGATCATTAAAGTGAGGCTTATCAGAGAAGAGATGCTTATCAGGTCCAATCTCCCTGTAACATATTTAACAATATTTAATATATTATTTAAAAAATTAACATATTTTCCCTTTTAGTAATCTCCTATTCCATTATTTCTAGGATACCTTTGGTCTTTTTGTTCTCCACTTATCTCCTCATTTCTACTTCTTGGTGCCCATATGGACTTTTCTTCCTCTGCCTCCCTATGAATTTTGGGGAGTTTCAATGTTTCAACTCAAGAATTGTTACCACCTCATTCCATATATTTACATGATGTAAGCTACTGTCATGATCTATGTGCTAATAAGAATGCTAAATATAAATGTATACACCTTCCTCAGGGCATACTTCATTTATTTAACAAATATAGCATTTTTCAGTACCTTCTACATGCCAGACACTTATTTTAAATGTTGGAGATATAAAAATGAATAAAAGAGAATTCTATCAAACATTTAGAGAAGAGCAAATGCCTATCCTTCTAAAACTCTTTCCAAAAATTGCAGAGGAAGGAACACTTCCAAACTCATTCTATGGGGCCACTATCACCCTGATACCAAAAACAGACAAAGACAACACAAAAAAAGAAAACTACAGACCAATATTACTGGTGAACATAGATGCAAAAATCCTCAACAAAATTTTAGCAAACAGAATTCAGCAACACATCAAAAAGCTCATACACCATGATCAAGTTGGGTTTATTCCAGGGATGCAAGGATTCTTCAATATATGGAAATCAATCAATGTGATATACCATATTAACAAATTGAATAATTAAAACCACATGATCATCTCAATAGATGCAGAAAAAGCCTTTGACAAAATTTAGCACCTATTTATGATTAAAACTCTTCAAAAAATGGGCATAGAAGGAACTTACCTCAGCATAGTAAAGGCCATATATGATAAGCCTACAGCAAACATTATTCTCAATGGTGAAAAACTGAAAGCATTCTCCCTAAGATCAGGAACAAGACAAGAGTGTCTACTTTCACCACTATTATTCAACATATCTCTGGAAGTCCTAGCTACAGCAATTGGAGAAGAAAAAGAAATAACAGGAATTCAGATCAGGAAAAAAGAAGTAAAGCTCTCACTGTTTGCAGATAACATAATACTGTACATAGAAAACTCTAAAGATAGTACCAGAAAGTTGTTACAGCTAATCAGTGAATTTAGAAAAGTTGCAGGATACAATATCAATATACAGAAATTACTTGCATTTCTATATACTAACAATGAAAAATCAGAAAGAGAAACTAAGGAATCAATCCCATTCACCATTGCAACAAACAGAATTAAATACTTAGGAATAAACTTACCTAAGTAGATGAAAGAACTGTACACAGAAAATTATAAGACACTAATGAAAGAAATCAAAGATGACATAAACAGATGGAGAGATATTCCATGTTCTTGGGTAGGAAGAATCAATATTGTGAAAATGACTATACTACCAAATGCAGTCTACAGATTTAACACAATCTGTATCAAATTACCAATGGCATTTTTCACAGAACTAGAACAAAAAATTTCACAATTCATATGGAAGCACAAAAGACCCAGAATAGCCAAAGCAGTCTTGAGAAAAAAGAATGGAGCTAGAAAAATCAAGCTTCCTCACTTCAGGTTATACTACAAAGCTACAGTCATCAAGAAAGTATGGTATTGGCACAAAAACAGAAATATAGACAAATGGAACAAAGTAGAAAGCCCAGAAATAAACCCATGCACCTACGGGTACCTTATTTTTGACAAAGGAGGCAAAAATATACAATGGGGCAAAGACAGCCTCTTCAATAAATGGTGCTGGGAAAACTGGACAGCTACATGTAAAAGAATGAAATTAGAACACCATACACAAAGATAAACTCAAAATGGATTAAAGACCTAAATGTAAGACCAGAAACTATAAAACTCTTAGAGGAAAACATAGGCAGAACACTTGGTGACATAAATAAAAGCAAGATTCTCTATGACCTACCTCCAGAGTAAAGGAAATAACAACAAAAGTAAACAAGTGGGACCTGATTAAACTTAGCTTTTGCACAGCAAAGGAAACTATAATCAAGGTGAAAAGACAACCCTCAGAATGGGAGAAAATAAAAGCAAATGAAACAACTGACAAAGGATTAATTTCCAAAATATACAAGCAGCTCATACAACTCAATACCAGAAAAACAAACAACTCAATCAAAAAGTGGGGAAAAGACCTAAACAGGCATTTCTCTAAAGAAGACATACAGATGGCTAACAAGCACATGAAAAGATGCTCAATATCTCTCATTATTACAGAAAGGCAAATCAAAACTACAATGAGATATCATCCCAGACAGATGGTCAGAATGGTTCTCATCAAAAAGTCTACAAACAATAAATGCTGAAAAGGGTGTGGAGAAAAGGGAACACTCTTGCACTGTTGGTGGGAATGTAAACTGATACAGCCACTATGGAAGATGGTATGGAGATTCCTTAAAAAACTAGGAATGAAACCACCATATGACCCAGGAATCCCACTCCTAGGCATACACCCTGAGGAAACCAAAATTGAAAGAGACACATGTATCCCATTACTCATTGCAGCACTATTTACTATAGCTAGAACATGGAAGCAACCTAGATGTCCATTGACAGATGAATGGATAAAGAAGCTGTGGTACATATACACAATGGAATATCACTCAGCCATAAAAAGGAACACATTTGAGTCAGTTCTAATGAGGCAGATGAACATAGAACTTATTATATGGAGTAAAGTGAGTCAGAAAGAGAAAGATAAATACCATATTATAACACACATATATATGGAATCTAGAAAAATGGTACTGAAGAATTTATTTACAGGGCAACAGTGGAGAAACAGACATAGAGAACAGACTTATGGACATGGGGAGAGGGGAGGAGAGGGTGAGATGTGTGGAAAGAGTAACATGGAAACTTACATTACCATATGTAAAATAGATAGCCAACAGGAATTTGCTGTATGGCTCAGGAAACTCAAACAGGGGCTCTGTATCAACCTAGAGGGGTGGGATGGGGAGGGAGATGGGAGGGAGTTTCAAAAGGGAGGGGATATATGTATACCTATGGCTGATTCATGTTGAGGTTTGACAGAAAACTGCAAAATTCTGTAAATCAATTATCCTTCAACAAAAAAATAAATTAATTAAAAAAGAAAAAACTTCCCTGTCCTCATGGAAATTACATTCCAGTTAAGGGATGGGGAAGTGACAATAAGCAAAATAACAATTAAAATATACAATATATTAGATGATGATAAATACTGTGGTAAAATAATGCAGAGGAACATGGTACTTGTCTGAGCATTAAAAACGCAAATACAGACCAGTGACATAAACACTCTCTGCAACAAACTTTGGGATCTTTCTAGTGCATCTACTGGGGCTCATGTGATAAGCACAACACAATATCTCATACCTCAAAATAGCCCGATGAGATTAAAACTCATCTTTTATTCTAAAGTTCTCAGAGCTTTTCCAGATGATGCATTCAAAGTATAAATTATGCCCAATGTCAGAAAAGTCTTCTTACTTGTATATAATGTAAATTTATTCTCTCTGTTCTCTGTGGAAAAGGTCATTGGTCACAAGGACACAGGCTATCCTGGGAATGTCACCATGAAAAAGGGCTCATGTGGTGTGAGTTCACAGGTAATAGGCAAAACCACTAAACTAGAATTTCCAGTAATGCATACTATGACCCAGTGATTCTGATAATTATTAATAGATGATATAGAAACAAACGATTGAGAGGTGACTTTCATGATCAAATACCATCTCCAAATGAGGAGTTAAGCAGAATTAAACAATATCTTTTCATAAACCTAGGATGGAGTCTTCTCTATCCTAAGGTGAATTTTGAATTTCCAACAAGGGAATAAATAATCTTTCCCAAACATATGAACATAGAATCCTCTTTTAGAAAATTTCTTAAGACTTGGTTTCCATGGATAGTCTTTCACAGTAGCTTGTTTCAATTACTCTCCCTTATTCTGCAGCTCATAACAAGCACCCCTCACCCCCACCGCAACGTGTTTGGCTACAATTATTAACATGGGATCACTGTGGAAAGAAGCAAACTTTAGAGCTTTATGAGTGTGTCACACCTTGATGTACAACTGAGTACAGATTTTGATGATGGGGGCTACCCAGAAAATAAGAAGAAACTGATTCATTGAAATGAATGGAGGGAGAGAAAGGAGCTGTAAAAGGAAGAGAAAGGCAATAAGTTATTTCTCTAGAAGCAAATGCCTCCTACTCACAGCTTTTACCAAGGGACAACCTTAAATTGAATAATTCCACATATTTAATAAAATGTTAGTTAAATCTTTCCTCAAGGCTTCCTTCATGTTTAAAAATTCCAAGTCCCTTGAAGATACTTGCCAATCATTGAATAACATTAATAGTTTCCTCATGACCATGAAAAACTATCGTGCAAGCTGGGCATTTGCAATTTATAACCTATCAGATTAGCTCCCTTACACAGAAAAGGAAAAGACATTAAATCAGAATTGGGTTGCCTGTGGGTACAATATATACAGAGAGAAAAACGAGTTGATTTGGTTGATCTCTTCTAGATCTTTCTGGTATGACTCTTCATGTATAGGGAATTTATGTATATTAATTCCACCTAAGTGAACTGGAAAGCAAATGGTCTACTCCAAATGCTCCATTCTGAATACCTGCGTGTGTCTACACATGCAACCCAGTTAACTAATGTTTTTCTATACTACCTGAAGGAACTATGAATCATGTTAAGATGCTTCTGTGGAAAATATGTGTTAGCAAGATGGAAGGAAACAGGGATGTATACCAATCAGATTAGTCGGTGTTTTCATTAGCTACAAAGCTGTGGAAATTTGGCAGGAGTAACATACAGGGTTATTTCAACAGCAGCCAGCCACTTCTCCACCACCTCCCCTCCTCTTAAGACTGTACAGATCCATACAATTTGTACAGACCTGTAGGAAATTATGCATAAAAATGTTGCTGTTTATCAACTGGGTTAAAATCCCCTACCTATTTATATCCTTCACCAAAAATTTCTTTTTGTCTTGGAATAGAATAGTTTTGGCATACTACCTACAAACAATACAACAAAACACTATATTTTATATAATTTCTTTAGAAATATTTCTGAAGATTAAATTTACACCAGAAAAATCTTCAACCAAAGAAAAAAATATGATGAGAATTGCTTCATGAGTAAATGATGGCTTAAGAAATCCCTCCAAGAGTAGATCTTTAATGTTCTCACTATTAAAAAAAAGAAAAGGGTAATTATGTGTCATGATGAAGATGTTAGCTAATTACTATGGTGATAACTATTTTAAAATATATGTTTATCAAATCAAATCAACACCCTGTACAAATTAAATTTACACAATGTTATATGTTAATTATATCTCAGTAAAGCTGAGGGAATACACCTTTCCTTTTTTTTTTTTTCATTTATGTTAGTTGGAGGTTAATCACTCTACAATATTGCAGTGGTTTTTGCCATACATTGATATGAATCCGCCATGAATTTACATGTGTTCCCCATTCTGAACCCCCCTCCCATCTCTCTTCCCATCCCATCCCTCTGGGTCATCCTAGTGACCCAGCCCTAAGCACTTGTCTCATGCATCAAACCTGGACTGGCGATCTGTTTCACAATTGATAATGTACATGTTTCAATGCTGTTCTCTCAGATCATCCCCCCCCTCGCCTTCTCCCACAGAGTCCAAAAGTTTGTTCTATATATCTGTGACTCTTTTTCTGTCTTGCATATAGGGTTATCATTACCATCTTTCTAAATTCCACATATATACGTTAGTATACTATATTGGTGTTTTTCCTTCTGGCTTACTTCACTCTGTAAAATGGGCTCCAGTTTCACCCACCTCATTAGAACTGATTCAAATGTATTCTTTTTAATGACTGAGTAATATTCCATTGTGTATATGTACCACAGCTTCTTTATCCATTCGTCTGCCAATGGGCATCTAGGTTGCTTCCATGTCCTGGCTATTATAAACAGTGCTGTGATGAACATTGGGGTACACGTGTCTCTTTCAATTCTGGTTTCCTCAGTGTGTATGCCCAGCAGTGAGATTGCTGGGTCATATGGCAGTTCTGTTTCCAGTTTTTTAAGAAATCTCCACACTGTTTTCCATAGTGGCTATACTAGTTTGCATTCTCACCAACAGTGTAAGAGGGTTCCCTTTTCTCCACACCCTCTCCAGCATTTATTGCTTGTAGACTTTTCGATAGCAGCCATTCTGACTGGAGTGAAATGGTACCTCATTGAGGTTTTGATTTGCATTTCTCTAGTAATGAGTGATGTTGAGCATCTTTTCATGTGTTTGTTAGCCATCTGCATGTCTTCTTTGGAGAAATGTCTGTTTAGTTCTTTGGCCCATTTTTTTATTGGGTCGTTTATTTTTCTGGAATTGAGCTGCAGGAGTTGCTTATATATTTTTGAGATTAATTCTTTGTCCATTGCTTTGTTTGCTGTTATTTTCTCCCATTCTGAAGGCTGTCTTTTCACCTTGCTTATAGTTTCCTTTGTTGTGCAAAAGCTTTTCAGTTTCATTAGGTCCCATTTGTTTATTTTTGCTTTTATTTCAAATATTCTGGGAGGTGGATCATAGAGGATCTTGCTGTGATTTATGTCGGAGAGTGTTTTGCCTATGTTCTCCTCTAGGAGTTTTATAGTTTCTGGTCTTACATTTAGATCTTTAATCCATTTTGAGTTTATTTTTGTGTATGGTGTTAGGAAGTGTTCAGTTTCATTCTTTTACAGGTGGTTGACCAGTTTTCCCAGTATCACTTGTTAAAGAGGTTGTCTTTTCTCCATTGTATATTCTTGCCACCTTTGTCGAAGATAAGGTGTCCATAGGTATGTGGATTAATCTCTGGGCTTTCTATTTTGTTCCATTGATCTATATTTCTGTCTTTGTGCCAGTACAATACTGTCTTGATGACTGTGGCTTTGTAGTAGAGACTGAAGTCAGGCAGGTTGATTCCTCCAGTTCCATTCTTCTTTCTCAAGATTGCTTTGGCTATTCGAGGTTTTTTGAATTTCCATACAAATTGTGAAATTATTTGTTCTAGTTCTGTGAAAAATACCGTTGGTAGTTTGATAGGGATTGCATTGAATCTATAGATTGCTTTCGGTAGTATAGCCATTTTGACAATATTGATTCTTCCAATCCATGAACACGGTATATTTCTCCATCTATTTGTGTCCTCTTTGATTTCTTCCATCAGTGTTTTATAGTTTTCTATATATAGGTCTTTTGTTTCTTAGGTAGATATATTCCTAAGTATTTTATTCTTTTTGTTGCAATGGTGAATGGTATTGTTTCCTTAATTTCTCTTTCTGTTTTCTCATTGTTAGTGTATAGGAGTGCAAGGGATTTCTGTGTGTTAATTTTATAGTCTGAAACTTTACTATATTCATTGATTAGCTCCAGTAATTTTCTGGTAGAGTCTTTAGGGTTTTCTATGTAGAGGATCATGTCATCTGCAAACAGTGAGAGTTTTACTCTTCTTTTCCTATCTGGATTGCTTTTTTTTCTTTTTCTGCTCTGATTGCTGTGGCCAAAACTCCCAAAACTATGTTGAATAGTAGTCGTGAGAGTGGGCACCCTTGCCTTGTTCCTGACTTTAGGGGAAATGCTTTCAATTTTTCACCATCGAGGATAATGTTTGCTGTGGGTTTGTCATATATAGTTTTTATTATGTTGAGGTATGTTCCTTCTATTCCTGCTTTCTGGAGAGTTTTTATCATAAATGGATGTTGAATTTTGTCAAAGGTTTTTTCTGCATCTATTGAGATAATCATATGGAGTTTATCTTTCAATTTGTTAATGTGGGGTATTACATTGATCAATTTGCGGATATTAAAGAATCCTTGCATTCCTGTGATAAAGCCCACTTGGTCATGGTGTATGATCTTTTTAATATGTTGTTGGATTCTGTTTGCTAGGATTTTAAGGATTTTTTCATCTATGTTCATCAGTGATATTGGCCTGTAGTTTTCTTTTTTTGTGGCATCCTTGTCTGGTTTTGGAATTAGGGTGATGGTGGCCTCATAGAATGAGTTTGGAAGTTTACCTTCTTCTGCAATCTTCTGGAAGAGTTTGAGTAAGATAGGTGTTAGCTCTTCTCTAAATTTTTGGTAGAATTCAGCTATGAAGCCATCTGGTCCTAGGCTTTTGTTTGCTGGAAGATTTCTGATTACAGTTTCGATTTCCTTGCTTGTGATGGCTCTGTTAAGATCTATTTCTTACTGCTTCAGTTTTGGAAAGTTATACTTTTCTAAGAATTTTTCCATTTCTTCCAAGTTGTCCATTTTATTGGCATAAAGCTGCTGGTAGAAGTCTCTTATGATCCTTTGTCTTTCTGTGTTGTCTGTTGTGGTCTCTCCATTTTCATTTCTAATTTTGTTGATTTGATTCTTCTCCCTTTGTTTCTTGATGAGTCTGACTAATGGCTTGTCAATTTTATTTACCTTTTCAAAGAACCAGCTTTTGGTTTTATTGATTTTTGCTATGGTCTCCTTTGTTTCTTTTGCATTTATTTCTGCCCTAATTTTTAAGATTTCTTTCCTTCTACTAACTCTGGGGTTCTTCATTTCTTCCTTCTCTATTTGCTTTAGGTGTAGAGTTAGGTTATTTATTTGACTTTTTTCTTGTTTCTTGAGGTAAGCCTGTATTGCTATGAACCTTCCCCTTAGCACTGCTTTTACAGTGTCCCATAGGTTTTGGGTCGTTGTGTTTTCATTTTCATTCATTTCTATGCATATTTTGATTTCTTTTTTGATTTCTTCTATGATTTGTTGGTTATTCAGAAGCGTGTTATTTAGCCTCCACATGTTGGAATTTTTAACAGTTTTTTTCCTGTAATTGAGATCTAATCTTACCGCATTGTGGTCAGAAAAGATGACTGGAATGATTTCAATTTTTTTGAATTTACCAAGGCTAGACTTATGGCCCAGGATGTGATCTATTCTGGAGAAGGTTCCGTGTGCACTTGAGAAAAAGGTGAAATTGATTGTTTTGGGGTGAAATGTCCTATAGATATCAATTAGGTCTAGCTGGTCCATTGTGTCATTTAAAGTTTGTGTTTCCTTGTTAATTTTCTGTTTAGTTGATCTATCCATAGGTGTGAGTGGAGTATTAAAGCCTCCCACTATTGTGTTATTGTTAATTTCCCCTTTCATACTTGTTAGCATTTGCCTTACATATGTCAGTGCTCCTATGTTGGGTGCATATATATTTATAATTGTTATATCTTCTTCTTGGATTGATCCTTTGATCATTATGTAGTGTCCTTCTTTGTCTCTTTTCATAGCCTTTATTTTAAAGTCTATTTTGTCTTATATAACTATTGCAACTCCTGCTTTCTTTTGGTCTCTGTTTGCATGAAATATTTTTTCCAGCCCTTCACTTTCAGTCTGTATGTGTGCCTTGTTTTGAGGTGTGTCTCTTATAGACAACATATATAGGGGTCTTGTTTTTGTATCCATTCAGCCAGTCTTTGTCTTTTGGTTGGGGCATTCAACCCATTTACATTTAAGGTAATTATTGATAGGTATGGTCCTGTTGCCATTTAGTTTGTTGTTTTGGATCCGAGTTTATACAACCTTTCTGTGTTTCCTGTCTAGAGAAGATCCTTTAGCATTTGTTAAAGAGCTGGTTTGGTGGTGCTGAATTCTCTCAGCTTTTGCTTGTCTATAAAGCTTTTGATTACTCCTTCATATTTGAATGAGATCCTTACTGGGTACAGTAATCTGGGCAGTAGCTTTTTCTCTTTCATTACTTTAAGTATGCCCTGCCATTCCCTTCTGGCCTTAAGAGTTTCTATTGATAGATCAGCTGTTATCCTTATGGGAATCCCCTTGTGTGCTATTTGTTGTTTGTTCCTTGCTGCTTTTATCATTTGTTCTTTGTGTTTGATCTTTGTTAATTTGATTAATATGTGTCTTGGAGTGTTTCACCTTGGGTTTATCCTGTTTGGCACTCTCTGGGTTTCTTGGACTTGTGTGACTATTTCCTCCCCCATTTTAGGGAAGTTTTCAACTATTATCTCCTCGAGTATTTTCTCATGGCCTTTCTTCTTGTCTTCTTCTTCTGGGACTCCTATGATTCGAATGTTGGGGCGTTTCACATTGTCCCAGAGGTCCCTGAGTTTGTCCTCATTTCTTTTGATTCTTTTTTCTTTTTTCCTCTCTGCTTCACTTATTTCCACCATTCTATATTCTCTTCACTTATCCTATCTTTTGCCTCCATTATTCTACTCTTGGTTCCCTCCAGAGTGTTTTTGATCTCATTTATTGCATTATTCATTTTTAACTGACTCTTTTTTATTTCTTCTAGGTCCTTGTTAAACATTTCTTGCATCTTCTCAATCCTTGTCTCCAAGCTATTTATCTGTAACTCCATTTTGTTTTCAAGATTTGGGGTCATTTTTATTATCATTATTCTAAATTCTTTTTCAGGTAGATTCCCTATTTCCTCCTCTTTTTTTAGGTTTGATGGACATTTTTCATGTTCCTTTACCTGCTGAGTATTTCTCTGCCTTTTCCTCTTGTTTAGATTGCTGGATTTGGAGTGGCCTTTCTGATTTTGGTAGTTTGTGGTTCCTCTTTATCATGGAGTTTCTCTTCAGTGGGTGGGGTTGGACAATTGGCTTGTCAAGGTTTCCTGGTTAGGGAAGCTTGCATTGGTGTTCTGGTGGGTGGAGCTGGATTTCTTCTCTCTGGAGTGCAATGGAGTGTCCAATAGTGAGTTTTGAGATGTCTATGGGTTTGGTGTGACTTTGGGCAGCCTGTATATTGATGCTCAGGGCTATGTTCCTACGTTGCTGGAGAATTTGCATGTTATGTCTTGCTCTGGAACTTATTGGCTCTTGGGTGGTGGTTGGTTTCAGTGTAGGTATGGAGGCTTTTGGATGATCTCTTATTAATTAATGTTCCCTGGAGTCAGGAGTCCTCTGGTGTTCTCAGTTTTGGGGCTTAAGCCTCCTGCCTCTGGATTTCAGTCTTATTCTTCCAGTAGTCTCAAGACTTCTCCATCCATACAGCACTGATAATAAAACTTCTAGGTTAATGGTGAAAAGATTCTCCACTGTGAGGGACACCCAGAGAGGTTCACAGAGTTACATGAAGAAGAGGAGAGGGAGGAAAGTGATAGATGTGAGCAGAAGGAGAAAAGGGGGGGAATCAAGAGGAGAGAGACAGATCTAGGCAGTACTCTGTTCCCTAAGTGTTCTCCCCAGCCCAGAACACCCAAAGAGATTCACAGAATTGGATTGAGAAGAGAAGGGGGAGGGAGGAGATAGAGGTGACCTGGGGAGAAAAAGGAGAGTCAAAAGGGGGAGAGAGTAATCAAGCCAGTAATCACACTCCTGAGTAAAAATGGGTACTGAAGCTTGGATTCTTAAATGTACAAAATTGATATCAAATACTAAAAAACAAAATTAAAAATCTAGAGAAGAGATTAGACTCTTAAAATACAATATTAAAAAAAACACACAAAAAGTATAAGCAATATATATGAAGTTTGCTTTTAAAAATAGGGTCCTTCTTTTTTTTTTTTTTTTTTGCAAGGTAATCGTGGGTTATAAAAATGGAAATTAAAGGAGTAATAGAGGATTTAAAAAAGAAGAAAAAAAATTTTTAATTAAAAAATTAATAATAATAGTAAAAATATATCTAGGAATTTCTCTGGAGCTCTTGTGGGCCGTGTGGGTTCAGTTCAGTTTCAGATAGTTCCTTTTTCCAGCTTATACTTCTCGATATCTATAGGCCCTTTCCAGTGTAGTCGGTGTTAACTACAGGGATTTTAATCTGTTACACCTGTCACTTCTAAAGCAGTTCCCTTTGTTAATTTGGCTTCTGTTTGCAGGTCTCCACAGTGTCTAATTTCTGCCCTGACGCAAGTGGGCGGAGGTGGTCTCTTGTTCAGTCATGCTGTGGGGAGGGAGGGGCGCTGCTAACAAGTATCACTGGCGTGTGTGGGGAGCACTCGCAGTGTCCGGCCACACTGGGTTTGCCCCCGCTCACGGCGTGTGTGCTTTCCCCGTCTACACTGCTCAGGCTCCAGGCTGCTCTACAGGGAGCGGGCCCTGAGTTGCGTGCACTTCCCAGGCCGAAGCTGCTCAGGTTCAGGTTCTCGGGTACTCCACAAAGGCGCAGGCTCGGTTGGGCCTGCGTTTGTTGTGCCTTCCTCGGTCAGAGCAGCTCGGGCAACCAGGAGCTTGACGAGCGCACTCTCTTCAGGGGCAGCGCACCTCATCCCCTCCCCGTCCCAGCCTCAGTTTCCAGGCGCGCCCGGTCCAGTGCGCCTTGTGTCTTTTCTGGGGAGCTGATCTCTGGCTGTGACCCTCCCAGTGGATATCAACCATCCAGAATCTCAGGAAGTCTTTGGTTAGAAGCTGGAAGCCTGTTTGCAGTTTGGTAGAGGATGCCCTTTCTGGGGCCGAGTTTGCCCCTTTCTGGCTCTGGCCGGTGCCCACCTCTCGGTGGGGCATGGGCCGGTTCGCAGCCGGCTAGCTCTTCTCTGGTATTGCTCAGTCCTTTGTTCTGTGAACGGGCTGGCAGTGTTTGGTTAGGGCTTTTCGCGGTTAATATCTCGCTCTCGCTCTCGCTCTCGCTCTCGCTCTCGCTCTCGCTCTCGCTCTCGCTCTCGCTCTCGCTCTCGCTCTCGCTCTCGCTCTCGCTCTCGCTCTCGCTCTCGCTCTCGCTCTCGCTCTCGCTCTCGCTCTCGCTCTCGCTCTCGCTCTCGCTCTCGCTCTCGCTCTCGCTCTCGCTCTCGCTCTCGCTCTCGCTCTCGCTCTCGCTCTCCCACAATTTAGGTTGGTATCTCACGTTAGCTCCCTCAGATTGCCCTCAGGGCATTCAGGCCCAGTCCTTACCCTAAGCAATGCTGCCCACTCCTCTCTGTTCAGCCCCCACTTGCTGGTGGCGGATGCGAGCGTCTGGGGTACTTTTCTGCTGAAAGTTGATTTTAGGCAAGTGGGGTTTTTTAATTTATTTTTCCTCCCAGTTAAGTTGCCCTCCAAGATTTGAAAACTTCCCCCAGACCCACCGGTGAGAGGGTTTCTTGGTGTTTGGAAACTTGCTCTGTTAAGACTCCCTTCCCAGGGCGGATCTCTATCACTAACTCTATTGTCTCTCTTTTTATCTTTTATATTTTGTCCTACCTCCTTTTGAAGGCAATGGGCTGCTTTTCTGGGTGCCTGATGTCCTCTGCCAGCGTTCAGAAGTTGTTTTGTGGAGTTTGCTCAGCTATCCAATGTTCTTTCGATGAATTTGTGGGGGAGAAAGTGGTCTCCCCGTCCTATTCCTCCGCCATCTTCTCTCCTTACTACATCTTTCCTAATCAAGAACTTTTCACCATCCTTTGAATCCTATCCAATGTTTTATTCCATGGTATAATTCTTCTCCAGATTTCATTTCTAATGGAGACTTAGCTAATGTCCACTCTTGACTCTACCCTTCCTAATGCTACTACTGCTAATTGTAATAACAATATCATAACATTTAACATCATACATTACATATGTAACAAAATATATAGCATTTTTTGCCCATGAGCCCTGCCTCCCATTTTCTAGGGACATCAGGGCTTATCAAGCAATGCTGTACCTCAGCTCAGAAAAACTAAGTTTTCCTAAACCTTGTGATGTAGAGTTTTATATAAAAAATGAGAAACTTCATGTTTCTAAATGAAGTGAGGATTCTGAAGTACAATAACTATGAATATTTTCATTAGGATTCAGAAACTTATGCTGTTAAACACACACAAAAACTATTTTATTACTTTGTAGGGGGTGGATGTAATAAGGTTTTTAATAAAGAATATCCTTTATTTTCACATTTTGGAGCTTTCTTCCTTCATGTTATCTATCAAAGTCAAACTGGAAGGCTTTATTGAAGATCAAGCATGTTGTTGAATGGAATATTTCAAGAACTGGGGAAAGCTTCCAGTCAGAGAACAGCACTGCTGATTATTTAATGCACATTTTTAATTGTTTCAGGAAATGGTTATGCTGAATATGCCCATGGTGTTGCTGGGGCATCCACATACAACCACACCCTACAGAGACTATCTAGATAGGCAAGGTTTCTAGATAGGCAAGGTTTCAGAGCTGTGGTGCACTCACTGGAAAGCAATGAGACAACTGCATATTCACAACTGCATATCAAAGAAGACTTGAGATCTCTTAACAGATCAGCACTGTTAAATGAGCAAAGCACATGAAATACAGAGCTCTTGTTAAATTTTACTAACAAACACAGCTTAGAAATATTTGACATAATAGCTACCTTATATTTCTATATTGTTTTCAAATTTATTTACAAACTCAAACAATGACTATAAAACTATGTTGAATTGTCTGTTGTTTTCATTTCTGATACTGGTCCAGATGTTGACTATGTAACTTCTTATAGTTCCTTGTATTGCTGCTTATTTTTCCAGTGTACTGCCAGCTGTATATCAAAGGACCTGTCCTCCATGATCTTTCAAGTACCAGTGACTAAATGTATGCCTCCCAAGTGGGAGTTCAAGTTAGATGGAATGCTAATCTAAGAAAGTCACACTTCTCCCCTACATCATAAATCAGGGAATAATTTTGACAATACACTGATAAGTAAGACTTGGCTTAGTTTCAAGAATATTATACCTTCTTATTTACTCTGGTTCTATTGTTGGTAGTTAGTCCTGATATGCTACCAGTATTCAATGAAGTCATGTCCCTTTTTTATTCTGATGATATGCAAATAAGTATGTATTACATATTAAAGCAGTTTTCATGGATTATATTCACACTTGGCATGTATTACTTATTGTAATAGCTTGCATGCTAGTTATATTCACACCTAGTATGTATTGCTTATTGTAAGAGATCACGCTCATTATATTCATACCTTCGTTCTTTCACTTCCTGTACTTCTTATACAGATTGGCTTGTGAACCTCATTTTTCTTAAACATATCCATTTTAAGTATCAGAAATATATGATTTTTTATTATCTCTTCCTGTGTTTCTATGCCCAAAAATTTTCAATCAAAATACACATTAAGTTAGTTTTTTTCCTACTTTTCTTTAGATTAAAGCAAGACTCAGAATTACATTCATAAATTTTTAAACTAGGGTAGGCAGGTTGCATTAACTAAGTTTAATGTTAGACACACTTTCTGTTAGAGGAGAGTGAGGAAGGAGAGTGTCAGATAAAATGGTTTCTGCTGATCTCCAAGAGATGTGCAGGGGTTCAGGAAATAGAGACCAGCTTCCACAAAAGGAATTCAGAGTAAAAAACCCATGAAAGCACAAAAGAACATGGCATGGCCAGGAAATAAGAAGTGTCCAGCTTGTCTATCATGTAGTTCTTGTATGGAGAAAGGGAAGGTGGCTAGAACAGCATTCTTTTGGTTCTAAAAACCCTAGCTACTTCACAGCAACTCTTTTAAAAACCCTAGCTACTTCACAGCAATGTCCTAATAATTATCAATTCTCATTTAAGCATAAATTAACATTCTGTTCTAAAATGAGGTGCATCAAAATTTTAGATATACAGATACACTCTTTCACTTCATAGTGCAAAACATCTGTACTTTTATAGTTCTGTGAACTTAACATGAATTTTTTTTCCTCCCTTCACTAGCCCTTATCATTTTGACCTCTAAATTTTCTCCATTACATCACACAATCCTCATTCATCATGTCTAAAGCAAGTTCATTGATATAATCCCTGAATGGGAGCCTGTAGAAGAAAAATGTGAGGTTTAGTACTAGGACTTTGCTAATATAATTCTGACTTCTTAGTGGCCTTTTTTGCTTTATATTTTTGCGTTAGTTTATATTTAAGTTTGGGTTCCCCAGTTGAGACAGCCAAGAAGCTAAATTGATAATCTGGGGTATGATATTCACCTACAGTACTGAGTGGTTCAAAATTAATGAACCTACTCTCCCAAAGTCCAATGTAATAACCTATCAGCTATATAAACCATTTTACTTTTGGGCACTGAAGTCTGTGATTAGTACAAGTACTACTGTCCATGTAGATGTAAACATGTAAAAACAAGAAGGAACCTCTTCCAGAGAACAACCACAAGAGACTGAATGTCTGGTATGCGTGCTCAGTCATGTCCAATTCTTTGGGACCCCATAGACAGTAGCCCGCCAGCCTCCTCTGTCCATGGGATTTCCCAGGCAAGAATACTGGAGTGGGTTGACATTTTTCTCCTGGCATTGCTGTTCAAAGAGGAAACTTTTCTATATTCCTATTTCTTGTCTTTTACTCCTTGACCAGGCTAAGATTGGAACAATAACACATCTAATAAATAAATCTAATTCCACTAAGCTAAATCTGACATAATTTACCATATGGTAAATACAAATTTCCCAGTCAAAACAGAATTACTATCACTGGTAGCTTTTCCTAAAAGGAATACTGAAGAAAGGCCAATTTACTGAGACAAAGTTAATGTATTTTGAATTGACCAAGTTCTTCAAACTTGGTAAAAATTTGATCCTACAACTGTGAAAGCAAATCTAAGTGAATTGGGAAATCTGTTGATTACATCATTTTTTTAAAAAACTTTCTATTTTTATAGTTCAATAGACCTACAGATGTCAAGGTGGCACTAGTGGTAAAAAACCTGCCTGCCAGTGCAGGAGACATTAGAGATGTGGGTTCCTTTTTTTTTTTTTTAAGAGATGTGGGTTCAATCCCTGGATCAGGAAGCTCCCTTGGAGGAAGGCATGGAAACCCACTCCAGTATTCTTGCCTGGAGAAGCCCATGGAGTGTGACAGGCTACAAAATCCATGGGGTTGCAAAGAGTTGGACACGGCTGAAGTGACTGAGCACACACAGTCTAACGTAGAGAGATGAAAAAGAATAATGAGAGTAAGAAATACCAGTGCTTGAAAACCCTGTTCCATGCTAAATAAACTATGGTACATGCCAAAATTGATTTTTAGAGCTCTCAAATATACAGACTTTGCAGTGATTTAACATATTCCATTTATTTCCTTTGGTAAGAACAGTGGAGTTTTCAAACTCTTCATTTTGCTAAACCTAACAAATTAGGGTTAACTTTCTAAAGCAGCCTCATAACATTTTTTTTCAACTGCTATTGTGATTTAACCTTTATTAAGATCCCATTGAGAAATAGGCATTATTCAATCCATTTGTCAAGTGATCATATCCTTATAATGTGAAAGTTTTTGTCTTGATGGCAAATATGTGTCAAGGGCATTTTTCTCTAGTATCAATAGAAATTAAGCAGTGTAACCAAAAAAAATAAATAAATAAATAAGCAGTGTAACCATTTTACTTAACCTTTTCTTCCATAACTGTAAATTAAAAATAAAAAGTAACAGTAACAGCTAACACATTTAGTCCTTGCAGTTTACATGTATAACTGCATTTATTTTTTTTTTTAAATGTGCCCCTTATTTCTTTATTTTTTTTTTTTCCAATGAGTTCAGTGCTTTTTATTTTTTTTTTCCTTTTTTTTTTTTTTTAATTTTTATTAGTTGGAGGCTAATTACTTTACATCATTACAGTAGTTTTTGTTATACATTGATATGAATTAGCCATGGATTTACATGTATTCCCCATCCCAGTCCCCCCTCCCACCTCCCTCTCCACCCGATCCCTCTGGGTCTTCCCAGTGCACCAGGCCCGAGCACTTGTCTCATGCACCCAACCTGAGCTGGTTATCCGTTTCACCCTAGATAATATACATGTTTCAATGCTGTTCTCCTGAAACATCCCACCCTCTCCTTCTCCCAGAGTCCACAAGTCTGTTCCATACATCTGAGTCTCTTTTTCTGTTTTGCATATAGGGTTATCGTTACCATCTTTCTAAAGTCCATATATATGTGTTAGTATACTGTAATGGTCTTTATCTTTCTGGCTTGCTTCGCTCTGTATAATGGGCTCCAGTTTCATCCATCTCATTAGAACTGATTCAAATGAATTCTTTTTAATGGCTGAGTAGTATTCCATGGTATATATGTACCACAGCTTCCTCATCCATTCGTCTGCTGATGGGCATCTGGGTTGCTTCCATGTCCTGGCTATTATAAACAGTGCTGCGATGAACATTGGGGTGCATGTGGCTCTTTCAGATCTGGTTTCCTTGGTGTGTATGCCCAGAAGTGGGATTGCTGGGTCATATGGCAGTTCTATTTCCAGCTTTTTAAGAAATCTCCACACTGTTTTCCATAGTGGCTGTACTAATTTGCATTCCCACCAACAGTGTAAGAGGGTTCCCTTTTCTCCACACCCTCTCCAGCATTTATTGCTTGTAGACTTTTGGATAGCAGCCATCCTGACTGGCGTGTAATGGTACCTCATTGTGGTTTTGATTTGCATTTCTCTGATAATGAGTGATGTTGAGCATCTTTTCATGTGTTTTTGTGCCATCTGTATGTCTTCCTTGGAGAAATTTCTGTTGAGTTCTTTGGCCCATTTTTGGATTGGGTCATTTATTTTTCTGGAGTTGAGCTGGAGGAGTTGCTTGTATATTTTTGAGATTAATCCTTTGTCTGTTGCTTCATTTGGTATAACTGCATTTAATCTTCTCAACATTCTTATGAGGTTAAGTGCTATTAAACTCACATAACACCTAATATTTAGAAATATAAAGTAAAAGTCAGAGGAAAAGTTCAAAATAATTGCTTTTTCAGAGGAAGCCTAAGTCATATAAAGTAGGAGGAGGAGGATTCTGGTTTGTGTTGATTTGTGTTAATATATAGTAGTATTTGACTTTTTTTTTAACCAAATAAGTACTTTGATTTTAAAAACTGAAAATCAACTAAAAAAAAGTAATGTTTTTACCAAAAGTGTTCTTTTTTTCTCACCTATAGCAATGTAAGTAACCTTGCAAAAAAGGACAGTTTTACTCTAGATTTAATTTCACCATTGCTATCTTATATAACATGGCATTCTATGTCTCAGGTCTCTTTCACAATAGTTCTTATTTCTGTTATAAACATATTGTCAACCAGACAGAGTTCAGTTCTTGATCTTCATCAGTTCAGTTCAGTTCAGTCACTCAGTCGTGTCTGACTATTTGCAACCATGAACTGCAGCACGCCAGGCCTCCCTGTCTATCACCAACTGCTGGAGTCCACCCAAACCCATGGCCATTCAGTCGGCCATGCCATCCAACCATCTCATCCTCTGTCGTCCCCTTCTCCTCCTGCCCTCAATCTTTCCCGCATCAGGGTTTTTTCTGATGAGTCAGCTCTTCACATCAGGTGGCCAAAGTATTGGAGTTTCAGCTTCAGCATCAGTCCTTCCAATGAACACCCAGGACTGATCTCCTTTAGGATGGACTGGTTGGATCTCCTTGCAGTCCAAGGAACTCTCAAGAGTTTTCTCCAACACCACAGTTCAAAAGCATCAATTCTTCATACCTCCTGTCATTTTTATACATTCTCACTACCTACTCATTGGTGTGATTTCATTGGTCTTACTGTTTAACACTTGCTATACCCTGTTTATTTCCACACATATCTCTAGGCTTACTCTTCCCATTAAACTCTAAATTTTTATGTCTAAGGTGACCACTCACCCAGGGAAAGTTCAAATTTAGCTTACTGTCTTAGATTCCTACCAGTTAATAGTCCTGTCACCCTCAAAGTACCCTGGTTGAAATGGTCAATTACATGCTCAACCTTATTGTATCCAATTTACTAGTTGTGGAAGTGTTACTCCCTCAGTCATGTCTGACTGTTTGTGACCCCATGGACTGTAGCCTGCCTGGCTCCTCTGTCCATAGAATTCTTCAGGCAATAAGGCTGGAGTGGGTTGCCATTTCCTTCTCCAATTTTACTAGTTAATGGATTTCAAATAGCCCTCTGAAATTTAAATAATAAAAACAGAACTTTTGTTTTCCTCTGAAAAACCCCATCTGCTTTGTGTTCTTCATCTCAGAAAATGCAATATCGTTCACTCTGGTACTCAAAGTTTAAAAGCTTGGAGACATCCGTGGCTCCTCTCATACCTTATAATAAGTCAGTTATAACTTCAAAGTCTGTACAGAATCTGATCCCTTCTTCTCTGTGATCTTTGCCTACATCACTGACATAACTCACTTGAGAAATTAATGAATAAGGATTTTATGAAAATGTTTCTGCGAGCTAAAATATAAAGTAATAGCTATTCCTGAGCACCCATTGTAATAGGCACTTTATTGATAATAATGGGGAGCACTTTTGCATGATTATAACACATTAGTCACTGTTTTAAATGCTCTAATTTCATTAGTCCAGTAAATCTCACAATAACTCCTAGAGGCAATAGTTTTCCATTTTTAGGCATGATGAAACAGGTTATAAAAAGGAAGTGTCAGAGAAGACTACAAAGCAAGGCAAGTTATCAGGGTTAAAGAAAGATATAACATAATGATAAAAGAATCAATTCTCTAAGAAGACACAACAGTCTTTAACATGGATGAGCAGGAAACAGAGCAGGAAACTACATGAGGCAAAACCGGAGAGAACTGCAAGGAGAAATAGATTAATCCACTATGATAAACAGAGATTTCAACACCTCTCTATCAGAAATGGACAGATCCAGCAGGCAGGAAATGAGTAAAGACATAGTTGGACACAACAAACCATCCATCAGATGGATGTAATTAACATCTATAGATTACCTCACTTAACAAAAGCATAAAACACATTCTTCTCAAATTCACACGGGACATTCACCTACATGGACTACACTCTGGGCCATAATTCACAATTTAACAAATTTAAAAGAATAGAAATCATATACTACGTACACACAGACCACAATGGTATTAAGTTAGAAATCAGTAACAGAAAGACGGGTAGAAAACAGCAACAATATACTCTTAAATAACATATGGGTCAAGGAAGAAATCATTAGAAACATTTAAAATATTTTTAACTAAATGAAAATGAAAGTACAGCTTTTCAAAATTTGTAGTTTGCAGCAAAAGCAATGCTCAGTGGGAAGTTACAGCACTGAATTCCTATATTAGAAATGAAGAAAGATGTAAAATCAATATTCTAAAAGTTTTTACTTAAAGAAACTGGAAAAAGAAGAGCAGATTAAATTCAATTAAGCAGAAGAACATAAACAACAAAAAATGAATCAATACATTTTAAAAAAGAAATCAATAGAGAATATCTACAATACCAAACATTGGTTTTGGGGGGAAAAAATCAATAAAATTGATCAGCCACTAGTCAGGTTAACTAAGAACCAACAAAAAAGAGAGGGGGAGGAAAAAGTCTAATATCCAAAATTAAAGAGGGAAATCAATGCAGATTACATGCATGTTAAAATAATAATAAAGGAATACAGTGAAGAACACTATGCCCACAAATTTGATAACCCAGATGAAACAGAAAAGTTCTTTGAAAGACACAAGCTTCTCAGACTCACAAAAAAAGAAATAAATATATGAATAGGCCAGTATCTATAAAATAAATTGAATAGGTAATTAACAACTTTCCAAAACAGAAAACATCAGAATGAGATGGGTTCACTAGTGAATTTACCAAATACATAACAAGAGAAATTACACCAATTATCCACAATCTCTTTCAGAGAACAGAAACAGAAGAAATCCTTTCTAACTCATTCTGTGATTCCAGCATCATGTGAATACCAAAACCAGACAAAGATATTATAAGAAAAGAAAACTATAGGTCATTAACTCTCATGAATATAGCTGCAAAAACCCTCAACAAAACATTAGCAAATCAAGTCAAATCAAATACATAAAAAGAACACCACATTAACTGGGAACTGTTTCAGGTATATAAAGTTGGTTCGACATTTGAAAATCAATTAATTTAATTCAAATCACAGGAACATATTATTAGATGCATACAAAAAAGCATTTGATAAAATCTAACTTGTTTGTGATTTAAAAAAAAAGAAAAAGAAAACTCTCAATAAACTAGAAATAGAAAGAAATCTTCATCACTCCTTTTTAACACTGTACTGGAAGTTATAGCTGATGCAGTAAGTTTTATCTAATAAAACCAAAATGTTTTAAACTACCATGCATTGTAAGAGTAGCGAGAGGTAGACGTATCAGTTCCATCCCTCATTCATGAGTAAATCACACCAACTGGATCAGCTCTGTTTCATAAATGCAGGCATGCATAAACCAGACAACGTGGATAAAGACTAGGTCTTAGAGGCTTTCAGACAGTAGATTTTAAGATAGTGATGCCCCTGAGAAAAAACACTAACATCTGGGAGATAACGGTACATTTCTGAAGGGAGGACAAGAAGCAGAACTGTAAGATAAAGGACTCCAATTCAGAAGGTTACTTGGATGTCAGGAGTGGAAGTCCCTGGAACAGGACTTGGATCAGCACTTGTATGCTCTATTTGCAAGCATTTTAGCAAACTTCCTTAACAAATATTACATTCTGGTTGATTTCCAGAATGATTCCAGGGAATGTTGGAATAGCTCATTGGGAGAAGTAGTGACTAGCAAGGAATTGTGGTCACCCACATTTCCCCATAGACGTCCAATTTCTGATTCATTGGATTACATCATGTAATGTGACCAGGGAAGAGGGCAAAATATAATAAGCAGTCAAACTACTGTTCATGCAAATACCTGTTTATTTTCAAATCCACTAGTAATCCAAGGAGGCTGCAGTGGCTTTATACTCTCCATTAATTTTTTCTACCCAGTCTATCCACATAAAGCTGATTTCTGCTGGACTTGCAGAAATTTTCTGTGGTATATATTTTCACCAAGCTTGAAAGTCCATGGGTAATAACTGAAGATCTAAAAATTTTCATCTCTGAAACTTATAAATCTTACCTTATAAACATATCCAAAAGCCAGTTTTAATAATGATTCAAATGCCCAGAAAAATAATATTTTACACTGCCTGTGTGGAGAGCTGACTTATTGGAAAAGACCCTGATGCTGGGAAAGATAAAAGGCAGGAGGAGAAGGAGATGGCAGAGGACAAGATGGTTGGATGGCATCACCCACTCAATGGACATGAGTTTGAGCAAGCTCCAGGAGATGGTGAAGGACAGGGAAGTCTGGCGTGCTGCAGTCCATGGGGTCACAAAGAGTCAGACATGACTGAGTGACTGAACAACAATGACACTGCCATGATACTTACTGTGTTTGTATGTGTATTGCATGTGGTATGTGTATTGCATGTGGTATATGTATGCGGGCAGTAAGATAATATTTCAAGTATAAATATATACTTATATCTCAGCTGGTAAAGAATCTGCCTGCAATGCAGGAGACTTGCCTTCAATCCCTGGGTTGGGAAGAAATCCCCTGGGGAAGGGAAAGGCTATCCACTCCAGTATTCTGGCCTGGAGAATTGTATGAACTATATAGTCCATGGGGTCGCAAAGAGTCGGACACGACTGAGCGACTTTCACTTCCATATCTAATGGAATATTCTATTTGTCTTTTTTAACCAGTGTTTATTTTATGAGAAGAGGACAGAAGACAAAAATCAATACAGTACAGGGACTAAAAACAGAGATCTTGAATTGAAATCAAATCCCAATTCTGACTTGGAGTAAGTTTCTTAAATCTCCCAGACATGAGTGTGCACAGCTCTAACAAGGACACAAAAATACCTACCTCATAGGACTGTTGGAAGTATTTTCTCACTAACTTTTATTGGGGTATAGCTGCTTTGCAATGTTATGTTAGCTTCTACTGTACAGCAAAGTGAGTCAGTTATACATATACATATATCTCCTCTTTTTTGGAAATTATTCCTGTTTAGATCAACAGACAGCATCAAGTAGAGTTCCTTGTGCCATACAATAGGTTCCATTAGTTATCTATTTTATTATTGAAAGTATTAAAAGATGTAATGTGTATAAAGTGCTTAACACAGTAATATAACAGATAATTATAATTATGATGGTGGTCAAATATCCACCTTTAAGAAACCAGTTAGGAAGAAAATAAAAACATATTCCTTCATCAATTTCTCATGGAATCCTAGGAGAAACAGCTCCAATTCTTTTGGAGAATATTTGAAAATTTGTTAAATAAACTGAAAGCATCCTGGACTTCTTGGACATCACAAAATTGGGAAGCCCGAGTGGTAGAGACCAACTTTTACTTACTTTTCCTTAACTGGAATTCATGGCGAAGATGCTGATTCTAAAATAGCTACTACCTTAGGCTATGTTGAAAATCAAGACATGTGAATTTTCACTGTATTCAGCCCAGATTACTGTGTTCATTAGTTGGACTATAGGCTATTAAAACCTAAATTCACCTATAAAAGGGCAAGCAGAATACTCATGAGTCTAGAAACCCTACAGACCTGAGAATGCAAGGCAGAGTCTTGCTCCCTTCATCCTTCTCCATTATTCTGAAGGGCTTGAACTTGTCTCTTGCAGCACTCTGCGAAAAATTACAAAAGTTATGTTGAATTAAAGTGTCTGTCAGTAAATTTCATTGAGGTGAAATTCCAAAGCTTCCTTTTGACATACAATCATTTGTGAAATTTACACTAATGTTCCGAGATGGAATAAAGCAAGCTTAAAAGACTTAACAACTCCTCAGTGTGGTCTTCTGCTCCTCTTCACTGTCTTAATCTGCTACTGACCATCAGTTGATTTAAAGGCCTGTGTTATCCCAACGAAAGCAGACCAACGCTCAATTTTCTCTTATAATCTGTGCTCCTGAAATGCATAGACTTGATAACCAGAAATATCATGAAGCTATGCATCACCCTGTTTGGAGTGTGTGCACGTACACACACACACACACACACACACACACACACACACAAGCTTTCTAGTTGCAATACCCAAATTTTGTACCCAACAAATATATCTGTTAAATTTCTGTTTATTAGCAGGACATTATTAATCTCTTTCATTCTGAAACAGAGATGTCCCTCACTCTCTCTCTTTCCTCTTTTCTCATAATTAATCCAATAAAAAGAGAAACCATCACAATCTTCATTTTTCCAATTTTGAATTTCTGGAAAATGAACTTCTCTGTCACTTGCATCTGGCTAACTGGTTCTCAGTTCTAGATTAAACCTGTTATTTTTCCCCCTTCTAAATAGTTCATATATTACAAATGTTATTCTTCATATATTTTATTCTTTTTTCATACAAAAAATAACCTCTGTGATTTTCTAGACTTTGAGGATATTCATTTAGCTTTTATTCTTCCCAACTCAAGAAACCTAATTTTTCATTCTCTCCTTACAGAACAACATTTTCATCCCATTAAATACCTTTAGGGTTTTTCTCTGACACTTTCAATATTGTATACATATTTGTTTTTTAATTATTTATTTTTAATTGAAAGATAATTGCTTTACAATATTTTGTTAGTTTCTGCCATGAATCAACATGAATCAGCCACATGCAAACATGTCCCCTTATACTTCTTGAGTACAGCAAAATTTTCCAGTGAAAAATAAAGAAACAAGAGAACCCAGAAAATTAAAGAAACACATTTTTGAACCAAATTCTGTTTACTATAAAATGTCTTCTACTACAGACAAGTATATATGCCTAGGCAGAAGGAACGTTCAAATAAGAATTTCTTCCCTTCCTCTCAGTGCTTCTATACTGAGGGCAATGAGACAATAAACTGAATCATACATATCCCCCTGCTTCTCTTTCATTATCAGACCAGGGACTGGAGAGTCTGAAGTGGAGAGTAGAACAGTGTAACATGTTTTTCTCAGGCCACATGCTACTACAATCACTATCTTAGTTCCTCCACTCACTAGCTCTATAACCTTAGGAAAGAGACTTAACCTTTTCCTGCCTCAGTTTCCTCTAAAAATTGGGATAACAATAATACCTTTGAATTGGGTTATTATGAAGATTAAATGAGGCAATTAATTAAAATAATAACCATGGTATCTGTCATATATTAAGCATGCAATAAACAGAGATCCTTATTTTTTAACCACAATCATTCTGTCCTCCTCTTATCAGGCCATGGTGGCCACTAGGAATGACACCAATGGAGTATTGGGGCACTTGTTCATAAACACAGGGCTCTGAAAGCAGTCTACTAAAAACCACTACACATTAAAAATATACACATCCAAGATTCTTTTAATTTAAAAAATATACATTGAAATACATGTCTTTTGAATTCCTGGAGCTTAGAATACAGCATTTTAACTTTGATTACTTTATATTGTAAAGAAGAAATTATCATATGCCACAAATGTATTCAGCATTGCTTGAGATACCTTGAAGAATGTAGTAGAAATATAACACAGCCTGTTTTCTAGAGTTTACTTTATGCTAAGAAGACAAATATATCTCCCAGATTATAACATTAAGCATACTATTTAGACAATATAAGACTAAGGGATAAATTATAGAATGGGTTGCAAATGTTTTACAGGGGGTGGAAAAGATAAAAGAGAATTCAAGTTATAAAGAAAGACTCTATTAGATATGTTGGAATTAAATCAACAATTAAATCTAATTAATTAAGATAATTAACAATTAAATATAATGCTCTAATTAAAGCATTAGAGAGCTTTTGACTAAGTCTTAGCTATTTCATCAGAGAAAAAAATCCCAAGGATGTGTCTATTTTACACTTCTCTCATGCATTTTCATTCACTGAAAAAATTTCTAAGCATGTGCATATATCAAGTATTGAAGAAGGTATTGGGAATAAAACAATAAACCTAGTACAATCTTCTCATTGAAAAAGCCTCTGGAATTTGTGCACCTGATGTTAGTGGCATGGCTTGTTGAAGAGCAGTGTTTTACAGAGTCAATCTGAAACAATTAGGAAAGTTGGATAGAATTTTAAAATGGATACGTTTAAAGATACAATAGTTTGAGTATTCAAGATATTGGAGAGATGTGAAGTACACTGTGGTGCCTTTCCCTTTGAGATATTTGTTAGGCTATAAGAAAGGAAGGATTGAGAGGCTGAGAAGCAAAATAGAAAACAGTCACCAAAATGCTGAGAATCTGAGTTGAGTTTTGAACAGTCTAATGAGACTGGGGAGGCAAAAATTGAAGCTTAGAGGCTCTCAAAGAAAATGGCTCTGGATAAACAACCCAGACGTCCAGAAAAGAGTTTGAAATGAGCAGACTTTAGGATTAATGGCAAAACTCACATAAAAATCCAGCACTGATCCACCTCAACCCAAGCCTCAGTAAAGGTGATCTATTCCTGCTCCAAGGGCAGAGTAAATTAACAGTAAATCCTCTCTGGACAAAGATAACAGGAAGCAGAACTGCACCAAATTATCTCTGTAATTTTTCATACACAACATCTGGGGTTTTTTGTTTTGTTTTGTTTTGTTTAATTCTTATGCATGCCAAGAGAGTGAAATGCTCAAAAATCAAGAAAAAATATTTTAAAAAGAAAGAAACAGACTCAAGATGATGCAGACCTTGGAGTTCTCATGCAAGGATGTTAAAATGACTATGATCAACATTTTCAGAAAATAGAGGAGAAGATGGACAAGTTGATCAGAAACTAAAATTAATTAAAAATTCTAGACTGAAAAAAACTTAGTAAAATTAAGAAGTTTATAGACATATCAAATAGGAGAAAAGAGTAATAGAATGGAAAGTTAGGTCAGTTGACTAAAGAACAAAGGGGGAAAATGACAGAAAATAAAGCTGTATAAAAGATCTAGCAGACAAGTTATTGAAGACCTAGGAGAGGATACATTGAGACAAAAAGAGTATTTTACATAATATTGCCTGAAGATATTACAAAAACAACCATGACATTAATCTACAACATCAAGAAGCTCTATGAAACCCAAGCAGGTTAAATGAAAGTCATAACATCATTCGTCAGGCTCAGTTGCTCTGGAACTGGAACCAACCGACTGAGACCCTGTGGACTGTAACCCGCAAGGCTCCTCTGTCCATGGCATTTTTCAGGTAAGAATACTGGAATGGGTTGTCATTTCCTCCTCCAGGGGATCTTCCCAACACAGGGACTGAACCCATGTCTCCTGTGTCTCCTGCATTAGCAGGCAAATTCTTTATCACTGTGCCACCTGGGGAGCTAAAACTCATAGTAACACTGCTAAAAGACAAAGATGAAAAAGGCTTAAGTTGCTGCAGAAAAAAGATTCAATACCATCAAAGAATAGGGCTGACTTTCAATAGAAACAATGAAAACCATCTATAAGACAACAGAATGTTTGAAAAGTAATGGTTGAAAAGGGATGAAAAAAGTAAGCTAAAGAAAACAATGTTCAAAAAGGAAATAAAATAAAGACAAAAATCTACCAAAATGAATTCTTCAAGCAGAAGAAAAAAAATATCCTGGATAAAAGTATGGAAATTGAGAGAGAAATAAATAATAACAGAAAGAATAAATATATAAATCCAAATAATTATTCACTGCATAAAACAATGACATGATTTCTTGGGGTTTAAGAAGGAGTAGAGATGCATGGTCCTGACAAATTCCAGAAAGTGAAAAAAATATTACTTTAGAGTAGATCTACTATATCAAGGATATATGTGTAATCTATGTAGCAACCACTAAAACAACAGAAATACTATTGTATGTACAATTTCTTTCCCTCTGTTCTCTTAGATTAAGCTTTCTGTTCTAATTGTTGAGACTGATATTTAGATCATTGACGTTGGCCTCTTGTAGTGTAAGCCCTGATCACTGTGGTTTGCCGTTTTTGCTTGTTAGGTTTTTGTAATGCAAGTGCCCAACTTAAGCTTTGGTTGCAGAGGCATCCATCTCAAAAAGGCATTCCCTTCAAAGACTGCTACCTCCAATGAACACATTGCCAGACTCAGGCTAGATAGAGCCAAGATGTCTTCCCATACTGAGGCTTCTTTGTTCTAAAGAGATCTGGTTGATTTCTGTAACTGACCATTTGGGCTACTTGGTTTTTTCTCTTCCAGTTCATAAAATTTTGCCTCTTATGTTTTAAATTCACCAATAAAGATTGAGCCCACGAGGGACTTCCCTGGTGGTCCAATGGCTAAGACTCTGAGCTCCCAATGCAGGGAGCACGGGTTCAATCCCTGCTCAGGGAACTAGGTCCTGCATGCCTCAGTGAAGACCATACATGGTAAAATAAATAAATAAAAACGAGTGAGTGCAGGAAACTTTAAGCCCCCATCCTCAACCCCAATAAAAGCAGAACCGCAGGCCCCTGTGGTCTCTGTAAATGACCTCGCTCTGAGTACCCTGATATGCTGTGTAGTTTCTGTGTCTTGTAAGTAATAAACTTTTATTTTTACAAAGTTTCTGATGGTTATTGCTGGCAGGCACCGTGCAGTTATAACAAGAACCGCAAGAGCCCGTCCAAGCATAACATTGGTTACTGATAGGCTAAGACCAGCACACAACGTCCTTCTTTCTAATGTATGCAATCGGGGCTATAAATTTGCCTCTTTGGCTTTGTACCACATGTTTTAATACATCTTAACTTTATTAACATTCACTTCAAAATATTTTCTAATTTTCATCTTGACTTCTTAATTGATCTTTGTTACCATTAAGTAGATTCCTCAACTTCCAGCCACATAAGAAATTTTTATCAATTTCCAGATTAATTTCACTGTGACCAGAGAACAAACTTTGTACAATTTCAATCCTTTGAAATGTATTGACACTTATAGAACGGCCCAGTGTACGCGGCGGTTGCACTGCATGGGTGCAGGCTCTGAGGAGATACCCCACGTCCAAGGGCAGAGAAGCCCAGCAAGATGGTAGGAGCTGGGGCGGCGGCTGCACAGCACTCGAGCGACTATGAGGAGGTACCTCACTTCCAAAAACAAAGGAGGAGCCCCAGCAAGATGGTAGGAGGGGCAAAATCACATTTAGAATCAAACCCCATACCCACCAGAGACGCTGAGAGGGCTCAAACAAACCTTGTGTGCACCAGGACCCAGAGACCGCGCAGAGACTGAGACAGAACTGCGTTTGGGTGTCTCCTGAGGAGGCACGGGTCAGCAGTGGACTGCTGCAGGGACAGGGCTCTGGGTGCAGCAGACCTGGGTATGGCGTAAGCCCTCTTGGAGGAGGTCTCCATTAACCCCACCATAGAGCCACCAGAACTTGCACAGGACTGGGGAAACGAACTCTTGGCAGGCACAAACAGAAACTTGTTCATACCAGGACAAGGAGAAAGGAGCAGTGACCCCACAGGAGACGGACCCAGACTTGCCCGTGAGTGTCCAGGAGTCTCTAGCAGAGGTGTGGGTCAGCGGTGGCCTGCTGCAGGGCTGGGGGCACTGAGTGTAGCAGTGTGTGCATGGGACCTTTTGAAGGAGGTCACCAGTATCTTTATTACCTCCACCATAGTTTGACCCAGGTAAATAACAGGGAGGGAACACAACCCCGCCCATCGACAGAAAATTGGATTAAAGATTTACTGAACATGGCCCCATCAAAACAAGACCCAATTTCCCCCTCAGTCTCTCCCCATCAGGAAGCTTCCATAAGCCCCTTACCCTTCTCCATCAGCAGGCACACAGACTAAAAACCACAATCACAGGAAACTAATCAATCTGATCACATGGACCACAGCCTTGTCTAACTCAATGAAACAATGAGCCATGCCATGTAGGGCCACCTAAGATGGATGGGTCATGGTGGAGAGTTCTGACAAAACGTAGTCCACTGGAGAAGGGAATGGCAAACTACTTCAGCATTCTTGCCTTGAGAACCCCATGAACAAAAGATAGGACATTGAAAGATGAACTTGCCAGGCCAGTTGGTGCCTAATATGCTACAGGAGATCAGTGGAGAAATAACTCCAGAAAGAAGGAAGAGACAGAGCCAAAGTAAAAACAAAACCCAGTTGTGGATGTGACTGGTGATGGACGTAAAGTCTGAAGCTGTATAGAGCTATATTGCATAGGAACCTCGAATGTTAAGTCCATGAACCAAGGCAAATTGGAAGTGGTCAAATAGGAGATAGCAAGAGACATTTTAGGAATCAGCAAACTAAAATCGACTGGAATGGGTGAATTTAACTCAGATGACATTATATCTACTACCGAGGGCAGGAATCCCTTAGAAGAAATGGAGTAGCCATCATAGTCAACAAAAGAGGTTGAAATGCAGTATTGGATGCAATCTCAGAAATGACAGAATCTCTGTTTGTTTCCAAAGCAAACCATTCAATATCACAGTAATCCAAGTCTATGCATTGACCAGTAATGCTGAAGAAGCCGAAGTTGAACAGTTCTATGAAGACCTACAAGACCTTCTAGAACTAATACCCAAAAAAGATGTCCTTTTCATTATAGGGGACTGGACTGCAAAAGTAGGAAGTCAAGAAACATCTGGAGTAACAGGCAAATTAGGCCGTGGAGTACAGAATGAAGCAGGCTGAAAGCTAATAGAGTTCTGCCAAGAGAATACACTGGTCATAGCAAACACCCTCTTCCAACAACACAAGAGAACACTTGACACATGGACATCACCAAATCGTCAATAACAAAATCAGATTGATCGTATTTTTTGCAGCCAAAGATGAAGAAGCTCTATACAGTCAGCAAAAACAAGACCAGGAGCTGACTGTGGCTCAGATCATGAACTTCTTATTGCCAAATTCAGGCTTAAATTGAAGAAAGTAGGGAAAACCACTAGACCATTCAGGTATGACCCAAATCAAATCCCTTACGATTATACAGTGGAAGTGAGAAATAGATTTAAGGGATTAGATCTGATAGACACAGTGCCTGAAGAACTATGGATGGAGGTTCATGACATTGTACAGGAGGCAGGGATCAAGACCATCCCCAATGAAAAGAAATGCAAAAAAGCAAAATGGTTGTCTGAGGAGGCCTTACAAATACCTGTGAATAGAAGAGAAGCTAAAGGCAAAGGAGAAAAGACAAGATATACCCATTTGAATGCAGAGTTCCAAAGAATAGCAAGGAGAGATAAAGCCTTCCTCAGCAATCAAGGCAAAGAAATAGAGAAAAATAATTGAATGGAAAACTCTAGAGATTTCTTCAGGAAAATTGGAGATACCAAAGAAACGTTTCATGCAAAGATGGGTACAATTAAGGACAGAGATGGGATGGACCTAACAGAAGAAGAAGATATTAAGAAGAGGTGGGAAAAAATACACAGAAGAACTATACAAAAAAGATCTTCATGACCCAGATAATCACGATGGTGTGATCACTCACCTAGAGCCAGACATTCTGGAATGTGAAGTCAAGTGGGCCTTAGGAAGCATCACTATGAACAAAGCTAGTGGAGGCGATGGAATTCCAGTTGAGCTATTTCAAATCCTGAAAGATGATGCTGTGAAAGTGCTACACTCAATATGCCAGCAAATTTGGAAAACCCAGCAGTGGCCACAGGACTGGAAAAGGTCAGTTTTCATTCCAATCCCAAAGAAAGGCAATGCCAAAGAATGCTCAAACTACCACACAATTGCACTCATCTCACACGCTAGTAAAGTAATGCTCAAAATTCTCCAAGCCAGGCTTCAACAGTATGTGAACCATGAGCTTACAGGTGTTCAATCTGGATTTAGAAAAGGCAGAGGGACCAGAGATCAAACTGCCAACATCCGCTGGATCATCGAAAAAGCTAGAGAGTTCCAGAAAAACATCTATTTCTGCTTTATTGACTATGCCAAAGCCTTTGACTGTGTGGAACACAACAAACTCTGGAAAATTCTGAAAGAGATGGGAATACCTGACCACGACCTGCCTCTTGAGAAACCTGTACGCAGGTCAGGAAGCAACAGTTAGAACTGGACATGGAACAACAGACTGGTTCCAAATAGGAAAAGGAGTACGTCAAGGCTGTATATTGTCACCCTGCTTATTTAACTTATATACAGAGTACATCATGAGAAACGCTGGCCTGGATGGAGCACAAACTGGAATAAGATTGCTGGGAGAAATGTAAATAACCTCAGATATGCAGATGACACCACCCTTATGGCAGAAAGTGAAGAGGAACTAAAGAGCCTCTTGATGAAAGTGAAAGAGGAGAGTGAAAAAGTTGGTGTAAAACTCAACATTCAGAAAACTAAGATCATGGCATCTGGTCCCATCACTTCATGGAAAATAGATGGGGAAACAGGGGAAACAGTGACAGACTTTATTTTTGAGGGCTCCAAAATCCCTGCAGATGGTGTTTCAGCCATGAAAGTAAAAGACGCTTGCTCCTTGGAAGAAAAGTTATGACCAACCTAGACAGCATATTAAAAAGCAGAGACATTACTTTACCAACAAAAGTGCATCTGGTCAAAGCTATGGTTTTCCCAGTAGTCATGTATGGATGTGAGAGTTGGACTATAAAGAAAGCTGAGCACCAAAGAACTGATGCTTTTGAACTGTGGTGTTGGAGAAGACTCTTGAGAGTCCCTTGGACTGCAAGGAGATCCAACCAGTCCATCCTAAAGGAAATCAGTTCTGAATATTCATTGGAAGGACTGATGCTGAAGCTGAAGCTCCAATACTTAGGCCACCTAATTGGAAGAACTGACTCCTTAGAAAAGACCCTGATGCTGGGAAAGATTGAAGGCAGGAGGAGAAGGGGCCAACAGAGGATGAGATGGTTGGATGGCATCACTGACTCAATGGACATGAGTTTAGTAAACTCCATGAAGTTAGCAGTGGACCAGGAGGCCTGGTGTGCTGCAGTCCATGGTTTCACAAAGCATTGGACATGACTGAGTGACTGTACTGAACAGTCAATTTTTATAAATATTTCTGGACAGTTGAAATAAATCATAGAAAACCCAGAAGAATCCACATTAAAAACTATTAGAATAAGCAAGTAAATTTAGCAAGGTTGCTAGATACAGAGAATATATGCAAAAATCAATTGTATTTCACAACTTCCCTGGTGGTCCAGGGGTTAAGAATTGCCTGCCAGTGCAGGGGACCCAGGTTCAGTTCCTGGTCCAGTAAGACCCCTCATGCCACAGAGTAACTAAAACTGTGCACCACATCTACTGAGCCCATACACTCTAGAGCCATGCTCCACAACAATAGAAGCCACTGCAATGAGAAGCCCAGGCACCACAGCTAGAGAGTAGCCAGTATAAAATATAAAGTTTAAAAAAAAACCTATAACAAGCAATCATTGTGGTAGTGTGCCAGTGGAGAACGTACTACCCAATGCAAATATCAGGGTTTTGAGAAGTAACAGATAAAACACTACCTATAAGGGCAATGGGATTAGACGGCTATTGCTGCATGTCACTGATAACCTAAAAAAAATAATAATGAAAATTTGCAAGGGGTTAACAGGCAACTGAGAGATAAGTGTGAAAAACACCAGGCCTCCTTAGTAGTTCAAAAAGAAAAATGTTTCATCTTCTGAAGGCAAAGGGCACAGAAAGATCAGGACCAGGATTTAGGAATTAGAGAAGCCAAATTCCAGAGAAAACGAAACACCCAACATGTTAAGTCTGTTATGCTGAGATCGATGCTCTTATTCTGCCTTCCAGAGGAACAAAACTTGGGGATTCAGAGATTAGAGGTGTGTCACAAGGTCCCCTCCAAAGTAAAAGACAAACTGTTGTATCTTATGTCTCCCATCACAAAGAAGAAAGCACAAAGCTTGATAATCTTTCCTGGTTCTCAAAGCAGTATATTCCACACCTTATGATACTGTTTCAACCTACATACCACATGACATGTAAGGCTGCAAGCTTTGAGAAGTCAGAGCACCAAACACTCTGTACCAGGTCTAGGCTGGACTGCAAGTGGCTCTGCCCTTGAACCATGAGTCAGTCAATTCATGCATACTATTTATGTATACTATTCATGTATACTATTTATTTCCTTGGGCTCCAAAATTACTGCAGATGGTGACTGCAGCCATGAAATTAAAAGATGCTTGCTCCTTGGAAGAGAAGTTATTACCAACCTAGACAACACATTAAAAAGCAAAGACTTTACATTGTCAACAAAGGTCTGTCTAGTCAAAGCTATGGTTTCTCCAGTAGTCATGTATGGATGTGAGAGTTGGACCATAAAGAAAAGTGAGCATCGAAGAATTGATTATTTTGAACTGTGGTGTTAGAGAAGACTTTTGAGGGTCCCTTGGACTGCAAGGAGATCCAACCAGTCCATCCTAAAGGAAATCAGTCTTGAGTATTCATTGGAAGACTGATGCTGAAGTTGAAACTCCAATACTTTGGCCACCTGATACGAATAACTGACTCATTTGAAAATACCATGACACTGGGAATGATTGAAGATGAGATTGTTGGATGGCATCACCGACTCGATTGACATGAGTTTGAGCAAGCTCCAGGAGTTGGTGATGGACAGGGTGGCCTAGCATGCTACAATCCATGGGGTCACAAAGAGTCAGACACAAATGAGTGACTGAACTGAACTGATAGTATGAGAGGTGTTGGGAAAAGATGCCACATGAAACATGGAGCTTATTTTGGAGGCTTGCATGTATGCTAAGTCACTTCAGTCATGTCCAACTCTTTGTGACTCTATGGACTGTAACTCACCAGGCTCCTCTGTCCATGGGATTCTCTAGGCAAGAGTACTGGAGTGGTTTTCCATGCCCTCTTCCAGGGGATCTTCCTGATTCAAGGATCGAACTCGCGTCTCTTACTTCTATTAGCATTGGCAGGTGGGTTCTTTACCACTAGCGCCACTGGGGAAGCCTGTAGTTTGAAAGGGACTGCCTTTAACCTCTGATTTCAGAAATTTCACTGCTCTGGAAGGCCCAGGTCCTAATCTCAAGTGTTCTGGTTTCCTTCTCCTCTCTCCCTACCCAAAATAAGAGTACTGATCTCAGCATACAGACCTAACACATTTAGGTATTTAATTTTCTCTGGAATTTGGCTGCTCTAACTCCTAAATCCTGGTCCTAATCTTTCTTTGCCTTTTGCCTACAGGAGACTAAATGGGGATTTCCTGGTGGCTCAGTGGTAAAGAACCCCCACTGTCAATGCGAGAGACACAGGTTCAATCCCTGAGTCAGGAAGATCCCCTAGAGAAGGAAATGGAAACTCACTTCAGTGTTCTTTCCTGGGGAATTCCATGGATAGAGGAGCCTGCTGGGCTACAGCCCATGGGGGTCACATAATATTTGGACACAACTTAGCAACCAAACAACAACAATGGAGACTAAATGCCTGACACAGGACACTAAGTGGCCATTCATTTGGAAATGTATATCGTGAGCTAGTTTCTGTCAGGCCCAATAAGTCATAAGGACAGGCAGACTCAGAAATCAGTTCTGTTCAGTTGCTCAGTTGTGTCTGACTCTTTGTGACCCCATGGACTGCATGCAGCACACTAGGCCTCCCTGTCCATCACCAACTCCTGGAGCTTGCTCAAACTCATGCCCATCGAGTCAGTGCTGCCATCCGACCATCTCATCCTCTGTCGTCCCCTTTTCCCGCCTTCAATCTTTCCCAGTATCATGGTATTTTCAAATGAGTCAGTTATTCCTATGAAGTGGCCAAAGTATTGGAGTTTCAGCTTCAGCATCAGTCCTTCCAATGAGTATTCAGGACTGATTTCCTTTATGACTGACTGGTTTGATCTTCTTGCAGTCCAAGGGACTCTCAAGGGTCTTCTCCAACATAACAATTCAAAATCATCACTTCTTCAGCGCTCAGTTTTCTTTATGGTCCAACTCTCACATCCATACATGACTACTGGAAAAACCATAGGTTTGACTAGATGGACCTTGATCCGCAAAGCAATGTCTCTGCTTTTTAATATGTGGTCTAGGTGTGTCAGACCACACCTTGATCTAGCTTTTCTTCCAAGGAGTAAGCGTATTTTAATTTCATGCTGCAGTCACCATCTGCAGTGATTTGGAGCCCAAGAAAAAAATATCTCTCATAAATAGTCCATCATAAGATGGAAACGGTGTATCCTAGATTCACCACCGGCAGGACCAGATCACATAAGCCAGCTACACAAAGAGAGGGCCCAGTTCCCAATGTCACTCACCAGTATTATTCCAGTGTACCTCCTTTAGCTCAGACTATGACTGCATAGAAGATTTCTTATGACCATCTAATAGAGAAAGAAAGAACCTAAGGAAACTTTATAGATGAATAAGCTCAGTATGAAATGCAAGACAGAAAATGAACAATAGCTTCACTACAGTCTTATTCAGAAGCATCCTTAAAGGACAGTGCAAAGAAAAACCTCCTCAATGGTTGGAGATTTGGGCAGAATGACTAGTCATCCCCTTTGTGTGAAGAAATAGTCCCAGGTTATAATATATATAAACTCATGGATAGGGAATAGCCTGTCCAGAAGATTGGAAGATGGAGACAAGGAGGTCTGGTATAGAGACATGTGGATGCACATAGGGGAGCGAGCACCAACTGTGAAGACCTTTGTCACATGTTAAAGCACATCGGAGAGCATCCACTGCAGGAGAAGCACTAAAGAGCCAAACAGAAAAAAAGGACCTAGTTTGCAGACATCAGCCAGTGTCAGTGATAAGTCACCACAAAGCTGCAATTGGCACGTGAGCGGAGTGGCCAAGGTAAAAGATATGGAGACTGTACAGAGGTCCAGCTGTATTAGCTCCCACTGCCTGGAGCCCATTTAGCTACTGCAGCCACTGAATTCCCAACCTGAGAGCAACAGAGGCCAACGCTGAACCCCAACATGGCACTGATCCTCAAGGAACTCTGCCAAGTTCTACCATATGGGGCCAAGTTTACTAAATGGGCTTTTTAATTCCTAAAAAGTAGGATGATTTCAGAGAAATAGATAGACCTTCTAGATGTGGGTTTGTTATTCCTGCACTTCAAGCTTCAAATAGCACTACTGCATAAGTGTGTGTAGAGTATTTGCTCCACCATATCAGACTCACATCACGTTGCATCAGATCAGATGACCAAATGACTCATGTTTATAGCAAAGGAGATACAAAAGTGAGCCCTGATAACAGAAATGTAGGATCTACTGGTGGGATTGCGTATTATACCACCAGAAAAGCTGTTGCTGTTGCTGAGTCACAGTCAATGTGCCACTGTAGAGGCTACCCAGCATGAGGGAGAGAATTCCATCCTCTGTGACAGTATATATATTAAACTAAAGAATTGGATGTGATAATGTGCACCTAATTGGAAGACTACATGAACACAGGAACCAGAGCATGGGATGGCCTTCTTACTGTCACTCCCACTCCCATGACCCAGTTAAGGGCTCTGGAATAAACATCCCTAAAGCTCTGAGCTCTGTAGGCCTAGAAGCCCTGATCCCTAAAGAAAGCACACTTTCACTACAGGAAAAAAAAACAAAACGGTAGTTCCTTTTCACTCCAAGCTACAGCACCACCAGGGACTAGCAGGCAGGAAGAATCACCATCGTAACAGGAATCATGGGCCCTGAGCCTCAGAAAGAGGCAGTGTTGCTATTTTACACCACTGGTAATGTTGGGCACTTTGCGGGACCTCTGGGAAGCTCTTGCCCAATTGTGACAAGTATAAGGACCTTGTCTTGACAAGAGTATGGAGACTAGGAACAAACTTGGAAAACTATAATCTAGGAAAACATAAACTATAAACCTACAGTAATTAAGAAAATGTAGTAATGCCAAAAAGACGAAGATGAATAGATAAATGGAACAGAATAGAGAATTCAAAAATGCACATATAGACATTTGATTTACGACAAGGTGATACTGAAGAGCAGTAGAGAAAAGGATGTTATCTCAATAGACAGTTTTGAATCAACTGGTCTTCATATGGAAAAATGTTAATACCTATCTCACAATGTTCAAAAATCAATTTGTAAGTAGACTATCAATATAAATATAAAAGAAGAGTAAAGCTTCTAGAATATAAAAGAATATACTTATGACCTTGCGCTAGACAAGGATTTCCTAAACAGGATACACACACATGCGCGCACACACACACACACACACACACACACAGATAATTAACCATTTCTTCAACCAAAAAAAAAAACACAATTATGATAACAGAAATACACAGAGTGGAAGAAAATATAATCAACAAGGAAATGACTCCAAATAATCACAGAACAACTACAAATCAATAAGAAAAAGATAAGCCCATAGAAAACTTGAAAAATCATTAAAAAGAGGATGGGACACATACAAATAACCACTAAACATATGAAAAAGTATACAACCACATTAGTCATTAGACAAATACAATAATGCCAGCTATGTCAAATACAACACTTGATGACAATATTGACAATATGTCAAGTACAACACTTGACAGCTATGAATGGCTAAAACTAGAAAGACTGACAATAGTAAGTGTGATAAGGACCTAGAGAAACTGGGATTCTCCTATGCTGCTCATTAGCACAATATGATACAATCACTTTGGAAAACTTTTCAGTAATAGCTTCTATAACTGAAAAACACACATTTTATGACCCAGCAATTCTGTTTTTTTAGTTAAATAGCTAACATAAATGCAAACCTATGTTCATTTAAAAAAAAAAGTTATACAGACATGATCATAGCAGCACTATAAAAGCTCAGAACTAGAAACAACTCAAAATCTATTTAGAGTTGAATAGATCAAAATTGGTACATACACACAATGAAAGGTTATCTATGATGAAAAATGACAAAATACTGCTACTTACAATAAAATGTGTGCATTCCAGAAACTTAATTTTGAACAAAACCAGACCAAAAAAAATCATCATACTGCATGAGTCATTAAATAAACTCATCTATTTACATAAACCTCCAAAGGATGGATGGAGATAATTTATGGAGAGGAGTGGTTAGAGTTAAGAGTGGTTACTGACTATGAGAGTCACGAGAGGATTTTCTGGGATAGCAACAAGTGTTTTGTTTCTTGAAATGTGTAGACGTAATATGAGTATATTCCCTCTGTGAGTACATTCTAGGAGACTTAACTGATCTGTACATGTGTGAGCTCTGTACTTCCTTTAAACCACAATAAGTTACATGCCCAGTATAATGTCAGATAAAAGGAAACTTAGATATCTGTTGGTTTAACTTGTGGACTTCATTTACCATACACACAAGTGCATCAAAAGAGAATGAGAGATTTGGGCACAGGAATAAACTATAAAAAGCAGTCCATGCTGGGACTTCCCCGGTGGTTCAGTGGCTAAGACTCCATGCTCCCAATTCCTGGTCAGGGAACTAGATCCCACAGGCTGCAACTAAGAGTTCATATGCCTCAGCTAAAGATCCGGTGTGCCGAATAAGACCTGGTACAGCCAAATAAAAAAATAATTAAAAAGAAAAAAGAAATCCACCCTCACAGGTGAGGGAGGGTAGGGGGGAGGGACAGACACTGATATCGATGCCAAGATCACCACGCCCTTGGCACAGCTGTGTGTACCCATGTGTCATGCTCACTTTAAAGAAGAACATTCTGCTAACTCTCTAAGGCTATAGTCCTCAGCACACAATTCTGTTCCTAAGTTAACATCCTGTACCATACCTTATATTTTACTTTGGCGGCTGAACTGGAAGAGCCATTGCCTCCATTATTTCTAAGTGGTGAGGGCTTTTCAGTACTACATTTATGAGCTTCTCATTTTTTAAGTGGGTGAACCTAGCCAACAGCACAACCCTAAATACTTTTACTAGTACAAATACCATCCACCGCAGACACGTACTTCACAGGGGGAAAATCTCGCTTCTCCATACTTTGGTCGGGCCAACAGACATCCCACCAGCTTTACAGTGAAAGATCCGAGTTCTCTCACAACAGCACAAGGAATACTTCCCGTCCGGGGATGACTGACTTCGATAGGAGTTTGGGGTCTGGCAAGACATCGCATGGACCAGGCCAAACCAAATATGGAGTGGAAAACTCCACTCAGACAGTGTTCCGCAGGCCCGGGGCCTCCTGAGGCCAGCCCACGTGTGCAACTGACTCCAATTAGAGTGAAGTAGCAGCCAAAGAGGACTGCACACCCTGTACAGAGAGGATGCCTCGACCAGGTGGAGGGAAGGATGACAGGCCCACTGGGATCCGTCCCAGTTCTAATCAGAAGAGTACGCTCTGAGTTTTCCAGGGCCTCGGAATGCCAGAGACATTTTGAACATGGCTTTGAGCAAATAGTTTGAGCATAAATGGCTCTTGTGACCCATGTGTCTAAATACTTTCCCTTTCATGCTAGGGGAGAAGAAAGCTTCTTTTCACTTCTCTACAAAGAGAAAAAAAAATTTTTTAAAGAAAAGTTTGTTTAAACCACAATTGCAAATTCACTAGTTAAGAACAGTATTTCTGTACATCTGACATCCTGACAAATACACTATTCACAGTCCCAAACTATTGAATATTTATTCACATAATCGTTTCATCTACTTTTGCTAATTTACTTAAAAAACTTGAAAAGGTGCTGTGGAAGCACCTCTGAAATTGTGTCTCCAATAAGAAACCTGAAGAAAGAAAACAGGTAACTGGAAGTTGCTTGTATATTTACTTTTAAATATGTGACATTTACCCATCTGGTCTAAAACTGGAAAGCATGATGATGTGTGTACATGACAAACGTAGCACAAGATATTCCTCCCCCGAAAGATGGAAAATCACTTTCCCTATGGCATATTCTAGCAGATTTCACAGAGCAGTTGAAGATGTCAGAAAAATCCTAAATGTGGAAAGAAAGATTTATTTTTAAAATTCTGTAAATTTCAAAGGACTGTGCAGATATATAAATCAGATTAATTATATTATGTGCACTAATATTTCTATGACTAACAATGGCTATTAACACCCAATTTCCAAGAAGAGAAATCTTTTCCTGACATATAGGTTCTTATAATTGGAACAACAGAGCTTTTCCAAATAAAACTTCACAACCATTTAAATAAAATAAAATCTTATTGAGCAAAGAATAAGAAGAGAGACACAAATTACTGTAAGCTGTTAACTGACAAACGTCAGTCACCTTCCACTGTGCTTCCTCGTGGTTTCTCAGAACTCCACGTCACCACACTTTGCAACTTACTTTTTCAGTCCTCTCAGGAAAATTTTAAAGATTCTTCCCCTTCTTAAAGTGGCAGAGAAGGGTGAAAGACTCAGCCCAGGACAATTCACTCATCAAGGAGGTAAGATTTCACCCAGTATCCATTTTCCAATGACAAAAGCTTTAATAGCAAAAAGAGATGGATTATTTTTTTCAATCCAGAAAATGTTTTTACTAAAATATCTTTTATCATTTTATTGTAAGATAATACTTAAACTTCTGTAGCTACTGAAACCTTTCAAAGTGCTACCCACTTTTTTTTTTTAACCCTCGCCAGAGCAGTGGCGCAGTGGTGCTAGCAGTAAAGAATCGACCTGCCAATGCGGGAAACACAAGGGAGGCGGGTTTGACCCCTCAGTTGGGAAGATGCCTTGGAGGAGGAAATGGCAATCCACTCCAGGATTCTTGCCTGGAAAATTCCATGGGCAGAGGAGCCTGGTGGGCTACAATCCAGGGATCACAAAGAGTCGGACACAGCTGAGCAACTGAGCACACGTGGAAATAAGAGCAGTTGGATCACTACTTTGCAGACGGGGAAACTGAGACCAAAATCCGAATACGAGCCCCTGAAGACAGCACAAGCTTTTTCTTCTTGACCATGTCTGCTCTGAGTATGTGAGAGAAAGAGATGAGGCTGTTCAGGACGCCCTTCTGTTGGGTGAGATGCAAAAACGGATACAGGATTGAAAAGGAAGAGAAACGGTAATGGGGCCTGAAAAGATACCTGGCAATTCTGACTAGAATTTGAGAAAAAAATTTTGATAAAGGAGAACTGGGATATGAAAGTGATCACCTCAACATTTAAGGAATTTACTAAAAAAAAAAAAAAAAATTGAGAACTACTTTAGTATTAGTTCTCTCAGAATCACACTAAAAGCACGGGTTTTGACTGGTGCTACAGGAAAAAAAAAATTCTGGGATAAACACCACATTTTGCAATTGTAGTAAGGATAGCTCTAAGTTAGAGCTGCTTATAACTCCCAGCTCCACAGCTTGTGGTAGTGTTACATGTTGCCACGATCCCTTCTGCCTTCATCCTCTGTCTGCTTCTGCGTGCACTATCTCAGTGTCTCATGGAGTCGACCAAACTGTGAACACATACCTTTCACTGGTTTTGAAAAAATTCAAACAAACATTACTTTTTTCAAGAAAAACCATACATGGATCAGTATGAGCAATGGAGACTTTATTAAAGATTTCAAAAGATCAGAAGAGTGGGACAGAGCTCAAATTTTACAATTCATCTTTTGGATATGCTTTTTTCAAATTTTCTCTGACAAGAATGGGGCTTACGGGCCCTTTCTTGGTCCCTTCTCTAGGAAGCATCTCATCTCTTCTCCTAGCCCCTTATCCTCCTTAGAACTGCTCTTGCTTCTCACTGACCTTCTTTTTATTCTCATTTTCCTTCCCTTCCACCCCAGGAAAAGCAAAATGTTCCTTCCTGTTTCAAATTTAACAATTGATTGCCTTTTGTTGTTGAGATGTTCCTAAGATCTCAGCATCCAATCATAAGAGATTACCCATGTATTTTTCTCCCCTAATAGTTTTTACCTATAGTTAGAGAAGAAAAAAGGGACAATAGTCATAAATGACCAAACGATCTTGGCTGGCCGCTGATTCTTTAACATATATTTAAAACTAGCTCAGGTAATATATGGTTTGTCCTATGACATTTATATGCATCGTTGTTTTAGAAGTAAACTGCTTGAGCTTGTGCATATCCAGGTCACATGAATTTGAAAGATCAGCAACCAAAATCCTTCATACAGAGTCCTCAGCGGTAATTAAGGACACGGTATCTGGAGGTAGACAGCAGACCTCAAGTTCTGTCTCCTCTGCTGCCTTAGGCAATTTATTCAACCTCTCCGCTCTCAGTTTCTTCAGGTATAAAATGAAATGATAGTAACTGCTTCTACTTCATAGGGTTATAATATGGATTAAATGAATTAATACATGTAGAGTCCTTATAACTTTGCCTGGCACATAATAAGTAATGGACAATGTTGGATCTTCCTAAATTGTTTTAAGTCACTATAGAAGGCAGTGGTATTTTTTCCTTAGCATTTCCTTAGCATCTCCACTTTAGCATTTGCTATTTTCACCATTTGTCAGTTACTAACATGCTACTTTGAAATAACTCATATACATCTATAGTATAATAGAATACCACCTGTATGTTTATCTTTATTCAAAGATTTGTAGACGACTGCTCTAGATTGCAGTCTTAACAGATACTGACTTTTATAACATCTTTGCATCTACATAGTGCCCAGTAGAAAAGCTTGCTCATAAGAGGGGCTTAATTTTTACTAGTTCAACCACCAGTTGTAATAAAACCAATTGTGTTTTGATATATTTTTAACTTGGTTTGTGATATCTTACAGGAGAATCACCTCAAAAGCCTGTATATAGTGTTTGTCCCTTCTTTCTTCTCAATTGCTAGAGATATGCTGACTTTCATTCTTCCATTTCTATAAAATTTTCACTGTCCTTACTGAAATTACAGGCCCAGCCCCTCCTCCAAAAAAATGAGGGGGAGTAAATATTAATAAATATTTATACATGGTAAAGAACTTATTTCTGCACTTTATTTTGTCTACCAGTAATTTTGCTTTCCATATGTCCAATGTAAAATACATGAACAATTGCAAAAGAATACTTTCAGTTGTCATTTTAAAATCTATTGGAAAATGTGAGCATACTTTAGGATGAGATGTTTTTTCTCTTGTGTTTTTAATTTCACTTGAAAATTACTTTATTTGTATATAGCCAAGGGCTGGAGTAGGGCTAATCTATTACGGTTATTTTAGCTGTTTTCCATGGTTATGAGTAACTCAAGGATGAGAAACTGCTTTCCAGACATTTAAGTCACGCAATCTCTCCATTGCTCCACTCATATCTCTCCTTCTTACTCCTGGGTGCCCACACACCCCACCCCAAAGCAAGCTCTCAGGCTCACAAGAGACCAATTTCATGAATCAAAGGAAGTCAGTCAAAGGAAAAGGGGGAAGGAATCTGAGTTCTCCGATACTCTTTAGATTGCAAGACCTGAGGCATGAACTGTCCCCAAACACCTGTACCTAGCTAGGAGAACAAGAATGAGTTTTGTGTCTTTCTACCTACCTATTAATGAAATAAATATCATTTTTTAATTTATTGGGGTCTAGTTGCTTTATAAGGTTGTGTTAGCTTTAGTTGTACACTCAGGTCAATCAGCTACATGTGTACACATATCTCCTTTCTCGTGGACCTCCCTTCCATACTCCCATCCCACCCATTTAGGTCACTATAGAGCACAGAGCTGGGCAAGACAGCAGGTTCCCATTAGCTGTCTACATACAGCAGTGCGTATACATCAATCTCAATCTCCCAATTCATCCTGCTCCTGGTTTCTACCACCCTGTGTCTACATGCTCTGTACCTCTTTATCTTGGCTAAGAAATGGTAAATACAGAAAATCAAATTACTGACATACTGTGCCTCTTTGTATCCACTTATAAAAATATATATTAAGTTACAGAATAAAGACATATATAGCTTGTCTTCCACAATAGTAGCAAACATCCAATAATGTTTAGTGGAAATATTAGCAAATAAAATACATAATCTATGGTTTGATACAGATGAAACTGGAGTTCATACATTACACCATTCATCAACTCTCACTCAAACAGCCACACCCAAGAAACGTATATGCAGTAAGTGATACACATAGGAGCTTCTGTTTTGTAAGTAGAAGAGAAGGTAGTTTATGGTAAAAGTCAAATCCTAAGAAAGGAGAAGGTGGCAGGGATACTATGATGTCTGTTTCCAATAGAACCCTTGTTCTATATTTAGACCTTACAATTAGAGAAGTGGGGTTCAAAATATCATTAAACTCTTTGATATGAAAAATGCTGTAAAATATCAGGCCCAAGAAGAGATTCTCAGGGACTCAATCTTTTAAAAAGTTGAGGTGTGGAATTGAGGATGAAGCCATTCTTCCCATTGCTAACCAGAATTCTTCTATGTCTTGGTAACTCAAGGACTGCAGTTTGAGACACATCTGAAGATATTTTTCTTGGAGTAAACTAGTGTGCTCATGACATAAAGTGGCAATAATGATCCTTCTCGGGCAGCAATTCTATATACTTAGGAGCTAGAACATAAAAATACAAAGACAGGGCACCCAGTGACAACTACATCTACAGAATGGCCATTATGAGGCAACTTCTTGGAAATAAACAGAAATAACAGGGATACATTGCAGGTGATAGATTGAGATCTGCCATTATGCAGATAAAGGCTGGCATATTGGCAAATATGTGAATTAAACGTATACTGGGGTTTTAGAAAGCTAATAAAGGAGATCATCTTTTCCTCTTGCAACTTCAGGAGTAATTGAGAGATAGAATCAGGCTGTACACAGGAGGAAAAGAAAACACTAATTTTACTATTAATGGTGGGGAATGTGGCTTGGGTGTTCACTAATCATGAGCTTCCTAATACTGGACTCCCAAATTTAACAATCACAGGCAATGGTGAAGGCAGTAAACTTCCTCAATAGGGCAGAGTCTGGAATGGAAGATCATGTGCGCTTTCTGTAGGAAAATCCATAGAAATGGAAATAACTAGGCTACATACTCAAAATTCCTCCTTCCAAAGTCACCATTCACTTTGAAGCACTGAGCGAGAGGATGGGATAAAATATCCAGGGATATCTCACCAGAGGTTGGAATAAAACACCAGTTTTACTCTCATGGAAATTCTTCTACATTGGAAAGATGGAGCCTGTGGGAAGGAGGCTCCTCCACCATCAGCAGAAGGCTTCCCTGGTGGCTCAGATGGTAAGGAATCTGCCTGCAATGTGGGAGACCCAGGTTTGATCCCTGGATTGGGAAGATCCCCTGGAGAAGGAAATGGCAACCCACTCCAGTATTCTTGCCTGGAGAATCCCATGGACAAAGGAGCCTGGTAGGCTACAGTCCATGGGGTTACAAAGAGTCGGACATGACTGAATGACTAACACTTTCACTTTCCACCATCAGAAATGGGCAAGGAGCATGGAACTGGGCCAGTCATGAGCAGACTATAAGGAACAATCTACCATGGCATAGGCATGTGCCAACAATATGAGTTTAGATATCAATAAATATTTGTCTTCCTTAGTCCCAAAACTAAGTATAGATTGGATATATGCTCATTTCTACTTACTTTTTTAAAGGGCTTGAGGAAGAAGTGTCCTTCTTGAATATAACTGGTGGCAAATAAGGCCATTTAAGGCTTCCCAGGTAGTGCAGTGGTAAAGAATCCACCTGCCAATGCAAAAGACGCAAGAGACTCGAGTTCCATCCCTGGTTCCGGAAGATCCCCTGGAGTAGGAGATGGCAAAGCACTCCAGTATTCTTGTTTGGGAAATCCCATGGACAGAAGAGCCTAGAGTGCGACAGTCTATGGGCTCACAAACATTCAGACATGCCTGAATGACTGAGCACACACGCATGTATGCAAGGCCATTTAATAAATCCTATGATTACAATGATGATGTAGAAAAAGTAAGTTGCCATGTAGAGAGTCCATGGAGACAAGGAAGGAAGAGAGATAGAGAGCAGATTCAGATTGAAAACAACTTATGTAAAATGTTCACTGTGTGTCAAGAACTAAGATAATACTTTCACAAATGGCTTCATTTAATATAATTTGGTCCTTAAAACATACAAATTAAAAGAAGGAAAATTAAGACCCAGAAGGTTAAATAACTTGTTCAAGAAGTCATGATAAGGAAGAAGTGGAATGATATTTTGAGCCAAGTATGAACAGCCTCATTTTATTCTGTACACAGCAGATATTATCAGTATATAGATATCAAAACAATTACAACTTTTTAAAGGCTTGTTTTTGGACAAAACTAAAAAGCGTATCCAACTTTGAATCACTCTATTAGGTCAATCAATCTACCTGATATCTTAATAGTTTTTCTAAAACCAATTTTAAAGGATTATTTTTAATATTCAAAGCATATTTTTCTGGGGACAATTTAAAGGATCAACAGTCCCATGACTAGTATAATATGTTGGTAAATGGCCTTTGTTCCCCCTTCAAATCATTGCCCATATGTCCTTCATCTAACCCAAGCCTTGAAACTTTTACCAAAGTTAGAGAAATTTCCTCTTGACATTGCACAGATACATGATAACCCAGTGATAATCACTCTCTGGCAGGCTTTGCACATGAGGCATTTTAAATGCTGGTAGAGATAATCTATGGATCCAAACCAACATAAAATCTAAAGTGGAAGAGAACAGTCCGCCTCTTTTGTTAAGTGATAGCTCTGCGCAGCAGCACGGAGTGTCCTGAAGGTATATCAGGAACCAGGCAGCTTGGCCTCCTTTGATTGTTCCCAGAGACTCCCTTGGCTGTTCCCATACACTTCTCAGATTTATTTTCCACTACACCCCTTCCCAGAGTGATTAGAAACAAATACCAATGCCAAACAAGTCTAAATATGCCTGAATCCTCTCAAACAGCTTGGCATTTCCTACAGGTTTCATTGGCAATTCCATGACAGGGCTTGCTAGAGAGCTTTCATTTAAATTCAGCTAATGCAATAATTTGAAATTTTGATTGACTCATTTTCAAAATAACTCTAGTTCTCTATTTGGAAAGGCCAAGTTATACCCTTCGTTAAGAAAGAGAGATTTTTACAAACCACCTAGCCTTAAATGTAAGTGCAATAAGAAATGATCTGAATAATTTGAGAGCTATCACAGAAATCTAAATTATCTCAATATTTTTTGCTCCTTGTACTTTTCTTGGTACTTCCTCCTTTTCGATTCATGTTACTTGATATATTCAGTGTTTTAGTCCCTCTTCTGAGTTGGGAAACTAAAGCGATTATTTCTGGAAGTCTGGTAAAAACATATGATTGGGAAAGATACAATGGGGGAAGGTTGTTTTGGAAGCGGTGTCCCTCTCTCATTGAAGAATAACAAAGAATTGCTTTATGCGACTGGCCATTTTTCATCTTTAGTAGCAAAGACTGATGAGAAAAATCATCTCATGTCTGTTACTTTGTGACCAAGGGCCGATTCACTTTAATATCTCAAACTCAGTGTATGTTATCACGGAGTTGAGAGTTAATTCTTAGAAATGGTTAATTCAATAGTATGTAAAAAATAATAAACTGAAAAAAACAGCTATATTGCTTTCCCTATTTGATCTGATATAAATTCAGATCTTCCCTATTTGATCTTATATCCCTATATGATATAAAATAAAATCAATTTAATCATCTGAAAGATGTGATAGCTCTAAAAGTAATACATTCATACTACTAAAAAAAAAAAGTCTAGTGAAGAGAATTTCTCAAATATCAGAGAGAAGATCTCGAAAAAATCTACTCCTCTATAAAAGTAATTAGAACAATGTCAACATTTTTTTTAAAATCACTATTTTCAGAATTCTGGAAATTAACTGAAAGCTTTCAATGATACGAGAAGAATTTATTCAAGGAAAAAGACTGACTAACAAGAGGAGAAGTAAAGCTTTATAGCATTTTAACTCACTCTATTCCCAACCTCCTCTCCTCATTTTCACAGTAGCCATAAAAAGCAACCGTCTCACAATTACAGTAGCTGTGAAAACGGTAAACCTAGCAGTCATTGGAGGGGGAAGAAGAGAAGAACAAGTTTGGATCTTCTTTTAAATATATCTGTTCCCAGAGATTTGTTACTATTTGACCTGGCTATTAGCTCCCTAAAAGCCTGCACTCGCAGGACTCATCTTTATTTGACATAACTCAGAGCTTACTCACTGTAAATAGCTTTCCCCAGGGCATTTATTGACAACAGTCAGTAGCAACTGTTTAACATCATGGTTGACTAAGGTAGGGGTAACATTTGGGGCAAACGAGGGGCTAACCAAAAAGATTAAAAGAAAAAAATGGGGAATAAGATGTCTAGAGTAAGCTGTGAGAAGGTCTGACGTTATCTGGGAGTTTAGAAGACCACAAGAAATGTGTAGGTTTATTTTTTGTATTTTTAATTTTCTGTGTATTATGATGTTTTGATGTTTTAAGAATCTTTCTGTCTGGGAAGAGACTGCTCCTCTTGAGACCAGCCAATTCTTGGAGCTGGTAAAGGATGTGGGGGGCAGGGGGCTGGCGGCAGTTGGATCATGACTTTAATGTGAAACTGACCAGTCTAGACCTATACATACTCTTTCTGGCATGTGCAGCTCGGGGCAGGAGGGTGAGGGTGGGCTAATTATCCCAGGGCCAGGTACAGCAGCAAGAGACCATCACTATGGGCCAAAATTCACTGGCGTTATTCAAACAGGTCAATCCTAAGCTGTTTACCCCGTCCTGTCTTGCCTTTCCTGAGAAAATTACAATAAAGTTTTGACCTAGACTTTTCCCTCACTCCTGAATTCTGTCTCCTGACCAAAATCTGGCATTTCTCATATGGTCTGTGTGCTGTGCCATGCCTCCTGTTTAGAGATCCTGTAAGTACAATACATTTTCCTGAGACTTGCCCGTGTCCCTGTTATGGCCACTCCTGACTGACCAACACATAAAAGGACAGAGAAGATCACAACTGTGAGCAGGGGCAGGAAAATACCTGAAAACTCTCACCTCAGGCAGACCTCGAGTCCCTGCACAAGCGAGAAATAAAAGCTAAGACAAAGTTGTAAATGACTAGAACATGGAAGTCATGCCCCCACTGGCACATGATGCCCACCAACAAAGGCTGGAAGATGCACTGATTCAGGGCATTTAAGGACATCTCTAGCAACCACTAACTGACTACAAAGCTAACCAAACAGAGACTTCAATGGCCATGTACAACAAAGAATAGAGGCTATAGAATTTGTTCAGGAAAGTCAGTTAACAAATAACCATGCAGCAGAAACAACTACCGTAATAACAGCAATAACAACAAACCCTAAACAGGACCTGTGACCTCTACAGTTGTGTCAGCATGTTATTCAAAATGTTCAGTTTTAAGCAAAAAATAATTACGAGGCATGCAAAAAAAACAGCTAAGTATGACACATACCCCAACTCAACGGATATGAGTTTGGGCAAACTTCAGGAGATGGTGAAGGACAGGGAAGTCTGGTGCACTGAAGTCCATGCGGTTGCAAGGTATCAGACATGACTTCGAGACTGAACAACAAAAATGACACGTACACAGGGAAAACAATCAATACAAACCATCTCTTAGAAAGCCCAAATTTTAGATTTACCAGACAAAAACTTTGGAGAAGGAAATCACAACCCACTCCAGTATTCTTGCCTGGAGGATCCCAGGGACAGAAGAGCCTGGTGGGCTGCAGTCTATGGGGTCACACAGAGTCAGACACGACTGAAGTGACTTAGCAGCAGCAGCAGCAGACAAAAACTTTGAATCAACTAATATAGATAAAAAAAGAAGTCATGCTTAAAGAGTTAAGTGAGAGTATGAGAACAGTTTCTTACTAAATACTGAATAGTAATAAAAAGATATAAATTATTAAATAAAGAACAATATAGAAATCCCAGAATTTAAAAGTAAAATATTGAACTGATAAATTCACTAGAAGAGCTATCTTGTCCTCATCCATCAGCCATTTAAGCCCTTTCTCTAATTATCCATTAAAATGTTCCACCTTGTGGTTTGCAAATTTTATGCAGCATGGAGAACATGTTGGGCCACTGGTGTGTAGCTTGGGCTGAGAATCCCAAGCCATTAGCAAATGCAGTGCGCTTAAGGAAACCAAACAGAAAATAAACATGGTCTTGTAAGGTCTAGAATACGTAGCCTGAGTCAGTGTTACATATGGGGATGACTAGGCCAAACACCTAAAAAATTTCAAATGCAGTCATGCTCCACCAGAACCCTCTGAACTGGACAAGAAGCCCAACATGACCTAGGAAAGTGACATCAAAATCTGTGAGGTATGTGAGAGCTTCAGCAGTCAAACAGGACTTATAATCATTGGTCTTCTTTTCTATTTGTGGGGAGAGATGACCAAAAGCTTTGCAGTTGTCTATTCTGAAATGAGATATTGTGTCCCTTCCCAGATTATACCAAGGAATATCACTTGGGGGCTATGTCCATGTATTCTGTGTGTGTTAATGGCCCAGCTGTGTTGCTGCGTGTGGGTCAACAGCGTGCCCAGTCTCTACTGGGCAGGACTCTTGTCTGAGCCCACCAGAAGGCCAATATGCTGGAAGGCCAGTGCTCCTTCAAGGAATAGGACTTTTTCTAGATGATACCACACCCACTGATGGCAGGTAGCAAAGGGTTTAAGTAGCCTTGCGGAGGGACATCAAAGGCCTACCACTCAGCAGGTGGTGCTAGTAGTTAAAATAAAACAAAACAAAACAAAAAAATAAACCCATCTGCCAATGCAGGAGACTTAAGAGATGTGGGTTCGATCCCTGGGTTGGGAAGATCCCCTGGAGGAGGAAATGGCAACCCACTCCAGTATTCTTGCCTGCTGAATCTCATGAACAGAGGAGCCTGGTGGGCTACAGTCCATGGGGTCGCAAAGCGTCGGACACGACTGAAGTGACAGCACGCACATACGCATGCAACTCATTCTAAGCAAACAGAGGCAAGTTGATCCTGATCATCTGGATGGAAAGTGATGGTTTAAAAAGGCATTTGACATATAAAATGCTGTCTACCAGCATCCCTTGGCTCGGCCTGTAGTCTCTGTGACAGTCACAATGTCAGGTCCACCAGCACCAAGGCAGCATCAAGGCCTTGAACGTGGGCCAAACAGAGCTATTAAATGCAGAAGTAGTTTCCCTTTGGCTCCCTTAAGTTTGGCAATTGCTGTTACTTCTTTTTCTCCCCCAGGAAGCCAATATTGTTTTGAGGAGGAAATGGCACTAGGCGATGATAGTCAGCTAGGTTCAGGGTCTTCTACCTGCCCCATTGAGTTGGTCCTAACTATAGCAATTCCAGTCAGGAGTTGGGAGTGAAGGTGAGTCAGAGTGCACATAGATAATACATCTATACTAATAATACACTTAGAAGTGTAGGTCATGATGACGGAAATTTGTAGGGACCCCAAAGTACTCATGCATAGCCAAACGTGGGCAGGGGTCTTAGTGGTAGTGATCACAGACCTAAACCAAAGAGCAGTATCTGTTTCCCCTTCAGCCTCATAGCAAAGGCTGTGGGGATCAGAGTCACTATGAACAAGTATCTGAGAGAAACAATACAATTTTCCTCTCATGCCCCCACTGAACTCTAATCTTGGCGTAGAACTCAGGTCTTACCTAGGGACAGAGGGCCCCCAGTGTAATCCCTACTTCTGTCTATTTTAAAACTAAGAGTTCTGAGTAAAGGTTGCTATGGCTCTCCAATTCACCTCAAGACTCACTGGGAGGGGAGGAAGAAATGGCACTGTGTCAGTCACAGAGAAGTCACAATCATCATGTGGACCCTAGCAGAGCTGCGCATTGGGACCTTCCAGGGACTTGGCTCAGTACCCGGTCACAGGTTTTTCGGTAGGGAACTCATTAATCTTCTCTTTTGAGTCTCATTATCAAGAAACCAAATCCAGAGATATTCGGGGAAAGGCCCTTGTCCAAGTCACCTAGAAAAGGATGCACATTCTGTTGGTCAGGCATGAAAAGAAAGTGAAAGCTTAGTCTCTCAGTCATGTCCAACTCTTTGGGACCCCATGGACTGTAGCCTACCAGGCTCCTGTGACCATGGGATTTTCAGGCAAGAGTACAGGAGTGGGTTGCCATTTCCTTCTCCAGAGGATCTTCCCGACGCAGGGACTGAACCCAGGTCTCCCACACTGTAGGCAGATGCTTTACCGTCTGAGCCATCAGGAAAGTTGGTCACGTGTAGACAGTAACAAAGCAAGAAAGAGAGACCTTGGCAGAAGCCCAGTGAGGAAAAGAGGAGGGAAAAGAAGCAGGTAGAAAGAAGAGACAGAGAAACTGAGATCAGACTGTAGACCTCATAAGAGATCATGGTTGCCCTTTTCTGAGGAGTTCATTATGGAGTTGCTGTTGCATGAACTGGGCTGACCTGGGTCAACAGTCCGTGAGCCCTGAGAGGCTGGCTGCCAGACCATGAGGTTTCCTGTACTTCTCCACACACTCTCACCATAAACCCTATCAACGAAAGAGACCAAGGATGTTTGTTTCCTCACAAGGAACACAGTGAAACACATATTCTTTTTTTATTATTAAATTAATTTTAATTGGAGGCTAATTACTTTACAATATTGTAGTGGGTTTTGCCATACATTGACATGAATCAGCCATGGGTCTACCTGTGTCCCCCATCCTGAACCCCCCTTCTACTTCCCTCCCCACCCCATCCCTCAGGATCATCCCAGTGCACCAGCCCTGAGCGCCCTGTCTCATGCATCGAACCTGGACTGGTAAACTACGTCACATACGGTAACATACATGTTTCAATGCTATTCTCTCAAATCATCCCACCCTCGCCTTCTCCACAGAGTCCAAAAGTCTGTTCTTTATATCTGTGTCTCTTTTGCTGTCTTGCATATAGGGTCATCGTTGCCATCTTTCTGAATTCCACATATATGCGTTAATATACTGTACTGGTGTTTTTCTTTCTGACTTAATTCACTCTGTATAATTGTCTCCACTTTCATCCACCTTATTAGAACTGATTCAAATGCATTCTTTTTAATAGCTGAGTAACATTCCATTGTGTAAATGTACAACAGCTTTCTTATCCATTTGTCTGCCGATGGGCATCTAGGCTGCTTCCATGTCCAAGCTATTGTAAACACTGCTGTAACAAACATTGAGGTACACGTGTCTCTTTCAGATCTGGTTTCCTCGGTGTGTATGCCCAGAAGTGGGATTGCTGGGTCATATGGCAGTTCTATTTCATTTTTTAAGGACTCTCCACACTGTTCTCCACAGTGGCCGTACTAGTTTGCATTCCCACCAACAGTGTAAGAGGGTTCCCTTTTCTCCACACCCTCTCCAGCATTTATTGCTTGTAGACCTTTTGATAGCAGCCATTCTGACCTATGTGAGATGGTACCTCATTGTGGTTTTGATTTGCATTTCTCTGATAATGAGTGATGTTGAGCATCTTTTCATGTGTTTGTTAGCCATCTGTATGTCTTCTTTGGAGAAATGTCTGTTTAGTTCTTTGGCCCATTTTTTTATTGGGCCATTTGTTTTTCTGGTTGAGCTGCATGAGCTGCTTGTCTATTTTTGAGATTATTTGTCAGTTGCTTCATTTGCTATTATTTTCTCCCATTTTGAAGGCTGTCTTTTCACCTTGCTTATAGTTTCCTTCGTTGTGAAAAAGCTTTAAGTTTAACTAGGTCCCATTTGTTTATTTTTTATTTTATTTCCATTGCTCTGGGAGGTGTGTCATAGAGGATCCTTCTGTGATTTATGTGAGAGAGTGTTTTGCCTATGTTTTCCTCTAGGAGTTTTATAGTTTCTGGTCTTACATTTAGATCTTTAATCCATTTTTAGTTTATTTTTGTGTATCTTTAACACAAATTCTTTTCGGGAGAGGATGTGGTGATAAGACAAGGCCAGTTCCTGCATAGTTTTGTATGCAAAGTTAACCAACTGGAACTTGACCTTGTTGGAGACAGGAAGTCACTGAAGAGAGCTTTAAGTCAGAGACCGACATAAACGTATTAACACTTAATCCTTTTGTAATCTGCAAAGACTGGATTGGAGGGGCTAAAACATGGAGCGAGAGACAATTTGAACATAGGAATTATTAATACTTGGTATCTCTGGTTCTTTTCTTACTACTCTTACTACTCTTATTTGCAAAATGTAAACACGTAGCAACAGTTACAGCAAGAAATACAGGCAGCTACAATCAAGTTGATCAATCCAGATAAGAAATCTGTTTAATTCTCAGTGGTAGGGCTCTTCCTATGACTTCTTTATTTCCCTGTTCCTATGATTTCTTTATTTCACTTGCCCTAAATAGAGACAGTCAGACTAGGCATGAAGTAAATTTATAGAGGTGTGTTTAGTGTTAGTCTGTCAGTCATGTCCAACTCTGTGTGACCCCATGGACTTTAGCCCACCAGGCTCCTCTGTCCATGGGATTCTCCAGGCAAGAATACTGGAGTGGGCTGCCATGCTCTAGGGAGTCTTCCCGACACAGGGATTGAACCCAGGTCTCTCACATTGCAAGCAGATTCTTTACTATTTGAGTCACCAGGGAAGCCCCTTATAGAGCAGATGAGCTTTTAAATTAAGACAAAAAGTTAAACCAAAGCAGTGTGGAAAAAAGTTTCAACTGTGTCATAAGAATAACTCTGGAAGTAACATCCTCAGTGACACAGTAACAAATATTAATCATTTGCTTGTTCCTTCAGCATGTTGGAGTGCAGGGATGTGGCATTAATACAATGATCCCCAAGGACAGATATATCTAGTTTCCTCTTCCCTGGCAGCTCAGACAGTTAAAGCATCTGCCTGCAATGTGGGAGACCTGGGTTCAATCCCTGGGTTGGGAAGATCTCCTGGAGGAAGGCAGGGCAACCCACTCTGGTATTCTTACCTGGAGAATCCCATGGACAGAGGAGCCTGGTGGGCTACAGTCCATGGGGTCACAAAGAGTCAGACATGACTGAGCAGTTAAGCACAGTAAGCCTATATAAAGGCATGGTTTAATATTAATACATTGGAGGATCTTTATTTTAGTTGCTTTTTAAGTTTTACCTTTCATTTCCACTAATATTTTTAGTTTATAAGATCATACTCTGGGTTTCAAATCTTTAGTGGAAGGTTTGAAAAAGATACTTAAATAATCAACCTAAACAGTCATGCCCTAGGAAGCAGCCAAATGAAATAAACCCTGGAATTTTCTGATTAAAAAACTTCAAAGAAATTGCAACCAGCTGTTCTCCCTCCACCACCGATTTATTTCCTCTGAAAACTGATCAAGAGGAAACAGTCTTTGGGAGGAAAAAATTGCTTTAGACATATGTCAGGACTCACTGATAGTATCACTTGGTAGAAGAATAGTCAACTGAAAGGCAGAGAGTGAGAGAGAGAAAACCAACATTTGTAAAGTGCTTTTAAGAACTGGGAACTTAGGAATATATTGACTGTCTTCTAGAATTTGAGAGACTGGATTAATCTTGCTGATGAGAGATCAGAATTCATTAAAAAGACAAACAGTTAAGTCAGAAGAAGATTGAAACATCCCTTTCATTGCCAGTGAGCATGGAGACAGAGAATATGGCTAGACGTATTGGGCTCTGTCAGTAGTCCGATTTACCCACCAGGCGTGGGGGACTCAGAGGGCAAGAAGAGAATGGCTTGAATTGAGTAGGACCAGTTCCTCTCCCTAATCCACCCATCAGAGGGTACCCCAATGTTCACTGCAGCACTGTTTACCATAGCCAAGACAGGAAGCAACCTAAATGTCCATCGACAGAGGAAGGGATAGAGATGTGGATTCACACACAATGGAATATTATTCTGCCACTAAAAAGAATGAAATGATCCCATTTGCAGCACCATAGATGGACCTAGATATTGTCATACGGAGTGAAGTAAGTCAGACAGAGAAAGAGAAATATCATATGATATCCCTTTTATATGGAATCTAAAAGAAGAAATGATACAGATGAACTTATTTACAGAACAGAAAGAGACTCACAGAGTTAGAGAATGAACTTATGGTTACCAGGGAGAAAGGGTAGGGGGTGAGATATACATGTACATACTGCTATATTTAAAATGGATAACCAACAAAGACCTACTGTATATCCCTGGGAACTCTGCTCGATGTTACGTGGTAGCTAGGATGGGAAGGGAGTTTGGGGGAGAATGGATACCTGTACATGTACGGCTGAGTTGCTCTGCTGTGCACTCAAAACTATCACATGTTAATCAGCTCTACTCTAATACAAAATAAAAAGGTTTTTAAAAAAACAAGATACTCTTTCCCTGGAGAGGTGCTGGGGGCTAGGGAGGCCATACGGTAATAAAGCCCCTTTCACGTGGAAGAATTTACTAGAATGAGGAATGACTTTGTCCCCTGACCCCAACATTCACCACTACTTGATCATAATTGATGACGCAAGCAGACTCAGAAACACTGTTACTTATTCGAGAGCAATAAATACCAAGGGGTAGAATTGAGATTTGAATTCCAAACCATCTGACTCTATACTCTTTTCCTCTACCAAGGAATTGTTCCACTGTGGGGGAAGAAAAATTGCTTCTCTGCCTTCTTAGGGTCTTCAGCTAAGGCTAAGAAGTAAACTGACATAAGATATTAAAAGGAGAAAAAAATACAAATCTCATTTAGTAATTTTCACATGTGCATGGGAGTCTTCACAAGAAAAATGAAGACCCAAAGAAGTGGCCATGGAACAGAGAAGAACAAGCCTGTCTCCATGTTAGATCTATTGCTTTAGCTCTAACCTTTCTGCTTTGCTGCCTGTATTTGGTCATGCTGACTGCATCTTTGTAAAAGAATGTTGTCTATAGCCTTAAATATACACGCTAGCCCATTCTCAAAGCTCTGACCTTTAACGGTGTAACACTTCCATTCATAAAGAGATAAAAAGTTGCAGAACAGAAACTAATCATTGTCTTTGGAGGTTTATAAGAACATTGCCACCGGACCTAGGGGGACAGCTACAAGAACAAGGGATTCCAGCACCAAGTTTGCAACAAGAAGCTTCCCTGCCCTTTTAGTATAAAAGAACCCTGAGTTCTACCTCAGGGAAGGTAGTTTTTGGGACATCAGTTCACCATCTTCTCAGTTTGCTGGCTTTCCAAATGAAGTCACTATTTGTTGACCCCACACCTTGTCAGCCTGCAGCACACAGGCTGGGCTGGACTCAGTAGCAGCTGTGCCTTGGTGCCAGGTTAAAAAATAGCAGGTTGTAGAAAAGTAACTAAAATATATGGATAGACTAAAGGAAGAAAAGAGTTACTTTGACAAGATCTATTTGTACAGATTTCTCTCATTCCAGGCTCCACATCTCTGGTGATAAGAATGCTTCCTTCCTCCTGGTATAGGGAGGGGCTCTCTTAAACAGGAGTTTCATCTTCTGCTTCCAGGAAGAAAAGGGGAGGTCAGAGTGCCCTTCTTGTACCAGCTGACTTCCAAGTACTTTTTGCTCCAAATAATCAGGATGCCAAAGCAGCATATTTGGGGATGGCATGTCCTTAACTCCTTCACAATCTTTTTCTTAGAATATGGCAAAATAGGGACTGTTCGAAGAGCTTTGAAAGTGAAAGTGAAAGTGAAAGTGAAGTCGCTCAGTCGTGTCCAACTCTTTGCGACCCTGTGGACTGTAGCCCACCAGGCTCCTCCTTCCATGGGATTCTGCAGGCTAGAATACTGGAGTGTTGTATCCTATTAGGAGATTATAAGGAAATTCATGATTTCTTCTTTCTATCAACCAAGTGTAAAAAAACAAATATTTAAGAAGACACCCTTCCCCTCAATGGAATTTGAAATGTCCCCCTCAGATCCAGGAAGTAAGAGCCAGACACTGTGTTTCTAAGAGGAACCCTCTCTACCAAAAAGGAGGGGAAGTTGGGTTTTCTATTGGAATTGTTTTTGGAAGCAATTTTAAATGAGATCACAGACCTTCTGGATCAGATATCAAGGTCAATGTTATGAGAAAAAAGAAAAAGACTACAGAAATAAAGGCAAGGAGAAAGCAGAAGTGGGGGAGGTTGGGAAGTAGTGGAAGGAAAGCAGACAGAGGAAGGATCTTTCATAAGCCCCCATGCTGAGATTTCCAAGAATGGGGTGTTGCCTTGGGATCTGCTGGCAAGTGACCAAGACAGCAATTTATGATTTCTTTTATCAACCAAGTGCAACAAAATAAATTGCTGCCGTGGCCATGGTTCAAATGTCTGATGGCTTTGTTGTCATAGTCTTAGTCAGCTAGCCAAACTGTCATCATCTGAGTCTGCATGTAGGGTTTGACCTTTCCAGTTTGGGAACTTCTTGTAAGGCTGTCTTCAATAAAAGCACCCTCATCAGCTCACAGAGCCTCTAGCTTAAGGATAGTTCCAAATTGATTTCCCTCACCCTTAAAATTGCTACTCTGAATTAACTACTTGGACCATTGCTTTCTCAAACTCTGAATGATCTCTTTAAATTGGGATTTCTCAACCTCAATGGAATTTGAAACTTTACCCTCAGATCCAGGAAGATGGCTATTTGGAACCCATCTTCTCAGTCTCTCATTAAAGGTACTAGGCTATTTTTGTTCAGAGATTTTTTGTTTTTTGTTTTCTGATTTTCAAGATTTATATATAAATATATATATATCTGTGATTAGCAGTTATACCTCTTGTTCATGTAAGACTGTTGCCAGCTCAAAAAAAAATTAAAAGCATTGGAAGAATCATTGCTTTAAGGAAGAGAAACAGAGATGAGATAAACTACCCATCAGTACTTCTTTTTTCTTTTTTCTCCCTGTCATCCTTAAATACTTTGTACTTCCTCACTCACTTCATCACCCAAAACCCGTTCTGTTTGGGTTGTTGAGAACCAAGGCTGTTCCAGAGAAAACTGAGCTAAGTAATAGGAAAGACATTCTCCAAACTGTCAAAATCCTAGTAAAGACCAGCTTGTGCTACTGCCCGTCTTAGTCTGTAGGATTCACAGAAGGTAGGGGGTCTGTTGCCTGCCTAACCTGAGACGCAGTGAATCAGAGTCCCTGTGGCACTCAGAAGTGCCCCTTTGTAAAAGAATGTTGTCTACAACATTTCCACCTTTGGGAAACAGCCTAATTATTAATAGAAGGCAGGAGTACCATCCAACAGAAAGGTTACTCTGTAGGAACTCTTTCTAAGCTTTTGTTTATCCTTCCATTTTTAGAGCTGCAGGCTTAAAACTTGGCTATTTGAAAGAAGAAAAGTATATAAGTGCAACTGGTGTTAACATAAAGCCAGGGAAAAATGGAAATCACAGCAGGCAAAAAAGTTGGCTGCCAGTTAAGAGGCTTGATTTGTCTTGGTTTGTGGATTCCATTTCTACCCATAGCCCTGAGATATTAAGGAAATTTACAACAGCTGAAAAAGAAAAGCTTTGGTATTTTAAAGACTGCTACACCCTATTCCATTATTTTCTTTCTTTTCATTATAGATTTAGTGACTTGGGACATCATGTGAGCCTTAAAAAAAAAATCTGATGAATGTGAAAGAATGATTTGAGTAAACACAGAACTAAAATTAGCACGCTGTTCTAATCTGCAATGAAGAATAGTATAAAACTTACACTTACTCTTTTTCTTTCTTCATGTCTTCACTAAGTCTTTAAATACTTGGAGGGCTTTGTAAAACATAAAAGCACACAAAAACTTCATAAAATTCCCTTCCTTTTCTCAAAACTTTTAGATTCATTTCTCGTTTCTAAATGGACTTTAAAAATAGAAACAAATGAAGCCAAACTCTACTGAAATGATTTAAAAAAAAAACACGTGCCACAATTTTAAATATTTTGACTGTAGAAAATCATAAAGAAGGAAATATTAATAGTTATAATAGCAAAGATAACTGTGTTACTATGCTATATACACTTTCCTTATAGTTTTTTCCTACATAAACAGTAGTGTTTTTTTTTTGCAATTTGAGATGCTGTACTCGTTTTTTAACATTTGCTTTTGTGAAATATTAGGCATATGGGGTGAAGGGATAGTTAGGGAGATTGGCACTGACATGTACACACTGCTGTATTAAAATAAATAACCAACAAGGGCCTACTTTATAACACAGGGAACTGCTCAATATTATGTAACAACCTGAATGGGAACATAATTTGAGAAACAGTAGGTACATGTACAGGTATAACTAAGTCACTTTGCTGTACATCTGAAACTAACACAACATTGTTAATCAACGATACTCCAGTGTAAAATAAAAAGTATAAAAAATAAAGGGAAAGATGCTGAAAACAGTTGTGCAGCTAATAAACATTTAAAGGGAAACCTTCATAACCACCTCCTGGTTCAAGCATTGCAAGGCCATATAAGCCCAGAGTTAATAGCCCTTCATGATGACTCCTTCTTCTTTCCCAGCACCTTTGGCTGATAATTGTATTACGCAGGTTGCCTGACCACATGGAGAAAAGAGCCCTGTTGCCAGGACAAGCATTCCATCCCCCATGAGATTTTTTTTCCTTTTCTCATCTTAAACTGTCAAGTTACCATTTTGGCTTTAGATATCAGTGCTTTGAACTTGGTTTCTGGGAATCTCCTCCCATGAAATGCATCTGATCTCGGTGCTGCCAAGATCACATTTCCAAGTCTGAAAGATAAATGTTAGAAATTGGCATGAGATACAATCACCAAGGTAACTACAAGGCTGATAGAATGTAAGCCTACTGGCATTCCCAGAGCAATACGTGTTCAACCTTACCATTGGCTTAGTACACCCATGCCTTTCAGACAGACATGTTGCTAACTTTGGAGCAGACAGTTTGTCTAAAAATTAAAATTGCAAAAGAACAGTTTGAGGGAAAATATGATTGCCCAGCACTCTGCCCACCTTAATTTCAAAAGCAGAGTTGGAGCTATTAATGTTTCCAAAGCTGAGATTGGGAGTTTGCTACAGAGTTTATGTAGGGACTCAGAGAGCTACAGAAAACATATCACCTAAATCCACAAACAGTCTTTTCCTCCTTCCCCAGTCCTGTCTTTAGGAAAGCTGGCCTCTTTTTACCCTACCTAATCACTCAGACATACCCAGTCGGTTTCCTACATGCTCAGCACTCAATAGGATCAGGATCAGCACTGCAGTCTCCTCACTGGGGCTTTGGCCAAATGGAGAAGGTTGGAGAGCAGACAGAAAAATTACTGGGAGATAAGTGACAATTATTATATTCCATTGAACAAGAACAGCATGGAATGTAATCAAAGCCTAACTTTCTTGGTTTTCCATTTTAATGGGGGAAACATTCTTCCCTACCACTGGATAAAAACTCACCAAACTTTATGATTTTCTTTTCACTTTACGTATAAAATGAGTCTATGGTCACTTGAATATATTACAGAAATGTAATCCGTTTAGTCCAAGGCAGTAATCAGCACTTTAATGTTTATAGAAAGGCGGGACTCCTGACGACCTAAGGCTTGTGCTGGTGGGGTGTCGCATTGAGATGAAGGCGAGGGTACTTGATTTCTGTTCTTTTTCTCAGCTCACTTCCTCCTGAGTCTTTGGCAGTAGTTTCCACTCAGCCAGTGAAAAAGAGACAGGGCAGGAAATAGGATAGAAAGTTCCACTTGGTGAGTGGTCGTCATGTGTCAAGAATTCCCTCTCTCTCTCTCTCCCTCTGGCTCTGGGTGAGCTTCTGTGGGCCCCCTGGTGAGTCTGTCTGACCACGGTTCCCCTGACCTGGGCTGTGCTTCTGACACGGGCCATTTTGCCCACATCCACTCTCAAGTGTGGAGTCTCTTCACCCTCCTGGGTGGTCTTCTGGGGATGCTCTTTTGGCCTGCTATTGATAGTTCTGTATTTATTGATACATCCACTCACTGACTCTGCTCTTTTATTTTCTCCAGGTCTGTGAGGGAGTTCAAGGATTGTGGAACTGCTCCTGGAATCATCAACTTTGAAGATTCTTTCAGAATGCCTGAAATGTGGCTTACATTTTATTTTGGTATCTGTTTGGTAGCTTCAGTTTTAACATTTTGTTACTGTTTATTCAATCTTTCAATAGCTAGTTAACAAACATGCCTCCTATTCTGGGAAACCTTTTGTTTTTTTCACTCTTAATCTAATTTTTATGCTCTTATCAACCTAAAAAAAAACAAAAAACAACAATAAAACCATACAAGAGTTCCATTTCAAGAGGCAAAACATGTATCTGAGATCAAAAAATTGCAATTCAAGGTACTCAGATTTAGGTAGAAACCTAAACAGTGTCCCAATGACAGGAGAAGCTCAGCATTTTTAGGGGAAAAGAGAGGGAGATGAGATAAGTTGTTTTCAAGAAGAGTTTATTGGGACTTCCCTGGAGGTCCACTGGTAAGACTTCACACTCCCACTGGAGAGGATATCGGTTTGATCCCTGTTGGAAGAACGAAGATCCTGCATACCACTCAGCATGGCAAAAAAGGGAAGATTTATTGGTGCAAGATGAGGTAATAAATCCAGTGACGTGTTCATTAGTAAAGCAAGATTCGTACTTCATTAATCAATCAGGTGAAGTGATCACTGGGTAAAAGTTCACTTTTATCAGTCCTTTCAATAGGATATTATTGTTCTTGATGCCTTCTCGGGATGTCTGCTGTTTGGCCCAGTTCAAAGGTTCAGAAAACAGGACACACCAGGCAGTTCCACTGGAAAGGCTACCCCAGCTCTATTCTAAATGGCTCCACTCGTCAACTTTCAAAATCTTATCTTTGAGATTATCTTGTTAAATTCATATTTGTTTGTAAATTTTTTAATAATTAGATGCTTTCATGAAGAAATTTATTCTTTCCCCTGGGTTTTGTTTATTTTTGAAATAATTTTTAAATGTGTTTTTGTCTGCAGTGTTTTTTTTTCTTTTCTCCCCACTTTTCTCCTAACATATTTACTATATTTATTTACATAGACCCCAGATTGATATACTACTTTTTGTTTCATTTGTATGTTAGGGGCTTTCCTGGTAGCTCAGCTGGTAAAGAATCTGCCTGCTGTGCAGGAGACACTAGTTCAATTCCTGGATCAGGAAGATCAGCTGGAGAAGGGATAGGCTACCCCTTCAAGCATTCTTGGGCTTCCCTGGAGGCTCAGATGGTAAAGAATCTGCCTGCAATGCAGAAGACCTGGGTTTGATCCCTGGGCTGGGAAGATCCCATGGAGAAGGAAATGGCAACCCACTCCAGTATTCTTGCCTGGAGAATTCCATGAACAGAGGAGCCTGGCAAGCTACAGTCCATGCAACAACAAAAAGTTGACACCCCCTTCTCCCCTAACATATTTACTACATTTTATTTACGTAGACCCCAGATTGACATACTACTTTCTGTTTCATTTGTATGTAAGAAGGGTGACTGAGCAATTGAGTCAACATCTGCTGTTTGGTCTGATGGAATCTGGGTGTACTCTTCTTGAATCCATTTCCACACTGTACTTTCATAGTTCTATTTACTGTAGCCTCAGGCCTTATTACCTAGGGTTGGAGAAAAATAAGTTCCACCTGGCACTGTGAGCCATCCTTGTAAAGAAGACTGGGCTCTTCTGTGTTTTCAGGGATTTTGCTAAATATTCTGTGCTCCAGTTCTATCTAATCTTAAATTTTTCTTAGTCCGGCGTGGATAATTTGAAATCGAAACAATTCCTCCAATATTCAGTGTGAGTCCCTAGAGATGTCAGCCTGCATTTGTCCCTAGCCACATTTTACCTTTCCTTTGCCACCAGTCACTTTTACTCACCAAAAGAAGAGAGAAAAGTGGTTTTACTCACCAAAAGAAGAGAGAAAATTGGCTTTATTGCATTTCTGTTTTGTTTTGTTTTCCTCTGTGTTAAAAGAGTCCACAGTGTGGTGAAGGTAACTTAACCAGATACTCTTAGCTCATCTCTTTCCTTGTCTCCCTCAGAAGATCTAGTCTTAGATCTCCTCTTCTGTCTGCTGGTTTCACCTAATTTCTGTTTGCTCCTGTGTTCACGAGTATTTAATATTTTGAGGATCCTTTTGTCTTCTTTCTTCCTTTTTTGTCTCAACAGCGGTCTCCAAATAGGGAAAATTCATTGTCTCTGACAAATCAGAAAGGCAAGAAAGAGGATTTCAATTTCGAGTGCATTTCCACATCCATCTTCTCCCATGTCTGTTTATATCATCTCTCTGTCTCTCCTTCAGCCACAGGTACCTGGTACATTATGTATTTCAGAATTGTGTTTAAACACAGCTTTTTTCTAACTTCCATCTCCACCTTGACATTCACTGTTGTTGTTTCTCAATAGAAAAGTTAGTTGCTAATCGGAGCTGCTCCAATCAATGCTATGCCAACTCTTGGAAATTTTGTTTGTTCTTTGATTAGCCACTTCCTTTGCATTGTTTCATTCATGCTAGCATTTTTGTGTCAGATTCTTGTTTTTCCTAATGATCTTCTTTTACAGTATTCAGTTTTTGAGTTGGGGAGACTTTTAAATCTGACTTTACTTCACTATCTTAAATAACAATGCATTTATTTTTGCCCTTAACAGGCCATAGATGAAGGCTCTCCAGTCTCTCAGAAAAGAAAATCCTCAATTACAAAACTGGCAAGAGATTTTTAAGTGACCTACATACATCTCTGGGCTTCCCTAGAAGCTCAGTTGGTAAAGAATCCACCTGCAATGATGGAGACCCCAGTTCGATTCGTGGGTTGGGAAGATCTGCTGGAAAAGGGATAGACTACCCACTCCAGTATTCTTGGGCTTTCCTTGTGGCTCAGCTGGTAAAGAGTCTGCCTGCAATGTGGGAGACCTGGGTTTGATCCCTGGTTGGGAAGATCCCCTGGAGAAGGGAAAGCTATCCACTCCAGTATTCTGGCCTGGAGAAATCCTTGGGGTCACAAAGAGTCAGACACAACTGAGAGACTTTCACTTTCCAAGGGGCAGAGAAAGAACTGACAAATTCTCTGATGTAAATGCTCTAAGAAAAAGGAGGTCAGGGGACCAATCTAAAGTCCATTCAAGCTAAGGGGAGAAGTGGAAACAGTGACAGACTTTATTTTTTTGAGCTCCAAAATCACTGCAGATGGTGACTGCAGCCATGAAATTAAAAGACGCCTGCTCCTTGGAAGAAAAGTTATGACCAACCCAGACAATGTATTAAAAAGCAAAGACGTTACTTTGCCAACAAAGGTCCGTCTAGTCAAAGCCATGGTTTTTCCAGTGGTCATGTATGGATGTGAGAGTTGGACTATAAAGAAAGCTGAACACTGAAGAATTGAGGCTTTTGAACTGTGATGTTGGAGAAGACTCTTGAGAGTCCCTTGGGCTACAAGAAGATCCAACCAATCTATCCTAAAGGAAATCAGTCCTGAATATTCATTGGAAGGACTGATGTTGAAGCTGAAACTCCAATATTTTGGCCACCTGATGCGAAGAACTGACTCATGTGAAAAGACTCTGATGCTAGGAAAGATTGAAGGCAGGAGGAGAAGGGGACGACAGAGGATAAGATGGTTGGATGGCATCACCGACTCAATGGACATGAGTTTGAGTAAACTCCAGAAGTTGGTGATGGACAAGGAGGCCTAGCGTGCTGCAGTCCATGGGGTCACAAAGAGTCAGACACAGCTGAGCAACTGAACTGAACTGAACTGAAGGTTGACTTAATCATCTCATTTGCCATAGACAATGACAGCATAGGAAATGCAGGCTACCAACTACCCAACCAGTTCTCCTTACTTAGCTTTCTTTCCATAATTTGATATAAAACAATGATCATCAAGGCCACAAAAACAGTGGAAAATACTGTTTTGGTTGTTGGTACAATTATACAGAGTTTGTAGCTAGCACCACAATGATAAAAAAGATAAGTACAAATTCTCTGAAGCAGGAAAATCAAAGTCTGAAAATTTCCTTTGTAGATCAATTTACTGCTCAGATCTTCATAGTCAATACAGACAAATGTTCCTAATTTCTCACTTGAGATTTATCTATTTAGACTCTTCACTGTTCAGAAAATATACTGACATTGAAAACTTCTTCAGTGATGAAGTATTTTTGTTCTACAATGAAGTGTTTGCAAAGCTTCTTAGGCTGTCATTTATAAATGTGATTGTCTTTTTAATGCTCAATAAATTAGACATCCTTTACATGTTTTAAATTATGCTATCATCTCATATTTATTTTCAATCTCATATTTGTGAGACCACATAGATTTCTCAATTGTTTATACTAATAAAAGAAAGCAAGTGAAAAAGATGAACATACTTTTAAAATGCTTTTTTGTTCTTGTATTTAAACTTATCCTATGTTCCAAAAATGTATTTTGATTGCCTTGCCTCAGAAAGACAGAGTTGCTGGCTTTGTCTATCTGAATTTGAGTGACCTCCCCACTGCAATACACCTTATACTTACAATTAATCTCTCCCTTGTTAACCCTCTTTGGGATTAGAAATTCTGCTTTATACTTTCATTTCCAGAAGACGTTCCCTCACGAGACTAAATTCCCTCATTCAGTTCAGTAAACGCCTATTATCTCCTGCTGTGTTCCAGCCATTATATTAGTCATGAAGAGGCCATCCCAGTTCAAAAAGCTGATGGTCCAGCAGGATTCAAGTTAAAAGTAGGAGTGTGAGAAACAGGTTGACAAACAGAACATCAATTTCACAAACAGTATCAATAAACTTTAAGACAAGATTTTTATATGAATGAATCATATTCAGATATATTTTCAGTCAACAGTCCTATTTCCTCTGCTTGCAACACTATTACTTACTGCCCTAAAAATCTCACTCATCCTTTAAACCTTAGTCCAGTTATCACCTCCTCCAAGTAATCATGGCCTTCACTTCCCACCCATGTTGGGTGGCTCATAACACTCTCTGTCTTACTGCTTAGACACTGAATTGCATTAATTTATTTACTTGTCTCTTCAGCTAGACAGTAAGTTCATTGATGACTGGGGCAAAGTCTTTAACTTCCAGGAGCCTCAACTCTATGAATGCAATAAATGTAGGCTGAAGGAATAAATGGATAGATGACTGCATACAATAAAAATACAAGCTAGTATTTATTGGCTAATTTGTTGCTGCCACCCACTATGCTGTTTATGTGTGTTATTTTAATTATCTAATTATTATTCCTGATTTACATATGAGAAAAACAGAAGCTATGAAAGGTCAAGATGAAGTAACTATTAAATGGTAGAAATGGAATGGTAACATTAGCAGTTTGACTTTTTTTTTTTAGCAGTTTGACTTTGAAGCCTGCTCTCTTAACCACATCATGAATGAATAATGTAATTTTCAAATTGGTATTACACAATTCAGAATGAGACTATTTTCATAAAGCAAGTGGAACAAATTTCTTCTAGGGCTAGTTAAGTTAGCAGAAGTTCCATCATGGGAATAAAAATGTCAAAAGTTTAAATCTCCCCACAGAAACATGCTAGATATCCTACTGGAACTACTTGAGCATGAAGTGTGAAGTGTTAGTTGCTCAGTCATGTCCGACTCTTTGCGACCCCAGGACTGTAGCCCATCAGGCTCTTCAGTCCATGGAATTCTCCAGGCAAGAACACTGGAGCAGGTAGCCATTCCCTTCTCCAGGGATCTTCCCAACCCAGGGATTGAACCCATGTCTCCTGCATTGCAGGTAGATTCTCTATCATAGGAACCACCAGGGAAGCCTCTAGTTAAGTATAAAGTTGTCCAAAAGCAGGAATAGAATTTCCAGAAATCCTTGAAATCTGAGGACATTACAACAAAATATTTTCAAGGTATAAATCCAGTTTTGAAATATTGACATAATTCAGCAATCATGCTCGATTTATTGATAACTAAATTCTAGTTTATTTTTTAAATAAAATGTTTATTTCTAACACTTTATTTAAAGTGTTAGATTTTAAATTTTACATTTAAATCATTTTGATTTAAATGAAAATGTCAATTTCATAAGTCTAATAATTCAGTTTGACAGGGATACAGTAAATTTTTGTACTGAGTACGTTATTACTTGAAAAAATGACATTATTAATGTTGCTATTAATAATATTAATATTGCTGTTAATATTAATGATGTTATTACTTGGAATAAAAGATATTACTTGGAATAAAACCTTGCTCCTTAGAAGAAAAGCTATGACCAACTTAGAGAGCATATTAAAAAGCAGAGACACTACTTTGCCAACCAAGGTCCGTCTAGTCAAAGCTAGGATTTTTCCAGTAGTCAGGTATGGATGGGAGAGTTGGACTATAAATAAAGCTGAGTGCTGAAGAATTGATGCTTTTGAACTGTGGTGTTGGAGAAGACTCTTGAGAGTCCCTTGGACTGCAAGGAGATCCAACCAATCCATCCTAAAGGAATATTCATTGAAAGGACTGATGCTAAAGCTGCAAATCCAATACTTTGGCCTCCTGATGCGAAGAACTGACTCATCTGAAAAGACTCTGATGCTGGGAAAGATTGAAGGCAGGAGGAGAAGGGAACAACAGAGGATGAGATGTTTGGATGGCATCACCAACTCAATGGACATGTTTGAGCGAGCTCCTGGAGCTGGTGATGGACAGGGAAGCCTAGCGCGCTGTAGTCTACAGGGTCACAAAGAGTTGGACATGACTGAGTGACTGAACAATGAAAATAATTCAGTTTCACAGGATCACAGTAAATTTTTGCACTGAGTAATGAGGTTATTAAATGTGTACTCAGACTTTCATTTGATTAAAATCCCTCACCTGTAACTCAAATCGAAGAAGTACAGGTATATTTCCATTCTGCCTGAATTCTACACTCATGAAAAGACTATTTTGAGTCAAACCACTCAATAATCTTATACTTACAGCCTCATTGAAAAAGGCAAGTACCTTGATCCAGTTTGTTGGGTTTTTTTTTCATTTATTTTTATTAGCTGGAGGCTAATTACTTAAAAATATTGTAATGGTTTTTGCCATACATTGACATGAATCAGCCATGGATTTACACGTCTTCCCCATCCCGATCCCCCTCCCACTTCCCTCCCCATTCCATCCCTCTGGGTCTTCCCAGTGCACCAGCCCTGAGCACTTGTCTCATGCATCCAACCTGGGCTGGTGATCTGTTTCACCCTTGATAGTATACTTGTTTCAATGTTATTCTCTCAGAACATCCCACCTTCGCCTTCTCCCATAGAGTCCCAAAGTCTGTTCTATACGTCTGTGTCTCTTTTAGAGTAGACATTAAGATTGTACTAAAAAAAAAAACTATAGAAAAGGAAAAGGATGTGCAGACTACCATTTCTCTCATTTCTTGTGGTTTTATTCATGGTTATTGTCTCCAGAAGACTGTGTCTCTGATCCTGTCAATTGCATGTCACCCTGATTGCACAATCAGTTTCCATGGTTTCTCTGCCTTCCGAATGATGCCCGAGCGCCTGACCTAGCTGGAACACATGGGATCAGGTGCACCCATTGCCCTCACGCTATGGGACACGGCTCTTCCAGACAGTTACATAAGTAGTTTCTCAAGCATATTAGGGCATGATTCTCAGGTCAGCAGCTTCGGCATCAAGGGAGAGCTTACAAGGAACAAAACTAGGCTGAAGACTCTTTCGAGTTGATTTGTTAATATTACTTATAACTGGCAATTCATCAAACCAATGTTACAAGTTTTTGTAAACATCTTTAAACAAGAAAGTAAATTTTATTGGTTTATACACCTCAATTAATGGGTAAAGGTATTTTTATTCCCCAATCAGTTACTGTATCCATGACAGAATACTTTTAATTAATTTTATTAGAGTATAGTCGCTTTATGATACTGTGTTAGTTTCTGCTATATAGAAAAATGAATCAGCCATACATATACAGATATCCCCTCCCTTTTGGATTTCTTTCCCAGTCAGGTTCAGATGTTAAAGAATCTGCCTGTAAGGCAGGAAACACAGGAGACATGGGTTCAGTCTCTGGGTTGGGAAGATCCCCTGGAAAAGGGAGTGCCAAGCCACTCCAGTATTCTTGCCTGGAGAATTCCACGGACAAAGGAGCCTTGCGGGTTACAGTTCATAGGTTCACGAAGAGTCGGAAGTGACAGAGAGACTAACAGTTTTACTTTCACTTTCCCCATCACGTCACCACAGTGCATTGAGTTCCTTGTCCTACACAGTATGTTCTCAAAAGTTATCTATTTCACGCATGGTATCAATAGCCAATCCCAATCCGCTAATTCTTCCCAGCACCCTTCTTCTCCCTTGGCATTCATATGTATGTTCTATATGTCTGATAGAATATTAATGACTGCTAGAATGAGGTAATGCTCAACATCAGTTCTGTTTTCTACTCTTATAGGCATTAACTGTGGAACTTTAGTCACATAAACAAATATGATAGCGAAAGGAATTTGTTTAGCAAATGTCATTCAATTCTTTGTACTCCTTCATCAAAACCACACAGTAACCTAAACATTAAAAATTATTTTTCATCAGTGAGTAGCCAAGATGGAATAGGACGGGGAGACCACTTTCTCCCCTACAAATTCATCGAAAGAACATTTGAACGCTGAGCAAAATTCACAAAACAACTTCTGATCGCTAGCAGAGGACATCAGGCGCCCAGAAAAGCAGCCCATTGTCTTCGAAGGGAGGGAGGACAAAATATAAAAGATAAAAAGGGAGTCAAAAGAGCTATGGACAGAGACCCGTCCCGGGAAGGGAGTCTTAATAGAGGAAGTTTCCAATCACCAGGAAACCCTCGCACTGGCAGGACTGGGGGAAGTTTTTGGCAATCTAACTGGGAGGAAAAATTAAACAAGTCCCACAGATTACGTGCCTAAAAGCAACTCCCAGCAGAAAAGTACCCCAGACGCCCGCACCCGCCAGCAACAAGCGAGGCGGAACGGAGAGGAGCGGGCGGCACTGCTTAGGGTAAGGACCGGGCCTGAGTGCCCTGAGGACAATCAGAGGGAGCTTTTTTAAACTGTGGGATAGCAAGGGACAAAATTAACCGGCCCGAACACACTGCCGGCGGTTCGCAAAACAAAGGGACTGAGAAACTCCAGAGAAGAGCCGGCCCATCCCCGCTGGAGGTAGGAGGCAGAGGGGAGGGGAAAAGGGCAAATTCAGCCCCTGAGAAGCCACCCCCCTCCCACACTGCAAACAGGCCCCCGGTTCCTATCTAAAGACTTCCTGAGACCCGACTGGTGGTGCGTGCTGGGGCCGCGGAGGGAAAAAGCACGCTGTAAATGGGGAGATTGCGCCCAAGCCTCTGGCTGCATGAGCCGCTCGCCGCGGAGGGAAAAGGCGCGCCGCATCCGGGGAGAGTGCGCCCAAGCCTCTGGCTGCCTGGGCCGCTCAACGCAGAGGGAAAAGGTGCGCTGCAGCCGGGGAGAGTACGCCCAAGCCTCTGGCTGCCTGAACCGCTCAGGCCAGGGAAGGCACAAAACGCAGGCGCAACCGAATCCGCGCTTTTGTGGACTACCCGAAAACTGGAACCGCACTCAACACAGGGCCCGCTCCATATAGACCAGCTGGGAGCCTGAGCAGTGTAGACGGGGAAAGCACAGACACCCGTGAGCGGGGCAAACCCAGTGTGACCGGTGAGTGCTATCCACACAGAGTGGTATCTCTGCAGCGCCCCGCCCTCCCCGTAGCAGGACTGAACTGAACTAGCGAACCTAAATAAGAGATCACCTCCGCCCGCCTGTGTCAGGGCGGAAATTAGACACCGAAGAGACGGCAAACAGAAGCCAAATAAACAAAGGGAACCGCTTCAAACAGGACTGGTGCAACAGATTAAAATCCCTGAAGGTAACACCAACTACACCGGACGGGGCCTATAGATATCGAGAAGTGTAAGCTGGAAAGAGGAGCTATCTGAAATTGAACTGAACCTACACTGACCACAACAACTCGAGAGAAATTCCTAGATATATATGTATATATTTTTTTAATTAAAAAAAAAATTTTTTTTCCTTTTTTTTATTATTTTTTCTCTTTTATTTTCTTTTAAAATTCCCTATTACTCCCCCATTACCCCTCAACTTTCATTTTCATATATTTTTAAGATTTTTTTAATTAGGGGAAAAAGTTTTTTTTTCTTTTTCTTGTTTTTCTCTCCTATTTCCTTTTAAAGTCCTCTAATACTCCTCTATTATTCCTTAATTTTCATTTTCATTTCACTATAACCTTGCCAAAAAAAAAAAAGAGAGAGAGAGAGAAACCCTATTTTTAAACCGAACTTCATTCACATTTCTAAATTTTTTGTGTGTTTTTGTTTTTAAATATTGTATTTCAAAGAGTCTAACCTCTACACTAGATTTTTAATCTTTGTTTTTCAGTATGTGATACAAATTTTAGACATTTAAGAATGCAATATTCAGTTCCCATTTCTATTCAGGAATGTGATGATTACTCTCCCACTTTTGACTCTCTGTTTTCTACCTCTGAACACCTCTATTTCCTCCTTTCCCCTTCTCTTCCCAATCCAATTCTGTGAATTTTTGTGGGTGTCTGGGCTACGGAGAACACTTTGGGAACAGATAACTGCGTAGATCTCTCTCTCCTCCTGAGTCCCCTTTTTCTCCTCCTGAGTCCCCTTTTTCTCCTCCTGCTCACCTCTATCCCCTTCCTCCCTCTCCTATTCTTCATGTAACTCTGTGAACCTCTCTGGTTGTCCCTCACGGTGGAGAATCTTTTCACCATTAACCTAGAAGTTTTATTATCAGTGCTGTATAGTTGGAGAAGTCTTGAGACTATTGGAAGAATAAAACTGAAATTCAGAGGCAGGAGACTTAAGCCCAAATCCTGAGAAAACCAGAAAACTCCTCACTACGTGGAACATTAAGGAATAAGAGACCATCCAAAAGCCTCCATACCTACACCAAAACCAACCACCACCCAAGAGCCAATAAGCTCCAGTACAAGACATACCACGCAAATTCTTTAGCAACGCAGGAACATAGACCTGAGTGTCAACATACAGGCTGTCCAAAGTCACACCTAACACACAGACCAATCGCAAAACGCATTACTGGACACTCCATTGCACTCCAGAGAGAAGAAATCCAATTCCACGCACCAGGACGCTGACACAGGCTTCCCTAACCAGGAAACCTTGACAAACCAATCGTCCAACCCCACCCACTGGGTGAAACCTCCACAATAAAAAGGAACCTCAGACCACAAGAATACAGAAAGCCCACTCCAGACACAGCAATCTAAACAAGATGAAAAGGAAGAGAAATGCCCAACAGGTAAAGGAACATGAAAAAAGCCCACCAAGTCAAACAAAAGAGGAGGAAATAGGGAATCTACCTGAAAAAGAATTTAGAATAATGATAATAAATATGATCCAAAATCTTGAAAACAAAATGGAGTTACAAATAAACAGCCTGGAGACGAAGATTGAGAAGATGCAAGAAATGTTTAACAAGGACCTAGAAGAAATTTTTTTAAAAGTCAATTAAAAATTAATAATGAAATAAATGAGATCAAAAACATTCTGGAGGGAACCATGAGTAGAATTACAGAGACAGAAGATAGGATAAGTGAGTTAGAAGATAAAATGGTGGAAATAAATGAAGCAGAGAGGAAAAAAGAATCAAAAGAAATGAGGACAACATCAGGGACCTCTGGGACAATGTGAAATGCCCCAACATTCGAATCATAGGAGTCCCAGAAGAAGAAGACAAAAAGAAAGGCCATGAGAAGTTACTTGAGGAGATAATAGCTGAAAATTTCCCTAAAATGAGGAAGGAAATAGCCACCCAAGTCCAAGAAACCCAGAGAGTCCCAAACAGGATAAACCCAAGGCAAAACACCCCAAGACACATATTAATCAAATTAAAAAAGATCAAACACAAAGAACAAATATTAAAAGCAGCAAGGGAGAAACAACAAATAACACACAAAGGGATTCCCATAAGGATAACAGCTGATCTATCAATAGAAACCCTTCAGGCCAGAAGGGAATGGCAGGACATACTTAAAGTAATGAAAGAGAATAACCTACAACCTAGATTACTCTACCCAGCAAGGATCTTTCATATTCAGATATGAAAGAGAACTCAAAAGCTTTACAGACAAGCAAAAGCTGAGAGAATTCAGCACCACCAAACCAGCTCTTCAACAAATACTAAAGGATCTTCTCTAGACAGGAAACACAGAAATGTGGTATAAACGTAAACCCCAAACAGCTAAATAAATGGCAACGGGAGCATACCTATCAATAATTACCTTAAATGTAAATGGGTTGAATGCCCCAACCAAGAGACAAAGGCTGGCTGAATGGATACAAAAGCAAGACCTCTATATATGCTGTCTACAAGAGACCCACCTCAAAACAAGGGACACATACAGACTAAAAGTGAAGGTCTGGAAAAAAATATTCCACGCAAATGCAGACCAAAAGAAAGCAGGAGTCGCAATACTCATATCAGATAAAATAGACTTTCAAATAAAGGCTGTGAAAAGAGACAAAGATGGACACTACATAATGATCAAAGGATCAATCCAAGAAGAAGATATAACAATTATAAATATATATGAACCCAACATAGGAGCACCGCAATATGTAAGGCAAGCGCTAACGAGTATGAAAGAGGAAATTAATAGTAACACAATAATAGTAGGAGACTTTAATACCCCACTCACAACTATGGATAGATCAACTAAACAGAAAATGAACAAGGAAACACAAACTTTAAAGGACACAATGGACCAGCTAGACCTTATTGACATCTATAGGACGTTTCACCTGAAAACAATCAACTTCACCTTTTTCTCAAGTGCACACGGAACCTTCTCCAGAATAGATCACATCCTGGGCCATAAATCTAGTCTTGGTAAATTCAAAAAAATTGAAATCATTCCAGTCATCTTTTCTGACCACAGTGCACTAAGATTAGATCTCAATTACAGGAAAAAAATTATTAAAAAGTCAAACATATGGAGGCTAAACAACACACTTCTGAATAACCAACAAATCATAGAAGAAATCAAAAAAGAAATCAAAATATGCATAGAAATGAATGAAAATGAAAACACAACAACCCAAAACCTATGGGACACTGTAAAAGCAGTGCTAAGGGGAAGATTCATAGCATTACAGGCCTACCTCAAGAAACAAGAAAAAAGTCAAATAAATAACCTAACTCTACACCTAAAGCAACTAGAGAAGGAAGAAATGAAGATCCCCAGGGTTAGTAGAAGGAAAGAAATCTTAAAAATTAGGGCAGAAATAAATGCAAAAGAAACTAAAGAGATCATAGCAAAAATCAACAAAGCTAAAAGCTGGTTTTTTGAAAAAATAAAAATTGACAAACCATTAGCAAGACTCATTAAGAAACAAAGGGAGAAGAACCAAATTAACAAAATTAGAAATGAAAATGGAGAGATCACAACAGACAACTCTGAAATACAAAGGATCATAAGAGAATACTACCAGCAGCTCTATGCCAATGAAATGGACAACTTGGAAGAAATGGACAAGTTCTTAGAGAAATATAACTTTCCAAAACTGAACCAGGAAGAAATAGAAGATCTTCACAAACCCATCACTAGCAAGGAAATCGAAACTGTCATCAGAAATCTTCCAGCAAACAAAAGCCCAGGACCAGATGGCTTCACAGCTGAATTCTACCAAAAATTTAGAGAAGAGCGAACACCTATCTTACTCAAACTCTTCCAGAAAATTGCAGAAGAAGGTAAACTTCCAAACTCATTCTATGAGGCCACCATCACCCTAATTCCAAAACCAGACAAAGATGCCACAAAAAAGAAAACTACAGGCCAATATCACTGATGAACATAGATGCAAAAATCCTTAACAAAATTCTAGCAAACAGAATCCAACAACATATTAAAAATATCATACACCATGACCAAGTGGGCTTTATCCCAGGAATGCAAGGATTCTTTAATATCCGCAAGTCAATCAATGTAATACACCACATTAACAAATTGAAAGATAAAAACCATATGATTATCTCAATAGATGCAGAAAAAGCCTTTGACAAAATTCAACATCCATTTATGATTAAAACTCTCCAGAAAGCAGGAATAGAAGGAACATACCTCAACATAATAAAAGCTATATATGACAAACCCACAGCAAGCATCACCCTCAATGGTGAAAAATTGAAAGCATTTCCCCTGAAATCAGGAACAAGACAAGGGTGCCCACTCTCACCACTACTATTCAACATAGTTTTGGAAGTGTTGGCCACAGCAATCAGGGCAGAAAAAGAAGTAAAAGGAATCCAGATAGGAAAAGAAGTGAAACTCTCTCTGTTTGCAGATGACATGATCCTCTACATAGAAAACCCTAAAGACTCTACCAGAAAATTACTAGAGCTAATCAATGAATACAGTAAAGTTGCAGGATATAAAATTAACACACAGAAATCTCTTGCATTCCTATACACTAACAATGAGAAAACAGAAAGAGAAATTAAGGAAACGATACCATTCACCACTGCAACAAAAAGAATAAAATACTTAGGAGTATATCTACCTAAAGAAACAAAAGACCTATACATAGAAAACTATAAAACACTGATGAAAGAAATCAAAGAGGACACAAACAGATGGAGAAATATACCGTGTTCTTGGATTGGAAGAATCAATATTGTCAAAATGTCTATACTACCCAAAGCAATCTATAGATTCAATGCAATCCCTATCAAACTACCAACGGTATTTTTCACACAACTAGAACAAATAATTTCACAATTTGTATGGAAATACAAAAAACCTCGAATAGCCAAAGCAATCTTGAGAAAGAAGAATGGAACTGGAGGAATCAACCTGCCTGACTTCAGACTATACTACAAAGCCACAGTCATCAAGACAGTATGGTACTGGCACAAAGACAGAAATATAGATCAGTGGAACAGAATAGAAAGCCCAGAGATAAATCCACAAACCTATAGTCACCTTATCTTCAACAAAGGAGGCAAGGATATACAGTGGAAAAAAGACAACCTCTTTAACAAATGGTGCTGGGAAAACTGGTCAACCACCTGCAAAAGAATGAAGCTAGAACACTTTCTAACACCATACACAAAAATAAACTCAAAATGAATTAAAGATCTAAATGTAAGACCAGAAACTATAAAACTCCTAGAGGAGAACATAGGCAAAACACTCTCCGACATAAATCACAGCAGGATCCTCTATGACCCACATCCCAGAATTTTAGAAACAAAAGCAAAAATAAACAAATGGGACCTAATGAAACTGAAAAGATTTTGCACAACAAAGGAAACTATAAGCAAGGTGAAAAGACAGCCCGCAGATTGGGAGAAAATAATAGCAAACGAAGCAACAGACAAAGGATTAATCTCAAAAATATACAAGCAACTCCTCCAGCTCAACTCCAGAAAAATAAATGACCCAATCAAAAAATGGGCCAAAGAACTAAACAGACATTTCTCCAAGGAAGACATACAGATGGCTAACAAACACATGAAAAGATGCTCAACATCACTCATTATCAGAGAAATGCAAATCAAAACCACAATGAGGTTCCATTACACGCCAGTCAGAATGACTGCTATCCAAAAGTCTACAAGCAATAAATGCTGGAGAGGGTGTGGAGAAAATGGAACCCTCTTACACTGTTGGTGGGAATGCAAATTAGTACAGCCACTATGGAAAACAGTGTGGAGATTCCTTAAAAAGCTGGAAATAGAACTGCCATATGACCCAGCAATCCCACTCCTGGGCATAGACACCAAGGAAACCAGATCTGAAAGAGACACGTGCACCCCAATGTTCATCGCAGCACTGTTTATAATAGCCAGGACATGGAAGCAACCTAGATGCCCATCAGCAGACAAATGGATAAGGGAGCTATGGTACATATACACCATGGAATATTACTCAGCCATTAAAAAGAATTCATTTGAATCAGTTCTAATGAGATGGATGAAACTGGAGCCCATTATACAAAGTGAAGTAAGCTAGAAAGATAAAGACCATTACAGTATAGTAACACATATATATGGAATTTAGAAAGATGGTAACAATAACCCTATATGCAAAACAGAAAAAGAGACTCAGATGTATAGAACAGACTTGTGGACTCTGTGGGAGAAGGCGAGGGTGGGATGTTTCAAGAGAACAGCATTGAAACTTGTATATTATCTAGGGTGAAACAGATCACCAACCCAGGTTGGATGCATGAGACAAGTGCTCGGGCCTGGTGCACTGGGAAGACCCAGAGGGATCGGGTGGAGAGGGAAGTGGAGGGGGTACCGGGATGGGGAATACATGTAAATCCATGGCTAATTCATTTCAATGTATGACAAAAACCACTGCAATGTTGTAACGTAATTAGCCTCCAACTAATAAACATATATGGAAAAAAATTATTTTTCATAATTAATCAAATTCTATTAGGTCTTTCCCCAATATTGTTGAAAACAAAGAATTGGAAACCAGCTAATTGCAAAAGGATTTACCACACAATCAGCAGAGTCACTCACATTCTCTTTTTCTGAGTGTTATCACATTGATATTAATTTTTCCCATTATTCTTTTACTTAGAGGAACTTGGTTAACTCTACATGTGCAAGAGGACTGAGCATTCAAGATATTGTTAATTCCTATGTATTTTACTATTATAGTTATTTATCATATACTTTAAATCAGTCATCAAAATGCTAAAACTGTAAGTTTAGCTCATACAATTACTATTATATGATTTTATTATAGATATTTCATCTCTAATCATAAATAAAATTGACCTATAATTTTCTCTTCTTTTTCTGTCTCTGAGATTTTGGTATCTGGTATCTAAGTTATATTCCTTGTAAGAAGTATTGAACAATTTTTGACTTTTTAACAATTTCTTGAACAACCTAAAATAAGGTGGTTTTTGGAATGTGTTATTTGAAGGTTGGGTAGGACTGGCCTGAAAAATCATGTAGCCTTTATAGAGACAACTATTTGATTACCATTTCAATTTACTTTCAAGTTTTCTGTTTCTTTTCTATTTCTATTTGACTAAGAATCAACTTTAGCATTTTGTTTTCTTCCAGAAATGTAGCCACATCAGTTCTGATTTCAAATTAGCACATGATTATTCATAATACTTGCTTTATATTTTAAAATTATTTATACATATGTGTGCAATTATTCACATTTTGTTTTCTATATTGTTTTTCCTTCTACATTTTCTCAGGAAGCTTTACCACAGGTTAATCTAGCTCACCAATCTGTTCAAAGAAACATATTCCATCTCTCATAATCAAGTGTCTGAAGTAATTAGATGAAAGAAACACATTCACAAGAAACAATTAAAAACATAAAATACCTGTGAATAATTTTCAGAGATGTATATGAATTTTTTAAAAGAAATTACAAATCTTTATTGCTGCAGAAATTATAATATAGTCCCATTTCTTTATTGAAAGATTAATATTATAAAAATGCCAGTTCTTCCTAAATTACTTTATAGCTTTAATTTGATCCCAGTAAGAATGCCAAAAGTTTTTAGAGAAGCTTAATGTGCAAAAAAGGATTTTGAGTTTTATTTGGAAGAATAATCAGACAAAAATAGCAAAGATCCTTTTTTTAAGGAAGCATGAATTCACACATAGCAGTTACTACAATTTATTATGAGACTATAATAATTTTTAAAATGCAGTTCCAACATGAGAATAATGAGGCAAGCCAAATTATTTTATTTATTTATTTATTTTAAAATTTTTATTAGAGTATTTACCAATAAAATCAAGCCCACCAGACTCCTCTGTCCATGGGATTTTCCAGGCAAGGATACTAGAGCAGGTTGCCATTTCCTACTCCAAGGAACCAAGCCATTACTGTTTACTGATTATTTTTTTACTCTATTTTTTTTTTTTAACCATGGTTTCCCCTAAGGTTTTCAGCCACCTTGCGTAGTGGTAGAGCCATTTGACTAGTTCCAGCCAATGAACAGAAAGTGATAGGAGTCAAGACAACAAGGGTGGGTAGGTGTTCTCACTTACTCTCATCCCTTGCTCCCCCTAGGAGTATGTGTATTCAAATGAAAACATCCTAGGTTGGAACAAGCTGAACCAATCATCATGTGGAGGATAAAAGATGAAGAGTCATCCCTAGAGAGTTATCTAATTCTCACTGAATGCTGTGTGAGCTAGAAATAAACCATGGTTGTGTTTCTCCACTGAGATTTGGGGGTTGATTTGCTATCACAGCATATATAACCTATCCTGACTAATAAAATAAATGGTGAATAACAAAGATGTCTTTCAATTTTAAAAATCTACTTGAGTTGAATACCATAAAACAGTACAAAGGCAATTATGAACTGCCCTCTGAAACCTTCAAAATAGAGGAAGTGAAGTTGCCTTTAAAAGTTAGCCCAAAGAATCAACACTTCTGGATCTGAGAAGACTCTTGAGTCAGAGATGTAAGACATTTTTTACTCATGGAAACGGATCCTTGTGATTGTGTCTTTCCCCTTGCTCCTCAGATCCCACGAGGTTAATCCAGCATAGGCAAGGTGGAGACTACACACACAGTAAACCAGTGCCACAGCTGAGGAAGGTTGAGCTGAGGTAACCCAAACATTCTATAATGGGCAGTAAGCAACCCGGCCTCATCTTCTCTCTGGAAGGGTCCATTATCTTTATTACACTGAAAAATAAGGACATCTGTGATCTGTTAGAAAGAAAAACGATATCTTCATTCTCTGCATGAATATCCTAGAATATATGTGGAATTAAATGGTGTTTAGTGTCTTGCTCACAAAATGTGCAGACAAAAGAGAGATTCATAGAGTATTGTCTCTCACCAGTCATAATAGTAAATAAACAATCCAATGTCTACCATACCTACTTTGTATGGGTCTATAACAATCTACTCAGCTCTATCTCCAATTTACTTCTAACGAAAATGTAATTGTTTCATCTCCATAAAGAAATGCCTTTGGTTATCTTTCTTTCAGTCAACTTCTGTTATAATGGGATTATGGAAGAGAGGAGAAATTAAGTTCAAATTTAAGCTTTATCACTACCCAAATGCCATTTCGATCGACTTATTAACCTCTATGTCAAAGATTCTCATATTTCATAGATATATCAACAACTTTGGCAAATTTTCATGTGCAGTATTTCCCTCTTTCCCTTGGGTAAAATTTCCCTTCAGTTGATTTAAACGGGGATAGCAGGGCTTTTTTCCATACTCATAAAATTACAAGAAGCCAGACTACATGCAAACTCCAGCCAATGGCCAAGTGAGTTATCGAGTCGCTGGCAAAGTCATTAAACGAGAATAGCAGCTGTCAGACTGGGCTCAGCAAACACCTAGGTGTTCAGTAAGAACTTGGCAAACCCCTCAAAGAACTGTGCCTGGGTAGAACTAGAAGCTCGTGAGACAGATTCAAATATGATGGAATAAACGGAGTAATGGTCTATGTACAGAAAACCAAATGTGTGTGTGTCATCTATGATAATGGAAACTCTGAGGATTAGATAGTTACATGATACTCTGACTAATTTGTCAACATTTCAGTGTATCAAGGGCTTTAAAACTGTCTAGGGACTCAAGCCTCAGCCACCAGGCAGTCCTTGGTATAACACAGTTCTGAAGGGCATTGCAATTTAGGCATATTGCTGTTTAAAGAGAAATACTTTTACTTTTTTAAAAGGTTTGCTTTAAATTTTATTTTATAGATATCTTAAAAAGTTAATCTTCTCTTTGCTTTAGCCCTGTAGAAAGAAATATCCCTTCACCTCAACAACATGTAGTAAAATAGAGAGTATATTCCAAAATCAAATATAGAAAAATCAAAAGACAGAACAATAGTAGTTAACTCTCCCTTAGCTTTCATAAAGCTGATGGGGAAAAAAAATACTTAGAAAAAAGAAAATGAATCAAAATTTAGATTAAAATGTGAATATTTCTCTGACAAAATAAAAAACACTTCTAAATAATAAGATAACTTATTAGGGACAGTATTTGTAGCAAGTTTTTAAGAGTTTAATCATAGAAATAACCTACAAATTGATAAGAGAAATACTAAGAATTTAAAAGTTCAACCATCAAAGGACATGAACAAATAACTTGCAAAAGAGAAAATGAGCTATAGTTTATATATTAATGGTAGTGGAAAATACTATTATGAGGAAAGTAATTTGGCAACATGTATCAAAATGATAAAATATCCACTAATTTTATAAATCTATCTCAGTGAAATAATGTTAACATCAGAAAAGGCTCATGTACATTATATGTGGATATTTGGAGACTATCTAAATGATCAATGATACATACATAGTTAAGTAAACTATGAACTTGCACTCATTGATTACCCAACTATTTTAAAGGGTGGCTTAGGAAGTCTAACTATATGACACAAAAAGCAATTATGACTAATTAACAGAAGCTGTTTAGCACTTATGTAACCTGATTGCAATTATGCATGAAAGAAAGTGACTAAAAATAAAGATATTTGAGTCACAATCATTTCTTTCACCAGGACCTGTGTATGACTGATATATATCTTTTCCTAATTTCTATTTTTTTCTAAGCACTTAATATTTGAATTATTAAACATTTCAGATAAATACACCAAACAGACATTTGGCAGCCTTGTCCATCTATATTTTTCTGGGAACAACAACAGGTTTACAAAAATTGTAGATTGAACTATCAAAGCATAAAGTTATATAAATTAATTGCTATATATATATATATATATATATATATATATATATATATATATATATATATATATATTGGCTCCCTCATAGCTCAGTTGGTAAAGAATCTGTCTGCAATGTAGGAGACCTGGGTTCGATTCCCAGGTCAGGAAGATCCTCTGGAGAAGGAAATGGCAACCCACTTCTGTATTCTTGCCTGGAGAATCCCATGAACAGAGGAGCCTGGCGGGCTACAGTCTATGGGCTCGCAAGAGTCGGACCTGACTTAGAGACTAAACTACTACTACTCTGTGGTGGCCCAGATGGTAAAGAATCTGCCTGCAATGCAGGGGACCCAGGTTTGATCCCTGGGTTGGGAAGATCCCTTGGAGTAGGAAATGGCAAACCACTCTAGTATTCTTGCCTGGGAGATCCCATGGACAGAGGAGCCTGGTGGGCTACAGTCCATTGACTCACAGAGAGTCAGACATGACTGAGCAACTAACACATACTATTCATCAAAGCATAAAGCTATATAAATTAATTCTTATGTGGTAATATTATATTCTATAATAATTTAAAAATACTGCAGTGGTTCTGGTTTTATCATTTTAATACCTGATAAGTACTTTTTAAAATCTCTTCCTCTCAAAACTTGTGATCTAACACTAAAGTTTAAAGATATTTTGGGGAAAGGCACAAACGTGTTTCTTAATTTTTCTCTTCAAATGATATTACCATGAATAGCCATTTAAATATCAGAAAACTTAATGAACACACCCACTCATAGCATTACAAAGTCAAGATTTAAACAGAAAATCCTGCTGCTGATGTTTCAAACACACACACTTCATGAACAAAGTATAACATTGAAAAAATGACTTCACTATAAAACAGGACCGACAAAAGTAATGTCTAAAAGGTTACAGTGACGATTAAATGAAATCACATGTCTAAAACACTTGACAATGTGCCTGGCATGTAGTAAACACCCACTACAGATTATAAAGCCCTTGGTCAGGAATAATTTGGGTCATATTACTGCCCTAGTCCTGATCTTGCACTCCTTATGTCAAGCCTGTAGTTTCCAACCTGTATCAACTTTTTTGGTTTTTGGAGGTTTGCTTTCCCCATGCCAATTCCCACTGGGCAAGTCATTTTCCTGATACAAATGTTGATATATCAGTTGAAGGAAGGAAGGAAGGAAGGAAGGGAGGGAGGGAGGGAAGGGAGGGAGGGAGGGAGGGGGGAGGGAGGGGGGAGGGAGGGAGGGGGTGGGGAGGAAGGGAGGGAGGGAGGGAGGAAGGGAGGAAAAGAAAAGAGGGAAGGAAGGGAGAATATTGTCTTCAATTGCTCAAAAGTATTGTCTGCAATTGCTCAAATCTCAATTAACAAGGCATGAGTCTCATGACTTATCTATATGTAGTCCCTAGAGTGTATTTCTATCACTTGCATGCTGGTATTTCTTGTCTCTCTTTCTAGATACTTTTGCACCAATCTGTATAACCCAGGAACTTACAGATGTTACAGGGCTCTCCAAAACAAACCAGTATTTGTGAATGCCTTCTGAGGCATGCAGCTGTCAAGTGAGTAACCCTTAGGTGAACACACTCCTGTCTATACAAAGGGATTTCTCTGAGACCCTGCTACATTATTTTGTTTCATAAAGTTCATTCATTTTTCATTATTTCCTGCCTCTTGATACAAATATTTATATGATTGGGGATTCATTTTCTCTTGGAGCTGAGCCTAGACTATCTAACACAGGGCTTTTCTATTTAACTGTTTCACATTTAGTACATGTGTGTTTACTTACATTTGTTAGAAAAATTCAACCACTTACCATATTACTGGATAATGGAGTGAAAAAAAAATAAAGCACAGTCAATCCAAATTCAAGACCTAATTACTTGGAAGTATTTATCCATCATTTTGCTCACTGAATCTATGCAAACTGAATTAAGTAAATGTCTTTTATGTGTTCTTATGGAGTACATAATCCAAAAAACATGCTGCTAATAGGTTATATTTTTTGAGTGCTTACATACCCCAGGCATTGTTCTAAGTGCTTCATATATATCATTTTATTTAAACTCACAAAAACCCTATGACTTTGGTACCATTATTTCACAAATGAGAGAATCATAACAGTGAAATTAAATATCTTTTCCAACAGCATTATCAGGAAGAGATCAACAAGTTTGACCTCAGAGCCCTGGTGCATACCTGCTGTCCACTACTCCATTTTGTAATAATGGTCAACATTTGCAGAGTACTTACTCTCTTCACAGTACTACACAGCTGTTCTTCTCAGTATTATACAGATATGACTCCTTTCATCCTAACCACAATCCTATAAAGTCATAATAGTATAATCCCCATTTTAGAGATGGGGAAAATGAAGACAGAAAAATTAAGTAATCCCACAAGGCCTTGTGACAGGAACTGGTGGACCCAGGGTTAGAAACAACAGTGAAAGAAGCGGAAGTGTTAGTCATCCAGTCGTGTACAACTCTTTGCGACCCCATGGATTGGAGCCCATCATGCTCCTCTATCCACAGAATTCTCCAGGCAAGAATACTAGAATGGGTTGTCATTCCCTTCTCCAGGGGATATTCCCAATCCAGGGATCGAACACAGCATCCCCCTCCCTGCACTGCATGCAGATTCTTATAAACAATGCCTATTAATAAATCCAATAGTACAGAAGCACCCCCAAGCACCTGATTCTTGTAAGCAGTGTGCTTAGGTAGGAAAAATTCTTTTTTTTTTTTTTTGTTGAACTATCTATCAGGATGATGAGAAGGAAACTGAATAGTTTTTTTAATTACATTTTTATAAAAATGGAAATTGTTTTGGTCAAACTATTCATGCATTTATTTTAAAATATTGAATGCTACCAAAAGAATATGAATTACTGGGATCATCAAATCAAATGACAAATCTAACCAAAAACAAAACATCACAAACTGCCTCTACAAGGATTTGAAAATGTACTAGAAGAAAAGTGTTACCACTGATGATCTAATTATGTTGCTGTTTTCCAGCAAAATTTACCAAGAGTAACAGTGTGCTGTGATAGAAGATTCCAATGCTTCTTTCTAAAATTGAATTATTCAGCTTCATCATTTAAAACTGCAGAGCATAAAGACATGCTATATAATGTGTACAAGCCCTAAAAGTAATTTTTTTTCTTTTTTTCCTGGTAGAACTGATGTGAAATTTTGCAAGCTACCTATGATCAATTTCAGAGTTATTCAGAAAAAGAAGTCACTAAGTTTTATTTGTCTGCTTTAATATTAGTTAAAAAATTTGTTGCTGTTGTTTAGTCACTAAGTCATGTCCAAATAAGTGAATACAAATGGAATTAGGTAAGAAAAAACACAAACTCATAATATGTCCTAAAATATTAAAAATATTAAACACTATACCTATATAAGCTGAAGTCTTACAAATTTAGAACAATATCCTAAGTAGCCATGGAAAAGTGCTCAAGAATAAATGGAACTTTAAATTTTCTAAGAAAAAAATTTAAGAGCTAATACTGGCTACCAGTCATATGTATAAATCATCCCAAAAATCTAAAAATAGAAATGTCTTAAACAGAATGCAAGGAGACATACAGAATGGCTCATCAAGCTTTCCCAGCTAGGAAAATGTGGCTTTCCCATACATCATTCAATAAAAAACAGATGGGGGAAACTACTTGCCAGAAAGAAAGAAAAGATATACAGCATGTTATAATTATGAGCTTCAAACAAACAAAGAGAGGGAGAAAAATATTTCAGGCCAAAATGGCAAAGTTTCTTCCATGAAAGCTATCTCTCCTGAGTAGGGCAAACTAAGGATAAAGTGACATCCTCTCAGAAATATTAAATACCCCTGAAGTGGACATTTTTTAATCATCTAGAAGCCACACCTCTTGTTTGGTTATAACCCAGCAAATGCTCTGTCACTCCTGGTGTTGTGGTTCAGAGGTCCCATCCATGCTCTGGGGACAGACTGAGTGAGTCATGTTGATTCATTCCCTCTAGTCTCATGATCGAATCAGGCCACATCAGGGATAGGCATGTCCCTCAAACTGGTCCAGTTTAGAGTAAACCCTAGGGTTTGTGCAGAAACTCTAAGGAAGTTGCGCTGTTTTTCACTGGAGTTGAACATAGGAGGCTGTAGATCCAGCAGTAATGACAGCCCTACTGACACCACATGGAAGTAGGATGACACCACCGTGCACGACAGCAGACTGAAGAGAGAGTGAGACCCCAGGTCAGCATTTCAGCCCCTTCATCAAACTGCTCCCGCATCAGATGCTCCACTGGAATTCTGAATCACGTGCGCCAACAAACGTCCTTTTAGCTTAAGCCAGTTTGGGTTGGATTTTCTCTCCAGTGATCCTAGAAAAGTCTTTAACGGTCAGACTTCACTCTCAGCAAAAATACTGAATAACGAAAACTAGAGTCACTGTGGTTTACATAGCACAGTTTCCACACTTGTCGGAACAACTCTGTGAAGTGTCGCTACAATTCCCATTTTTATAGATAAGGTTAAATGGGATCGTAGTCTGTGGGAGCTCCTAAAAGAATATACCACTGGGCAGCTTATAAACAACAGGCACTTCTCACAGTTCTGGAGGCTGGAAGTCCAAGATCCAGGCACCACCATGAGCCCTCTTCTGGGCTGCAGACTTCTTGTTGAATCTTCACTTGAGGGAAGAGGAAAGTAGCAAGCTCTCTGACACCACTTTTATTAGGTGACTCATCTCATTCATGAGGCAGAACCCTCATGACCTGGTCACTTTCCAAAGGCCCTATTTCATACCACCATTTCAGGCTTTAGGATTTTGACCTTATGAATTTTGGAAGGACATAAACATTCAGACCTTACCATATGTCTTGCCCAAGATTATACAGCTGGTAATGAGCAGCACCCAGGTATTTATCCTTTTCAACTTTCAGTTAAGGTTAAAAAGAAAAAGGAATGCTCAGTGCTATGTCAGGTGGCACAAAAGACACGGTTTAAGTGTAACTTATCTTTCTAGAATTTCCAGGAACACAGACTACCAACCAGTTTTAGAATATGGACCCCAGAATTACAGCATTATAAATTTGCATTGTTTGAAGTCACTAAGTTTGTAGTAATTTGTTACAGTGAAAATAGGAAACTAATACAGGGGAGCTATATTTTCCTATAAAAACATAAAAATACAAATATTGAAATACTTAGTGAAGTAGGAAGAGTCTCCCTTGCGAAGAATTTCTGGGAGCCAAATTCTAATCGCCCAGTATCTGTGCTGCATCACCTAGTTCACTTTTTACTAGGCTACTATTAATATTTCCCAGTCAACGTTCAAAAACCTGTTTTATTCTATATGACATGGAAAACTTCAGGTCAGAAAATAAAATTTTAAAACATACTTTTACAATAGTATCTAAAATATGAAATGCCAAGGAATAAATCCAATAAAATATGTAAAAGACTGCACATGAAATCTTAAAACAATATTGAAGGAGATTAAAGACCTATATAAATATATAAATCATAACTGCAGATTAGAATAACAATATTATAATGTATCATTTATCCTCAAATTGATCTAATGCAATCCACATAAAAGTACCAAGGAAATTTGTAAGGCAAATTTTAAATTTATATGGAAATGCAAAGGGCCAAAAATAGCTAAGACAAACTTAAAGTAGAAGAAAATGTAGGAAGAGTACTCTACTAAAAATCAAGACAGAATAAAGGAATAGACAGAGGCCAAAACATGGACCCACACAAGATGGCCTTTTGGTCTATGACAATAATAACTTTGCAGATGCTATCTTTAACAAAAGGACTAGGACAGTTGATTATCCATATGGAAAAGAAAATTAACTTGACCCTTGCCTCATGTCAAACACATAAATCAAAGGAAGTTAGGTTTATATGCTAAGGTAAAAAACAATGGAGGTTTTAGAAAACAATTTAGGATAGTATTTTCATGATCTTATGCTGAGAAAATTTTATTCATAAAAATTATTTAACAGTAAAAGTTATTAATAAATTGGACCAATTACAATTAAGAATCTGGTCATCAAATGACACCACTAAGAAAGCAAAATGAGGAGGACTATGTCCCATATAAATAACCAGAGGAAGATTGATTCAAAACACATAAAGAGTTGCTTATTAGAATAACTAAGTCATGGGGATCTAATGTACAAGATAGAAGCTATAGTTAATAATGTTAAATTGCACGTCTGAAAGTTGCTAAGAGATCTGAAAAGTCCTTATCACAAGGAAACAAATGTAATTCTATATGGTGAAAGACATAGACTAGACCTATTTTAGTGATCATTTCTCAAAAAACTTGATCCTTGAACAATATGGATTTGAACAGTGCAGGTCCACTTATTCATATATATTTTTCAAAAAGTAAACTGTTCACCTTCCAGATCCATAGGTTCCACATCCATGTGCCTCGATTGAAAAAAAGCATTCTTCCAAATCAAAACATACAGGAGAAACAGTCTAATTAAAAATGGACAAAAGTCTTGAGCAGGCACTTCATAAAAGAGGAAATTCAAAACCAAATAACATAGGCAAAGGTACTCAACTTTATTATTCAGGAGATCCAATCTAAGCCATTTCACACCCACTAGACTAGCAAACATTTAAAAAACTAACAATACCAAATATTGGCAAAGATATTGAGTAATAAGTATTTATGTGTGATGTTGGTAGAAGCATAAATGGATGCAACCAATTTGGAAAACAGCTTATTATTGAAGATACATACATTGAAGATATTCTGACCAGTAATTCCACTCCTACACCTATGACCCATATAAATATGTACATATATGCACCAAGAGATATATAAAAGAATGTTCCTAATAACATTATTTTCAATGGTCAAAACTGTGAAACAACCTAAATGCCCACCAACAAAAAAATGGGTAAAGCGAGACTTCCCTGGTTATCTCTTGGTTAAGACTCTGTGTCCACAATGCAGGGGGCCCGGATTTGAACCTTGGTCAGAGAACTAGATCCCACATGGTGCAACTGAAGATCCTGCATGCCTCAATGAAGACCTAGTACAGCCAAATAAATAAATAATAATTTTTTAAGTGGATAAAGAAACAAATATATTCATGCAATAAAATGTTCCAGTAAAAATGAACAAATAGCAGCTACACAAAACAACACAGATGAACCTCACAAACATAATGTCGAGCAAAAGAAGCCAGACACAAAAGAATGAATATCATATAATGCTATTTACATAAAATTCAAAAACAAGCAAGACTAGACTTAGTGTTAATGAATGCACATTAGATGACAAAACTATAAAACACAGGAGTGATTATTACTATCAACAGAATGTTTATTTTTAAGAATAAGAATGAAAAGTGTGAATAGGTAGGATAATGACAATATTTTCTCTTGATCTGGCTCATTGTTACATAAATATTTGTTTAAACTATACACTTATATGCACTTTTTCATTTGTGTCACATTTTTTTCAAAATTAAATAATTTTTTAAAGTTATGCAGAAAGGGAAATAATTACATTTTACCATGTGGCTTAGATTTGAATATTATATATAGATTATAACATGATAATATAACATGATATAATATTTACCAATATATTAATCTGCAAAAAATTAGAGTATAACTCTATGAAGAGAATGAGGGCCAAGAATACGTATTTGTGTGTTCAGGGAAGGGAATTAAAGAAAAGTAAGTCCTTAGCTTCCTTAGTGCAAAATCAACAGATAATACCTAAAACTGAGAAAACCAGAAGTAGCGATACAAGCATGTTATTTAGAGATACGGAGATAAACAAAAAAGATATTCCAGAAAAACAAAAAAATTACTACCTCTGGAAAAGAAATTAAGAGCCAGAGACAAGTGTTATAGACCTAATTGACTCTAAATTATGTTCCTATCAGGCAGAAAAGGCTAGGTTATGATGTGATAACAAGCAATCTTCAACCTTGGACACAGAGCAAAAGCAAGAAGTAAACTTTTTTTTATTAAGGTTATTGAAATATACAAATTTAAGATTATTGACTTATACGAATATCTTTAAACTTAGTTATATTGTATGTTTCAATATGGCCACAAGATCTCTCATTTCACCTGTTCTTCTCTTAATGTGATATTGCCACTCTTTCCACAGGGTATGTGGGTCTCTATTCCTTCCCTTTGATTCTGGGTGACACTATAACCACAGCCTATAACATCTGGTCAAAACTCACACAAGAAGGAAACAATCCAAATGGGATCACATAATATTACAGATATCGAATCAATAACTAGTAACCTTCAAAACAGAGAGTGCCATGCACAGATGGATACACTGGTGAATTCAACAAAATACATAAGGAAGAAATCACCAATTCTCTACAATTTATTCCAGGAGAGAGGCAAAGGGAATGCTTTCTGACTTATTTTATGAGACCAGCTCTATCCTTATACCAAAACCACACAAAGATATTACAAGAAAAGAAAACTACAGACCATTATGTCTTGAAAGCAACATGTGGCCTTCATTAGGAGTGGGATAAATGGCCTTCAGTAGGAATGGGATAAATAAAATGGGGTACATCCAGACAATAGAATATTATTCAGCATTAAAATGAAGTGACCTATCAAGCCATGAAAAGACACAGAAAGGAAGCTTGAATGTATATTACTAAGGGAAAGAAAATAATCGGGATAGGCTAATTACTTACTGTATGATCCCAACTACATGACATTCTGGAAAAGCCTATGGGATGGTAAAATATTCAGCAGTTGCCAGTAACTGGAGGAAAGGGGTGAGGTGAACAGGCAGAGAATTTTTAGGGCAATGAAAATAGTCTGTATAATGCTATAATGGTGGAATCATGTCATTAAACATTTTCCCAAACCCAAAGAAAGTACAAAGTACAGAGATTCCCTTGTATCTCAGTCAGTAAAGAAACTACCTGCAATGCAGGAGACCTGGGTTCAACTCCTGGGTTGGGAAAATCCCCTGGAGAAGGAAATGGCAACCCACTCCAGTATTCTTGCCTAGAAAATTCCATGGGCAGAGGAGCCTGGCAGGGCTACAGTCCATGAGTTTGCAAAGAGTCAAACATGACTTAGCAACTAAACCACCAATAGAAAGTACAACACCAAGAATGAACTTTAATATAAACTGTGGACTTTGGGCAATTATTGTGTCATGTCGATTCATCAACTGTAAAAATGTACCACTCTTGTGGGGATGTTGATCATGGGGAGGCTTTGTGGATAGGCTGACATGCGGGATATCTCTTAATTTTGATTAAGAGATTTTAATAAAATCTCCTCCTCTTAATTTTGTTGTGAAATTAAAATGCTCCAAAATAGTCTTTAAAAAAGCAAACAAATATGTCATAAAATGTAGCTAATTTTAAAGTAATAAATTCATTTATTACGATACAAACCCTGTCTCATGATATTTTGAAATATCTAGTTAGAAGAAACCATTCTAAAACACGGCAAAACTTCTGCCATTCAGTGTTCCTTGTTTAGGTGATAATCCAAACACTATTTTCTGAGAGTTCATTCTTGTCATCCTACTTAGCTTCTATAACTGGATCTGACAAACACTTCAGTCACTCTGAAGATCCCCTGAGTTTCAGGTATATTCCCAGTAACTCTCATGAAGATTCCGTGTTGGGCTGTGTGCTTAGTCGCTCAGTCATGTCTGACTATTTGCTGCCCCATGGACTGTAGCCCACCAGGCTCCTCTGTTCATGGGATTCTCCAGGCAAGAATATTGGAGTGGGTTGCATTTCCTATGACAGGGGATCTTCCCGACCCAGGGAAGGAACCTGCATCTCTTGCATCTCCTGAGTCTCCTGCATTTGCAGGGGGGTTCTTTACCACTAGCATCACCAGGAAGCCCTCAAGAAGAAGAAATTTCTAAAATCATCTTAATAATCAGGACCAATCTCACCCATGTCACAGGATCAGACTCATCAGAGCTTTGTTTCTCAGGAACAACCTCCAGAATCACATCATAAAATTGACCTGCTAAGAGAGCTACTGCTACTTCTGTGGAAATGGTTAATTTACTTTAAAAAAAAAAAAAAACTTTACTAGTTTTCCCTTTCAAATTCTCTCAGATATCTGAGTTCAAAGACTACTAACTCTCCACATTAATGAAAGCTGAGAGAGCTTTGAAAAATTCTTAAGGAGATGGGAATACCAGACCACCTTACCTGCCTCCTAAGAAATCTGTATGCAGGTCAAGAAGCAACAGTTAGAACCGGACATGGAACAACGGATTGGTTGCAAATTGGGAAAGGAATATGACAGGCTGAGTATTGTCACCCTGCTTATTTAACTAATATGCATAATGCATCATGCGAAATGCTGGGCTGGATGAAGCACAAGCTGGAATCAAGATTGCCGGGAGAAATACCAATAACCTCAGATATGCAGATGGCACCACCCTTATGGCAGAAAGCGAAGAAGAACTGTAGAGTCTCTTAATGAAAGTGAAAGAAGAGACTGAAAAAGCTGGCTTAAAACTCAACAATCAAAAAACAAAGATCATGGCATCTGGTCCCATCACTTCATGGCAAATAGATGGGGAAACAATGGAAAGTGAGAGACTTTACTTTGTAGGGCTCCAAAATCACTGCAGGTGGTGACTGCAGCCATGAAACTAAAAGATGCTTGCTCCTTGGAAGGAAAGCTATGACCAACTTAGAGAGCATATTAAAAAGCAGAGACATTACTTTGCCGACAAAGATCCATCTAGTCCAAGCTATTGTTTGTCCAATAGCCATGTATGGATATGAGAGTTGGACCATAAAGAAAGCTGAGCACTGAAGAATTGATGCTTTTGAACTGTGGTGTTGGAGAAGACTCTTGAGAGTCCCTTGGACTGCAAGAAGTCAAACCAGTCAATCCTAAAGAAAATCAGTGCTGAATATTCATTGTAAGGACTGATGCTAAAGCTGAAGTTCCAGTACTTTGGCCACCTGATGCGAAGAACTGACTCCTTAGAAAAGACCCTGATACTGGGAAAGATTGAAGGCAGGAGGAGAAGGGGATGACAGAGGATGAGATGGTTTTATGGCATCATCGACTCAATGGACATGAGTTTGAGCAAGCTCCAGGAGTCAGTGATAGACAGGGAAGCCTGGCATGCTGCAATCCATGGGGTTGCAAAGAATCAGACATGACTAAGCGACTAAACTGAAGAGAGCTGTATTTGAAATGCTAAACATTAGAGTGAAAAACTTTATCAAGAGAAATAAACTGTGAAAATAAATAAATCAGTCAATAAAGAGAAATAAGTACATCTGGTTTTTAAGGAGCAATAGCTACCAGCTAGAATGTTTACTCAGTAGTCAAATATTCTCCATAGAAAACAGCAAATAATTAATTGGATTCTGAGTAACTTTACTAAACAATCTATTCTGTCATCACTTGTATGCTAAAGTCAAATGTCTTATTTATTAATACATTATATAAATTTGGCAAATCTCTGTTGTCTACTCTGTCACATCAAGAGATTACAAATTTTATTAAAACTGTATTTAGCAAGTCATTTCAGGACCTAGCAAGATAAAGTAAATAATGTCTGGGAAAAGTTGATATAACAAGCAAAGCATTCGTTTATTTTTATATGTCTGGAAACTTTTCATCATATACATAGATGAGTAGTTTTTAAAATCATATTTAAGTTTATGAATATATGAACTAACAGTTATTATAACTAACATGAGAATTTAAAATGTGAGTTCTTGCAATAACCATAATGGATCAAAAATACATTCTTTCCTTCTGTATTGAATAAGCAATAGCCACACACACACACACACACACACACACACCTCTACTAATCAGCCCAAAAAACATTAATTTTTCTTAAGTTAACAGAATCTTAGGGAAATTCAATACTTTTTCTTACTTTTTTCCTTTCTCATGTTCTCCCCCTGAAATGAAAATCTATTGTAGTAAGAGTTAAAGAACACTGAAAAAACGATCTTGACCATAGAATTTGATAGATTAAGTCTGAATTATTACTTAAACTTCCAGTTGTAAAAACAAATCCCTGCTACAAATTTATCTAGGCTTTTTTTATTATGTGTTTCTCCCACTGCAGGCATAAATATCATTTGAGTCTTCCTGCATGTGTGTCCTTCTTTGATAGATGGCTTAGTACCAAAACCTTTTTATTTTTTCAGAGTAAGCACAATTTCCAAATCCTATGTAGTCTGATAAGTATGCTATGAAAGATTGGTCAGCACTGATGCAGACAGCCAAGTTCTGCACTGGGAAGAAAGAAAATAAGGTGATGGAGAAAGAATATGTCCTCTGTCTCTACCCAGAAACAGTAGATATTGTGAATTCTAGGGGCCATGAGCAGCAACTTGCAGTTTGAGAATTACTCACACCAGTAGAGTATCAGTGATGCAGAAAACAAACTGCCTTTGGCTCAGGATTCACTTGTTACTACCATCTATTCCCTGACTCCCATAGAAGAGTAGAAAAATACAGCAGTAAATGTAAACATGTGAATCTGAGCCCTATCTGGCTCCATTATACTTTCAACAGTGAGTAGTTGGCTTCCATATGCAATGAATAAAGAGAAGATTAGTAACTCTCATCAATACAATTCATCTCCTCCATCTACACAAATTCAACCCTCTAGCTGGAGTCCTGAAGCACCACCAGGCCCCTCTATTCAGCCCAAGTAAGGATGTGGGTACTTGATAAAATTCACCCTTAAGAAATCTTTACCAGTGCTTTTTGCTCAGGCTTCCTCTCTGCACTCGATATTCTCTCATGCCAGTCTGATGGTCCTGTTTCCTTCCCGGTCCCTCTTACTTAAGACTCTCCACTTGGAGCATGACCTAGTTGTTTATTTTAACTGGACCCGATTTCACTCCTGTCCCCTTGTTCAGTTGCTAATTCATGCCCGACTCTTTGCGACCCCGTGGACTACAGCACGCCAGACTTCTCTGTCCTTCACTATCTCAGGGAGTTTGCTCAGACTCATGTCCATTGAGTCAGTGATGCCCTGTCCCATAGATGCAGCTTTTTAGACCACTGACCATGGTTTCTGGAGTCCCTGTTGCCACACCAAATCCAGTTCCTATAACTATGACGCCCAACACAAGTCTCAGGAAGAGTTTCGATATTTTCTCAAAGAAAGTACAGGGTACAAGGAGAAAGAAGCAGTCAGTTTCGCTAAGTCAAAGGCACCACTGAGTTAATAATAATGCAAAGTGGAGTGAGATGCTTCACACATGACCCTCAACTGTAATAGGTATTTAGCCTTGGACGCATAAGACTGCAAAGAAAACAAAGGCATCTTTGAATGGAGGAAAAGTAATACATAATACATTTTCATTAAACCACTGCTCACACCAGAGTAACCTTATATTGGTAACCTTATATTGGTCATAGAAAATGCTCAAAAATTAATCTCTTTAATTAAACTTTTAAAATAAATCTAAAGAGATGAGTTAAAATTTTAAATTTCGGATTACAGTTTAAGTCAGAACCATGTAACAGCTTAAAAGGAGCTGAATTGGAATTCTATGATCTACATCACACCCGAACATATAGGGGAGATTTAAAATATATTCCTAAATTGCATCCCAAGCTGCCAAATCAAAATCTCCATGGGTCAGGATAAGAAGTCCTTTTAAAAAGTGGTACTAGCAGTCCCTGAAGGAAACTTTGTCAACCCCTGCTCTAAGAGTGATTCTGTAGTTCTCCATTTTATTTTGTGCACCTTGCCTCAAAACTGCCAAAAAAACAAGGAATCGAAAAGCCAACCCCAAGGAAATCAAAATGAAAGACTTAACATAAATATACTGATTTCTATTGACTCTAATTGATCAAAAAGTTTTTGATACCTATTTCCCATCTTACAACCTTGTTGTAGTACAGTACTCACACCCTAGCTCCATGACACTCAGAAATCACCTCTGTTCTTCATCTTCCTCAGCTTAAAAACCCAGAAATAATGTTAGTATCTACTTCACAGAGTCACTGTCAAGACTAAATTACTAAATACATGCAAATTGCTATAAATAATTCCTAGAATATAGAAAGCATTCAAGAATCTGAGTTATAATTAATATTATTTTCTTCATAGCATTGGGAGTTAAACAGTTGGAAATATATCTGGTTCAAGTTAATGTAAATCAGGCTATAAAATACTGCATATTACTGGGACTTCTCTGGTGGTCTCTGTGGGACAGTGGCAAACAAACAAATCCTTAAGAACAGTCCCATTAGGACTTCTTGGTGGTCCAGTAGCTCAAATTTCCCCTTCCAGTGCAGGGTGTGAGGGTTCCATCACTGGTTAGGGAGTTAAGAACCCACAAACCTCAGAGCCAGAAAACAAAAACACAAAACAGAAGCAATATTATTCAATAAGGACTTTAAAAATGGCTCACATCAAAAAAAAAAAAAAAAAAAAAGCTCAAATGTTGCAAATTACTATTTCCTTTCATAGATATTAAAATGTCTTTCTAGTTTATCAAAACCAAAATGTTCACACGCAAAAGTAATGAGTAATAATCAAGTACAGCATATATCCCATTTCTGACACATTCTTGTTTGGGCTTCCCAGGTGGCACTAGTATAAAGAACCCACCTGCCAATACAGGAGAGGTAAGAGATGCAGGTTCAATCCCTGGGTCAGGAAGATCCCTTGAGGGAGGGCATGGCAATCCACTCCAATATTCTTGCCTGGGAAATCCAATGGACAGAGGAGCCTCGTGGCTCCTATGGTCTATAGGGTCACAAAGAGTCAGATATGACTAAAGCAACTTAGAACACACACATAGCATATACATATACATATGTGTATATGTATATATACATCCTGTATACATGTACACTTCCAAGACTAGTAAAATTGAGCACATAATTTTTAAAAAGTAGAGAGAGTCTTTGGTGAATTTATTTTCAAGTTGTCTGTTTTGCTCCAGAGAATCTTAACTTCTCAAAAATAATTCTTGCCCCAAGTGAATATGCCCATGACACATGAATGATAAACACATGAATGATAAATGCATACTGTGGAAGATTTTCTTTCCAAAAAACAGTTATCAACTGCTTAAATAAAGTCCCACAGGGCAAAAGAACACCATATGCGTGGTCAAGTCCTGTGTTTCTCATTGCTGTCATTTAATTGCTCTGTATTTGTATCTGGCTTTACCACAGGAAAGTTTGATGCATGGAATTTGCCTCAAAGCTAAGGATAATAGACTCTCTTCTTTCAGATTTATTCTATACAGCATAATTTTCTGGGGGGAAAATGTGTAAAACTGCTTTGTGGCAATATATATGGAATCAAGAGTAAAATAACAAAAAGAAAACATTGTCCAAAGGAAATTTCAGTGACTGAGTGAAACCCTCTGTCAGACATATTTAACTTCATTTAAACACGCCACTTATTATTTATAGTTTTTCAGAGTATAGATGTGAGTCAGGAACCAAAAGTGAATTCATTAAGAAGGGATACTTCAAAGTCATGTACACGTGTCAAAAATGTATTGTGTTAAGGATGGAGGAACCCTACTAACTCCCACCCCTTCAAAAAATGCAGGCTACCTGCTCTTCTTTTGGATTCCAGACCAATTTCGTTATTTTACCTTCTACCTTTTTACAAATGCATACGTTTTTAAACAAAAGATACAGAATTACAGAAATCTTTCTATCTTAGCATGAAAAAGTAGAAGGACTAAAATTGCTTCTCAATCCCAAAAGAATTAACATGGAATACTGATTACTACTAATGTATTTTTTATTCGTGTCCTCATTTTTTATTTTAAATTTGTCTTAATTACAATATAAAACATGCTAAAAAGAAACAACAGAAGACATATATACACCAAAAGACATTCCAGAATGTTCAGAGCAATGCTACTCAACATAGCACTAAACGAGAAATGACCCAAATCTCTAGAAACAGGAGAATGGATAAATTAATTCTCACATATTCATACACTGAGATACAAAAGATCAATGAAAAAAGTCAGAAAAATCAAAACATGATGAATGAGTATTACAAACATAATAATAGGAAAATAGACACAAGAGTATAATCTCTATTGCTGTTTTTCCATAGAATACAAAATAAGTTTAATTAATTGATTTTAGAAATCAATTTGGGGTTGGGGAAATAGTGCTTTTTTTTCAGTGATAGGTGTATTTCTTTTTATTGGAGTAAAACTGCTTTACTGCAAGGAGATCCAACCAGTCCATCCTAAAGGAGATCAGTCCTGGATGTTCATTGGAAGGACTGATGCTGAAGCTGGAACTCCAGTACTTTGGCCACCTCATGCGAAGAGTTGACTCACTGGAAAAGACCCGGATGCTGGGAGGGATTGGGGGCAGGAGGAGAAGGGGACGACAGAGGATGAGATGGTTGGATGGCATCACCGACTCGATGGACATGAGTTTGAGTAAACTCCGGGAGTTGGTGATGGACAGGGAGGTCTGGCATGCTGCGATTCATGGGGTCACAAAGAGTCAGACACGACTGAGCGACTGAACTGAACTGAACTGCTTTACAATGTCGTTAGTTTTCTGCTGTACAACAATGGTAGATGTATATGTGTACATATAACCTCTCCTTAGAACCTCCCTCCCACCCCCTCAGCCCTGTCCCTCCCCTCTAGGTCCTCACAAAGCACCGAGTTGAGCTCCCTGTGCTATCCAGCAGCTTCCCACTAGCTAGCTATTTTGCTGCTAATTTAAATCTATTTTGAGGGTTCCTATTCTGACATAGTACCTCCCTAGTTTTTCAAACATCCCCCTCTTTCTTAAAACTCAAGAGCATGTGGGCACTTGCAAAGATGTCTTGAGGGACCTTGTCCAAGAAAGATGATGCCAAATAGGGAATTCCACTGCAAAATAGGACTGAGTCTGAAAAAACATGACAATAAGTTTGCTATAAACTACACCACTTGCCTTAGGAATCAACTGGTGTAGAGGTGGGGGGGTGGTAAAAATGAGATTGTCTAAGAATAACTTTCCAGAAAATTCTCTGGCAGTCCAGTGGTTGGGACTCCAAAGATTTCAGTGCAGGGGACATAGATTCGATCCCTGGCTGGGGAATGGAGATCCCATGTACTGCATGCTGCGGCCAAATAAATAAATAAGAAGAATCTTCTAATAACTGAGGAGACAGCATTTAGACTCATGCCCTTCCCTGGTGGCTCAGACGGTAAAAGCATCTGCCTATAATGTGAGGGACCTGGGTTCGATCCCTGGAACCAGAAGATCCCATGGTGAAGGAAATGGCAACCCACTCCAGTACTCTTGCCTGGAAATCCCATGGACAGAGGAGCTGGTAGGCTATAGTCTATGGGGTCACAAAGAGTCAGACATGACTGAGCGACTTCACTTTGTTTCACTTCATGAAATCTTGACATTTAGCCAGTATGAGCCAAAAGAGAAAGAGCCCCAGCTAAGGAAAACAGGTTCTCTTTTTCCCTCTAACCCCCATTCTCTTTGCTTAGACCCTGAACTAACCAGAAGTGTGGTTTTTAGGCATGTGAAGGAACAACTACTAATAGTCCTTGAGCCCCAGATCTGGCTAGACAAGAGTGGGAGCTGAGCCTGTGAGGAGAGGAAACAATGATTAAGACTCTGAGCTTCCAACACAGGAGGCATGGATTTGATCCTTGGTCAGGGAACTAAGATCCCACGTGCCACACCATGCAGCCAAAAAAAAAAAAAAAAAAAAATTAATTTAAAAACCAGAAGAAAAAAAAAGGAAGGAGAAACTTTGGGTATGAGATTAAAACTTCAATGTAATCTGGGTTGGATATATTTTTAGTATTAATATTTTACTTAGTATATATATTGTTAGTATATTACTTTGAAAACAAGAAAATCTTCAAAGCTGAAATTTACTAAAGGTTGTACGATCTTCCCTCGTAGCTCAGTTGGCAAAGAAAACGCCTGCAATGATGGAGACCTGGGTTCGATTCCTGGGTCTGAATAGATCCCATGGAGAAGGAAATGGCAACCCACTCCAGTATTCTTGCCTAGAAAATCCCATGGACAGAGGAACCTGGTGGGCTACAGCCCATGGGGTCACAAGAGTTGGACATGACTTAATGACTAAACCACCATAGGATCTTCCAGAGCTGTCATCCATGGGCAGCGAGATGTGGTGGAGCATTTTTGAAACTGGGGAATGTGGAGAGGAGGGTAGAGGATAGTCATTTCCTACTTTGTACACCTCTAAGCCCAGGCCATTTAGCAAACAGGTTACGTTTAGAATAAACCTTCAATCACTACTGTAAACTGTTTCTTTATCATGTGAAAGAGCCCAAACAAAACAATTTAGGTATTTTCATTAATACTGTCAATTGTGAGATAAATAAGAACACATATATCTTGTTATAGCTTATCTTCCTTTTTTTAAACTTCAAATTCTAAAGCAGTGAAAGATTATTATTGTTCTCATCGCATTTTTTGGAGGTGAGGCAGACAAAATAAATTCTAATTTTATTTTTTAAATGATAGAAAGCAATAAGTATAAAAACAGTAAGTATAAAAACCACAGGTATTCTTAGAGCTCATATATTCCTTTTCTTTTTCCTTTTTTAAAAATTTATTTATTTTTACTTTACAATATTGTATTGACTTGAATCCACCATGGGTGTACATGTGTTCCCCATCCTGAACCACCCTCCCACCTCCCTCCCCATACCATCCCTCTGGGTCATCCCAGTGCACCAGCCCCGAACACCCTGTCTCATGCATCAAACCTGGACTGGTGATTCGTTTCACATATGATAATTTACATGTTTCAATGCCATTCTCCCATATCATCCCACCCTCACCCTCTCCCACAGAGTCCAAAAGAATGTTCAATACATTTGGGTCTCTTTTGCTGTCTCGCATACAGGGTTATTGTTACCATCTTTCTAAATTCCATATATATGCATTAGTATACTGTATTGGTGTTTTTCTTTCTGGCTTACTTTGTATAACAGGCTCCAGTTTCATCCACCTCATTAGAACTGATTCAAATGAATTCTTTTTAATGGCTGAGTAATATTCCATGGTGTATATGTACCACAGCTTTCTTATCCATTCATCTGCTTATGGGCATCTAGGTTGCTTCCATGTCCTGGCTATTATAAACAGTGCTGCGATGAACATTGGGGTGCACGTGTCTCTTTCAGATCTGGTTTCCTCAGTGTGTATGCCCAGGAGTGGGATTGCTGGGTCATATGGTAGTTCTATTTCCAGTTTTTTAAGGAATTTCCACACTGTTTTCCATAGTGGCTGTACTAGTTTGCATTCCCACCAACAGTGTAAGAGGGTTCCCTTTTCTCCACACCCTCTCCAGCATTAATTGCTTGCAGACTTTTGGATAGCAGTCATTCTGACTGGCGTGAAATGGTACCTCATTGTGGTTTTGATTTGCATTTCTCTGACAATGAGTGATGTTGAGCATCTTTTCATGTGTTTGTTAGCCATCTGTATGTCTTCTTTGGAGAAATGTCTGTTTAGTTCTTTGGCCCACTTTTTTATTGGGTCTTTTATTTTTCTGGAATTGAGGTGCAGGAGTTGCTTGTATATTTTTGAGATTAATTCTTTGTCTGTTGCTTCATTTGCTATTATTTTCTCCCATTCTGAAGACTGTCGTTTCACCTTGCTTATATTTTCCTTTGTTGTGCAGAAGCTTTTCATTTTAATTAGGTCCCATTTGTTTATTTTTGCTTTTATTTCCAATATTCTGGGAGGTGGGTCATAGAGGATCCTGCTGTGGTTTATGTTGGAGAGTGTTCATATATTCCTTATTCAGAAGCTTGTCAGAGAACAGGCTTTGTGTGCTTTCTATAAGTAAGCACTTCACAGTAAGCAAATACTTCTGTGTTCACTTATCTAGATGAAAGTGTGACTTGACAAAAAAGTTTTTGTTAAGGAATTTTATGTTTAATAAAATTACACGTATTTTCAATAACTTGAACTGAATTTTTAGTTCATATCTTCCACAGCCAATGGAAAAAATTATTTCCTGCACCAACATCAGACTGTGTCTCACCATGTATTATCAAGGGGATGAAATCTACAGTCTATATACTCAGACATGCAAGTGTATGATTTTCTGTATTTTAAATTACTTACCTCATCTTGGCTCTCGAGCTGCCTCTCCAACTTTGCCAACTAAATGTACCCTGGTGGTTTTATTTGAAAATTGTCTACTTAGAGTAATTACTCATTTCCAGATTTGTGCTTTTCCTGGAAGAGATTTCCAGATTTCTTCTCAACACAGTCTCTAGGCAGGAGGAAAAGGGGACGACAGAGGATGAAATGGTTGGACGGCATCACCTACTCGATGGACATGAGTTTGAGCAAGCTTCAGAAGTTGGTGATGGACAGGAAGCCTGGCGTGCTGCAGTCCGTGGAGTCGCAAAGAGTCGGACACAACTGAGCGACTGAACAGAGGTATAAGATAAACTTAAATTTCCAATCAGCAAAGGGTAGGAAGTGTCTGGTCCTTATGATTTTCTCTGACTGGACAACTCATCCCATTTGGTGAAAGCACTGACCACTCTTCTCACTGTATCTGTTAAGATATAACTGGTCTGTCTGGTCACTGCTTACCCTAATGCAGCATCCACAGGGATGTAGCTGCTCCCACTTGGTCTTTTTAGAATTAGGCTCATATGTGCTGCTGAGAAAATCACAGAACTTTGCTTTGCCTCCTGAAATGCCACATACTCTATGGCCTCGTTATCCCAACCTCAGGCATCTTATGACTGATTCTCTCAACACTGCTTTCCCATCCTCAGCCTCTATTTCAATATTCAAGGTTCTTTGTTGTAAACAAAAGAGTGGATTTTCCCTGAATAGGGCAGTGCAGGTGAGGGAGAACAGCTAAAGAGTATTTTGCATGACTTGAAGAAACACTGAAATGATTATAAGCCAGACTTGACTCTGGGCTTCTAGAAACAGAATCCAAACTATGCCATAGAGCTTCTACTTCTGAATAGAATATACTAGGTTGCAGCAGGTCAACATTCCCATTGAGGCAGCTAAAAAAAAAATAATGAATGAATGAATTACAAGAATTATACTCTTGAAAATATTGTAGAGCTCTGAAAACAAAGAGCACTAGAAGGACTAAAATTCTAGTCCTTCCCAAGTGAGCTGATAATCTTTTTGTCTCTGGGGGAATCTGTTGATTTGCAAGGCTAGTCCTGAGGATCCAGCTCAGATGAGGTAGAGGCATTCTACTGTAGAAAAGAAATATACGAAGCCTTTGAAGTTCACATGGACTAGGATGATGTAGCAGATGACTAGAGTTGAAATCATGATCTGTTTTACCCCAAAGGATAATTCTTGAGTTCTGGAGTAGCAAAAAAGCCAGATGGTCTAGACCGGAAACAAAGTAAAATACAAGTCTACTAGAGAGAGAAAGCCTGTCTCAAACACTCCACTGGTCTCCCCCTCAGGATGTTTGCCTGATTTTGAAACTTGTGATAGGAAATCAAAGAATCAGGCTGAAAAAAATATGAAAGGCACAACTGAATCTCTTAAGTTTCTCAGGACCGAAAATATAGAGATTTTCCAGGTTCTCAGTCAAACTTGAGAGGCAATACCCAAGGAAGAGCATCAAAACACAAATTGTATAGGTCTTCCTAAAATTGCAACCCAAACCAACCAACTGCGATCCTCGACTGGATTGATATAATGGTTTATCCTATTATCTACCTAACAGAGTAAAGGAGATACTATCTCTGAAAGAAATAACATCACTGAATGGACATTCTGGATCTAAAAAATATAACATCAGAAATTAAGATCTAGTGAGAGGTGCTTAGCAGCAAAGTAGACACAGCAAAAGGTAGGATTACTGAACTCAAAGGTAGTAGGTCAGCATAAAATATGCAATTTGAGGGAGAGAGTGAGAGACCAGAAACAAAACAAACAAACCTAAAGGGCATAAGAAACATGTAAGACATTCAAACCTCTAATGTACATGTAAACTGAAGCTCAAAAATAGAGGGATTGGATAAATTGAGGCAGAAGTAATATTTAAGAGGTAATAGCCAAAACTTCTGCAAAATGCATAAAAGGTAGCCACACAAAGATTCAAGAAGCCAGCAAGCCTACAGCAAAAAATAAGCACAAATCATGGCTCAAACAAACTGCTGAAATTCCAAGCCAGAAAAACAACTTAACAGCAAGCAGAGGAAAAAAAAAAAAAAAAAAAGACACATTATTTCCAGAAGAGCGACAGCAAGACTAACAGCTAACTTTCCAATGACACTATGGAATCTAGAAGATAATGAAGAGGCATTTTGTAAATGATGAAAGATTAAAAAAAAAAAAAAAGCAGGCTAATTTATAATTCACTATCCAGCAGAAATGTCCTCCAAAAATGAAAACCAAAATACAGACATTTTCTATAAAAAATAAGGGAGTTTTTCACCAAAAGACCCACAGTAAAAAGACATACAATTATTAAAATAACCTTTTTTTTCACTTTGCATTTTGCTAGGAAATCTTCACATTTTTTAATTTATGTTACAAAAGCAGGATCTGAGTTTTATGTTGCATCAAATACTTCATAGGTTCACAAGATAATTTCCCTTCTTGGGTCACTATCATGTCTTTCTACAAAGATATTGAGTAAATGCTACTTCAAAAAAAATTGATATAATGACAACAATTAATTTAGTACTTTGTGTACTGTTGTTCTTGTTTAGCCACTAAGTCATTTCCATCTTTTTTTGAGATTCCTTGGGCTATAGCCCATCAGGCTCCTCTGTCTTGGGATTTCCCAGGCACGAATACTGTGGTGTGTTGCCATTTCCTTCTCCAGGATGTCTTCCCGACCCAGGCATCAAACCCATGTCTCCAGCATTACAGGCAGATTCTTTACTGTAGAGGCACTGGGGAAGCCCCTATTGGGCATGCAATAAATAAATACAGAAATGCATGAGAATTTCTTAGTTTTCAGCCCAGAGGCATTGAATAGAAATTAAAGAAAATGCTAACATCTATTTTTAATTGCTTTTTAGAGTTTAAAGATAATTTTCAGATACATGATGTTTTTAATGCTTACAAATTTCTAGATAAATTAAGAGTATCAAAATATTATATATAAGAAAAGTGCATCTCCAATGAGTTAAACAACATACTGAGTAAAAGTGCATCTTTTCTCAAGCTGGGTGGCAAAAAAGCTTGAGAAGAACAAAATAAAGCTAAGCCTCAAAGAGATGAAGTATCCAGCTTTCTTTAGCTAAAATAATCAGTTCTGTCTACTATATGAAGCAAACAACATATATATGCATATATGATATGTATATCAGTATACATATTTTTATACATAAAAATATAAATATTTATATTCTAAAGTCACCATGTATTTAACAAATGCGATCTTTCAATTAGAGAATAGAAAAAAGCAAAACCATAAGAATAAAATTTTAACTGTCTATAAATAGACTTTTGAGTTATTTTAATAATGAAGCTAATGCCTTTCCATTATTTTAAGGTACCTAAAGCAGATTTTTCCTTAATTTCAAATCTGATGTATTTGAAATAGAAAAGTAATACAACAGACATCTATGTACCCACAGTCAAGTTTAAACCAATATTAAAGTTTTATCATTTTTCTTATTTCTTTTGATTTTAAAGAAAAAATAATTCCCCCATGACTCTCCTCATTTCCTCCCCTAAATTAGCCAATATTCTGAAGTTGATATATATACATTGACTGTCCTAGTAAAAATATGTTTTGTTACATATTTAAAAAACAGTATGTTGGGCGCATGTGAAAGTGAAAGTCACTCAGTCATGTACGAGTCTTTACGATCCCGTGGACTATACAGTCCATGGAATTCTCCAGGCCAGAATACTGAAGTGGGTAGCCTTTCCCTTCTCCCACATTGCAGGCCAATTCTTTACCAGCTGAGCCACCAGGGAAGGCCATGTAGATCTTGTTTACTTGTTTCATTTTTTGTGTCATGTTCCACTATAGTAATAAACTTCAGTTTACTTAGTTCTTAGACTGATGAACAATTAGATTATTTCCATTTTCTGCTATTGCAAAAGCATTGTATGAGTATTTTTGGCATGTCCCTTTTTGCCACATTTGAGAGATCTCTAGGGTAGATATGCCTGGGTAGATGCCCTTGCTGAATGGGAGTTATGTTCATCTTTAATTTTATTAAATATTGATTAATGGCTCTCCAATTGTGTTATACTAATCCATACTCTCAATTGTAATGTTAACCAAGCCCTTTCTTACATCCTCAATAACTCCTAGGGTTACCTGACAATATAATATTTACCATTCTGTGTGCATGCTAAGTCATTTCAGTTGTGCCTGACTCTTTGTGACCCTAAGGACTGTAGCCCACCAGGCTCTTCTGTCCGTGGGATTCTCCAGGCAAGAATACTGGAGTGGGTAGCCATGCCCTCCTCCAGGGGATCTTCCCAACCCAGGAACAGAACCCGCGTCTCTTACGTCTCCTGCATTGGCAGGCAGGTTCTTTACCACTAGTACCACCCCCAGGAAGCCACTTACCATTCTAGAGGATGTGAAAGATAATCTCACTATTCTTACAGTTTGAATAGACTTGTGTGTGTCTCCTTGTCTGTACTGTCCCTATATGGCCTTAGGTCATTTTTCCTTTAGGTGTTGGCCTTTTCTTTATTGATATATAGAAATTCTTCTAGAGAATTAGTCCAAAGTTAATCTATAAATGGTCCTTTTTATTTGTACTATAAATATTTTCTCCCAGTCAGAATAAATAAATAATATGCTACAAGCCTGGGCCAAAAAAAAAAAAAAAACTTTACCTTCCACTAAGCAATAGATCCTACAATTTTCACTGCTCTAATTTTTCTGCCAGGAATACAGCTGTATTCCACTTGCTAATATGACCAGCATCCCCATATTAGAAATTTGACCTGATAATCATTTCTAATGTCTCTTTTGAGAAAAAGAAAGAGTTCACTATCACTTCTCTCTTTGCCCTCTATATCCCTTGATGTAGCCATCCTTTGATGGCTTTTGTGTGATGATGAAGCTACAAAATAAAGTGAATATCTATCATTTTCAGCTTTTCTAGGCAAGATCATCTTTATTCCACTCAAAAAGAGAAGGCTCTCCCAAGCGGAAAATAGTTTAGATGCTGTATGGACTGAACAAGTAACAAAGATCCACTTCATTGTCCTTTATTAGCATTAATACTTAAAAGTATCCTACAAGCAAGTGAAACTGATTCTAGCCTTGCTCTCTTGGAGTTTTTGATCTAGAATAATTATTCTTCTTATTGCAACAAAGATAAGTAAAATAATTTTCTATGTTTACAATGAATTTTCCAAAGAGAAGACATAAGGTCTCCATATTCCACTAAGATGAGCTATAGATCAGCCATAAACTTATAACTACAATAAATTTCTCTGAGTACATTAAGGACCAAACACAGGACAGAGTTAACCATTCTTTTCATAAAGAAGACACTGATAGATTCCCTCTTAGCATTGACCATCTGCTAACTAGATCCTTGTATTTCTGACTCACAAAGCCCAATAAAGAAGAAAATAGAACTTCTAAAAATAAGAGACATTGGTTAAACACAAACCTCAGTTTAAATCTTACTTTTTATTGACTTTGACTTTGGAAAAAATGGTTTAATCACTCCAATCTTTCATTTTTTATATTAAAATAAGATTATGAATATGTACACTGCAGTGTATTTTAAAGATTCAAAACTACATATCCTAAGATGCCAATTATATTTTTTTTAAAAAGCTTTTAAAATGCAACATTAATGAGCTAAAATATCTTCAATGAAATTTAGAAAGCAACATTTTTTTTCCCCTTGGAGAATGGAAGGAAATACAGGTTAATAAATTCCATCATGGAACTATGCGTACCTAGGAATAAATACAAAGAGATGTTTCTTTCCTCTCAGTATTTCCACAGACAATTTGAAGACACATTAAGAATCTAATGAATTCAACGTTTAGGATAAGAAACTAAACAAAAAAAAAAAATAAATGACCTGTTTGATTTCTTATAGTTAGACAATAAAGACTAGAACTTTGAAATATTTCTCTCATGTTTGTATAAAACGTATTTGGGCTTCAAACCAATACAATATTGTAAAGTAAAAAAATAAATAAATAAAACTGGAAAAAAAATTCTCTACCCCTCCGCCTCTGCCCAAGCCTGCCCTGGCCCAGGCCCAGGATGCCTCACGCCCGAGCAGTCCCCAGGTGACCACCCCCGACCCTATCCCCGGCAGCACCGAGGCCCAGGGGGTGACTGGTCCAGCAGCTGAGACCCCAGGGAGTGGTGGCCATGGGACCGAGAGCAAGGACAGTGGTGAGCTCAGCTCCCCCCTGCTGGGCCTGGCAGTGCTGGACACCCGGCCACTGCGGTCCTCTGCCCCGCTGGACAGCAGCAGCAGCAGCAACAGCAGATCATCTGGACCCAACCCTTCTACCTCCTTTGAGTCCATCACGGCAGACTCCACAGGTGTTTTGTAACTCCCCAAACAGCTGTCGAAGAATCGATGCTTATGAACTGTGGTGTTGGAGAAGACTCTTGAGAGTCCCTTGGACTGCAAGGAGATCCAACCAGTCCATCCTAAAGGAAATCAGACCTGGGTGTTCATTGGAAGGACTGATGTTGAAGCTGAAATTCCAATATTTTGGCCACCTGATGTGAAGAACTGACTCATTTGAAGAGCCCCTGGTGCTGGGAAAAATTGAAGGTGGGAGGAGGAGGGGACGACAGAGGATGAGATGGTTGGATGGCATCACCAACTCAATGGACATGAGTTTGAGTAAACTCCAGGAATTGGTGATGGGCAGGGAGGCCTGGTGTGCTGCAGTCCATGGGGTCGCAAAGAGTCAGACACAACTGAGCGACTGAACTAAAAGAGCTATCAGAAATCTTTGATCCCACTCAAGAATGCATGAGCTCAGAGCTCTTGGAGAAGCTGATGTCCTCAGAAGTGTTTGCACCCCTCCTCTGCCTTTCTCCACCCCCTGGAGACCACGATTACATCCACAACCTGGTCGAGAGTGAAGGCGTCTGTGACCTCTTTGATGCGCCTGTTCTCAGCCTCTGACTGACAGGCACATGCCCTTTCTGGCTGGGACACAGTCTGTCTGATCTGGGGGCTGTCTGGGGACCTCTCCCCGCCCCACTCCCCCACAGCTTGAGAGCCGCAGACTCCTGGATTCCCCAGCCCTCCTTCACTGCACACTTCTGGCTGCAAGTCCTGCTCCTGCACCAACACCTGTTCTGTGCTGGGAGAGCCAGGGAAAGGGGCATAGCCCCCTCCACCATGGAGCCAAGTGTTTGCCTCTCCTTTTGGGGGGCCTTACCCTACCTGGTATCCCCCTCGAGCCCTCCCAGAGTTCAGGTTCAGCAGTCACCTAGCGGCACAGAACCAAGGACCCGCCATCACCCTCAGAGGGCCGCTTGTGCAGCCCCACCGCCCTGAACCTTCCAGCCCCTCTCCCTTCCAGGAGGAAGTCTGGGGTGGGGATGGGCACATGGCAACACCACCGCTGGCCTCCTTAACTTCTCCCCATGCCCGATCACACACCTCCTCCTGGACTTCTCGTGTGCCCCCACTTCTGCTGGGCCCTTGGCCCTGAGAACCTGTTGAGGGGGAGGTGCTAACAGGAAGAAATGGAGATTTCTAGCTAAGAATCTGGGCTGCTGAGTCCCTAAGGATTGGCCCAGCCTCCCTCTGCCCCATAGCCCCCCTCCTGTTTATTCATTTACCCTCATTTAGAGCCATTTGCAGAGCTTTTGAGAGATTTGCAGTTACAGATGGATTACTATATAAAGATTACTTTTATACTTTTTGCAACAAAAAGAAAATTGTAATATGTGTACAGTGTCCAAATGAATAAAGACCGTGCCTAAGGCTAAAATATATACATATATTATATATATTCAAGTATGTTCAAGAATCAATAGAGTCTACTCTCAAAACCATATTTTCTGGGAAAAAAAGTAGCCTGGTTAAGAGCAATTATTTTTAATGTGAAAACAGCTTCCATGTACCTATCTGTTTCAGGTACTTCTGAGTTGAAGACAATTGACTGAGCAACTTAGCACACACACACACAGATTTGAATCTCACCTGTGACATTAAAACATGTAGACAACTCAAAACATTTTAAGAAACTGACTTCACCAGGAAGCCATGATTTGTAAAGGCAGTTAAGTATGAGACAGATACATCTGACTACATTATGTGTTCACACAGAGGCCAAAATATCACTCCAATTTCTTTATTCTTAAGCATCAAGAAGCAAGAGTAAAATATGTCTTTCTTTCATGTGGATAACATTATGAGCCATTTGGTCAGTAGAAAGTGAAAAAAAATTCAAAAAGCAAAATGGAACAGTATGTAAATATAAAATTTCAAAGTGCCTAAGCTTTCTACCTTCTACATTTGTACAGGTATATGTTTATAAACTATACTAGCAAGAAAACAAGAAGTAGCAGTTGAAGGACTTGAGGAACTGTCTAGTTTTCTAAAACACATTTTTCTTTTTGCTCCAGCAATATGAGTCATATTCAAGTGTTCCCTTAAAGCCCTAAAAACAGGAAATTATTTTACAGTATCAACTAAACTTTTTATACTATTAAAAACTTGTGGGAAATACTTTCCACACACACATTGAAATTTCTTTAACATAGAATATATACTGAAAACTCTTGAAAAAAATTTACCACTTTTATAACAAAGGTGATTGTACCCAAAAATTGACTAAAACAGAACTTTAAAAAATACATTTTCCCCTCTAGTTCTTTATGGAGTATTTTGCCATCACAAATCCAGAAAGACTGTAATTGTTTACTTAAACTATTAAGGAATATTCTTCATCTATCATCTAATTAACCAAAGGGAAAACGAAGGAACGAGTGACCTGATCAGGACTGAGTGGCAGAAATGAACCAAAGTCAGAAACTGATAGCCTCCTGGCATCAGCTGGCAGCCTGGTGCTGTTACATCTACAAAACACTCCCTCCCAGTGGTTGGAAAAGTGGCAGGAACAGCTGTATACTTGCATATATCATGATTTTGAATCAGCAACAGAATGATACTCTGTAGATTTTAGTAATAAGTCTCACATTCATTTATTCAAAGGTATTTTCAATATCTTCTTCCCTATGCCAGGTACTATGATAGGCATTGCATATATATATATTATATATAATAGTTGTCATCGTTACTTAGTCGCTAAGTCGCATTCAACTCTTTTGCAACCCCATGGATTGTAGCCTGCCAGGCTTCCTCTGTCCATGGGATTTCCCGGGCAAGAATATTGGAGGGGGTTGCCATTTCCTTCTCCAGGAGATTTTCCCGATCCGGGGATCAAACCTGCATCTCCTTTATAGGCAGGTGGATTCTTTTGGCTATATAGTAGCATGAGCCATATTCTCATAAAGCTTTGTGTGCAGTATGGGTGAATATTTTTAAATCAGTAACCACACAGTGTATCATTGTCAACTGTGAAAGTGCTGTGATAGAATAACAAGAAAGAATGTACTCTAGATTTGGTAGTCTCTATGTGAAGTGATAGTTAAACTAATGCCAAAATTATTAATACAGTTTATTCAGTTTAAGGAGAAAAAGAGGAAGTAACAAATTCAGGGCCAAGGTGAAAAAATAACTTAGCATATTTACAATCTGGAAAATCAGCGTGTAAGGCAGGGGCATATTTAATGAATAGAAATGTCAAAAGCAACCATGGATCTGTTTTTGTGTATTTGCCTATCCTGGGCTTTTCCTGTAAATGGAACCCTAGAATATGTGTCATTTGTGACTGATTTCTTTCACTTAGTATAAGGTTTCAAGATTCATCCATGTCATACCATGTATCAGTACTTCATTACTTTGTAGTGCTTATAAGCATCATATTAATACTCATGCAGTCCGCATTTCTTTTTAGGTGATGAAAGTGTTCTAAACTGAGATTTTGTTGATGGCTGCACAATTCTGTGAATATAACAAAAACCACTGAATTGTATGAGTTTAAAGTGGTGAATTTAATGGTATGGGTATTACATCTCAATAAAGACTTTTTTTAAAGTAAGAGAGAAGAAAAAGAATTCCCTGCACTGTGTAAATGGAGTTATGAAGCAGAACAGTGGTAGAGGGTATGGGAAGAAATGCATATAAGTGATAGATCTGCTACAGAGGAGAGGGAGAGAGGGGCATGAGAGAGGGCTTCCTCTTTCTGGCGTGATCAACCAGGTGGATAGGAGCACCAGTTGAATAGGGCTGAGATGGGGAGACCTGGGAGGAGAACCACTGGGAATGTGGAAGGAGAAATTATCACGAGATCTGTTTGCTATATCTCAGTTTTCAGGCATCTAGGAGACAAGACTTATGGAAATAAGTAGGTGGCATGAACTGGGTAGCGTCTGGCAGGCTTTCCTGGTGGCTCAGAAAGAATCTGCCTGCAATGCAGTAGACCCAGGTGAGATGTATTGCAGATTTCTTCATTCGTGAGCTAAATAATATCTCTGACATGTGTTTTTTTAATATTTATATGAAAATCATAGTTTTACCTTTTTAAACAATTAACCTGCAAATGGACAACACATCAGTTAAAATCCTCCCAGGAAAAAATAAACAAATAAAATAAAATCCTCCTGTGGTTTCACACTGCCCTTCCAATAAGAAATCAAAATCCTTAAATAAGCCAGCCATGTGCTGCATGATATGCCCCTCCCTCCCGGCTAACCTCCATCAACTTCTTCGCTTTTGCTCTTGCTTCTTTAGTTATTTCTGGCCTTTAGTTCTTCCATTCCCCATGCCCTTTCCCACATAGATTGTTTACCAGGTCCTCTGCCTGGAATGCTTGGCTTTCTCTGCCTTTCTCTTTACCATTACTACTTTCATCTCTATAGTAACCAAGAAGTTATCTCCTAGCCATCACCTCTGGGCTTCCCAGGTGCCTCAGTGATAAAGAAGCCGCCTGCCAATTCAGGAGACACGGATTCGATCCCTGGATCGGGAAGCTCTCCTGGAGGAAGAAAAGGCAACTCACTCCCGTGTTCTTGCCTGGAGAATCACATGAACAGAGAAGCCGGGCAAACTACAGTCCATAGGCTCGCAAAGACTCAGGCACAACTGAGCAACTCAGTGCGCATTCAGGCATGCACAACCATCACTTGTCTCACAATCATTTCTGTGCAAGCCAGGGTCCCTCCTTCTATGTTCTGTTCTTACAGCCCCAGGAAACAGCATATTTTAACTCACAGGGGATGTTTAATATTTGTTGAATAAACAGATGAGTGAATGGATGTTACGTAAGTCCGGCTCTGATGGTTCTGATTTGTTGCTTGCGTTCCTAAAATTCAAGGAAAGTATGCAGGGGGCATCTGCTTTCACGTTAATGATTTAACGGAGCCAGATGTCAGATGTGAAATAGACTTTCTTCCTCTAAATTCAATTGCTCCTATAAATGGCCAAAGCAAACTTCACCCACAGCAGGCATAGTGCGTACAGAGCTGCTAAGTCAAGTTTCCACTGCCTGTTTACCATCTTCACTCAGTCCCTCCGAAACTGGACTTGTGTTTCTCTGTCCGAGGGGGGAAAAAACGGCAAGGGCAACGTGATCCATGCCTCTGAGGACTCAGCGAGCCCCCGGGTTTCTCCTAGAAAGGAGGTTCTCCCCACCCACGACATGTGTTCCTGATAGGGGCCCTGCCTCTGCAGGCCACGAGCTTAGTGCTGACACACCATCAGTCTCACCACCACACATCCGTGTGGACATGTTATCAAAAGGCAAAAGCAGAATCACAGCACAGACGGCTTCTGCCATAAGAAAAGGGCTCTTTCAGACTAAAGTGCCTCTCGTCTTGCTGACGCTGGAGAGCACATCTCCCTGCAAGTGGTTCGTCTTTTAATCATTTTATCTATTTACTTATTTTTGGCCGTGCTGGGTCTTGGTTGCTGCATGGGCTTTTCTCTAGTCGCAGCGAGCGGGGCTACTCTGTAGGCGCAGTGAGCAGGCTTCTCTTGCTGTGAAGCACACGCTCTAGGGCATGTGGCTTCAGTGGTTGCGGTTCCCAGGCTCTGGAGCACAAGCTCAATAGTTAGGGCGCACCGGCTTAGTTGTTACACGGCAGGTGGGATCTTCCCAACGCGGGATGGAACCCATGTCTCCTGCATTAGCAGGCGGATTCTTTACCACTGAGCTTCCAGGGAAGCCCCATTATCTTCTATACCCTCTCTACTTCCATGCTGGGATGGGAGGATGAAAGTGGGAGATCAACTCAGTCAACAAACTGCAAATACGGCATATAAAAGGAACTTCAAAATATGCCTAAAGATTTATTTTCTCCAGTGCTTTGACTGGATATAAATATCTACTGACTTATGTATTCACTTTTAATTCAATCATATTGTTGTTTTTCTGTTTTCTGAGGCTTCACTTGTCACAAAAGGAGAAGGCACTATAATGTGGTGCCCATCCCCTCACTGGAGGGAGAGATGGATCTACCAACTTATTTGGGGGGAGACTGCAAAGTTATTTCCTGAATATCACCGTCACACTATTGTTCACTTACACTGGATACAAATACAAGTTAACATTAATAGTCGACTGAATGATCTGCAGTTGCCCCTAATGCGGCCCTGACCCTGCAAAGCAGCAGTGCCTCCTTCCCCAGTCTTGGGTTGTCCCTCCCACTCCCTCCCACTCCTAGTCTCTTTGCTTATCATGAGTTGAAAGAGGCTGTACTGGGGAAGTGTGAGAGTTTGGACCCATAAACCCACCATAAACCTCTGGTATCTGAGCCACATTTTGGGGGAGGCATGAGGAATTGCTGTGAGTTCTGACATTCAAGTCTCATTTCAATTCAATGGGTCCTGTTGAGACCTAACAGGATCAGGTGGTCAGATTCAACAGGAATCTGCTTTTACCCACTCCTCCTGCCCCAACATCCTCAAAACATCTAGTGAAAGAACCACTCATAAGTCAAGAAGAGTACAACAGAAGTTAGAACTATTAATATTTTCATCTTGTGCATTCTTTACAAGCTGACGGAAAGTTAAGTATGTGCATTAATTCACCTTTCCTGACTCCCACTTTCTCCCATGCAACATTATTTTCTCTTTCATGTAGGTTCTTAGAGCTCTTTGTCTTCATTACAATATTTACTGATCACATCCTAGTGAGGTTGTTTGTACATGACTCTCTTTCTCTCTAGATTATGATTCTTTGAAAGATAAGAAATAGGTATTATTTTTCTTGGTATTCTCAAGGCAAAGCCCAGGACTTGGCATGCAGTAAATAGACTACGAATGGTTTCAGAATGGATGTGGAAATTAGTTCTTTCAGCCCAGGAGCAACTTGGTAAATTATTAAAGCCAATAATTTGGACCAGAGAGCTGACATCAGGCATTACTTTAATTTCTCCCTTGTCTCCACTATTTGTGCAGATCAGCCAGATCCCTGGTCTGATATTTAGGTATCCATGAGATATCAGAGTTCTAATCAGTCAAATAGGCATTCTTTATATCAGAGTACCCAAATTCAATCCCTGGCTCAGAAAGATCCCCTGGAGAAGGGCATGGCAATACACTCCAGTATTCTTGCCTGGAGAATCCATGGACAGAGGAGCCTGGAGGGCCACAGCCAATGGGGCTGCAAAGAGTCAGACGTGAATAAGTGACTGACACTTCACTTTCACTTCAGTTACAAACGCCTACTTGATTATCAATGCTGGTGAAAATGCCCGGACTGTGTAGAAATCTCATGCCTAACCCTCCTGGTACTCTCTTACAACCCAGGCCAATCCAGGCTGTGGGAAGCATATTTATGCAAAGCAGCAAATACCTATTGAGCGTCTTCTATTAGATCTCAGCCTCATCCTGAGCCTTACCCTGTGTTCTCCACCTCAGGTCCTTCAGTTCTCCAAAGATGTAGGCCTTCCTCAAGCAAAGATATTTCTTGCCCTAAATTTTACCCTCAGGGAAAGAAATAAAAAAATAAATGAGAGTAACTTCTGTTTCACCTTTACATTTCTCTCACTGTAACCATCTACTCCTATCACTGGGCATTCCTGGGGGTTCAGATGGTAAAGAATCTGCCTGCAATGCAGGAGACCTGGGTTTAATCCCTGGATCGGGAAGATCCCCTGGAGAAGAGATTGTCTACCCACTCCAGTATTCTTGCCTGGACAAGAATCCGTGGTCAGAGGGATCAGGAGAGCTATAGTCCATGGGGTTGCAAAGAGTCAGATGACTGAGCAACTCACACACACACACACACACACACACACACACACACACTCACACACTCCTAACACTAAGGTTCCATTGCTGGGCTTGAGAATTACAATAATGATTTCTCTTTGACATGACCTTCTTTTACCTGGGGTGGAATGAAGGACCTAAATTATAGATCCAAACAAAATCAGAAGCAAATACCACAGTGATGTTTTAGAAATGAACTAAATACTTTAAGCTTTGTAATGATATCACTTATAATGATGCTTTAATTCTCATAAATTTTTCATGCACTTTTTAGGAATATTGAGCACTTACCATATGTCTGGCACTGTTCAAACAATGGAAGATACAGCAATGAACAAGAGTCTACTGATTTCATGTCCACAGTCTAGTGGCCAGTGACAGAAAAGATAATCAGATTCGATAAGAAAAGATACTTTATAAAAATGTGACTAATTATTGTGGGCTCTGAGGTAGCAATTTAAAACAATACATAAGATTTAACTGAACATTGCAGCTTGGTCATACCACATTGCACTAGAAATTCTTAAAAGAAATGTCTGTATTACTTCTGGTTCTTATGGTAAAATATAAAGCTTATTTTCAGTGTTTTAGTTATAGGAAAGACTGGAATCATGGGTTGGAATGAATTTCTATTTCTGGCTCATTATTCCAATAAAAGCATATGGTTTTATACAGAAGAAGAAGAGGATCCTTGCTGTTTGAAAAGTAATTGATGACAGGATTATAAAAAGTTTTGTCTGAGAATGGTTTTCAGTAATTTGGTGAGGAATTTCCTGTAAAGTCTGGAGTAGAAAGACTGGGATGATACCCTGGTCTTCACAGGCAAGGTATCCTTTTGCTATTACTAAAAAATACTCCTGCTTTATATGAACAGTGTATAAGTTTCCTATTATAATATATTTCATTACATATATAAGTATTTAAGTAGTCTACGCAAATGGGAATTAAAAGCTAGGTATCAGAGGCATAGAGTTAGATTAGTGCGTCAATGAATCCTTGTGTTGTCAGCCCAACATCTATACTCTAAACACAGCAATCAGTCTTGTGACCTCAATTAACATGTCCATACAGTGATCTCCCATGAGTCATGCTTGGACAGTGGCACCATTTCACTGACCACTGTTGGTTGGGGCTGGCTTGTCCACCTGACCCAATCTGGAACAATTAGTTAAGATAGGGCTGAAAGAAAGAAGCTGGCCTTCTTGTAACTGGAGCACAAATAAGATAAGCTTGGGTTCTGTGGTTTGGCATCTTCTACACTGCTCAAGCAAAGCATAAAATCCATTCTTCAAAGAGAGAGAAATGACAAAGGAACAGATCAAAATTGATTCTAGGCTGTTGCTCATCCAGTGTCACACTCCTTCTGTGTGGTCTGGACCAATCTATAGCTAACACATGGCTAAATAGAGATGCATGATGTCTCTTTCCTCTGTATCTTCTGAGCATTCTCCCTCCATTCCACACCTCATGAATTATAAGATCTCTTCTGTAAAACTTTACTTAGGTTACTAGCTGCCCCTATAACTCATGATGGTATTTTCCCAATGGTTCAAGCAGTATAGAATCTGCCTGCAATGCAGGAGACCCAGGAGACATGGATTTGATCCTGGATCGGGAAGATTGCCAGGAGAAGGAAACGGCAACCCACTCCAGTATTGGGAAATCCCACGGGGAGAGGAGACTGGCAGGCTACAGTCCATGGGGTCACAAAGAGTCAGACATGACTGAGCATGCATGCACATGCACATAGCTCATGACACATATTTCCTTGTGACACCAGCAGAGGACTTGATACACTGTACTGTGCAGTTTGTACAAACCTCTTGCTGGTCTTTATAGAAGCCCCTAGAGGCCAAAGACAACACATTATGTTCAGATCGCTAATGCCTAGAAATATCTCTTTAAATACTAAATGCACTCTTATTATTAAATCAAATAATTAGTCAGTCTGCAAGTTAAAAAATGTCACTTCTATTTCCCATGACTTCCATGGAAATATTTCCGTTTTTAAAGTAACAAGCCAACAAAGTCACTTACTCATCCATTCATTCGATAAATGATTCATTCTACTCCTCAAACATATCTTATTTTGTAATTCAATTGTGCAGAAGTATCTTCAAAGTCCTTAATATAATGATTGTTATTTAAATACTAAACAAAAGTTCCAGAGTTGGCAGTAGTCAACAGTCCTAGGTAAATATTCCTATTCAGCTTAATATTGTGGTATAATAAGAAAAATAACAATTCTGGTAGTTTTTAAATAGTTGCATTTTATTTTAAAATACACAGATTTCATAAACAAACCATAAATTAAATGTCTGATACATTTAAAATCCAAAAAAATACTAGCTTATTACAAAACATAAAATGCAAACATAAATTTATTTTAAAATGTTTATTATTAGATAAAATTAATTCTTACTCAAAATAAAATAAACATTACATTAAGGTAAAGAAAAACCAATCATAAAATTTTTGCTATCAAGTAGTCTAAAAATTAAAATATTCATATTATAAACAAATGACACAGCCTATTCTAGAAAAAGTCAAAACAGTGAAAAAGGCTAACTCCAAAATAATTCTCTTTTCTAAAGAGAGGGTTGCAAGACTGAGGGAAAAACCTAAGACAATAGATTTTATACCTAAATGATTTTCCACTTGGAGAAATTTCACCTACTCCAATTTTGTGATTTGTTGAGTTCTTCCAGTTGCCTCCTAGGTCCAAGCTGTCTGGAATAATATTGTGAATGTTAGCACTTGTATGAAGTTAGTATAGCTTTAATGTTTCTGCCAAATGTCATTACCTCATTTCTCAAACTGAACTGTGGAAATAACTGGAATCATCTCATACAGACCTTTGATGAGTTGAAATGAAAAAATGAGAAAAGCAAGGACATAATAGCTAGTGAAACTATTCTATGCTTTGTGATTCAAATTGCATCAATATGACTTACCAACTCTACCAACATTTACTTAATTTGAGATGTGAGGCTAGACTACGGAAAAGTAAATGATTAGATGTTTGTATGATTCAGATTCTGCGCCTGTTAGCCAATGGATTGTTTCATTTTGATCCACAAAAAGTCAACCAGCCACGTAGACAAGGTCAAGAACATAAGCCAAAGATCTAAAAACAATCAAAAAATCTCACTAGCTTCCAGTTTAGGACAGAGTGAAAAAAGGTCAGAGACAATGTCTGGTACCTTACTGATACCCCCTTTTCCCTCAGTTCTGCCCCTCCAAGAATGGCATATGATTGTATGTGTGGGTATCTGTGCAATTATGTTCTCATACATTCAAATCTCACTCTTCACAGGTTCCATAATTGTGAATTCACCTACTTTCCAAAATTTATAACCCCCAAATCAATATCACACCAAAAATCACTTTTGTGATAATTCATGAACATGCTCAGAGCAGGAAAAAAAAATTGAGTTGTCCAAAGCATTCATTTCCAGCTGTGGTTTTAGACAAGGAGACGCTCTGGTTTCTTGCTTCACTCTAACACAGACACAACCAGAGGATGGAGATCACGGGAGCAGTGGTGAAGCTCCAGCAATGGGGTCAGCGAGTTTGAATTCTAACTTGGCACCAAGTTAGTGCAGCAGCCCCAAGCAAGTCACTTAACATTTCTGAGCTTTATTTTCTCTTTTGTAAAATAAAGAGAATAGACTCTACTAGGGTGAGTTGTTTTTAGGATTGAAGATTATACACTATGTGAGATATATGTACCCCCTAGGAGCTGTTGATCTGATGGTTACCACAACTTTATAGAACATGTAGCTACTACAAATATCAAGAATCCACTGTGTCTAGACACTGGTGATAAGATTCTGAGGCATCACAGACTTACATTTGTACTCTAAAATGCCTGGAAGATATCATTCTTACCCCAGACTTTATGTTCCCTTATTTTTACATACACCTCAGTGTTATTACATTGCTTACCAATGTAACTACAGGAATTTATGTGCTATCTAGCTTTCTACAGTCAATCTTTGCTATATGAGACTGTATAGCAAATAAAAAGAGAACACTATTTTTAAGCGAGTAGATGACAGAAAACATGTTCTATTAACTAATGCACGTGTGCCAAGTCACTTCAGTCATGTTCAATTCCTTGTGACCCCATGGACTGTAGCCTGACAGCCTCCTCTGTCGAAGGGACTCCCCAGGTGAGAATACTGAAGTGGGTTGCCATGCCCTCCTCCAGGGGATTTTCCTGACCCAGGAATTGAACAAATGTCTCATGTCTTCTGCATTGGCAGGCGGGTTCTTTACCATTAGTGTCACCTGGGAAGCTCCCTATTAACTAATGGCTAATACCTAAAGCAGTCTTATGAGGTGTAGATTTATGTACTTAAATACAGCCTGAAATATCTTCCTAGGAGGTATTATGCTGCTTGTCTTTTCAGTTACTAAATCAGTTCAGTTCAGTCGCTCAGTCGTGTCTGACTCTTTGCAACCCCATGGACTGTAGCACACCAGGTTTCCCTGTCTATCACCAACTCCCGGAGCTTACTCAAATTCATGTCCTTTGAGTCAGTGATGCCATCCAACTATCTCATCCTTTGTTGTCCCCTTCTCGTCCCGCCTTCAGTCTATCCCAGCATCAATATTTTCCAATGAGTCAGTTCTTTGCATCAGGTGATCAAAGTATGGGAGTTTCAGCTTCAGCAACAGTCTTTCCAATGACAGGACTCATTTCCTTTTAGGATGGACTGGTTGGATCTCCTTGCAGTCCAAGTGACTCTCAAGAGTCTCCTCCAACACCACAGTTCAAAAACATCAATTCTTCAGCACTCAGTTTTCTTTATAGTCCAACTCTCACATCCATACATGACTATTGGAAAAACCATAGCTTTGACTAGATACACCTTTGTTGGCAAAGTAATATCTCTGCTTTTTAATATGCTGTCTAGGCTGGTCATAGCTTTTCTTCCCAAGGAGCAAGTGTCTTTTAACTTCATGGCTGCAGTTACCATCTGCAGTGATTTTGGAACCTATAAAAATAAAGTCTCTCACTGTTTCCACTGTTTCCCCACGTTTGCCATGAAGTGGTGGGACCAGATACCATGATCTTAGTTTTCTGAATGTTGAGTTTTAAGTCAAATTTTTCACTCTCCTCTTTCACTTTCATCAAGAGGCTCTTTAGTTCATCTTCACTTTCTGCCATAGGGTGGTGTCATCTGTGTATCTGAGGTTATTGATATTTCTCCCGGCAATCTTGATTCCAGCTTGTGCTTTATCCAGCCTGGCATTTCGCATGATGTACTCTGCACAGAAGTTAAATAAGCAGGGTGACAGCATATAGCCTTGACATACTCTTTTCCTGATTTGGAACCAGTCTGTTGTTCCATGTCCAGTTGGCCAAGTGCAAAGTGTGTGGGGCTATAACCTGGGCTTGCAGCTTACCTAGTGGTCCTTACCCTGCCGCTCCTTCCATCTTCTATTTTCTTTTTTTTATTTTCTATTTTTTGTCACCCAGCGAGGCTTGTGGGCTCTTAGTTCCCCGACCAGGGATGGACCACAGCCTTGTCTAACTCAATGAAATTATGAGCCATGCTGTGTAGGGCCACCCAAGACGGATGGGTCATGGTGGACAGTTCTGACAAAACATGGTCCACTGGAGAAGGGAATGGCAAACCACTTCAGTGTTTTTGCCTTGCGAACCCCATGAACAGTTACTAAATACCTAGTTTTTTTTTTTAATTTCTATTTTATTTTTTTTTTTATTAGTTGGAGGCTAATTACTTTACAATATTCTAGTGGTTTTTGTCATAGATTGACATGAATCAGCCATGGATATACATGTATTCCCCATCCCAATCCCCCCTCCCACCTCCCTCTCCACCCGATCCCTCTGGGTCTTCCCAGTGCACCAGGTCTGAGCACTTGTCTCATGCATAAACCTGGGCTGGTGATCTGTTTCACCCTAGATAATATACATGTTTCGATGCTGTTCTCTTGAAGCATCCCACCCTCGCCTTCTCCCACAGAGTCCAAAAGTCTGTTCTATACATCTGAGTCTCTTCTAACACCATACACAAAAATAAACTCAAAATGGATTAAAGATCTAAATGTAACACCAGAAACTATAAAACTCCTAGAGGAGAACATAGGCAAAACACTCTCCGACATAAATCACAGCAGGATCCTCTATGACCCACCTCCCAGAATATTGGAAATAAAAGCAAAAATAAACAAATGGGACCCAACGAAACTTAAAAGCTTTTGCACAACAAAGGAAACTATAAGCAAGGTGAAAAGACAGCCCTCAGATTGGGAGAAAATAAATACCTAGTTTTATCAAACACTGACCTGTAACTTCAGAGTACACTATCAGCCCACATCTTTCTTCCTCCTGGTTGTGATGCATTTATAAAGGCTTCCTAACCTCCATCTCTGCCTAAAGTTCATCTTTCTATCCTCTGAAACCTTCCAAAAAAATTCAGAACACAGGAAAAACCAACAAGGATGGGATACAACACTTGAATTAACTATCTGAACACTAGAATAGAATCTCTTGAACCCCGTGTGTAGGAAGACAGATTTCTCCCATTCTCCTCTGACAATGTGTTCCTCTATGGATCAGTATCACAGACCGTATCGTATGCTTCTTAAAATGGCAGAGCATCGAAACATGTATATCTAGGGTGAAACAGATCACCAGCCCAGGTTGGATGCATGAGACAAGTGCTCGGGCCTGGTGCACTGGGAAGACCCAGAGGGATGGGGTGGAGAGGGAGGTGGGAGGGGGAACCGGGATGGGGAATACATGTAAATCCATGGCTAATTCATTTCAATGTATGACAAAAACCACTGCAATGTTGTAAAGTAATTAGCCTCCAACTAATAAAAATAAATGGAAAAAAAAATGGCAGAGCAAACATTTACTGAAATCTACAGGTGCCTGTGTTGTCATAGAAACCATAAAATGTAGTTATTCATTTTGCTTGTTCTACCACAAAAATGGGAAAAGAACTAAGAAACTGTCTTCAAGAATGGACCTACTAGACACCAAGACAAACACTTAACTTGTTATTAAAAACATTGCTGCTGCTGCTGCTAAGTCATGCTAGTCGTGTCCAATTCTGCGACCCCATAGATGGCAGCCCACCAGGCTCCCACATCCCTGGGATTCTCCAGGCAAGAACACTGGAGTGGGTTGCCATTTCCTTCTCCAAAGCATGAAAGTGAAAAGCGAAAGTGAAGTCGCTCAGTCGTGTCCAACTCTTAGCGACCCCTTGGACTTCAGCCTACCAGGCTCCTCTGTCCATGGGATTTTCCAGGCAAGAGTACTGGAGTGGGTTGCTATTAAAGCTAAACTTTCGCAAGTTTCGGAGCTCTTGATATCATTCTGAATTTATGGCCCTCATAAGATCAGCAAACAATATGCATTTTCAAGGAGCCTCTGATTACGAGGGTTTAATTTGGCTAGGCTCAAGTTTAGAAGGGAAGAACTGAGTCACAATATCTTTTTTGCTGTAACTATATATTTCAGCTAAATCATTCTTTCAATGGCCAAGTGCAACTTGCATTTGGAGTCACTCAAAGGGGGAAATACAGCCCTGCATGCGTCATTTGAGTTTGGTGCTTCTTCACCACCCTGCTGTGTGTCTGTATGCCTGCAACCACAGCACCCCACACACCTGACAGCTCTATTTGTCAGGGAAGTTTTGTTGCAGCAGCTTTTAGGCTTGTAACATTTGGTTTCCATCCATCTGTATGTGGTTTTAGAACTAATACTCCCGAGGCCCAATTAGTTAGGTAATAGAAAATGGTAACCACACTTGAAATAATTTAGCAAGAATTACAAAAAAGCTAAAGCACTGGGTCCAGAGGTTTCATGAGACCACGCTTTCAAGCAAGATTTCTGGAACTGTACTTCCTGTTTATTCCAAGTCAGAACTATTGGGAAACTCTCCATTCTTGTGGTAACAGTACTTGAGATTCAATAGGAACTAAAAACCAGAAACTGTGACATAATCTGAGATCACTCTGAGCTTGGGGGAAAGCTACTGTTTCTTTCCATTTCTTCAACTGAATTCCTGCATTTTTTAAAATAACAATCAGAAAATATATCTGACCCATTTAAATTATTTTACAGCTATTTCATATAACTCTAAAACATGCAGAAAGTACAGTCTAGTACTCTGTCATAGTGTTACTTGCTCCTTCATGTTCAACTCTTTGTGACCCTATGGACTATAGCCCATTAAACTCCTCTGTCCACGGAATTCTCCAGGCAAGAATACTGGAGTGGGTTGCCCTTCTCCAGGGGATCCTCCCAACCCAGGAAGCAAACCTGGGTCTCCTACCACCAGAGAAATTCACAATATAGTAGTAGAAGAGACAATATATAAACATCAACATTCAAAATACCACCCAACATATCACATGACATATAAATAACAAAATACATTTTTAACTACAAATGTACTTAAAATAAGTGTAATTGGTAGCAGAGGACAAGGGTTACTCCTGAGTGAGGTAGAGGACAGGGTGGTTAAGAAAGTGTTCCAAGATGATCGGATGTTTTATGCTGAAGACCTTTGGTTAAATGGGGGAGGAGGGGATGCCTGGCGGGGTTAAAGAAAACAATATAAATAGGACTATGCAGACCAAAAATCCAGTGTACACATATGAGAATTATGAATAAGACAGATGAGCCAATACGCCGGTTTCATGCTAGATATTTGTGGAAGTCGAAAGAAGCTGAAGGTCAGAGAGTTGAGTTAGAGAGAGAGAGCCAAGTTAATGAGTCTGAGCTTCACTCAGTCACTTGAACCAAAGGCATTCCAGTGTGTGGTTAAGAGCCTAGGCACTGTTCCCTCTTCCACATCCGTCCAACCACATCTACATCTGGGGTTTGACTCTTGACCTTGGGTCTTGCAAGTTATCTGATTTTCGGTGAGCTGCTGAACTCTTTGAGCTGTTAAACGATAATACTAGCCATCTCAAAGGATTCTTGTGTCGATTAATTAAGTCTACCCACATAAACTACTTAGAACTGTGCCTAACACAAAGTAAACTCCCCAGTATTGCTATTATAATTGAGCTTAAAATATTATAAATCAAAGATTTAGGAAAGTGTCTAAATACACTGGAGAAGGGTGACTGTAAGAAATGAGAGCAATGAAGAGAATACCACCAATTTCTTAAATGTGTGGTGATTAAGGGCTAATAAGGTAGTAGCAGTGGGAAAATACAGAAAGGAAAAGATGTCAGAAATATTCCAAAGGCAAATTTGTCAGGATTTAGGGACTGGTTATCTTTGGGAGGTGCTAAGAGGGAATGAATCAAGGAGGCTCCAAGATTTTGTTACTCTTCCTTTACAAAAATTAGGAAATAAATGAAGAGAGTGACAGAGAATTTGAATGAAAAGATCATGAATTCTGTCTTAAATATGATTAGTCTGAAGTGCTTTAAGACATCCAGGTGGAGATATCCATGAGAACCCTGACCAAGTAGAACTAGAGTTTATGAGAGAGAGATCTGGAGGGAGGTGAGAAACATCAGCTAAAGGTAATAAGATAGAATCTGGATGAAAAAGAAAAGAAAGGAACAAGGATATTACTCTGGAGAACAGTAATCTTTGCAGGGAGGAAAAAGAGTAACTAAGATTTTTAAAGAAGAAACAAATCTGATATAAGAGATTGTTACATCCGGAAGATGGCCATTTTCAGAGGCCAAAGAATGAAAATTCCCCAAAAGTGTGAATTAGTTATCAAGATGTAATGCTACGGAAGTAGAAGAAGTTCATTATTAACAAAAAGTTGTTAATATTTATCCCCCAGAAGCTTATTGGTGATTCTTGAGAACAGATTCAAAAAATGGAGAAGGGGGAAGGCAGACTGCAAGGGCAAAAGAAATAAGTCATGGAGGCATCAAGTGTAGACCATACTTTGAAAACCAACTGTTTTGTGGTTGAACACAGAAGAGATTGGACAGTAGTCTTAGAAATAGACAGAAGGTTCAAGAGGTGATTAATTTTTGTATGAATTTTTGATTATATGTTTTAAAAGAGGTAAAGGGGTAATGTGCTAAGGTGCCTCCCAGTGGGAACAGAAGCTTCACCAATCGGAGGAGATGCTGGCTGGCAGGTCACGCCAGTGCAGAAAAGTTGAATGAGTCCGGTTCTATAAGAGGAAGAGAAAGAGGCAGAGAGACGTTCACATCAGAGACAGAGGAGGCCATTTGCTGAAGAATTATGGAAAGGGTTAAAAAATCATGGCCTAAAGAGTACAATCCAGTGATAGAAAAAGAAAAAAAGCATTTTCCCCCTAGAGCAGAGAGTAAAAGAGGTGAAGATAAAGAGGCATTATGAGATCATCAGGAAAGAGTGACAATACAAACATCTGAGGGCAAGGGGAGTCAAGTTGCCGGGGGTCATGTCTGGTGACACATCCAAGAGGAGCAAGGGTCATCTCTTAGAGTAAGGGAGATTTCAGAGGATTGGAAGTGAAACGTGTAGAAAATCAAACACAGCTGCCGAGAGGAATGCAGCAAGAATTTAACAAGCAAAGGATAAAGAATGTTGCATTCTTTATTGACAAGAAGCATTAAGAGCCCAAATGAGGTTACATAGCATGAATTTGCAGTGAACCAAGTCTGCACAGCTTCATGAATTTCTATAACACCAAACAGGTTACCTCATCTCATCGCCTCATCAGTTGTTCCTCAACGAATACTCTCCTTTTCAATTTTTCCAACATACTTTTAAATGAATCCAGAAATGAGTTAAAAATCCACAATATTTGATGAAAATCTATATACCATAATACAAGAAAGACAAAGTTGTATTTAATTCAATATAGCATGTTCAATTTGCCTTTAACTATAATTCTTATCCTCACAATATTATGTTAGTGAATGATTAAATATTCTTGCCTTAGTCAAGTAATATTATACAAAATATGCTCATATAATTACCACAGTAAATCAAAATTAAGATCCAATTGTTAATATTTTATTCCAAGGATTGGCAACTATAAACTGCAAGCTAAATCCAGCCCACCATCTGTTTTTGTACATCCTATGAACTAGGAATGATTTTTACATTCATAAATGGTTGAAAAATTTTAAAAGTGTTTTATGATATGAAAAATGATATGCTATTAAAATTTCAGTGTTCATAAGTAATTGCATTGGAATAGAGCCATGCTCATTATTTATATATTGTCTGTGGCTGCTTCCGCACCACAAGAGCAGCGCTGAGTAGCTGCAACAGACTCCTGTGGCCCACAAAGCCTAAGTTATTCACTATCTGGCCCTTCACAGGAAAAGTCTGAGGATTCCCTTTCTATTCATATGTTTAAAAAAATATTTCTTGAGCACTTATTATGTATTGGGCTTCCCTGGTGGAACAGTGGTAAAGAATCTGCCTGCCAATGCAGGAAGCAAGAGAGGCTTTTGATTCCCGCATCAGAAGGATGCCCTGGAGGAGGAAATGGCAACCCACTCCAGAATTCTTGCCTGGGAAATCCCATGGACAGAGGAACCTGGAGGGCTTCCGTCCGTGGGGTGTCAAGAGTTGGACATGACTGAGCGCATACATATGGTGATAAATTAATGTTACCTGAATGGTGTTTGAAGGATATCGGACCTGATTAACGCTGCACACACTGGATCGCCACACACTGCATCACCCCTATGTATTTTTCAGAAGAGAAAACTAGAATTTCACATGCGCAAGTGGCCTCATAAGTAATAAAATGTAAAGAATTCAAGCCTTGTGATCCTCGCCCATTGCACCACCTCACATTCCTCATACCAGTAAAAATGGGGATGATTATTAAATCATAAGGTCTATGTGAGAACTGATTATGTGAATAAGCTTTTAAATGTGTTAACTTGTAAAGCTATCAAAAACTATGCAAATGCTAGAAAGCATTATCATTACAAAGTAATGGGAAAAAGGATATGTAAGCAATGAATGAAAGGTAGAATGTGAAAAGGGTCACCACAGAATACAAATAAATTGAACAGTGGTTCATTTCAGTAAATGCCAAGGTTCAGTGAGGGTATCAAGGAAGACTTCATGAAGAGGACAGCACTTATGCTCTGCCCAGAAGTATGAGCTAGCAAGGCTTCAATCAAGGACAGGGCTTCTCTGGTGGCTCAGATTGTAAAGAATCTGCCTACAATGCAGGAGACCCAGGTTCAATTCCTGGGTCAGGAAGATCTACTAGAGAAAGGAATGGCAATCCATGCCAGTATTCTTGCCTGGAGAATTCCATGGACAGAGGAGCCTGGCGGAGCTACACTCGGGGTTACAAAGAGTCGGACACTCTCAATAAGGGATAATGAAAATGATCAATTTCTTGTGCTTACAATTTCATGTATCAAAATACTGCAGTTATTCATTCATCAGAATCCTTCTCCTCATTCTGTTTGGTTGGGGTTTACCTAAGAATTGTACCAAAATTAAAATATGTGCACCTGATGCCATCTCTGTTAATACTGAGGGGTCAGAGGAGACAGGCTGACACTCTGTCCCCTGACACACAGTGGCCACTAATCACTTGATTCCAGCACTTTTTCCTACTGGCCTGGGAATCATTCTCCCCACAACTGTTTAAGCAGTACCATATAAGTTCAAACCTGTCTGAAATTAAGTGGTTAAAACTATATTGGATTTCAGAAGGTTTTGCTGAAAAAAAAATTACTGAATTCAATTGCTCTGGGGAATGTACCAATTTGGCTTATTTTGATCTATTTATAAGAGGTGAAATTATTTCCAACTGAATACATGTACTCCTAACTAGAAGTGAAACTTATAATTATTCAGACACTAAGGCATTATCTGAGAACAACTTCATGTATATGCAGACTTGGAACATATTACATGATTATAACTACTCTGTATCTGAAGATAAATTTAGAGAACTGCTTATCCTTCTTCTCTCAGACCATCCTTGGGCTTATTGCTCCTTTCCACGTCTTCATCAGTCATTGGTATTTTTAACACTAATCAGGATATTTTGACTCTTTTTTACTTGAATCCTATTGAAGTAGAACATTCCTTACTTTTCTAACCCTATGTGACTAAGCAGAGTAGGAGAAAGAGTCCAGATTTAGGAATGACTCATTATTACCAAACTAATAAAAATCAGAATGATGCTATGATCTAAAATCTTAACAAGTTCAGGGACTTCCCTGGTGGTCCAGTGGCTAAGACTCCATGTTCCCAATAAAGGGGCTCTGGTTTGATCCCTGGTCAGGAAACCAGACCCCACATCCTACAACTCAAGAACCCACGTGAGACAACTAAGACCTGGCAAAGCTGGCAAAATAAATAAATAAATATTAAAAAAATAAGAGTGTTCAACCATATTTTTCAAAAAAATAAAATTTTAATAAGTTCAATTATCCCATAGACTCTTTCCTTTACCCCTAAAAGGAAGTAAATTCTAGTGACAGATCATACTTTCTTTAGCATCATGAAATATTTAATAAAATAACTGAAAATGAAGATTCAAGTTCAATGCAAGTATACCTCTATTATCAATTTATAATCTAATTCGAGATTGCTGGTACTGGGTATCAGAGTTGCTTAATTGCTGAAGAAAATACCAATCTTTTCCAGTCTTACCTTTCCCTGCACACACCTCATGTACAGTGAACATTTTCTTTTGAATTTTGTCACTATATAAAATCTGCACTTTTGCAAATAATAAAAATAGGTCTGTTTTCTATCAAGTTCCAAAAGTTATATGACATGCCACCCAACAAACATTAAAATTCTTTTAGTAAGTTACTATGATACTTATTCTATTATCTGGAATACTCATCACATATCTATTAAAGTTTATTAAGTAATGGATAAGTCTACAGCAACATTCCTTCCTTTTAACTCATTCTCCCTATGTTCTGTGCTCTTCTAGACTCAAAGCAGTGTGTGAGGTCTCTCTTTGTTTGCCTGGAATGTAAATGTATAATATAAAATTTTAAATGCCTGTGGTGTTGGAGAAGACTCTTGAGAGTCCCTTGGACTTCAAGGAGATCCAATCAGTCCATCCTAAAGTCCTGAGTGTTCACTGGAAGGACTGATGTTGAAGCTGAAACTCCAATACTTTGGCACCTGATGCGAAGAGTCGACTCATTGGAAAAGACCCTGATGCTGGGAAAGATGGAAAGAAGGAGGAGAAGGGGATGACAGAGGATGAGATGGTTGGATGGCATCACCGACTCAATGGAGATGAGCTTAGGTAAACTCCGGGAGTTGGTGATGGACAGGGAAGCCTGGCGTGCTGCAGTCCATGGAGTCGTAAAGAGTAGGATATGACTGAGCGACTGAACTGAACTGAATCAATCAATAGTAATAATAATGAGCAGAGATCCTGAGAATTGCTTTTTTAAAAAGGAAAGTGAGGCACTCGGACCACCTTAAGAAAAACGGAGTTTATCCTAAGGATATATAAGATCTAGAACTACAACTGTTAACTTACAAGCAGCTGGAACGGATAAATCTCTAGCAAGCAATACCTCTGTCTCTCAGGTTCTCTCTCTGGCTTTCAGTTTGCTGAGTTCTCTCCCACTAGACCAATGGCTTATCCTTTCCTTCATTTTGTATTCTTTTTACTACTTCATAGGTCCATTTTTTTTCATCATCCCTGTCATTGTGATATCTTTGATCTTAAATCTCTCTGTATCTTATGTATGAACAGATGATGATGAAGGTGATGGTGATGGTGAAGAAGAGAAAGAGAAGGAAGCAATGAAGAGAAGGAGGAGAAGGAAGGAAAGGAAGAGGAGGGGAATGAGGAGAAGAAGAAAAGAAGAAAGATAGATTAGATAATAGATACACACACAGACAGGTACATAGATATCTATCTAATTCTAGATAGACATCGTAGATTTTCATTCATTTTGATATTTTCCATGTTCTTCAACTGAGTTTTAAGATTTTTCATTTGTTCATTCTTTATTAGGTTAATCCCTATATAATATAGAATTGCTTTATTTTTACTAATAACATTCTATTCTATTGTATTTCTTGTTTGTTTTTGTTAGTCTAGAAAGAGAATATTGACTTTTATAAGTTGAAGTGAATTTTTATTTCTGAGCTAATCCTTATTGTGTTCCCCTGGATAATTCCTCCTATAAGATATATTCTCTGTCTCCATTCTGTTTTGTTTTGTTCCCTTTTTATTGCAGTCTTTATGCTAGTTCATTTTATATTATCATTCCTCTCTGAAAGTGGTCAGCCATTGGTGAAAAAGGAAAACAGAGAGGCCTTCATTTGAGTTTTCTGCTAACCAAATACGCTTTTGGCTTAGCACAAATATTTGGTATTAAAAAGTTTTATGTGACTCACAGGATTGTCGATAAGTCCCAACTCTGTGCTGTGATCCGCACCCTCTTTCCTTATTTGACCTCTGGAAATCTTACTCAACTAGGCAAAAGCATTGTAGATAATCTAAATGTCATGTCATTCAACTTCTAGGCAAAATAGTTATCTAAACAGATACACTCTCCCTCCCAGCATCTTCTGACAGCTAGAAATCTGGAGTCAATGTGTTTTAATTCAAATTACATACATCTTTTCTAATATAGTATTCTAATTTTACATCATAAGTGTGATTTTGTCTAGGAACAAAAACAGTGCCAAGAAATCAAATTTTTTCTCATTAGGCTTATTGTTAGCAAGCTTGGTATTATAGTTTGTAATTACTCTCTGTATATTGATCAAACAAAATATAAGTAATTATATAAGGTTTTAGGAACTGTCTTATTTTAAATTGTCCCAGAAGCAGGGCTTCAGTCAGGAATTCAAGTGAGAGCCGTTGGAAAGCATAAGTAACACTGATGAGGAACGGGAAATGAATATGGGGCAAAGGAGGCATCTCATAATGGCTATGCTACTACACCACCTATGACAGTGAGCAACTGAAGTTTACTCCCACAGAGGAACTCTGAGATGCATGCAAAATATATATCTCAGAAGTGTCCAACACCTGCTTATGAGAGTCACTGACTGAGGCTTGTCCTCCAGGGACTGTAGGCTCACTGCTGTTTCCAGTCCGTCACGTGTACAGGCAGCTCTCCACAGTCGCAGGGAAGAGCCTTAGTCACCGATGCAGACACCAGAAGGATTTCCCACAGTTACGAATAGGGACCTGACTGTATCCGCCACAGTCTATCCCTTGCACCAATTAAACGTACTCTGTCCCCATACTAAGTTGTATTTTTTTTTTTAATTGAGGTAAAAGTGATATGCTTCCCTGGTGGCTCAGTAGTAAAGGCCAATGCAGGAGACTCGGGTTTGATCTCTGGGTTCAGTCCATGGCTTACAGTCTATGGGGTCGCAGAAGAGTCAGTCATGACTTAGTGACTAAACAACAACAAATAATTAACATGTAACAGGATGTTAGTTTCAGGTGTCCAGCATAATGCTTCGATATTTACATACATTGCAAAATGATCACCCTCATAAGTCTAGTTAACAGTTATCACCATATATTAATATTATACTTACAAAAGATTTTTTATGATAATTTCACTTCATATAGTTACTGTTTCTGGTAGCCAGCCACAATTTTGATTAAAAAAGAAAACTTCAGCTCAGTTCAGTTCAGTCACTCAGTCGTGTCCGACTCTTTGCGACCCCATGAATCGCAGCACGCCAGGCCTCCCTGTCCATCACCAACTCCCGGAGTCCACCCAAACCCATGTCCACTGAGTAGGTGATGCTATCCAACCACCTCATCCTCTGTTGTCCCCTTCTCCTGCCCTCAGTCTTTTCCAGCATCAGGGTATTTTCCAGTGAATCAGCTCTTCGCATCAGGCGGACAAAGGATTGGAGATTCAGCTTCAACATCACTCCTTCCAGTGAACACCCAGAGCTGATCTCCTTTAGGATGGACTGGTTGGATCTCCTTGCAGTCCAAGGGACTCTCAAGAGTCTTCTCCAACACCACAGTTCAAAAGCATCAATTCTTCAGCCCTCAGCTTTCTTCACCGTCCAACTCTCATATCCATACATAATTACTTGACTAGACAGACCTTTGTTGGCAAAGTAATGTCTCTGCTTTTAAACATGCTATCCTAAATATGCTATCCAGGTTGGTCATAACTTTCCTTCCAAGGAGTAAGCATCTTTTAATTTCATGGCTGCAGTCACCATCTGCAGTGATTTTGGAGCCCAAAAAAATATGGTCTGACAGTGTTTCCACTGTTTCCCCATCTATTTGCCATGAAGTGATAGGACCAGATGCCATGATCTTAGTTTTCTGAATGTTGAGCTTTAAGCCAACTTTTTCACTCTCCTCCTTCACTTTCATCAAGAGGCTTTTCAGTTCCTCTTCAGTTTCTGCCATAAGGGTGGTGTCATCTGCATATCCGAGGTTATTGATATTTCTCCCAGCAATCTTGATTCCAGCTTGTGCTTCTTACTTGGGTATAATTACTTAATTGATATAATTACTTAATATTAGTGTATAATTACCCTGGCAAGCAGCCATACATCTCTTAAGGAAAAGATTGTGGACATTACTACTGCCTGTGCTTACTAAGGCTGCAAAGTTCTTTATCAGCCTGGCCCTTCTTTCTCTTGGATCCATTCTGGGTCTGAGAACTGCTTCAGATCTGGACACTGGATAAGGGATCATGATTTTTGTTTGTTGTTGTTGGCAGCTGACATTAATACCTGCTCTTGACATTTTCAGTTACAGAGGTACAACAAAACTCTCACTGGCTGCCCCTCTACCCCTCTGTCTTTATCAAAACACTGAGAATTGAAGTGTTTTATTTCTTTATTTAAAAAAAAAATCCCTACCAGGCTTCCCTGGTGGCTCAGTGGTAAAGAATCTCAGCCTGCCAATGCAGAAGACAGGGGTTCCATCCCTGATCCAAGAAGATCTCACCCAAAAGAAAAAAAAAAAAATTAAAAAAAAACCTATCAAGAGTAGTTTGAACAGTGCTTGCCTTCTTCTTTCTGTCTATAACTTAGGATATAAATCAAGGATCTTTACATGCCTTGGCAAATTGTCATACGGCTTTCTAAGTTTGAATCTGCTTCCAGTATTTTATCCTTCCCACTTTCAGTGTGGTGAAATATCTCTGAGCATTCCATGAATGTGAAGTTTTTCACTGGCATCCCTGTCTCTGAGATATCTCCAACCTGTCATGACCATTTTTCTTATTTATGCTGATAAGGCTGCCGTCACTGGGTTCCTCTGATCACATGTCTGGCCTCTCTTAGAGGCGGTGTCCATATTTCCATGGTCAGCTATTTCTTCTTTAACCTCATTTACATTTGATCAGAATTTCACTTCTAGCATTGCCATTTTTCTTTTCTATAATTGATTTTTGATAGCCAACTCCTTCTTTCAATTATCCATTTCGGTAAAAGGTTACATGGCTTTGTCACTGGGTGATAAACAGACAATGCAGCTCTAGTCTTCCATCCGTGTGGGAAACAAGTAACAGACGTGCAGTGACCAATTACCCACCCACTTTGAAAAATGTGCCTCTGTTATTTACATAGTGATTTCTACATTGAAGAGCTAGCAGCAAAGTCTGTGCTTTATGCGATTACTTCCAGTTAATATATCTTAGTAACTGCAATTTGAACTATGTCGTTGGAGCACTGGTAGTTTTTAACTGAACTGCAGCAACTGAAATTCATGCCTATCAGAACCATGCAAAGCAAGGACTGCAAATCTATTCTAACAGGCTCACCTCTCTGAGCCTTTTGACTCCTCCTTCAATCTCTGCCACGGTAGTTTCAGCATCTCCACCATTTAAGCAGAAAAGTATAACTGACTCCTGGTGTCCTCATCAGGATACTAAATTCTGAGTCAAGTACGAGTACTCCTATGGGTCAACTCTCCTTTACCCAGCCTTAATTTGTCATTTCTGGTACAGTACTCTCAAAATTTATTTCTAGGCACATTTTCCTGGTTCCTGACAAAACCTTTTAGCCTGGTCCTGCAACTCATCTGGTGAATGATTCCTTTCCTCCCAAAGCAGAGATAGTATTTTCCTCAAGGTTATGCTGAGGTTGATCTTAGATACCATAGGGGCAGTTGGAGCAAATCTAGAGGTAAGTATACTTGCAAGCATGGTTGTGGCTGTTGTTTAGTCACTAAGTCATGTCTGACTCTTTTGTGACCCCATGGACTGTAGCCCACCAGGCTCCTCTGTGCATGGGATTTCCCAGGCAAGAATACTGGAGTGGGTTGCCATTTTTTTCTCCAGGGGATCTTCCCAGCTCAGGGATCAAACCTGAATCTCCTTGTCTCCTGCATTGGCAAGTGGATTCTTTACCATTGGGCCCACCTGGGAAGATACTTGTAAGCATATTACCCAGCAAAACATCGGCCTCAGGTAAGGACTGTCTCTCAGTGATGTCCAGGCAAAACAGGATTGAGAGTGGTAAAGTGTATGTGTAGTCACGCAGTCGTGTCTGACTCTTTGCAACCCTTTCGACTGTGGCCCACCAGGCTCCTCTGTCCATGGGATTCTCCAGGCAAGAATACTGGAGTGGGTTGCCATTTCCTTCTCCATGAGAGTGGTAAAGGACTTAGCAAGTCTACAGGCCCAGGAATTTAAGGAGATCTGGGGGGAATTCAGTAGGCTACTTTACAAGCCCAAGAGTTCACAGAGCTCTTGAAAGAGTTTAAGATTCTCAAGTCAATCCATTCTAGATATCAGGGTCCCACTCTTTTCAGTTCCCTAATTTTAGAAGGTGACTTGCCAGAGCTGTTATTCAGCCTTCTTTGTAATTCTGCTACTCTCACAACCAGATACTGGACCTAATTTTCAACACAACCTGTCCTCTGCCTTTAGAAGACTGGAGCTGGAGCTTCCTCAAATACTGTCAAAGTGATTGTCTGGCTTTCACACAGTTCCCATGGCTCATGACTGGCTAGTTTGAGTGTGTGGTTTGCTTCCTTTCTTCATATGTTAAATGACATGCTAATGAAATAAGTCAGACAGAGAAAGTCAGATACCATATGATCTCACTTTTATATAGAATCTTAAAAAAAAAAAAACAACTCACAGATACAGAGAGTAGAATGGGCATTGCCAGGGCAAGGTGTGAGGTGTGGGTGAAAGGGTGAAGGTGGTCAAAAGGCACAACTTCCAGTTATAAGCAAGTCTGGGGTTTAAATGTACAAAATGGTGACAAAAGTTAATAACACTGTAGTATACATTTAAAAGTTGCTAAGAGGGTAGATCTCAAAAGTTGTCATCACAAGAAAAAAAATTATGTTATATAACTGACACTAATATTATTTGTCAATTATATCTAATCGAAAAATTAAATAAAAATTTTAAAATAAAATGTATACATTAACAGAAATTAACATACAATAAGGAGAGAGAGAAAAAACTCAGAATGGCAAAGAGAAAATAAGTACAGGAAGTTAGGAGCTGGTTCAGAAATCACTCTCCAAACTACATATACCCCAGGACAGTTCTCTTCTGGTGGTCTAACATGGTTTCCCCAGTCTGAGGAGGAACCTCAAAGAGTAAAGTCCTTACAGAAGGGATGGAATCTCAGGGAAGACAACTTCACCTACTTCATATCTTGTCCCAGGGCTTGTGTTAACCAATGAGTAATGTTCTAATTTTCACAAATTCTGTTATTCTAGGTCTTAAAGATAAACACCTAGATTCCAAATTAAACTCATAAAGTACAAAAAGATTTATACATGCAAGTCACACACATATACACACACAGAGAGCATATATATATATATATACACATATATATATGAGACTAAGAACCATTATATCAATCACCAATATATGTGTAGAGAATAGTCTTAAGAAAATAAAATTCTGGCCAGTACTATGAGTTATGATCATTTAGGATTTAGAAATTGAGTTATTTTTTCCATAGCATCTCTCTGTTTTTTCCAAACATCTAAAGCATTATCTAAGCACAAATATGAAATGTCTGATGGAAAAAAAAAACCGGCTTTGACTATTCAAAATGCCTTCTGGAGCACAGATTGATTTTTCTGATGCATCAAAGATTGAAATAGATGAACCTGCTGATAGTACTTTTCCTTTAATAACATGCTCCAGGGTTATATGTTTTCCCAACTTGAGCTCTAAGCAAACATTCCTTTTCACAGTTGCTCTTCCAAAAACAATCCATTCGAAACTTTTACATTATAAAGATCCAGTCTACATCTTAACTTTATAAATCATATTCATGCATACACACATTAAGTTTTATCAACAGATAAATTACAATGGCAAAGGAAGAAATGTCATTATTTGGGAAGAAAATTTAAAACTGAGGCTGGCTATTACTTATATGGACATCAAGGGCCCCTGATGATTTTTTTAATAATAGATGTTTATTCTTATTTCCATTTATTGCCAGGATTTTTTGCAACTAACCAGTAAACTAGGGGCCAGCTTATTTCCCCGGAGGTATGATTACATTAGTCACTCAGTAAACCTTGAATCAATTTAGTTCCAAGATTTTCTAAGGAACTCATTAGGTAATCTCTGGATCTAGGGAAATTAGTCACAGGGCCTAAAGGAATTCACCTTTGCTGAACCAAAAGGAAAAAAAAAAAAATCAGTAGCAGCAAATATGCTGGAAAAATCTTAACCAAAAGGCTCCCCAAGTCTTAAAAAGTATGAATTTATCATACATTGAGTATTTTTACTACAAAGTAAAAAACTGAAACCTATATTTATAGCATCATAGGCTAAATGGTCTGTAAATGTCAAGATCTGGTGTAAACTGGTGATTTACTTGAAGCAGCAGAGTTCTAGGTCTAGCAGCCGTTGGAGTGGTTCTTCAAAAAGGGACAGTTTAATAAATGCACAGACTTGAACTAATGTTCTGAGATGTCACTGACAAATCTCTACCCTGCTGGAAATAACGTCTTTCAAGGACTGGATGAAATTGTAGTTCTCTTACCAACGCCCTGCATTCACCCTTTTCTCCCATTATGTTTGAATCCCATTGAGGAGATAAGTAGAGCCACGCTGTCGAATATTCAGTTTGCTTCATCCCAGCCAGCCCTCTCAGCGGCAGACTCTCTCTAGATTACTTGCCCAGAGAGCACACTGGCAGGAAAAGCAAATAAGCTATAATTAGACTCCAATCCACAGAAATACGTCATCCCTACCCACCCCCCTATTCGGTGTATGGTGCTAGAAATTCCATCTAGCATTATACACTGAGTAGCTCTAGAACCAGTTCACTCACTGCATTTCCAGATTGATTTTTTATCACATAACTTTTCTTTCATAAAATTTCAAAATGGCCTGAGAAGGAAAGTACTAATTACTTCCTTCCTTTAACTGCCAGGAAATAAACTCCAAACATCATAAAAACAAAACTTTGTTTCATAAATAAACAAGACTGATCCTGTCCACAGTTTTTATATTTATCTGCAGCAAGTTGAGAAAAAAAAGGTACCATGGGAAATGAGAGTGCTATTAAAGGCAAGTCAAAGCAAGTATCAAAAAATGCACTCTTAAGTCATGTTACTAATTAGCAGTAAAGAGTCAATGGAATTCAGAAAATCTTTGTAACTGTGGGCTCTTTTCATCACCGTGCTATGTAAGAGAAGGTTGCTTTTCACTGAGTTGTGTCCTCACTAGAATTTAATTTCTTTCCAGCAGTGGTAAGTGACAATCAAAATCTAAACCCTGCCTCTGAGGCCTCTTAACACCCAGTTTTCACTGGAATATAAAAATCTTATGAAATAAAGTGTATTACAGTGAATAAAGTGTATTCCAGCTGACCTTGGTCACCTTAAAAACCAGAACAGTTGTGTGAACCCCTTCATAAATTTGCCCCTTCAATGAAAGGAGAGGTTACAGGCTAGAATAAACAATGCAGGGGTGCTGAGGTGGCCAAAGGAATTCTGCTCCATGCAGGAAACACCCAGGCCCAGGTGCTCAGTTGCCCATAACCTGTAAGCTCTCACTTATTCTCAGTTTCACAAAGACTTTGCTGTTACAGTCTATATCCACCTTGAAAACAGACACATGAGAAAAAAAAAAAAAGAAGGATAAATGGAAGGGGAAGAAGGGGAAGAAGGAGAAGGGAGAAGGATCTTTTCAAGACTGATCCTTTTCAAGATTTGAGAACTTGATAACTAAGGACAATTTGTCCAAAGAGCAAAAACATCTTTGTATTTATGCTATGGAATAACATATTTAGATAATTAGGGAATGAATAAAATGCTAGGACCATAATTTTTTCCCGTGGAAAAGTATAAAGTCTGTTTTTATAGCCCAACTGCTGCCCTTTCTCATATCTTTTCAAGTATTTTGCTTACAATGAGTTTTCCCCAAAGAATTACTTATCTGAGCAAAGCATCTGAATTCCATGAGTCAAGCCAGCCCCAACAAAGATCAGTTCTGATATCAGCGAGTTGCTATGAAGCAAAGGGAATAAAATTCGCCATTACCCACCAAATCATAATATACATCCGTTACATATTGTTTAAATTGAGCACTGCCAGACAAGTTTAAAGAGTAACATTTTATGAGAAATACAGTCTGTTAGTCCACTTTTTGATCTTCTGAAGCATATATATTACAGGAGATTCAACGGAGAAATAAACACCTGACAAATAAAATTTCCATTCCTGGCATTTATAGATCTATAAATTAAAACTGGTTATCAAAAGGTTCTTTTTCAACCAGTGCAGAATTTATCTGTCTGATAATTTATGAACACTTGTTACTCGGATTTTAGAGCTCTTTCTGAATCAACAGCAGACTCACACCAATCAGATGCCTCTGTGAACCCTTTTTACTTAATATTCTACACTAGGTGTTCACAAATTATGACCCCCTCTCCAGCCCACTTTTGTAAATAAAGTTTTATTGGAACACAGCCATGCTCATTCATTTACATATTTTTCTATGGCTGCTTTTGAACAAGTTTAAAAGTTGCAGCAGAGAGTCTGTATGGTCCACAAAGCCAGAACTTTGTGGTATTCTAACAAAAATGGCATTTTAACAAAAAGTTTTCTGAACAGTGCTCATTACCCCCATCTACCTATCTTTACTTTCCCAATTGTACTCTCTTTCCAACTGAAATACACATTTTAAATTCCTAATTTACTATAAACCTTAAGGATCATTCACTATCCTTTCAGTATTTGGCTTGAAAAACACATAGTAAAATTTAGTTCTCTCCAAGGAAATAAGAAATGCTGTCACCTTTCATAACATAAGCCCTACCCTTTATCCCCTGCTCATTCTACATTTACTGGCAGCACAGTTACCAGGCAGGCCACATACAGTTGTGCAGGTTGCTCACTGCACAAAGTGAAGTGAAGTGGCTCAGTCGTATCCAACTCTTTGTGACTCCATGGACTGTAGCCTACCAGGCTCCTCAGTCCATGGGATTTTCCAGGCAAGAATACTGGAGTGGGTTGCCATTTCCTTCTCTGAAGGGCCCAACAAAGGGGATGATCTGAGGCTGGACGAAACCCACACACCCCTTTTCTAGCCATAAACCTTGACATATGCTATATTCTTCCAGAAGAAAGGTCAGCTTTATTCTAAACTGCATGAAGTTCTCTTCTGCTCATGAAGCTTTGCACCTACATGGTTTATTATGCCAATGTGCACAAAGGTATCATCTGATCTAGCAGAACACTATGTTCTCTTATTCTTTTTTAGCAGATCTCTGACAGGACCATAGAAAATGCAGGTAAAATTCTTAAGTAACATTCTGAATGTCCCAACTTTTGCATAGCCTAGCTCTGGTATTATGCACAGATATTCAGCAATTTATAGTGATGAAGTAGAAACTAGAAGTTGAGAGAGAAGATAAAAGTAGGCTGATAAACAGGATATATTTATCATTTATATTGAGGAAGTGAGAGGAAAGAGGCTTTACTTGTTTAAGTCACATCCTGGCCCAATTTCTGTGTGGAATTCATATATGTCTAGAGTTAAGCAATTATTTCATAAGAAAAAAAAAGAGAGAGAGAAGAGGAAAGAGATTAATTTCTGTGGGTAGGGAGAGAGGGCAGTAGTGATGGAAAAAATGGTCTATGAGACAAGAGGTTGAAAGGTAGGTAAAGTAATGGTTAAAAGGAGAAAGCAAGATTCTCATGGAAAATTCTGATGAGGAAAGGTCAAGGATGAGAATTAAAGGGGAAAAGATGACTGGACATGAAGAGAAGGGTCTGAATATGGAGCGTGAGAGGAAGTTCTGAGATAAGGAATCTGACTTACAGAGAGAAGAGAAAGAAGCACGGCTGTGGCTCTAATCTTCTAGCTGATAAGTAATTTTAAAAGATCATTGATCTACTTTACCTTAATACAATATGCAATTATCCTAAAAATATAATGCATGATGGACTTCTCTGGTAGCTCAGAGGGTAAAGAATCTGCCTGCAGTGCAGCAGATCTGGGTTTGATCTCTGGATTGGGAAGATCCCCTGGAGAAGGGAATGGCAACCCCCTCCAGTATTCCTGCCTGGAGAATTCCATGGACAGAGGAGCCTGGCGGGCTACAGTCCATGGGGTCGCACAGAGTCAGACATACCTGAGTGACTTACACTTTCACTTTCACATAATGCATGACAGTGGAGCTGAAAGAATTTCTGCAGAGATCAGTGTTAGGATTTCAAGGAATTAAATATTCAAACATTTTATATGAGGGAAAGAAGATAAAGAACAATCCTTACCGTTAGATTTGCATTTTTATATTTTTCTCAAGAAGTTTCTAACTTTACAGCTTTGGGTTCTTTATTCAGTCTAACTCTCTTGAAATAAATATATTATAATTCTGATGATTCAAGCTATTATATTGAGCTTGTGAAAAGCTTCTGAAGATGATGTATGGCTTGCCAGTGAGAAAGTGAATTATTTTTCAAAAAAAGAATTAGCCCTCAGCCACTCTAAACTGAAGATTACAATGTGATTATCTGAGTCACATACTGGAGTTTGAAATATTATCAAATTCTGAACTAACAAATCAGATGACTATTCTAAACTCCATGTTCATAGGTATATTAATGATTAAAAAAAATGGTGACCCAAATATACCTACACACATTCAGAAAGTTTATGGGGAAAATACACTTTGAAACTTGTTCCCAGATTTTACAAGGATTGAAGTGGACCTCTCCGGAAGGAACCACCCTTCCATTCTGGGAGGATTCCCTGCAGCTGCGTCACCTCACCATTGAGATCATACCTTTCTGTATGTGACCTGAATAGAGCAATGGCACCACAAGACCAATCTCAGCACAATATCACATCCTAAACAAACAAAAATTGGATAAAAGTTGTTTTGTTTTCCTTTTTGTCTTAGTTTTCTTTTCTCTGTTTGTCACACAACAAGTACCACAAATTTACCACAAAGTACCACAAAAAACAAAAATTCTAAATTCACTCACAATTCCATAGTTCTGACATCTGGCGTGGTATGACTGGGTCCTCTACTCAGAGCATCACGAGGCAGAAATGAAGGTGTCAGCTGAGCTGAGTTTTCATCTGGAGGCTCTGGAAAAAGAAAATCCACTTCTAAGCTCATTCTATTGTTGATAGAATTTAGTTCCTGAAGGTTTTATGACTGAAGTCCCTGTTTCCTTGTTGGCTGCAGACCAGGGCATCTGTAACTTGTAGAGACCTCCCACTGTTCCCTGACAAGTGGCCCTTTCCATAGCAAGGCATTGGTTTCTTTAAGACCAGCAGAAGTATGTCTCTATTGCTTTGAAACTGTGTTCTGAAACCAGCTGGAGAAAACTCTCTGCTCTTAAAGGGCTTCCCTGATTAGTCCAGGCCCACCCAAGATAATCTTTCTTTTGCCATACATATAATCACCTCATTATGTTCACAGGTGCACCCTTACCCCCAGGGGAGGGTTTTATATATGGGTGAGGGTCATTGGGAATTATCTTAGAAATCTACCTGCCAGTTTTGTTTTAATTTTATTCACACTATAGAGTTGGTGATGCTGTCATGACACATGCACTGTCATATAGCCAAAAACTAGCCTCTCAGCAACTTCTCAACATAATAAATCTCCATCAAACACGGCAGTAATCGTCCTGAAAACACAGTAGCTGGCAAGACAGCAGCTGGTAAAATCAGGATCTTACAAAAGAAAGGAGACTGGGGGAACTATGAAAAAGTCATTAAATGTGTTAGGGTCAGTGTATTCTTTATTATGGCATTTGCTTCCTAAACAAACTATATTAGTTGACATTAAACTGTTTGAATAAACAGTTGTTCTGACTCATCTTTGATTATTCAGGGAACAAGTCTGCAGACATCATTATTTGCTAAGATCTGTAAACTTTGATCAGTTTAATTTGCTTGTAAAATTTTTTGCTTTTATAAAGTTTTTAAAATCAACTCTTGCAATCTTATAAATCTAGTGTCTTTTGCACTTGCAATTTCCTGTACTTATTTTCACAAGTTACAACAAAGTGCTTGTGTTGCTCCCCAGCTTAACACTTTTTTTTTTGGTCTGGATCTGATCTTGTATCAATATCACTGCATTAGTCTCAGTGCCTGTATCTTCAATAAATGCTTGTTGAAAGACTGACTGAATGAATGAATGAATGACCGAATACTGAGAGGGCACAGCATAAAGAGATGTCTCTACTCTTTCCTAAATCTAAAGGAAAGAGGAAAAATAATTATCACACTCTTTGTTTTAAAAGAGTACATATATATATATATATATATATATATATATATATATAAACAGATCATGAATTTTTAATTTGGGGCATATTTTTATTTCAGAACAGCATCTAACAGTAGTGGAACTCCTCAGGTATAAATGAATAAGGGGATGTGTGATATTAATTTTTTGTATCTACTTGGCTGGGCCACACTGCCCAGATATTTGGTCAAGGGTGTTTCTGATGAGCTTCACATTCACATCAGTGGACTATGAGCAAAGGAGATTGCCCTCCACAGTGTGGGTGGGTTTCATCCAATCAGATGAAGATCTGAATAGAACAATATCTGACCTCCCCTGAGCAAGAGGGAATTCTGCCAACTCTCCCCTGGGTCTCTAGCCCAATAGCCCACCCTGCAGATTTTAGATTTGCCAGCGTCCACGATCACACAGGCTGATTCCTTAAAATGAATCTGTCTCCATTTCTGCATGCACATGCACACACATACCCCTATTAGTTCTGTTTCTCCAGAGAACCCTGACTACCACAAGAAGTCTCAAGGAGGCACACCCACACTCTCAAAGTGGGAGCCTGCTTCTGTCCTCTAGGAACCCTCCCTCACAGCAGCTGGGGCTGTGCTGCTGACCCAGTTGCCATCTAGGCTGGGCTGTCCCTTTGTCAACTTGACATCACAGCCATCCTCTCCGGAAGTCTCTTCTGCATCCACAGAAGAGAAACTGGGAACTGCATTTCCAGAATCCACTTCCTTGTATAATTACAAGTTGAGTCTACCAGCGATGGGCACTGGCATGTGCTCTAGGGGACGGAAGAGATGGAGAGGCTGTTACCCTCTGGAGGCAGCTGCAGATAGACACGTGAGCTGACATGAGGATCAAAGTCACTTGAGCTTCTTTCAGAATCATGGAAATCACTTCTGCAGGATGAGATCATCTGTACAGCTTTCCTGCCCTTTGCCCCACTGTGCTTCAACAGTTACATAAGCCTCTATTTCCCTGTATTGAAATTCTTCCTATTCAGAACACATACAGTGACTCTGTGTTCTGACCAGACCCAGACTCCATCACTGATACATTCTTTGGAATTAGAAGGGGAGGAAGCTCTTCATTGTCCCATTATCCTAATGTATCAGATAGGGTATAATCACACTGAACTCCAGGAACAATCATAACATTCTTCCACCCAGAAATTCCCATGACTCCTATGAAAGTGGGTCAGCTCCTCATCCTCCTGTCTAAATCCATAGGTCTGAGATCCCTGGGCAGAAGCAGCAGAGCAAGAATGAGGTAATTCCCCTGGAAACATATTTTCCATTACACATCCCTTGGAACAGCAGGTTTCAACATATCTTCTGTTATCATGATTGAGACACTAAAACAGTTCTTCCCAGAATGAAGAAGATGAACTCATGGTTCCACCTTTAAAAATAAAACTTCTGACAATATTAGAACAACAGTTTAGCCTTCTTAAATATCTGTGTGCACTGTGTCTGATTTCTTCAGTTTCATCTCACAGGCATCCTCTTACCACAGAAGAAACCTTAAACTCTTAACCTAACTATGACAATCCAGTCCATCCGGCCTCTGCATACCATCCCAAACTGCCTTCACTCGCTCGGAATTCAGGCTTCATTAGCCTCTTTAAAAGTCAATTATTTAGGGTGAAACAGATGACCAGCCCAGGTTGGATGCATGAGACAAGGTCTTGGGCCTGGTGCACTGGGAAGACCCAGAGGGATCAGGTGGAGAGGGAGGTTGGAGGGGGGATTGGGATGGGGAATACATGTAAATCCATGGCTGATTCATGTCAATGTATGACAAAAACCACTACAATATTGTAAAGTAATTAACCTCTAACTACTAAAAATAAATGGAAAAAAAAAGTCAATCCCATTCCTTTCGGTCTTAGAGCCTTTGTACATTCCATTCTCTCTGCCTGAAAAAAAAACTCCCATGGAGTCCTAACCTCACACCCTTTGTCTCCATAATTTCTACTCACTCTCCAGATCTCCTTTTAAACATCCCTTTCATAGGCAGGGTACCTCATCCTGTTATTTCCACATATATTATTCACTTTTCAGTGCTTGTTACAACCACAGTTCACTAATTTTAAAATCTTTCCTCCCTTCTACACTAGAGCTTCCTCGTGTGGTGTTTTCACCACAGTATCCTTGGCACCTGATGCGTGTTAAGCAAATAGACTTTAAATATGTGTTGAATAAAAGAAAAAAGAAAGGGAGAGAACAAGTAAGAAAGAAACGAAAGAACAAATGAAGGAAAGGAAGAAGGAGACGTGATGGTTATAACGAAATTCACCATAAATCAGTGACACTCCAGGTAGAACTGTAGAAAAAGGAATCTATAGATTGATTCAGTTCAGTTCAGTCACTCAGTCGTGTCCAACTCTTTGCGATCCCATGAACCACAGCATGCCAGGCCTCCCTGTCCATCACCAACTGCCTGAGTCTACCCAAACTCATGTCCGTTGAGTCAGTGATGCCATCCAACCATCTCATCCTCTGTCATCCCCTTCTCCCCCTGCCCTCAATCTTTCCCAGCATCAAGGTCTTTTCAAATGAGTCAGTTCTTCCCATCAGGTGGCCAAAAGATTGGAGTTTCAGCTTCAACATGGGTCCTTCCAATGAACACCCAGGACTGATCTCCTTTAGGATGGACTGGTTGGTTCTCCTCGCAGTCCAAGGGACTCTCAAGAGTCTTCAACACCACGGTTCAAAAGCATCAATTCTTCAGCGCTCAGCTTTCTTTCTACTCCAACTCTCACATCCATACATGACTACTGGAAAAACCATAGTCTTGACTAGACGGACCTTTGTTGACAAAGCAATGTCTCCACTTTTAATATACTATCTAGGTTGGTCATAACTTTCCTTCCAAGGAGTAAGCATCTTTTAATTTCACGGCTGCAATCACCATCTGCAGTGCTTTTGGAGCCCAGAAAAATAAAGTCAGCCACTGTTTTCCACTGCTTCCCCATCTATTTGCCATGAAGTGATGGGACCAGATGCCACGATCTTAGTTTTCTGAATGTTGAATGTTTAAGCCAACTTTTGCACTCTCCTCTTTCACATTCATCAAGAGGCTCTCTAGTTCTTCTTCACTTTCTGCCATAAGGGTGGTGTCATCTGCATATCTGAGGTTATTGATATTTCTCCCAGCAATCTTGATTCCAGCTTGTGCTTCCTCCAGCCCAGCGTTTCTCATGATGTACTCTGCACATAAGTTAAATAAGCAGGGTGACAGTATACAGCCTTGATATACTCGTTTTCCTATTTGGAACCAGTCTGTTTTTCCACGTCCAGTTCTAACTGTTGCTTCCTGACCTGCATATGGATTGACTGGAAAGGAAAAAAGACCTTCACAGAAGGATAAAGTATTCTTTCTTGCAAAAAATTAATACCGTGCTGGATCACTGAAAGAAACCATGTTCTTTTAAGATGGTGATGATGACAGAAACTGGACAGGGTTCTGTGTTCCGTCTGCAGTTTGGGGAAGGTAGCTGTTTTTTAGGAAAGTAGGCGGACATGGTGGGCCAGCGGAAACTGCACTACCTCCATTTGTGGAAGCATTTGGCTGCAACTGTTCCCAATGGAACTCCGTGGACTGTGTCAGCGCACAATGACTCCAGGCTTTTCTGGTTCCTGGCAATACAAAATAGCCTGAATCAAAGGACAGGAAACAAAACAGACATGGACTGTTCTCCCCTGTGCACAAAAGTAGCCACTTGCCACATGAAAAGGAAAGAAATGGATACATTATGACGCCCACTCAGAATATGTATAATGATAAAATGAGAGGAGCTCCTCATTTGAATCAATTTGTTCAGCAACATCTACTGAAGTCCTCCTATACAGTTCCTCTCCAACCTCTTTATTCTACCTTTATAACCGCCCCCTCCCCCGCTGAGAGTCAACATAGTCGCTTTTCCCAGGGATTTGTGTGCATGTGTGTGGGGTGGGACACACATACAGGCAGGACAGTCACAATTAGATAAAGTCAAATGAGGTCAAAGAGAAAGGTCAGGTCAAGAGGAAATGGGAGATACACAGTGAAGGGTTCATTTCTTTGGAACTAGATTTATGGATGTTTGCCAGTGATGCACAACTGCTTATTGTGTGGAAGAAAGGCAAAATGTGACAGCAAGAAATTTCCACAAGTAAGACAACAAGAGAGTCTCTCTCTTGGACGGCTTAATGCACTGAAAAATAAACACAAATTCGGATTACAGCTTTAAATTATGGGAAACACAACTGAGTGAAAAAAGAGAAATAAAGTTTAAAAATGATGTGTACTGAGGAAAAAGTATCCAATCCATACTACATAGAACAAAGGGCCACACCCAAGGCAAGTAATGTTCTAAAGTGCAAAGTTTTTAAATCTTTCCAATTCTCTGGAGATGAAAGAATCAAACATACACATATGGATACACAAATACACATTGATTTTTTTTTGTTCATCATGAACTTTTTTGGATCAATTTTTATTTTTAGTTATTTCTTCGCCACACCCCCAGGCATGTGGGATCTTAGTTCCTCCATCAGGGATCAAACACGTGCTCCCTGCAGTGCAGGCAGAGTCTTACCCACTCTACCACCAGGGAAGTCTCACAAATACACATTGATGTGACTAGAAAAATAAAGGGAAACTCAGCTTCATGAGGATTTTGATGAGAATTCTTGACCATCAGACTACATTTCAGCTTTCAGCGTTGTATTCTCAAATTGATCGTGCTCTCCTACTTTTCTTACATGACTCTGTGTTAATTCAGGGCATCACCTGAGCCTTGATCACGTTCTTCCCTAAATCTGCACAACCTTCCGAGATATTTTCTCCACTAGGAACTGTTTTCCTTTCTTCATAGTAAATGCCAATATCTATTTTATTTCTTTATATGTTTCAGGTCCTTAATATCCCCCCAAGCCATGATAAGTCATCTTTCAGAAAGACAAAGGGAAGAAAGCATTTAAAAAATTTATTTAAATATCTATTTATTCCATGTTACCTATACGTCATTTGGAAATTTTGTACAGAAGTCCTACTTCGAGTAATTATTCTTTTTCCCCCCTCAAACCATAAAGTCTGGCTTTGTCTGTAGTTCAGTTTGCTGTTGCCTCTGATGCAATATTGTGCAGATTGATTAGGCAGAATGATTGATCCTCTCCAAATTTTCACCCATTGTAATGAATAAATTTTCAGTTTCAAGTCAGTGGGCTAGTAGAAATACATGGAGGAAATATAACTGCACATTTTTTTCTTCTACTGATCACAGCTTTTCCCATGTTTTTGGTAAGAGATGATTTTGAAAAACGGACACTGAAACACACTGTGCTCACTTTCTGGTGTGACTTTGTACTATTTAAAAAAAAAAAAAAAGCCCTGGAGGAATTCTTCAAAGAATTAATGCATCACTGTATGTTAATAGCAGTTGCTCAATAAATATGAATAAACATGTTATGAACAGATTAATAAATTAAGATAGATTAGAGAGAGAGAGAGTGTGTGTGTGTGTGTGCGTGTGTGCGTGTGTCTTTGTCTGTTTGGCAGCTATAACAAAATACTATACACTGGGTAGCTTATGAAGAACAAACATTTTTTTCTTATGGTTTTGGAAACTGAAAAGCCCAAAGTCATGGTGCCAGCAGATTTGGCATCTGATCACAGCTCATTTCCTAGATGATCATCTTTTTGCAATAAACTTGCAGGACAGGAAAGGGACAGGGAAGCTTTCTAAGGCCAGTTTTAAGAGCACTAATTCCATTCTTGAGGGTTCTGCTTTCATGACTGTATCAGCTTCCAAAGGCCCCTACCCAATACCATCACCTTGTTGGGTTAGGATTTCAACACATGAATTTGGGGTGGGCTTGTGGGGGGACACAAACATTCGATCTAAGGTAGACAGATAGATAGATTAATTAGACAGACAAAGAGCTACATAACAGATGATAGATATATAGGTAGATAGAATTTGCTAAAAATCCAAATGCCTGGGACATCTTACAGAATTAGTGATTAGGTATATGAACCTGAGAATCCACTGACTCTGATGATCCTTCTGGTCAAATATATAGATATAGGGAGGGAACCACTCTCTTTGGTCCAGTCTCTGAACACACATATCTAACTTTAAGGGCAAAAGAACCATGAAAGTGAAAGTCACTCAGTCGTGTCCGACACTTTAAACCCCATGGACTCTACAGTCCATGGAATTTTCCAGGCCAGAATACTGGAGTGGGTAGCCTTTCCCTTCTCCAGGGGATCTTCCCAACCCAGGGACTGAACCCAGGCTTCCCACATGCAGGCAGATTCTTTCACCAGCTGAGCCACAAGGGAAGCCCAAGAATACTGGAGTGGGTAGCCGATCCCTTCTCCAGAGGGTCTTCCAGACCCAGGAATTGAACCGGGGTCTCCTGCATTACAGGTGGATTCTTTACCAACTGAGGTACTGGGGAAGCCCCAAAAGAACCATAAGCAATAAGAAAAAGCGGCTTTCCTCAGAATACATTCAGTTAAGTTCAGTTCAATCTCTCAGTTGTGTCTGACTCTTTGCAACCCCACGGACTGCAGCATGCCAGGCCTCCCTGTCCATCACAAACTCCCAGAGTTTACCCAAACTCAAGTCCATTGAGTCAGTGAAGCAATCAAACCATCTCACCCTCTGCCGTCCCCTTCTCCTCCTGCCTTCAATCTTTCCCAGCATCAAGGTCTTTTCAAATGAGTCAGTTCTTCCCATCAGGTGGCCAAAGTATTGGAGTTTCAGCTTCAACATCAGTCCTTCCAATGAATATTCCAGACTGATCTCCTTTAGGATGGACTGGTTGGATCTCCTTGCAGTCCAAGGGACTCTCAAGAGTCTCCTCCAACACCACAGTTCAAAAGCATCAATTCTTTGGTACTCAGCTTTCTTTATAGTCCAACTCTCACATCCATACATGACTACTGGAAAAACCATAGCCTTGACTAGACATTGCTTTGAGCAATGTCTCTGCTTTTAAATATGCTGTCTAGGTTGGTCATAACTCTTCTCCCAAGGAGCAAGTGTCTTTTAATTTCATGGCTGCAGTCACCATCTACAGTGACTTTGGAGCCCAAAAATAAAGTCTGTCACTCTTTCCACTGTTTCCCCATCTATTTGCCATGAAGTGATGGGACTAGATGCCATGATCTTAGTTTTCTGAATGTTGAGCTTTAAGCCAACTTTTTCACTCTTCTCTTTCACTTTCATCAAGAGGCTCCTTCATTCTTCTTCACTTTCTGCCATAAGGGTGGTGTCATCTGCATATCTGAGGTTATTGGTATTTCTCCCAGCAATCTTGATTCCAGCTTGTGTTTCATCCAGCCCAGCATTTCTCATGATGTACTCTACATATACATTTAATAGGGTGACAATATACAGCCTTGACGAACTCCTTTCCCGATTTGGAACCAGCTCCATTCCAGTTCTAACTGTTGCTTCCTGACCCGCATACAGATTTCTCAAGAGGCAGGTCAGGTGGTCTCGTATTCCCATCTCTTTAAGAATTTTCCACAATTTGTGGTGATCCACACAGTCAAAGGCTTTGGCATAGTCAATGAAGCAGAAATAAATGTTTTTCTGGAACTCTCTTGCTTTTTCGCTAATCCAATAGATGTTGGCAATTTGATCTCTGGTTTCTCTGCCTTTTCTAAATGCAGCTTGTATATCTGAAAGTTCACGATTCACTCACTGCTGAAACCTGGCTTGGAGAATTTTGAGCATTACTTTACTAACGTGTGAGATGAGTGCAGCTGTGCGGTATTTTGATCATTCTTTGGCATTGCATTTCTTTGGGACTGGAATGAAAACCGACATTTTCCAGTCCTGTGGCCACTGCTGAGTTATCCAAATTTGCTGGCATTTTGAGTGCAGCACTTTCCCAGCATCATCTTTTAGGATTTGAAATAGCTCAACTGGAATTCCATCACTTCCACTAGCTTTGTTTATAGTGATGCTTCCTAAGGCCCACTTGACTTCACATTCCAGAATGTGTGGCTCCAAGTGAGTGATCATACCATTGTGATTATCTGGATCATGAAGATCTTTTTTGTACAGTTCTTCTGTGTATTCTTGTCACCTCTTCTTAAAATCTTCTGCTTCTGTTAGGTCCATATATTTTCTGTCCTTTATTGTGCCCATCTTTGCATGAAATGTTCCCTTGGTATCTCTCATTTTCTTGAAGAGATCTCTAGACTTTCCCATTCTATTGTTTTCCTCTATTTCTTTGCACTGATCACTGAAGAAGGCTTTCTTATCTCTCCTTGCTATTCTTTGGAACTCTACATTCAAATGGATATATCTTTCCTTTTCTCCTTTGCTTTTTGCTTCTCTTCTTTTCACAGCTATTTGTAAGGCCTCCTCAGACAGCCATTTTGTTTTTTTGTATTTCTTTTTCTTGGGGATGGTCTTGATCCTGTCTCCTGTACAATGTCATGAACCTCCATTCATAGTTCATCAGGCACTCAGTCTATCAGATCTAGTCCCTTAAATCTATATCTCACTTCCACTGTATAGTCATAAGGGATTTGATTTAGGTCATACCTAGTGGTTTTCCCTACTTTCTTCAATTTAAGCCTGAATTTGGCAATAAGGACTTCATGATCTGAGCCACAGTCTGCTCCTAATCTTGTTTTTGCTGTCTGTAAAGAGCTTCTCCATCTTTGGCTGCAAAGAATACAATCAATCTGATTTTGATATTGACCATCTGGTGATGTCCATGTGTAGAGTCTTGTCTTGTGTTGTTGGAAGAGGGTGTTTGCTATGACCAGTGCATTCTCTTGGCAAAACTCTATTAGCCTTTGCCCTGCTTCATTCTGTACTCCAAGGCTAACCCCAGATGTTTCTTGACTTCCTACTTTTGCATCCAGCCCCTATAATGAAAAAGACATCTTTTGGGGGTGTTAGTTCTAGAAGGTCTTTTACTTTAGGAGCCTAAGAAAATCAGCTCTATGAGCCCTCCAACAGATCCTAACACTGAAGGAAAGAGAGTCCTTCAGTCTCATTGCTCATTTCAGCATAAATCATCTCACCCCAAGAGCTCTGGGCCATGGTCTATGGAAAAAAAATAGACTCAGAAGCACATTCTGCCTGGAGTGAGGAAATCACTGGCAAGTCACTGGGGTTTGGGGAGCAGCCCCAGCAGCCACCACATTCTCCAAAGACAGACTTAGGTATTCAGTGGAGTGGCACAAGGTTGTAAAACATTGCCTAGCTCCTGGAAACACTCCCTGGGGAGTCACAGGAAGGCTTAGGAGGACTGTCCTGGGGCTTGAATGCCTCCTCTGAGTAGAAGGAGGATAGAGCTGGAGTGGTAAATGATATACATGCTCAAGAAAAGAATCTGTGAAATGTATCTCTGAGGAAAGTCCTTACTTTTACTCCTATCCAATACATAAGAAAATAAGAGTTTTTAGAAGTAGTATATCACAGTCAGATAGACAATCCATCTTTGCATTAGGATCATGCAAAAAATAGCTCCTCTCCTTTTTATTAAAGACACTGGTCATCTGGATAATAAGACAAATAAAAGACTTTTCTTTTCAAATAAAATGTAAAGTAGCATGTTAGACAAGATTTTCTTAGTTAAAAACAAGATGAATCTATGACTCACTGGTCTGAATAATTCAAGAGGAAAATTATCTTATATTTATCTCCTTTTCAATTTAAGTTTTATAATCTGATATAAGTTTTCCACAAGCCAACTATTTTGGTTATGTTTGCTTTTAATAAAGCACTAACATTCATTTGTCATTTCTCTAAATGTTTCAGAATATAGTTCACACCACTTAAAGGTGAAGGGGGATATTTAGAGCATTGATGTGTGTGTGTGGTGGGGGGGGCTATTTCTAGTTCTCTTGCTCACACTCAGGCCCACTGTTTCAACACAACCTTGCTCCACTCCAGCTAGTTCGTATCTCTGGCCTCACTCACCTTCAAAGCTATACTTCTTGAAAGCATTGTGCACATTATGGCCTTCATTTCCTCACCCTTCATTCACTCCTCAACCCACTCCAGTCCAGCTTCTACTCCTACCAAAACCACCTTCCCAAAGATCATCAATTACCTCCATCTCCGAGGACGCCATTTCTCTGAAGAATTTTAGAACGCTGACCCCTCCTCTCTCTCCTGCTTGTATGACCCCACCCTTTAACCTCCGCAGCCACTCCTTTCCTGCCTCAGCTCCAGAGTCCCCGTCTACCAGCCTTTATATGTTGAATTTCCTCCAGTTTTTAGTCACAGGTCCCTTCCTCCTCACACCCTACACCAGTGACTGCACTCCCAGATGCCTCAAGAGCGAGGCAGGTAACGGAATCCAGTGAAACAGACCAGGAAAAGACCTCCAGTGAAGGAAAACTCTACCATCTGAAAGGGAAACCCAGCCCCAGGTTATCATGGACTTGCAGGAATGCGACGGAAATGTGGCTTCCTAGCTTCAGTTACTAAATAAACATCAACTCCTAATTACTTATCGCTAGTGTAGACTTCCTTTCAAAACTCTAGCATTAGAGATACCAACTCTTTGCAATGTCCATGGGTTGTAGCCCACCAGGCGGCTTTGTCCAGGGAACTTCAGGCAAGAATACTGGAGTGGGTTGCCACTTCCTTCTCCACAAACTCTAGATATATACATTCAAACACCTACCAACTGTTTTCTTCCAGATGTCTCAAAAGGGTTTCATACCCAACACGTCCAAAACAGAAATCACGATCTCCCAAAGCAGTTCTCTTGGACAGCAGACTCGTTTTACTCTCTACAATAATTGGCGTCATTATGGTTACTAAAAGCTAGGTGCTGAGTACAGTGGGGCATCATTCAGCCAATTGTTAACAACATATTCTCAGATCACTCAAAGTATATGTTTTCAGAATATATCTGTATATTATATATGCACGTGAATATGTGCATAAATATGAATTTGAGCCTTGAATGTATGTTATTAATTAGCAATGTAATACAATTATTAATACTTATATTAACAATTATATTAATATGTTGATAATTAATGGTATATTTGTGGTTAATAATACATTAATACTGTAAATATATCAATATATTGATGTTATAACTGATCATACAATATTAATGTGTTATCAATATAATGATGGACATATTAATGTTAATATATAACACATATATAAATCACTTATATATGTAAAATATATGCATATATATGCATCAGTATTACAGAACAAGTGCTTCCAGAATATAGTAAAGAATTATGTTAGAAAATATTTGTAAGACTTGGAATTGACTCTGAGGAGAGTAACTTACATGATAGTCACAGCGAGGAAATTTTCCACCCAATAGAGTGTGCTGAATGTTTCACCTCCAGGGCTCATCTGATAGAAGCAGTGATGCCCAGGTGCCCCTTGGCAAAGGAAAGACTTCTTCCCTTAGTTGCAGGAGTAGATAAACTTCAGTTTTTAACTCTTTTTGAGGACTGCCTCAGTCCAAAAAAACTGCCTCATCCAAGATCCAGTGATTGGTCAATACAAGGACATACAAGCGCAGCCCTCTAGCCCAGACTTGTGGCAAGTCTGGTGGCCCACTGCAGCCCCGAGCTGGCCCTGGGTTGCTGTGAAGCTTTCACGGGGGCTGTGTGACAGCTTGACCTCTCCCTCTGCCCAGGCCCGCCTCCCCTCCTCCCTCCCCCAGGTAGTGGTGTGAGGAGCACCCTCTGATAAATGACCTTCACCCTAATTCCTTCTCTGAGTTTGCTCGTGAGGAACCTGACCCTCGATACTTGCCAAATACGGAATGACCTGCTTCCTAAAGAATATGGGCCCGTTGCCGGAAATGTCCAAAAATGGGACAATTATTCTTAAATGCTGCAGAAAAGGTGCATCGAGTGGATGTTGTCTATACATGATTTTATCTTCTAAGTTTTGCACATTAGAAATCATACAGCTAATATACTTTGTATGTAGATTATTTTACAGCTTGTATACTACTTCATTCAAGCACAAAAACCAGATAAAGTAGGGGGAGTATCAGTTCCATTTTACAGGAGAAGAAACTGAGATTCAGAAATGTTATTTGGCCCAAGGTCATATATTCATCAAATAAATGATCTAGTTCCTGAACTGCATTTTTCTCAATTCTCAACTTACAACCAAGGTTTCTTTCACTGTGTTAATTATGAGAAAGAACTATGGGTTTTCATAAAAAGTACTGTCTAACCAAAAATTATATTAACTTTTTAATTTGCTCTGCTATTGCCAGTATTTTAATGAGTATTTTTTTTTTAATCATTGAAAATGCAGCTGTGTTTCTACTTGCCAGGTATAAGTAATTCCTTCCAAGAATTTTGATGGGATCTTTGAGACTTATAGGAGTCGTTTATTATTTCACTTGGTTCCACAGGAGAGCCTGCCTTTCTGCCCAGTTGTATAGGCATGTCCTGTGACATACCTGGCAGCACACATTTCACAGCCTCCAGACTGCCAGGACCAAAGCCAGAGATCTTGGAGCAAAATTTTGGATGTTCATAAGAACATTACAATAGCAGATGAGGGAAGCTTTGTACAAAATATTTCTGAAATTAAAAGTTAGCATATAGACTCTATCCTAGCATCCTCCACGCTGGACAAAGCAAAGACTAGCCCTTTGGGTTGTTGGAACTTAACACTGTTTGGTAGAAAGACACTTGAACAAAGGCCAGCAAAGGCCACAATCATCTTGAGCTACATTAGAGCCCCGGAATGGTCAAAGCATTGGACTGCACTCTGAAGAGAGGCAATAACATCTTTCTCTAGCTTCAGATTATGTCCTTTGAAAAATTGGCATAATCCAAATTAATCTGCGTGCATACATGATGTCACTTCAGTCATGTCTGACTCTTTGCAACCCCGTGGACTGCAGCCTGCCAGGCTCCTCTGTCCATGGGATTCTCCAGGCAAGAATACTGGAGTCAGTTGCCATGCCTCCTCCAGGGGATCTTCCCGATCCAGGGATAGAACCTGCATCTCTTAAGTCTCCTGCATTGGCAGGTTGGTTCTTTGCCACTAGCACCACCCCCAGGAAGCCATTTACCATTCTAGAGGATGTGAAAGATAATCTCACTATTCTTACAGTTTTAATAGACTTGTTTGCCTCTCCTTGTCTGTAAATTGTCTCTATATGCCCTTAGGTCATTAATAGGGTGATGGCGGTGATGATATAATGACAAAATCCACTGGGTGGGATTTGGAGCAGGCACTCTCAGCTGAAGTGGACTAATTCATTCAGCATGTATTGTCTCAAAGTCCACTCTATGCCAAGCTAGTTACAGTCTCTGGACACGAGGGTAACAAGGTACTATAAACTCTATGAGTAAAAAAACAAACAAACAAAAAAACTATATGGGGGCACTTTTGGGGTACAGCAGGTGGCTAGTAGTGTATCCAGAGAAGAGGAAGAAATTTTATAATCCAAGTGTATATTTATAGTCAAAGTATATATTGCTACAGTTTAAGCCAAGTTAAGGGCTTTGCTGGCATTATTTCAATTATCCTAGCTGAAATTTTGTCTGGTAGTATTACCTCCTCTATGCAAATGAAAAAAGTGAAGTTCATTTTTTCTAGGATCACTTGACTTTTAGGTGTTAGAGACAGTATTTGAGCTTCTATACCCCAAATCTGAGCTCTTAAATGGTGCTCGACCTGCTTTTCCTAAGATCTATAAAATGAAAAACATTCCATTTGATGAAGACATCTGAGAGCTTCACAAATTGTACAAAAGCTAATCTGTGAACTATGAAAATGGAGCAAACCTCATCTAGTATAGCAGCAATAACTCTAGCTGAAAAGAATTGGAGGATTCTTACAATGTACTATGTATATGGCAACCTGTGCTATAGAGAAGAGGGACTGTGACTGAAACTTTACCCTAGAGTGGGCTTGTCTACTAAGTAGTCAAAGGAGATAACCTTATTGACTATGATTTTGAGTTTCCGTGAAGAGCAAAAGAGAGTAATAGCTTAAGGGGCCAAGAATCATAACTGCTAAAGAAGTTGTGGTAATAATCAAAATGCACATTTTCCAAACATACCAGAGTCCAGAGGCTTAGGAAAATAAGCAAGTCAAACATTAGTAATCAACATTATTCTAAATTCATCTAATGCAAACAATTTGTCAAATAAAGTGAAAATAGTCTAGCTGTGCATAGCTTACAATCTCTTGAGGAAACCAGGGAGAGAAAGCCAGGAAGACTTTCCCAGAAATAAATCAAAGCTTTAGCAATGATATTCACTACTGAAATATGGGACAGAAGTACGAGGCCAAAGAAGAGGCAGAACTATTAAATGGTTTCTGTCAGGAGCCAGAGTTATTGTAAATAGATTTGAAATGGAGAATTAAAAGGCTATTACAGAAACATATGGCTTATAATACCACATGCTATTCAAGGGAAATAGAAATAAATAAAGCAGTTCAATGCTCTGTGCGACATAAAATATTTCTGTAGGTGGAGTAAAAGAATGCAGTATGATTATACTACTAATTCCTTCCAGTTCCATAAGCCAGTTCACCTCTATTGCAAACTGCCAGGCAGAGGCTGCAGTAATCACAACTGCTTGTCAGTTATCTACCTACCCCTGAGAGTCACTGAAAACCATGATATGATTAGAAACACAATTTTTTAACAAGTGTTGATATATGAGAGAAAATGTTATATATAAAAGATGAGCCCAGATCTTTAGAATAGTGGAGCCATTCTGTATGAAACTATCATGGTGCATACATGTCATTATACATTTGTCAAAACCCATATAATATACAGCAGTAAGTTGTTGCGCAGTCATTCAGCCGAGTCCGACTCCTTGCGACACTTTGGACTGCAGCGCACAGGCTCCTCTGTAGTGTTTTTCAGGCAGGCAAGAATACTGGAGAGGGTTGCCATTTCCTCTTCCAGGGGATCTTCCCGACCCAGGGATGAAACCTGAGTCTGCTGTGTTTCCTGCAATGGCAGGCGGATTCTTTACCTGGTGAGCCATCAGAGTGGGGGTGGGGGGGGTGGGAAGCTCCTACAACACTACGAGTGATCCCTCATGTAAACCATGGACTTTGGACAATAATGATGTATCGGTGCAGGCTCATTGATTGTAACAGGTGAACCAGTCTGGTGGAGGATGTCCCTAGTGGGGGAAGTTGTGCATGTAGGAGCAGCGGTTATATTGAGTTGGCCAAAAAGTTCTTTGGGTTTTTTTCCATAACATCTTAGAAAAACCTGAATGAACTTTTGGCCAACCCAACATATGGGAACACTCTATACTTGCCACTCAACTTTTCTGCAGTGAATCTAAAACTGCTACAAAAATTAGCCTTAAAAAAAATTAAGAAGAAGGCTAACTCACTGGTCACTGATGGACGCACAGAGTCCGTAGACAACACCTTAAAGAAAAAGGAGCATGAACAAAAAAAATTCTGCAGCTCCACCCTACTGCACTGGAGTTGTTTGTTCTGTTACGCCAAAACAGTGGAATACCTCCACCTGCCGACTCCTTCTACTCCTCATGCTATTTGCACTGAGTTACTTGTTTTTGAAAACATATCATCAGTGTGTCCATTTCAAAAGGAAATATTTATAGGATAACAAGTTAGTAAAAGCCATTACTGAAAAAGTTTAATTACAAATTTAAAACTTATCAGTATTTACCCTACCAAAGTCAGTCTATAATTATTTCCCTTTTGTAGTGAAGATGAACATGGCAAGCAGAAATTTTAGCATTCATAGAAAAAGCTCAAAGCCATGTGATAGGGACATACATGAAGGATCATATTATTATCTACTTTTGTATCTGTCTGAAAGTTGCCTTAATATAAAGTGTTTTTTTAAAGGTTCAACTAGAAAGTTAAAATATATACCTGACTTAATGGACCAATAACTCTACATAGGGCCATTTGATTGCTATCAGATTGCATTATTATAGTTGCAGAAAAAATAACTTACATTATACAGCATCAACATTTGAAAATTTAGCCTAGTGTTTAAGGATATGAATCCAGAAATGAGATTGTCTCCAGGTGCATTACACCTGTTCTGCTGCTTAGCTGTTGTAACCTTGGAAAAGGAATGTATTTTATTTAAATTCCAATCTCTCCATCCAGAAATGGGGATAATACTACCATGGGTGATTGCAGAATTAAATGACATTTAAAAGTACCCAGTCGGCACAGCCTCGAGCTGACAATAGGTGATCAATTAGCTATTATTAACATTCCAAAGTTCTCTATTGATATTAATGATATCTAAACTGACAGAAACACTAAAGGTAACTAAGAATTCTATTTTGTAGGTGGGGAAAGAGATATCAGAGATTCACAACTCAGATTAAAAAACTCTTCCCTAGTCTAGTGTATTTCTAGGTTAAATACTTAGAAATTATAGAATTTACAGACATAGAAGACATTATATAATCCTATCTTGGCCTTTAACCCTAATTAAATAACCTAAAGAAAGTTTTGCCACTGGATTAATCAATCAGTTTTCAAGACCTCCTGGCTTTTACCTCCCAGCACGTCTTCTACATTGGAGAAGGAAATGACAACACACTCCAGAATTCTTGCCTGGACAAGTCCACGGACAGAGGGACCTGACAGGCTACAGTCCATGGGGTCTCAGAGAGTCGGACACGACTGAGTTGACCATCACTCAACACGCTCAGGCCTTCTGCACAGGTGTATGGTCTCACACGTAGCCAGGGATATATGGATCTTGGGGTCTTCTCCAGTCTCTCCTGAGTGGATATGTGGAGAGGTTTGCAAGACCCTCTGTGGCTATCTCATTTCCCAGATCTCCCAGTTAAATTCCAGGCTAGTCTGCCAGTCCACCAATTCGTTCCAAGCTGGGCTACAGCCTTAGTGTACCTGAGCCATTGGTCTCCCCCACTCCTTTGCCCCCGAAATTAAGACTTTACTGACAACACTCCTGGATGTGAGGTTTCCCACCCTCAGCTCCAAGCCAAGTGAGCCCCCTCTAGCAAAGAAGCTTCTGGTGTTCTGCAGAGCCCCCTTCATTTCTGCTGAGATTCACCTTATCGGTAGGAGTCGATGAGAGAAGCCCCATGCAAGAATGCCAGAGACTCCCACCATTCATAGCTGACATATGGTACTTTTTTCATGAGTAAATTGCTTCTCAATTTGTTGTATGCCTTTGGTTAATTTTAAGAGCCCTGAAATGGTGATTTTTCTATCATTTTGTCCAGTTTTATTGTTGTATAATGCTTTATCAGAAAACACAATCAGAATATACCTTGTTGTATCACAAAAAGTTAATAGTAGGGAGTGACCTAAATTGTCTAACTGGTAACAATCATTATTCGCATTTTGTTTTAGGGATCACAAAAAATATATACAAAATAAAATGTTCATCTAATCTCAATAAAATATTTGCCCTTTTCTATATACTGTTTATATATTTTCTATAGGAAGTATATGAGGGCCCATGTCTATATAACATTTCTATTTAATACCTATATTTTTTTAATTTAATACCTATATTTTTATGTTATGTTTCCATATTATCTTTATGATTCAATAAAATGTTAATGTTCATCTAATCTCAATAAAAAATTAGCCCTTTCTTATATAATATTTATATTCCCTAATAGTTAAATTATTTCAACTCTTCAAAAAGCAAGGATTCTGAAAGCTGGAAATGAACAATAATCCATTTTTCTAAAGTTCTCTTTCATTTAAAGACAATTCCTTTCTAAAGGATGATTAGAATCTGCTTTTTAAGCAGGATTTTAGAAATGTACTTTAAGTGAGAGTTGGGTAAGACTAAAATTCTCTATTAACATAATGATATTATTACAGTATAATAACCAGCTTGAGACTCCGAAAATAGGTATATTTGACTACAGAACCCATAATTATCAAAGGTACTTGTGATCTACAAGAGACACTCTCTCCTAAACAATAGTGTTAAAAAGGAACTCAGTAGGATTAAGTGCAAAACCATGTCTATCTATTCAGAGTGCGCTGAACTGTAGTTTGACCAGTTCTCTTATTTTCTGTGCCATTATCCTTCCTGACCATAGTCACACCAACAGCAAGATGAACCCATAGAATAATTAAGGCAGGCTTAATTAACGTCACCTGTACTCAACCCCATTTCTTTGGAACTTCTGACATCGCTATAATCAACAACTTTTCTTTTCTTTTAGTTATGGGAAATAACTCTGTTAGAACTTGAGCACAATTAGCTGAAAGGCAACTGAAAGATATGAGTCATATTATATTATGAACTCTCGCCATGCAATTTTTCTCATCTGTGAATAAAGCAAAATAACTTGCCTGAATGTGTTTTCATAATAATCTGCCAACAAATGGAATGGTCTTAATAAAAACAGTAACAGCCTGAAAGAAAAAGCAAAAGGGAGTATACAATTCTTCACTGCTTGTGGATGGAAGTGAAGAAAGATGCCAAAATTTCAACATCTTCACAGGAACCAAGAAGAAACACAATGGTTTTTAGGGCTTAAATTGCACCCTACATTCCCAATGTAGTAAAACTGGTATTTAAAATTTTTTTTCCCACGAAACGTACTGCAAGTTTCACAATGAGAATGGAGGCAGAGCAATGGAGAGAGAAATTCTTTCACAAAGAAAGAAAAATCTAGCACATTGCAATGAGGCCCTCTGCTGCTGTTTTTTTAGTACTACACTAAAAAAGCCTAATTTCAGTGGTACCTCATTGTCTTTGCAGGAGCCAATACTTCAACAAAGCTCGAAGGAAAAAATGACTTAAATTCTTCAGCAAAGCTTAGTCATTCCCAAGATTTTTTAAAATGGAAGCGACAATTCTAGGTAATGCTATTCTGAACATAGTGTCAGCCTCGGAAACCTCAGCTAAATCCCTCAATGACGACATTATTTACTTAAGAACCAATTTTTGTTACTTCTTTTGTATTCTATTTAAACATTTCCAAAATGAAATTATGTTCATGCCAAATGGCTTCTATGAAGACAGTAGTCTAACCAACACTATGGCCAAAAAAAATTTTTTATAATTATAAAGAAATCCTTGTATTTGAAAAGGCTATTCCCTAGTAAAATATCTCCATTTGTTGAGAAAAAGTACCAGGAAGTCCAATAATTAACTCAGAAACTCATATGAGACTAAAATCAGTTGCATTTGACTGTAGTTCTTGAATTGCCAGGGCAGGAAGTGGACTCACGGGAAACAAATAAAGCCTCATGTGCAGGGTCACCGTGAGCATTCGGTGGGGCCAGGAGCTATGAAGCACCCTGGATGAGTGGGAAGGAGAAGCCCAGCGATCAGGTGGCAACAAAGAAGCATGTATGTAAGCATTTCTGGTACACTGCCTCAGATAGATTAGAAAAACAGGAAGTTGAACCTCCAACACTCAATTATCGTGATTTCTATTCCTACACTACACATGTCATGCTTATTTTTATGTTTATACTTTTATCTTCATTTTCTTAAAGAAAGCCAAAAAGTTTTGTAAGCTCAGTACCCAAAAAACCTGAATCTACCCTAGGCAGTACAATTTACTCAATCAGTCCACCCAGAATATGTTATTTCACTTTTAATGGGGTCATCTTGGATTCATACGGACAAAAAAGAAAAAGGTTTTAATGACAGTTTTTAAACTAAGACTAACAGGAGTTTAAAAAGCCATTGGTGAAACACTTGATACAATTTTTTAAGGAAAAGAAATAAAATTAATAGCTGCCCAACAGTGAAGCCACCTAGCATTCAGCAACCTCTAGCTATTGATATCTATATAATGATTAAGTATACTGGTGTACAGTCAGGCAATTCTGGGTTTCAACCCTGAATCAGTCGGTCTATATAGCCATGTCACTTTTGGTGAGTCAATTGTATCTTGCAATGAAAGGCATTGAATAACTACTTGTTGAAGAAACAAGAACACACATCAACTCCATACACTGTCCAGAAGACTTTCAATTTAGCAAATGTAACAATTTTTAAAACTTTTGTTGCACGTCTTTTAGAGGAAAGGTATTGGGCAAAAGAGTCAGTTCAGTTCAGTTCGATCGCTTAGTCCTGTCTGACTCTTTGCAACCCCCATGGACTGCAGAACATCAAGATTTCCTGTCCATCACCAACTCCCGGAGCTTGCTCAAACTCAAGTCCATCGAGTCGGTGATGCCATCCAACCACCTCATCCTCTGTCGTCCCCCTTTTCTGCTGCTGTCAACCTTTCCCAGCATCAGGGTCTTTTCCATTCTTTGCATCAGGCGGCCAAAGTATTGGAGTTTTGGCTTCAGCATCAGTCCTTCCAATGAATATTCAGGACTGATCTCCTTTAGGAAGGACTGGTTTGATCTCCTTGCAGTCCAAGGGACTCCCAAGAGTCTTCTCCAACACCACAGTTCAAAAGTGTCAATTCTGCGGTGCTTAACTTTCTTTATGGCCCAACTCTCACATCCATACATGACTACTGGAAAAACCATAGATTTAACTAGACAGACCTATGTTGGCAAAGTAATATCTCTGCTTTTTAATATGCTGTTTAGGTTTGTCATAGTTTAGTAAGAAGGAATACTGGAGTGTACACAAAGCATTGTTTGGATTTTTTTCTTACTGGGATGTGTACTTGTATTTGATGAGATTGGGCAACTCCTGCCTGGAGTAGAAAGCATTTAAGGATAGAGCCTGAAAAATTATCAAGATTAGACCTGGGTGATGGAGAAGGTGGAGCAGGCTGGAAGCATTTCAGGATGAGGGAACAATAGACTAAGCCAAGACCCAGAGACAAGGAAATGCAGAAATCTAAGGATTCTGGGAAAAGTCAGCAGCCCTGCCACCTTAAGGTTTAGAGAACTCGTGGGAGGCTGGAAACAATTCAGGGTCATATCACCACCTTCATTAACAAAGCACCTCAATCTGGAGATGCTTGCAAAATTCCTATTCACTAAAAATCCACACAACCATCTATAAATTATACTTGGCTTTAACTGATACAATGTCTTTAACTGATGCAAGGAAATTTGAGACTTAAGATTGCTAAAGGAAATTCAAGTTAATATGGTTCCAGTGTTGAAGAGGGATTTTATTTTTTAATTTAAGCTTTCATCCAAGAATGGACTGTTGGTAACTTACAAAATATTTCCCTCACGTGGAACACATTTGCATTTCAAAACCATTTCAAAGCTGTTTATTGGCGAATTGAAAGGGAAGGAAGCGTGATGGGCACTGGGTTAACTACTTTCGTAGGAAGTCATTATGAGGAAAACTGTTCTCAAGACAAACAGCAACAAAGACGGATGAGTAAATGAAGCTGACATTTTTGTTGGTATAATACAAAAAAAGTAATGGCCTTGGGTCAAAACTTGAGATTCCAAGTTGGCTTCTGCCAGTTGTCAGTGGTGTGAACTTGGGCAGTTTAACCCCTCTAAGCACTGGTTTCCACCTCTGTAAAATAAGAAGCACAATCACAATAATAAAACTTTCCAGTGGTGTGCTGCATTATTATTGTACACTTTGAATGCGGGCTTCCCTGATAGCTCAGTTGGTAAAGAATCTGCCTGAAATGCCAGAGCCCCTGGTTCAATTCCTGGGTTGGGAAGATCTGCTGCAGAAGGAACAGGCCATCCACTCCAGTATTCTTGGGCTTCCCTTGTGGCTCAGCTGGTAAAGAATCTGCCTGCAATGCAGGAGACCTGGGTTCAATCCCTGGGTTGGGAAGATCCCCTGGAGAAGGGAACAGCTACCCACTCCAGTATTCTGGCCTGGAGAATACCAGAGTCAGACACGACTTAACCACTTTCACTTTCACTTTCTGTCACTTTCAGCCCACTGTCTTTGGATCTGATCATATGATGTGTCCACTGGAATGTGATGCTTGTCCCATCTCTTTGTTATTACAACAGTGTGCCTGCAAGGAAGCTGCTCTTTCAGCTGGAATTCTAAAATGATGAGGACATGGGAAGCAGAGATGCAGCTGATCTACAGCCTACAGTAAATGTAAATGTTAAATCAACTTTGTTGGTGTAAGTCACTCAGATTTGAGGGTAATATGCTCAAGTAATATGCTGTGCTACCCACTTCACACACGTGTTATAAAGATTGAATAAAATAATATATTTTAAAGCACCTTGTAACTTTCTATGCTTACTCATACCTCAAACTATCTCCTTCTCTCCCTCAGGTTGTTGCAGATCAGAAACTTGCAATGTGACAGAATAAGGAAGAATGGGATACTGACTGTCAAAGCTGCACCCCCCTCCCCTGCCTCTCTGCCACTGCATCCTCAAATTCAATGCTACTGCTCCATCAGCAGTATACTCAAATCCTGTCCCATCTCCTTACCATACCTCATAAAACAAAAGAATCCTGGGGTTTTTTTTTAATTAGTTTTGATGTTAATTTCCATGAGAATAATAAAGTGGGGGTATCTTTCAAATGATATAGCTTTTCATGCTAGTGCTTGCCCCAACTCTTCTGAGAAAATGTTCAGAATCACTTAAGTCTGGTTTCCCTTTGAATTTTGGTGAAATCTTACTTAATTCTTTGTTTAGCCAGAGTTTTATCAGAACTTCTCTATGGAATCCTGTTTAACTTGGAGGATCCCATGGCGCAGGGGCCGGGGGGGGGGGGGGGGGGCGGGGGGAATTTAAAAGATAGCTTTAAAAAAAAAAAAATACATTTCAATTTAACTAGCAGTTTAAAAAAAAAAAACTTTGAGTAAATTCAACAAGGAAGTAATAAAAGAGGTGGCAGAGGAAAAACCCAAGAGATGGTACCATGATTCTCAATAAACCAGGAAAAGATGAAGGCTAGGGAAGCAGATGAGTTCATGACTGGGCAAGAAAACAAGAAAATTTTTTTTTTTTTTTGCCCAGGCCCCTGAGACTCCCATTTCTGTGTGAGGAAGTTGAAAGAACACAAAGTTCAGAGTTACACAAGCCTCAGAGCTTTGAATACCAGCTCAGTCACAATCTCTGTACAAGCTTAGGCTAGTTATGCAATTTGAGACTTACCCTCCTTAACCAGTAAATTAAGGGAAATAACAGCTACCAGGTAAGATTGCTATTAAGTAATAAATGGATTAAGGTGAGTGGAGCACTAAAACAGCACTTGGACAGTAACAGCTTCTCAAAAAATTCCCATTCTTGGCTCTTTGACATTAACTTTTCTCTCCATACCCTGAATCAATCTTCAACAATCCATGTGCAAATCCTTTTGTGTCCAGGTTGGGAATCTCTTATAGAGTAGTAAGTGAAAGTTGCTCAGTTGTGTCCCACTCTTTGTGATCCCATGGACTATATAGTCCATGGAATTCTCCAGGCCAGAATACTGGAGTGGGTAGCCTTTCCCTTCTCCAACAGATTAGTAAAAATGACTTTAATCTACCACGTAAAGATGGATGATAATTAAACATTTTATGTTTTAAAGTTCACAGCATTTTTTAAGTATGCACACATTTATATGTAGATATTTTTCTTAACATATTGATACCTTTACACGGGTCACCAAAAAAGCAATCATCTGAAATACGTAGAAGTAAAATTACACATTTTCCAAAGGCACATCATCAGTTGTCTGTTTATTTGACTTTCAACTCTGAAATCCCCAGGAACTAGAAAAGCGAGAGAGGGAGCCCCCACCCATCAAGAGGTCATACTGAGTGATTCCAAGGAACCGAAGAAAACCTATACTGTATCCAAGTTTTTAACCGCCAGGTTTTTAACTCCTGGCTACAGTTCCCAAGTATGATATAATTTAGAAACTTGGCGTAGGCACAGGAGAATCATGGAATTTAGAAGTGTCCCTCAACATGTAAAATTTTAATGAAAAACCCAAAAAAGTCATAAATTATCATAAAGAAATTCAGAAACAAACAAAAAATTTGCAAAATGCTAGGGGGAACTTTTTAAACCAAAAAAGAGGGGAAAAGGAAGGATAGCTGTTTTATTCATGTGTAAGTTGAATGGAGGGCTTCCCAGGTGGCTCAGTGGTAAAGAACTCACCTGCTAATACAGGAGACATTAGTTTGATCCCTGGGTCGGGAAGATCCTCTGGAGTAGGAAATGGCAACCCACTCGAACATGCTCACCTGAGATCCCATGAACAAAGGAGACTGGCAGGCTACAGTCCGGGGGGCCGCAAAAGAGTCGGACACAACTTAGCGACTAAACAACAAGTTGAATGGAACCTTCCTAGTCCCTTCACCCTCTTCCTGTTCTCCAGGCATCTTCTGCACCAGTGATTCCCGAGAGCCACCTACTATGAAGCTGGAACAGCCAAGAATGGTGCTACATTTCCAACCCAAGTTGATCACAGAAGTTTGAAAATACACATTTTTCACCCCAATCCTACAGTACAAGCACGACCAGCCACAATAGTTGCACACATAAGGACTGATTTGTTCATATAAACCCTGGGGAAAAAATCCCAAAGGCTTCCTGCTGCATTTCTTTGAAACCATTTGTTGACTCTTAGTCTGATATTTGACTTGAAAATTACAGATAAAATTAATTTTTACTGTAAGTCTCATATTTACCCCTCAAATCCCTTCTGGTCAATCTCAGTTATCCCTGACACAGAAAAGAGAATGCACACAGGAGAATTTATCAATTCAGACAAAATAGTCTTCCTCTGCCCCTATTAACATTTAACCTTAGACATATTCTGATAGATAAACACCTATCTGGTCATAAGTGTTGTTCTCCATGGTCAGAGAAATAGTTACAGAATTAAACAGTGGAGAGAGGAGGACAAAGTCATGTTCCAGCACAGTTCATTCACATCTTCATTTATTCACTCAGTATTCATTTATGGAGTACCCACTACAGGTCAAATAATGTTCTGGTTGCTGGGGTTGTATCAGTGAACGAAAAGACAAAAATCCCTACTGTTACAGAATCTGTACTCTAGTGGGGACAAATAAATAAAAGAAACAAGTAAATTAAATTACTTATAATTGTGATGAAAAATAACATAATGGAGGGGATAAGGAGTATTGTACACAGTTACAGACATAAATATGGTAGTCATGAATATCTCACTCAGAAAATTCCATTCGTGCAAAGACATGGAGCTGAAGGAGCATTTCAATAAGCTCGAAAGTTCCGAAGCAGGCACAGGCTAAGAGTATCTGAGAAATGGCAGGACTTCCCAGGTGGTGCTAGTGGTAAAGAATCCACCTGCCAATGCAGGGGACGCAAGAGGCACAGGTTGGATCCCTGGGTTGGGAAGATCCCCTGGAATAGGCACCCCACTCCAATATTCCTGTCTGGAAAATTCCATGGACAGAGGAGGCTGGCAGGCTGCAGTCCACAGGCCACAGAGTCAAACACAACTGAGCACAAGAAGGCTAGAAAGCAGAGCAACAGGGGTGAGGTCAGGGAGCTGGGAGAAGGGAGGGCAGGTGAAGGGTGAGACGAAGAAAGGTTGCAGGGTCTTAGGCAGAGCAGTGGCATGACCCGATGAAGGTTTAATGGAGTCAGTTTGGAGCTTGGAAAAGAGCTTGAAGGAAGGATACACGCTTGGAAGCAGAAATCCCATTCAGTTTCTACCACAAAAATCTGGGCACTCAGGTGACCATGGTTAGGATCAGGCTGAGAAAGAACAAGAAGTTATTGGATTCTGGATGTACTTGAAAAGTAGAGCCAATGGTGTTCTTTATTCATACAGGAAAAAAAAGATAAAGATGACTTATTGATGTTTGGACTGAGTAACTAGCAGAAGACAGTTACTATAAACTGAGATGGACAAGACCTTGGCAGGGTGTATTCGGGGCAGGGCAGGATCGGGAATTCAGTTTTGTGTGTTGTTATATATTTGAGATTACTGTGAGATATAGATACCTAATGATGACTGCCGACTGCTAATACCTATGGGGATACCTAACAGGCAGCAGTCAATATGACTGACTCTTCCTCTACAGCGATGGAGCTTTATCTACCTCCAGGGGTCCTTGATGGTCTCTCTAAATACTTTTACCTTTTCTCACTTAGGGGATTGAGACAGCACAGAATTCTTCATTGCTGATTCCATCCGTGAGTCAAGATTTCCTTTACGCTTTGCTTAGGCAATACTGTGAAAGATAAAACACAGTAAGGGGCAAGCAGGAAAATCTTAAAGAGGCTCAGTTATCCTTGAAATAAGTCAGAATTCTATAATCACATGCAAAAAAAAAAAAACCTAAAAGTACATTGAGAAACCAGCTATGGCTGAAATATGGCGACCATTAAGGCCACTATTCACTGTAAGACATTTGCATAACTGCTACTTTATAAGATCAAACTTTTCCCTGCCTTTATTAAACTAATGCATTCCAGCTCTGCATCCTGTGGTTTACAAATCATCAGGAGCTTGGAAAATTCGTGGTCATATGAAGAGCCAAAAAACATGACATTTCTCAAATTAATAGGAACAAACATAAATATGATGAGCAAAGAAGCAAACCACAAACACAGGTTTGCCACAGATCTGTAAACTTTCCACTAAGGGCCAAGTTCCAACAGGAGTGATGCTGTAAATTAGATGACAATTCTAACATTTAAGTGGGTAAAAATTTGTTCTAACATTGAGTATTTAAAGACACATAGTATGCCATTGTTAATTGACTATATTCCAATACAAAATTTTAAAACTTTAATAGAAAAAAAAAGATACACACTGTGGATCCTGCCTGCTAGTAGAGTACATTCTAAATCTTAAGAGTAAAGATATATATAAGTATATATATCTTATATAATATATATTTTGTTGTTCAGTCACTCAGTCGTATCTGACCCTTTGTGACCACACAGACGGCGCACACCAGGCTTCTCTGTCCTTCACAATCTCCCAGAGTTTGCTCAAACTCATGTCCATTGAGTCGATGATGCCATCCAACTATCTCATCCTCTATTGTCCCCTTCTCCTCCCGCCTTCAATCTTTCCCAGCATCAGGGTCTTTTCCAACGAGTCAGCTCTTTGCATCAGGTGGCTGAAGTATTGGAGCTTCAGCTTCAGCATCAGTCCTTCCAATGAATATTCACGGTTGATTTCCTTTAGGATTGATATATAACAAATATATATCACATATAATATATATCATATGTATAACATAGATATCATATATAACAATATATACATAGAGAGAGAGAACCCTTGAGCACTGTTGTTCAATCTCAAGACAAACAAAAGTCTCCCTTTCCCATACCTATTAACACTTCTCGATAAGTGATACAGAGCTACTTTCGTTCAAGTTTCAAGTAGATTCTTTTCATTCCTTTGCTCATTTATTTGAAGAAACTCCCATCTGAACAAGATTACCCACTCTTTCCATTGTGCAGTTATATTACTTAAGGCAGAACTAATTACAGGTTAATGTAAACAGTTTTTACAATTAGCCTCATGTCTGAAAGGCAAATCTTGGAGTCTGAGCAATTTGTTGCAGATTCCCAGATGATTATTATCTCCAGACAACCTCACTACTTGTGGTTAATGAGTCCGTTTTATTCACTTCAAAATAAATGTGGATCACAACTGCCATTTTAATAGCTCTATGGAAGCTAAGAGTTCAATCTCTGAGGCAGTAGCCCCATTCCAGGCCCAGTTCTGACCCTTTTGAGCTAGGAGATGTTTGACAAAGTTACTTAACATCTCTGTGTTTCAAGTTTTATTGTATGTAAACTGAGGTCAGCAATTGGACCAATCAGTTGGCTAGCATGTGGATCATATGTAAATGACACTTGGCACTGTGACAGGCAAATAATAAATGCTTGGTAAATACCCACCCCTAATATCTGAGGATGTGAGAGTTAGACCATAAAGAAGGCTGAGCGCTAAAGAATTCTTGCTTTCAAATTGTGGTGCTGGAGAACATTCTTGAGAATCCCTTGGACTACAAGGAGATCAAACAAGTCAATCCTAAAGGAAATCAACTCTGAATATTCATTGGAAGGACTGATGCTGAAGCTGAAGCTACAATACTTTGGCCACCTGATATGAAGAGCTGACTTACTGGAAAAGACAATGATGCTGGGAAAGACCAAAGGCAAAAGGAGAATAGGGCGACAGAGGATGAGATGGTTGGATGGCATCACTGACTTCAATGGACATGAACTTGAGCAAACTCTGGGACATAGTGAAGGACAGGGAAACCTGGCGTGCTACAGCCCATGGGGTCACAAAGTTGGACATGACTTAGTGACTGAGCAACAACAAGATCTGTGGAGTCTGGAGAGGAATATAAATGAAGATTCTTAAAACTGTCAAAGAGACCTGAAGCCAAGTACTGATCAAGTTGGTAAAGTAGGATTTTATTCAGAAACTATTATAATTGAGGAAAAGGAGACTTCAATATAGTATAAGAAGGATAAGCAGTAATTTATAGCCAAAGAACAAGATAAGGAGGTCAGTCGATGAAAGTCACCATGAGGAAAGAGGTGTCAAGAGTAGGGGGATTCTTGTTAAATCAATATAACAGGATTCTTGCTGAAGGCAAGCCAGGGAGATCATATATTAAAGGTGGGGAAATTCTCCATAAACTTACTTAGAAAGATTCTTCTTGTCTTTGTGTGCCTAGCTTATTTTACTTAACATAATGCCTTCCAGATTCAACCGTGTTGTCCCAAATGGCAGGATTTCCTTCTTTTTTAAGGTCAAATGTATACCACATTGGAATATATTTCCATTGTGTTTACATATACCACATTTTCTTATTCATTCATTCATCAATGGACACTCAGTCTGTTTACATGCCTTTGCTATTGTGAATAAGGCTGCAATGCACATGGGAATGCAGAAGGAACGAAAATTCAGAATCCTCCTATATTGCCATCCTGGTGATGTCTTTTCTAAAATGTTGGTAGTTGCCTGTGTTAGAATTAAGTAGGGTTATTCATTCCCTCCTCCTCAACCTTACTACCAGGTAGCATGTTACAATGAAAACAAGTCCCAGAGTGAACTTAACCATCCTCTCCAGATTCAAAATTGATCAAGAAATATAGAAAAAATACAGAAATCAAAATATAGTCTTTATTATTTTCGGAAAAATAAGATTGTGACCTCAAGCAGTACTGTGTAAGAATGAGGTTTGACATTTTATTTTAACTCGACAACCAGCAGGAAGAAATATCTAGGCAAAGAGTTTCAAATATACTCCTATCTAAAGAGAATTTACAAAGTTTAAATATGGAGAAGGGTCAATTTTATTAAGATCAATGAGGTCACAGTCAGTGAGTTAATTATCACAAAGCTGGTGAGCAAATTCAATTTCCTAGCACAAACATAGGTTACAACTTTAGTGAGCGAACACAATTTCCTATAGCAAACATTTGAATAAGCTTTGAGGTTAACATGGTCTTAACATTATAGGTTTAACATGAGATCAACAATAAAATTTTGTCCTTCGTTAATCATTCTTATCCAAAATGAAACAGTAAACATTGTAAGCTTACACTTTGAATTCTTAAAGCACTTATGTCAACAATGTTTATTCTGATGCTGTTTCTTCCATATTAAACAAAGTTGAATTTACCTGCTCAATTTGGGCCATCCAGGCTTGTCTAATATGCTTACTTTCAATAAAGAATATCACAGAAGACTTGGAAACAGAAGGTGAAAAGAAGAGGAATGGGTAAGAAGGAAAGAAAGAAACAGAGGGATGGAGAACTCTAGCAATCCAAAGCTACGTTTACACACAGAATCCCCCTTTCCCAGTGTCATCAAAAAGTAAAGTCATTTCCACTTCTGGGCATAAAAGTAGATTGGAGGTATGGAGAAGATGGAAGCTTGCTTCCAAATGAGTGCTTCTATGTGTGTGAAAGTGTGGGTGGAAGTTCCTGTTTATGACCCAAAGGAACTTTGGGAAAGGAAAGAATAGTTTCCCTGGTGATAATATTGGAAGAGGAAACCCATGATGGAATCTCAGGGAAAAGAAAGAACAGAGAAGCAGCAAAGGTAAGGGGCAGCCAGAAAGATAAATCGAGAAATGAGGGTGATGTCTCAGAAATGTAAATCAGACAAATATGGACTAGAGACAGTTTGGACAAGGAGAAGAAAATGTTCAAGCTACCAGTATAGACCATGTGCTGTGAGTCCCTACGTGTCAGGCACAGTGGGACGCGTGCACCTCAGCCAGTCCCCCAAATGAGAGGTCACCCTACTTCACCAAAAAGAAAAGTAAGGTTAAGACAACTTAAGTAACTCTTAACAAAGTCAGGCTTTGAACTTCTTTCTGACCATGAGGTCTACTGGGTCTTCACCATGTTATAAAGCCTCTAAGAATAAGGAATTTGGCAAATTCATCATCTTCATCTTATGCACCTCCTTGGGGGTCTATTGAGGCCATTACTAGACTCTCTAGTGCTTACTCCTTCCCAGTTATCCTACAGCTGCTCCTTTCATGACCCAGCCTATCAACTCCACTGGGCTTCCCATTAGTCCCGCTGCCTGGGGTTGATGTGTTGCTTGCCCAGCCTACCGGCTATTTATTGCCACATAGAGAATAGCTTTTAATTTTATAGTTTCTGTGGGTCAGGAGTCTGGGCTTTCTCTGGCTTCAGAACTCGCCAAGGGCTAAAACTAAGCTGTTGAGTTTTTCTTAAATTCCTCTGTAATTGATGAGCATTTATTGGGTGTCTATCCCCCCCCATCTCCCAGACACCATTTTTTTTTCTTTAATGTTTCCATCCTACCAATAACTTTAAGCCCACCTGAGGTTGCTTTCAGCCTCTCATCATTTCTTCTCAGGAGCCCCCCTTCCTCCATTCCATGGGATGCCTTGGGGGCTGCCAATCATGAGACATCACCTTTCTCATCCTGGGAACACAGACAAGACCCAGACCTGCCAATCAGAGACACTGCTGCTCCCTAAGACTCAATGATGGGTGTACTTAACTTCAGGGAAGATCACCGGGAGCCTTTTTTATCTTTAAAGGACTGATTTGTTGTTGTTCACTCAGTTGTGTCTGACTCTGTGACCCCATGGACTGTAGCACACCAGGCTTCCCTGTCCTCACTATCTCCCAGAGTTTGCTCATGTCCACTGAGTTGGTGATGCTATCTAACCATCTCATCCTATGCCACCCTCTTCTCCTTTGGGCTTCAATCTTTCCCAGCATGAGGGAATGAGTCGGTTCTTCCACCAGGTGGCCAAATGGGCTCATAAAAAATAGAATACTCCAGGGTAGAGTTATAAGGGCTGTTTTGATCCAAATATATGTGAAACCATCTTTCCTATCATTTGAAAGAGAAGCTGACACAGAAATACGGCCAAGAGAAAGAAAATAGAGCCAAGAGATGTAAAAAATAAACAGACGCCTGACAACATTATTTAAGTAACTGGGGACTGTCATGTCTGAAGAAGTGAATCCCTGAACTTTTCAAGTTATATGAACCAATAAATTATCTTCTTTTCCCTAAGATGGTGCAAGTTAGATTTCTGTCACTTGTAAGAAAAACAACTGAACCAATTTATCTCCATTTCCACAGAGCAACTCCACAGTCACTTTTAAGGAAGGGAAAATATTTTACCACCATTATGTGGCTCAGTGGTAAAAGAATCTGCCTGCTAATGGAAACATGGGACATACGAGTTTGATCCCTGGGTTGGGAAGATCTCCTGGAGTAGGAAACGGCAACCCACTCCAGTATTCTTGCCTGGAAAATCCCCTAGACAGAGGAGCCTGGTGGCCTACAGTCCAGAGGGTCACAAAGAGTCGGACAGAACTGAGCACACACACCACCATATATTTCACAGTGTCACAGAAACTAAGTTCTTTCTTTTTGAACCTCAACCAGCTAAATAACTGTGACGAGCTTCCCAATTAGTCAATATTTAATAGGCCTATTTTATTTTTAAACCTACACTGCCTTCAAGTATCTGTGGAAAGGTGTGGTCACACAGGTACAGAGGGACTGGCTTGTTCCCAGCACAGAGGTAAGCCCACCTTCTGTCTGCCAACATGGCCATCCTCACTCTTTCATGGTTAGGCCGTGACACGCACACAAAACCTGTGTGTTGGTGGCCTGAAACTTAGAGGAAAACAACATACCACCAATCTCAACTAATGATTATCCCTTCCCAATTTCCTCATTCCTATCAAAGTTACCCCTTCTTCTTTGCCAGCTACTTTTGATCTATTATTATGGTCTGTTGCTTCTTTTTCATGAGGCCTCTTAGGTGTGACACTGTCTTTTTATATTCACAGTCATGTCCTTTTAGGGTCTGGTCCTAAGCACCCTCAGCCACCCTTCATCGCATGGGTCCTGGGAATGTGTTAAAATGTGTCCCCAAATCCACTGCCACTGTATTCCACCCAGGCTCCTCACCACTCAGCCCTTCCTCCTCCTCCTCTCACCTACTACTTCCAATCTCTTACCTCCATCCTCTTGTTTGATTCTCTTCTATTTTTTAAATATCCATTTATGTCACTATGCTATGTGGGGTCCTCCCTGTCAAAATCTGTTTTTTAATTTTTCAAAAAAAGAAAAGCATGTTTAGAAAATGCAGATGTTATATTAATCACACAATTCCTAAGAGCAATTTTACGCTGAGTGAAAAGGAAAAAACTGTGTGGTTTGATATTTTAACTTGATTTAAAAAAAATGCTTTCTAGGTTTCACTGTTCCAATGTATTAGTTAAATAATACACTAAGTGTTTCCATGTGACAATGACCTCATCTCTGTGAACAAAGAAACTGACCTAAGTACATGCCAAGAGAGCTTGCTCAACTAACCATGAATGTTGGATCACAAAATATAATCAAACTCTAGCCAAGAAGAGTAGATGCTAAGAACATAAAATACTGTATATAGTTCAGGTCAATAAAAATGTGGTTTATTATTTCTAAATCCTCTTTAAATAGTAAAAAAAAAAAAAAAAAAGAAAAAAATGGAGTGTGCTCCTGAAAGAGTCCATCAACTGAAAGGTGTTTTTCCCATGTTTTGAAGTTCATTGTCCTTCAATTTCACTCTATCTGAAGAAGTAGTTGTTTTGAACAGATACCCTTAAAAACTCTTGCCAGAAGTCTCACCAAAAAATAGTTAAGATACATAAATTACCCTGCATGTATGAGCCACCAAACTCTAAGAATAGTTATTTGCTGAATCCTGAGATTCTGATTTTACAGTCTTCTTGTGAACTTATTTTATTTATTTTTTTTTTCTTCCATTTATTTTTATTTGTTGGAGGCTAATTACTTTACAACATTGCAGTGGTTTTTGTCATACATTGAAATGAATTAGCCATGGATTTACATGTATTCCCCATCCCGGTTCCCCCTCCCACCTCCCTCTCCACCCCATCCCTCTGGGTCTTCCCAGTGCACCAGTCCTCAGCACTTGTCTTATGCATCCAACCTGGGCTGGTGATCTGTTTCACCCTAGATATACATGTTTCGATGCTGTTCTCTTGAAACATCCCGCCCTCGCCTTCTCCCACAGAGTCCACAAGTCTGTTCTATACATCTGAGTCTCTTTTTCTTTTTTTGCATATAAGGTTATCGTTACCATCTTTCTAAATTCCATATATATGTGTTAGTATACTGTAATGGTCTTTATCTTTCTGGCTTACTTCGCTCTGTATAATGGGTTCCAGTTTCACCCATCTCATTAGAACTGATTCAAATGAATTCTTTTTGATGGCTGAGTAATATTCCATGGTGTATATGTACCACAGCTTCCTCATCCATTTGTCTGCTGATGGGCATCTGGGTTGCTTCCATGACCTGGCTATTATAAACAGTGCTGCGATGAACATTGGGGTGCACGTGTCTCTTTCGGATCTGGTTTCCTCAGTGTGTATGCCTAGAAGTGGTATTGCTGGGTCATATGGCAGATCTATTTCCAGCTTTTTAAGGAATCTCCACACTGTTTTCCATAGTGGCTGTACTAATTTGCATTCCCACCAACAGTGTAAGAGGGTTCCCTTTTCTCCACACCCTCTCCAGCATTTATTGCTTGTAGACTTTTGGATAGCAGCCATCCTGACTGGTGTATAATGGTACCTCATTGTGGTTTTGATTTGCATTTCTCTGATAATGAGTGATGTTGAGCATCTTCTCATGTGTTTTTTTGCCATCCGTATGTCTTCCTTGGAGAAATGTCTGTTTAGTTCCCTGGCCCATCTTTTGATTGGGTCATTTATTTTTCTGGAGTTGAGCTGGAGGACTTGCTTTTATATTTTTGAGATTAATCCTTTGTCTGTTGCTTCATTTGCTATTATTTTCTCCCGATCTGAGGGCTGTCTTTTCACCTTACTTATAGTATCCTTTGTTGTGCAAAAGCTTTTAAGTTTCATTAGGTCCCATTTGTTTATTTTTGCTTTTGTTTCTAAAATTCTGGGATGTGGGTCATAGAGGATCCTGCTGTGATTTATGTCGGAGAGTGTTTTGCCTATGTTCTCCTCTAGGAGTTTTATAGTTTCTGGTCTTACATTTAGATCTTTAATCCATTTTGAGTTTATTTTTGTGTATGGTGTTAGAAAGTGTTCTAGTTTCATTCTTTTACAGGGGGTTGACCAGTTTTCCCAGCACCACTTGTTAAAGAGGTTGTCTTTTTTCCATTGTATATCCTTGCCTCCTTTGTCGAAGATAAGGTGACCATAGGTTCGTGGATTTATCTCTGGGCTTTCTATTCTGTTCCATTGATCTATATTTCTGTCTTTGTGCCAGTACCATACTGTCTTGATGACTTGTGAACTTATTTTAAATGGCACCTCCCCATTGAAACAAAAAAAGAATACTGAATTAACTGCAAAGGCTAAATTTCAGACTATAAGCAATTTACAAGGTCAACAATATGACTTGCAAGGTAATCACCAAGCAAATAATTTGACTTCACAGTCTACACAGTTAAGATTATTGAGGTCCATTTTATTAACTCAAACCAGATCTGAACATGAGGATATTTACAGTCTTTGTTGTTTTTATTCACTTACTTATTGTGAATTATTAATGGGGAGTACTACCTCAATGAAGAGGAAGGATTCTAAGTTCTAAAACAATCTGGCTCCAAGGGTTCTGGAAGAGGAGTGGGGACCTGTCCCTTTATTTTGAAATACTGGAAAAGTTGATCCTGTTTCTCCATTGTGTGTAGACTTTAGAAACTAGATTTAACATCAGTGTCTTCAAAAGAAAATTCCATAAGTGATGAGATTAGCCATTTTCTCACCTCCTTCATTACCAAATATTATTTATTACTGACTAGCTTCTCTGAAAAGAGCATTGCTCCAGGAAATGAGGTGACAATGAAGGAAAAGGCATGATCCCAGATGCTCGCAAACTAGGTGGGGAGTTGTGGGACATGCATTTTTTTTTTTTAAATCCATCAAATCTGTAAGTAAATTCTTTAGGATTTCCAAGGAAAGAATGGTCACTCAAGCTTTTAATCTCCTGGGGACTCTATGAAAGAAGTGAGATTCATGCTGGAGCTGGAAGGATACATAAGAATTACTCAAATGGAAAAGAGAAAGTGCATTCCAAAATAAGAGAAATGGTATAAACATAAGAAATTGGAATGTGTGGGGCCAGTTCTGAGAACAATGAGATGACCAATTGAAATAGAATGGAAGAGATACGGGATTTATTTAATCCTTCTCTATTTTTCTTTTGCCAGCACTCAACTAGAAACTTGAAATACAACTGATAAATCAGAGAGTATCTATGTTCTAGAAGAGTTATAATATAGAAAAATCTATATAAACAATTTGTCCTAAAATTTTATACATTTGTTGTGATAGTGTGACATGACCATACACAAAAAGAAATAATCAAATCTTTGTAAATGGCTAAAGAAAGTCTTCTTAGTGATGGTACTAGTTGAACTGGGTCATAGAAAATATACTAGGATAACCACATGTGCAAAGTCAGAGGCTATTCTAAAACAAACTTTCTTAACTTAAATGGATCTATGTTATAAGTTTAAAGCTCTTAAAATATAAAAATTCTGCAACTTCTTTTGATAACCCATTCTAGCATTCAATAGCCTTACAATATTCTTGCTTACAAAATTCTTTTTGCTCACCATGTTGATGCCTCTCCTCTGATATAGCTCAACCTGGAGGATTTTATTACTTCTGGTTTATGCGTCTCGCATTCATAGTAACCTTCTCTATATGGGACAGTTAAGCGGAAAGATATATTGCTTAAAGCCCGAGACAGACAACATTAAGTCTGTGACTTTGACACAGAAGAACATCTGATTTAGCATCAAAATGCTGGAAATCTGCATTTGTTTGGCTTCCATGGGCTGCTATACAAATATGGAGAACACTACTACTTTGGGAAATAGGATTAACTAAAATTCAGTTAATTCAGGTGCTTACATACTCCCCAGTGCGAATATAAACAACAGAGGAGTTGTTTATCCACCAATCATTCCAAGCACTCTTCACAGGCTATTTTATGTCCCATTTTAGTTTACTCTTTGTAATCCCTTCTGAACATACTCAGACGCCCCATTAAACAATAACAAAGATTTTCTCTTTCTGGTAAATGGAATCTCTCTCTTTCCATTGATAGACTAAAAACATACATAAATACCTTTAAATTTTAAGATAATCGTATTGCTTAAGAGTCAACCTCCCCCAACCATCTTCTTAATAGACTTGGTGTATTTTTTTTAATACTTGGTTCATGAGCCCCCAGCTTTGTTACAGTAAACACTCCTGGTTTTCATGTAGTCAGAGAAAGAACGTTCCCATATTTTCCAAAGAAAACGTCTTCTTTTTTGTTCACATCCCTATATGAATGGATCAATTCTACCATATACATTCAGAATTTTATCACAGTTGATTCTTTAAAACAGAAGATCCCTTTTTCATCCTTAGGCCTACAGTACAACTTCTGGTACATAATAGTGCTGTCTAAATAGTTGTTCATTGAATTAATTATAGAAATAACATTAATGAACTTACATTGCTATGTGTAACACTGTTTTAAACTATGGTGCAAATATTAAAATTAAAAGCTCAATATTTTATAAATTTCAAAATCATTAACAAAATAAACTGTATCCAGAATTCGAGCTTTTTTGTGAAAAAGTTACTTGAAAGAGAAAATACCAGTTTAGTTTTACTTTCTGGGAACTAGGAAGCCTGCAGAAATGGGGCGGGGGGGAGTCTATTTGTGCACATTGAGTAATCTGGTATCTCACTACCTTCGGTGTTCCAGGAGCTGTTTTTATCTCAATACCAAATAACTTTTTTGACAAATTTATAACTATTAGTTCATCTGTCACTAATCAAAATGTGCCAAGGAGTAGGGATAAGATGTTCTGGGGCAGAGCTGCTTTCCCAAGTTAAGAGACCTGGCAAGAAGGATAGTACTGACAAATCCACCTGCAGGGCAGCAATGGAGATGCAGACATAGAGAACAGGCTTGTGGACACAGTAGGGGAAGGAGAGGCTGGGACGATAAGAGAGAGTAGCATGGAAACATAGACATTACCATATGTAAAATAGATAGCCAGTGGGAATGTGCTGTATAATGCAGGGAACTCAGATCCTGTACTCTGTGACAACCTAGCAGGGTGGGATGGGTGGCAGGTGGGAGGGAGGTTCAAGAGGGCAGGGGACGTATATATTCCTATGGCTGAATCATGTTAATATATGGCAGAAACCAACACAGTACTGTAAAGCAACTACCCTCCAACTAAAAATAAATAAATTAAAAAAAATTTTTTTTAATAGAGGAGCCTCAACAAAGGAAACTATAAGCAAGGTGAAGACAGCCTTCAGAATCGGAGAAAATAATAGCAAATGAAGCAACAGACAAAGGATTAATCTCAAAAATATACAAGCAACTCCTGCACCTCAATTCCAGAAAAATAAATGACCCAATCAAAAAATGGGCCAAAGAACTAAACAGACATTTCTCCAAGGAAGACATACAGATGGCCAACAAACACATGAAAAGATGCTCAACATCACTCATCATCACAGAAATGCAAATCAAAACCTCAATGAGGTACCATTACACGCCAGTCAGAACGGCTGCTATCCAAAAGTCTACAAGCAATAAATGCTGGAGAGGGTGTGGAGAAAAGGGAACCCTCTTACACTGTTGGTGGGAATGCAAACTAGTACAGCCGCTATGGAGAACAGTGTGGAAAAAACTGGAAATAGAACTGCCATATGACCCAGCAATCCCACTTCTGGGCACACACACCAAAGAAACCAGATCTGAAAGAGACACGTGCACCCCAATGTTCATCGCAGCACTGTTTATAATAGCCAGGACTTGGAAGCAACCTAGATGCCCATCAGCAGACGAATGGATAAGGAAGCTGTGGTACATATACACCATGAAATATTACTCAGCCATTAAAAAGAATTCATTTGAATCAGTTCTAATGAGGTGGATGAAACTGGAGCCCATAACACAGAGTGAAGTAAGCCAGAAAGATAAAGACCATTACAGTATACTAACACATATATATGGAATTTAGAAAAATGGTAACCATAACCCTATATGAAAAATGGAAAAAGAGACACAGATGTACAGAACAGACTTTTGGACTCTGTGGTTGAAGGCAAGGGTGGGATGTTTTGAGAGAACAGCATCAAAACATGTATATTATCTACGGTGAAACAGATCACTAGCCAGGTTGGATGCAGGAGACAAGTGCTCGGGGCTGGTGCGCTGGGAAGACCCAGAGGGATGGGGGGGAGGGAGGTGGGAGGGGGGATCAGGATGGGGAACACATGTAAATCCATGGCTGATTCATGTCCATGTATGGCAAAAACCACTACAATATTGTAAAGTAATTAGCCTCCAACTAATAAAAATAAATGGAAAAAAAAAATAAAATAGAGGAGCCTCAGGGCAATTTTCTGTGCTGCTAATCCTTCCTGTTTCTAGAAGCCAACTCTAGAAATGCTATTTTCTTCGCAGCATTTACAACTCCTGTACTGGCTCCGTAGTTCCTGACTCAAGCTCATTTCACTATTTTCCTAGGAGTTAGGTACACTCGGTAACTTTGGCTCTAGGTTTCTGCCACCCAGATTATGGTCTATTTTAGTTCATTATGTGTGTTGTGCTTAGTTGCTCAGCGGTGTCTAACTCTTTTCGACACCACGGACTGTTTGTAGTCTGCCAGGCTCCTCTGTCCACGGGGATTCTCCAGGCAAGAACACTGGAGTGGGTTGCTGTGCCCCCCCACCAGGGGATCGTCCTAACCCAGGGATTGAACCCCGGTCTCCCGCACTGCAGGCAGAGTCTTTACCATCTGAGCCACCCCCTGCTTCGAATCTGGTGGAGCCACGTAACGTGCTGTGGTTGAAATTGCTCTATGGGAGTAGAATGCAAATTTAGGTTAGTGAAGAGAACTCAGTATGACAGATTCCTTCCAGAACTGACGATAACATATTTTCTGAGAACTTTACTATTAACAATGCATTTTCAGAAACAGATAACCTAAATCAACGCTTTTTCTTTAGAGATGTGCCTTCATCATGTCTTTCCAAAGATCTATTTATTTTTCAGAAAAATAACTTTTCCTACTCATTATTTCACGCATTACATAATACTTAACTAAATTATATCACTGCATCACAAATACAAGGACAAAAAAGACTGATTCATGGTAGGAGCATCACTTGTCTTAGTCACCTTGTGAAGTGAAAGTTGCTCAGTTGTGTCCAGCTCTTTGAGACCCCATGGACTATACAGTCCATGGAATTCTCCAGGCCAGAATACTGGAGTGGGTAGCCTCTCCCTTCTCCAGGGGATCCTCCCAACCCAGGGATTGAACCCAGGTCTTCCACATTGCAGGCAGATTCTTTACCAGCTGAGCCACAAGGGAAGCATTAGTCACCTTGGGATGCCATAAAAATACCACAGATTCAGTGGTTTAAACAATAGAAATTAAAAATAAACTTTTTAAAGGCAACAGACGTCTGTTTTCTCACAGATCTGCATGCTAGGAAGTCCAAGATCAAGGTGCAGCCACTTCAGTTTCTGGGTACAGCTCTCCTCTGACTTACAGATGGACAGCTTCTCCCTGGGTCTTCAGAGGTGAGAGGGAAGATGGAGAGAGAGCTCCCTGTGACTCCTGTTATAAGAACATAAATCCCATCAGATCAGGGCTCCACCACAGCCTCACTTAACCTCAATTACTTCCTCACTCCAAATCTAGCCACAGTGAGGGGGCTTCAACACAGGAATCTGGCATTCCCTAAAGAATATGCCCACAATATGGGAGACTGGGTTTGATTCCTGGGCGGGGAAGATCCCTCAGAGAAGGGAATGGCAACCCACTCCAGTATTCTTGCCTGGAGAATTCCATAGACAGAGGAGCCTGGTGGGCTACAGTTCCTGGGGTTGCGATGAGTCAACACGACCGAGTGACTAACACTTACTTACTTAAAGAGGTTAAATACAGAGTTATCAAATTACTTAATAATCCTATCCCTGGATAAATTCCCAAGGGAGGGGGAAACATGTACACCATAAAACTTATACCTATGTGTTTATAACAACATTCATCAGAATAACCAAAACATGAAAACAAACCAAATTACCCTAACTGGTTAATAAATAATGTAATAGATCTGTAAGATGAAATATTCAACAATAAAAAGAAATGAGGGAACTTCCCAGGCAGTCCAGTGATTAAGACTCTGAGCTTCCACTGCAGGAAGCACTAAGATCCCCCATGTGGTGTGACCACAAAAAAAGAAAGAAATGAGGCTGGGACTCTACAAGGATCCAGCAAGGGAAATTGAACAGAAGCAGCCAATGAAATAAGATGAAAAGCCAGTCCGTGCAACCACCCAAGCAGCTCTAGGACTCATTGGTCCTGCTTTACATACAGGTAAACAGAAGCTCAAGGTGGTCATGGTACAAGATGCCATAATGAAGAAGAGCCAGAATCTAAGCCCTGAGCCCTCCGGGTTAGTCCATGCTTTTCTATCCCTGTAAGATTGCTCACTGGAGAAAAGATGTGGTTCTAACAATGTACTGCTGTTATCATACTCATCATAACAGGTACACTGCTAAGTTAAATTTATCCCACTTGTGAAGAACACAGACAATGCATAGCAGCAACCCCAAACAAAACTCTTAAGATGATAAACTGAGGAACTTCTTTGGACCCACAAAGCTACCCATAGCAAGGCATGTTTCATATGTAGTGCTGCAGATAGCACTGGGAAACAGCCTGCCCCAGAGAGGAAGCAGTCTTGGGCTGCCACTGCAGACACGGACAACATAAACTTACTTCTTCCTCTCCTCCACTGCTCAGTGCTCTTTATTCCACGTTTGGTTTCACCAGTATTTTTCCTTCTGTCCTATATTTCCTGTTTTTCCATTTTACCCAGAGTACTATATTGAGTTAAAGCAGTATATAAAGTGACTTGAACTTCTAGGGTAAAGGCGTATTTAAATCTAAGAAACAAAAAGTTTAGCATAGTAATAATGGTTAAACACAGAAAAATTATATTGCAAAAAAAAGTATTCAACCTTTTAAAGTGACAGTTATATTTCAGCCAAAAAAATTTACCCATGAATTCTTAAAGATGACACCTTATAAACATAATTTTTTTCAGTCTTTTATAAAACTTAAGTCTAGATCCTTCATGAAGCACTTATTTTTAAAATAAAGTCCTGACCTCTAGTGGCTAAACTGAATTAATTCAATACCCGAATCTATTGAACAATCTTGACATCAGGAAGAGAGACAGTCGGACATTACAGTCTCTCATTAACGTAATGTAACAGGCAAAATACAAACACATCCATGAAATAGTTGTGAAAAAACTCAAACTTGAATCTGATCTAGACTCAGATCTAATCTAATAGCCAGGCTAGGGGAAATAAACAGAAGATAAACATGTTAAACAATATTAATTTAGAAACAGAAATTCTACCTCACAAAAGGCCCAGTCCATTTTCTTTTTTTAAAAACAAAGAACATGAAAAAACAGAGAGAACTTCATAGATTAAATGGATCTTAAGAGACATATTGGGTTTCCCAGGTGGTGCTAGTGGTAAAGAACCCACCTGCCAATGCAGGAGCCTTATAAGACATGGGTTTGATCCCCGGGTGGGGAAGATCCCCTGGAGGAAGGCATGACAACCCACTCCCGTATTCTAGCCTGGAGAATTCCATGGACTGAGGAGCACGGAGAGCTACAGTCAATGGGATTGCAAAGAGTCAGACATGACTGAGTGACTAACATACACACACAACATCGACAGCAGCTAGAACCTTGCCTGGTAGATTACAGGTTCTCGGTAAATACTTATTGAATGAATGAATGAATGAATGAACGAACAGTAGATACTCAGATTTCAGTAGGCATTAGAGATGCAAGCATGAACCAGATCAAGTCCTTGAGATGTTCAGAGTTAGACTGGTTCAAATATGCTTGCCTGAGGAAAGGAAAAGAGGGGCAGAGACAGAAAGTCAAATTCTACAGTGGGGACTGCTGTGGAACTCTTCTTTCCATTCTTGCTGTTTTTTTGCCTTTGCTTTCTTTCCTTATCTTTCCTTGGGAGAAAGTGAGACACTCCCCTCAGTGCCAGGTAAAAAAAAAAAAAAAAAACTATGGCTTTTCCTGTGCCAATGAGAACTGAACATGCTATGGAATCTTCATGCCAAATCTATAAAATGTAGTCTTTATGGCCTCACTGAGATAATAATTCAAGAATGAGAGTCATTCATTGTAATTTAGAAACCCTTCTATGGGAGAAACTAATGCCATGAAACTTGAGAACCATTAGAAGGGTTTCTAAATTACAATGAATGACTCTCATTCTTGAATTAATCATTATTACTTAGGGACTTTCTTAAAAATGTGATGACTTTCCCGACCTGGTTGGGGCTGTGAACTGTCCCAGGTAGGCTCCAGCCATGGAACAAAAGCATCCTTTAACAATACCATTATCCTTTTACCCCAAATGCACAATGCTTACTTGGGGTAAACTTTTCAAAAGATATATAAGATCCAGATTTTTTAAAAGAGAACAATTTGTTCGCGAAAAATACTGATAGAGTATTCGCAATTCCATTTGGTGCCACAAGATGTCACCTGTATATAAGAAAATTCTCCATGTACAACAGAAACAATTGAAATTGTATTCAGAAAAATGTTTTGAGGCTCTAATTTTTAAGGACACCAGAATGTGCATTCTGGATGATGAAAACATGAACACAGCATGGTTCCTGACCTCACCGGGCTTAAAATGCCGCATAGAAACAGATGTGTGCTCAAACAACTATACATAGTGCATGGAACATACAAGGCAATGTCAGAACTACAAACTGTCAAAGCAAAAACTGCCCCAACAAAGTTAAAAAGGTTAGGAAGACTTTACTCAAGGCTGTCTATATAGTTACAAGAGATCAGAGCACAGTCTGAACTCATCTCTACTGAAACAAAGAATCAGAGAGTTATTTTGGTGGCTTTCAAACATTTTTCATTATAGTAAAATACACATTTACTACTGTAACCTATTTTTAAATATATAATTCAGTGGCACTGAGTACATTCACAGTTGTTGTGCATCAGAATTATCTATTTCTAGAACATTTTCATCCTCTAGAATGAAACTCAATACCCATTAAATAATTTCCCATTCCTTCCATCCCACAGTCCCTAATAAACTATTCTATTTTCTGTCTCTATACATAGTTAAATAGAATTTAACTATTTTAGGTATCTCATTAGAAGGAATCATACAATTATTGTCCTTTTGTGTTCGGCTTATTTCACTTCGTATAATGTTATCAAGGTTCATCCATCTTATAGTGTGTGTCAAAATTTTATTCCTTTCTAAGGCTGAAGAATATTCTGTTGAATATATACACCATGGTTTATGAATTTATCTGTTGATGGATATTGGGTTGTTTCCACCTTTTGACTACTGTGAATAATGTTACTATAAGTACTGGTGTACAGTCTCTGCTTTCAGTTCTTTGGGGGAATATACCTAGAAGTGAAATTGCTGGATCACATGATAATTCCACGTTGAACTTTTCTAGGAACCACAATTCTGTTTTTTTTGGGCTTCCCTGATGGTTCAGCAGTAAAGAATCCACCTGCAATGCAGGAGATGCAGGAGACACAGGTTCAATCCCTGGGACGGGAAGATCCCCTAGAGGAAGAAATGGCAACCCACTCCAGTATTGTTGCCTGGAAAATCCAATGGACAGAGGAGCCTGGGGGGCTACAGTCCATACGGTTGCAAAGAGTTGGACGCAACTGGGCATGCAATATTGTTTTCCAGCACATCTGCACCATTTCACGTGCCTACCCTCAAAGTCCACAGCTTCTGATTTCTTCACATCCTTGCCAGTACTTATAATTTTGATTTTTTTTTTTTTTTTTTTTGGCAGGGGGTTGGCGGTAATAGCCATCCCAAGGAATGTGAGGTAGTATTTTATTGTGGCTTTTACTTGCATTTCCCTAATGATTAGTGATGCTGAACTACTTTTCATATGCTTGCTGTATATCTTTAGAGAAATATCTATTCAAGTCCTTTGCCCATTTTTTCCTAGTTTCTTACTGCAATTTGAGTTATAGAACAGAAATTGAAGTAGCTATTAATTTCTTTGAATACAAATATCATATTATTTCACTGGATTGGTATTTACATAAGATGATTAGTCCTCTTAACAGTTGAAAAAAGCTATCAACACTAAAGAAACAATTAAAAGTATATTTCTGATTCTCTGAGGCACATGCTAGTAAAACTACTCCCTCTTGGGAGGAAAGTACTTGTCCATATTAGGTAAACTGTCTAAGGGAGCCAAATAATGATTTTAAAAGGTCAAGTAATAATTCAATGATAAATAAAATTTTTTCATAGCACGTATGAACTTGGAGTGTTTGTAAATTCCCTCAATATATATATATATATTTATATAGCAAATGGCCAATAATTTGCTATTTTCTAAACCTAAATGTATTTGCCTAACACATAGCTGGTTATTAGAGCTCACAGCAGTATTTATGACAAGAGTGTTGGCTCTGTAGGGGTATATACAAGTATAGTCTTTATGACATCATTTAAAACTTTAAAATGTAGTATATCAGGATATGAGCTACTGAGTATCATACACATTCAGAGTAACAGCTGGATAATTACAGGTTACACACATCTATTCCCTCTTAAGGATATAGCTAAAAATCAGTCAGAAATGTTGCCACTTGTCATAAAATGTTTTCCTTTGTTGTCTATCATGGAACTAGCCACAATGGATGCTGAGATCAGTGATAACAGAAGTATATTTGTTTTCAGTGTTTTCTCCAGGTTCTTCTTTATCATTAGCAGGTCTTCCAAATAAATGTACAGATCTCTATAGGGTTGACAGACAATTACGCCCATGGGCAGTGGGTACTTCACACGGTGGCAGGCAATATGATTTCTCTGCCAAGATGTGCTTCGTTTCAGTGCAGTCAATAAAAAAGTAAACATGGCTGAGTCTTCAATACAGCCTAAGACGGCCTTCCTTCAATATTACACTGATTGAAGTACAAAGGTGCAAAGCCAAAGTAGCTAAATATACAGGCGGAAACAATAGTACATGTTCTCAAGTAATGAAAAAATATATCAATCTATCACACAGTTTTTTCTGCATTTGAGTTTCAGTTTTTATAAAAACAGAAATAAAGTGCAGATATTTTTAAAGGCAATTTAAGAAACTATTGCAAACTCATCTTAGGCACTAGTCCGGCCATCGCCTTCATTTTATTTTCTCGTTCTCTCCAAACAGCATTCTCTTGTATTTCCCACCACACACACACACACACACACACACAAATCCCTTTCATAGCTTATAAACTCTCATAATTCCAAATGCCCTTTGAAACAATCTTTCTTGATAAAATGACACAAATGACGATCCAGAAGAACAAGAGTATAGGAATCAGTAGAAAGATCCATAACCCGTTCACTGTGAAGGATATTGTAAAGGATACAGAAGAACAGCCAGATGAAGAGGTACACAGGTTGGAGTACAGAAGGGTTCTAGGCCCAGGAGCTTTTGTCCCCAGGGAACCAACGTGGCCACACCCTCCTGGCGCGCGGATGCATTCACCAAAACCTGAAGCTCCTCCTTTGGCCATTTTGCAATTAAGTTGTTTGGGGTTTTTTGTTGTTAAGTTGTAGGAGTTCATAATGTATTCCAGATATTAACACCACAACAGATATGTGATCTGCAATAGTTTCTTTCAGCCCATGATTGCCTTTTCACTCTTTTGACTGTTGATTCTTTTCAATCCTTTGAAATATGGAAGTTTATAGCATGAAAGGTTTCAAGAGCTGGGGTGAGGACTTTGCTGATCACTTGTGTTAACTGGCCTTACCCAAAGGAAGAGTGCATCTCCTTTTATCCTCATGATGGTGGATATTTTACAATCTGGAGCTAGGCAGCCTTGCTAACTCCCAGCAGGCATCATCCTACTCTTCCAGCAGACCATGCGAGATGGGACCCTATCTTCCTTGATGACTGCATTTCAAATGGATGGCTGGGGGAGGGAGGAGATTAAAAGCTTGGAGGTTAAAGCCTTTTTTAAAATGTGTATCTTTGCGGGTTCCTTAAAAAATAAAAATAGAGTCACCATACGATCCAGCAATCCCACTTCTGAGCATATATTCAGAAAAGATGAAAACTCTCATTCAAAAAGATACATGCACCCCAATGATCTTAACATGGTAAAAATCTGATCCTACCAGTCCTTCTTCATTTATCAGCCTTTGTGCTTCATTAAAAGGAAATATCCGCTCATGAATTAATTGGATCCCTTGAGGTACAGTCAATTATAAAAATAGGATAAATGCTTAATTCTATTTATTTACCAGTTTTCATTAGTATTAGTAACAGGAGATATAAGTATTTCTCTATATTTATTACCTTTTTTTGATGTGGACAATTTTTAAAGTCTTTATTGAGTTTGTTACAATATTCCTTCTGTGCTATGTTTGTTGGTTTGTTTTTTGTTTTTGTTTTTTTTTTTTTTTTGGTCATAAGGCATGTGGGATCTCAGCTCTCTGACCAGGGATGGAATGCGCACCCTCTACACTGGAAAGTGAAGTCTCAACCACTGCACTGCCAGGGAAGTCCCCTGTATCTCTTATACTGTATAATATGTTAAAATAGCATAATAAAGCAGAAAACTAAAACATAAGGGTTACCAATTGAGGGAAGGACGAACAGAATGAAAAACTGGAATGGAAACTAAAATTTCTGACTTCAATTTTATTTTGTAGATTTGATTTGAAACTATATGATTACTTTAAATACTTATAAAAGTAAACTATAAAATAATTCTTAAGAACAAAAAAGGTTTCAATTTCTAAAAGCAAAAACAAACACCTCTGTGTATCAAGTTGTTGACAGAGACAATCAGAGAGAAATTATTTTAAACAACTTTAAAAACTCATAATTTGTATATATATTCCTAGTAGTATACAATCTAAGGTCAAAAAACCTTCAATAAAAATCTTTAAATGTCCCAGAGATCATACTGTTGATGGTAAGCATTCCTGTTGTCATTCTGAGATGGCAGGAAATGTTATGTGGGATAAAACAATCACGATTTTGATGCAGCTGGGGACCAATATTTTCAATGTGAGAAAAAAGCTATCAGATCTAGGAGCTAGAGGTTAAATAAAAATCTTACAGTACTGGATTTTTTATATGACAAATCTTATTTTATTACCTCCCGATCTTATTAATGTTTTTATTTAATTAAGCCTAAAAGATTAATAATAATTTTAAGGCACTGTTCTAGACAACCACTTATCTACCAAGCTTAAGCTCTGAAATACATTTTTTGGACATATTAAACATTTAGTACAGATTTGAAGCTGCCTCCTTTTTTTTCAAGGAATATAAAATATACAGATAATTGGGTTTGTGTATAAGCAGATTATACTTGGCTTATTAATGTAAAAAGGATTTAAAATTCAAACAGAATTTTATTTTTTCCTTTTATTTACTTAATTACTTGTAAATGCTACATTTTGTATCTCTAATAAATAAAGTCCATTTTTTCTTATTTTCATAATGAAAAAAATCCCTATTCCACCTAATGTCATTGTATTAGTTTGCCACAGCTGCCACAACAACATATTGCAGGCCAGGAGATTTAAACAACAGGAGTTAATTTTTTCAGCATCTGGAGGCTGAAATCCCAGATCAAGGGGAGAGCAGGTCTGGTTTCCTCTCTGGCCTCTCTGATTGGCGTGCAAACAGCCCCTTGTTGATGTACCCTCAGAAGGTCTGTTCTCTGTGTGCTGGCAGTCATGCTGGATTAGGGCCCGCCCTAACAACCTCATTTAATTTAAAAGCCCTATCTTCACAATGTGATTGTGAGATACCAGGCATTAGTGCTTCAATATATTAATTTGGGGGATGGCACAATTCAGCCTGTAACAGTTAACAGTAATCCCTTAGTATTAATCACATAGCCAATTCACATCCAATTTTCCTACAGTTTACTATACTATGCATTGGGCAGACTGTATTAGCATGCTGTCACTTTAACCTGTTACCCTGTGCCTCTTTTTTTCTGGTGTACTAATAAGTTAGACCTAGGGGCTTGATTCAGTTCAGTTTCAATTTCTCTTTTTGTGAAGATATTTCATAAACAGTAATAGTATGAAGTACCCTACGTCAAGAGGCATATAGTACTTGACCAGCTCACCTTTGGTATTGCAAAGATTGATTAAGTGTTGTCAGCCTGATCCATTCCTTATAAAGTTCCCTTTCACTCTTCCACTAATGGAAACCATTAGTTATTATTTCCTCAGCCATATCCAGTGTATAATACGTCCATCAAAGGAATGCTTCATCTCTGTTGCATTTTTTTTTATCTCTACCATTTCTTTTTAGTTCTTTCTTAGGATTTTCATATCTCTGCACACATTACCTATCAGATTTGGCATGTTATCTATCCCTTAGAGTTCTTAGCATATAAATCATAGTTTTATTTATTGAAGTATAGTTTATGTGTTGTGCATTATATTAGTCACATGTATACAATACAGTGATTCACTATTTTTAAAGGTTATACTTCATTTATAGTTATTATAAAATATTGGCTATATCCCAGTGTTGTTCAATATATTCTTGTAGCTTATTTTATCCATAACAGTTTGTACCTCATTAATCATAGTTTTAACATTGCCAGTCTGATAATTCCAACACCCATGCCACATCTGGTTGTGGTACTTGTTCTGTTTCTTTAAACTGTATTTTTGACCTTTCAATATGCCCAGTAATTTTTCTTGATAGCCAGAAATTATGTAGTGGATAAAGGAACTGCTGTAAATAAGCTGTTAGTTATGTGGTGGTGAGGTTCGGGGAGAGGAAGCAGTCTACAGTCCTTTGATTAGGTCTCGGTCTTTTAGTGCGTCTGTGTCCCTGAAGTGTTTTTCAAACTTCCCAAGTGTTTCTCAGACTCCCCTGCCCATAGGTGAGAGAAGACAGCTACAGTAGATTGGATTCAGGTATTTCCTTCAGCTTCTTGTTTAGTCACTAAGTCATGTCTGAATCTTTTTTGACCCCATGACTGCAGCCCGCCAGGCTCCTCTGTCCATGGGATTTTCCAGGCAAGAATACTGGAGTGGGTTGCCATTCCCTTCTCCAGGGGATAAAACTCCAGCAGATTAGGCTCTGGTTAACTAGTTTCCCCTGAGGGCAGGTCTTGTTAAAACAACAGAGATCTGGTATTTTCATCCTACCAGCTTGCCTTATAGATTTCACACCTGCCAGCCTCTACAATTGCATGAACCAATTCTTTAAAATGAAGGGATGACTAGCCAGAGCAATTGGGCAAGGAAAGGAAATAAAAGGCACCCCAATTGTAAGGAATAAGTAAAACTTGACCAATTTTGAACAGATGACATGATTCCATATATTAAAAGTATTAAAGAACACATACACACACACCACATACAACTATTAGCACTAATAAACAAATGTGGCAAGTTTTCAGAGTGCAAAATCAATACTCAAAAATCCATTCTTTTTTAATACATCAACAATGAATAATCTGAAAAGAAAATTCAGTAATGATTTTATTTATAACTGAATTTACTATAGTTTGGTGACTGGTGCGAAGAGCAGTTCAGTTTCAGTTCAGTCGCTCAGTCGTGTCTGACTCTTTGCGATCCCATGAATCGCAGCACGCCAGGCCTCCCTGTCCATCACAAACACTCGCTGGAAAAGATCCTGATACTGGAAAAGATTGAGGGCAGGAGGAGAAGGGGGCAACAGAGGATGAGATGGTTGGATGGCTTCATTGACTCAATGGACATGAGTTTGAGCAAACTCTGGGAGATGATGAAGGAGAGGGAAGCCTGGCGTGCTGCAGTCCATGGGATCACGAAGAGTGAGACATCACTGAACAACCACTATAGACTAAGTTGTGTTCCCCAAAGTTCAGATGTTGAAGCCCTATTCTGCAGTGGGATTGTTTTTGGAGAGAGGGCCTAGTACCCTTTCAAGAAGAGTTACCAAGGCTCCCTTTCTCTCCTTCACCGTCACGTGAGGAGAAGACAGCTTTCTACAAGCCAGGAAGAGAACTCTCACCAGAAACCAAGTCTGTCAGCATCTTGACATTTGAACTTCCCAAGCAGAACTGTGAGAAAGAAATTTCTATTGTTTATGGCACCCAGCCTGTGGCATTTTGCTACAGCGACCCTGAGCAGACGAAGATAGCATTCAAAAATGAAAAGAAATATATAGGAATAAATTATCTAAAGAGATGAAAGCTTGTACCCTGGAAACTACAAATATTGCAAAAAAAATTAAAAAGGATCAAAATAAATGGAAAGACATCACGTTCACAGATTTGAGGACTTTTTTTTTTTTTTTTACTTAATGTTTTAAGATAACAATTGTCAAAGAGACCTACTATTTCAATGCCTAATTCAATCCCTATCAAAATCCCAGTTGCTTTTTTTTTTGCACAAACAAAAAAGCTGATCTCAAACTCATATAAAATTGCAAGGGGCCTGAATAGCCAAAACCATATTGTAAAAGAAGAACAAAACTGGAGCACTTACACTTCCCAATTTCAAAACTTAGTATAAAACTACAGTGTGGTACTGGCATAGGACAGACATATAGAACAATAGAGAAGAATTAACAGTCCAGAAACAAACCCATACATCTATAGCAAACTGATTTTTGACAAGGATGTCAAGTTCATTCATTGAGGATAAGAACATTCTCTGCAACAAATGGTTCAAGGACAACATACAAAAGAATGAAATGGAATGCCTACCACAGAACAGATAGAAAAATAAACTCAAAATGGATTACTGACCTAATATAAGAGCTAAAACTATAAAACTCTTAGAAGAAAATAGGGGTAAATCCTGTAGAACCCAAACTAAAGTGATGTCACTTATACTGGGGACAAAATGGAGGACAACAGAGGTGCATTAAAGAAAACCAAAACATTATCTAATGTAATTTGCAAGAATTTACACCCTTCTCGGAAATCAGCAGAGGATGCCAGTCATCCTCAAAGACCAAGACTGTTCATGCTATCTTTGGACTTCCTTGTTCCCCTGACACAACTACCCTGATCCAAATAAAGATCAGCTGAAAAAGTCAAATTACTTCTTTACCCTATATACACCCTTTGGTCTGTGAGGAACTCAGAACTCCCATAGCCTGGAGTTTCTTGGCTTGCAGGTTGAAAACCTTGGGATAAACTCACTTTCTGCTTTGTGTAAAACAAAATACAGAGATGGTTTTCAACAATCCTTATGACCTTGGATTTGGCAGCAGATTCTTAAATATGATATCAAAATCACAATTCACAACAGAAAAAAAATAAATTAGACTTCATCACAAATTTAAGTTTGTATATAAAAAAAATCAGAAAAGTGAAAAGACAGCATACAGAACTAGAGAAAATGCTTCTAAATCCTATATCTGATAAGGGTCTAGTGTCTAGAATATATAAAAACAAACAACTGAATTTAATAATGGGCAAATGACTTGAATAGACATTTCTGCAAAGAATATAGACAAATGGTCAATCAGAACATGAAAAGACTCTCAATCAATATCACTGGCCATTAGAGAACTGCACATCAAGACCACAGTTCAGTTCAATCACTCAGTTGTGTCCGACTATTTGCGACCCCATGGACAGTAGCACATCAGGCCTCACTGTCCATCACCAACTCCCAGAGTTTACTCAAACTCATGTCCACCAAGTCAGTGATGCCATCCACCATCTCATCCTCTGTCGTCCCCTTCTCCTCCCACCTTCAATCTTTCCCAGCATCAGGGGCTTTTCCAATGAGTCAGTTCTTCTCACCAGGTGGCCAAAGTATTGGAGTTTCAGCTTCAACATCAGTCCTTCCAATGAACACCCAGGACTGATCTCCTTTAGGATGGACTGGTTGGATCTCCTTGCAGTCCAAGGGACTCTCAAGAGTCTTCTCCAACGCCACAGTTCAAAAGCATTGATTCTTCAGTGCTCAGCTTTCTTTATAGTCCAACTCTCACATTCACACATGACTACTGGACAAATGATAGCTTTGACTAGATAGACCTTTGTTGACAAAGTAATGTCTCTGCTTTTTAATATGTTGTCTAGGTTGGTCACAGCTTTTCTTCCAAGGAGTAAGCGTCTTTTAATTTCATGGCTGCAGTCACCATCTGCAATGATTTTGGAGCCAAAAAAAATAAAGTCTGAAAAAAAAATTAAAAATAAATAAATAAATAAAATAAAGTCTGTCACTCTTTCCATTGTTTCCCCATCTGTTTGCCATGAAGTGATGGGACCAGATGCCATGATCTTAGTTTTCTGAATGTTGAGCTTTAAGCCAACTTTTTCACTCTCCTCTTTCACTTTCATCAAGAGGTTCTTTAGTTCTTCTTTGCTTTCTGTCATAAGAGTGCTGTCATCTGCATATCTGAGGTTATGGATATTTCTCCCAGCAGTCTTGATTCCAGTTTGTGTTTCATCCAGCCCAGCATTTTTCATGATGTACTCTGCATATAAGTTAAATAAGCACGGTGACAGTATACAGCCTTGACGTACTCCTTTCCCTATTTGGAACCAGTCTGTTTTTCCACGTCCAGTTCTAACTGTTGCTTCTTGACCTGCATACAGGTTTCTCAGGAGACAGGTCAGGTGGTCTGGTATTCCCATCTCTTTCAGAATTTTCCACAGTCTGTTGTTATCCACACAATCAAAGGCTTTGGCTTAGTCAATAAAGCAGAAGTTGATATCTTTCTGGAACTCTCTTGCTTTTTCAATGATCCAATGGATGTTAGCAATTTGATCTCTGATTCCTCTGCCTTTTCTAAATCCAGCTTGAACATCTGGAAGTTCACGGTTCACATACTGCTGAAGCCTGGCTTGGAGAATTTTGAGCATCACTTTGCTAGTGTGTGAGATGAGTGCAATTGTGTGGTAGTTTGAGCATTCTTTAGGATTGCCTTTCTTTGGGATTGGAATGAAAACTGACCTTTTCCAGTCTTGTGGCCACTGCTGAGTTTTCCAAATTTGCTGGCATATTGAGTGCAGCACTTTCCCAGCATCATCTTTTAGGATTTGAAATAGCTCAACTGGAATTCCATCACCTCCACTATCTTTGTTCTTAGTGATGCTTCCTAAGGCTCACTTGACTTTGCATTCCAAGATGTCTGGCTCTAGGTGAGTGATCCCACCATTGTGATTATCTGGTGTGATAATCAAATCTTCTAAATCCATGCTCTGACCAGTAATGCTGAAGAAGCTGAAATTGAACGGTTCTATGAAGACCTACAAGACCTTTTAGAACTAACACACAAAAAAGATGTCCTTTTCATTATAGGGGACTGGGATGCAAAAGTAGGAAGTCAAGAGATACCTGGAGTAACAGGTAAATTTGGCCTTGGAGTACAGAATGAAGCAGGGCAAAGGCCAACAGAGTTTTGCCAAGAGAATGCACTGGTCATAGCAAACACCCTCTTCCAGAAATACAAGAGAAGACTCTACACATGGACATCACCAGATGGTCAATACCAAAATCAGATTGATTATATTCTTTGCAGCCATAGATGGAGAAGCTCTATACAATCAGCAAAAATAAGACTGGGAGTTGACTGTGGCTCAGATCATGAAGTGAGCCTTCTGTGCACCAGGACCCAGGTGATAGGAGAAATGACCCCATGAGACTGACCCAGAGTTGCCCATGAGTGTCCAGGAGTCTCCGGCGGAGGCGTGGGTCAGTGTGGCCTGCTGCAGGGTTGCAGGCACTGAGTGTAGCAGTGTGTGCATGGGACCTTTTGAAGGAGGTCAACATTATCTTCATTATCTCCACCATAGTTTGGCCTCAGGTCAAGTAAAAGGGAGGAAACACAGCCCTGCCCATGGACAGAAAATTGGATTAAAGATTACTGAACATGGCCCCACCCATCAGAAGAAGACTCATTTTCCCTCTCAGTCAGTTTCTCCCATCAGGAAGCTTTCATAAGCCTCTTATCCTTCTTCATCAGAGGGCAGACAGACTGACCACAATCACAGAAAACTGACCAATCTGATCACATGGACCAAAGCCTTGTCTAACTCAATGAAACTATGAACCATGCCATGTAGGGACACCTAAGGCAGACGGGTCATGGTGGAGAGTTCTGACAAAGTGTGGTCCACTGGAGAAGGGAATGGCAAATCAGTTCAGTATTCTTGCCTTGAGAACCCCATGAACAGAATGAAAAGGCAAAAAGATAGGATACTGAAAGATGAACTCCCCAGGATAGGTGCCCAATATGCTACTGGAGATCAGTGGAGAAATAACTCCGGAAAGAATGAAGAGACGAAGCCAAAGCAAAAACAACACCCAGTTGTGGATGTGACTGTTGATGGAAGTAAAGTCCAATGCTATAAAGAGCAATATTGCATAGGAACCTGGAATGTTGGGTCCATGAATCAAGGCAAATTGGAAGTGGTCAAACAGGAGATGGCAAGAGTGAACATCAATGTTTTAGGAATCAGTAAACTAAAATGGAATGGAATGGATGAATTTAACTCAGATGACCATTATATCTATTACTCTGGGCAAGAATCCCTTAGAAGAAATGGAGTATCCATCACAGTCAACAAAAGAGTCCAAAGTGCAGTACTTGGATGCAGTCTCAAAAACGACAGAATGATCTCTGTTCGTTTCCAAGGCAAATCATTCAAAACCACAATGAGACCACAACTTCATACCCACTAGGCCAGTTATGTATGCATGCTCAGCGGTGTCCAACTCCTTGCAACTGCATGGACTATAGCTGGCCAGGCTCTTCTGTCCATGGAAATTTCCAGGCAATAATGGAGTTGGTTGCCATTTCCTCCTCCAGGGACCTTCCTGACCCAGGGGTCCAACAACCCGAGTCTCCTGCATCTCCTGCATTGGCAGCCAGTCTTTACCACTGAGCCACCTGGGAAGACCCAAGGATGGCTATCAAAAACAAAATAAGACAAAACTGTTGGTGAGGACGTGGAGAAATTGAAACTGTCATACATTGTTATTAGTATGTAAAACATCTCCGCCACTGTGGAAAACAGTTTATCGACTCTGCAAATATTTAAGCATGGAATTACCACATGACCCAGCAGTTCCATTCCTGGCTATTCACAAGGAGTGTTTCCTTGACTTTAGTCAGGCTCCTCTAAGCCCTCTCAGCCTCTACTTGAGTACTGGCCTTGTGGGACCTGCATTAACTACTTGTCATAAGATTCCAGTTAGGTCAGTTAAAGAGCCCCTCCCAGGATAGTTTATCATCCTCAACATCTCATCAAATTCTTCATCCCCTATCTTCAATATTACATCAACCTGGTCTGCCTTCAGTTAAGAAACCTGTTAAAATGGTTGGGCCAGAATTTAGCCCTTATCAATGGCATTTCATTTTAGGAAATATCCACCCACTGGCTATAGGTTCTCACTTGTTTATGATGTTTTTGTTTAACTGACCCCAGTTCTATACCAAGGTCTCTTTCCTCTATTGCAATAATTCCTAAATAAATTGTTTTGTTTTGATTCACTGATTGAATTACTGTCAGATTCTGATTTTCTTCAACAGTATATAACCCAAAGAGTTGAAAACAGGGTTTAAACAAATACTTCCATACACATATTCATAACAGCACTATCACAGTAGCTCAAAGGTGTGAACAACCCAAACGACCACCGCTGGATGGATGGGTAAATTATGGTATATACATACAAATAAGATGGAGTATTAGCCATAAAAAATAATCAGATACTGATATTTGCCATACAGTGGACGAACCTGGAAAACACCTTTATGTGAAAGCAGACAGCACAAAATGATCATATAATCCATTTACGTGAAATACTCGTATTAGGTAAACCCAGACTGAGTCTGGGCTTCAGTCCATGGGGTCGCAAAGAGTCGGACACGACTGAAAAGTGACCTCACTTTCTTTCTTTCTTTCGAGTCTGAAAGCAGTTGTTCCTGCTAGGTTCCAGGAGCGAGAAGAAAATAATTCTTAATAGGAATGAAAAAAATGGTTTGCAACTAGACATTGTTAGTGGTCTTACAACATTGCGATTATACTACATACACAGAATTGAGTATTTAAAGATGTTTCATTTTAGGTTTTTTGAGTTTCACTTCAATAGTATTTTTTTTTTAAGTTTATAACCCAACAGCCGAAGTTGTTCAAAAGTGCAGAATTACAATCAGGCACTGCAATGTGCCCTGATTATTCCGCTTCTGAGTTTTTAGAACTCTTCAGTGAGGTGTTTTGTTTTTTAACATTAAATTCATTGGCATTTGACTGGTACACCATCACAAACTGCAAGGCCGGCACCAGTATAGGCAAGAATGGTGGGGTTCCTGAGCATGAGGATGGACCGAGCAACAAGGCTAGTTCGTTCCAAGCTTCTTTCACTGTAGTATTTCAACCGGGCTCCCTACCTCACAAATAGTCACAAGCTACCTCGCCTTTTACGGACCTGGACGCCGGGTCTGCGAAGGCGCTCGTGGACCTCGCCCCGTCACCGGGCTCGAGTCACTAAAGGGCACGCGGGGGTGGACCCAGGCGGGAATATCCCGGCGTCGAGCCCAACGACCGCGGCCCAGCCTGCCCACCTCCACCACTTCCGCCCGCGCCGGCCGCCCGCACCGCCCAGCGCGCCAGTCGGAAGTGTGGGCGCCGGAATAGGCGGTCGGCGGGCCTGTGGCGCCGCGCGGGCCGGAGCGGGGGCGGGGCGTGCCGGGACAACGCGTAGCAGCCAGCGCGGGGCCCAGGTCGGTGCTCCGCGTTTTGGCCGAGCAGAGGGCGCGGTCAAGAGTCGGCAGCCTGCACAGGTGGGCCGCGGCGGGAGGGCAGGGGCGCTCTCGCGGCGGGCGGGGTAGGCGCGCGAGACTCGGGGCGGGGTCAGAGGGGAACGAACGGCTTCCCGAGTGGCTTTTCGCCGCTTCCGGGGCCCGGCGCCCGCGGGAGGAAGACGGTGTTCTGGGAGACGCGGTGGGCCAGGCCGAGCCAGCAGCACCCCCGGCGGTCGCCTTCGTCGCCTCTCGGGTGTTTTAGTTTTGTGCTGACGTTTGGTTTGCAGTTACAGGTATTTCCGGAAATTCGCTAGAATTTCGCACAGCGCTTTTTGTGGGGAGGGTGGCGGGGGCGGGGTTTTTGGTGTCCATATTGAATAAGACTGTCAGCTGGGCTGTGGAATTGGGACGTTTTTCAGGTAAAGTCTAAGTTGTTAACAAAGCTCGAGCAGTTGCCAGATACTCACGTCCGTCAGGGAAGTCAGTGGGATTGATGGCGATATTTAGAATTGGATTGCTGACGATCCTCGCCGTGGTTCTTGGGAGTTCAGAAATAAACTTGGCGAATAGCCGCCCCTGGAAGCCATCTCCGTTAACCGTCACCGGGGAGGGGCCGCGCCTAATAGTCTCTGTTAGGACTCGGGATAGAAAGTGATTAGCTCGGTTTTCGGAGTTACATTGAGTACAGTGAAAAATGTTTGATAACCATGATGTAAAAATAGATCAAAATTAAGACAAAGTATTAGTCTGAGCAGAATCAAGTCCTTATTTTAAAATGCTTTTAAAAATTCAAAAGGTGCTGGGTTGAATGGTCTGAAGGTTGTAAGATTTAATAGTAAAAATCTCAAGATTAAAAAGAGGAGTCTGAATTCCGGTCTAGCTGTGTGCTCCTGACAAAATCACTAGTTCTGAGAGCCTTATTCTGTAAAATGGCTACGATGATAATTACAGTAGTTTTCTCACAGTTCTAGTAAATTCTGTATTACGGTCAGAATGTTTGGATTTGTAAGTGGTTGTGGGGTTTTGTAGTACTTAAATACTTAAAGTCACTAAGCCTTCCTCTTCTCCATCCCCCACAGTTTAGTGACAAGAGGTCTGATTTTAAAGTCATCACATTTTGCCTATACCTAGTGTATCTTCATCAGTAGATTCAGGGGTCAGAAAAATTTCACCTTAAGTTCATCTTAAATCTCCCATGAACTTTTGTAGAATAGGATTAACGTCATATTCATTTGTGAAATGCTTATTCCTGGAACCTGGACGGTGCTTGTCAATTTTGGTGGGTTTGTGAATTTTTTCCTGTTTTCTACCTTCTTTTTAAAGACCGAACTGGCAAAACTTATGCTTTGGGTTCACCCAAAACAAACCAAAATAATTTTACATGGAAAATACTGTTTTCTGTTGCTTAAAGGTGTGCTCAGTTGTGTATAGACACACGGGGTGATTACAAGGAGTTAGGTAAAGAATTAGATTACAAATAAGCTTTATTTAGCATCACTTTCAGAGCGAACAAAGCATCTCTGTGAGAGGCAGAGGAGATCTAGCAGTAGACTTCAACATTGGCAGCACTTTTGAATTGCTTAGAGAGAGTTAAAAATACTGACCTCTGGGCCCTAATCCAGACCAATTAATGAGCATTTCTGGAGGAGCATGGGTATCCCACCTGTTAACAGTCCCCAGGGTTACTCTGTTGTGCAGCCAGGATGAGAGCTTGTGTATTAGAGGAATGATTTTCTTCTAGAGTGTATCTTGTTTGCTCGAGGAAGGGAAAAGCTGGAAGGACTGGAGCTACATTGGACAGTGTAGCCTGGGGCATTTGAGAGAATGTTAAAGAGGACTTTTATCTGCGGGTGTGATGAAATGTTTTGATTTGTAAAATGAACTGTGCAGTGACCCAGGCCAGAGGGCAGGCTGTTAAAATCCTGAGTCACAGAACAGTAACTGTGAAGATAGAAGAAATTAAAGAAACATTCTCTCCTGGATGTTAAATATTTGTAAGAAATTGAGTAATGATTTTAACTTGCAAACTTTTTTTTGCCCTACCTAGTTAAAACTGTGTTTTTCAGAATGGGTGAATAGACTGTCAATGTGTGAATTTGTGACTGGTTATTTTTAAAGCGTCATACAAATATATATACTTCAAACAACTTTCCTTGTTAATTACTAAGTAATCTGATATATGTTGACTTATGTTAATTTAGGGGTTTTGTCATTTTTGTTTTTCAGTACTCTTAAGATTGATTTCTAAAGATATGATTTTCATCCAACTTCATCAACGCACATAAATTTTCTCCTTTTTGGACTCTTGTTTTATATCACAATGGTGAGCTACAAATCAATATGTTAATATTCTTAGAATATTCTCTTCCCTCAAAAAATATCAATATGAAACAAATATTCTTGTTAACTGCTCTAGTTACCCTACCTGGGAAATTACTTAGCAATTGCATGCAAAATCTTAAAATATGAGGCTCATCTCTCAATTCAGTATTATATTCATAACCAGGGTACACAGATAATCTATCTGTCCTTATTTATGTGAAGTAGTAAAAAAAATTACTTCCATAGAATTCTCCAGGCAAGAATAATGGAGTGGGTTGTCATTCCCTTCTCCAGGGGATCTTCCCAAACCACAGATTGAATCCTGGTCTCCTGCGTTGCAGGCAGATTCTTTACCATCTGAGCCACCAGGGAAGTCCTCTATTTACTTTACCATAGTCCAAATCACTGGCAAGAACCTTGGGTATAAGTTTAAATAGTTTTGGGGGCACAGGTTTCTCATATTTTGAAGTTCTTGTTAGTACAGATTTTTTTAAAAAATTAACAAATATAACCTGCTTACTGCAATTAACATTTAAGCAGCATTAGGGTTAGCCTTCTAATGGCACATTTCTGCTTACCACTTACGGTCACTAAACATACTTAAGGCTGGGCATTTAACTTTAGACATTAAAAAATTAAAAACAGAAGAAAAAGATCACTTTCTGATGTTACAAAGAAACAGCATTCGACAGAGATATAAAGAGCACTGACCACCATGTTGAATAAACTTCAGAAAACATGTGTCTTCTCTTGTTGGGATCTTGCCTGTGTATCCTTGCCTTTTTAGAGAAAAGTGGAGCTATCACAATGGGTTTCTTAGCTTATATTTTGCTTTCATATTATCTTAAGTATTTGAATGCAGTAGTGAATATATGATACTAGCATTTACATATGCAGGTATATCTCACTAGACCCTTTACAGTTTTGATATCAGAAGATTAAATATTTGAGAAGAGTGGCTGTTTGAAATTGTCTTGGAGTATACATTTGATTGTGTTTTATAACTTTTTGATAAGTTATAAGCTTACTCTATAAGGTTTTATGGCCAAAATAAAAGAACCTTGTGTTTTTGTCAAGAGTATATAATGGAAAATAGTTTATGCTCAAGAATCTAATTTTGAATCCCTGGGAAACAGTTTCACTGAATTCTGCCCGTGAGATTTTTTAATAAGTTGATATAAATTTAACAGCCTTCTGAAGTAATGGCATATTTCAGACTTTCTTTTACCTACTCCATTCAGATGCTTGATAATGTACAGGTTCTATCGCTCTTCTAAAAGGCTGACTGTTTTTGTAATGTTAATTCTCCATCCTTATAACTGGGATGACAGGGTCACCTCAGCCTTTGTGATTTCTGAGACCTGGACATATATGTTCTTAATCCTGCACGGTTGGGGTTTTGATGGGTGCTAGGAGTTTTTACTCCATGGAATTTGGTAGATTGAATTGTTGGAGAGTCCAAAATGACACAGAAAAATATAGGTTCTTAAAAATAAAAAAAGAAAATTATTTGCCTCTCAGTGAAATTAAAAGTGATTGTCATTGTGAATGAAAAATGGTATAATTCTTTGTGATACCCAAACTACAAAACTAGAAAGAAATTATTGGTGGTATATTGGCTTAAATTTTTTTAAATCTAGTACTTTTTATTGTTGGGTATCTTTGCAAAAGCATGCTATACAGGTAAAGAAGACAGAGTTTACCCTTCTTATTACTCTCTCTTGCCCTATAAGACAGGTCTCTAAGAAATCACACTTGATCTTAGCCAAGAGCGATTCTAAGAAATCAAAGAAGGATGGGGATCTACTAGTAGATCTCAAACTGCATGCAGTAATAACACTGTATTTTCATCAGTTCTAAGGTGCATCTGCTTTTGCTTTTACATTTTAATTACTGAGTTAATAATGTATCTGTGATACAGTCAGTGACATCTTAAATTTATTGGCAGCATACTCTAATTCCCTAATGTTAAATAATAATTCAGGCATGTAACTGATGGTATCTTAAATTCATTAAAAATTAGTAAGGGTAGCCATCATTTATTGTGTTTCTACTAGGCACTGGCCTAGTTTCTATACATAATGTTAAGAATGTCTGAGTTGATACTGGCCACCAACATAATAGCCCCCTCAGTTTTTAGGATTCCTAGCAGCTTAAGGGATTTTAGTTTTTGCTTCACTTTAATTGCATACCTGATAGCCAGTATATTTTCCTGAATGATGCTCTTAAAATGCTGAAGTTTATAAGATGGTAATAGTTACCATATCGAATCTTCAGCCCTATATCAGCTGTACAAGCATGACCAGAGAAAATCATTATAGCATTTCTTAACTAATTTGTGGTCAGAATCAGATGTCTGAGATGACCGTATTTTTTCCTGTAATATGTCTTGAGCATGCAGTGAGGTGGGTGGAGGAGACAAAGAAAGGAAAATGTTATACCTATTTTAAAAAGTAAAACACATTTAAAACATTTAATTAGAAAATGTTATATGTGTATTAAGTTATTTTTGTGTGAAAATAACTAATGTGATAAAATACACCATTTACTTTTTACAGCAACAAGCTTTAGAACTAGCTTTGGACCGTGCAGAGGTGAGGCATGACTAAGTTACATATTGAAATAGTGTTGTCTTTAATTGACAAAACACGGTTTAAAGAGATTTTTGTATGTGACTGTCTAGGACGTACATTAATATTAGGATGAGTATACTTTCTGTAAATATATATATAAGAATACCAGATGATGTTTGAATCATCTGTTACTTGGAATGCTCAGATAGTAATGTTGTGGAATAAAAACTGAACAGTATTGTGAGTTAAATATTTGAACAAGGACATAGAGTTTCTGAAACTATGTTTTCTGTTTTAAGCAATTTTCTATTTGCTTAATTAAAGGGGAAGTAGCTCAAATATATAGAGTCTTTGTGATTGGGTATGCTGTATATATTCTGAACAACTATAAAACATTGAAAATATTGACTGTGAAAGCACAGTGGTGAAATGGTATGGTTTTGCTCATAACATGCAAGTAAATATTGAGCTAAATTTTACTACAGTTTAAATTTCACTTGTTTATTACATATATTTAGAAGTTTAGTAGGTTTCCCTAAAAGGTATGATTTAATATACATGCGGGACTCGAATAACTGAATAGTCTTTAGCCTTACACATGATTTAAATATACTTAATGCAGTTGTTCATGCACTAAGCAAAAGGCCAGCTGTTTTCTTAAACTTTTCTTTTTTAGTATGTCATTGAAAGTGCCCGGCAGAGACCTCCTAAAAGGAAATACCTATCTAGTGGAAGGTATGAGTACTTAATTGTTGGTATCTTAGATATGCTGAAATGTGATGATAGCCACCATTTATTTCTTACTAGACACTGAGCTAGAAATGTTGTATCATGGGTACTTTGCATATATAGTTGACCCATGAACAGTGTGGGTTTGTACTGTGCAGGTCCATTTATTTGTAGATGTTTTACAGTAAACACTACTGTACTTCATGGTTGAATCTGGATGCAGAGGAACCACAGATACAGAAGGCCAGCTATAAGTTACATGAGGATTAACCTCCATGTTGTGCAAGGGTCAGCTGTATTCGTAATTTCTAAATTGATGTTAGCTGCCATGTCCAGCCCCTCTTCACCACCCAGTTTTTGGGAAATTGTGGGGGGAATGACAGAAAAATTCAAAATGCTTATTTTATGATTATTATATTCACAGTACTTTGTATGTTGTCTTTGTTTTATTTTAGAAAATCTATATTTCAAAAACTTTATGACTTATATATTGAAGAATGTGAAAAAGAGCCTGAGGTTAAGGTAAGTATAATTTTTTTGTATCATTATGGCTTTTGAAATGTAGTGGAAGAAGCGAAGTTTGAAGGAATTAGATTTGAAGCACGTAACGGTTTGTATTTTTGTTAGTGAACAAATCTACTACTTTCTAACCAGACTACCTGGTTCTGCAGCTAAACTAGAGCTCTGGCTAATCTGGCACCAGGCAGATAGCCTACTTGGTAGGAGAGGTGAGCAAACTCAACATGTTTGCTGAGTAACAGGCTATCTCATTGGGAAGTTCGAAGAAGCGAAACCACCATGTATATTGTCTTTTGCTTCTTTTTCTTCCTGAGAAGTTACTTGTAGACCAAAGATCAGGAGAAAAGTAACCTATCTCCTCATGGTAGTTTGCACTGGAAAGTTAGAACTATTGCAGGACATGTAGGAAATTTAGATACGATAATAAAAGGTGAATTTGGTCACAAAAATCAGTTCATGGCCAAGTTAAATTTATTTTTATTGAGCATGAACATATGGGCAGTAGAAATGTAATAGAAATTGATTTCTTGATATTTTTTGGACCCTTGGGTTGTAAGGGCCTTAAAGACTCTAGTGAGCTTCTGTTGTGTGTCTTTAATTTAAAAATGAATACCTCAGGCAAAAAATCAGTGGAATTCTAATAGTATCTGTTTTTAAATATTTAGGAAAAACATGATTGTGAAACCACGAGTTTTATGGCATGTTTTCCATACATTTTATTAGGATATAGTTGACCTACAATAATTTGTGTATGTTTGAAGTATGTAACACATTTTGTAAGTTGTGACATGCATTGTTATTTAAAAAATTGAGTATAAATTTGAAGATCTAATTGGCCTTATTAAACGACTCATGAATTGGACAGCATCTCATCAGACAGAAATATTCTGAGGAGTTACACAACATGGAAGAGGTATATTGTTAAGGAGGGCAGGACAAGGAAAGAAAGTCATCAGCAAGGAAAAACTGAGTTCACTCGAGGAAAGTAAAACTTCAAGAGATGCTGGCTTTTCGTAGGCTGAACTACAGGTGTTTTCCATTGGCTGAGCTGCAGTCCTTTCCCACTCACAGAGCTTGTTGCTGGGTAAGAAGAAAGTCTTCCCCCAGTTGGGGAAGGAAAATAGTTGCATTTCCTATTTAGGAGTGCTCGGTAATTCTCTTCCTGGTGGGATCAGTAATTGATGTCTTCCTGGTGGGGTAATGGATGATGAGTGGTGGAGCAGGAGAGTTCCCTCTGCAGGCCTTCCCCACTCCAATTTTAGTTGAGGTTTCCTTTTATTAATTTTCACATTATACACCCATCAGTTATCACCACAGTCTGTATGATGAGCATACATAGAACTAAGGTAGGAGAGATAATAAAAGATTCCAGATTGGTGTTGACAGCCACTGTCCACCAGCCGGATCTGGCTCACAGCATGTTTTTGTAAATGAACTTTTCCTGGAATCCAGCAACACCCCTTGTTTATGTCTTGTCAGTGGCTGATTTTGAAATAAATATCATAGTTGACTAGTTGCAACACAGACCTTATCACCTATAGGCTAAAGTGCTATGTGGTTCCTCAAGAATAAAGACATTTTATAGCTTTCCATCACAGTGGTTAAAAGTTGCTTTGCTTTGCTTTGTAAAGATTTATTATTTTCAAAATAGGTTTTGTTTCTATGTTGACTATAGACTAAGAATTCATAATTTTTGCATATGACTATATTTATCAGTTCAGTTCAGTCACTCAGTCCTGTCCGACTCTGCGACCCCATGAATCGCAGCACACCAGGCCTCGCTGTCCGTCACCAACTCCTGGAGTTTACTCCAACTCATGTCCATCAAGTCAGTGATACCATCCAGCCATCTCATGCTCTGTTGTCCCCTTCTCCTCCTGCCCCCAATCCGTTGCAGCATCATGGTCTTTTCCAATGAATCAACTCTTAGCATGAGGTGGCCAAAGTACTGGAGTTTCAGCTTCAACATCAGTCCTTCCAATGAACACCCAGGACTGATCTCCTTTAGGATGGACTGGTTGGATCTCCTTGCAGTCCAAGGGACTCTCAAGAGTCTTCTCCAACACAAGACTTCAAAGGCATCAATTTTTCGGCACTCAGCTTTCTTCACAGTCCAACTCTCACATCCATACATGACCACTGGAAAAACCACAGCCTTAACCAGATGGATCTTTGTTGGCAGAGTAATGTCTCTGCTTTTTAATATGCTATCTAGGTTGGTCATAACTTTCCTTCCAAGGAGTAAGCGTCTTTTAATTTCATGGCTGCAATCACCATCTGCAGTGATTTTGGAGCCCCCAAAAATAAAGTCTGACACTGTTTCCACTGTCTCCCCATCTATTTGCCATGAAGTGATGGGACCAGATGCCATGACCTTAGTTTTCTGAATGTTGAACTTTAATCCAACTTTTTCACTCTCCTTTTTCACTTTCATCAAAAGGCTTTTCAGTTCCTCTTCAGTTTCTGCCGTAAGGGTGGTGTCATCTGCATATCTGAGGTTATTGGTATTTCTCCTGGCAATCCTGATTCCAGCTTGTGCTTCTTCCAGCCCAGAGTTTCTCATGATGTACTCTACATAAAAGTTAAATAAGCAGGGTGACAATATACAGCCTTGACGTACTCCTTTTCCTATTTGGAACCAGTCTGTTGTTCCATGTCCAGTTCTAACTGTTGCTTCCTGACCTGCATACAGGTTTCTCAAGAGGCAGGTCAGGTGGTCTGGTATTCCCATCTCTTTCAGAATTTTCCACAGTTTATTGTGATCCACACAGTCAAAGGCTTTGGCATAATCAATAAAGCAGAAATAGATGTTTTTCTGGAACTCTCTTGCTTTTTTGATGATCCAGCAGATGTTGGCAATTTGATCTCTGGTTCCTCTGCCTTTTCTAAATCCAGCTTGAACATCTGGAAGTTCATGGTTCATGTATTGCTGAAGCCTGGCTTGGAGAATTTTGAACATTACTAGCGTGTGAGATGAGTGCAATTGTGCGGTAGTTTGAGCATTCTTTGGCATTGCCTTTCTTTGGGATTGGAATGAAAACTGACCTTTTCCAGTCCTGTGGACTGACTCTGCTGAGTTTTCTAAATTTGCTGGCATATTGAGTGCAGCACTTTCACAGCATATCCATGTTGAAAATCAGGTACTCAAAACAGGCTTGTTTTTTGAGGTCAAAATACTCTATTAACTGATATCTTTCACAAATAAGATTTGATGAAAGAAATTATTATATCTAAAAGTGGGTTTCAGTTTAAGTTGTTTGACTTTCTAAAGAATGGATTTTGGTGTATATATGTTTCCTGATAGTTTTTTGGTTTTGATTTTTTTTTTTTTTTTTTAAGCAAAGTGGTTTCTAGGAAGCTGTTCAATTCAATTTACAGAAAATTACTTAAATCACTTTCATTCTCTTAACCAGTTGGATATCTTTGAATTTAACATTTCAGCTAATTAAAGCTGTTGAGCTTATTTGGATTTAATTTAAGCCATAAAATGTTTAAGAAATGTGTTCTGTAACAGTACAACCAAAGAGAATGCCTCAAATTATTTATGTACATTTAAACAAACTAAGATCATGGCATCTGGTCCCATCACTTCATGGCAAATAGATGGGGAGACAGTGGAAACAGTGTCAGACTTTATTTTTGGGGGCTCCAAAATCACTGCAGATGGTGATTGCAGCCATGAAATTAAAAGACGCTTACTCCTTGGAAGGAAAGTTATGACCAACCTAGATAGCATATTAAAAAGCAGAGACATTACTTTGCCAACAAAGGTCTGTCTAGTCAAAGCTATGGTTTTTCCAGTGGTCATGTATGGATGTGAGAGTTGGACTGTGAAGAAAGCTGAGTGCCGAAAAATTGATGCTTTTGAACTACGGTGTTGGAGAAGACTTGAGAGTCCCTTGGACTGCAAGGAGATCCAACCAGTCCATCCTAAAGGAGATCAGTCCTGGGTGTTCATTGGAAGGACTGATGTTGAAGCTGAAACTCCAGTACTTTGGCCACCTCATGCTAAGAGTTGATTCATTGGAAAAGACCATGATGCTGGGAGGGATTGGGGGCAGGAGGAGAAGGGGACGACAGAGGATGAGATAGTTTGGTGGCATCACCAACTCGATGGACATGGATTTGAGTAAACTCCGGGAGTTTGTGATGGACAGGGAGGCATGGCGTGCTGCAATTCATGGGGTCGCAAAGAGTCAGACACAAGTGAGCAACTGAACTGAACTGAACTGAATCTTCATAGAAACTAACTATACATTATAGCCTCTTTTAAAAAAAATTTACACTTAATGGTTTTCCTTTCTAAATATTTTTAATATTTGCTACTTGTGTACTCAGGTACATATATTTGTATTTAGTGGTTTTATTTTTGAATCACTTTTTCTTTGTGATATTCATTTGCATAAAACAGTAGTACATCAACATTAATTTTATATAGATGTGGAAGGATCATCAAAGATTAACTAACTCAGGTCTACTTTCATTAAGTGATTGCATTATTTGAAGTTATGCTGGATTATTTTCATGAGCTCTGCCTCTTTTTAAAGCAGAAATTAAGAAGAAATGTGAACTTATTAGAGAAGCTTGTTATGCAAGAGACATTGTCATGTTTAGTGGTCAACCTGTACCCAGGAAATGAGGGATATTCTCTGATGCTCAGGGGAAAAAATGGATCAGGTAAGACCCTCCAGAGGGCAGCAGCCACGAAACTGCATCTCCTGGGCAGGATGTGTTGTGTTTTAGAGGGAGCTTCTCACCCTGCTGAGTGATCTGTCCTTTACAGCAGTGATGCCTGACAACAGAAAACTTTGATTTCAAATTTTCTTCTTTATGATGTTTTGTTAGAATATGAGAAGTTAACTCTCCTGTGATTAGCCTTGCTGAATTTGAGAAATATTCTGACTGAGAAAGGTCTTTGAAATTAAATCATAAAAGGTGTCGTTTTAAAACATATCAAAATTTCCTTTCATTCTGTTGCTGTTTATGTATTTAAGATAGTGTAAGGTGTTTTAATCTATGTTTTTCTTCTATGCTTTGAATATATTTTGAGTGTGAAACTTTCAAAGTTAAGCAGACTCAACTACCTTTTGAATAGTCTTCAACATCTTATTCTGATTAATGTGAATGTCCAAATAGAATTTTAAAGTATTAACACTCTGAGATTTCACCAAAGAGACATTTAAATTTTGATTCGGTGATGATACTATAAGTTCTGTAAGGAACTTACCCAGTTAAAGATTTTTAAGGATTTTTTTTCTTGTGTTGGTTGTTATTGTAAAATGTAACACCAAGAGAAGTTTGGCCTGTAGTCATTTTTCAGAAGCTATATCAGATTATCAGTCTGACTTCAAGATTAGATTAAGGAATCCAAGGGAGTTTTATTTAACAGTCAGAATTTTATCACACTCTGATTATTGTACTGCTAGCTGGGATTTGTTTTGTGATTGTTGTGCCAGATGTATTTCCATAGGATGTTAGGTATTTTTCTCTCTTCCAGTCTAAAACTGTTTATATACAGTTTGTCAAGATTTTTATGAGGTGATTTATTTTTTAGACTTAAATGAAGGACTTCAGGAGAGCTTTTAGTTTTATTCTCTTTATTTTTATGAAAAGTTACGTAAATTATTACCTAAGCTTTTTGGCGAGCCTGATCACCTTCAGAAACATTTATGTTTTAAAATTAAGATTCTGAGACCATTCGACTGCCTTATGAAGAAGGAGAATTGCTTGAATACTTGGATGCAGAAGAATTACCTCCAATTTTGGTTGATCTCCTAGAAAAATCTCAGGTACAAAATTTTTATCCATAAAATATCCTTAGATTTGTCAAGTACATGTTGTTTTGTGATAAAGAATATTTCGTTTTACTCTCATTAGTTCTTGGAAAGGGAAGCAAGACCTAATATATATATGCCTATATGAAAATTGGTTTATTGTGGGATATTTATCCTTTAGGCTATATACTGAAATGTATAGATGTAGTTGATTAAGCTTCCAAAACAAAAACAGAAAACAACAAAGTTGCCTGCTTAAGGTTCTCCAGTGTCCTCTCACTGTACAAAACTCCTGCCTTTGTATTTGTCTTCACCTCCTGGTTCTCATCCCCACTCACTACGCTCCAGCCATCCATGCCATTTTTCTAGACTAAAACACACCAAGTTTATTCTTATCTTATTCATCTGCTCTTCTGTCTGGAGTGATCTCTCCCAGGTGTCTGGCCCTTTGCTATGATTCAAGTCTCAGCTGAAAATTACTCCAAAATTTTGCCTGAGCACACAGTCAAACTAAATTAGTCACTCTCTATTTTATTTTCTCTAGCATTCAGTCTCTCAGGTTATCTTGTTTTTGTTTACATGTTTATTGCCTGTCTTTCCACACTGATAGCAAGTATCTCACCACTTTATCTGTGAAGCTTCTTGGATACTTGAATAGTGCTTAACAGTTCACCTTGTAGTGGCTCAGTAAACATTCGTTAAAAAGCATGAACAGAAAAATGGCTGATAACATGGAAATCTCAGTACTCATTTGAGTTCTAAATGGTGAAAAAAACACAAAAGACCATAACCAACTGTTAGTCAGTTCAGTTGCTCAGTCGTGTCTGACTCTTTGCGACCCCATGAATCGCAGCACGTCAGGCCTCCCTGTCCATCACAAACTCCCGGAGTTTACTCAAACTCATGCCCATCGAGTCGGTGATGCCATCCAACCATCTCATCCTCTGTCATCCCCTTCTCGTCCTGCCCCCAATCCCTCCCAGCATCACGGTCTTTTCCAATGAGTCAGCTCTTCGCATGAGGTGGCCAAAGTACTGGAGTTTCAGCTTCAGCATCAGTCCTTCCAATGAACACCCAGAACTAATCTCCTTTAGGATGGACTGGTTGGATCTCCTTGCAGTCCAAGGGACTCTCAAGTCTTCTCCAACACCATAGTTCAAAAGCATCAATGTTTCGGCACTCAGCTTTCTTCACAGTCCAACTCTCACATCCATACATGACCACTGGAACAACCACAGCCTTGACCAGATGGACCTTTGTTGGCAAAGTAATGTCTCTGCTTTTTAATATGCTATCTAGGTTGGTCATAACTTTCCTTCCAAGGAGTAAGCGTCTTTTAGTATATGTGCTGCTGAAGTGAGCACAGGGTAAGCGTCTTTTAATTTCATGGCTGCAATCACCATCTGCAATGATTTTGGAACCCAAAAAAATAATCAACTGTAGCAAGTAATAATTAGCAAGACTTGAGTGATACACTTCCTTACCTTTGGACTTAGAACTAGAAAATAATATCATTAGCAGGAGATTATTATTTGAATTAATGTTAGCTTTCTTCCTCTTATTAGTGAAACCTGTCTCTTGGAAATTTTAGCAGAGCAGATATAGCAGTTGTATCTGTAAGCTGAAATTCTGGCATGGTTTATTAACAAATTTATAACAGTGACAGTGTTAGCAGAGTACAACAGTGACCCAGTGAGTGTCAAGAACAGCAGTTCCAGTGATCTGTAACATTAATAGTAAATAAATGGCAAATGTCAGTCTGCAACTAGGAAACAGTGTTAAACTGCTTCCTGAGTCAACAGTGATGAACATAAAACAGTTCCCTTTTCAAAGAGTGTGTGTGGTGGTGAATTCACCAAGGAATTTTGAGTATGTGGATGGTCAGAAGCAGTGCATGAGAATGCCAAAAACCCGAAACATTCAGTATAAACCTACGTACTTAGGCTTTTGAAAAATGGCATTTACTTAAATATTTTCACTCAAAACAGGTTAATATTTTTCATTGTGGATGCGTCATAGCAGAAATACGTGACTATAGGCAGTCCAGTAATATGAAATCTCCTGGTTACCAAAGTAGGCACATTTTGTTACGTCCAACAATGCAGGTAAGGAATGTTTAATTAAGAAATACTTCAGATTTCATTTTGAGTTTTACCTATTCAATGTTTTCTTGTGTTTGTATGCCTATATAGTAATATTTTTTAATTGTTATTTCTTTTAGACTTTAATCTGTGATGTACATTCAATAACAAGTGATAACCATAAGTGGACCCAGGTTAGTTCTGTTGTTTTTTTAATCCCAAACAGGTAATGTATAGGATGAAGCAATGCTTACTAAGTTAAGCAAAAGATATTTCCTGCTCATGATTTGATTTATGAGTAAAGTATCTGGTTCATTATGAGCTCTACAAAGATGCATTAATCCTACAAGAAACTAAACTTCAAAATCCATGGCTAATTCATTTCAATGTATGACAAAAACCACTGCAATGATGTAAAGTAATTAGCCTCCAACTAATAAAAATAAATGGAAAAAAAAAAAAAAGAAACTACTTCAGTTCCAGTTGCTTTAGGACATGGTAAACTAGGGTGAGTTTACTAATCTAGTTACCATAGATTAGTGACCTAATCTACCCAGTGTGAAACTTAGTTTTTTATCCTCTCAAGTAGAATGTTTTGTTTGCATAGTGGATACAAATAGATGCTGATATTCTGTCATCTTGGGTTCTAAAGCACACCTAACCTGTCTTTTTGCCATCTGTACTGGGTAGAGCCCTAGGAACCGACCTCTCTCACTGAGAGAATAGCCAGTTAGTCCTCCAGTGCTGATTCAGTGAGGTGCCCATTCACAAGGCTGTTTATTTCTCTGTTACTATAAAGAGGAATAGTTACTAAAGAAAATGTCAGTAATGAAAATTATTTTAGCTGTGAAATAGGATTATAAAATAAGATTCAATTCATCAGTAACTGTCAAGCATTGTGTTTTAGTTTGGGCTGTAATCTTCATTTATAAGGGTAGTATAAGGTTAAAAGCTGTTAAAAGAATATTCAAAAACAAAATCATTGGTCATCTGGAGATTCCAAGGGTATTGATTTCAAACTCTGGCAATTGGTAAATAAAGGGAGAGGCTATATGCTTTATTGTACCTTTTCAAGGAAAATTCTTCAGAAAAATTTCATTTTCATTTGAAAATGTCATCAACCTGAGAATATTAATGAATCTAGACAGCTGTATTTCTTAAATGTGAAAAACCTATAGTCTAAACAAAAACTCTCTGACCTCTAGAACAGTGCCTCACATATTATAGGTGCTTAGTAAATATTTGTTGGGCTAACAGATAGGCATTCTTCCAGCTTGACCAGTTTGTCCAAATTATTGAAATTCCATTAGTGGTGTCATGCTGTTCAGTTTGTAAAGTTTACACACTTAAGTTGGTACTTGAAATACTACATTTTACTCTGTTCCTTAGCAGAAATACTCCCAGGAATATTTCTAGATTAAGAGATGTGTACGATTTGAAAATCTTAAAGCTAGTACTGATATTTACTCTTACCCATTTCAGGAAGACAAACTTTTGCTTGAGAGCCAACTGATTCTGGCTACAGCAGAACCACTGTGTCTTGATCCTTCCATATCTGTAGCCTGCACTGCAAACAGACTGCTCTATAACAGGCAAAAGATGAACACGCGCCCAATGAAACGGTAATCACCTTTGTGGAAGGATAAACCGAAAGAGAGTTAGAGAGCTCTGAATTTTGACATTTATGGTATCTTTTCCCTCTAAAGAGTAAAAGTGTAAGAATTAGGATTTTTTTTTTAAATACTCTTCTTTATTTTGAAATGATGTGTTCTGTGCATTCTTTTGAAGAACAGACTACCTATAAATTCAGTCTGTTCACCAAAAAGAAATTCTGAGCAGAGACAAGTGTGAGAATAAAGAATAATTTATCCCGTCCTAATACCAGTGTAATTTTTGTTAATGTTTCCTTTAAAAAAATCAATTTATAATTTCTTTTACAGTTCTGGAGGAAAGTGATTATAGTTTGAGAAGTCAAATTATAACTAAGTGCCTTTTTATAACATGGTAATTTGTCTTTGAATATTTTAGCCATCTCAATAAAGTAAAAGAATGCATATTAATTTAGACTGCAGTTATAGTTGGCTCATCATTAAGATCTCTTTGAGTAATTTGTTTCAGTTGTCCACTCTGGATCTTCAAGTTTGAAGAGGCCGAAGTAACCTACCCATTTTCTAAATTCTCTGTTTTACTGTTGAAGTAATAAATGCTGAGGAAAAGATATAACTTTGGAAATAGTGAAATAAGTCTATAGAGAATCTGTGAGCAGTCCCATAAAGTGTCCTGGAACCTCTTTCCACATCTCTCCACACCTACTGCCAGTAGCTTAGACCAAGCCAGTGTCATCTTCATCTTGACTTCTGTGATAAAACGCCTTCCTAACTGGTCTGACTGCTTCACCTTTGCTCCCTTGTGGTCTGTTTGCCATGTAGGCAAACCAAAGTAATGTTTTAAAAACCTCAAAGCAGATCATGCTACCACTTGCTTAAATCTCTCTAAAACCATCCCATTGTACTTTATGTTATCATTCATCTGCAAGGCCCTTGGCTTGCTCTTTGACCTCATTTCCTGCTGGTGCTCTAGTCCCGCCTGTATTTTTCATTTTTGAAAACAAGCCAGCATTGTTCCTGCCTCAGAAACTTAAAATTCTCTGCTTCAAATATTCATTTCCTGATCTCTCCACAGGGTGTTTCTTCTTGTCATGTCTTAGCTCACACAAGTTTTTCAGAGTCCTTCCTACCCTCCCCTAGTGTTGCCCTCTATATCACTTATTCCTCCCAGGACTCTGGTTTTTACGCATACTCTACTGTTGTTATCTGGAGTGATCTGACCTGTTCCTTTGTGAATGTATATGTGTCTTCCCTTCTTGACTGTCAGCTCCATGGGAGCAGAAATTGTGTTCATCATGTTCATTTTTATTTCACCAGTGCCTGGAACATTACTTGGCAAGTGACATTGTTCTCCAGATATTTGTGATTTAATTACACATTTTTTAAACCATATTTATTCTGAGTTTCTTTTATTAGCCTGGTGTATCAATAGTTCTAATCTCTTAATATTCCAGATGTTTCAAGAGATATTCCAGGTCCTCTCTGAATCGGCAGCAGGATATGTCCCATTGTCCACCTCCTCCTCAGCTAAAATTACTTGATTTCTTACAAAAAAGAAAGGAAAGAAAAGCAGGTCAGCATTATGACCTCAAAATTTCTAAAGCAGGAAATGTAAGTATATGTTTTTAAATGAAGCTTATTATGCCAAATGCCTTATTTTGCATCTTAAGTATATTTATTTATACTGTTTTTAATTTTTTTTAGTGTGTAGATATGTGGAAACGGAGTCCCTGTAATTTGGCTGTACCTTCTGAGGTGGATGTAAGTTAGTTCATGAGTTGCACTTATTTTCATATATAAGATTCCTAAATCTCACTAATAGTACTTGGGAAAACAGAGATTCTTATTGCTACTACTTTTCTCTGTTAATTTTATTGAATAAAAGATTCTTTAAATTATATAGTGCTTTACAGTTTTCAAAATTTTCACACACATGATTTTATACAATCCCATAATAACCACTTTTTCCCCCCAGTTTTAACCACTAGTTCGTTCTCCATATTTGTGCAAAAACACTTAAGTCAACTGCTCATTTTCAGAAGCTGCTCTTTCATATTACTTGTCTAAGTATGTAACTCCTTAATATATAGATTTGTATTTAGAGCAGGAAAAATAGGCAAAGTATTTCCAAAAGTGTAAAAAGATGGTACATATTACATTATATGCATAAAATGCCTCTGATTTTTTTTCATAATATTTCATCATAATTTCCTGATAATACTTCTCACTGGTCAAATTTAAAAATTAACAATGTTGGAGCAGTGGTCAAGGTTTGCATCCTTCAGTAGTATTCTTTGCTGGTCTGTAATGTACATGAACTATAAATAAGCAAAGACAGGAAAGAGCTCTTTTGATAGGAGGTTCCATGTTTCTTTTATTTTCCTGTTTCTCCTGTTTTTCTTATTCATTAAACTCACTAGAGTTAGTTATTTTATTTAGTTATTTATTTATTTATTTTTGGTTAGTTATTTTAACAGGTGTTTGCTCGGGTGCATACTTCCTAGGCTAGCACAGTTGTAAATCTTACTATCTGTGATTTTTAAAAAATTTTCAAAAGCACAAAGCCAAAAAAAGCATTAGAAGTAGACTGTATATACAATATACAACTCGAGAGTAAGCCACATTATCTTTCAGTGTGTGTCTATCTATATAAGGAACATGGCCTGAGAAGAGATGTTCGGTGCAAATACCAAAGGGAGGAATTCACTTCAGAGGGCAATCTGGGTATATAAAGCAGTGCTTCCCAAACCTTAATGTACATAAGAATCACGTGGATTGCTTATTAAAGTGCAGATTCCAATTCAGCAAGTCTGGGCTAGGGCCTGATCTCCTGCAGTATTTGACAAGCTTTTAGGTTGCATGGTACTAGGTTCTGCAGACCTTAACTTTGAGTAGCAAAGCCCTAATACAAAGTTTCTCAGTCTGATCAGTTGAAACATCCAGAATACCAGTTAAACATACAGATTTAAAGCCCCACTTCAGTCCAACTTACTGAGTCAGGTCTCCAGGGGAGGGACATGGGAATCTGAATTTTTACCAGATGCCCAAGTGAATCTGTTACTCTTAAGAATCATGGTTACCAGAAAGATGAGAACTTTTGGTTCACAGAGTCTGGTAGAAAACACATGGAATATATGGTTTGAGTTTGACAAGAAAATGGAGATTTACAGAAATTTTACCAATTTTAATATAACTGCCCTAGTCTCTTTCTAGTTGTGTCCGCACTGTTGCCTGACAACTCCAGGACAGTGAAGTCGCTCAGTCATGTCTGGCTCTTTGTGACCCCATGGCCTGTAGCCCACCAGGCTCCTCTGTCCATGGGATTTTCCAAGCAGGGATATTGGGGTGGGTTGCCGTTTCCTTCTGCAGGAGATCTTCCCCACCCAGGGATCAAACCTGGGTCTCCCACATTGTAGACAGACGCTTTACCATCTGAGCCACCAGGGAAGTTGATTCCAGTAAAGACTCAGCCAAAATAAAAGATCCTGGTCCTAATCACCTCTCTGACATCCCAGTTTTCCTGAAAGATAAATATGATACCTACTTTAGGAATAAAAGGAAGAGGCATTTGTGTTTATTACATTTGTTTAATGGCAAAAGAGATCCTAATTTTTTTATATTGTAAAACCAGTCGGTCTAATTGAATATATATCAGGAGAATTTTAAACTACTTAAGCATAAATAGTTGGTGTTATTAGTGATTCAAGAATTCTTGGCCTAAAAAGCATATTGTATTAAGTTACTTATGTTTTTGTCTATGGTCATAATACTGATTTCATTATATCTGGTGTCTCTTGATTTGGTTGCTTAGGTGGAAAAATATGCCAAAGTAGAAAAATCTATCAAGTCTGATGACTCACAACCAACAGTCTGGCCAGCCCATGTAAGTAGCCACTGTAGGCTCCATTTCTTTGATGCTATTTCTAATCTGGGATCTGAATTTATTAAACATAAAGCACAATAGCCTTTCCTTTGGGGTCTCCTTCTGTTTTTAAAGAATGGTAAGGCAGACTGCCACTGAGCCACCAGGGAGGTCCCTTGGGCGGTCTTAAGTAGGCCTCCATGTGTCCTAATTGCTGGATACAAGTGAGTGTGTCACTTACCCCTGGTTTTTGTTAATTCTGATGATGTATTTTCGGAAGAGGGTATTTATTTGGGATATTTTTTTCCAGGATGTAAAAGATGATTATATATTTGAATGTGAAGCTGGTAATCAGTATCAGAAAACAAAGCTGACCATTTTGCAGTCTCTTGGTGATCCACTTTACTATGGTAAAATCCAGCCATGTAAAGAAGATGAGGAGAGTGACAGTCCGATGTCACCATCCCAGTGAGTTCTGTTAAATACATGTATTTGACCAAGTAAACCGTCAAGAGTTTATTCAGTGACTACTGATGAGCTATTGATGAACAAAAATTTCCCCTTTTTGTTAACTTCAGTTAGATTTGGCAGCAGACCTCAGTAAATTTAAATTGTAGTTACCACGTTGTGAAGTTCTTTAAAATAGTAGTTTCTTTTTTAAAAACTATGCTTAATTATTTTTATATTTGCTATAAAAGATATGCCTGTGCTATTCCTTTTGGTATATTTATTTATATGCTGCCACTTACGACTTTTGGGGGCTTCCCTGGTACTCCGACAGTAAAGAGCCCATCTGCAATGCAGGAGACCTGGGTTCGACCTGAGTAGGGAAGATTCCCTGGAGAAGGGAATAGCAACCCATGCCAGTATTCTTGCCTGGAGAATTCCATGGACAGAGGAGCCTGGCGGGCTACAGTCTGTGGGATTGCAAAGAGTTGACACGATGGAGTGACTAACACTTTCACTTTCACTTATGACTTTAACCTCTGTGAGCATGAAATGCTTCTGGCAATAATTCGTTTAAGTGGGAAGCAAGTTTACTGTAAATGTAAAAGCTGTTTAAAATGCTTGGTATTTCAGCACTGCCTGTAAGGAAACAGACTCAGTGCTTCATGTAGTTACTGGGTCTAGAAATATATTTACATGGGACTTCCCTGCAATCCAGTGGATAGGACTCCACGCTACCACTGCAGGGCCAGAGATTTGATCCCTGGTGATGGAACCAGGATCCTGCAGGCTGCATGGTGTGGCCAAAAACAATAGAAAGCAATATGTATAAAGTTGTTCCTCGTTACCGCAGGGCACTGGTCCCATGACCCCTTGGGTACCAAAATCTGCAGATGGTCATCTCTTATGTCGAAATAGTACGCAGTTGCAACTTAGGCACATCCTCTAGGTTACTTACAATACCTAATACAATGTAAATGCCATGTAAATAAGTAGTATATACAACTTAACTGTTGAATAAATAGTTGCCAGCCCGTGGTAAATTCAGGTTTTACTTTTTGGAACTTTCTGGAATATTTCTCTCTTCCCCACCCCACTCCCCCAAATATTTTCACTCCATAGTGGTTGAATCTGAGAATACAGAATCTGCAGATATAGAGGGCCAACTGTACTTGATCTTTCTAAACTTATGGGCTGCATATGTTTACTACGAGGTACCCAGTATTTAGTTTTAATGTTTTATTATTGATTCTGTTCTTTAGTCAAGTTGATCCTGTTTTGAAAAGAAGGAAAAAGAGAACTTGAGCAGAAAAATAGCAAGAGCCAGCTCTATGTTAAATCATAACAAAATACAAGTTAAACTGTAACAGAAAGATGGATTTTAAAGAACAACCTCACCAATACCTAAGTAAAAGTCACTAGGAGGAAATAGTAGCAGTCAGGGGATCCTCAGCTACTATTTTATTTATACTTAGTAGAAAGACAAGATATTTTGATTAGCCATATTTTTTAAGTCTTCCCTTGAGAAACACACGTTGGTCATTTTAAATAGTTACTAAATTTTCTGAAACACAGTGGAATGACATATGATCCCTCATTAAAAAAAAAGTTGGTTCAGAAAGCCAACTGGTTATATTTGTTTGACAATTAGAGAATTGAATTTTTTGCCTTTTACTTCAGGACATTGCTGCAGAAATGCTGCATGGCTTATTACCTTCCAGTCATTCTCCCATATTCATAAATTACTTGATTTAATAGCTATGAAGTTAAAGTTTGAGCTGCATTAACAAGTTTTTTCTTTTTTTTTTTTTTTTTACATTTTATATTTCAGCTTCTCCACAGATGATCATTCAAATTGGTAATTAAAAAATAAACAAACTCACTATTTTAATCTGTTAAGAAATCATATAAATGTCATTCTTTTAAAAGAGTTGGTAAAGACTTTATTTGAATTGGCAATAAACTCTTGTTTGTCAAAATGTATTCTAAGGTCCTGATATGTAAACATTAATAATGACTTACAAAATCAAAAGTTTAAAGCTAGAGGAAGGCCACAGGCCTTGCACAAGGTAGTTCAGTGAATTTTGGTGTAGGACAGACACTTGTAAGGGTATGAAGCACTTGGCAACTTTCAGCCCCAAATCTCCCTTAAATTAAATCAGACAATTTATTCACAGAATTATTTTGTAATGCATGCAAGTCTTGGTCATCACTTAATATTTTTTAATGTGTTTTCAATATTTTTTTCATGATATGATAGAGTTTAATTCTATATTTAAAATTACTAAAAGCCTTCAAAAGTAATCTCGGGGCTCTGTAAAACAAGTATTTAATACTTTTCTCTTTTCTTAAAAAATAATTTAGGTTTGTTATTGGATCAAAGACTGATGCTGAGAGGTAAAAATATTTGCATCTTTATTTTTGATTGGATGGATATGATAAACTTTACTCTTGCAGGATAGAGAATACTCCGTTAGGAGTCAAAGCTTTGATTCTAATTATATCTCAGGTACTCTTAGGATTTTTAAATAGAATTAAGAAAGTAACAATTAAAAGGATAATGTTTAAAATACAGCTTTATTTTAAATAAAACTTAGATATATCTATAATAGCTAAGGAAAATGAGTTTTCGGTAGTCTTTTAATCAGAATATAAGTCAGAGTCAATGGTTAATTCTTTTGGCTGCTTATTGGTGAAATAATCCCTGTAATTTTATATTAGAGACAAGATACTGAAAGGATCTTTAAATAGTTAATTAGCAAAATGTTTTCAGCTTTAGCTTGTTACTGAAAAATTAAAAGACTGCTTTTATCAAAGATAAATTGTCTAAATTTTAATTTTTGTGTTATTTTTCATAGAACTTTTTTCATTAACAGTTATTCATTTTCTATGTAATCAATTTATGTTTAAAATAGAGTTAGCTAATCATTACTTGTTTTCCCCCTGTTATTTCAGAGTAGTCAATCAGTACCAGGAATTGGTCCAGAATGAAGCCAAATGTCCAGTGAAGATGTCGCATAGCTCCAGTGGCTCAGCCAGCTTGAGTCAGCTTTCTCCAGGGAGAGAAACTGAAGTGTGTTTGGTTAACTTTTTTGTGCTGTTACTTTTTCCTGCCTGATTGTTCTCAAGGAATGTGAAAAATATTAACGACTAGTTTTTGAGGGATTGTTGCCATCCAGTTGCTAAGTCGTGTCTAACTACAACCTCATGGACTGCAGCACACCAGGCTTCCCTGTCTTTTACCATCTCCTGGAATGTGCTCAAACTCATGTCCATTGTTTAGTTTTGTAATTACTTTTAACTTTAATTTTCTTTTCATTATTTAACTTTCCATATATAATGGAAATTTTCAAACGTACACAGGTATAAAACAAAAATTGTAATGGACATCTGTGTATACTAATCACCTGCCTGACTTCCACAGCTATCATTTTTCTGGGGAAGATTTAGGGGTTAAGCTTTGCTGTCATCTTACTCTGCTCTTCTCCTTCAAAATCTTTCTTCACCTTTTTGGTCAGAAATATTTCTCCCTTTGTGAAGTTGCAGTCTTTTGAAATACATGTAATACCTAATCTTTTTAAACTGTGTTTTCGTCCAGAAGTTGCAGTGTTGTAAATTTGTGAATTTCTGATTTGAGTTCATTTTAATGAGTATGCTTAATGTCATTGTCTCTCAGCAGCCTGAGACCGTGTCAGTTCAGTCGTCAGTACTGGGGAAGGGAGTGAAACATCGACCTCCACCCATCAAACTTCCCTCAGCCTCAGGAAATAGTTCCTCAGGTATTGTGTTCCTTAATTGCCTATAATCTAGAGTAAGAAGCAGATGATCATAATCCATTTACTCATATTTTGATTTGCTCAGAATTTTTAATTGTAAATCTAAGAAATAGCAGAATTCATAGAATGTTAAATTGTAAACCTAGCAAATAACTTCTACATTTTTTTTCCCTAGGTAACTATTTTACACCACAACAGGCCAGCAGCTTTCTTAAATCTCCAACTCCTCCTCCTGCTTCTAAGCCACCAAGTCTTTCTCGGAAGTCATCCGTGGATCTTAATCAAGTTAGCATGCTTTCTCCAGCTGCCCTATCACCTGCCAGTTCATCACAAAGTAAGTTGTAACTTAAGTTCTTCATTAACTCTTCATAAGCTTTTGCATTAGTGTTTCTTAAGATAGTTCTTAAGAAATAGTGAAATCTGAATGTACTGTCTACCCAAAATGTACAAGTTTTAAGAAGCTTCAGGCAGATCTTGTTGACTGTATGTATTATGTGTTTATTGTAATTGTATTTGTTTTTCTGTATTTATGTATGCAGCTTGTGTATACCTTTCTTATAGACTTGCAACCTACACATCTCCTGAAAAAATTAATCTGATAGCTAAATGTAGCAGTAAGATTCCAAATTATTTTTTATACCAGTGTAACTTAGGACATTTTACATTTTATGTAAACTATGCAGCTGATACAGAAAAAAAAATGTCGTATGAGTTGTTGCTGCAGTCCTATCTTCGTAAATGTAAGAAGTAAACTGAAAGCTAGTTTTTTAATAATACCCATACACTCTCATTAATTGCTGTCAGTTACTAAAATGTGGGATGATCATAAAGCATTCTGAAGATAATAAAATGTAATTTTTACTACTGAATACTTTTTTTTAAACATCAAGAAGAATTTGCTCAAGAATTTTAGCATTAGTTTGAATTTCTTCAAATTAACAAATATCTGAGATACTTAGGTACCAACTTGCAAATAAAAAAAGCATTCCAGTTTTTTAGATTTTTTAATAAATGACTAATATGTGCTGAAAGTTTTAGTACACTGCACAGTGACAGGGTGGTCTTTGCATTAGATGTAAACATCTTCATCTTGATAGCTCAAAAGGTGTAATTTTTCTGCCTTCTTGTTTTGCACAAAGAAAAAATTTATAAATTTCCTGAAAGTCTTATTCACACTTCTTATGTTGTGGGTATGGATTATTATGTTAATCTACTGCACACAGTTGTTACTTTAAGTAAGGGTTGAGTGACAGCTTCTGGACATTCACATTTCTTTCCTTTCTTTCTGCAGGACATGAAAGCTAAAAAAGAAAACACCTCAAGAGCTTTTGGTTTTATTTTTCTGGTTTTTGTTTTTTTATTTTTTGTTTTTTTTTTTTAAAAAGTTGATAAACTGTGCATACTTCATTCACAACAGATTTTCTATACATTCTACATTTAAACCGAAGTACACAGTTACTGTTAAAGATGCAGTATTATCTATCAAATACTTGCTTTATTACTGTGTTTTGTAAAATTTGTTTGTCAGGGTGAATTTGATGTGTTAGGAATTAAGTATGTATATTTAGGTGCCAAATACGATGGTTAACTGTATGTAATTTATTAAATATGTTCAGAGTTTTATCTCAGACTGTTAACAGAAAATAAGAATATTTCTAAGTGATGTCCTAAATTAGTGAAATCGTAAATAACAAAACTTAATTTTAATTCCTTTTAAAGTTTTTAGGCCACAGATAGCATGGTAGGAAACTAACTTTTAAATGGGTTTTGTGATAGAATACGAATGTATATTTCTACTGTTCCTGTAATAGCATCTCTGATGGCATTTGTAGGTGATATACTGCATCCTTAATTGTAATTGAGTGTAGCAACACTCATGTATCATGTGTAGAAATTAACACTTGCAGTTAACTGCTTTTAAAAAAAAACTGGAACAGACTGTCAGTGCTAAATAAGATTCCATTAACCTTATTTGAAAAAGGACTGGCCATTTATAACAAACTAGCAATTTTTATTTTTCTCAATGAGCAGGATCTGGAACTCCTAAGCCATCTACTCCTACACCAACCCCTTCATCGACCCCACACCCTCCTGATGCTCAGAGCTCAACTCCTATTACCCCTTCAGCTACCCCTACTCCCCAAGATTCAGGCTTCACCCCTCAGCCCACTTTGTTAACTCAGTTTGCTCAGCAGCAAAAGTCTCTGAGCCAGGCAATGCCTGTAACGACCATTCCTCTTTCCACCATGGTGACATCCATAACCACAGGAACCACAGCCACCCAGGTCATGGCAAACTCTGCTGGACTTAACTTCATCAATGTAGTGGGCTCTGTTTGGTAAGTTTGCACCAAAGCCCCGATTTTTTTTTTTTTAAGATAATCTCACCAGTCTAAAGAAATTACTTGTGAAATTAAAAACAAATTGTATATTGTTGAAACTGAAAAAAATGGTTTCTGCATGACTAGAATTTATCTCAAAAAGTACATTTGAATTTTAGGTAGTAATACATCCATTATAGGCACTAAGGTGGCACTACTGATTTCACATTGACAGCAGCTTAGATTTTTCTTGTTTATCCTGTGTTACCATCTTTTAATCCATTGATGAGTACATTACTCTACCAGATTATATTTTAAACCTTGGTAGATACATAGCACTTAATTTTTGCCAACTTTGCTGTTGATATTTAAGACAGAAATATCTGTGTTTGTGAAGCAGTTTGTTTTTTAATCCAAGGATTTATGTAGCTGATTTTTCTTTTACAGCACTAGTCTAATGCTTTGTCTTATTCTCCTGCAGTGGAGCTCAAGCTTTGATGAGTGGTTCAAACCCTATGCTGGGCTGTAACACTGGTGCCATAACTCCTGCAGGAATAAACCTGAGTGGCCTTCTACCCTCAGGAGGTCTGCTACCAAATGCATTGCCGGGTGCAATGCAGTCAGCCTCTCAAGCAGGTCAGAATATTGGAAATAATAACCTCTAACAAAATTAACACTCCATACTTATGTTAAAATGTCATTTAAGTGATGTTAAACATTTAACATCCTTTTTTAATGAAATATTATGTTGAAAATATTTCCTTTCAAAAGCTTTTAAAATTCTCACATTTGAATTAAAAACCATCTGGCTATCATATTCTCTGGAGAAACTTGGTAAACCTGTAAGTCTTTGCAAATTTTATCTTTGACTTTCAAACATTATTATAAAAGTAACTTTGATGGTTCCCAGTGTAGTCCTGCTCCAGGTAAAAGAAACATATTTTGAAAACATAGGTAAGCAGGAAAAGCAACATAGCATGGCATTTAAAAGCCTCAGTTCTGAAGCCAGACTACCTAGATTGAATCCTTCTTGTGTAACTTACCATAACTGCATAATCATAGCAAAGTTACCTTTGGGCCTCATTTTCCTTATAAATAAAATAAAGATGATAATAATAATGCTTTACCTCACAGTTGTGAAGATTAAATGAATAAATACAGATGAGGTATTTATGCCTGGGATGTGATAAACATTCAAAAATAACTGCTGTCACCATCATTAGTAGTAGTTTATTGTGGTAGTTGTAGTAATGTAATTACATGTACTGGAAAAATGTTTTAACAACTTGTGCTACTTTTAAAGTTCTTTAAGAGAATGTGTTGTAGAACAGTCTCATTTCTTACTCAGAAAAAAAAGATTAACAGAAAAACAAACTCAGCATAGTAAGAAAAACTTAACTATGAGTTAGGAGAAACTTTCTGTGAGTAGGAGAAAGAGAACCCAAAGAATATAATATGAATATGTTTAATATATTGCTGTGATTTTCTAATTCTACCTGATATATCCTTAGTTTAATGTGTGTAAGTATGTTTTAGTGGTAGGAGCCCTGGAAAATGGAATCAGTGTTGAATTTGGGATATTATATTTACATGTAATTCTTCTAATTACTCGTAGCTCCAAATGCTTATTGTAGGGCCTGGAAGAAGTCACTTAATTGTTCCCCCTCAACCTCAGTTTCAACCCACTCCAGTACTCTTGCCTGGAAAATCCCATGGACGGAGAAGCCTGGTAGGCTGTGGTCCATGGGGTCGCGAAGAGTCGGACATGACTGAGCGACTTCACTTTCACTTTCCACTTTCATGCATTGGAGAAGGAAATGGCAACCCACTCCAGTGCTCTTGCCTGGAGAATCCCAGGGACAGGGGAGCCTGGTGGGCTGCCGTCTATGGGGTCACATAGAGTCGGACACCACTGAAGCGACTTAGCAGCAGCAGCAACCTCAGTTTCATCTGTTCTAAAACCGGAGTAAATGTAGCTACCTTAAGTGGCTACTTAAAAGAAAATAAATGAAGTGATATGGAAGTGCCTTTAGTAAGCTATAAAGCATTACCCAGATGTCATCCACCCTTAAAGGGAGTTATCTCTGTCTCTTTTTTCTTTTATGAGAATTCCTGGAGGGGCTATCCGTATTGTCACATTTTTACCTGGTTATGCTTTTTCCGTTTTTCAGACAAGCCTTTCATGCTGTCTTTTGTGCATTATCTACCCTTTATCTTTTTTAAATACAATTACCTGCTTAGAGGACGAGTTACCTTTTAAACTAGAGTTCAAATTGGTATATTTAGTGAGGAAGATACATACATACTTGAAGACTAGTATCAGCAAACAGTTCAAGCTAAGAATAGTTTTACGTTTTTTAAGGTTTGTTTTCTTAAAAATAGATAGGAGGAAGAAGAAGGGACAGAGTCTCTGTGGCCCATGAAGCCTACTGGAAGCGTCTGCCAGCGCCTGCTTTCGGATTTGCTCTGTGCTATGTCACAGATTTGGGGGAATAAGTTCAGGATTCACAGAGCATTGTTTCCTGACTTTCAGCTTGATCCTTACACACAAAATTCGGTGTTCTTCAGCGTTATTAATGTTCGCATTTGCACTTTAAGAAACATCACAAAGCACACTGGTTCTGAGACAGGGCTATTGATCACATGCCGTGTAGCACTGAGAAATATAAGTAGATAGCAATGTGTGAGACGTGTTTCCACAGCAGTGATGGTTTTATCATACCTGTGGTGTCTGCATGCTGCCAGATTACTTTTCCAGCCAGTAGTTTAAGTAGTTATAAAGAAGTCTCAGTTTCTGAAATACAGAATATAAGGTACATCTGGTGCTTCACATCTTTGAATAAGATCTCATTATCAGCAAATAGTGATGAAATTGGGGGGCTGGGTTTAAGAAAATGTTAAAGTATAGAAAATAAGCACATCTGTGGCAGAGAGTACTTAAAAATTTTTCTTTAGATGCTAAAGTATAAAGTACCTCCAAGTATAATAAAGTTTTAATTTCCTGTTTTAACCATGAGTTTTATTTAATAGGTGTTCCATTTGGTTTAAAAAATACTTCAAGTCTCAGGCCCTTAAATCTACTCCAGGTAAACCCGAAACACTGCTTTTGATAGTTTTTTACTTTTATTTTGTAAAGTTTTTTATAGTGCTTTTTGTTTTTTAGCCATGTATGTTTGCACATTTTAGCATTTGAAGTTCTGAGGTTGTTGAGAATCATCTGAAAGTATGGTTAAGTGGATAAGTGGGAAAAAATTGGTGCCCATGTACCACACTTCCGTTGGCTCTGAAAGCCCTGCCGAATTAAGAACTAGTTCCAGAGGGGAGAGTTCACAGATGCCAAGAAGAATAACTTGCCTACAGTAGTAGCAGCAAATATACTTAGAAATTAATTGTTCTGTCACAGACTTTTTACGTGTATATAGAAGTATTGCTGTTTGCTTACAATAGATTTTATACATGAATAGAAGGTTTTTAGATTAGGTATGTGTGTTCTTTTCCTGAGGAGAGTATGACTTAATAGCACAGTGCCAGGCAGGTGACTATTCAGTCACTACTGAATAGTCATTCAGTAAATGTCCATTAGGTTACAGTTTGTGTCAAGTGATAAGACTTTTCTGATACGTTTTCTCAGTATTAACATACAAAGAGAAAAGGTAGGTAGAGAATTTAGTACATGTTGTGAACTTAGAGTATTCTGGGCTATGCTTGGTCCTTTAAGGATCGCGGTCAGTATTACGCCTAGTAGGTTGGAAATGGATGAGATTGTCTACAAGAATTGTCAGAAAAGGTAGACATGAAAGTAAAGATTTGGAGACACAGAATGGCAGAGCTATGGATTATTGGAAAATAATTATCACATCCATCCAACCTGATATTCAGAAATAATAAATCAGGAAATACATTTAGAACTAAAACCTTAACTTACTTCCTATACAGTATGCAGACAGTGTCAGTATTTACAGACTCATCGCAGAATAATCTAATTATAATATGGACACTTTGGATTAGCTTATTTAACCCGCTTTCCTGCATTTTGCTGTAGGAATTTCTGTAGGGATCAAGCTCAGTGTTAAGAGTAGTGGCATTCCTTAATAGCACTGATAATAAAGGCAAAAACCACCTTACAAATTATATTCTGCTACATTTTTATTATCTAACTAATTGAGAAAGAAACACTTGGCCTGTACTTTGTCCAGATTTACCTAACAATGAGCTATGCTGGGTGTGGAACTTTTGACCCTAGACACCTCTTTTTTGACTATACAGATCTAAGAGTTTCTCACTTGGTATTTGCTTGGACTTTGCCCCAAAACTTCAAAGTGCTTTTAACTTAAACCCCTATAGAATAAAATGGAAAAACATTTGTTTTCTGATACATTTGGAATGCATAGTTTTAGTGTTTAATGTGGAATTTTCTGGATGCTTCTTGTAAAATTTTTTTTATTGTTAATTTAGATTCATAATGACAGAGCTTGTAATGTCTCCAAATTAAATATGGACATCTAATGCATTTTCTTTTCAGCTTTGGACTTCCTGGCTATGTTATATAAAAATCCATGCACCTCTGGGTTTGGGCAAAAGCTAGACCAAAGTTAGGGAAATGAGCTTTTTTAACATATATTCCCCATTATCACTAGCTTTTTTTTATACTTGCAAATGCATTTAATGCTGTTTTGTGTTGATGTATAAGCAAAAGCAGTATGTTTATTTAGACAGCTAAGTATTAACTTGAAGCAGAAAGATTTATGTTTGAGATTACTAATGTATTTGAGAACCAGAGTAATACCACTTGAAAAATGTGTTTAAAGAGATTGTCCCTTTTTTTTTTTTTTTAAGAGCAGGGAGTTTGTTTTGTTTTCAATTTTGTTGACTTCGTTTTCCTCATCCCTGGAAGAATACCTGACGCATAGGGAATGCCCCAGAAACATTTGTAAAATAAGGAAATTTAAATAATCCGAAATCGCCTAATTAATTATTGCTCAAATTCTTAATAGCTCCCAGGCGGCTCGCTCATTTTTAACACCCTGCAGCAGCAGCAGCAGCAGCAGCAGCAGCTCTCCCAGTTTACACCGCAGCAGCCTCAGCAGCCCCAGCAACCCACAGCTTCCAGTCCTCAGCAGCCTGGGGAGCAGGTATGTCCTTTCTACCTTCCACATGATACGCTTTGTATTGTACAATTATATCTTTTTTTGGTATATTCCAGGCCTATTTCAAGTGTTTTTAGACTGTTTGAACAAACTTTTCATATGCTGTCCTTTCTTTATTAACAATAGTAGCTATCAGTTATCAAGGCCTATTTCTAATTCTCACAACAGCCGTACTGAACAGATGATGTCACCTCCATCTTGCATAGTCTGAAATAGATTCAAGTGACAACTTGCTCACAGCCATACAGCGAGTGGCAGAGCAGGGATTCAGGTCCAGGTCTTTCTGCCTCTATAGGCCATGTATTTTTTTACCCAGTCATCATCTTTCTGTTAATAGTATTTTGTTTCTGTTAGAATAGAGAAATTCTTTTTATTGTGAAGCTTAAAACAGAAAATAGACAAAAACAAATATTCTGTATATTGCCAAAGAGAAATTGAATAAGAACTGCAGTAAAGTAGTAAAAGGAACTTTACTTTTAAAATGTTCAGGGTTTTCTGAACATTTGCTACACTTTGGAATGCTTAAAAGTACTGATTCCTGAGTCCCACCTCCAACATTTCCTTTCAGTTCAGTTCAGTCGTTCAGTCATGTCTAACTCTTTGTGAACCCTTGAACCACAGCTCGCCAGGCCTCCCTGTCCATCACCAACTACCAGAGTCCACCCAAACCCATATTCATTGTGTCAGTGATGCCATCCAACCATCTCATCCTCTATTGTCCCCTTCTCCTCCTGCCCTCAATCTTTCCCAGCATCAGGGTCTTTTCAAATGAGTCAGCTCTACGCATCAGGTGGCCAAAATATTAGAGTTTGAGCTTCAACATCAGTCCCTCTAATGAACACCCAGTACTGATCTCCTTTAGGATGGACTGGTTGGATCTCCTTGCAGTCCAGGGGACTCTCAAGAATCTCCTCCAACCCCACAGTTCAAAAGCATCAATTCTTCAGCACTCAGCTTTCTTTATAGTCCAACTCTCACATCCATACATGACCACTGGAAAAACCATAGCCTTGACTAGACGGACCTTTATTGGCAAAGTAATGTCTCTGCTTTTTAATATGCTGTCTAGGTTGGGTATAATTTTCCTTCCAAGGAGTAAGCATCTTTTAATTTCATGGCTGCAATCACCATCCGAAGTGATTTTGGAGCCCAGAAAAATAAAGTCAGCCACTGTTTCCACAGTTTCCCCATCTATTTGCCATGAGGTGATGGGACCAGATGCCATGATCTTAGTTTTCTGAATGTTGAGCTTTAAGCCAACTTTTTCACTCTCCTCTTTCGCTTTCATCAAGAGGCTCTTTAGTTCTTCTTCGCTTTCTGTCATAAGGGTGGTGTCATCTGCATATCTGAGGTTATTGATATTTCTCCTGGCAATCTTGATTCCAGCTTGTGCTTCCTCCAGCCCAGTGTTTCTCATGATGTACTCTGCATAGAAGTTAAATAAGCAGGGTGACAATATACAACCTTGACATACTCCTTTCCCTGTTTGGAACCAGTCTGTTCTTCCATGTCTAGTTCTAACTGTTGCTTCCTGACCTGCATACAGGTTTCTCAACAGGCAGGTCAGGTTTGCTCACTGTTAAATATATGAAATGTTCACTATCAGTCCTTCTGCCACAGATTGCCCGGTCAGGTCTTGGCTGGATAATGCTCATCCTCTATTAGATTTCTCAAGGAGGGCATACTTAAAACTATTTTTTGGACACATGTATATGTATGGCTGAGTCCCTTTGCTGTTCACTTGAAACTATCAACATTGTTCATTGGCAGTACCCCAATACAAAATAAAAAGTTCTTTAAAAAAAAGAGCTAAGTCAAAAGGAGCAAAAAAAAAAAAAAAAAACTGGTTTTATTAACACATGAAGGATTACTTAGCTCAATAAAAAATTCTTGATTTGTACTTTTCTTTACAAAATTGTGGTAAAATACATGTAATACAAAATTCACCATCCTACCCATTTCTAAGTGTGCACTTTGGTAGTGTTAGATATATTCTTACTGTTGTGCAACTAATCTCCAGAACTCTCTCATCTTGCAAAACTAAAACTATACCCATTAAGGAATTCCTTATTTCCCCCTCCTCCTAGCCTACTTTTTTTTCTGTGGATTTGACTACTCCAGGCACCTCATATAGGTGAAATTTTACAGTATTTGTTTGTGACTGACCTCTATTTCATTTAGCATAATATCCAAAAGGTTCATCCATGTTGTAGTTTATCCATTCATCCATTGATGAACATTTGGGTTGCTTCCACTTTTGATGGAAGTCTGAGGGTTTTTTTTGTTGTTTTTTTTTTTTTTTTAGATGAATTTTGCTTTAGGTGTGAAGTGTTAAGAACTACTCTCTGGCTTCTCTGCCCACAAGAACTTTTTATACTTTCCATTTAAAGCCTATGATCCATTTTCAGTTAATTTTGTATAAGGGGTGAGATGTTGGTCCGGGTTCATTTATGGGGGAGCTGTTGGCAGTTTGCGCCAGCGCCATTTGTTCCAAAAGCTATCCTTCTCAGTTGAATTACTTTTGCACCTTTGTCAGAGGTCATAATTAATCTTAAAATCAAAGGGATCCTCTCGTGTTCTTTTTCAAAATTGTTTAGCTATTCTAGATCCTTTGCTTTTCCTTGTAAATTTTAGAATCACCTTGTCTATATCTACAAAAAAACATTGCTGGGATTTTTAAAGGAATTGAGTTTGAACCTATAGGTCATCTTGGGAAGAGTTTACCATGTTTATGTGTTTTCTAGTCCATGAACATGGTATGTCTCTAGGCTAAAATCAGCTAGTTTTCAGCATGCAAGTCCTATATGTGTATTATAGACTTAACCTAAGTTTTATTTTTGTCCTTTATCCATTGTGGGGGGGGGGGGATTGTTAATGGTACTGTTTTTCATTTTCTACGTGTTTATCACTAGTATGCACAATTGGTGTTGAACTTGTGTTCTGTGATCTTACTGACCTCACTTATTCTGGGTTTTTTTTTTGTAGATTCCTTAGGGATTTTTTTTTTTCGCTGTAATAGTCTGCCATTTGCAAATAAGAATGGGTTTTTTTTCCTTTATAATCTATGTCTGTCTGTTTCTTTATCTAATGTGCTCACTAGAAATTGTAGTACTGTGTTGCAAAGAGTGTTTTAAGCTTTTAAAAAAATGTTTTGATGACACTTTATAGAAGCAATATAAAAAAAAACAAGCAGCCCTATCACAAAATTGGCAGACCTAAATAGATGTATCTCCAAGGAAGATGTACAGATGACCAGCAGGCACATGAAAAGATGCTCTCAACATTGCTAATCAAATCAAATTAGAAATGCAAATCAATACCACAATGAGGTATCACTTTTCATCGGTCAGAATGTTCATCATCAAAAAGTCTACAAATAATAAATGCTGGAGAGGGTGTGGAGAAAAGGGAGCCTTTGTGCACTGTTGGTGGGAATGTAAATGGGTGCAGCCACTTTGCTGTACCCCTGAAACTGACATAGTATTTCAAATCAGCTAAACCTCAAGAAAAGATAGTTCTGATGAAGCTTTCTAGATACCTTAGTAGCTATTAATGCCACATCAAATAATAAACCAATACAGAATCAGTTCTGAAAATTAGGTTTCGTGCTTTTGAAATACTGTTTTCTTACTAATTCTTAATACCTTTGAAGGCTTTTCCTTGTTATTCTTTTTATAAGACCTACTCTAATGTTGATTTTTAATATCAGGAAAAAATGCCAATCCTTCCCACCAACCCAAAGTTGTGTTTTCTTTTTGTACATGTCTTTTTTTTTTTTTTTTTTTTAATTCAGGGCTCTGAACAAAGTTTGACCAGTCAGGAACAAGCCTTATCTGCTCAACACGCTGCAGTTATTAACCTTGCCGGAGTAGGAAGTTTTATGCATTCACAGGCAGCTGGTTGGTATTTTCCTAACTAAATAATGTTGAATTTATTAAAAGTATCTCTTGGGATCACACCATTGAAACCGTTTCTTTTCTTTTTTGCAAGCAAAAACAAGGAAAAATTTCAGTTATATTTAATGTGTGAACTGTTGATTGAGACACTGAGATTTTTTCATTATTTTGATAAAGTGCTTTGACCTACATATATTAATAGCAGTTGTTTACCTCATGCTAAATTTTGTTAGCAAAATTCTGTACAATTACCCAACTTAGTAGGATGCTTCCAAGCAGTTGACTCTAGTTTATCAGGATTATTGAGACTGCACTTTTCTAGATTGCAGTTTTTTGTCTCATTCTAATAGCTTATAGTGCATGAATTAGGACTTAATGGTCAAGTAGCAAAGCTTCTTTAAGACAATTGTAAAAAAAAAAAATTAGATATACTAAATGACTGCTCACCACTTCTAGTAATAAATGGTAAACCAAAGATTTATCTTTAGTGAAGATTATTTCATCAATTTAAGACAGCAGTTATAAGTTCATATTTAATTAAAATTAGTAAGTCACATGTCTGCAGAAACTGAGATAGTGTGTCAAGACTAATGAGTGAACTTGTGAATATTTTGAATGTTCACTGGACTTACTGTGAATTCAGTAGTTTCCAGTGTCTGAATTTGGAATAGCTACATAAGGTTCTAATTTAGAGCTGGTGAATTTCCAAATGGAAATTTATTATTAATAAACCTTTACCCTACAAACTATAAATTTCCTAAAATAGCAGTAGTGTAATTTTAATGGAAAGAACTTTGGTTCCAGACTTGCCACTAAATTACCTTGTAGTGAGTCCCTGAGACCACTAAGGCCTGCAGTTTCCTCATCTGTAGAGCTGAACTTAACCCTTGACCTCACTCTGCTCTAAAAGGTTCACCACCTTTGTTGCTAATAGTGTGGTCTGATAGTCATTGTACCGTCTCTTGGCATTTGTCTACCAGTTTTGTCCTCACGGTAGTTTGAGTTTCTCCCACTCCATTTCCTACTTGACTGGTTGTATTTTAAACATGGTATAGTCAGCATTCTGCTAGAAAGCCTTCTCAGGGAATTGGCACAGAGATGCAGGAAGAGAGGGCGCAGTGCTCTGGCCACATGCTCTCCCCTCTTCATGTCCAGGAAGTCCTGCAGGCAGTGTTCCCCTCAACTAACAGGATACTGTACTAAATTTATTCTCAAATGTCTGTGATTTGATACTTAAGATTAATCATACTGATACTTTTCTATTTCATTTTCTGTGTTGTCCTTTTCTAACCCTGGTAGCCTTCAAACTTTCTGACTGGCCTGCTTTCCCCTTCTCCTCTCTGTAGTGTTGTCTCAGCTTGGCTCTGCCGAGAACAGACCTGAGCAAAGCCTTCCTCAGCAGAGACTCCAGCTCTCCTCTGCCTTTCAACAGCAGCAGCAACAGATCCAAGTAATCCAGCAACTTCACTCTGCTTACATTTTTAAAGATACTTTGCTCCAAAAGTACCTCACAATACCTTACTTCATTTTTAATGTTACTGTCTTTTGAGACTATACAGTAATTGGTAAATAATTTAGCAAATTTATTTAAAAGTCTGACAACTTTAGCGAGTCAGCTTGGAGCACTGCATATATTTTGTACATTTAAGTCATACTTTCTGCCTAATTTAAAATCTTTCATGAAGTGCTGGTGGCACATTAACATACATTTTTAGATTCCTTTTAAATAGTCCATTGTAAGTGCCAATGGTTAACTTCTTAATACTGTACTGCAGAAAAAGGCAAGTATACCAGTGTTCCTATTTGTAAACTGTCCTATTTTAGAAAAGTGTTATTCCATTCTTAGGAAGTCAGAATAGTGTACTTGACTGTCTTTAATTTGCAGGGTGGTTTTATACTGCTATAAACTAGCTTACAACACAATGGTAACTGAAGTTGCTGAGTTACTGCAGTATCGACTGGCCAGGCAAAGTAACAGCTTCTTCTGAAGTTTGAAAAGCCCTGTCTTCAAAGCCCTCAGCAGGCTTCTGTACCACTGGTGCTGTTTGACTGTGCATTGTCTCCATGTGGTATAGTCCCTTTTTGTTACCTTGGTGCTCTCTCCCTTTCAGTTTTGTTCTCATCACTCTCAGGAAAATCATCTTTCCATGCCTACCTATGTTTAACCTAACTAGATTTTTTCCCTCTGTTTGCAGCAGTTACGATTCTTGCAGCATCAAATGGCTATGGCAGCAGCAGCAGCACAAACAGCTCAGCTACATCGTCATCGGCATACAGGCAGCCAGTCAAAAAGTAAAATGAAGAGAGGCACGCCAACCACTCCAAAATTCTGAGTCTTGAATAGTTTTTCTTTTTAAAAACATGAGCATTGAATCAAAAGGATTCGGAGTTTCTACTTCATTTTTGTTTTTTAAAAATGTCAGTATTTTACATTGCTAGATATACAAACTTTATACAGAAGTTTGATTTTTAAATAAAAACAAATAATTTTTAAATAAAAACAGGGAAATGGTTTAACCATTAGGGTTGGTTTGCCTAAGTCATTGTTTTTTTAAAATGGTTTCACTGTACATAATACAGAAGTGACCTGAGAAATACTAGAAACATCTTTCAAAAACCTGTAGTTTGGTATTTATTTAGTATAAAAGGTTTGTGCACAGTGTAACAAATACAGTTTTTACAAATCTGTTTTGAAAATGTGGTTGCTCATTTGGGTTTCATACTCTTAAATACTTCATCCATCAGTTGTTTTACTTCTCTGTGTCTTGTAACCGCTCGGCTCATACAGTCTTGAAGTTTAGATCCAGTCAGTCCACTTCCACCTGAAAAATTGTGCCAACACTAATTTTAATTACTCTTACATGACCTACATCATGTCAAGTTATAAAACAAAATTTGAATAGTAGGTTATGTGTTAACAAGACCTCCTGAAGTTTAAGAACCACTGACATAAAAGATGCAAGGCACCTTTTTTTTTTTTTTTTGCAAGGCATCTTAAGTAAATTTACATTAGGTAAAATAACAAAACATCCCACATTCCATCTGGCCCTCCCTAATGTAAAGAAGCTCAATCTGCATTTTCAACTACATGTTTAGTACTGAGATGGAAGGAAAGTGCGTGCCTGGTTTGTGAAGACAACAGAGCCTGCCTTCCTCATCCATTACAACTGTTAAGGTTCCAGTTGCCAGATGTTCCTCCTCTTCGGTAGGATCAACTATAAGCAGAGTGCTATTTTAAAAATAAAAAGTATACATTATCAACCCATGAGACACATTTTATTTTAGAAAAGTAAATTACACTTACTACCTGCATTTTAGCTTAGGAGGGAGCTAGACAGAACCGGTAGAAACCAGAAACGCTAGTAGCAAGCTCAAAGTTCCACTTGTAAGAATCTTTGCCCTTCAGTTAAATACACAACCTTTTGATTAACTTACTCATCAAACACAGCAAAGGAAGTTGCAACTGGATGAGTTCTAATATTCAAATAACTCTTCTTCTTTAAATTAACTTCTGCTAAAGCAGTTTCTTCATTTATAGTAACTTCAGGCAACTGTACTACAAAAAGGCAAATATGTAAAGTCAGTTTCTCACTCCAGTTAAACAGGGCATTCTATGCTTGGTTAATTTACTTTTCCCTCTCTTTAAACTTGTCCAGAAGTATTTTTTTGTTTTTAAACTTTTATTTGTATTGGGGTATAGGAAGGCACGGCAACCCTCTCCAGTATTCTTGCCTGGAGAATCCCAGAGGAGCCTGGCGGGCTGCAGTCCAAAGGGCTGCACAGAGTCGGACACGACTGAAGAGACTTGGCACGCACGCATGCTTAGCCAATTAAACAGTGTTGGCACGGTTTCAGGTGAACAGGGAAGGGACTCAGCCATACATACACATGTATTCATTGTCCCCCCAAACCCCCCTCCCAGCCAGGCTTCCACATTAACACTGAGCAGAGTTCCACATGCTATACAGGAGCAGAAGTATTAAAAAAACAGAACAATTAAAGCAGATATGGTGGATACAAACATTGTTGTTCTTTAATTTAGAAACGTGGATAGGTAAATCCTCACAAAAACCTTTAGACAATTTTACCAAAATGAAACACTGGCATATATGTAGGAATATTCCCTTTTATTAAAGTTGCTTACCATTTTTTAAAGCTGCTAACAAAGCAAAGGTACAAGCATCCAAAATGTTTCCATCATGGTTGAGGCAAATGAGATCACAGTACAAAACCCAAGCAAGCTAAAACAGAGTTGACACAGAAATTAAAGCTTTCTGATGGGTATAATGTGGTATTTGTTTCTACTCACAAACCTTAGTTTGTTTAACCTTAGTTTGTTTAACCTTAGTTAAACAGTCAACTTTTGAGGCTCAAAGACTTAAAAAAATTTACCTTTATAAAGTAAAAAAATGAGCAAGTTTGGTAATACCAAAAGCTGACAAGTGAACATCTCCATTTCCCCTCAAGGAAGCTACAGATGTAGAAGGAATTTCCATTCTTACTGCTAAGTTAGCAGATGAGGGAATTGCTTCTGAAAATCCCAAATGAGACTCAAAATGTATTTTACCACAGAAACCTCAATACATGAAATTTTTAGGTCTTACACTGCTTAATAAATGAATATAATCAAACATGAAAAGCTTCTAGGTACTTGTCAATGTAGTTCAAAATTATCAAAAAGACTTGAAATTTATAATGTGGATTCACCTTAAACACATGTTTGCTGATCAGATACTATCTGCTGGAAAAAAATTTTTAAATGACTGCATTATTAGCTGAAAAAAGATTACATCAGCTTAAAAGATAGTCTCTAGCCAGGCAATGAAGTAACAAAATTTACTGGGGTTTTTTTTTGGTGTGAACTACAGTTTATCTAGATAGTTACAGAGTTAAGAGTGATTTTAATTCCATCTAGAGACAAGATATCTGTAAGGTTGCTGTGCTTTTTTAATTTTCCCCACCCCAAAAAACACTTCAGAATTAGAAACTCACAGCTTCTTTACTCCTCTTACCTTTCCTGAAGAGATGCATAAGTCTTCTTTATTAATTATCTGTGAACTTGATTTAAAGATGAAGAGCACAGTAAACAAAAGTTCAAAAACTCTAAAATGAATGACAGTCAGACTTTATCATGATAATCTTACTTTTCAATGACATCTGCAATGAACTGGCTGGCCACTTGGGCCTCTTCTCCAGGAGGGCCAGACCGAAATCTCCAGGAACACAGAGGTGATAGATCCACGTTAGGAACTGAAAGAAACACTGCAGCTGTGAACCAAATTTCACCTCTGGTTTAGTTTTAAAGGCTTTATCCACTGCAAAGGCAAGTGGAAAGCATTATATAACACATCAGTTACATTCTTTTCCATTTTTAATAAAAATCTTAGGCTTAGATAAAATTTTCTGACTTTCTCTGCACAAAAATAATACACCACCACACAGCACCCCAAGCATCTATTTAAGACTTCCTTCAATTGTAAATTATTCACAAAAGTTTTTAGGTTTCTTTCAAAGTACCCCAATCTATAACAGTATGCTGCTGCTAAGTCACTTCAGTCATGTCCGACTCTGTGCAACCCCATAGACGGCAGAACACCCGGCTCCCCCGTCCCTGGGATTCTATAGCCTCACTAATCATACCAGCTGTTCTGCATTTTTAAAATGTTGGTTCCCACCATAAAGAAAAGATGATCCAAGTTAAGAAAAAGAAAATCACAGTGGTATAAAGGAAGTGTTTATGGAAATAGAAAAGTTTGCAATTACAGCCCTTTGCCTAAGTCAAAGGTTGATGGTTGATGACACCTGTATAAACAAAACTGATCAAACAAGTCTGACAAAGGTATTTACAGAATTCTGTACCTTGCTGTTATACCATCATCTTTTAACAATTTCAATATTTAACAGGATTATTTAACTTAATTTACACTATCGTCTAACATACATACATTAAACTTTTCAGGACTGTCTGAAGCTTCTGAATAATTTTCAATTCACCCACTAAGATTTAACTATAATAATAATACTAAAATATTTATTAAAATCACAAAACTGTTTAACTTACCAACATATCCTTTATCAGGGGCATCTGTTGGTGGTGCTCCAAATTCCTAGAAGCATACAAACATTTCCTATGAAAGAAGCTACTAGAAAATTGTGAGGACAGCAGTCAGTCAAGGAAGGCTCTACCAAAGACCATCTTAGCTAGTTAGCAACATCATGAGCATCCACTGTGCCTGGGAAGGTGGGTCAGGGGCTCTGGGGACATCAGCACCATTCACACTAGCTCTGCCAAGGCAAGAAGGCAGTATGGCAAAGCTGACTAGTGCACCTCAGCAAAATGACCGGAGGATCTTAGAGTTCTGCCCCACCTCTCTTCTTACTCAGTAGCCAAGAATCTGAATTTAAACCCCAACCTCAAACGAGACAATGTTAAGCCCCTAACCTGGCAAGTCTCGTGAAATGTCACCCCACCTTTACTGAGGAAGAATCTCAACTTAGGCCGAGTAACTCAAGAGTTCAGAGTCAAAGCAGAGACTTTGAAGTCAGTTTATACTGAAGTATTTGGAGAGAAAAATTTCCAGTGACTCTTCAGGGGATTAACTGGGCAATTCTGAAAGCACCCAATGTATGGTGCTAGAAACAGCAAGTACTCAGTAAATGGTAGCTATTACTCCCTCAAGCTTTTGAGCAATTTTCTACACATTTGCACAGATTAAATGCCATCAATGGATAAAAATACGTCACCAAAAACCTCTTAAAATTTCTCAAATTACAACCAAATTCTTTAAAAATTAAAGGCAGATAAGGAGGATTTTTTTAAAAAATCATTTCAGCACATTTGCAAATGTTCACAAATTGTAATTAAGAGTCATTAAACTTGGGTTGTATTATCTAAAACGCAAAGGTGAAAACTTGGGAAATGAAAACAAACACTAAAACACCTGACTGCCTAGTCAACAGTAGAACTACAGATGTATATAACAATCTAGTAAGTATATGAGGCTGTCTTAGTAACTCAAATCTTGGTAGTAAGTATATTAAACCTACCGCTTTAATTCCACAAATTACTGTAGTATTTCCCAGCTTCACTAAAGAAGAACCATCTGCGGTACCAATCGAACCTGAAAAGTATTTTTAAAAAATGAAAAAGTTTTCTTCTTTTATGTATGATATTTATCTTTAAATATCTAAGTTGTCTGTGAAAATTTACTCCTTACTTGAGTCTTTGTAAAATTACAGTTGACCCTTGAACAACATGGGCTTGAACTATACCGGTCCACTTATACAAAGATTATTTTCACTAAATACTTCCACAGTACTACATGATCCACAGTTGGTTGAATCCAAGGATGGTGAGCCTTGGATATGGAGTGCCAATCCATAATGGTAAGATTATACTTGGATTTTCAACTCTGTGAAGGTCAGTGCTCCTAACCCCCTCATTGTTCAAGGGTCAACCAAATTGTTTTAGGAATTATTCATTTTCTTGATTTTGAGTGAATCATTTGATGTTCAATCACAGGGCTGTTATGAAAATCTCTTGACAGAAAAATTACTGTAATCCCTTAGACATGGTAGAATTTGTCTGAAATACTGTTTAAATGGCACAGAGTCTAAAACTTGGGAATGTCATATTGGTAAAATTGGAAAATTCCATGTTTGCAACAGAAGATTTAATAAGTGTAAGATATAGAAGGAAACCAAATCTTACAAGTTTTGAAGGAAGAAAAGGGGAAAACACTTCAGAGTTACTTTAAATTTAACATGAACATAAAAACTGAAAGGATGTGCTTAATTGTGCAGTCGTGTGTGACTCTTTGTGACCCCATGGACTGTAGCCCACCAGGTTCCTGTCTATGGAATTTTTCAGCAAGAATACTGCAGTTGGTTGCCATTTCCTTCTCCTGGGGATCTTCCCCACCCAAGGATTGAACCTGTCTCCCACACTGCAGGTAGATTCTTTATGCACTGAGACATTTGGGAAGCCCACTACTGAGAGGAGACGGAGTTGAAAAAAAAAACACTCTACGAATAAAAACTTGCCATTAAAAAAATACCCTCACCTACGTTGACAGTTGTGGTTCTGAATTCACCAAGTTCTCTTCCATCAGGACGGCAATTCTCTTTCTAAATAAATATATGAAAGCAGATTACAGCTACATGTGTATCTCACACAGGCCAGGGAAAACACACTGAGCCTTATTAACTCAAATAAATTAATCTGCATTACTTTAAAACTCTTTTAAAAACTGAAGTATAATTGGCACATTAGATATATAACATAATGATTAATACTTTTATTTGTGAAAAAAGCATATGATACCATTATCAAAAGGCATTACATAATCACCTTTACTTACCAGAAATCTCCTGTAATACTCCAGAGGTTCCACAGTTCTGAAAGACACGTGAAATATATGAGATAAATTATAAATCAATATAAATCAAGAACTGCAACAATCTTAATAGTGGGGCGATGGAGCAGAAATCTTCAAAATCTGTAACTAAGTTTCTGTTATTAATTCTAAAGTTTATGTTGCCACATGTTGCTAATTATAAAAAGTAGCTACCTTTGCAATAACAATCACACTCAAAGACTGACTTTACTATAAAGATGGAGACCAAAACCCTAGGCCTCTTTAAAAAGAGAATTAATTCAGGTGTGCATCACTCACACTTTGAAGCAGGAATACTTCGTTAGTAGGAGAAAACAAAACAAAACAATCACGTATTTATTTCCACTACCCGTGACTTAAATTTAGCATATTCTTCGATTACGAGCATAGGCAGTAAACCACTATAATGTTAGCTGTACCTGATGGCAACCCACTCCAGTACTCTTGCATGGAAAATCCCATGGACGGAGGAGCCTGGATAGGCTGCAGTCCATGGGGTCGCTAAGAGTCGGACACGACTGAGCGACTTCACTTTTCTCTTTTCACCTTCATGCACTGGAGAAGGAAATGGCAACCCACTCCAGTGTTCTTGCCTGGAGAATCCCAGGGACTGGGGAGCCTGGTGGGCTCCCGTCTATGGGTCGCAGAGTCGGACACGACTGAAGCGACTTAGCAGCAGCAGCGACTTTAACAACCACAGATTAAATGTTTTCGTTTTTACTTTATAGTTGCCTAAGGTAAGTGTAAGATGTATGGTTACTTCGAAATTTCAGGAGTTACTTTAGACTTCCCACTAGGCCTTATCTAATAAAGTTAATTTCAAAACAGACATTTCACTGTGTCAAAAACCCAGTTTATACAAATATATAATCGTTTCTAAATATAATTGGTTTCCTTCGGAATCCTATTTATTTCATCCATTTAAAACTGGACTCAGAACGAAAAGCTATAGTCTTCCCCATAGAGTTGCCCCCAAAACGCTTAAGGAAAACCTTTCTAACGAGGCAGAATGCTTTTACACATAAACTATGGGGCAGGGAAAGCAGGGAGCCCTGAGGTTTTGACGCAACGCTTTTTACAAGATTACAAGTGTCTCTCCTGGGCAGCAAAGTCCACTAGACACCAAGCCTCAGCGCTCGCGGCGCGTACCGGCTCAACACAGTACTTCCTATCGCCCGCGTCACTGGGGAGAAGATGCGCCCTTTCCTTTCACTACAACCACCTTCAGTTCTCCCGCCCAACGTCTGCGTCTGCGGTGGAAACAAATAGGAACCAGGCAGGGTGGCCTCCCGATGAGAAAACCCCAAGGGTAGAGTAGCCGCCAGCCGCTAGGCTACAAACTCGCGCCCGCCAGCCTACCGCACTCACTTGAACCCAGCCGCCATCTTCCGCCCGCGGATCTGCGCCTGCGCCCGCGCCTGCGCCTGCGTATCACCGCCCCTTCGGCCCGCGCTGCTGTTTCGCTTCCGCACTTTCAACACTGATTCTGCTACCTGATATCTTGAAGGCACGGCTGTGTGGCTCAGAGTAGAGGGAGAAGAGGTGAGGGTGGTTTCCCGCACGGCTTCGCTTCGACCACCCCTAGCCAGACCCTCCTTTTGGTTTTCTTGACCTTGACGTTTTTTGGCGAATCGGCTTTTACGGAAGTTACGAGTGTTTGTTTGGAAACAGTTTGATAGTTCAAGCGTGCGTGCTTATTTATGTAGAATCAGTCTTTTCGCGACCCGTTCGACTATAACCCACCACCCTCTTCTGTCCCTGGAATTCTCCAGGCAAGAATACTGGAGTGGGAGGATCTTCCCAAACCAGGAGTGGAACCTATGTCTCCTGTGTCTTCTGCATTGAAGGCGGATTCTTTATCGCTGAACCACCAGGGAAGCCACCATTCAAGAGTTTCAGAGAAAACCGACCTTATAGCAAAGAATCAAGTGTTGAGCGTGGAGCATTATTCCAACGTTTCAGCGTCCTTTCCCCCTCCTCCTTAGGCTGAGCCCTGGGCTTGCCTTCTTCCAGGTAAAAGCCTCCTGCTCGAGCACCGAAAATTTAAAACTTCTTTGCGCTCGTTATCCACATCAGGTTACATTACGCAGCTGCCAAGAGTGGGCTCCAAAGACACAACTTTCGTTGTAGACTGTGTCGTGGCTCAAAACCTCCACTTCACCTCCTTCCTAGAAAGGGTTGCCGATAAAACGCAGGGCATCCGATTCAATTTGAATGTCAGGTGAACAAAGAGTACACGCAAAATAGTTCATGTTATTAGTTGTTACCGAGAGCTGGGGGAGAACTGGGAAAGTTTTAGAAATAGACAGTAGTGATGGTTACAGGAAGCTGTGAATGCAATCAATGTCACTGTAGTAGACACACAAACTGGTTAAAATGGGAAATTTTATCAGTTTTTCAAAATTAATATAACAAAAAGCTCTTAAATGGGTGAACTTTATGAGTGTGTGTTATATTTTAATAATGCTGTTAAAAACCGATCCGTTGCTATCTGAAATTCAATTTAAGTGGACATCCGTTTATTTCTCCTTGCTGATTCTGACAACTCTGCTACGTTAGAACAGAGCCGCTCTCACACATAGTCATGCGGTGGCGCTGTGGGCAGCGAGGGCCCCCGGGCGTGACCGGGTCTGGCCGCGAGGCGGCGCTGTGGGCGGCGGGCGCCCGGCTGGCGTGGCCTCTCTGCGGGCAGGAGGCGGGGCTGCGCGGCCGCACTTCCGCGTGTGTGTAGGCGCGGGATAGGGCGGCTGGCGGCCCGGCATGGAGGATGGTTCCGCTCTTGCTGCAGCTAGCGGTGCTCGGCGGGGCGCTGGCCGCCGCAGCCCTGATTCTGGTGAGGAGAGGGGTTGGGGACAGACGCGGGCCTGGGCTCACTGCGCTCCTGGAGGCGCGGCCCCCCCAGGCATTCTCTCCTCGGAGCTGTCCGCTCTTTGACGTGTCCTTGCACTACGCTTCCCAAGCCTAGACCCCAGAATTTCACACCGCCTTTCCTTCCGTTCTTTGTTTTTATTTTGGAGCTTCTTCTTTCTGCGTGCCCAGAACCTAGCACTTGGGTTCACTGGGACATGCCCACCCCGTCTTCTCTTAGTCCCCTGGTTCCCGGACCTTCTGCCCATCTGCCCTCTCAGCCCTGACCTCTCCAAGATTCCCTCCCGGGTCTGCAGTTCTGGCCCTACCCGGGGAGGTCCTCAGCCCCCTCCAGAAAGTGTGTGCTTTCTAGACACTCTCTTTCCTGGTATAGTTAAGCAGATGGAAAGTGGTGACAGCACTGACCAAAGCCAGCTAGTAGCAGAGTAGATAAGTCAGCGGATCAGGAAGACCAAGCTGGTCAAGGCCTGGTGTTACCGTATGGTTGGGGGTCGTTATGTCCCAGAATTCAGCCCCCTAAGTTTACTGCATCTGCACGAAACAGTACAGTGGTATTCAAACTCAGATTTCCTTTGCCACTGCTGTGGAAACACAGAGACATTTTAACACTTCCTGATCCGTAAGTAGTAGAAAATTTGCCAAGTGAACTTTCTCCCATATAATTTGGGATGGGCCCGCCATCTAGTTAGCAAAGAGAGAGATTGCCGCTTCCTTGACGTTGAGGTTAGCAGCCTAGGTAGCATTGCCAGGGAGGCCACTGGGCCAGCTTCTCAGAATTTACAGCTTAGAGGTAGTTTACATAGAGAACAAGCAATGTATCCTGACATGTTTAGTGTTTGTGTATGCCTGAAATAAGAGGTCTGTTTTTCCCTAAGTAGTATATGGAGGTTTGTTTCTTTTTTTCTGGTTTTTGGTGGGGCAGAATTTGACAGAATACTACGTTGAATCTGTCTTGCGTTGACTCTGTTAAATGTGCACCTTATGAGGTTGTACTAGAAGTATTTGATCACAGTAGCTCAAAGTGGTTATAAGAGCTTCCACTTATTGAATACTTCCAATATGTTGGATATTGTATTCAGCTTTCAACCGGGATTATCTGTTTTGAGCTTTGAAACAGCAACTGACAGAAATGTTATCATTAGTTTCCCTTGACTGGTGAGGAAGCTGATGTTGGAAAGATGGACTCATGGAGGCAAATGTCACCCAACTAGTGGAACTTCATTGTTTTAGATGCCAGAGCAGGAAATCATTACAGAACACATCAGTCTTGTTTCATATATATCTCCCCACTGTCTCTTTACCCGCTTCCTTTCTGAATTAATTTTGAAGCAAATCTAAGACATAACATTTTATCTGTAAATGTTAAGCATTTTTCTCCGAAGTTAGGACCGCCTTCTAAAAACATAGTCACAATAAGGTTATCGCAGTTTTAAGTTTAACATTGTTAAGTGATTTAAAATACACTGTTGCTCAAATGCCTCGTGTCTGTATTAGTATAACTGGTTTGTTTCATTCAGTATCCACACACACTTAGCACTAGATCAGTTTGTCTCAAGTCTCTTAAACAATTTCTCCTCTTTTTTTTTTTCTTGTCTTTCATAAAGAGTACATTTGTTCTGTAGAATTTCTCACAATCTGGATTTTACTAACTGCATCCCTTAGGTAACTTTTAACATTTTGCTCTGTCCCCTGAATTTCCTGTGAACTGCTGGTTACAGCTGCAATTTGATGAAATACATATTTGAGTTTTAATCAAGTGAAGTGTGTGAATGGTGCTGATTACTCCTTTTGTGTTGTATCAGGAAGCTTGTGATGTCTGATTTTCTTTGGTGTCTAGTGGGATTCACAGCTTCAGGAGTGACCAGCTTGACCCACCAATCATAAAGTTTGTCATTAACCTAATGATTTTAGCAGCCATTGGTGATCACTGCCTAAATCCACTGTTTCACTGGGGGTTGCAGAGTGGAATATTCTAATTGTATCGTTCCTTCATGTGTTACCTAGAATTTTGTAATGAAAAAACTTTATCCTCAGCTATTCAGTTACTCTGAAATACCTTTCATATTTTAAAAGGTAAAGATAAAAGGGAAGTTTTCAAAATAATGAGATGGTTCCCTGGCTTCTTACAAAGGCGATTGATTAATTTTTTATTTTCAGTATCATTAGGAACCCATGATATAAAGTTTTTCCTGTGTTTTGATACACTGCACTAGTTATTCTTTTTGAAGCTTCAATTCTTCCCTGTCAAGTTGGCTACCTTGTCATTATGTTTGTAGCTTCCTAGCCTGACTGCTACTCCACTTGAATCAGCCATTCCTCCTCGGAGCACTGGTTATGAAATTGAATTTAATAACCACAATCTGGATGCTTGGAGTACAGAGCAGGAACTCTTTAACCACTAGGGGGCACACTGCCTTCATACTCATGCTAATCAGAAGCTCATTCAATTTCAGTATGTTTCCAGTGGGATCTCACAAATGGTCACTGAATTACAAATGAATTGCATTCCAAAAGTTGGTAGGTTGATTGTTTGAAAGCAGAAAGTATATCAGTAGAAACAGTGCTACAAATGATGGTTATTTCCAAAGCCAGCTCCCTAGTGAATCTGGAAGAGGACTATATAATGTTAGCAGTTCATAGTGCCTACAGGCTCCAAATTTGATACTTGACTCCAAAAAATTCTGTGTTCTGAACTGAAATCTGGGATGAGTATATATTCTTCAGCTTTTTTGTCCTATCCTGGGGCCGGCAAATGCTTTCCGTGCAACTTGGATCAGCCTGGTCCTGAGGGAGAGGCCTGGCCTCGCCCACAGGCTCTCCCTGCAATGTGCCCTTTGTCACAGGCTCTGGGGGAAGTGGGGCAAGGGGCTGGGGCTTCAGGGCATCTCGGGGTAGGTGGCACTTCCGGAGTGACTGTTCCTTCTTAGACCTGAGGTGACAGAGGCCTGGGGCATGACAGGACACAGAGAGCCTCCTGGGGCATTAGTACCTTAGTAAGGGAAAAAAGGACAATAAGAATCAGTTTACAAGAAGAGGTGAATGGTTGGAGTTTTGAAGTCACCTCCAGACCATTGTTAATGGACTAAAAACAGTAAATATTTCATCTCATGAGGGAAGCATCATGTAAATGATGTATTCTAATATAAGTGTTAGTCACTCAGTCATGTCCAACTCTTTGCGACCCCATGGACTGTAGCCCACCAGGCTTCTCTGTCTGTGGAATTCTCCAGGCAGGAATACTGGAGTGGGTAGCCATTCCCTCCTCCAGGGGATCTTCCTGACCCAGGGATCAAACTCAGGTCTCGTGCATTGCAGGCAGATTCTTTACCATCCAAGCCACCAGGGAAGCCCCTATTCTAACATAACACATGTTTTAAAAGGTCACCACAATATAATCTCTAATTAACATATCTGCTTTTAGATTTCCTTTGTTGCATTTATAACTGCTACAGAGATGCCACACCTTCATCGACATGAAGAAGAGAAGTTCTTCTTAAATGCTAGGGGCCAGAGGGAAGCCTTACCCAGCATTCAGGACTCACCTACCAAACAGCTTTCTGTGGTCGTGCCTTCATACAATGAAGAAAAACGGTGTAAGCCCTTCTTGATTCTTCTGGTAAGGGGTAGTTTGGGAAGAAAAGGAAATTGAAAGTTTGGACTTGGCCAGAGCCTTGATACTTGTGGGCTGTAGAGAGTGTGCACAGTTGGTAGTTGTGGATTAGACGAGAAAGGATGAGTGCGGATTAGACGAGAAAGGAGCATCCAGTCTGATGCTGAAGTGTTGAAGTGATGAGTGAGAGGGGAGCAGAAGACAGACGTTCCAGATAGAAATAGCCTCTGGGGGGACAGCCCGGGAGGGCTTAGTTAGTCAGGCTTCTTTGATACATAAACTGTGTGCTGGGACAAAGTGATTTTCAAAAGCAATTTATATATGTGTGTGTGTGTGTATATATATATATATATTTTTTTTTTTCCTTTAAGTGCCTGTAATGATGGATGAAGCTCTGGGTTATCTGGAGGACAGACAGGTATCATGTTTTCTCTGACGTCTAATTAATACTAGAACGGGTCACCAAGCTGTGGACCCCAGGCTGGATCCGTGATGAGAGGCGGTGCTGGCCGTTCTTGAGCTGTCACGGCCCTGACCTCCGTGCTCAGCCTGTTGCCTTGGCCTTTTTACACATTATACACTTTATACAGTTACATTCTGTAAGTGTGCTTTGTACACTTAAACTTGTATTCATATTAACGTTAAAAAAAACACTAGTTTTTTTAGCTTCTTTACAACGTGATTAGAATTCTTGATGTTGGCCATGCCGAATGGTGGTATCTTATTTTTGCTTTTTGCAGAAACAAGATCCTGCCTTCACTTATGAGGTGATAGTAGTTGACGATGGCAGCAAAGACCAGACTTCAAAGGTAAGTCTGCTGAGGAGCCAGCAGAGAGAAAGAGGTTGAAGACTCAGAGGAGGACAAGTCCGGTGGGATTCTCTGCTGAGAGTGAGGAATTCGAGGAGAAGATTTGGGGGAAATGCTGTGGGATACAGACAGCTTCTCTGGGGAGTAAGGTTGGCTGCTGACAAGTAAATAGGTCTTTAAGTAGTTCTGGGAACCCAGTCACAAATGTGTCACAGTCAAGGAGCACGTGGCTTTTATTTTTATTTTCTCTAGAAGCTCTATAGCTTAGGCAGAGGAGTCAAGAAAAAAAGAGGCAGCCACTGCCTGTTCTGCTGTCTCCTCTGCAGGAGAGAGAGCTGTGACCTCAGCAGTCAGGCTCGGATCTCGGCCCCAGGAATTCAGCAGCTTCTCTAGGCCACCAGAAGCTGCGTGGGCGCCACTGGTCACAAAGAGACAGCAACTAGAGTAGCAAGTGTTTAAGCCAAAATCAGAAACCCAGTTTCTGTAACTGTCTTGGAATTCAAATTTGTTTTAATTCTGACTTTTATGTAATTTGACAGGTAGCTTTTAAATACTGCCAGAAATATGGAAGCGACAAAGTACGAGTGATAACGCTAGTGAAGAACCGTGGAAAGGGTGGAGCAATTAGGATGGTAATAACCTAATTTCAACATTTTTATCTGAAATATGAAGGTATTTTGAATAGCCTCTTTTGTCGATTACAGCACATGTATATTCTGCAATGGGCTTGTTAAATAACAGCCTTTCAAATAAGGCTGATAAATTGCTTTTAATAATAACTTCTTACGTATATGTATATATAATGTGATCATAATAAAAATAAAATATCATGTCATAGCTATGATGTGCTGGGTGATTCGGAAAGAAGTATTCATCTTGATCTAGCAGTGAGGTGGAGGCCCTCGGTGGTAGAATCGGGAGGGTCGCCCACATTCAAGAAACCCCCTTATCATGTATCACTGAGTTACTCCTTTATTATTATTTTTTAATCTTAAGCTTATAGCTATAGATTTTGTACCTTGTAATGTTTCTCTTTTCGAAAACTTAGTATGTGATGTTCAGATGTTAAATACAACTTTGTTATTTCTTCTTTTTCACCCATATTCTAATGAATATGATAAAAAGACATCACATTTACTAATAAGTGGCTTAATCGTATAGAATAGATGGTCAGATTTCTGTCTAGATTTGTATGTGCTGTGCTGTGCTTAGTCACTCAGTCATGTCCCAACTCTGCAACCCCATGGACTGTAGCCCGCCAGCCTCCTCTGTCCATGAGATTCTCCAGGCAAGAATACTGGAGTGGGTTGCTGTGCCCTCCTCCAGGGGATCGTCCCAACCCAGGGATCAAACTGGGATCTCCTGCATTGCAGGCGATTCTTCACCAGTTGAGCTACCGAGGAAGCCCCCTAGATTTGTATATGTGTATTTTATCTATAGTCACACTGTTAAGTGACAGTGTATTCCCACTGAAGAAACAATGTATTCACTCAAATGCATGGTGAAATTAAGAGCTGATGCACAGTTTCTGTGTGAAATATGCACTGGTAAGGCCATATTCTGCCCAAATATTGATCAATTTAAAATTTAGTGGCATAAGTTTGCTAAGCGTCAGATGCCTAAAATAATATTTGAATATATCCACACTCCCTAAATTTTAGTGGCATTCTACATTTCTTTACTCAACAGTTAATTTTAAATATTTTAGATCTCATCGTAAAAAATACCAAAGCTCTGTCATGTTATGATGCATTTCACTACAAAGCTGTATTACATTTGTTCAATCTCTCCATAAATATCTTCTCCATATATTCCTCTAAGGAGCCCCTAGTCCCTGTTAAGTGCCATTGTACTTAAATAATACAGATATAATATTTATAGTAGGTATTTTACATTTTTATTGTTACTAATGCAGCATATCTTTATCTAAATCTATTTTCTCATCTCGATATTTTCCAAGGTATTAGTAGTATGACCTCACAAAGTTTTTAAAATAATGAAGTAGACACTGGATACTTCTGGAATGATCTTATCAATTGTTTTCAGGGAATTTTGGCCTCCTTCTGCCATGTCATACCTAATATTTCTTTCTTGGATATTTTAAGTAAAGCAGAACAAATTGCTATGTCACTGAATTTAACTTTGATTTTAAGCAACTTTCTTTTAATTGAAATTTTGACATACAGGGTGTATTCAGTTCTCGAGGGAAAAAGATCCTTATGGCAGATGCTGACGGAGCCACAAAGTTTCCAGATATTGAGAAATTAGAAAAAGGACTGAATGATCTACAGCCTTGGCCAGTGAGTATAAGAGTATAGTTTAAATGATATTCAGTAAAGAGCAGAGGGGGCCTAAAGTAAAATCAAAATGGTGTTTTTAAGTTAAACAGTTGGGGAATTTTTTTTTTTTTTGTATGAAATTCCTATATGCAGTCCCACAAAAGAGTTAATTACTAACATTCACTGATTTTCTGAGATTCACTTCACAATTTCTTGTTTAATATTCTGTCCATCTCTCTCAATTTTAAATTGCTTTACTCCCACCAGAGTTTTAATATTTATCATGCATATTCAGCTAAATCTTTTATGTAAAAGCACAGACTGACACTTCTGGGTGGAGATGTGAAATGGAACTGGACCACAGAATCTTGTTTTTACGAAACAAAACACAAGCAACAACCACTTGAAAAAGATTACGTGTCTGTTTGTGCCACAACTTCAGAAAGCAGAGGTTGACTTTTCACTCTGCATGATGCATCTGAGCTCCATCCCAGTTGCTGTGTATGTCAATGATTTATGCCTTTTAACTGCTAAGTGGTATTCCATTGTGTGGGTGTACCACAGCTTGTTTATCCATTCAGCTGTTGGAGGACATTTGGGCAGCTTTCCAGCATTTGGCAATTATGAATAAAGGCAGTATCAACATTTGTTTTAAAAGAAAAAAAAAAGTAAAGGTTGAGGAAGGAAAGAAAATCCTGGTGCCATTTCTAGCCTTTAAAAGCTATTTAGAGAAAGAAGATAACTTGACCATATTCTGAACTTTTTACCAAATACTTCTGATCTAGAAAGATTCAGACTTTGAGGATGAGTTAGTGCCTATGGACAGCATTCACTGACACACAGTATCCCAGGATTTAGCAGAAGTCTCTAGGGCTCCCCATTGTCGGGTTTTCAAACTGGGTGTGGATCCATTCTTCAGAGCCGTGCACCCTTATACGGGAATGACAAAAATCTCACAACAGCAAGGAACCCAGGTAACCCAACGAAGCTGCATAGAACTTTATCAGTTTTCCATGTGTCTGCTCGACTTTGGCCTGTCAGTAGTTATTTCGGTTTTTAAATAGCAGATTTCTTTTTCTTATCATCCTGGTCATTTTCTACCAAAGTTGGTGAGGATCCAGTCACAACATGACTCCATTACCTCATAGATACTGCCATTGAACCTTGACTCCCATCCTTATACTGGTACAGGTGTTACCTCTGTTTCTGTATTTCTTTTGCTTTGTTAGGAAATGGAAGTGTGGCTCTGAAATTATTACATACCAGCATGTTCAATTTCAGTTTCTCAGGATACAGACTCTTGTTCTGTCTTTAATGTAATTGGTACTCCCTTTTCAATTCATTTGAGCCACAAAGCCCATAAGCATGCCTCACATGTATCTCCTTAAACCCTCTAATGAAGACTGACTAGAATAGTTCTGAAAATAATGAAGCAGGAACATGAATTTCAAAGTAGTGGAGTTCTCTAATGAATACACAACTGACTCACTAGATGGCAGAAGTTAACTTAAATGTCTTTTACAGCATTGGTGTGACAGGATCACCAGCATGTTGTTCTTCAGTGGCTTCCACTGTTCTCTTTCTTCTTGGCTGGTTTTATTTTTAATTGCAACAATAAGAAATCTGCTGCTCCAGCTGACCCTTGAACAACAAACGGGGTGTAGGAGTGCCTACACCCCACCTCCCTCCACCTGCCCGGGTCAGCCCTGGGTTGTTCAAGGGCCAGCTGTACTTCTTTCTTGTGTCTCCTCTTAGAGTAGCCAGGTCACGTATCCTAGTCTAATTATTCTTACCTGGTGAACTTTAAAAAGTTTCCTGCAGTCCCTTCTCTGAAGGTGATTATCCTTTCAAGGTTGTGAACTAAATGTGTATAATTCAAGTAGAGCTTTATATGACAAACACATGAAATAGGGATCTATAGTTCCAAGTATTTTATCTTTTTTTTTTTTAATGTAAAGCTTTTCTCCCAACTTTTCAGTTTCCTAACCTGTAGTATCCTACCTCAATAAAAATGTTTGATTTTATAAAATAATTTTTTGAGCAAAGTACATGATGATCACTTGTTTAGTAGTTTAACTATTCGAAATAGAATCAACTGGGACTAGCATGCAGGGAGTGATTTCTTAAGCCAGTTTTTTGGGTTTTTTCCCCCTAGACTGGGGTAAATAGTCCTTGAAAAAGGAGAGCAAAAGTGAAAAAACACACAAGGAAATAATACAAAATGTTAGCAGTGGCTGCTTTTAGGTGGCAAGATTATGCATGAGTTTTTATAATAACTTTTTTCCCGTTTGTATGTAAATTTACATACTTAACCAATTTCTTTACAATGAACACTTTTTTAAAATTTATTCTGATTAATGGTTCAAAGTTCAAATAGCATAAGAAGGTATGCAGTGAACCTAGCTCTGCATTTCTCAGTCACCCAGTCACTCTCAGAAGTTAGTGTTATCTATTTCTGCATATCCACCTAGAAGATGCATGTTATATTCTTTATTTTTTAAATACACACTATGCATTGTTCCTGTTGTTTGCATTTCACAGCATATCTGGGAGATTGAGCCTTCTGTGTACATCAGAATCCTTCCTTATTTCACAGGTCCATAGCCAGTCCCTTTGGATGGACATACAGGTTGCTTCTTCAAACAGTACTGAAGTGATCAATCTTATATAGATGTCATTTTACACATATGCAAGTTTATTATGGGAAGAATACCTAGCTGTAAAACTGCTGGGTCATATTGTGTATATATTTGTAATTGGGATAACAGTTTTCAAACTGCTGTCTATATAGAATGTGTGTGTACAATATGGTAAAAAAATTAATAGATTTTATTTACATTGCTCTTGGTATAAGCATGATTGAGGTAGGAATCTCTTCAGTGATTTAAAAGGTATTTCCACTTCCTATTTTTGTGAACTTGTGTTTATAACCTTCATCTCTTTCCAAATCAGTTGTTGAGTACTTTTCTTAATAATTTGTAGGAGCACTTATAATACATTTTGGAAATTAGCCTTTTGTCTGTAATATAAATTATTGCTGTATTTTGCCCCAATTTATTTGTCTTTTAATTTTTAATGTGGTTGGATTTTTCTTGTTTTGCCATACAACGGTTTTTAAAATTTTCTTGTCAAGTTGATGAATTTTTCTGGGGTTTGTATATTTGTGCCTTTCTTGGGATCACTTAAAATATTATTTCTGATAACTTCATTCTTAAATCTTCAGTGTTATCTGGAGTACGTTCTAGTCAGTAACTGGTTCAGATCCAATTTAATTTGGCTTCTAAATGGCTACCAAGGTGCCCCACAGCATCTTTTTCCCACAGATTTAAACATGTTTGTCTTTACCATACTCTTAAGTACGCATGCGTTTTGTGTGTGTGTTTCTGGCCTTTCCCTTCTGATCCGTAGGTTCATCTGTTTACATTCTGCTACCTTAGTTTCTTGGGCTTCCCTGGTAGCTCAGCTGATAAAGAATCAGCTTGCAATGCAGGGGACCCTGGTTGATTCCTGGGTCAGGATGTTCCCCTGGAGAAGGGAGAAGCTACCCACTCCAGTATTCTTGGGCTTCCTGGTGGCTCAGACGGTAAAGAATCTGCCTGCAATGCAGGGAAACCTGGGTTCAATCCCTGGGTTGGGAAGATCCCCTGGAGGAGGGCATGGCAACCCACTCCAGTGCTCTTGCCTGGAGAATCCCATGGATGGAGGAGCCTGGCGGGCTCCAGTCCATGGGGTCGCAGAGTCGGACACGACTAAGCGACTAAGCACAGCATAGCGCCTTAGTTTCTCCAGCTTCCCTGGTGACCCAGTGGTAAAGAATTCCCCTGCAGTGCATAAGACATGGGTTCAATCCCTGGGTTGGGAAGATCCCCTGGAGGAGGGAATGGCAGCCCACTCCAGTATTCTTCCTGGGAAATCCCAGGGACAGAGGGGCCTGGGGGACTACAGTCCATGGAGTTGCAGAGAGTCAGACACACTTAGCGACTAAACAACAACTTTAGTTTTAATTACTTTTAGCTTTATGATGTAACTTTAAATCATCTGGCACTAGTCCTTTCTCTTAGAATATTCTTGGCTCTTCTTGGTTTTTTATTTTTCAATATTAACTTCCAAATTAGCTTATCTAAATCAGTGAAAAAATATTTTTATGTTTCTATTGTTATGGCTTTAAATTTAAAGGTTAGCTTAGGGAGTTGCCTTTTTAATGCTGTAATCACATCCTCTCATCCATGGTCATGGTCTTGCCTCTGTGATTGGATATTTTTCTTTCCTTTGGTTGCATTTGTATGTTTCCTTTATCTAGATCTTGCTACATTTCTTGTAAAGATTATAAATTTTTCCTTTTTATTCATATTATTAATATTGTTTTTGCTTCCATTATGATTATCTGATCATTGTATCTACATATAAGATTAAAATATTATATATATATTCATTTTGTGCCCACTCATCTTTTACATTCTCTTATTTGTAATCAGTTTTCAGTTGATATTCTTGGGTTTTCCATAATGCAGTGATTACATATAAAATCACATTATCTACAGATAACCCTTTTCTTTCTAATACTACTAATTTTTCTTATATTGACAAAGTATTTTCAGTTAGAAAAATCACTTAAATATATGAATTCTGAAATAATCCATGCCTCTTATTTTTAGCAGGGAAAACTGTCATCTCAGTACATACAATTAGACTTCTTTAAGATTCTGAACTCCTCAGTAAACCTTTAAAGATATTTAACATTACTTTAGAAAAAAATAGTTTCTAAAAAAATAAGATATTTACATTGAAAGCAAAGATTTTATTAGTGATACTTATTTCATTGCTTCTTTCTTCAGGATCAAATGGCTATCGCTTGTGGATCTCGAGCTCATTTGGAAAAAGAATCAATTGCTCAGGTGAGGCTTTCATCAATCATGCATCTTTTTTTTTCTTTCTTACATATACATTAGCATGAAATAAGCTTAATCTCAAAGAAGTTCCTTTCAAAAGAAAGTATTAGCACATACAGGAATTGATTTTTTTTTAATTTTCTTTTTCACGAGTATAAAGGGAGAGTGTAGACTTCACTTTGATTTAGGATGCAAGCAGTTCTTTTCTGAAGACACAAAGAGCGTCCCCATTCAGTTATCGTATGAGGCAAATTTCCCCAAATGATATGTATTTGAACCAATCAACTTGCCTTTAGTTTTTCTCATGTCAGCACACTGAAATACTATATTTTAAATTTTATTCAAAGTTTAAATTTTTAAAAACTATTTCCCTTAGAAAAGCAACATAACTTCACATGAGTAAAGTTGTGCTGCCCTTTTCAGAATATTAAAAAAATCAGTGAAGACATTTACTTCTTCAGGTGGTAATTTACAGATTAGGCTAAGAAGCTGGAGTGACTTCAAGGAAAAAATATAATGGAATCTTTCTATGCAGTGTTTTTTATTTTAATTCTTTTTCATGTAAAAATGTAGACCTAATGTATCAGACTCAGTAATTGTCCATTATATTCTTCTATGTTCATCTGCTAGAGTGGTCACGTAGAGTGAGCATAAAGCTATAGTTTTCAGAGGAAGGTCAAAATCATCTGGGGCTTTTTTTCTTTGTGTTTTTCTTTAATGCACATTCCTAGGCCAGTCTCAGACGCTAAATCAGATTCTAGCCATGGGACCAGGAGTCTGCACTTTTAAGTTTCCCAGGTCACCTTATGCAACCAGAATTTGAGAACCAATGGAATATAAGATTGACCCTTTCCCTCGGTGCTTCTGAAATAGGACATGAAAAAAATTCTAATTTTTCCCCCAAGATATACTGATAGCAGAACCATTAAATCCCTTAAGGATTTTGCTCAAATGTGAAAATTTGAACTCTCCTTTTTTTTTTTTTTAAGAATAAATTATTATATCATCTTCAGCATCTAGTCTAAATGTAACTCTGTAACCCTATGAACTCTTACTGGTATTTGGAAAAGGTTAATCTATTAACCATAGAGAATATCAAACTCCTAGAAGTTTAGTGCTGAAAGAGTTTAGAGGCTAGCTAGTCCAACTTCATCACTTCACTGATACACAAGAGATAAGGAAAGGAAAAGTGTATGTGCAAGGTGTTCAGAACATGATTTATAATTGTGAAATACTAGAAACTATAAGGTACTGTATCCCAACGCTAGAAAATGTACGTATTTCCCCTGGATGAATGGCATACAGCAATAAAATACATGATAGTGGGCTTCCCTTGTGGCTCAGCTGGTAAAGAATTCGTCTGTAATGCGGGAGACCTGAGTCCAACCCCTGGGTTGGGAAGATCCCCTGGAGAAAGGATAGGCTACCCCCTCCAGTATTCTGACCTGGAGAATTCCATGGACTGTGTAGTCCACAGGGTCACAAAGAGTCAGACATGACTAAGCGACTAACTTCACTTCACGGTGGAGACTGTATAATAATGTAGGGAAATACTAAAATGTTAGGTTGCATGGAAAACAGTATAATACTATAAATGCAGTATACTTGTTTGTGTTAAAAAATCTATTCAAACAAAAACACATAATGAAAACAGACATTAATTTAAGGGTTTTGTGAGTAAATTTTTTCCCTTTTTAAAAAAATATATAAATGGGGAAAAAATTATAATAAACTTGGAAAGGAAAAAGATTGGAGAAATAGGAAGCAGTTGAAGTAATCTAGAAAAGAAATGATTGGGACCTGTTATTGTTGTTGGCAATAGAAGGGAATTGTGGTTTTTGATTTTGTTTTTAACGATGTAAATTCTTTTCACTTAGAACTTCCATTAGTTGAAAACTCTTTGAATTTTTTCAAAATAGTATTTAGAATGAGACTGTGCTATGGTCTGGACCTTCTTTTACTGAGTGCTGCTTTTAACCAGTCATCAAGGGATCTCCCCCTAGGATCTCTTTTCTTTTGTCATCTGTCCAGCCATTCCTCCATCTCTAAAACTTAGTGACTGACATAATGCTTCAGGGCTCTATAGAATTGGCAGCTGCTCCAGAAAGAAAGGGTAAACTGATCAGCAGTTGTTCACTGGAGCCGCTATGTATAACTCCTGCTGAGTAGGCTTGTTGTTCAAGTCTAGTTGATTCTCATAGAACTAGGTCTGTCTTAGAGAAGGTCGTCTCCAAGGCGCAACATGTCTATTTGGCCACGTGTCCAAGAAACTGCGGCATGGCCATCCACTTCTTGGCCACTGGGGTTCTTTTAATGTGCTACAGGCGATGCAGATCCTCCATGGTGATCGATCTGTGGACAGTGAGAAAATTACAGGAGTATTAATTAACACAGTAAACAGCAACTTTGGTAACTAAACTATGCAGTTTTCAGACTTACCTTACCTAAACATCCTTATACATATTCTCAGTTAATCCTACTGTCTGTCCTGTTGCCCTCTTAGACATGCATGATACAGCACCAGTGGGGTCATTTAAGCCTCCTTAAATGTGTTCATATGCCCATATGTTCTGCGTAACAGTTAAAACAGTTGTGTTTATATTGTCTGGGTATTCTCAAATTTATCATTTTTAAAGGATTCAAAATAGAATCCATTACTGTTTGTTTGATCTCTTTAGATTATATTTTTGAAGAGTCTTTGCTTAAATCTTGAGACCTCTTTAACTTCTCTTTTTAAGATAATAAAATTACCAGTCAGCTTTAAATTTCACCTGAATTCCTTGTTTATGTTTCATAAATATTAGAAATTATTGTTAATGTTAAAATAGTAAATATTTTAAAATATCTACTTCAGAAGTTCATATAATGCTGTCCTATGACTTTGTTACCTTCATTTAACTAAATAGGTCTGTGTTTTTAGATGTCTTCTAAACTTTAAGATACTTTTTAAAGTTTTAAAAATTAAAGATCCTGTTGTTTATATTGTTATGCTTTTCAATATGTTAGAAACCAAATAAGTTAAAATCCTCATGTGAACTCCACATGTTTGTGGTTTTTGTTTTGTTTTTTTTTAAGATAGCCATTATCCTAAAACAAACAAAAATCTTCTATTAACATCCAAGCAAAAAGCAGTCATGAACATTTTTATTTGGTTGCTAGTAAGCTCATCTCAATCACATTAAAAATCATTTGAGGACTAGTTTATAGGTATTGTTTTTCTACCTTTTAATTTTTATTTTTCTATCTTTCGATTTCTATTTGTTCCTTTCCTAAGCATAAATGGTCTTTTGGAGGTTTAATCAGTCAACCAGTATTTATTGGAAATATTTTAAATGGAAGGCACTGAGCAAGCTGTTGTGAGATTCCCAGAGTATTTTAAGATGAGGTTTCTGCCCTATCTGCTTAGCGAGGTAAGACATACTTACATCAAAACATAACTAATGATTCTAGGTGATCAGTCAGAAGTGCTAGAGCTTTCCAAAGACTTTGTTTTAGTACCATCTAGACAAGTTTGATATTGTATCCTTCCTTCCCTTCTTGTCCTGTTTAATACACAAGTGAAATTCAGTCAGGAGGTTAAAGTGAGCTTTCAAACCTTCTTCCCTTACTAAAAGCATTTATTAAATGTCTTTTACTTCCTGTACCAAACACCAGGCTAAAGACTTTAATATTGTACCATTTAATCTTTACCTTTGTGAGGCAGGCATTTCCATTCTAGATGAGGGAAGTGGGATTTAGAGAGTGGAAGTAACCTGCTCAAGGTCAGCCTAATTATTAATGGAGCCAGGATTCAAATACAGGCTGCTCAGTGCAGTGGCTTTTCTCTTATGTCATCTTATATGACTGTTGAGTCATGATTTTGTTCCTTGGTGATAGAAAAAGTCATGTGAATGAAGAATGATCCCAAAGATTACAGTAATGAAAAAGAAAAGCCGAAAGGAGGAAAGGACCTTGATTTACTAGGACAAGATATTGTTTTGCATAGACTTTTATGGGGTTTCTTACGTGCATATGTAATGTATCATTCCATGGGTCTATTACCATAATTATAGAAAATTTTAAGAGCTATTATCTTTTTTTAATCCTAAATATGAAAGTCTTGACTGCCATGGTAATTACTGATCTGTTTTTCTTATGCTTTTAAGTTTTCATTGTTTTACGAATAAAATATGTGTTGTGTTACTACTAATAGTAAAATTAATGACTGCTAAAAATAGGGAATACTTAGATAAAAGACTACTTAAATTTAATTTCCAAAATATTAAATAACTTAGCCTGCTAAAATATATTTTATCAGAAATATCTGTCATACTTAATTAGGGAGACTGGGTTTTTGTTTCAAACTCCTTGATGGTCTGTGGCTTCTTTGACACTCTAGCTGACCCCTGCTATTGTATTCTCATTAGCCAGGTATCAAACTTCAGGTAGAAATCATGTTTCATTTTTCCAAGATTTTCTGGTAACTCACCTTTTTTGAAACCAAAATATGTTTGGGGCACAGAGGCACAAAAGACGGGGTAGAGGAGATGTTCCTCTTGCTCATAGCAGCCCCCCAACTGCTGTGCAGGTTTCTGGCAACTGAAGCCCCAGCTCTCACAGTCACTGTGATTCTTCTTGTCTGAATAAACCTCCAGGAAGGGAGTAACTACTTCTCTAGCTCCTGCCCAGCTCCAAGCAGTAGGCATCCGCAGTGTCTAGAACGGAATAGGGCAGCTAGTGGGATGGTGGTGTTCACGTGTGAGATCTACCCAGTCAGTTAAATATTAAATTGCGGTTCTCTGCAGCCAGATTGTTTTCCATGTCTCCTTTATAGATAAATGGAAAAGTCATTTATATTTTGTCTTTGTTGCAGCGTTCTTACTTCCGTACTCTTCTCATGTATGGGTTCCACTTTCTGGTGTGGTTCCTTTGTGTCAAAGGAATCAGGGACACACAGTGTGGGTTCAAATTATTAACTCGAGAAGCAGCGTCACGGACGTTTTCATCTCTCCACATTGAACGATGGTAGGTTCCTAACCGGCGTGTGTCTGGTATGTCTTCCTATGCAGCAGTTACTCCAGGTAATGGGAAGCAGCCCTGTATTCTCATAATGAATCTCCAGGTTTAAACAAAATTCATACTTATATCTGTAAACTTAATCTGTGCCTAGACTGGTTTGGTTCTTATTTTTAACATCTCAAACCAAATATAGGGTATGAAGTTATATATTCACCTTAATTATCAATCAAGAGGCCTGAAAACATCCTGTTTCCTTAAGCTTCCTTTTTTCCTTTGAAGAAAAATTCAGAAATATCAAAGCAGAAAAGAGTATCCAGTTTCTCTTTTTTCTTTTACAGGAGTGAGTTCCCTCTCCTGCCTAAGGCCAATTCTTGGATCTCTGCATCCCCTTCCACCTTCTAAGAACCCAATCCTGTTCACTTACTTTCTCTCTTGTGTGTTTAGCCTTTTCTCACAACCGTGTTTTTCTCATCAGTTTTTTCAAGTTTAAATTTCCCTCGCCATTAAAAAAACATGGTCTCCATTGATACCAGCCACCAGCACCCCTCCAGCCCTAGCCCTCTTTCCTTCCACAGCCAACTTCTTCCTGGAAAAATGGTCTGTATTCATTGTCTCCATCTTCCTACTTGCCACTCCTCACCCGTCCTCCCATCTAAACATCTCGTTACCCTCCTATTAAATCCAGTTGTCTTGTTTAATATGACTACTTACCATCTTGATGAATCCATCAGCAACATTTAATACTTCAGAGCACTCTATCTTAAAATATACTGTTATCTCAGTCTCTCTTCATTCCAGACCTTGCTTTAGCTCTCAGCGTGTTTAGGGACTAACAGTGTGACACAGAAGCCTGAAACCTGGAGTCATTCTTACCGTCCCTTCATTTCTCTTCATCTTCACCACCATCAGTTTGATCATTTTAATTCTGAAACTCCAGTTTCAGAATTAAAAACTCCACAGGACATCACTTCCTGTGCTGTAGCCAGGGGGATCTCTTCAAAAATTAGAAATGATCAGACACACCTCTTTGCTACCCATTGCCTTTGAGTGTCTTCCCTGGGCCTTGAGAGTGATAATGATACCAGCATCAATATTGGTTTTATGATTTTGCCCACCTGAGTCTCCACCTGCAGTTTCTTCCCTTCTCATCGCCCACTGCCTCTCCATCAGCATCCACTTATCCTTCAGATCTTCCTTAGGACAGCCTGCCCTCACTCTCTGTAGTAGACCAGATGCCCCTACTGTATGCTGTTGGAGCACCATAAACCTTTCTTGTAGCACCTGTCACATCTGTAGTGTTTTATTTGTGTAATGTTTCTTTTTCTCTATTAAAACAAACTCCACAAGAGCAGAAAATCCTAATCAGTTGCACACTTTAAAAACAAAAAGTAAATGGATTTGCGATGATTAAATGTCATAACATTTATGACAATATAAAATATTAACATATGGTATAGTTCACTGTCTAAGAGAGTACCTGACCCATCATATCTACTCAGTAAATACTGTTGAAAGAATCAATACTCAGTGCTAGTTCTGGATTCTGTGTGAATTCTGTTTGTGGCAGGAGTCTGCATAATTATTCCGGTAGATATTCATTCATGTAGTCTGTGTAACTTTCATGCATGTATTTGCAAATATTTGTTAACCCCTAGAAATAGATGTCATCTAATCTTCCCAAATAACTTTATAAAGAAACTGGAGTTTCAGAATTAAAATGATCATCATGTTTTTAAATCCGTTTCCCCTAGGTTAAAATTTTTTTTAAGTACTTATATTTGGTCTTTAAATTTAAATGCATGTTTCTCTTATGTTGTTGGAGAAGAAAATATACTGATAGTTAATGGACTCCAAAATCTTAAGAAGCCACTCCAGAAATACACCTCTGCAGTAGGTATTTTTCATTCAGTGGTTGTGTCCAAATCTAAGGTCAAAGAGCTAGGTTCTTTGTAGTTTGAAAGGAAGGATTTAAAAATGGAGAACAGTAGGGTTTTAGGCTTGACTTTAAAATCATGAAACTTCCTCATCAGGATTGTTCTAAGGCAGCACTGTCCAACAGAAATAGAATAGGAGACACGAATGCAAGCCATTTGTGTGATTTTAAACTTTCTAGTAGCCACATTAAAAAGTAGAAAGATGAAATTTAATACTATCTTTAACACAGTATTAAGCATAGTCATTTTGGCATGCATTCAGTATGAAAAAGATACTGAACTATTTTACATTCTTTTCTTTGTACTATGTCTTGAGAGTATAGTACCTATCGGTTCAGACCAGCCACATGTCAGTGCCCAGTAACCAGCCACATGTGGGGCGTGGCTGCCCTCTTGGCCAGCACCATTCCCAGGTTTTATGTGTTTTTTTAAGGTAAAGAATGTGTTTTGGCTTTTTTTCTTCTGTAAATCTTAAGTTCATATGCACGCCTTTCTGATTACTTATTTGAGATTTGATTGACTTAAAATTTTAACCTCTGACATCTCTCTTTAGGATCCAATAATGTTTCTTTGGTGCCCATAAAGGAGAACCATCAAATAGGCATGTATCAGCCTGATAAGCAGTAAAATCTCACTGTTTTTATTTAAACATCTCTGTTCCTACACTTCAGTCAAGAAACACTATAGAGCTGATGTGGGTTTTCTCTTGTGCAGTGTAAGTTTTATTGTGCATCTACTCATTTCCATGTAGGTGTCACCTTAGACAGTTTTCTTAAGAGGACTTATTCTAAAGATTCACTGAAATTTTTCTCGTAACTTTCAGGAAATCCAAGTCAAGTAGAGTTTCTAGGTGTTAGAAAACATCATGGTATAATACACACTGTATTGCCCAAGTTGAAAAACTACAGCCATCTCTTTGATTTAGAATTGCTTGATATGAGTAACGTTAAATATAAATCTATATAGTCTCCATCCTGTGAACTCTACCTCACCTAAAGTCTTCCCATTTAATGTTAAGGTATAATTTGACCCTGTTTGTGAGTAATTTTTAAAATGGGTTCTTTGAAAGATACCTTCTTCTAGTAAATAATATTTTTTTCTTTTTAATCGGTGTTATTCATGTTTATAATTTAACATCATTCCATCGGGTTTATAAGAAGAAGACCGTTGTCCTTCACCCCATCTCCTTTTACTCCCCACCCCCGACGTGGCACCCCCACCCGCCCCCCGATTTCTGCTCCCTTACTGAAGCCACCGTCATCTCTTCACTGCTTGCTTGTGGCAGTTGCTCCACACTCAGAACAAAGTGTCTGTATAGCTGTGTCTGTTTTTCAGTTTTAGATATTACTTTCCAAAGTAGGAAATGCATGTTTAAGTATTCTCTTAAACTCCTGTTTATCCTCCACACTCACGTGCCTACTGCAGTTTTAAAATAATTTTGCTCAGCTCAGCGTTGATCATTTTAGCTGGGTAAGGAGATTTGATCTGTAGCATGCAATGAGATTATAGACCCATATAATTGTAGTACTTTTTGTTTTTCCTAAAGGTAATAACTGCCTGGAGCTTTTTGTTGGCATTTCTTGCCTGTGGATTTCACACTTCCTCATGCTCACTCTGATAGGAGCATGAATCCCAGAGGCATCAGATTATGCCTCAGTTCCATCTTTTTCTCAGAGACATCTCGTCGGCTCTTCCTTTCGAGTTGTTTCCTGGTCTGCTGCAGCTCCTATCCTCCATCTAGTTCTCCTCGGTTTCCATCCTATTTTAGTAGAGCACATCCTCCATGAAACTTCCTGAAAATGTGAAACAGGCACTGCAAGACCCTCATGCTCTTTTACCATTTAGCTGGAGAAAGAGTTACAGGTTGGAAATCATTTTTCCTCAGGATTTGGAAAGCGTTGCTCTGTATACTTTGGCACTCAGTGTTTCTGTGGAAAAGTCCAGTTCTGTCGATAATCTAATCTTGATTCTTTTCTGTGGCATATTGTTTCCACAATTTGGAAGCCTTTTTTTCCTCCAGAGTGTTTTGAAATGTCATGATTCAGCAACTTAATATGGCTCTCTTCCATGCATTTTGTTGAGAACTCAGTAGGCCTCTAACTCTGGAAACCCATGTCCTTTGTTTCTCAGAAATGCCCTTTAATCCTTTCTTCAACAGTTTCCTCTCTCTTCTCATTTGTGAAACACATGTAGAACTTCCCTATTGATCCTCTTATTTTCTCTTCCTATTTTTCTATTGAGGTTTCCTCGATTTTACCATCTAACCTTCTTGTTGAATTTTTATCTCTGCTATCAAAACTGCAATTTCCTACAACTCTTGTATTCCAGTATTCATTTTTCTGTTTTATGTACAACTATAGTGTCTTCCACTGCGTCTCTTAATGTCTCATTTAACACTTGGAGATTTTCTTCTTTCCTTGCCTGTTGTTTTGCTGCAGTTTTTTTATGTTTATTTCTATCATTAAAGTTTACCTTCAGGTATCTTTAGTATGACCCTGTAAAGCTCATCAGCAGCTGTGTGCATGGTCAAAGAACTCTGACCGACTGGTAAATGTCACTGCAGACTCAATGAGCGGGGCCACTTTGTGTGGGTAACTGCCAGCTGTCACTATGTTGGGGGCTGGTCATTTTCACTAAAGTGAGATCCTTCAATCTCCTGCCTAGGACACATGAGCCTGGCTGCCAGCATTTACAGAACCAACTGGAAGAAAGGAGAGTCTTACACAGATTTTCAGTGAGTCCTCCAGTTTGTAGCCCACTGCACCTCCTACAGGTCCGTCGAGGCCCGATGCCTGAACCTCAGGGGCCCTGTGACCATTAGCTGCTCTGGGCTTCTCCCTCTGCCACTGTCCACTCTGCCTGGTTACCACTCGTCCAGCTACTTTCCAACATTCAGATTTTTTTTTTTTTTGCTACTCTCGTCAGGTTTTGTTCTTGTCTTACTATCCTTTCGTTGTTGTTTTAATTTTAGTCATCTTTCAGGAGGGAGCAGGAGGGTATGTGTGTATCTGCCGTTGAACAGAGTCCGCACACTCTTCATTCTCCAGAAATAGATCTGTTCATGAGGAAACAGATACACCAGGAACTAAGTCACAAAAGAAAACGTGGCAGCTTTGCCCTCTCCACTGTTAAAAAGCTCAAGAAGTCACTTAGCTGGAGAATGACCCTTCTCTTCATTATCCAGCTAGGAGGACTTGGTACTTTAATTATAAGGTTTGCTTTGGTACCAGATTGGTCTTTTATTTATAATACGGTAATGTGTTTTAATAAACATCTCACATCTAAATTGTTTAAGGGGTGAAGGCTATAATAAAAATAATAGTTTAGAAGATGAATAACCCTTTCAGTTTTTTTTAATATAAATTCAGTTATTCAGCTGCATTTTCACCCCTTTCCTTTTCATTCATCATTCTTGTGTTGTGCCTTTGATGAGTCAGTGATTCTATACTAACATCCTTGGAGAAATATTTCATAATCTTGATCAGATTATTGAATATCATTAGAACTAACTCAGAAGCCCATTAGGTAATTTTGGGGTTTTGTGTTGATAGAGTGAAGGATTAAGCACAAGGCTTAATATTCAAATTGTTTCCTACTTTCATGAATATCACAATTCTATTTAACGGAAGTTTTACATAGTCCTTTTAGAAACACAAAGAACCCTTTTGTAGATGGTTTTATCATCTTAAGTAAATATTTTATTAGGATAAGAAAAAGCATTACATGTTTAAAAAAAAAAAAGTTTTCATACTGAATTATCCAAACACTTGGGATTTAAACTAGTTGCATAATGGACATTGGTAGTATTGTAGCCAAGAAAACAGAACTCCAAATTCAGATTGCTTGGGATCAGAGAAATCAAATGGAAGTGGATTTGAGGCGTTTTGCTATCTGTGCTAATATTTTAAAACCAAGCTTGGGACGTTTGAAGTATGTTCTGTGCAGTCAAGAAAGTGGAGTGAGAAGGGGGTGTTAATGTCTCAAGAATGAAAGCGAAACAGTAAAAGACTTCAGGGCCTTTAGAGACAGGCAGAGGTACCACAGGGAGTGGTACTAATGCCAGTGAAGAAGCAACTGGGGGAGAATGCTCTAAGAATCCAGCATATCAGGATTCAATGTTCAGGGAAGCAGATTTGACCTAAACCAAAGGACTGACTGAAGAGGATCTTTAAGAAAGATCCTTCCACAGGCAGAAGGAAGGCTGAGCTGGGAACTGAAACTAGAGATGATCTCTGTATGTCTGTAGTTATACATACCCCCCAGGCCTTTCACACCAGCCGAAACTGGCTTTTCACTTTCGCCAGCTGCCACTACTGTGCCGTCCGGGACAGCATTGTGGAGGGGAAGGGGGAGGGTAGGCCACAGGGACCCTGGACCTAGAAACGAAACCTTGGTTCTTTGATGGTAGAAGAACATAACCAAGCAGCTCTAAAGCGATTGAGAACATTCTCTCCTAGTGCTTCTCAATGGTTGTTCTGTCAGCTCTCTTAATCAGTTTAAAATGCTATCAGTTCTGTATCTTGAGCTAGCTAAAGCTGGGATGTGAAAACCATCCATCTTAAAGATTTCTCTTGGATTAAATTTTCTCTTGGACACCAAGAGAACATTTTTACCTCTGCGCGTTCTGCATTGTGAGAGAGACGCCATATTTCTCACTTAAATGTTACACAGTGACACTCAGCATTTTTATTTGCCTTGAAACTCCTCCACTCCTTGACTTTTATTTGACCTTACGTTTATCTGACCTTCACTTTTACAGCATAAGCTTTTATAATCTGCCGTGTAAGCTTCTTTAAAACATGCCAAGGTAGATAGAGATTTAGTTACACTCTATTTGTCTTTTTATAATAAATAGCCATATATTTTCTATTTCAGGGCGTTTGATGTAGAACTGCTTTACATAGCACAGTTCTTTAAAATCCCAATAGCAGAAATTGCTGTCAACTGGACTGAAATTGAAGGTGAGCATATTGTTTATGTTACAGCTGATCTTAAGTAGGGGGAAGACCTCAGACCATACAGTACGTTGCCCAGTGACATCAGCTGGCTTTCCTGTCATCCCTCACCCCCTTCAGGGCCCACTCAGGTCTCCTGACTCAGAGAGGCAGTTTCATAGACAGTATTGCCTACTGACACCGCCCCCCGCCGCCACCTGCCTCCAGCTGGCTTACTGCCTTCTGGATTTTTTATTCTCTTCTTAGGGTCTTTATTAGGCCTACTGGCTTGCCTAAGAAATTCAGTAAAAACTTGTACAGTAGACAGAATCGTGATGACTTCGGGCTACAAGCAAGGTAGATAGTCTTGGAGTAAACTTTACTTTTTATAATACCTTTTTTTTTAGTATTCTATTATGTCATTGCTCAGTGAGTGTAGAATACCTACAAACCACTTTGCAAAGCTAAATGAAGAATTATAGCTGCTTTTACTCCAAATATCCATAATCCATTCACAGCTGGTTTTTAGCTAGTGTCTGTACATACATCCAAAAATGTAAAGATCTCTAAGGTTTATAATGATGTGAAATCTATCATAATTCCTGATTTCTATTCAGAAGTGCTTAAACAGCTCTCACTGTTTAGAATTCAAAATATATTCTAGTGTTCTCCTTTGCTTAGCTTAGAATGACCCCATATTAATTCACCGTGTGGGAGGAGCATTGCTGGAGGCTTGCAGTTACTTCTCCTCCAGGTGAGCATGGCGTCCTCTTGAAAAGTCAGTGTGGTGTTAAGCAACCTGGGCTCTTTAGGGCCAGAAAAAGCTTAAGAGCCAGTCGAGAAACCATACAGACTATGCACACGTCTGGGAGTCTTGCTGAGTCATACTGAGCTTACAGCGGTTTGACTCATCTCCATGGTAGCAGCACAGACTGCCGGGGACGGGAAGCAGGTGAGAGGATGCTCAGACCCGTTGTGATCGGCTCCATCGAAGTGTCTGTGTTGCTCTGCGCCCAGCATGGACTCTATGGGAAGCTGAAGTGGGGGAAAGTAAAAGTACTTTTCAGTTTAGATCACTTGCTCACTTTGCATTTCTCAGGTAGCTGAGTATTAAATCTCATTAACCGTTTCACTCAGTGAGCAGGTTTTGTGTTCATCATCCCCAGACCCTCTGCTCGAGACTCCCTGCTCGAGCAGGAGCCATCTGAAATTCTGAGTTTAGATCCTCCCAAGTTTTATTTCACATCAAGGTGTTTTGTTTTTATTGTTTTTAGAGAAACCATTCACTTTGGTTTTAAAGATGTTTAACTGTCTTGTCCACGATTTAAATAAAATTACGGTGGATGTGTTAACTAGATTGTGGTAATCATTTCACAGTGTATCCAGGTATCAGATCATCGCACTGTGTACCTTAAATACATTTGTTTTGTCAATGGGGGAGAAAAAGAGAAAGCCAGAGCATTTGGCCTTAAATCTGGAAACTGTGACTGTCCTGTGGTCCTGACCAGGTCACTTTACCACCCAGCACCCTAGTTAACTGAAACTGGAGGGGACTGCTGACTTAAAAACAATTCCAAAGGGTAAAATAAAGGAATCTAAACTTTAAAACACGCTCATGGAGTCAGCTGGGCTTGATATATTACCATTTGACAACCACTGGACAAGAAGGCGGCCTAGCTAAGATATATTTCTTTGATCTGATTTAGAATATTTAGTAGAAATAGAGTAAAATTTGGATTTCTGTCTTGGCTTTCTTATCTCAGATTAATAATCTGTATTTGTATTATATACAGAGGTTTGCCCAATTCTCTGTAGTGCATGAAACTGAAAAGCAGTGTGTACAACATGAAGACTTACCCCAAAAAACCATTTTTACATGTACAAATGGAATTATGTTTTACATACAGATAATACACATTATGGTGACTAGAAGCTCACAAAGATGGTGTAGACTGACTTCTAAAATACAGTTTTAACTATTACATTTTCCTCTGAAAATATTTTTAATTATTTTCAAATTACAGGTTCTAAACTAGTTCCCTTTTGGAGCTGGCTACAGATGGGAAAGGATCTACTTTTTATACGACTTCGATACTTGACTGGTGCATGGAGGCTGGAACAAACCAGAAAAATGAATTAGGTTATCTGTCACCTTTGATTGTATTCTTACGTATCAGTGTCACATTGTTTCATTTGAAATTAAAATTTTACAGCTGGAATAAACCTGTGCCGTTGTCTGCCTTCTAATAATTTTGAAGAATTTACTGTCAGAAGTAAAAATCTTTATACCTCTTGTGGACAAAAATTTTTAAGGTATTTATAGCAAAAGTCAGATTTCCTTTTGCTTTAGCAATTTTGTTTATTAATAGGCCAATTATCATTCTGATTCTGAGAAGTATAATTTTTAAACAGAAGACATAAGCATTCTTATTTTAAAATGCCTATATCATTCTCATGAATTTAAATATAAACAGTAATCATATAACAGTGTTCAGGGATATTTAATGTATATAAATTTATATTAAACTCATATTTCACCCTATTGAAAAGTATAGGAAATTGTATGTTAAAGAAAGGATATCTGCTTGTTCACAAAGGTATCCACTTTCTTATACATTAGTCATATTTATCTCCTTCCTAATTTTTCTTATATATACACCATACTTTCTTACCTCCCGGCAGCCTTTCCCTCTTGAGTTCATGTTAATAAAAATTAGAAATTCTCTATTAAAAAGAAGGTTTTATGGTATTAGTAAATATTTACTTAACATCAGAAGCCTAATATGTTTTTGAGAAGCTAAAGACAAAAAAACAGCCATTATAATGATCCCCTGAAACTCAGAATTTGGTTGTTTCTGATGTTTTAGAGACAGTAATGATAATACCTACCATTTATTGAGTGCTGTCTGTGTGCCAGCCACTGCTGTAAGCACTTAGTACACAGTCACTCACCTGACTTTCACAACAGGAGACGGAGCTGAGGCGCAAGCAGTCACCTGCCCAGCTCACGTGGCTAGGAGATGGAGGCGTCACGATTCGAGCCCGCAGAGCCCGCATCCGGGGCTGCGCTCTTTCATGGCCACGCTCCTGCAGTTTCTGAAGGTGTGATAACCGGGGACGTGTAAATAGAAAGCTTCAGAAGCACATAAGTACAACATTGTAAGTTATGTGGAAAAGTAGTAAGCTAAAAATGACTCCAGTAGTTTCAACAACAGTGATACTGTCACATCTGCATTAGACTATAAGCTCTCTTATACAGAAACCATTTCTTATTCAAATTAGTATTCTCAGGGACTCCCCGGGCGGTCCAGGGGTTAAGAATCCATACTTCCATTGCAAGGGCCTCGTCGAGGAACTTAGATCCCGCGTGTCACTCAGCATAGCCAAAAAATAGATAAATAAAAATAAATTTTTTAAAAAACTAGTATTCCCAGTACAGTGCTTAGCATAAACACTTAATTATTGATCAAGTGAATAAACAAATTATTCCCTACCAAGTTTCGAGAACCTTTAAGTCACTTAAACAGAAGAACAGAACAAGTCACTTGAACAAGAACAGAACAAGTCACTTGAACAGAACAAGGCTTATGCAAGTAGAAATGAGAGAAAACAAACAATGACCTTGAGCATTTACAAGAATTTAAAGTTACAAGCCTTGAGCCAAGAATAAGATCCTTAATGAAACTATTATAAGACAATAAAATAATTTATTCCTGTTTGCAAACTAGTGATAAAAATGTGAAGCATAGGGGGAATTTCAGGAAAAGTGTCAGTATTTTTTTATGCAACTCACCCTTGAGCACTGTTACAGGTTTCTGGCATGCTTGATATGAAGCACAGGTTCACCTAAGCTAACAGTGTGGCACAGATCGGAGGCACTCTAAGAGAAAACATGTATCATAAATAGGTATGGTTACCCACATTTCAGAAATGAAACAGGCTTAGACCAGTGATTGGCCCATGATCACACAAGTAGCCAGTGCCTGCTTCTACTAAAATAAAAAAATAGGAAACATACATGGGTGTGATTAAAACTGAAGGTACAGTCTCATTATAATCAGACAACATTATCATTTACTTTCAACCTTCTGACTTGTTCTTACAGAATATGTATGTATACATGGAGTTTATTTGACTCAAGATTATGTCTGAATGATAACATCTTTCTTGCCATCTATAATGCTGTATCTCTGTGTCACTGTGTAGTTCCACTATTCATAGCTGATTCCCCAGTTCTGTTTTCCTTTTTTTTTCATTCAGTTACAATAGCCTTGCCTTTTATTTTATTTGTGTGTCTCCACAGCATCCTAAATTGTGATTGTTCAGTAAAGGTTTCCCAAATGGTTAGATAATGCCACCATTACAATTCATTTGCTGAAGCAAAGAATTACATGAATGAAGTTATCCATTTTATCGACAGCTAAATCCCCTGAAGTAGTCTAATGGGTTGCTTTGTTTTTGTGCAAACTCAAAAGCACCAAATCTACAAACTAATGATTTTAACATGTCCATCCTATATAGGACTCATTTAGAATTCTCTGATTTTGAATTAAAACTCATTAGTATTTTGATGATCTCCAAAAGCAATACCTTACAGATTTGATCCTTTAGACAATAACTGCTGTTCTACAACCGAACACTACAGAAAAGAATGGTGCCCTCACACCTGCTGACGACAGCAAAGGCTGAGTGAGGACCTAGATGCACACCCTCATGAGGCTAGAATCAGGCACCCGGACACCCTGACCTGGGCGATGTCACAGAAGGTCCAGCGGCAAGCAGGACTTTCACCCCCAACAGCCAACCCTGACTCTTCGCCGGGGCTGCCGAGCAGCAACGAAGCCACCCCACCGCGGTGACAGTGAAGGCCATGTAGTGAGCCAGAACTCCGACCCCTACCCAGATGTAATAAGCAGTCCTCCTTCCTTTGGGTGTCAGTGGGGGCCAAGTGGGGAGCCTATACGTACACCTCCCCCAGCAGTATAACAAGATGGTGCTTCTTCTTCTCAACCAGAGTAGCGTCATTTAAAACAAAAAGTCTGAATAAGATCCAGAGTCTCACAACATAATAAAAAATGTCCGTATTTCAAAAGAAAATCATTTGTCAAAACAGGAACCAGAAAAACCTCAACTTGAATGAAAAAAGACAAGAGATGCTGACACAAATCACAGAGATGTTAGGATTCTTTGAGAAAGATTCTATAGCAGCCATGATAAAAATGTTTACACATAATTACAAACGTGCTTGAAATTAATGAAAAAATTAGAAAGCTTCAGCAGAGAAACAAACTCAGCAAAGAAAACGAAGAGATTGAGGAGAACCAAACGGAAATTTTAGAACTGAATGAAAAGCTTGGTGGATAAGCTCAACAGTAGAATGGGAGTGGCAAAGAAAGGAATCAGTAAACTCAAGATAGCACAATAGAAATTATTCAATGTGATCAAGAGAGAGAAAATAGAATAATAAAAAACAGCTCAGTGAAACTCAGATCTAACATTAGTATTATCAAAAAAAAATACTAACTGAAAACTCAAACTTGGCAAAAGGCATAGAATCACAGAATCAGATTCCTTATAGGATAAACCCAAAGAAATCTATACCAAGACACATCATAATTAAACTTTGGACAACTAAAGATAGAACAAATCTTGAAAGCCACCAAAAAAAAAAAAAAGAAGAAGAAGAAGAAGACAGCGTCCCTGTGATAGGGAAACAATCAGAATGACTGAATTTACCATCGGAGACTATGCTGGTCGGAAGGATGTGGCACACTATTTTTAAAGTACTAAAAATAAGAAACTGTCAATGCAGAATCTCATACTCAGGGGAAAAAAAAAAAAACAACCTTCAAGTATAAAGTGGAAATAAAAACAATTTCAGATGCTTAAGAGAATTGGACGCCCACAGACCTATCCTAAAACAATGGCTAAACAGAAAACATCAAAGGACGGAAACTTGGAACCCTAGGAAAGAAGAAAATACATGGTAAGAAGAATACAGATGAATACAAAAGACTTTCCTTCTCTTCAAGAGTTTTATATTATGTTGGAAGCAAACACTATAAAAATCTGATGTGGTTCTAAATGTGTATAGCAAAATTTGTAAGACAGTTGATTAGAGATGAGGGAGGGCAAAGGGGCAGGAAACAGAGGCTACAGTCGTTGCAATCCCCTAGGCAATCTTCTGACATCACGCTGGGAAGCTGTGACCCACTGCTGGAGAATCAGTAAGTTAAGTGTGCAATTACAGCCCGATCTGTCTTTTTTTAAGATTAAAAAGTATTAGCAGAAGGTGACAGGTTCTCATACTGAAGAAGGTAGGATAAGCGTTTAACCCATTAATATTTTCCACTATGATTACTGTTCTCTTTCCATTAAAGAGAAGATAGAATCAAGATTATATAAAGAAAGAAATGAATCGAGATTGTAAAATTTAAAATTTTGTTTAGTCAAGTCCCATACAGTTTTTTTAATTTCTCAAATACCTGTCCGTTCACGACTGTTGATGATTAATTCCGTGCACAACAGCTGGGTTTTAGCTGCAATTACATCACATTCACTTTTTAAAAATGATCATTTCAAAAAAAAATAAAAATGACCATTTCAGAAAACATACTTCCAATAAAAACTGAACCTTATTTACATTTCTTATAGGAAATATATGTCAGAAATTGAAATTTCATTAAAAATGTGCTTTCTTGCACATCATTCTTCCCACATAGACAACAGATGTGGATGGATACTGTTTAGGTGAATCAAAAGACATTTTTCCAGTGATGAAAGCTGTGTGCATCACAGTTTTCTTATCTATGAAGTGATAAGACAGACAGAACATGAGCTGCCTGCCTATAGGGTTACTATCAGAATTAAATGAACTAATGCAAGCCTAAGCTTTAAAAAGAAAAGTTTTATGGAAATGTGAGATAATACATAAGCACACATCAGAAAGAATATTTTTGTACCTGGTAAATGCAGAATGGCTCAGCAGTGAAGAATCTGCCTACCAATGCAGGAGATGCAGGTTCTATCCCTGGGTCAAGAAGATCCCCTCAAAAGGAAATGGCAACCCACTCCAGTATTCTTGTCTGGGAAAACCTATGGACGGAGGAGCCTGGTGGGCTACAGTCCATGGGGTCACAAAGATTCAGACACGCCTTAATGACTAAACAATAACAAATGCAGAATAACACCTCATATTTTATTGTTTGTTTATGACCTTTATTCTAAGGTAATATGACTTTTTTTCCCTGCACCCAAACTTCTCTCTTAAAGAGGAAAGCCAAAAGTAATGAATCTGTTCTCTTCTATGCTTAACTATTTTCAATAGAGGCCTTAAAGGTAGACTAAGGCTCACCAAACAATATGCAGTATGATAGAAGCACAGACATGATTAAGATCCTTTATGAATCTTAAATTCTGTATGAACATGAAACATTATATTTGTATAGAAAATGCTTTCAGAAATGTTCTTTTATTCTCATTTAAAGAGTTTTGAATATCTCTTCTATTTCTCCCGGATTCATTCCGTCAGAAGTCATCTATAAATTAAAAATAAAGAGCAATGTGTGGTCAAACAGTATAAACTTTATCAAGCTCTTATAAAAAAGAAAATGCCACAGAGCATGGCAAAAAGTCAACCTGCTGATAAACACCAGGAAGAAACTTGCATCTTCCAGCCAGGCATCGTGCTGGTCTAGTGGTCTCAGCCTGTCCTTTAAAATAGAAAGGGAGAGACTTTTCCTCATCAATTTCATTTAAACGCAAAAACTTGACTTGAAGCGTTTGGTTAAAGGGATGGCATTAGGAGGTGGAGCCTTTGGGGATGATTCGGTTTAGATAAGGTCACGAGGGAACCTGAGGTCACATGGGAAGCCCCCATGACACAGTCAGTGTCCTTACAAAAGAGAAAGAGAGGAGAGCTTGCTCTCTTGGGCACAGGAGGATATAACGCAAAGACAGCTATGTGCAAACAAGGAAAAAGGGTTCTCATCACACACCAAGTCTGCCGACACCTTGATCTTGGACTTCTAGAACTGTGCTGTGAGAAATAAATTTCAGTTGGTTAAGACCCGTGCTTAGTAGCAAAACTCAACCATAATTCTGTGATGCCTTAGGATATTGCCTTCTATTTCAGAACATATTCACAAAGTTTCCAAATCAAAACTAAATTTATCTTCATCTTAAAAACAAACTCCTGCTATTCAAAAAGAATGGGATCCCACAGAGTTCTGGAGAGATCAGATGCCACAAAATTAAGCACCACCCCCCACAACCCACAAAAATGATACTGAAATAAGTAGATGATATTTAAATGAAAAAGTCATTAAAACTGGTTTGGAGTGTATGCTGCATATACCATCAAATAATTAACTTCTACATAAAAATAAGAATAAACCTTATCCTTACTGTACAGGTAAGTTTTGTGAACCATATGACTCTCCAGGTCCTTCAACATGCCCACCGCTTCCCCAAAATGACTGTGAATCACCCCTACCTTCACCCCTCAACACACACACAAATATGCAATTATTGTTAGATTTCCAAAAAGAAGATCAGAGGCAGGCATTGGTACAACAGAAGTACAAAGCAGGATCTTTGCATCTATGGTTTACTGCAGACTTTGTCACAGCCTTGCACTGTGCTGGGCATATGACAAGTGAAAAGAATGAGCCTTCTCATGGGTGAGGGGGCTGCCCTTCCTACCACTGGTTTATGGGCTGCAGAAGCTCACGTTCTGCCAAGTCCTTGTAATTCAGAAAAGAGGGGGGGCTTCATTTTGCCGTGGTTTTCAGGTTTTGAACCAAAATCTTACTGGCCTTTCTACCAAATCACAACCCGTGACTGAATGACCCGTGAATCCTGTAGTGTAGTTTTTCGGTGGAAGTTGTAACGTGCGTGTGTGCTCATCCAGTTGTGTCCGACTCCTTGTGATCCCATGGACCGTAACCCATCAAGCTCCTCTGTCCGTGGAATTTTCCAGGCCAGAATACTGGAATGGGCTGCCATGCCTTCCTCCAGGTGATCTTCCCAAACCAGGGATCCAATCCGCGTCTCCTGTGTCACTCGCTCTAACCAGCAATACAACTGCAGCCGATCAAAAACTCAAGAGGGGAAAAACAGTGTTTAGATTTTCTATTGCAAGAATATTCAGCTTCTGAAAAATTGGGTGTCAACTCTGAGCCTTCCTTCCCAGAGTCGGCATCTTCTCCTTGGAAATCAGATTTGATTGTTCAGGGGGTCTAAAGGATTAACCTGCTCTCCTAGGTTTAGGGGCTACATGACAGGCATGGAATAAGTGACAGGCTAACTTCTGCATGCCAAAATTTCTTGGCATGTAAATGAGAATGTACAGAAAACACAAACTACACACCCTCAAAGAATCTGCAGAAGCAAGTCCTGCCAAGAGCACAGAGAACTCGGAGAACCTACAAAGACTGTGCTGGAAGCCTGAGCCAGCACTGCAGAGGTTTCTGTTTATTGCTCTGCCCTGAGTCCTCTGCATTGTCTAATGCACCTAAGGAAAGGAAACAGTGGCTGGGTCATTTCTTAACAACATTAAAAAAACAAACTACAGGATATCAATTCTGAGCATCTAATTAGTTTACCTACAATAAAATGCCCAGGAAATGCAATTGGTAGCAGTCCAAAGGTTTCCTGAACTTTCACACCCAGAGCGATCTCAAACTTAACACCTAGTCTGGAGCACAGGTGTATAAAGATGATTCAAATGCTAACACAAATGCTGTTTTACACAGGGTCGTTGCTCAGCGGGCAAGTGTGATAATGCAAGCATGGCATCTGCCACAGGAAGAAAGTGCAGTGCTTTGAGGACAAGAAAAGGCAGTTCACATAAAAGATTATTATCACTCATTATCAGAAATGCAAACCAAAGCCACAATGAGGTACCATTACACACCAGTCAGAATGGCTGCTATCCAAAAGTCTACAAGCAATAAATGCTGGAAGTGGGTGTGGAGAAAAGGGAACCCTCTTACACTGCTGGTGGGAATGCAAACTAGTACAGCCACTATGGAAAACAGTGTGGAGATTCCTTAAAAAACTGGAAATAGACCTGCCATATGACCCAGCAATCCCGCTGCTGGGCATACACACCGAGGAAACCAAAATTGAAAGACACGTGCACCCCAATGTTCATCGCAGCACTGTTTATAATTGCCAGGACATGGAAGCAAGCCAGATGCCCATCAGCAGATGAATGGATAAGAAAGCTGTGGTACATATGCACAATGGAATATTACTCAGCCATTAAAAAGAATACATTTGAATCAGTTCTAATGAGGTGGATGAAACTGGAGCCTATTATACAGAGTGAAGTAAGCCAGAAAGAAAAACACCAATACAGTATACTAATGCATATATATGGAATTTAGACAGATGGTAACAATAACCCTGTATGCGAGACAGGAAAAGAGACACAGATGTATTGAACAGTCTTTTGGACTCTGTGGGAGAAGGCGAGGGTGGGATGATATGGGAGAATGGCATTGAAACATGTAAATTATCATATGTGAAACAAATTGCCAGTCCAGGTTCCATGCATGAGACAGGGTGTTCGGGGCTGGTGCACTGGGATGACCCAGAGGGATGGGATGGGGAGGGAGGTGGGACGGGGGTTCAGGATGGGGAACACATGTAAACCCATGGCGGATTCAAGTCAATGTATGGCAAAACCAATACAATGTTGTAAAGAAAAATTAATTAAGTAAAAAAAAAAGTAAAGAAAAAAAAAAAAGGCAGTTCAATTCACGGCCTTGCGTTTCACGGGTTATCAGGACCTTCTGGAGGACCAATTTTCCTACATACAGAAGCAAACTGAATACTGTCCCTTGTGGCTTTATTATCCTTTCTAGTATTCTTTCATCCCTGCAGTAAATGCCTTTTCTATGAAGAACCGCTGGCTGATGGGGGTCAAAGGCCATCAGTGAGCTGGTGCATTTCTTACACATGTTCTGAGCGGGTTCGAGGGGCCCACAGCCGTCTCCAAAGGCAGGCTATGGATAGGGGGGATAGGCGGCTGTGAGCAAGGAAGGTTGTCCATTAACGCTGCTCTGTGCCCATAAGGTTGTATCTTTATTAGATTAGATAACAGTATATATTATAGGCTAGGCTGTTAAGCAAATAAATACGGGTAAGGAAACGACAACCCACAAAATTACATGGCTAGTTTTAACCACCACTCACCACTCTGTGTGAGTCGATTTTCATCCGCTTGTGCAGGAGCAAACCAGTTACTCTGGCGCTGTCGGCTGGGGGTAATGACCCCCTTTACTCTTGCAAAGCAAGTAAGAGACAAACAGCAAGAAACAGCCACCCTCGGGGCCCAGAAACACGTCGGGAAGAGCCACGTGTTGGGGGCGGCGGTTTCCAAATTGTCGGTCCCACACCTCGAGTTCTGGAAACGGTCCTCCCGCCTCGGGCTCCAGGTGGGGAGGCAAGACGTCTCCGGGAATCCGGCGAGGTGCCCCCGCCGCCCTGCCGAGGGGGTCGAGCCGCGGGCGAGGGGAGTCGGGTCTCACCGGAGGACCGGGACGCCTCCCGGGGGGCCGGGAGACCCCTCGCCGGGGCACCCCTCGCCGGGGCGTCCCCGCGGCGCCCCCGCCGCGGGCTTCCGCGCACGTGGCCGCGGGGCGGGCCGCGCTCCCCCTCCTCGCGGGCTCCCCGAGCGGCTCCGGGCGCGCGGCGGCGGGCGGGGGCGGACCCGCGAGCAGGGCTCCTGGCGGCTTTCCAGGTCGGCGCACTAATACGGGCGATGAGGCTTCGCGGCTCCAGTCTGACTGACGCCGGCTGGGGCCGCCGCCGCCGCCGCCGCTGCAGCCGCTGTCTCGGTCCCCGCCGCCGCCGCCGCCGCCGGGCCCTGCAGGCGCTGGGCGCGCGCAGCCAGGCAGTGAGTGCAGCCGCTCCGAGCGGGCGGCCGGGGACCCACCTCGGGGCGGGGGGCGGCCAGACCTCCGTGGGTGGGTGGGTGGGTGGGGGGGGTCGATGAGTAGCAGCGCGGGGACAGGTAAGAGATGCCCTCCCCGGCGCGCGCCGGGCGTGTGCGTGTCTGGACGCGTGTGCAGCGAAGTTTTTCTTCCACGGGGAAGGGTCTGGCGTGTGGCCGGGGCCCTTTGTGCTCCCCGTCCCTGTATCTCCTTGGTGGGGCCTGTCTGGGGTGGGGCGGGAGGGGACGGCTCCGGGGAGCCGGCCGCGCGGGCCGCCGGCACCGGGGACCTGTCAGCGGAGGCTCGGCCCGCCGGCGTGCGGGCTGTGGCCCGGGGCGGGGGCCGGGGGCCGGGGTGCGCGCTAGCCCTGCGTGCCCCCCAGCCCTTCCCGCCCCCGGCCCGGGGCTGAGTACCGCACCGAGGACAGGCTCCGTGGAGACCCAGACTCGCGGCTGAGTGACCGTTTGCCGTGGCCGGAGGGCTTGGGGAGGACACTGGAGAAAGCGGGGTGCATGCAGGGCAGCGAATGTGACTCAGCTGGCCTCCCCGGCCTCCTGTCTCAGACGGTTTTTATTCTGCTTACCTTTGAGGCACGCGAAATGAGCAGGGGGGAAAAAAAGTTAGGAATGTTGTTCAAGTGTCTCTAGGCTAAGCTTGGATTGTGCTGGGAGCCGGGGTGTTTGTCTTTTTCCTGCGCCCGCCGTTCGGTGCCAAGGCTCCGCAGAGGGGAGGGGGGCGAGGTGGGGAACAGATACAGGAGACTCAGTGACGCCAGCATTGTGATGGGAAGGAGGGGGTGCATTTTTATGGATGGCTAATCGCTGACAAGTCTTCCCGTTACTATTCCTTCCTCCTCCCACCCTTGACAGTGGAAATTTGAAATGATGGTTTAGAAATACTCCGTTGACTTGTTTCTGGGCGGGAACTGGGTACTCGTGAGAAATCACCTACAAATGAGGTAAAATCGAGTTTGGGAATGAAATTGCACGTCAGTTCTTTACCCAGTAATTCACAGTCGGATACACACCCACAGGTCACTGTGGATGGCTTTGAACGGATCCAGTTTACAAGTACCATTTTCTGTGGCTTGCCAGATTTCTCGGATGATCTTTTGGAAGGGTTGCCGAACAGGAATGATAGATAGCTATAAAGTCATAAGGCACTTAATAATTCTAGCTCCTTGGCCATAACTGAGCCAGGCATTTGAGGCATCCTTCTGGGTGAGTGAGAAGTTAATCCTACAGCGTGTCTTCTGCCTTGGGATTCCTGTCGCTGTGAGGGAATGCCATTGGATGTTTACATTGTAGAAATAGTGATCTATATTTAAAAAGGAAATAAAACCCAAACACATTCTCCTAACTCCAGATAGACAGTTCAATTAGTAAGTGTCCCTATGTTTGTAGGAAACCATGAGCAAGATTTTGGACCGCTTTCACGTTTGTGGTTATCCAAGACGGACGCTGCAGATAAGAAAGTGATGTAATCATTTATAAATAAGGAGTGTTTAAAATATATTATGATAGAACTTGCAAATAACGTATCAGAAAAGTAACTTTTAGTGGCAATGATCGCCTTCATTGATGGCAAGACAACTGTCTTAGCGGACAGCCTTCAGCCTGTTAATCTATTCTGACACAACCAACTCCCATTTTTATGCTTGACTGGCCATCTTTGTCAGAGCTGTTTTTTGCCTGGGCTCTTTGGTTTCAAGCTACGTTTAAGAGAATGCCAACATACTCTTGATCTGAGCAGACTCCTTTTTATCAGCACAGTGTTTGCTAAAAATCAAAGATACAAACAAATTTTAGGCTAAACCTCTAAATACTTCACAGTTCTCACATCTTTGTTATCTGTTAAAGTCAGCATGAACTATTTGGCTTTGCTTCTTTTAAAATTTTCTTCTTTTTTTAAATATATTTCCACTTAATGAATAATCAGAAAATATTCACAAATGTCAACTACTATTCTCTGATTGCCCAAGACCATGGGATGAGACCGAAAGGTTTTTGTTGTTAATGAAACATTGCCAAGGATTCTAGAAGTAATAAACAACTGGTAAATTTGTTTATCCTTTCTAATCATGTGGTCAGTTGGAGGAGGAAAAAAATCCAGAAATTATTTCATAAAGATTAAAATAGTCAATTTCAGTTTTACAAACAGTTTCATTCTTTTTAATGAGAGTGCAATTTCCTTTGCCGTATTTGAAGAGTTGGTATTTAATAAGTGGTCACCGTAGCGCTTAGGCAACTAACTAGTTTATATATGACATCCCCTCTGCAATAAATAAAACAGCAATTTCATCATGTTTGGCTTAAGTGTGTTGGAAATAATACACAAAATATACTCTGATATAAGGGAAGCTAAAAGTTATGAAAATGAAGAAGTGGTTTTTCTAAAATTTGGAAAACATACTACCTTGAATTTTAAAGCTCTAACAAGGCATAGTGCAGATTTTCTGCTCACCACGTATAACATTTAGTGAGAAATTCAGAAGCGGGGAATAGTCCGGAATGAAACTATAAATGTAGCAGTACATCGAAAGCATGAGTCTCTTCAAATAGTTGTGATTCTAGGCTGTTGGATTTATATTTCCTTGGTTACTGTTGCCAGTGAGTTGAAAAGTTATTCTTAAAGGGGGAAGAAAGCAAACAGTAAATTCGTGAGTGATTTTAACAGTATGAGCACGTTAGAACGTTAACCTAGTGAACTGTTCATGACAAGAGTAGGGGCATAACAGCAACAAAAAAATAGATATCTTTTGGATATAAACTAGCCTTTAAAAATAAATATTCCTATAAATTATGTCTCTCAAGAAACGTGGGCTAACTAGAGTTAAGATTTCAAGATGTTTGTTAGCGTTAGAAACCATCAGACCCATAGAAGCTGAGTGTTTTGCCAGTGGCCCGCGGCCTGACACTTGCTACCCCAAAGCATCTGAAGAGCGCCCACTACTCTCTGTGTCAGCCTTGAGCTGACCCCAGACCAATTTCCGGGCTTCTCTTCTCACTCCTTCCATATTTTATGCTGCAGTTGAAATAAAGATCTGTGGCTTCGCCTGCTTATTACCCTGGCTTTCCTCTCCTCTGCACATGTCCTCACGCCAAGGCCTAGAATGCCTTCCTCTGCTTCCCCACCGCTCACCGGATCCACAGGCCTGCCAGCACCTTCCTCATCTTTTCTGGTCCTGTCTAGGCGTGTCCTCAGAAGCCCCTGGTCGCAGGTGTGTCCTCCTTTGAGCACCTGATGCCCCTTGGCACTTTGCACCCTTGCATCTTGTCTCTTAGTGAATTCCTCATTGCTAATTTCTTTCTTCTCCTCAGACAGTCCTGTCAAAACTCTGTGAAGGCAGGGACTTGTTCTGTCTGTCTTTTCCATTTGTTTCATGCTGACTGCAGTGTCCTGTCTAGTGCTTGGTCAATAAGTATTAATTCAGTGGCACGTCTTTCACTGAACCCATGGTCTGAAATAAAATCTGGAAAGGAGTTTCCCCTAAATGATAGGTGTTACCGGTCCGTCTTTCAGGAGGCCAGTGTTGAGCTGGAGCTGAGGACTGAGGACCGTGGAAAGTGACCCCAGCCCCCACCCCTGCCCAGTGGAACCTCTCTCTCCTGAATATTGTGGTTGAGTGTTAGAGTCAGGAAAGCTTCTATGATACTCTTATTGCATTAGCAATTTTCCATATCAGATTCACTGCATACACAATGGAAACCATTTAGCAAAGAAAAACCCAGATTTTTAATGTGATACGGCTACCACAATGAAACCCTAATTCGATTCCCCAGAAAATTGCTAACACAATATGCCGACCCCCTTCCCCCGCAGCAGTAGCCACAGAAAAACTGATACTGTTTTTAGTGTATGTGTTTCAGACTCTGCTCACAAAAGAAGCCAACTGCTGCTGAGATGAGCTTCTGTTTTGGTCAGGTTGGGTGTAGAAGGGGTCTCGTCAGTCTCGTCAGAAGACCTGAGTGCCCCTTCTGTGCCTTACTCATTACATTACCAAAAGATACTAAACCCCGTCTTAGCATGCATCACATCCTGTTAAGTGGTTCAGAATGAACAGAGTTAATATAATGTAAAAAATACAATTTGCATGTAAATATCATGCCTATATAATATAGTTGATTATACGGTTTTAACTGGGAAGTCTAATGAACTCAAAAACAGTTTTCTAAACTCAAGAGACTCTGAAATAAAGTTTAAATGCAAAATTTAAAGTGAAAATGCATGGATATTAAGATATAGATGATAAATGTGTATGTGCAGAGCTGTATCATGTCAGAAGTCCTAACCACCGAAGAGCTGTTGGTTCTCACACTTCATTCCCTAAACCTTATTTAATTCAAAGACAAAACTTTAATCCATGAAATCAGTGTAAAGGAGTTCTCCAAAGTTCTGATTCTTCCAAAAAGACAGCTTTTATTTTCTTTTTTGGTGGGGGCTAAATACTAAATATCAAAATCATTCTCTATCTCCCTTCTGATTATCTGATATCACTGGTGGGGATTATTCTTATATATGAAATCCCTTAGGGAAATTTAATATTTCATATCCGATGACTTCCTTTTTCCCCCTTTGTCACATTTACCTTTGAGGAACCGTACATAGGAAACGTGTATTCCTCAATCACGCAGTGGGTTTAGGGCTGCAGTTGTGCAAAGCTGTCTCTGTTTACAAACACTGGGGTTATTGGGGATGGCCATCTAGTTTCCTTCCCACTAGACAGATAAGAGTTCACATGTGCTGTAGGGGCCACCCAGATGTGTTGATGGCCTTGGGGATTCGTCTTGAAGCAAATGAGAGGGTTTGGAAGTGGTGGAGGTGTCAGTACTCTGAAGGATCAACCGCTTCACCTGATCGATTCTGAGAGCACCTCCCAAGCCAGGCAGGCGGTGGGAGCTCCTGCCTTCACAAACCCTTCTTAACCCTTGAGATATTTTCTTACGTGTAGCCTAATATTTTTCATTTTTTAATCTGTTAAACTGCTTGGAAGCTGATCGATTGTAGATTTGCTCTAGTTAATGTGTGTGTGTGTGTGAGTTTGTTTTTAGAAAGTGCAGTCTATTGTGAAATAGGTATTTGAGACAGTTTATCAAAAACCTGGAAGTATTTTTTCCCAAGCACTTATGGGCTCTGGAAGGTTTAGAGCAGATTTGCAGATTTTTTTTCTTAAGGAGAGGGTGATGAATAGGAGAGTTCATCTAAAGTGGTACAAGTTGCTTTCTGAGTTGTTTAGTTGCTAAGTCATGTCCAACTCTTTGTGACCCCATGGAGGAGCCTGCTATGCTCCTCTGTCCGTAAGTTTTCCCAGGCAAGAATACTGGAGTGGGTTGCCATTTCCTTCTTCAGGGGATCGTCCTGACCCAGGGATCAAACCCATGTCTCCTGTATTGGCTGGCTGGCTGGCAGGTTCTTCACTGCTGAACCACCAGGGAAGCCCTGCTTTCTGAGTACTTGTATCTAATTTAATTGACTTGGTAGTACCACATTTCAGAAAACACCTCAGAAAAAGATGACAAATTCCGTCAGAATTCTCCATCTCTTGGTAGAATATTTAACATCTCCTATTAATCACACTTCATTATAAATCCATTCATTCATCTTGCCTTTTTATTTACTAAGAATCACACTTGACGGAATTGGAGTTCTGTAGGAAGAGGAAGGAGAAAGAGTAGGTCATTTAAAAGTTGGTGCATTAGGACAGTTGCGAGGGTTGGAGGTACCTGAGCTTGGGGAGAGGATGCGGCAGAAAGCAGGTCGGCAGATGCCCACGGTGGACATCACCTATTTGGGTGAGTTTTAGCAGAATTAGAGGCCACCTGTACCAGGAGTACAGGTGAATATTCATTGGAAGGACTGATGCTGAAGCTGAAACTCCAATACTTTGGCCACCTGATGTGAAGAACTGACTCATTGGAAAAGACCCTGATGCTGGGCAAGACTGAAAGCAGGAAGAAAAGGGGACAACAGAGGATGAGCTGGTTGGATGGCATCACCGACTTGATGGACATGAGTTTGAGCAAGCTGCGGAGTTGGTGATGGACAGGGAAGTCTGGTGTGCTGCAGTCCATGGGGTTGCAAAGAGTCAGACACGACTGAGCAACTGAACTGAATTGTACCAGGAGTGGAGAGCTTCTTGGTAGGCTGGCCAGCAAATTTATCATCTATCAGGACATCGTTTCTCTGGGAAAAGAAATTCCAGTTTTCCAGTGACCACACGGAAATGAATATGACTTGTTTGTAAAGTGGGACCGCCAGGGGTTAAAGACATGAGTGATTATTATTAATGATATGAGTGATTATTAGAAGCCAGTGAATGTGAAAAATGAGAAAATGTGTTGAGTTAAAAGGATGTGCGGTCCCAAGTGCTTTTCTTTCCCTTGTTGATGCCTTTATATCATTCTTGCCCTGTCTCCTAGTGAAGTGAAGTGAAAGTCACTTAGTCGTGTCCAGCTCTTTGCGACCCCATGGAATACACAGTCCATGGAATTCTCCAGGCTAGAATACTGGAGTGGGTACCTTTTCCCTTCTCCAGGGGATCTTCCCGACCCAGGAATCAAACTGGGGTCTTCTGCATTGCAAGCAGATTCTTTACCAGCTGAGCTACCAGGGAAAAATCCATTTCTATTTCTTAGGGGTAGTTGGATTTCATTTTTAGGAGCAAAAGTTCGATGTGATGTTTGTCAAAGACAAACCCTTGTGTACATATATGCTTTCCTTCAGGATTTATTATTTATTATGTGTTTCCCAAGGCAGTTGTTAGATGTTGGATGCTTGCAAACAGTGACAGATTGGTGCCTGGGTGTTATTTCAAAGGAGTGTTACCTTCTTTGTGTGATAATTGAACTAAATTGACTGCAAACAGCCATTAAATTTTTTTTTTTTTAAATACTGTATTATGTTTTGGGGTCTTCTTAAAATGTGATTTTGTGGCTGTAAAAGTTGCTCTGGAAAGTGGGACTGACACATTTGGTCATTCATTCAATGTTATTTACTCTATGCCTCTTGTACCTATACTGCCTATGAGGCCCCAAACCAGGCCCCTGGGACCATATAGAAAGGTAACCACATAGAGTAGCATAACAAAGTAAAACTCTGGTCTCCAGGATTTCTCAGCCTAATTAAGAGAGAGAGAGGTCAGGAAAGCAAATATCAAAATGTTTACCTGAGATTTTTATACCAAAAATTGTCATCTGATTTTTGTATTGTGATTTCTCTCTTTTTTTTTCTGGCTAAACTTCCATTTTAACTGTGTGTGAATTTTGAGTCATTCTTGACAAGATAATTAGGACCATATTATGGTCCTTACAGTCCAAAGCCCCATATAAATAAAGAAGGCTAAGTGCCGAAGAATTGATGCTTTTGAACTGTGGTGTTGGAGAATACTCTTGAAGAGTCCCTTGGACTACAAGGAGGTCCAACCAGTTCATCCTAAAGGAGATCAGTCCTGAATATTCATTGGAAGGACTGATGCTGAAGCTGAAACTCCAGTTCTTTGGCCACCTGATGCAAAGAGCTGACTTGTTGGAAAAGACCCTGATGCTGGGAAAGATTGAAGGCAGGAGGAGAAGGAGATGACAGAGAACAAGATGGTTGGATGGCATCACCGACTCCATGGACATGAGTTTCAGCAAGCTCTGGGAGATGGTGAAGAACAGGGAAACCTGGCGTGCTGCAGTCCATGGGGTCACAAAGAGTTGGACACGACTGAGTGACTGAACGGCAACAAAGGACTGTAAGCAGAGATGAAATAGAAGCATCGTGGGAGTAGTGATGCTGTCGGCAAGTCCCTGTGAAAATCTAAGGATGCTGAGGGCATCCCTGGGCCTGGAATTGCACCCCTGTGTCTTTCAGGAAGGGACACTTTACCGCTCTGATTTCCCCCGGAATCCTCTGCTGTCTCAAGAGGGAGTTTGCATGGCCCCTCCTACAGGAAACCTTCCTCAGCCCTTTTAATAACAGTTATAATAATGCACCTGTCACCTGTCCGAAGACAATGTGTTTAGATTTCTGTCTCTCCCTCTGAAGACTGTAATATTATAGAGGAAAGGTACCACGTTTTTATCTTGAGATACTCAGCACATGGCACCATGTCTGGTTCCTCATCACTGTTTGATAAATTTAGTTCTTCCTTTGACCTTGTCCTTTACTTTTCCCCTAAGACAGAGTAAAAGAAGAAAGCATTTGGGTTTTAATCTCTAGGCACAAGAGAACGATTCCATTTTAACCTTTGGTCAAAGGAGAAGTACTTAAGTGTTTGAACAGGAGAATCACAAACTCAAAGGGATTTGAAGGAAGGTGAAGACCAGTTGTAGAGGCATGATGGGTGTGGGTTAGCCCACATTAGGACCCGATGAAGCTGATGAGTTGGTTGATACCCCCTGAATGCCTTGGGCCATTAAAAATCTGCCTTTCCCCAAACTTCAATGCATAACACACCTCATTAGTGATTCTCCTCTATTGGTTTTTAGTCTCATCCTTCAGGCAGCCTGTGGCCAGGAAACTCAACCTCCCACAATACGCACACATCAATAAAAGGTTTTAAATTTCCCACGCATCATTATTAAAAACACTTGAAATGATCTTCACAGCCACTGAACACGTTGTGAGTATTCAAGTACAGGTTGATGTTCTCTGTAACATCACCTTAAGCAGACAGACGATTAAACAGAACAGGAAGGAGGGAATGCATTCTATAACTCTGCCTTTTGGAAGAAATTATTGTATCACATCAACAAAGCAATAGGCATCAGGTCAGTAGTTGGAGAAGGAAATGGCACCCCACTCTAGTACCCTTGCCTGGAGAATCCACGGACGGAGGAGCCTGGTGGGCTGCCGTCCATGGGGTCGCAAAGAGTCGGACACAACTGAGTGATTTCACTTTCACTTTCAGCAGTTAGACTAATAGCATAGGGCCTAATAATAAAATAGTTACTATTAGTGATGAAACTGGAATTTACCTTCACTCATGCAACGTTTGTTGTAGTACAGACCTGGCGTTAGGCTGTCCAGACCACAGCCTGTGCCCTTGAGAAGGAGCTTGGCATCTCTGGGGAAAACAAGTAACAAATAAGGTGTCAGTGTGAAGGTCAGTGACAGGTGCGGGGGGAAGCCCAGGGGCACTGTGGAGGCTGATCCATGCTAGTGGCTGGGTCTCAGGGATGGTTTCCAGGAAGTCTTCCAGCTGGATATTTAGTGAGGAGCAGAAGGCGGCTGCATACAGGCCTCCTGGGGAGAGGGGAGGGAGTCACGGGCAAAGGGCTCCAGGATTGATGAGGCTGGGAACGTCCTTGCGGAGGCCAGATTGTGAAGAGCCTGCTTTGAAACAGAATGCCAAAAGTATCAAATCACACCCCACCCCACAGTAATATTTACTGTTACGTTTTTATATAAAATAAGTACATACGTACTGAGAGGAGAAATTTGGGTAAAACTCTTTTTAAGAGCCAACTCATTGAAAAAGACTGATACTGGGAAAGATTGAGGGCAGGAGGAGAAGAGGTCAACAGAGGATGAGATGATTGGATGGCATCACCGACTCAATGGACCTGAGTTTCAGCAGACTTCAGGAGGAGATAGTGAAGGACAGGGAAGCCTGTCCTTCAGCTGTGCTGCAGTCCATGGGGTTGCAAAGAGGTACGACTGAGAAACTGAGTAAGAAATTTTAAAGCACAAACAAAGCAGTTCCAATCCCCATTGCTGTAAACAGTTCCTGGCCATTTGGCTGCAGACTCACAGCAGGGTATCACTCGGGTCTGGGAAGGACATTCCCTGAGGGCCCCACGGGGAGGGGGCTCTCATGGGGCTGGGCTGCTGGGGGGGTAGGCACAGCCCATGACAGTCGCCTGGAGCAATTCGGACTCACTGAGGACGTCTGGGACTGGACATACTCAGTAGGGCATGGCAGGGCCCAGCGCTGGATCTGGTGACCTGTGGATCCAGGAAGAGGAAGGGATAGAATTTCTGGAGGACTGTTCAGGGTCAAGGGTGGCTCCTGGTTCTAAGTCTGGACTAGTGGTTAGAGAGTGGTGCTCCCAGTAGGGAGAAAAACAGCACTTTAAGAGACCTAAGAGGGTCTGATTCTCTCTCTCTCTCTTTTTTAACATTAGCTTTATTTTTAGAACAGTTTTAGATTTAGTTGCTAACTCGTGTCCGACTCTTACGGTGCCATGGACTGTAGCCCGCAAAGCTCCTCTGTCCATGGGATTTTCCAGGCAAGAATACTGGAGTGAGTTGCCATTTCCTTCTCCAGGGGATCTTCCCAAACCAGGAATTGAATTGAGGTCACCTGCATTGCAGGCAGATTCTTTACCAACTGAGCTATGAAGGAAGTCCAGGAGCAGTTTTAGGTTCACAGCAAAACTGAGTGAAAATTGCAGAGATTTTCCTTATATATCTGCTTGCACAGTCTCCACACTGCTGATGTCCTGCACTGGAGCGGGTACATCATCACCCCAAGACTACAGTTTACATCCGGGTTCATGCTTAGTGTTGTGTATTCCATGTGTTTAGACAAAAGTGCAATGACCTGCCTCCACCAGTGTCCTACCCTACTGAACAGTCTCACTGCCCTTTAGGGAATCCTGTGTTCTGCTTGTCACTTCCTCTCTCCAGCACCTGGAATAGATCCCATTTCTGCATTTGGATATACTGCTCTGGGGGATTCTGGAGTCAGCAGTGTGTGTGTGTGTGTGTGTGTGTGTGTGTGTGTGTGTGTGTGTGTGAAAATGGTTCAGTCGTGTCCGACTCTGCGACCCTGCGGACTATAGCCTGCCAGGCTCCTCTGTCCATGGGATTCTCCATGCAAGAATACCGGAGCCGGTTGCCATTCCCTTCTCCAGGGGATCTTCCTAACCCAGAGATCAAACCTAGGTCTCTTGCATTACAGGCAGATTCTTTACCGTCTGAGCCACCAGAGAGTTAGTGGTAGTCATGTATTAATTTTTTTAAAAGTCGTTTTTGAGTCAGCAGACCCTTTCATCATGGAAGCGTCAGGAAGTAAAGGTGAGTGAAGCAGGCCTGCCCTGCTCTGGCAGAGGTGGCATCCAGAATCCTGAGGAACGCCCTTGGAAACTGCACATAAGCAGCTCTGCAGCTCAGAGGAGGGGCTGGTCATTCCCAGATGCATTGACCTCAAACTCTTGGGCTTTTAGAGATCTGGTGTCTGTTTCTTAATAGATTTTTTTGGTTTGATTTTTGTTGTTGTTTTAGTTTTTGCTTGTTTGCTTTGGTCCCCTTCCTCGGGGTCACGCTGCCAGCTTTGATTTCACTTTGCTGTCCTACCTGCTGGTAGCACCTCCTCTTATCCATTTGCAGTTCTGATTCGCTGTAAGCTTGGGAGTCCTAGAAACATGCTCATTTAAACCGGGTTGAGAATAGTGGCGAATAGGTCCTGCATGATCTTTTTTTTGTGCAGGCTTGATGACACATTTGTTTTGGCAGGCAGGCCTCTTTTTTGCTTGCTGCTTCTCAGTTATGTTTTGTACGAAAGCAATCACTGTATAGTCAGATTTTGTGCAGATTTCACTCCATCTCTGTCAGGGTCTGTCTGTCTTCTCACCTTCCCTCTCCGTCTGATCCTGGAATTATATGAAAAGTATATATTATTGGCTCAAAAATCTCTATCCACCAACTCCACTAGGTGAATGATAGCAGTTGAAGCTGGTTAGGAAGGAAATGATGTCATATTTTTTTTTTTTTGGCTGTGTGGGGTCTTAGTTGTAGCTAAGACTGCTACAACTTGGGCTGCGTGTGGGATCTTTAGTTGCAGCATGTGGGATCTAATTCCCTGATCAGGGATCCAACCTGGGCCCTCTTCATTGGGAGCACAAAGTCTTAACCACTGGATGACCAAGGAAGTCCAAATGCCATAAATTTAATTCCTAATGAAATCCTGATATGAGATAGTAGAGATAGTATTTTTATGTGAACATTTATCTTCCCTTCGACTTTTTTCCATTTCTTTGTCTCAGATCCATTTCTTAGATTTTCTTTCCTTTCCCCCCCATCTTTTGGACACCTTTTATTTCTACAATGAGGTATGTAGAACAAATAAGCAGAAGTATAACTGTTAATATAATAACAAAGAGTGTCCTTATATAGTTTGCAGTTTTCAAATTGCTTTTGTTCACACATCCTCTTAGTATGAAAGGTAAGGCTTATTGTTTCAGTTTTACAGAGGAGAAAAATGAGATCAAAGCGGTTAATTATTTAAAGGTCCCAGTTAAGGTCCCAGTTAGTTAGCGGTGGAGCTAGCATTCAGATTCAAGTGTTCTCCCGCTAATTCCTATGTTTTCACTTGCTTACATCATGTAGTCTCTTGTTCGTGGAACCACTGGTTAAATTGTGGGCCTTCCAAACTTGAATAATATAATACCACACTTGTGGGATGGTGTACTTTATTTCCAACCATATGTGGACAGTGTAAAGGACATAGGTTGGAATGCTAGAAACTTATGCCATCATCTTCCCAAAGTAGTGTTGACATTCTCCTATAAATGTTGAGAATTGCTTGCTCTTCAAAGTGTTTGATTTTGGAGAAGGAAATGGCAACCCACTCCAGTATTCTTGCCTAGTAAAGTCCATGGACAGAGGAGCCTGGCGGGCTGCAGTCCATGGGATTACATGACTAAGCATGTGTGCATGAGGGTGGAGGGAGATGGGTTGGTAGCAATAAAGTGGTAGAACCAAAAAACAAAAAACAACAAAGTGTTTGATCTTGCTCTTAATGTTCAGAATACTACCTAGAAAAACAGATAGCATTCTAACTCTACCTTAAAAGTGACCTAGCCAATTAGGTATGTTCTTTCGATTCCTTCTGTTAACCTTTAAAACAAAAAGGTAGTAAGTAACTTAGTCAGCAAAATCAAGTTTGTTCAGGAATAGCAGAAGAGTTGCAATTAAGGACAAATAAACAATAGAAAACTGTAGGCAAGTCTGGAGACCAAAAGCCAGGAGCATTCTTTTATAGAGGAAATGAGGAAGTTGGGAGGGGCTGTTTTGAATGAAAGTACCTTGGAGGAGATCAAGAGTTTGGGATTGTGGCAACTTCTCATTGGCTGAGTTACAGCAGTTTCTCATTGGTTGGTTTGTTACTGGGCAAAGAGAAAATCTTCCTTCTTCCTGCTTGGATATATAAATTAAGCTTCTTGCTGGTATGTATAAAGTAAGCTGCTCACTTCCTGACTCCATTGTGAATGAGGTTTTCTTTTACTCATTTTCATGCTTCTTTGCTGTTCTAATGCCTATTCCACTTCCCTTTTATTTTATTTGGCATCAATAGAATAGGCCATGGAATAATAATTCCATCTTCAAAGGAAATGACAATGAGCGTCAATAAAAATGTATCCTGTCTCTTTAAAAAATGTATAACTCTAAATCTCCAACAATTCTACTTCCAAAATAATTCTGAGTCTGAAATTTAGGAAATGCTGTCTAACCAACATTAACATTCTAGCTGAAAAATCAAACTTTGAATGCCGAGAGAACTGTGTCTCAGGGATTTAAGTGAACATAGATCAAGACTTCTCAAAGGCTTATTGAGCTTAGGTTCAAATGACATCAGCTTACCTTAGTACTTCATATCATAAGTACAAGGCTGCCTGGTATAACCACATCTTGGTTTAAGCAAGATATATCACCTTTTTGTTCGGACCTTTGTTTGTGTGAAATTCAGTATTAATATCAAAAGAAACCAAGCTGCTATTGGAGTTCTGTTTTAAAGTGATATTGTTTATATGCTTTATGCATTATGAGGTTTTGATATATTTGTGGGCTTTTATCAGATGAGACTCAAGCAATCATTATGTCACTTCCTCTGAGCCACAGTATACCCAGTGATGATTAAAAATATATTTATTTAAGTTAACTTCAGATATTCTTGTTCTTAGCTGTGTTGTTTGTTGTTGTTTAGTCGCTAAATCATGTCAGACTATTTTGCGACCCCAAGGACCTCAGTCCACCAGGGTCCTCTGTCCACAGTGTTCTCCAGGCAAGAATACTGGAATGGGTAGCCGTTTCCTTTTCCCGGGGACCTCCCCAACCCAGGGGTCAAACCCACATTACCTGCGCTGACAGGCAGATTCTTTACCACCAGCCACCAGGGAAGCCCACTTAGGTATGTAGTATATGATAAATTTGTTTAACCCAATAATATTCCCATGCAGTAGATTCTATCTATTCCAGGAAGGATAATAAAGTCAATTTATGGAAGAATGAATTTCAAGTCGTGTGAACCTCCCAATAGATTTGAAGTCATAGAGATTCTGGAGTGTTAGTAAGTTTTAATACAACTTTAAATATCAGACGTGATAGTGCATGAAACGGAATTCATATTTCTGCTTTCTTTCAAAATGCTCACAGTTGTTGAATCTGTGAATGCTTGTGTAATTTATTATGAGTGAAGAAATTTTATAGTTTTCACTATGAGAATAACTGATTCCAAGAAAATAAAGCTCAGTAATACCATTTAGGGACTTCCCAGGTGTCGCTAGCTATAAAGAACCCACCTGCAGATGCAGGAGACGTAAGAGACATGGGTTGGATCCCTGGGTCAGGAAGATCCCTTGGAAGAGGGCATGGCAACCCACTCCAGCTTTCTTGCTTGGGGAATCTCATGGACAGAGGAGTCTGGTGGGCTGCATTCCATAGGGTCGCAGAGTCGGACATGACGGAAGTGACTTAGCACACACTCACACAATATCAATTAGTGGTATGTTAACTTGCCCTTGGTTGGTTTTGAGAAGGTGGATCTTGTTTTCAAAAACAATCTCTCTAGAGATAGTTCCATATTTTCCTCTTTTTCTTAGCATAGAAGGAAATGTTATTTTTAAAACAGTACTTCCCTCTCCCTGGGCCCAACTGCCACTGTCAGAGAAAATTGATATGTTTATATGATTCAGCATTAAGTGGAAGAAAGGATCTGAAAGGCAGGCTGAATGCCAGGACTGCACAAAACTACAGCTGTCCTGCAGTGAGTGTGGCTCTTGAAAGGTGAGGAATCTCCATAGTTGGGCCTGGGCTGTGTATGAATATTTTCCAGCATTTTATGTTACCAGGGACTCTAGTTTCTTTCAAGGCTTCTACATACCAGTGGCACATTCTTTTCCATCTCAAAATTAGAGTTTTAAGAAACCATCTAATTTTGGCAGCCCACGACTTTATCTGTAAAATCCCTTGAAGGTAGTGATGAAGCAAATTTTCGTAACATTTTGAATAAGATTTTTCTTGTGATAACATATACATAAAATTTACCATTCTAACCATTTCTAAGTATGCAGTTCAGTGGCTTTCGGAGAAGGCAGTGGCACCCCACTCCAGTACTCTTGCCTGGAGAACCCCATGGACGGGGGAGCCTGTGGGCTGCGGTCCATGGGGTCGCTGGGAGTCGGACGCGACTGAAGTGACTTAGCAGCAGCAGCAGTTCAGTGGCGTTAAGTTCCACATTGTGCCATCACCTCCACTCTCCATCTCCAGGACGTCACCATCCTTCCAAACTGGAGTTTGTTCAGTGCTCTTCCCATTAAACAGAAACTGCCCTTTCCCCTTCCTCTCAGTCCTTCTAACTCCTGTTCTGCTTTCTGCATCTGCAGGCTTGCCTATTTTATTTACCTCGTTTAAGTGGAATCACAAAATTTACTTTTTGTGCCTGGCTCATTTCATTAGCATAATGTCTGTAAGTTTCATTCATGTTGTAGTGTGTATCAGAATTCCCTTCCTTTTAAAGGTCAAATAATATTCCATCACACACACACACACACACACACACATATATATATACCACAGTTTGTTTATCCATTCATCTGTTGATGGACACTTAGGCTGTTTCCACCTTTTGGATACTGTTAATAATGCTGCTGTGAGCAATCGTTTGAGTACCAGTAAGTGTCTGAGTACCTGTTTTCAGTTCCTTTGTGTGTGTACCTGGATTGCAATTACTGAGACATATGGTAATTCTACGTTTAATTTTTGAGGAGCTTCGAGACTGTTTTCCGTAGCAGCTGAACCATTTTCCAATCCCATCAACAGTGCACAAAGTTTCTATTTTTTCCACATTCTTGCCAATGCCTGTTAGTTTCTGTTTTGTTGGTAATGTCTATCCTAAAGGGTATGAAGTGCTATCTCATTGTGGTTTAGATTTGAATTTCCTTCATGACGAATGATGTTGAGCATCTTATCATGGTGCTTATTAAGTAGCACCTTGTTGTCCACTTCTATATTTTCTTTGGAGAAAGGTCTTTTTGAGTGCTTTGCCCACTCTGAATTGAATTATTTTTTTATTGTTTCGTTCTTTATATATTCTGGATATGAAATCCTAATCAGATATATGATTTTCATAGAACGTGATTTTTAATGGACAGAGTGTAAAAAACTACACATATGTAACTTCTCCCTTTTTGTGTATGTGCTTTTCATATTTAAAATTCTGTGGAGTTTCATAACATACAGTCATAGAAGTAACAGAAATCAGATATTTTTAAAAATTATTTGTTTCTGGAGGTGGGAAGGGGGACCGGGATGGGGAATACATGTAAATCCATGGCTAATTCATTTCAATGTATGACAAAAACCACTGCAATGTTGTAAAGTAATTAGCCTCCAACTAATAAAAAAAAAATGGAAAAAAAAATTATTTGTTTCTAAAACCCACCGGTCTTAGATCTTAATTTTAAACAAACTCTGATTAGAGAATATCTAGCAAGTGTGTGGGATAACAGTGTGATGTGTGATTGACATTCAGTGACACAGCATTTGTCCTGCAAATGAAATTTGAAGGGCCATTTGGTCTTTGTAGCTCTAGAAATTTGGATCACTGAAGAACTAGCTGCCACCCCCTAGAGTCTGCTTTTTCCCCCTCCGTGTTCTCAAAAGCTTTCATCTGAGGCAAGAGAGCTGTCAAGCAGGTGCATTAAAAATAAGAATTTCAAAAACTTGGTTCTAATTCTGCCTTTGATGTAATTATATGTTGATTATTTAAAACCAAGTTATTGAAAATCCAGCAACAACTCTTAATTTAAAAATAAAGATTTTTTAAATATGTAAGACCTTTTGAACAGGATAAGGACAATAGTTTTAGTCTCACTTATATGGGGAATCAAAGGGAAAAAAACAAAACAAAACAAAAAGGCAAGCTCATAGATACAGATAACAGATTGGTGGTTGCCAGAAGTGGGACGAGGGGCAAAATAGGTGAAGGAAGTCAAAACGTTTAAGTTATAAAATAAATGTCGTGGGATGTGATGTATGGCGTGGTGACACATGATCATACTGTATTCTACTACCTCTTTGCAAGTTGCTAAGAGAGTTGAAGTTTTCATCACATGAAAAAAAGTATGTGACCACATGGTAACTAGACTTATTGTGTTGATTATTTTGCAATATGGACAAATACAAAGTCATTATCTTGCACTCCCAAAACTAATATAATGTTATATGTCCATTATTCTTCAATTAGAAAAAAAGGATATTTTTGGAAGAATAGAGGAGAGAAAGGGGTAGGAGCAGAGCAGAATGGTCAGGAGTCAATGTCAGGAAATGAGGAGTCCAGCTCAGCATTCCTCAGCCTGCCTCTACTGCCTTTCGGGGTTGGACAATTCTTGGTTTACGGGGCGCTGTCCTCTGCTTGTAGGACGTTTCGATCACCTTTGGCCTCCACCTACTAGATGCCTGTGGCACCTGCTCCCCCCTGCCTGGTCACGGCAACCAAAAATGCCTCCAGATATGCCCACATGTCCTGTGGTGGCAAAATTCCCCCGCCACCGCCTTGAGAGCTGCTAGTCGAGGGTAGTAAAAGCCTGAGTTGAGTTCTAACAGCAGGCTGTGATAAAAAGAGGAAAACAAGTAGAATTTTTAGTAAACACAATTTCCAGTAATTAATATTTATTAAGCAGCTACTATTTCCCAGGCACCAGCACTAGGTGATACAGTCGTTTAACGCAGATAATAGTGTAATGTGTATTCAAGGCAGATTTTATGCAAGGAATTGGAACTACAGAGAAGAAGATAGTCGCTGTCTTTAAAAGACTTGTTTAATAGAGAGAAAGTTTAATTTAGTTGCTCAGTTGTGTCCAACTCTTTGCGACCCCATGGACCTACCAGGCTCCTCTGTCCAAGGGATTTTCCAGGCAAGAGTACTGGAGTAGGTTGCCATTCCCTTCTCCAGAGGATCTTCCCAACCCAGGAATCAAACCCAGGTCTCCACATGAACAAATACGTTACAATCCCAAGTGAAAATACTAATGCATTCAAGCAACTGAGAAGAGAATTCTTTCAGGGAAGTCACATGGGCTGAATTTGAGGGATGAACAGCAGTCTTGCCTCCTGGAGTGGGTTTTGCAAATGAGGTAGTGAATTGCCTGTGGTCTTTTAGTCGTTAAAATTGAAGACCAAGTGGACACAAAGCTCTCTCCAGACTGTTACCTCTATCCAGGGAATAAAGCTCCTGGAACATAATTAAACCTGGGATGACTGCCCAGGGCAATTGTACACTTTCCCTGAGGCTTTGAATAGAGCAATTAGCACCTGGCAAATCCCAGAGCTGTGCCATTTTACTGACAGTTTATATTATTCACATATTGTTTTAAATCATCATCAGATAAAGAGGTGTGTATCTCACTCCCTTCATAAATCAGACACACTGCCAAATTATATCAACAACACCTTGTTGATTTTGAAAAAGTTAAATAAGAGGCATGATTGCGTCCTCTGGTTAATAGGTTCTTTATTAACTGGTAGGTGTGCTGTCTTGGAACCTGGAAACAGATGGGGCCATATGGCTTCATTTTTTAGAATGGCAGTATGTTGCTTCATCTCATAGCCGCAGTATTTGCTATTAGGTAGGAAAGATGCAATTATTCAGTGGCAATTGACATCATATATATTCAGTAGTAGTGGTGGCTCTTGATACTTCCTTAATTATTTACATTTAAAAAATTTTACACAACGAAAAGAAGCAATGAGTATCAAAGAAAATTGCCAAAGCATTTATCTTAAACTGCACCACATATTCCAGCTCTGCTTTTTCGTCACTGGCTTCTGTCCCATTAGTAACAATAGTGTTCAGACTTGCTGATGTCACTGCCCACTTATTTAATTTAACTAAAAGTGATAAATGTGTTTACTAAAGATTTTGTTCAGAATTTTTTGTAAAGGTCAATATGGTCCTTTTGCATTGTGGTGTATGTTTTCTGATATGATTGTGAAATTACATTAACTTATCAAAAATAATTATTTATGTACACTAAAAGCTATGGAGACAGCTGAGATAAGATGCAAAAGCTCTTTTTCCTCTCAGTTCAGAGAAAGCAATTCATGGTTATTCTCCTTCATCTTATCTGATGTTTTGTTTTTGAAAAATATAAAATGTTAATGTGATAGTAACAAAGTGATTTTTAGCTTTAGTACATTTGAATGACTAAAGACTGAACACACACTATGAAGGCTGCAGCTCCTTGTGACCCCCTGGCAATGTGGTTTTGAAAGGGTACCTTGTCACTGGATCCCAAGCTTCAACCACCCACCTTCCTGCCGTTTCAACTCACAGGACTTGTTCAACCATATTTTCTTCCTCTCTTCTCCTTTTCTCCTTGCACCCCCACCATTTTCTCTGAGCTGTGGACGACGCTGTCTTCTCAGGACCCCAGTCATCCATTTGGCACACATTAAGCTATGGGCTTCCCTGGGGGCTCGGTGGCAAAGGATCTGCCTGCAGTGAGGAAAACCTGGGTTCGATTCCTGGGTGGGGAAGATCCCCTGGAGAAGGGCATGGCAACCCACTCCAGTATCCTTGCCTGGAGAATCCCATGGACAAAGGAGCCCTGGTGGGCTACAGTGCATAGGGTAGCAAGGAGTCAGATACAACTGAAGAGACTTAGCAGCAGCATCTAGCACCTGCTATATGCTAAGCCCTATTCTAGTAGGGGTACAGTTGTGAACAAAATGGGCAAAAATCCACATCCTAATATCACCTATGTCGTGGTGGGAGAAAAGAGACAATGAACAATAAAAATAAATAATGTATAAAACAATCTTGGAAGAGGACAACAAAATTGGAAGACTCACACTTCCCAGTTTCAAACTTATTACAAAGCTACAGAAATCAAAATAGTGTGGTAGTAGCATAAGGATAGTTAGAACAATGGAATAGAAATTGAAAGACCTGAAATAAAACCAATCATCTGTGGACCTATGGCTGGCTGAGTTTTTGACAGTGGTGTTAATAGACCACTCCGTGGGGAAAGAATAATCTCTTCAACAAATGGTGCCAAGATAACTGGGTATATGCATGCAAAAGAATGAAGTTAGATTCCTGTCCCATACTACACAGAATTAACCGAAAATGATCAAAGACCTAACACCACAAAACTCTAAGGAAAAAACGTAGGGATAAATAATTATGACCTCGAATTTGGCAACAAGTTCTTAGCTAGGACACCAGAAGCACAAGGAACAAAAGAAAAAGTAAATGAAGGGGATGTCATCAAAATAAAAAACTTTTGGGCATCAAAGAGCATTATCATGAAAGTAAGAAGACAGCATACAGAAAGGGAGAAATATTTGCAAATCATGTATCTCGGTATCTGTATATCCAGGTTATATAAAGAATCCTTACAGTGCAACAAAAAAAACTCACAGTGCAGTTTTAAAATGGGCAAAGGCCTTGAGCAGTCTTTTCCCCAGAGAAGATATATAGATGGCTATCAAGCATGTGGAAAGATGCTCAGCATCATTAGTTGTTAGGGAAATGCCAGTCAAACCACAGTGAGACAACACTTCACGTCCTCTCAAGATATACTGCATTCTTTAAGTTGATGCCAGTTTTCAAGCAGATAAACATGAATATATTTTAGATTTCCCACACTGTGGTAGATTCTTTTGAATGGGAGGTTGAACCTAAGCAGGAAAAGGCTTTGTTGTAATATGGAATACTGTATACAGCACTTTAAAAGAATGAAGTAGATTTACATAATGCTCACATAGAAAATGGGCTTCCCCGGTGGTTCAAAGGTGAAGAATCCACCTGCCAATGCAGGAGACGTGGCTTCGATCCCTGGGTTGGGAATATCCCCTGGAGAGGGTGATGGCAGCCCACTCCAGTATTCTTGTCTGGGATATCCCATGGACAGAGGAGACAAGCAGGCTGCAGTCCATGGGGTCGCAGAGTCAAACATGCCTTAGTGACTAAACAAGAACAACATAGAAAATACCCTCAAGTTGCAGAATGATTAAATGTTTTTAAAAATTAAAACAAAATCTGTATTTTTTTTATGAGGATCTGTCTATATATGCATATGCAGAGGAAAATATTAAAAAGTAAGCCCAAAGGGGTAATAGTAGTTATACCAGGAGGGGCATGAGGATTTGGACATTTCAGTTGATGACCAAATGAAATTTAACCTTGTCCATGTTTTAACTTTTGTAAGAATAATAGCTTAATGAGGAACTTATATAATTAGAGCTGTAAAGTGCCTTGACTTTATGTATGACTAGAAATAAAATGCCTGTGGGTTTATTTTGCTTTCGTTTTAGCAATTACTCTGAAACTGTTGACAGCCAGCTGTAAAAATCTGTACAGGGAGTGCTCAATATCTGTTTTTTTCCTCTTTTATTTCAAACTATGGAACAAAAAGGTATTGTAAGTGAAATAAACATGCAACTTAGAATTAAAATTGAAAGCTTAGTATTACTCTGACTACCACAAAACTTTAAAAGCAAAATATTTACCAACATGAAAATGCTTATGGTATTTCATTCATTGAAATAGGCAAAATATAAGACATATCTGTGAACTAATCCTATTTTTAAATATGTTTATTTAGAACAAAGATTTTTAAATTCTTAAAAATGTTTACAAGTGATAAGCATTTCTCTGTGAATGAGCAGGGGGTTTTGAGGTTTTCTTTTTAGGAAATTTTTCTGTGTTTTTTTAGGTTGTTGTTTGTTTTTCTTTTTCATTAACATACAATGTTTTTAAAATCAAAATGCCCTCTCTATCTCAAATAAATCAAAAGGAAGGAAGAGAGAAGAAAGGAGGAGACGCAGGGCAGGGCAAGGCAGAGCAGATGGGAAATTCTTGTGCTGGTCCTCTGTCTCAAGTATTAGTATCATGAATATTGTGTTTTCAGTGTTTTGATGTTTAAAATACAGTTCGACAACATGTGTGTATCTCCATGATATTTAATTTGGTTCATTTGTTTCTCAACTTTATAAAAATGATTTAACCTTCTGTGTAGTCTTTTAGGGTCTAATTTGTTTTTCCATTTAACATGGAAGATTAATCTTTGTCAATATAGTTAGTATATTTTTTATGACTATATGATATTTCACTGTGAGATTATTTCATTGTTTATCTGTTCGTTCCCTGGCTGATGGATGGGTTGTTTCCAGATTTGTGCTATTTTGAATAGTGCTACTATAAATATTGTAGTATATGCAATAGTGTCACTTGGGACGTGCATGCCGCATGCGTGCTAAATCGCTTCAGTCGTTTCCAACTCTGTGTGACCCTATGGACTGTAGCCCACCAGCCTTCCCTGTCCATGGGATTCTCCAGGCAAGAATACTGGAGTGGGCTGGTTGCCATGCCCTCCTCCAGGGGATCTTCCTGACCCAGGGATCGAACCTGCATCTCATGTCTCCTGCATCGGCAGGCAGATTCTTTACCACTAGCACCACCTGGAAAGCCCATTACTTACTGTGGTGCCTTCCAAATGGTTTTCACTGTAACTCAGTAGGAAACACACACAGATAACTGTCTCTCTCTTCTTTCTCCCTGTGTATCTGTGTACCTATCACTTCACACTTCTAGATGTAATATTTTTCCCTACTCTGAGCAGTGGTTCTGATAAAAATCCAGTATACTTTTTAGAATCCTGATAGAGATCCAGTGAACTGACTTTATTAACCATTTCTATCTGAGGTTTGAACACTAGTCTGAACATACCAGATTGTGGAGTTGCTAGGTCTAAAGATATGCAACTTTCAGTTTCACAGTATGGTCGATCAGTCATGTCCGACTCTTTGCAACCCCATGAATCAAAGCATGCCAGGCCTCCCTGTCCATCACCAACTCCCGGCAAATTGTTCCCAAAGTGCTGATCAACCTATTCCTATCAATTTGTTAATCACATTTCTTTTTTAACTTTTTATTTTGTATTAGGGTACAGCCAGTTAACGTGTTAATCACATTCTTATCAACACTTGTTATTTCAAACAAAGTTAGGTTTTCAACAAGAAGTCTATTAACTTAATGAACAAGTGAGAACATGTTAATGATTTTGACTTATGTTCTAATCTTATGACTAAAAATTTCTAGCCAAATAAAGTGCCAGAATTTCTAGAAGACTGGACTACACTGAGTTGCTCTGTATTCTTTTTGAGATCTTGCTTGGCAAAAGCTTCACATATTCTTTGCTTGAAAGTACATCTTGCTTGTTACTCTTGTTTGCTTTGCTGCTCAAGTATGCAAATAGTGATCTCTCTCAGTTGTGGCCTCAGCGCTTGATTATTTTAAGGTTAAGCATCCCTGAGATATTATCTGCTAAGTAACAGTTTAGCTGACTGAGAAAACAGATATGTTGTCCTTGATATAGTATGACACGCTTCATTTGAAAAAGACAAATTTTTATAGGTAGTTTTGATATCAATTTAAAGTTCAGAGGCTCAGTTAAGTATCAGCAGGCTGTTTGATGAAAAGTTTTGGTTAATTATGTCAAAATGTGTCCTTTTGTAGAACCAACCTGACATCTAAGGCTTCTAGTAAGAAGCTAGTTTAGCTAGTTTGTGGGTCTTGTCAGCATTTGTAAGAATGTCTTTCCTGCAGTTTTTACATTTGCCAGGGGAGTGCCTCTTTTCGTTGGGGCACTTCCTCTTGGCTCCTGCTGTGTTTCATGACTCCTTGGCACATAAAAATCTACTTGTTAGTTTGGATTCAGTGACTGAATCTACAAATGGAGAATTTTTGCTCTGCACAATGACTGACTTCATTATTCACAGCTGTCTTCTTGGTTAATGGGCCATCACCTGTCATCTTGTAAGGCACCTTCGTTATGTCGCTGTCTGGCCTAGGTGACTCCAATAGGAGGTAAACTTCCCTCCAGTTTAATCTTTCAAGTCAGTGGTACAGCTAAGCCTAATCACCCCATAATGCCATGTTGTATATATTTCAGTGATACTGTCATCATCGTTGACAGAATCTTTCCCAACACTGCCTTGTACCTTCTTATTCTTCTGGGTGTGAGTTTTTCTAGCTTGAAAATGAACAGAGCTCGTTACAGTGGGTGAGCTCACTTTGACTCCAGTGCCGATTCCATTTTTTGTTTTGTTTTTAGTTTCTGGAATTCTTCCTCAATGGCGAGAATCCAAGCTGTAGATTTAAAGAAGCCCTTGCTTGCAAGGTGGGGCAGTAGCAGTTTACAGATGCCGGATGGAGTGGAAGGAGTAGAGAAATTGACAACGCAGAAATGTTAGGACTGCAAGTGGTGTCGTTTCCTCAGTTACATCATATCCACCTTTTCAGAGATTCCACCTGGAGAAAAATATAACAGGTTGGAGCAGTTCAAGTTCATGCCTCACAGTCCATCCACAGGTCTTGGGATAGGGAAGCTGCCCTGGGGGTGCCAGTTACACTTGGTGGGTCTCCCTGGCCCTGCTGGTTCACTGAAGCAAATAGATTGCTTCTGGGCTAATCCAGAGTTTTAGACTCTCTATGATAAAATCACTCTTTTGCCACTTATGTTTAAAATAAAAATAAAGCAAAACCTTCCCATAAACCATTTGGCAAAGCCAAAAATATCCCCTTCCCCTCCTTGTATTTTTAAGACTCTAAATATTTTGAAATAGTTTAATGGGATGGTTTCCTGACTTAGATTCTTTTAATTCCTTAGGTAATGAAGACTTTAAATCTGGGAAGCCATTATATGGTTTTAGCACAGCACAACACCCATCACACAGCAGAGACTCAATAAAGTGTGTTGACTGATTCAAAGAATGAATGAAAATGTACAAACTACCTACCATTCATAAAATAAATAAATCACATGGATATAATGTACAGCACAGGGAATGTAGTCAGTGGTATTATAACAACTTTGTGTGGTGTGTAATCTGTAAAAATATTGGATCATTATATTGCACACCTGAAACTAACATAGTGTCGTAAGTCACCTGTACCTCATAGGAAGGAAGGAAGGAAGGGAGGAAGAAAATGTTGAGAATTATTTCAGGATGGCTTCACAGCATATATTTTAGAGGGCTTTTTGGAAGTAATCCCCACTTCTAGTAATGCACCTGGGCACAAGGGAGCATAATAAGTTGCTTTTGATCGTACATGGCAAAGGGCCATTCATTCTTCTGTCGATTTGCACTTCTCAGAGGTACAGAGTGGGGAGAGGAAAAGAGGAAGGGGACTGTGTGTTTACCATAATTACAGGCTGGAGTTTTGGAAATGAACTTAAAAATCTTTTTTCGATTAACCTCCTTGCACATTACTTGTGTGTTGACATATGAAGCCTTCTGAATGAAAAGCAGGGAAAATTTTGAAAAAACATGTTTCTGTGCTGTGCGTGGTGTGGCTGTCATGCATTGTTCCTGCTGTTTCACCACACCATATTCCCTATATTTGGGCCAAACTGCGTTTATTGAGAAACAATAAAAAGGGAGGGGGGGGGAAGAGGATGCATGTGTTGGATTTCTATTCCTAAACACTCATCAGGGTTAAAAAATGAATGACATCTGGGGTGTCCTGGGATGACTTTATAACAATGAGAAGGTAGGAATATACTTCCTTACCTACAAAAACAATTTCAAAACATCTATTTAAAAAGGAAAATATCTGTTTTCTGAATTTGAACTAAGCTATTCTACATGGATATCATCTGATAGTTAGAATAACAGAGTTTTCTGAAGGACACACTGGGAACATTTTTAAAAAGTGGTTTATTAACTGCATCAGTAAAATAATACTATATTTCTTACCCAAAAAGCTGGCACAGTTGTAAAATTCTTAAAGTTCTAAAGATGTTTGGTGTTTTGATGGGCAAAGTTTTTAGAAGATAAAGCATCCCCAAAGCTAATTTGATTTGTTCTGCAGTTTGCTAACAATGGTGTTCTTTAGTGCCTAACCAAAGTGTTTCGATGATGAGATGGCCAGAATACATTTTTAAAGTTAGACTTGTATTTTAAAAGTAGCAATGTAATGTGAGATCTCTTAATTTTACTAAGGTGTCTAGATTGTTACTATCCGATATACTTACAAAAGTAAAGTTTAACAGTTCATTCGAGGAACTGCAACATAGACAACTTGGTAAATATTTATTATCTGAAAGGATATTTTTCTTGAAAAAGCTGTATGTGAATCAGATTTTTGTCCATTGCATCATAATTTTACATTTAGTATGATTCATTTTGTAAGAAAAGTAATCTCCTAAATTTATATTTGCGTCAAACCCAAATTTTCATAGATCAGAATTGCTTGGAGTAAGGGCTCCTTTAAGATGTCTTGTGTTGTGTAAGATCTTGTTTATTCTTTTTGAGGTTGCTAAGGTACAGAAAGTTTGACTTTTTTAAAAGGGCAATAGTTATTCGCCAGTTTATAAACAGTTAAGTAAAAATAGATTTCTAAGGATCTTCAATTTGTAAGTAATAAATCATCCACGTTGAAATAGTTGACCTGGATTCTACTTTACTTAAGAATGTGGACTGTTTTATAAATACACCAAAAGTTACAAATGTAGAAGAGAGGAAGTAAAGAATTGCACTGTCAGTAATATGCAATATACTTTTGTGCCTATATGAAATTTTAGTCAAAGCATTCTAATACATACAGTAAAGCCGGTTAGAGTTGGGTCTAAATTAAGACTGGCCTCTGAGTAACACAAAGTCTACGTTGTTGCAACCCTATTTGGTCCTGTGGGTTGTTTAATCACCCAGTCTGTCTGACTCTTGGGACCCCATGGACTGGAGCATGCCAGGCTTCCCTGTCCTTCACTATCTCCTGGAGTTTGCTCAAACTCATGTCCTTTGAGTTGATGATGCCATTCAACCATCTCATCCTCTATCATCCCCTTCACCTCTTGCCCTCAATCTTTCCCTGCTTCAGGGTCTTTTCCAATGAGCTGATTCTTTGCATCTTGTGGCCAAAATATTGGAGCTTCAGTTTCAGCATGAGTCCTTCCAGTAAATATTCAGTGTTGATTTTCTTTAGTATTAACTGGTTTGGTCTCCTTTCTGTCCACAGGACTCGAGTCTTCTCCAGCACCACAGTTTGAAAGCATCAGTTCTTCAGGGCTCAGTCTTCTTTATAGTCCACCTCTTGCATCCGTACAGGACTACTGGAAAAACCATAGCATTTGACTAACTTCACCTGAAGTTGCAAGCCTTCAATTGACCAGAGTTCCGAAATAATTACAGGACAGATTCTGCTAGTGTAATAGTTGTCTAGATGGGGAGACAGTTTCCTGGTGCTTCATACTCTGCTGTCTTCTTAAAATCCCCTTCCTCTAGTCTTTTTAAAGACTGTCCCCCTGCCCCTGCCACCATCACCTAATTTAGTTCGAAAAGTCAGCTATTCTCTTTAGTCTCTTCAGCTTTTCCCCCCTCTCTCTCATACTTTCTCCTCCTCTTTCTTCTAATTCAGTGGGTCTTTTTTTTTTTTTTAAGAAAAATCTTTTGATGGTCACAAGTTCTTTTAAGAATTTGAAGAAAATTACCTATGGATTGTCTGCCTAGAAAAATCCATGTATCTCCCAGTAAAAGCCGATAGTTGAGACCCATTGTTCTTATTGTTTAGTCGCTCAGTCATGTCTGATTCTTTTGAGACCCCAAGGACTGTAGCCCACCAGGCTTCTCCATTTATGGGACTTCCCCGGCAAGAATACTGGAGTGGGTTGCCATTTCCTTCTCCAGGGGATCTTTCTGACCCAGGGATCGAACCCTTATCTCCTGCATTGGCAGGCAGATTCTTTACTGCTGAGCCCCCAGGGGAGCCCTTCAGAGGCGCCCTGAAATCCCACCACGGGAGCCCTGTTATAACGATGCATGTTTGTCAACTTCCCTTGACACTCTAGGCAGGAAGTATTCTACCCGTGGCTCAGGCGGCTCACTAAGGGACTGGTGAATGGGAACTGCCCTCTCATAGATTTGTAGGAAGTCTCTGAATATGGCTAGGAAAACCTCTTTCCCAGAGTATGAAATCATGACACCCATTTCCCATGTTTATCCACCAGCTGGCATGTTTATCCAATGACATTAAACTGGTATGTGTATGAGGAAGTTACTTATACCTTACAAGACAAACTTGTGACTGCCATTCATTTGGCACATGTAGGGATGACAGGCTAGTTTAAGTGAGGACTGATCTGAACACATCTGTATATTTGTGTATGTGTGTGTTTTAAGTCTGGTTTCTCTTCAATAATACAACAAGATATATATGTGCCTATAGTAATAATAACAGCCAACTATTTTCTAGATAGATGTTCTTTGGGTTCTCTTTTTACCCTTTCAAAGCCATGTTAATTACTGATATACGAAAAGTGATAAAGAAGTAGTCAAGGAAACAGTCTGTTCCTTCAAGGGGGTTAAATGTTCTTTTGGAAGTGTGTTCAGATTCTAACTTTCTATAGTAAACTGTTTTATGGAGGGGATACCAAGGTGTACTTCATGCTGGCTGTGGATTAGAGGGCCAGAATTGACAAGGTCTGTGATGACTGGATGGGTAGGATGGTGGGGGTGGGAGGGAGGTCCATGAGGGAGGGGATATATGCATACATATAGCTGACTCACTTCATTGTACAGCAGAATGAACACAACAGTTGTAAAGCAATTATACCTCCATTTTTAGAAAATAAAAAGAGGCTTCTTCAAAACCCCTACAATTTATAAAAAGATTGAGAAATTAAAAAACAGAACAAATAATGAAATAACAGTGTCTGTCTTGGATGTTTCTGGAGTGGCCCTTCCAGCGTGGACACCCTGGACTGACGGGAGTGCACAGCCTGGTGGTGATGTAGACTTTTCTTGTCTGGGTTGGCCAAGGAGCAGTGCCCTTGAGGGACTGTTCAGTGGTTCCATATGCTCCAGAGCAGACAACCAAGGTATCCACCTTAAGCAGTAATTTTTGAATTTTATTTTCTTCAGGATTGAATTCACCAGTTGGATCTTCCAGTGAGGCCAAGTAAGTGGAAATAAGATTGAGTAACTGGTAACAGAAGTTCAGTTTAAACCAACAACTTAGAAGTCTCATTTCTCCCACACTTTTATCCAGCCATATTAGATCTAAGTGTGGAATAATGTATGGTTAATTCATGGTGAGTGCACAGGGTGAGTTCTGCTTTCTTTCCCCCCCCTTTTATAAATTTATTTTTTAATTGGAGGAAAATTGCTTTACAATGTTGTGTTGATTTCTACTGTACAACCACGCAGTCAGCCATGTGAAAATGTTAGTTGCTTATTCATGTCCGACTCTTTGTGACCCCATGGACTGTAGCCCGCCAGGCTCCTCTGTCCATGGGATTCTCCAGGCAAGAACACTGGAGTGAGTTGCCATTCCCTACTCCAGGGGGGTCTTCCTGACCCAGGAATCGAACCTGGGTCTCCTGCATTGCAGCCTGTTTCTTTACAGTCTTAGCTCCCAGGGAAACCTGTTCCCTCCCTCCTGTTCCTTCCTCTCCTTCCCTGACCCCGCCCCTCTCCGTCATCTCGGAGCACCAGACTGGGCTCCCGGTGTTAAACAGCAGCTTCGCACCAGCTGTCTGTTTCCCACATGGGTGGTGTATCCATATTGGTGCTACTTTCTCCATCCATCCCATTCTCTCCTTCCCCCTTTGTGTCCACAGGTCCGTTCTCTGCATCTGCGTCTCCATTCCTTCCCTGCAAATAGGTTCATCAATACCATTTTTCTAGATTCCATATGTATGCATTAATATATGAAATTTGTTTTTCTCTTTCTGACTTACTTCACTCTGTATAATAGGCTCTAGGTTCATCCACCTCACTAGAGCTGACTCAAATTGATTCTTTTTTATGGCTGAGCAATATTCTGTTAGTCATCACACACCACATCTTTTTTATCCATTTATCTGTAGATAAACACCTAGGTTGCTTCCATGTCCTGACTATTGTAAATAGTGCTGCAGTGAGCATTGAGGGTACATGTGTCTTTTAGAATTATGACTTTCTCAGGATATGTTCCCAGTAGTGGGATTTCTGGGTCGTATGGTAGATATATTCCTACTTTTTTTTGAAGAAATCTACATTCTGTTCTCCGTAATGGCTGTATCTGTTTACATTCCCACCAACAGTGTAGGAGAGTTAGTTCCTTCTCCTCCACATCCTCTCCAGCCTTTATTGTTTATAGATTTTTTGATGACGTCCATTCTGACTGGTGTGAGGTGATGCCTCATTGTAGTTTTGATTTGCATTTCTCTAATAATTAGTGATGTTGAGCATCTTTTCCTGTGTTTATTGGCTGTCCATAGTGCTGTTTCCTTTCAAGTGGCTCTGTTTATTTAAAAGACTTGAAAATGAGAAGTTGTTTTGCTCACTCAGTTCGGGTTTATTGTAAAACTCAGTTGCCAGAAAGAGAGAGTACAGTGCTGTTTTTGTGCTGTGCGTGCGTGAAGTGGCCCACGAGTGAACCGGAGAAGGCGTGGCCCTGCTGCTTTCTTCCTTCCACCCACAGAAGGAAAGCTCTAATGGTCAACAGATGGAGTTTGTGGATGTCTGGCCTCGTGAACGCCTGGATGCAGGCGCCAAAAATGGTGGCAGACCCAATCACACCACGCGTATGTTTTCACTCTTATTCCCTGGGGCTGATAAAAATAATGCTGGAAAGAAACGGAAAGCTGGAGAGAAAAGTGGGCACTGTGCTGTAATTGGTAGATGACATTGGTCACGAGAAGGATCGGCTTGGCAACCATGGAGAGAAGTTGGTTTGCCCCGGTCCATGTGCTGTGTCTTCATGGGGGAAAAGCTTTACTCTAAGACCCCCCGGTGGTAAGCAGCCTAGCACCAGCAGCTGAGAGACAAGTGACTGTCTCCCCTTTCCACTCATACTTAACGCTCCCCTAAAACAGAATTTGAACAAATATTTAAAGGTGCAAAATACTATTTGAAATGAACATTGTGGTAATATCTTGGCATAATGGCCACAAAATACTTCATTGCTTGGCAGAATAGAGGTGTAGGGGCAAGTGGCCCATTAGCATCGAGGAAAGCTTGTTTCACTCAGTAAAAGCAAGTGCAGTGGACGAAAGTATATTCTTCATGCTATTGGAAATGTTTTGTGGAAGTGTGGTGTTTCCATTCCTTTAGCGCAAATAAATTGTTTGGTTTCACTTTAAAGTGGGGAAGAAAAACACAATCCATGTGGGAGATTACATGTGGTGGTTGTGTAATCCCTTGTGACACCACAGCTATGGGATCGTGGACCCAGCGCCCAGACAGACCCTCCCCATGAGGCTGAGTCCTTCTTGATCCACCAATGAGGAAATGAGGGGCCCCGGAGAGAACGCAAGACTAGTTCAAGATCACACAGTCAGTCTATGGCAGGGTTACACAGTTTTCTTACAGAAGTGAGAGTTTAACCACAAAAAGCTTTTTAGAAAGTTGTCCTCACCTGCCTTGCTAGGTTATCTTTTAACTGTGACTTAAAGCCTTCCTTGTGCAGCTCAGAGATCATCTTTGGAACCTTCCAGAACCCCCTGAGTTGGGCCAAGGGTTCTTCCTCCTATGCCCCTTATTGCCTCTCTTCTGTAGCTCTTGTTATATTTTGTAGAAGTCATCTGGTTGTGTTTTTGTGTTTCGATCCTGCATGTACCTTCATCTTCATAGTTTATTCTGTCTCATTCTTCTTTGTACTTTATAGGAATGGAGTAAGGACAAGCTTGAGTAATGCCCCACCCTCCTTCCTATTTGTGTGACAGTTGGATGGCTCCCCGGAATGCTGTGTGTTAATTACTAAAATTATTATGAGTCTGACCAGTGGTATTTTCAGGAGGTTAGAGCTTGCTCTAGGTTAGAGCATATAGTCTCTGCAAACCTAAATTATCTGGCAGTTGAAGGCCGTTTTGAGTCAGATTGACACTATTGGACAGACTTGGGCAGGGTGGGGGTGGCCTGAACTGTGTTTTTATTAAAAATTTTTATTAAAGTTTGATTCACAATGTTGTGTTAGCTTCAGGTATATAGCAGAGTGATTCGGTTATACACATATATGTGTATGTGTATGTGTGTGTGTGTATATATATACATATGGGCTTCCCCAATGTCAGCAGTAAAGAATCCACCTGCCAACTCAGGAGACGAAGGTTCGATCCCTATATCTGGAAGATCTCCTGGAGAAGGAAATGGCAGCCCACTCCAGTATTCTTGCCTGGGAAATCCCGTGGCCAGAAGAGCCTGGCAGGCTACAATCCATGGGGTCACAGAGTCAGACCCAGCTTAGTGACTAAACAACAACTATTTTTATATATTCTTTTCCAGATTCTTTTCCGTTACAGGTTTTTGCAAGATATTAAATTTAATTCCTTAACTATAACCTTCTGGTATTTTGTATTCTTTTCCTTCCCTATCCAGAGGTCACTATTATGAATTTGGCATTTGTTACTCAGAGATTCTAAAGTTGACTCTTTGGGGCCTCCCCCCTAAGGCAAGGGTTCTGTGTGATGGAACAGGAGCTGTGTCTTGTGGCAATAAAACCATAGTTTTGGAGCCATGGTGAGACTCATAAAGATTTGAAATGTGGCAGTGAAGTCAGACTGCAGAGCTAGGGTTCCCAAATCCTAGATTCTTGACTAGTTGGAATTTCCCCAGGGGACGAGAAGGGACGGTGGACACTGAAAGTCACTCATCAGGGTAAAGCTCAGACAGACATGGCTTGAGGAAATGTATCATTTAGGAGTAATGCTTTTCAAACATTTTTCAACTGTAACCCACAATAACAAATTTTGCAAAGTGACTCTCAATACTTGCGCGCGTGTACACACACGCACACAGAACACATACCTCCAAATGAAGCATTTATATGAAATAATACCTATTCTTTCTTTGTTAGCTGCACTGCAATAGGGTCTGTTTTGTTTTTACAAAGGCAATTTGTCCCAATAAATTGATTTCCCAGGCCATTAATAGATCGGAGCAGTTAAAACAACAGCAGCAAACCCAGGTTTGCAGAACTGTGATTTGTTTCCTGGGGCAAAAGTTTTTTTAAAGGGTCTTTTAGTTTAACTCTACTGAACATCTTTACAAGTAGCTGTTTTCTACTGATGGCCTAAGCTTCAAGATTTATGCCACAATTTACTAATAAAAAATTCTATGTAAAACTAAGCAGAATTCAGAGCTCTTTTGAGGTTCAGGTTATTCTGTGTCATGTTGCTTCTCCTCCTCAGAGCCCTTCATCCTCTTCAACCATTGCTTTAAGGCAGCCTGTCTCAATTAAGTAAACAGAGCTCGAACACAGTGACTTAACTATACTTTATAAATTCATGATTGTTAAGCCACAAAATCAACCTTTCCAAATAAAACTGAGTGTAAGTCAAACTGCCAGGAGAAAAAGAACAGCTATGGAGTCTTTAACTCTCCTTTCACCCTAGTTTACCCTCTGTCTGTATACAGGGCTAACTAAAGTCTACACAAGGAATAAAGTGATGTATGTACGTGTTGCTTCATGTTTATTGAATGTCACCCATTTTTGTGTAACCAGACTGCCATCCTCTTCACAGAGCTTTGTTATTGTTGTTTAGTTGCTAAGTCATGTCCTACTTTTTTGAGACCCCATGGACAATAGTCCGCCAGGCTCTTCCATCCATGAGATTTCAAGAACACTGGAGCAGGTTGCCATTTCCTTCTCCAAGGGATCTTCCCGACCCAGGGATTGAACCCGTGTCTCCTGCATTGGCAGGCGGGTTCTTTACCGTCTGAGCCACCAATAACCCCTCTTCACAGAGCTTCCTGATGATCATCATAAGAGCAAGTGTGACAGCACCTCTGTCCAAAGATGTGTATGTAATTGAACCCAGAAAGGTGCAACTCCAGGGAGGCAAAGGGGAAAATTACGTCTCATGCATATTAAACACACAGTTGTTGGAGATGATGAACTAGATTGATTCCAAGATGCTAAAATGAGTCAGCTTTCTCCAAAATCCTACCAGCAACCACTTTACAAGGGAAACAAGGGAGCTGGTTTCTAAAACCTGGAAGAAGCAGAGGGTTTTGTTTAAGCCAGCTAATTTTTCACAGGAGAGGAAATGCAGAGCTACCTCAGGAAATTTAAATGGGACTGTTGAATAACTGGGGAGGAATGTCTCCTTGGGATGAGAAGGCAAAGAAAAGTTCAGCTGATTTTCAGGGAGAATAACAAAAGTGACAGTGTGCATGTTGTATGTGTGACTGTGTGTAACTTCTAGAATGTTCGGGTCTTATGACCCCTTTCTACTTTTAAGAATTATTGAGAACTCCAAAGAACCTTTGTTGATGTGGCGCATTTTTTTTTTTTTTTTGCACCATTTTAGGAATTAAGACTGAAAAGCTTAGAACGTTTACTGACTTATTAAAGACAATGATAAACTCATTATATATTATTAGTAACATAAACATTTTTTTATTTTTTAAAAAATCAATTTTTACCCCCCAATAGTGAAGAATGTTACTGTTTTGTATTTTTGCAAGTCTCCTTAATGCTTGGTTGACTATGACACTTGGATTCTCATAACTGCTCCTGCAAACAATCTGTTGTGATCTGTTGTTTGGGTTGAAATACAGGGGGGAAAGTTTAGTGCACCCAGATGTGTTAGTTGGAAAAGAGAGGGTCTCACAGTCCCCTGAGGGGGACTCTGGAACTCCCAGGGGTCCTTGGGTCACATTTTGAGAACCACTATCCTATAAAGTAGTTTGGAAGCATAAACGAGTGATAAGATTACTGTGTTAATCCCTCCGTTCTGTCCAACTCTTTGCGACCCGGTGGACTATACGCCAGGCTCCTGTATCCATGGATTAGAATTGGAAGAGAGGAGCTCCTTCAGAGGTGTTGCAGTGATTAAGGGAAGAGGTGAGGCGGGGTGGGGCTTAGACGTTGGCAGAAATGGAGAGAAAGCTCCCAAACTTGAAAGACGTTTTGAACGCAGAATTACCAAGACTTGGAATAGGGCATAAAAGAGAAGGAAGGGTCAAGATGACTAATAAGAGTTTTCTTTCTTTTTTTTTTTTTTTTTGGTGTCTGCCTGTATTATTTTTAATTAATTAATTTCTAGCTCTCCTGGGTCTTTGTTGCTGCACACGGGCCTTCTTAACTGCATCAAGCCCGAGCTGCTCTGCTCGTGGCGTGCAGGCTTCCTCGCTGCGAAGGCTTCTCTTGCCGTGGAGCATGCGTTCGTGGGCACTCGGGCTTCAGTAGTTGCAGTTCACGGGCTCTGTCGCTGTGGCTCTCAGGCTCTATCGTGTGGGCTCAGTAGCTGTGGCGCACAGGCTTATTTGCCCCATGGCATGTACGATCTTCCCAGAGCAGGGATTGAACCCACGTCTCCTGCATTGACATGTCTATTCTTAATCACCGGACCACCAGAGAAATCCTAAGTGTTTTCAAGTATAGAACATCTGAAAAATGTTTTCTCCCTTACACCCAACCTTTGCCCTTTTCTGAAAATTATCCCAATGAAGTTCACTGAAGTCTTCTTTTTTTTTCCTCCCCCCAGAGTTGTCCTGCCCACCCCAGGGCTTTGGAGAAAGTCAACCGCTTCCCAGCCTGCACTGGTCACAGTCACTTCCAGAAGAAAGGAAGACCTATGACGTCCCTGGGGACGTGGGACCTATGACCTCCCAAGGGGCGTCCTCGCTCGCTTCGCTCGGGCCCTGCAGGCAGTGAAGGGCTGTGGGTCCAGCTCCTGTGTGCACCGGGCGCCGGCAGTCCCCCCCGCTTATGCACTCCAGCACCCCCATCAGCTCCCTCTTCTCCTTCACCAGCCCGGCAGTGAAGAGACTGCTCGGCTGGAAGCAAGGAGATGAAGAGGAAAAGTGGGCGGAGAAGGCGGTGGACTCTTTAGTGAAGAAGTTAAAGAAGAAGAAAGGCGCCATGGACGAGCTGGAGAGGGCGCTCAGCTGCCCCGGGCAGCCCAGCAAGTGCGTGACCATCCCCCGCTCCCTGGACGGGCGGCTGCAGGTGTCCCACCGCAAGGGGCTGCCCCACGTCATCTACTGCCGCGTGTGGCGCTGGCCGGACCTGCAGTCTCACCACGAGCTGAAGCCGCTGGAGTGCTGCGAGTTCCCGTTCGGCTCCAAGCAGAAAGAGGTGTGCATCAACCCCTACCACTACCGCCGCGTGGAGACGCCAGGTGGGTTTCCTCCGTGGTTTAACTGCTAAGAGGGCGCGTCCCGGTCAGTGGGGAACCAGGGGCCACGGGCAGGGGAAGGAAGCCCCTCCCACCGCTGCGAGACAGGTGGAGGTTCAGTTTGGAGAAGCCGATCCAAAATTTTGTAGGCAGAATAACCTAGACAGAAGATCTTTCATTTCAGCATAGATGTAAGTTTTGTGTGATTTTGGAAAATGCCGTTTTATTTTGATGTATTTTCGAGTCATCGTCCAGTTCTTGAAAGGTCTGAATATGGTCTTGACATGATAAACAGTTAAAAAAAAGAATCTTTCTCCCCAGCTCCTCCCCTTGAACTCAGCTGTACTGAACTAAACCAGCCGCACTCTCCCCACGCTGAAGTAAGCAGAGGTGTCTTCTAAACTAAGCAGATGATGGAAGAGGTGCTGGAAATCCTTCCAAGACTGAAAACAATGGCAGTGAGGGGAGATTGGCAGCTCTTCTTAAATATGACTTTAAACATAGGAAAGTATTAATCCCAAAACGCTACACACACGTGTGTGTGTAAGTCCGTGTTCATCTTTGTTCCTTCACATTGGTGTAACAGCTTGACTGCTTTTCTCTTTGAGTGGAGTGTTCCTGCAGCTACAGGGATGCAGTTTCTGCGGGAGCTTCCTCTCCCCATTCCCGGAGGGGCCTGCCCGTGCGCTCTGGGAAGCAGCCCATGTCCATTAGGAGGCGGTTCGGTCTAGGAACGCAGGTGGTGGGGGAGTCCAGCCTGCCACCTGGCTCCCTCCCAGATTCAGTTAACCTTGTAGCCATCCCTGTTAAGTCCTGCCCAGCCTGGAACAATCTTAGTGAGGTGACCTTTCAGGCTCCTGAATCTTGCCATCATGCTGTTAAACTGATGTCAAGGATGTCACCTGCCTGATCGTGGGCGCTTCTCACAGTCACGTCTCTCAGGATGCAGGATGAGACGGTGATGAGAAAGGCCCACTTGCCTGGTGAATCCATTGTGCTTTTCCCTAGGTCATGTACCTCTTTGCTTTCTTCTCTTTCTTGCTTCTCTCTGGGCTTTCTTCATCTACTTTAAAAACACGTCATGAAGGAGTTTATGACAGAAATGACTTGATTCTTTTTTGTTTCTAAGATTTGAGTTATAGTAAGCATTCAGAATACATCCCATGAAAAATGTTCATCAGGGAATCATTTCCTCTTCCTCAATAATGTAGTTATTAGATGTGTTTGTAAGATGTATCAGGCATTTCTTTTGAACACTCGAAACCCTGATTTTAAAGGATTATTTGATGTTTTCATTTTTCATATTATGTGAGGTTCTTTCAGGAATAATAGTATGAATGTTTTTACATATGGCAGGTTTCATATCTTGGTAGTTTAGGTTTGAGTTTCCAAGATGAAAGATAGCTAAATATGGTATTAATTTTAAGGTGATGTTTAAGCTGTCTTTTTTTATTCCTAAATTTGACTTTTTCAATAAAAAGGCAAATTTTATATCTAGCTTTCTGGCCAAGCTTAAAGTCAATATTTTGAGAACAATGAAAGATGCTAATGTTCAGCAAGTTTGTTGGGTCCCTAATTATCATAAAACTGAAGTTTTGCCTTTGAAATCTCTCATCTTTTGACCACCCATGCTTGGATCCTTGAAGGCTGCATTCTAGATTATTTTTTTCCTTCTCATAACCTACTAAAATAATCTATTTTAGTGCTTTTCAAACTATCTGCAGTGAAGCACCAGTTTTTAAAAAGCTTCCAATCCATCAAATATCAATATTTTTACAATACAAATAAATTACTGGGCAGATGAAATTTTTAAAAGACTTAAAAATGCAAGCTTGATTTTAAAAAATACAGCCTCAGTTTTTTTTCTTACTATTCATTTCAACAGATATAAAATTACTCTGTCAAGTGGCTATTAAGTTTCTAAACACAAACTTCCAGTTTGAATACTTGTATCTGTGTGAACTGGCACCCAACAGCTGGTAAAATCTCACCAGTCCTCAGACCTTACTCTATGTGGCTTGTGCCTGGTAGAAGCGGTGCGAAAATGTTTTGGGGGCTCATAATGATTTTTCTTCATGCAGCGGAGGTGATTTCAGTATAATTTCTCCTCTGTGTTAAATTCCCACACTTTATCCAAACCACATGACTTTTGAAAAAGATACAAAAGCTTTTTTCAGCTTTGCTCTGCAGTCCCTTATAGACAGTTAACTCCTTCCATTATCTGCCCCCAGGTCATGCTTAGATAGTGTGGCATTTAAAAGGTAGCATCGTGTTGAGGAGCTTCCCAGGTGGTTCAGTGGGAAAGAATCCACCTGCTGGTGGAGGAGATGCCAGAGACTCAGGTTTGATCCCTGGGTTGAGAAGATCCTCTGGAGGAGGAAATGGTGACCCACTCCGGTATTCTTGTCTGGGACATCCCATAAATGGAGGAGCCTGGCAGGCTACAGTCCATGGGGTCACAAGGAATCAGATGCGACTGAACACACGTCGAGACCAATGTCTGTAAGCTCACTAGGTCTTATTTGCAAGCAGCAGTTGTCACACAGAAATAGAACTGAGTTGATTAAGAATAGGTATTGCTTTAGATTGAATGTCTGTGTGCCCCAAATTCATACATTGAGAACTTCATGCCCAAGATGATATAGTATTAAGAGGCAGTGCCTTTAGATGGCTAGATCATGAAGCCAGACCCCAATGAGTGGGATTAGTGTCCTTATAAAGGGGTCCCCCAGAGAGACCCCCTGTCCCTTCCTGCATGAGGACACAGTGAGAAGGCAGCCTACAGCCCAGAGGGGCCTCTGCCCAGAACCTGACCAGGCTGCATCCCCATCATGGACTGTCCAGCCTCTGGGACTATGAGAAAGAAATTTCTGTTGTTTATCAGCTTCCCAGTCTGTGGTCTATATGTTCTAGTAGCCCACAGCGGCTAAGACAGCTGTGGTTTGAGTGAAAGTATTTACAAATATGATCAATGCAATCCCAAGGTTAACGGATCTTGTCAGGCTGAATTATAATTCTGATGATACTATCAGTTTTCCTTACAAATCTCCACTGCCTTTAGTTCTACTCAGATGATAGAAATACATTATCAAGATGTTTGTCTCAATAAAGACAAATTCATCTTCTCTTTTGGCCATGGAGGAATGAAGGTCTCTGAATTCAGATATGAGGAATTCTGTTTATCAATGTTAAGGATACCCTGTAGGTATATAAGAACTGAAGTCACAGAGAGTATTCAAATTCTTCCTCCAAAACAGAAAAGTGAGGGTTTATTTGATCATTGTTAACACTGTGCTCAAGAAGCATCATTGAAAAATAAGCCATGTGTCATTTAGAGTGTCAGCCCCTCACTTTCAGCGTATTCATGAGGCAAGAAATCTTTTTATTCCTCTATATTCATGGAATACATAAAAGGAGATTGGATGGCTTATCATCTTTGTCATTTTTGCATCATGATATTGAGGATTGTTCTATAATATCATAAGGCAATATATGCAAATACTGGCTTTTAAAGGAGGACGAAATCACTTTCTCTGCCACCCTCATTTGTAGTGGTTTAGCTTAAAACTGTTCATCTGCCTCTTGGAGTTTATATTCTACCTGTAGAACTGAAAATTGTTGCTTGTTAAGAAGAGATTACTGAAAAAAAAAAAAAGAAAAGAAGAGATAACTGTATGATAGTGGGTAAATGGTGGAATTTGTGATGGATATTATTGTTACCATACTGTTCTTATTGTCTGTTTACTCCAAAATATTTACTTTTTATGAAAGTGTTTATAGATACTTGCTTATGATGAGAAATCCATAGAGTGATTTGAAACAACTTGTTTCAGCTACCTCAGCTATCTCCAGGAACAATTTCTTTTAATCATTCTTGCTTGGTTCTTCTGCTAGCTCTCTCCATTATTACTAAAAAAATAGATAATTCTAGATAATATATATGCTTATACATCTATTTCCAAATTTATCACTTTTAGCTAATTTCATTGACTCTAACGTAAAAGGTGAAGATTTAGTTAATTTATATCACCTTTATCCTTTCTTCCTTTTCTCAATCTATATTTTGGTTTATATTGTATTATTATTTAAGTTAATATTATGTTATTTTTTGCTATTAATTTCCAGTGTGGAATTTGGGGGTATGAATTTTTTCCCTTTAGAAGATTATTAGTCCATTACCTTTTAAAAAATTATTTATTTTATTTTTTGGTTGAACCGGATCTTCGTTGCAGTGCAAGGCTTCTTACTGCAGAGGCTTCTCTTGTTGCAGAGCATGGGTTCTAGAGCTGGGACTTCAGTAGCTTTGGCACATGGGCTTAGTTATTCCACACCATGTGGGATCTAGTTGCTGGCTCAAGGATCGAACCCATGTCCCCTGCGTTGGCAGGCAGATTGTTAACCACTGGGCCACCAGAGAAGTCCAGTCTGTTGCCTTTTGCTGTCCAGCATGGATGACGGGAAGTCGTAAATCAGTTTCTCACGTCCTTGTGGCAACTTTGAGGTGCCCCTCTGGGAACCTTTCGGTTTGTCCTTAGATGTTTGAAATTCAAGATGGTGTGACTATGATAGATATTTTTTTCACTCATTGGGCTGTATACTCTGTGGTTGTTTTCAATCTGATGACATAGATCCTTCTTCAGGCTCCGAGACATTTTCCCCTGTTGTTTCTTTCATCACTTCCTCTGTCTGTTTTCCCTGTTTCTCCTTCTGCAACTTAGGTTGGTCCCAGCTCACCCCTCAACAACACTCCATGGGATAACTTCTTTTTGCCAAGCCTGGGGACACTTCAGAAGCCAGTGGGCACTAGCGATGTCTGACCAATGCTTGCTCTTGAGAATTGCATCTGTCCTTGTTTTTGTGTTGAATCAGGAGCAAAATCACTCATGTTCTTTTTAAAGTAGGGAACCCAGAGGGAAACATACTAAAATGAACAGATAAGTTCTCTATTACTGCTTCATTTTCTACTTATTCACTTTAATTATTATTATTCACTGTTTATCATTTCCTTTATAATTTTTAGTTACCTTTAAATCTTTCTGGTAAAGACAAGTAGAATATTTTTACTTAACCAGCACCATGGAGCCTAAAAATTTAGTCATCTAAATAATTCAACACAGGTCCAGAGGTATTAATATCTGAATAAAAATATCCAGGGCATGACTTGGGGTTTCATCATGAGCAATGGAAACTGATTTTGATTAAAAAAGAAAGAAAGAAAGAAAAAACACTTTAATGGCAGAATCAGAGGAAGAGGTGAACGATTAGATCCCCAGAAGGTGAGGTAACAGGGCCACGCTAGTCCTCTCTGCTGTGGGAATGAATAGGCAGTTCTTAGACTACTCACAGCAGGAGGATTCTCCTCTAAACTTTTCCTAAATTGGCTGCGAGGAGTGAAACCCTTGCTTTAGCTTGATTGCCAAGCTCGCTTTTGGAGGAGAGATGGGACCATCGTGGACAGTGCCAGGAGGAGCCCACAGAACGATGGACAGCTTGCGGCCCGAGTGGACAGCGGCGGCAGCCCGCGTCCACTGTACTCGGGGCGCCGAGCCCAGGATCTGATGCGTCGGTTCTTCCTCCTCCAGTGCTGCCGCCCGTGCTGGTACCCCGACATAGCGAGTACAACCCTCAGCTCAGCCTCCTGGCCAAGTTCCGCAGCGCCTCCCTGCACAGCGAGCCTCTCATGCCGCACAACGCTACCTACCCCGACTCCTTCCAGCAGCCTCCGTGCCCGGCCTTCCCGCCGTCCCCGTGCGCGGCCGGCTACCCCCACTCCCCGGGCAGCCCCTCCGAGCCGGAGAGCCCCTTCCAGCACTCAGGTCAGTGCCGCCCGCGGTCTCCTGGGATGCGGTCCAACGCGCTTGTGTGGGCGGGGCCATCGTGAGCATCATTTGTCACTTGCAGTTCAAACCGCAGGCTCTAGGGGGCCCTTGGACCCCACCCTCTTGATCAGGACTCACTCCATTTTGGAGCAGCTACCAGTTTCTTTTTTTTCTTTTAAAAAAATTTTTATTGGGGTGTAACTGATTTACAGTGTTGGTTGATTTACAGTGTTGGTTAATTTCAAGTGTATAGCAAAGTGAATCTGTTACATATATACATATTCCACTCTTTTAGATTCTTTCCCCATATAGGTCATTATAGTGTGTTGAGTTCCCTGTGCTATACAGTAGGTCCTTATTAATTAGATATTTTATATATAGTAGTGTGTATGTATGTATGTATGTATGTAGGTATCAATCCCAGTCTTCCAGTTATCCCTCCCCTCTCTACCCCCAGTAACCATAAGTTTTTTTTCATAAGTTTATTTTTTACATGTGTGACTCTATTTCTGTTCTATAGATGAGTTCCTTTGTAGCCTTTTTTTAGATGCCACATATAAGCAATATCATATGATATTTGTCTTTCTCTGGCTTGCTTCACTTGGTATGAGTAATCAGTTTCTTCTAGTAAAATAAGGAATATCAGGAGCTGACAAGCTCCTGCAGACATGCATAAATGCATCTGGTGCTAGCTGCTGCCATCCACCTCATTCAAGTCTTCCTATACTCATTTATTTAACAGATATTTATTGAGCTCTTATTATCTGCAAGCCTTGCCTGGGGTGCAGGAGCTCTGAGAAACTAGATGGATTTGAACATCATTCTTGGGAATTTCCAGGGATTTTTCCTTTTTAATTTAAGGAATTAGAAGTAAGATTATAAAATACTTCTCTAACATAACCGGGAAGACATGGCCTGAGGGCAGGCAGTGTAGGGGAATCAGTGGTAGGCCTCTTCTCTGGCTGTCTCTATCAGCAATCCAAGGGAGTCCTTTCCTTCAAAAGATGGGTCTAAATCAGGTAACGAAGGAGAGATTTACATACCTTGTGAGAGTGAGATAAAGAATATCCCCAGCTCACAAGTTCCTAAGGGTGTTGTTTTCTGGTTGCTCAGCTGTGTCCGACTCTTTGTGACCCCGTGGACTGTAGCCCACCAGGCTTCTGTCCATGGGATTTCCCAGGCAAGAGTCCTGGAGTGGGTTGCCATTTCCTTCTCCAAGGGACCGTCTCAACCCAGGGATTGAACCCATGTCTCGTGTACTGTCAGGCGGATTCTTCACCACTGAGCCACCTCGGAAGCCCTCTTAAGGGTGTGCACAAATGCATTTGGTGCATCTGCTGCGATCTGCCTCTCCTGTCTTCCCATAGTCATTTATTGGGTTAGCCAAAAAGCTTCTTGGGGTTTTTCTGTAACTTCTTAAGGAAAACATGAACTAACTTTTTGGCCAACCCATTATTTGACAGTTATTTGTCAAGCTTTTTTTGAGTGCAAGCATTGCCTTAGGGTTTGGAAAGGAGAATTAAAATGTTAATTGAAATTGTTCCTGTCCGTAGAAAACTTATAAAATGTGGGAGGATAAGGGAGTTGTCCCACCTCTTCACTTCTGAGTTATACCGTCAGTCATTCCTTTTGCCCTTCAACAATACATCAGCTATTTTCCCTGTGCATCTATTGTCACGTCTATCACACTGTGTTTGTCATTTCCTGCCAGTCTGTTTCCACCACTCAGAGGTCAGCCGCCTTCTCTTTTGTGTGTCCAGCACAAAGAATCCACCTGCAATGCAGGAGACCCCAGTTCGATTCCTGGGTCGGGAAGATCCCCCAGAGAAGGGGTAGGCTGCCCGCTCCAGTATTCAGAGGCTTCCCTGCTGGCTCAGCCTGTAAGGAATCCGCCTACACAGCTGAGCGACTGAACACCACCAGCAAAGGTTTGTGGTGGATTTCCTTCCAATTTGTGTCCTTGTAATAAGCTAGATAAATGTTGCTTAACTTTAAGGTTCAACAGACCATGTGGTGATCTCATATAAATGCAAATTTTATTCCCTGCAACTGAAGTGGCTTCTAAGAATCTGCATTCCTAAGAAGTTCCTGGATTGCTGCAGGGGCTGTGGTCCCAGGAACCACACCCAGAAGGGAGTGTCTAAAGGACTTTACTATTCAGCATATCTCAGGGGGCATTCTTTCAAAAGTTAAGGTCCATTTGGAAACCAAATAATAACCCCCTGATTTATCTGTTTTGTAAGTTTATATTTTAGTGCTTATAAGAACACACTCCAAAAAAAAAAAAAAAAAAAGGAACACACTCTAGATACAAGAATTACTAGGATACGCAAAGAAAAGAAAGATACTATAATCAATAGAAAGGTAGAAAAAGAACGTGGTTTGCAAAGAAAGAAAGAACTCTGAAATTGGGTTTCTGAATTTACTGGCAACTTACTTTGAAAAATTTGGGGTGAAAACATAACATTCATCAATTTCCTAATGAATTAGACCTCTCCCTTTAAAGTATATTTATGCCATGAAATAATAATCCCATATATACACAAAGAAGAATGTGAGTCTATGTGGAATTTTTTTTTCTTTCTTAACAATTTTAAATCATATGCAGTATTTTTGCTTTGATTTTTTATCATATCCAAACAATTATTTTTATCTTTAGTTCTCTGGAAAAGGATACTCTTTACTATAGGAATTCAGTTTGGCAGTAAAATGCTGTCTCAGCTGTGAGGATGACATGACCTTCTAACTTCCTTTTAGCCTGTGTTTCCTTTGGATAGGGGGATGAAGTTTGCACAGATCCACTCATACCAATGTTGCCTGGCCCCTCAAAACTAATAAACTTATTTACAAAGATTCCAGCCTTGGGAGAGTCATCAGGACATCGGCCCCTGTTCCCAGGTACGTGGACCAGATGAGCAGCCTGCAAGCAGCTTCCGTGAAAGAGGCAAGTTCGAAAACAACGCACAGCATTGCGCTGGTTCTCACATCCAGCCTTTGGGGAACAGTGGTCACCTCGGTTTCCTGGTGGAGTCGTGAGCTGGGAGGTCCCGGGCGTGGTGGTAGTGATGTCCTGTCTGATGCACTTCTGTTTCAGATTTTCGGCCAGTTTGCTACGAGGAGCCGCAGCACTGGTGCTCCGTCGCCTACTACGAACTGAACAACCGCGTCGGGGAGACGTTCCAGGCTTCCTCCCGAAGTGTGCTGATCGATGGATTCACAGACCCTTCAAATAACAGGAACAGATTCTGTCTCGGACTTCTTTCTAACGTAAACAGAAACTCAACGATAGAAAATACCAGAAGACACATAGGAAAGGGTAAAGGCAAATGTGTAATCCCCTTCATATCTTCTTCTGAGCTAACACACACGGCAACAGAAACGAGCCATGGGTTGGCTGCGTGGCCTAGTGGGATGGTCCCAGGGCTGGGAGCTGGGAGACTGTGCTGGGGATACTGTTGGGAAGAGTGTGAGAACTTTTGGGGTCTTTTGGTGCCTCCCCCTCTGAGGTAGGCACAGCATCTTCTGGGAGGTGGCGTAGGGTGGGTGTTAGGAAGATGAACAAGATGAGAAATACAAAGACAGGATGAAATGATTGAAGAGATGTAGCATGAGTTGTTTTTGAGTAGCCTAAAATGCTAAATAGGATGACTTCTGAAGAAGAGGAATCGGTATCAGGTAAAGTTACTTTTAGAGACAGAGAAGGGAGCTCTTTAGAAAATCAGTGACTTGTCTGTCTGGAAGCCTTTGATAGGGGGTTGGGGTTTCCTCGTGTCCAGGCACTTCTACAAGAGCGGAAGAAGCACAGGCCTCACTCGGGCCTGGAAATGAGGCCTTTGGAACCCACCTCATTGGAGTGATTGCCTCAGCCTCGCCTGAGGCCTGGTTGAGGATCTTTAAGTTATCTTTCTTTCTTTCTTTTTGACTGTGCTGCGTCTTCGTTGCTGCGCGCGCTTTTCTCTGGTTGTGGCGATCAGGGGCTACTCTCTAGTTTCGGTCCACGGGCTTCTCGTTGCCGGCAATTCTCTGGTTGTGGAGCACGGGCTCTAGGGCGCCAGGGCTTCAGTAGTTGCGGCTCCCGGGCTCTCGAGCACAGGCTCAGGAGTTGTGGCCCACGGACTTAGTTGCTCCTCGGCATGTGGGATCTTCCCAGACTGAGGATGGAACCTGTGCCTCCTGCATTGTCAGGAAGGAAGGCACCAGGGAAGCCCTCATATTTTCTTTTCTATCCAAAGAGTTGGCAGTCTGAATGATGCATGGTTGTCCCCTGAAATCACAGGTGTAAAGAAGCTTTGGGGTCATTTGATCTTTTCTCTCCCCGTCCGGAACTTACACCACTTTGGGAATTAGCCACAAGCCTTTTCTTTTATGTTTCCAGGGAAGAACCATTATTTCATGTGTGATGCAATCTGTGTTTTTCCTAACTATCTCCCAAATGTCTCCTGTTGTCAACATACAGACCATCGATTAGACGCAGGCTGAATTTGTTCAGCGATGTTAACCCTTCATGGTGATAGTTACTTTATTTTATCCTGTATCTTCCCATAGTGGCTCTGTGGTGGCTTATGAGAAGCCTTTGTAGAGAAATGATAAATGAAAAAGGGAAAATCAAAAGCTGGGGGTGAGTCAAGGAGACGAGTACAAATATGTCATCCCTCAGAATTAGCACTGTGATTATGACTGTGGTTAAAATTTTCCCCTAGGCCCCCAGAGAGTTCAGAAAACGGAAACTTAATCTGTAACTTCTATCCCAAGAGGGAAATATAGTCATTCCTCAAAGGAATTGATTACTTTTGACTTCTTAAATTTCTCAGGATGGTTTTACTTTGGAATGATTTTTATAAGGATCTTCAGGTGATCTAAAGATAGAATGTTAAAATGTGCTGCCGTAGAGCCATTTGCTGCAGGGCTTTGCAGATTGGTCTGCGCGAGAGACTTCTACTTAAGCCACTTGATCTAAAAATAGAATTAAAATATGCAGAGAGTGTTGAATACCTTCTGGGAAGCTTTCTGAAAGCAGCTTATTCAAGGTGCTGCTGATGTGGACCGACAGATGTGGAGGGCCGGTGTCATGTTACTAACTGAGAGATAATCTACAGGGTTAAAAAAACATCACAGCAAGATACAGAGAGACTAGGAAATGCTCACCTGGATGGAAGGACATCCCACCCTCAACAGGGTGCCCAAGGCAAAGGCACAGTTTTCTCAGAAAGCTGCTTTGGAATTGCCTTAATGTGGAAAATAAAAAGGCGGGGGAGCTACAAGGCATGCCGTAAAGCATGGCATGGGATATTTCCAAAGCAAGAGTGGTTGGTCTTCTTTGAGGTCAGGGGGACCTCTCTCGGGCTCCTGTGGCTTCGCTGGTTCTGAGCTGCATGGCTTCCTGGAGCACCAGCCTGAGTAAGTTTGCAGCTAAACACACCCCAAGGTTAGGGAGCAAGTTAGCTTGTTAATTAACTAACTGACTAATTCCGTAACTGCGGAGTTAGTTACGGGAGATGCTCAAACTTCAGAGATATGCATTCATCTCACAAATATTTATTGAGCATCCGCTCTGGGCCAAACGATTCTGCCACTCGGGATATAGCAATAGGAAACAACTAAAACAAAAAACTCCTGGCTTCGTGGATTACCTACTACTAAAGAAAGACAAACAAGAAATTTTATACACACATACACATATGGGGGCTTCCCAGGAGGCACTAGTGGTAAAGAGCTCGCCACCCCGTGCTGGAGATGTAAGAAACATGGGTTCCATCCGTGGGTCAGGAAGATACCCTGGAGGAGGACGTGGCAACCCACTCCAGTATTCTTGCCTGGAGAATCCATGGACAGAGGAGTCTGGCTGGTTACAGTCCACAGGATCACAAACAGCTGGATACGACCTGAAGTGACTTAGCACGCACACACACACACACACACACTAGTCAAATGATAAGTATCTAGAGAAAAACAGGAGGGGAAGAGAATGGGGGAGCTAGGCAGGCAGGCTTCCTAAGGAAGTGATGTCTGAGTCGAGAGCTAAAGAGGGAATCAGCAGTGTGGATACCTTTCCAAGCAAAGGGAACAGCATGTGCAAGGGCCCTGGGACCTGCCTGGCACAGTGTGAGGAACAGCAGCAACGCCAAGGCAAGTGGAACAGAGTGAGCAAGGGGGCGAGGAAGTCATAGAGGAGGAGGGGACAGGAGCAGGTCTCATGGCCTGGGAGCCATGCAGAGTGCTTTAGCTTTGCCTGTGTGACACAAGAAGGTGGAATTAAGTTGGAGTTTATAGATCTGAGTGTTCACTTTAAAAGGATCCCCTGGCTGTTATATCAAGATGAGACTGTGGGGTTGGGGGGTAAGATACCTATAAAGATTCTTTTTGTTATAGTTAATAATGGGCCTTTTCTCCCCTCAGTAGTTATCAGTTGCTTTGAGGTCACTTCGGTTTGTGTTTGTTGCCACCTAGGGAAGATGGCGGTCCACTAAAGCAGATCCGTGCCTCCACCCCGTCAGCAGCGCATGTACTTTGAGCTTTTGTCTGTGGTGGTGATGGGTCACGTGCTGACTCGCCTGTGCTCTTTCAGCCTGCTCTCCATCTGATGCGATGCACCGTGAGGCAGAGGGCTTGGCACGAAGCCTTTCTCTGTAACCTTGCAACAGTTAACACGTCTACTGCTTTGACCTCTCTGGCCAAGAGCTTTAAATAGCCTTTAGCAAGTTAGCACTAGAATCTCAGAGGTTGCACCTTCAGTATCAGAGGCAGGACCTCAAAGAACCTGGAACACTGCCTTCTAACCTGAGGTCTGTCCATACTCTTCCTTAAAAACGAGGCACACTGCCTGAACTCTTCTGAATGATTCAGCTACTCCCACAGATTCCCAGATCTGAGAGGCACCCTGGCAGGCATTTACACATATTATTGCTTTATAGTCACTCTACAAGTTAGGATTTCTTAGTCCCATTTTACAGGTGAGGCACCAGAGGCTCAGAAGAGTTCAGAAGCTTATCCATGGTCCCACAAGTGATACGGATTTTGCACCCATGGCTCTGTCTATCAGGCCCAGTTGCTTCCTTCTGCTGGAGGGGAGGGACCCTCCTGCTTTTTCATCTCAGCACCCCTCTTAGTTCAGTGCTTGAGGAATTGAATCTTTTGATATGGAATGAAAATGATTCTCGTATGCCACAGCCACAATATGTCATAATCAACTCTGAGATGTTGAAATAAGGCTCTCATTTTGTATTGCAGTGATGAAATTTTACAATCATTTACTTTAAAAATGTGAATCAGAAAAGATTTTGTGTTTCCCCCCCAAGAATACTCTAGAAAAGCTGTCCCACACTGAGTTACACTGAGCTTCACGGGAGGATTATTAGCATCTTTATAGGAAAAAAAGATGAAGAAGTGCTGACGTATCACACCTGTCTGTGACTGCGCAAAATAAAGCCAAGGTTATTTCCCGAGGTTTGGGGAAGGATGGAATAGCCAGTTTGGGTCACTGGAGTGTACAGTGTGCCTGCTTTTTTAGAGTGGCTTTTACGATGGCCCTGATTTCCAAATGATGAGGCAAGCCGCAGTCTTGAAAGGACTGCGTGAGCAAACGTGTGCTCTTAACGGTCATTGAGAGCAGGTTATATTTCTTAGAAATGCACAACGTAATATCATCCTAGTCAATAGCAGTGTTCTTTCTGAGCACCTGTGACTGTGCTGTCACTGCAGTCAGCACCATTGACCCACATAGGGAGCCTGCTCCAAGTTCTTGGTGTGGAAGAACACTTGCGGCAGGACAGACACGTTTCTTCTTTGCACTGCAGACGAGCTGCGTGTGTTCTGGCTGCTGGCTGTCCTTCCTCCCGTGGGAGAAGGAAGGGGTAACCGATAATTCCTGAGGCATTAGCCCCACGTATTGAACTTACCGGGACTTGCCAGGTGGCACTAGTGGTAAACAACCCACCTGCCAATGCAGGAAACATAAGAGACGTGGGTTCTATCCCTGGGTCAGGAAGATCCGTGGAGAAGGACATGGCAACCCACTTCAGTATTCTTGCCTGGAGAATCCCATGGACAGAGGAGCCTGGTTGTCTACAGTCCATGGGGTTGAAAAGAGTCAGACACGGCTGAAGTGACCTAGCACACATACACACACACTGAATGAGGCAAACCCAGACCTTCCCAGACATAATTATCATAGATTTCAAATCATCGAGTTGCTTTGGGAATCAGTTTTTCACTTTTTTATGAAACTTTATTTTCTTGTACATCTCAAGTTGTTCTGTGGAAATCTAGTAATGCTTCCTTTTTTCGTGAAAGGAATTATCCTGAGACAAGGGTTTAGTTTGTCAGTTCCTTAGAAGCAGGGTCTGTACCTCGAGGTGATTTTTTTTTTTTTTTTAATTATTTTGAGGGCTATGCTGGGTCTTAGTTAGAGCATGTGGGATTTAGTTCCCTGACCAGGGATTGAACCTGGACCCCTGCACTGGGAGTGTGGAGTCTTAGCCACTGGGTCACCGGGCAAGTCCCTCAAGGTGATTTTTGGATTCCTTCTTTCCCAGTGGATTTAGTTTCCTGGTCTCAAAACGTCCTTTCCATTTTGCCTTTGAATATGTGTAAAGTTTCTCATCCCTGAAAAAGCAAATCCTAAAAAAAATTTAACACAGAACATCATACTGTTGCAGTAATTACACAGGATACTGAAGAATACTTAATATCATGAGAAAGTGTTGACAGTATTTTTGTTGTTGTTGTTGACAGTATTTTAATATGTGAAAAAAGGTTATAAAAGAGCCTATAGAGTATGATCCCAATTTTATTTAAAATGTACACATGAAAGACTGAAAGCATATGACAAATGTGAATCCTGATTATTTCTAGGTTGTGGATTTGTGGCTGATCTTTATTCTTTGCATCTCAGTATTTTCAACATTCCTTCTAGTGGGGTTTCCTGCTCCTGTGAGGATGGGGTGGGACCCGGTACGTCCAGGCGAGCTGGGGTTGCTGCAGTCAAGCGTAGTAGTGAGAGAGGAGAGAGAGAGAAGGTAGTACTAAGGGGCACCCACCTTGCCCGAATCACAGTGTGTGCGCGCAGTGGGGCGTTCAGCGCTCTGCTTCGTCACTCAGACGTGTCTGACTCTCTGTGACCCCATGGACTGTATGTAGCACGCCAGCCTCCTCTGTCCATGGGATTCTCCAGGCAAGAACACTGGAGTGGGTTGCCATTTCCTCCTCCTGGGGATCTTCCCAACCCAGGGACTGAACCCAGGTCTTCGGAATTGCAGGTGGATTCTTTACCATCTGAGTCACCATGGAAGCCTAATACTGGAGTGGGTAGCCTATCCCTTCTCCACGGAATCTTCCCCACCCAGGTATCAAACTGGGGTCTCCCGCATTGCAAGTGGATTCTTTACCAGCTGAGCTACTAGGGAAGCCCCTGGTAGTGCAGTTCATTTGGGCCCAAATCTGCTTGTTCATCCTGTTTGTTTAGAGATACTTAAAGTCTTCAAGTAGTAGCTTTAGGGGACTGACTTTGTACCAGCCCGGAGGCGGCTCTGTGAGAATTGAGAGGAGCCGCTGCTGCCCCCTGCTGGAAGAGTCTTATATGTATATATAATAATCGTACAAATCTCGGGAGTCTGAGGCACGCCCTGGGTTTGTGCAGTGCACAGCTGCAGTCACAGTCTTGGGCGGGCCCACCTCCATCCTCTGGCCCAAAGCCCTGCTGTAAATTTGGAAATCTTTATTTTATATTATTTTTATAATTTATTATTATTATTTTATTTTTTATTGAAGAATAACTGCTTTACAGTGTTTTGCGGTTTTTCTGTCAGTCTGCGCTGCGTCTTTGTTGCTGTGCGTGGGCTTTCTCTAATTGCAGCAAGCAGAGGCCACTCTCCAGTGGCCATGCGCGGGCCTCTCATTGAGTGGCTTCCCTTATTGCAGGCGCCGGGTCTAGAGCTTCAGGAGTTGCAGCATGTGGGCTCAGGAGTTGTGGCACAGGGACTTGGTTGCCCAGGGGCATGTGCGATCTTCTCAGACTAGGGATCAAACCCTGGTTCCCTGCACTAGCAGGCAGATTCTTTACCACTGGACCACCAGGGAAGTCCTTTCCACATTATTTTTATGAGAGTGAAAGTGAAAAAGTGAAAGTGAAGTCACTCAGTTGTGTCCGACTCTCTGTGACCACATGGACTGTAGCCTACCAGGCTCCTCCGTCCATGGAATTTTCCAGGCAAGAGTACTGCAGTGGGTTGCGTTTTCCTTCTCCAGGGGATCTTTCTGACCCAGGGATTGAATCTGGGTCTCCCGCATTGCAGGCAGACACTTTACCATCCCAGCCACCAGGGAAGAGTAGTTTAAAGAAAATTTCAGCACTCATATTCTTTCTCCGGTATATTTAAGTATGTCTCTGAGCTGGCGGTGGGGCGATGAGATTTCCACAGGGGTGGGATATCCCTTCCCCACCACTCCCCATCCCACTCTGGAAGGAATCCATGCATATTTCTTCCACTTGTGACATCCCCCTCTGTTACTAGACTCCAGGACCATTGGAACACGCTCACCAGCCTAATTAACCTGCTGTTCCCTGAGCCTCCCCTCCATCATCTCTGTCAGTCAAGGCTTCAGAAGATACCAGGAGGGAACAAGCTGCAGTCTGACTCAGCAGATCCCAACCCAGCCCAAAGAGCCCTTAGTATTCACCACCACCAGGACTCCAGACTCTCTAGTCTCCTAAGGGGTGGGTGCAGGCACAACAGGTGGAAAACTCTGACAGAGGCAGACGCAGCCCAGGAATAGATGTAGTCCCAGGTGTGGGTGGAACTTCCAGAGGACCACGTTGCCTGACTTCTCTCTTGTCTCAGGAGGCACCTTCTTTGGGTGTTTATCCTTACCGCTTACTGTTCTCCATGGCAATTTAGCATCTCACAGACGTGGTTTAAAGCCAGGCTTCTGGCCTGTCAGATGGATGCCAATAAAATCCCTTGCTTACTTGACTCTTTAGATGCCGCTGTCTCTAGCCTTCTTCATCATGGGGTTGAATATCCTTCCTTGTTCTGGTGACCCTGGCTGGCTCAGGGCTTCCCCAGGCACATCCCATCCGCTCTGCCCCTTCTTCTCACTCAGGACAGTGAACTGCTACCTCCCTATCCAGGCTCTTCTCTGCTTTCTGTGCTCCGCCAGGATGTCTGTGGTTGCGGATAAGACTTTTAACAGGATTGAAAATCATCCCCTAAATAAAGACCAGAGCCAGATAGCAAAAAAAATCTTATCTCTTCTCCTTAGTAAGCTCCAGGAGGATTATGTATTTGAAGGGCATTCAACTCAAAGACATACTGAACACTTAGCAGCCTCATGCTCTGGCAGTTTGATGACCTGCTCTCCAGCCGTCCCAGAAGCAGGCCTTCCCCTGGGAGTTTTTAGAGGAAGTCTGCTTGGATTTGCCCCTGTCTCACCTCCCAGTATGTGGGTCCAGCCAAGTAAGTCTGGGCTTCCCAGGTGGCTCAGATGGGTAAAGAATCTGCCTGCAATGCAGGAGAGCCTTGTTTAGTCCCTGGGTCCAAAAGATTCCCTTGGAGGAGGGCATGGCAACCCACTCCAATATTCTTGCCTGGAGAATCCCATGGACAGAGAAGCCTGATGGGCTACATACAGTCCATGGGGTCGCAAAGAGTCAGACATGACTGAGCATCTAATACCACACACCCCCCACATGTGGGTCCAGCCAGGTAACTGTGTCCCAGCCAGTTAGGACCATCCTTCTGCCCACTCCTCAGGGCCAGGGCCATGGGGATCAGACTCCAGGGTGTTCAGGGGAGAGAATCATGGAGGTGAGGCAGAAAAGGGAGAGGAAGGCTGAGCAGAGGAGGGGGCCTGGTCTGACTGAGGCAGTGAGAGGGGAACCTTGACCTGAGTATCAAGAGCTTTATCATTGTGACCCTGAATCAGTTTCTTCAGACTGTGTTGGAGTCTGTGGTTTGAATACATGACCCTGAAAGCCATTCTTTTCTAAAATTGTATTAAGGGAAAGGAGATGGGAAAAGGAAACCATAAAGCTGGCAGGAAGTAGTTACATAATAGTGCAAAAATTGCCTCCATTGCTACTTAAAAAGAAACTGAGTGGCCATGTCGGTCATGTTTCCTAAATGCAGGTCTGAGAAGCCCTGGAAGTCTTTCAGTTGTATTATTTAAAACTGTTTTGTTTCTTTTTTTAAAGTACCGAAATCTGTCCCTATAAGTAGATTCAAGATCATTTCTATAATCCCCTTGCCACTGCATGGAGATTACATTTACAACCATGTTGACACCTGGAGATAGAGATTTTGTTTCTGCTAAAAGGTTAGGGAACAATTCTTCTGGTATTAATATTCCCTAGACTAGAACATCTTCATCTCATCTAACTCCAGTCCCTTGTTACAAATTTATGTTGAGTCTTAAACCTAGACATTTGGAGGAAAAGCATCAACTAAAATGTACTTTGAGCAGCAACATTCTCAAGACCCTCTTCACCTTTTAGTTCTAAGAACATGAGATAAAATAGCATAAACTACATTTTGATTGAGTCTTTATATTTTATCTGAAAATGTGGCATGAATTTCACTGTGGGTAAAAATAGGCATTATTTCTATGACCTGTAAATGTAGGTGATACGCTTTAAAATGGAATAGGTCTCTTTGAGGTACTAAGAGAAATGGATTTATAATTGTTGGTAAAATAAAATGTAAACGCCATTTATCATGTCCTCTGCAGTGGACTTAGTATACGCATGTAAGTAACATTACCGTGGTGCTCACTGTGTCCAGTTCTTTATTTCTGTATGTCCCTGAAGGTCTATTTGATGTTTTCTGCATTATGTTGTTATTTTGCCTCTAATAGTATGAGATCTTCCTTTTAGAATGAACAAGCATGAGAATGAAAGTGACAGTTCAGTTCAATTCAGTCACTCAGTCCTGTCCGACTCTTTGCGACCCCATGAACCGCAGCACGCCAGGCCTCCCTGTCCATCACCAACTCCCAGAGTTTACCCAAACTCACGTCCATTGAGTCAGTGATGCCATCCAGCCATCTCATCCTCTGTTATCCCCTTTCTCCTGCCTTCAGTCTTTCCAGCATCAGGGTCTTTTTTAATGAGTCAGTTCTTTGCATTAGGTGGCCAAACCAATGGAGTTTCAACTTCAACATTAGTCCTTCCAATGAACACCCAGGACTGATATCCTTTAGGATGGACTGGTTGGATCTTCTTGCAGTCCAAGGGACTCTCAAGAGTCTTCTCCAACATCACAGTTCAAAAGCATCAGTTCTTCAGTGCTCAGCTTTCTTTATAGTCCAACTCTCACATCCATATATGACCACTGGAAAAACCATAGCCTTGACTAGATGGACCTTTGTTGGCAAAGTAATGTCTCTGCTTCTTAATATGCTGTCTAGGTTGGTGATAACTTTCCTTCCAAGGAGTAAGCATCTTTTAATTTCATGGCAGGAGTAGTATTAATACATGACAGCCTCCTTCTTTGTTCTTGGCTATGCAAACCTGAGTTGCAGTATACTTTTAAATGCACTCATGGAAAAAATACAGATGATAATTAAAGCAGGTCAACCTCTGGGGCACTCGTGGTACTAATCAATGATTGGTGATGTTAAAATTAACCTCACAGTTAATAGTCACATCTCTTTAGGTGACAGAGGTGGATGAGATGGGAAGGGTGGTAAGTCTAAGTGGAACTCAGTGCTGGTGTCGGAAGACTGTTTCTGCCTCGCAGGCGTGCACCTGTACTACGTCGGGGGAGAGGTCTATGCCGAGTGCGTGAGTGACAGCAGCATCTTCGTGCAGAGCCGGAACTGCAACTATCAGCATGGCTTCCACCCAGCCACTGTCTGCAAGATCCCCAGCGGCTGCAGCCTCAAGATCTTCAACAACCAGCTGTTCGCTCAGCTGCTCGCCCAGTCTGTGCACCACGGATTTGAAGTCGTCTATGAGCTGACCAAGATGTGCACCATCAGGATGAGCTTTGTCAAGGTAAGGAGTGCTCGCTTCCTGATTCTAAGATAGAGACCAGAAGCACAGGACTTCCGAAGCGGTCCAGTGGCTAAAACTCCCTGCTGCTCTCAATGCAGGGGCCCCACGTTCGATCCCTGGTCAGGGAACTAGATCCCACATGGGTCAACTAAATATCCTGCATGCCACAACTAAGACCCAGTACAGCCAAATAAGAAAATAAGTAAGTTTAAAAATGTATATTTTAAAACAGTCTTCGGTTGATGTGGCAGTTGGACAGCCAGGGCAAGCAGACAGCATTTTGGGAGGAAACTCTCAATTGTTTTTCAGAAGAGCTCCTCCATGAGTATGACATCTCTTGTTTAGCAATTTTAAGAACATTCTTAAGTATATTACTTTTGGAGGAAAACCAAGTTAAGGCAGTTACCTGATTTTTCTTTAAATAAAGAAGATAAAGTGACTATGATGGTTGCATAGGACTTAATGCTAGAGATTTTTTTTTTCCTTCCCTCAAATTGCTGAGTACTGTGGTCACTCAGTAAATGGTGAATTTACCTGAAATCGATTAAGACACTCTCCTTACTCTTACAAAGCAGACAGGCAAACAGAGGCAATCATATTTATAAATAAACTACAAAACAGAACTGAGTCTAACACAAGAGAGTATGAACTAAGTGCTGTTTACAAAGGTATAAACAGGTTGGGATAAAAACATGGGGCTTACGATTAATTCTGAGACAGTAGTAGATGTTCTGTTTATGAATATTTGTTTAATTTCTCAATTAGATCTTATTAAAGTTGACATGAAGGTTGGAGAATGGAGAAAGTTACTTAGTGGGAAGGAAAAACTGGATTTGTATGTTGAAGCTAAGCCCTCAGTTTATCGTCTGCTATTTCATTCCTCACAAAGCACTTGCAAATAATTCTAATATTTCCAAATCTGAGCTTGTTTGTCAAACTGAGTATATGTGACAGTTTTCCCATGGTGACCTATCTATTCAAGGGGTATCAGTATGGCTTGTTACAGATTTTTTCAAAGTAAAATTTATTAATTCTGTAAAATTACCATGAAAAATGTGTCCCATTTTTCTACACTCTTATTTATAATTTCAGTAATTATTTTAAAAATGAGAATCAAGAATAGTTTCCAGTTTAGAAAATGACTTCTTGAATCCATTTCTTTCATGGTGACAAAGCAGTTTTATTCAAATTTGCATGCGTGCTAAGTCGTTTCAGTCATGTGTGACTCTTTGTGACCCCTTGGCGTGTAGCTCCCTAGGTGCCTCTGTCCATGGAATTCTCCAGGCAAGAATACTGGAGTGGGTAACCATTCCCTTCTCCAGGGGATCTTCCTGACCTAGGGATCGAACCCAGATCTCCTGCATTGCAGGCAGATTCTTTACCATCTAAGCCACCAGGGAAGCCTTTATTCAAGTTTACTGTTAAGCTTTAAAAGCATTTTTACACTGTAAAATTAACAGGCAATTAACAAATACCTGAAAGTCTTTTCAAACATTCTGATGCTTTAGAGCCAGCGGAGGGCGATGAATTGCTGTTAATAAACAACCATTTGACATACTTTTTTCTAGGCCTGTTTTAAAAATTGGGATGAAATGGCCAATGTCTCAGATACAATTATTTCACTGTATTACAAACTTGTATAGGAATCTGATTTTCCTAACATCAACTAGATGTACTTGTCACATATGCAACCTTTAAATTCATAAAACTACATAATTCACAAAATAAACTGTTACTAATATTGCAGGGACTTAAAAAAAAAAAGATTCCTAGAAAATATAACTATAGGTGATCAATGTAAAAGAAATGGTAAGTTCTCCCCATGATAAAAAATTGCAACCATGTGAGGTCATGGATGTTAATGAAACTTCTTTATTTTTTGCGGTCCCTCCTGTGGATGGTCTCACCAATGGCAAATTGCCAGAAGTGAGCCAGCATGGGAGAGGAGAAACAAGCTTTCTTCATCAATCCTGAGTAACACAGAGCACCCTCAGTTCTCACCTAACAACTTTTAGATCCAGCCATTGTTGTTTTGTGCAAAACACGGACGTCAGCATTAAGGGGGTGAACATGCGTTCAAGCTCCCTTCCCTGGGAAGACAGCATGAATTCCCAGTGTCTTTGACGTGGCTGGAACCCAGGCCCTCTCTAGGTCCGTGGATTTAGTTGCGAGCCCAGGAGGAAACCTCGGATGGGGACTCATCTTAGGGTGCCTGGCTGATGAGAAGGTTGTCTTGTACTTGCAGGAATGCAGAGTTCATGTTCCCAGGTCCCAAAAGCTGCCCTGGTGGGTGGGCTGTGTCCAGCTGGCCTGTCTCATGCCCCTGGAGGCTGCCTGGAAGTCTGGCACAATCATGTGGCTCCGTTTTTGCTTTTCAGGGCTGGGGAGCCGAGTACCATCGCCAGGATGTCACAAGCACGCCCTGCTGGATTGAGATCCACCTTCATGGACCGCTGCAGTGGCTGGACAAAGTTCTGACTCAGATGGGCTCCCCACACAACCCAATTTCTTCAGTGTCTTAACAGTCCTGTCTCAATGCACATTTCTATAGGGTAGATGCTGTTGCAGGCAGTGGCTTATATCATTTCAGATTTGTGACTAACTGAAGTTTCTAAGTACACGTGTAAATACATTTAATATATACTCATCGTATTTTGTATCACCATCTTGTTTTGTGCTTTCTAGTTAACCTGGTGCCACTACAACGCAATGAGAAAAGCAGGTTTTTCGCACCTACGCTCTAATAAGCAGCAGCTTCTTTTGTGGGAGAGAAGAAATGAGAGGCAAGTCTGTGGACAGTGTTTGAAGGGTGCTGGCAGGACAAAGGCAGCTTTCGTCTGCCGTGTCACATAAGGCATGTTGTGTGGCCAGTCCAGAAAAATACTAAAACTGTTTACGTAGTAAAAATCAGGTACTGGCAGCACTAGGGCAAATAACACTTTGGACAAAACAAAGCTATCAAACCCATAACATTTAAATAACTTCACTTCGAGTGCTGACAAAAAAAGAAAATAAAGCTTGTAAAATCAGTTATGTAAGACAAGTCATATAAGCTTTATTTCTGAAGTTGAAATACCTGTAGGTAGACTGTTGTGCTGATATGAATGGTACCTTTTAAACAAATTAAAACTGTGATCGGAAGAGAAAGAAACTGTGAAGCTGAGAGCCAGGTTGCCTCATTATCTTAACCACTGTACAAAAAAAATAAATGACTCTAATATGGGAAGATATTATAAATATGAAAACAGCATAAAAAGAGCTATATCTCCCAACTGCAAAATAAGACCAGCACTTTCTTAGTCCATGCATCACCCACAGAGATGCCTGCCTTCCACGTAGGAAATCAGGTTCCTGTTCTGGTGATTCACGGCAGGCAGCTCTGCAGATCCGAGTCTGCACGGCATGCTCGCTGTCCTTGTGGTTAAGTCCTGTGTGTGTGTGGAAGCAGCAGTAAAATAAGAGCAGCGGATAAAAACACCCTGTGTTTACTTATTCCTTCTCACATTCCCACGTTAACAGTCTCTAGGCGAGGGCACGTTTTGCCACATGTTCCTCACACATTGGTAAATACTAACTCTTCACAGATGACGCAGACAATGTTCACTGAAGCCTTTGAAAAATCCAGACACATTGCTGCGATCAAATTTGAGTTATTTAACTTAGTGTCTCTACCGATTAAGTGACCTGCTGGTCATAGGTGGTAGCCTCTTATAAAACTAAAGCCTCATACCTGGAAATAACTTCCCAAATAAGATAGTAATTCCATAATCCCTATCATTTCTGAGGAACAGTGGTCCTGAATAACAGGACATTTTTTAAAAATGTATACACAATACCAAAACCTGTTATTTACCCTTGGATGATAAAGAGAGGGCCGTTTACCAAATTTCTAGGTACTTTCATATATATATATATATATATATAATTCCCACCCACTGAACACTGCATTGCTTGGAAAATTATTTCACACCCTCTTTAAAATGTGTAATTTAAAAAGGTAATTATGCTTGTTAACAGACGGTACTTCAGTGATCCAGGAGGTTTCTTCATTTATAAATTCTGTCTCAACTCTTTCTAGCATTAGTGTATAGTAGCTGTTTCTCATTAAATTGTAATCAAGGTAGGAATGATCATATGAAAACAATGTATGCGTGAGCTACTGCCGTCACCTGTTGTAATGACTAGTGTTACCTAGGAGAAGCTTTCATATATACAATAGAAAATATCACATTTTACATTAAAGCTAGGTGGTCCATTTAGTGTTTAGAGAACTCTGTAGTTTATTGGTTCACCAACTATGTATGTACCCGGCACAGTGTTAGGTACTGTGGAGTCAATGTACACAAGAAATTGTCCCAGCCCTCTGGAGCTGAGAGTCTACACGGAAATCTGTAGAATCATCATGTTTCAGGAACTATTAAAACAAAACATGTGCTCTTTTTTATGCTTGAAGAAAATATAATTGATTTCCTAATTATCTCTATTTTGAAACTGATTTCCCATCTCTTCTGAGCAATCAAGTCATGAATGAAGACATCCTTGGATAAATGAGGCTTTTCTTCTTTGTCTCAAAGTTGGATTTTTCTCCTTTTGCTTCCCTATTTTCCAGTAATTCCCTATGTCTCCTTTCCTTGGAAAAGGCATTAGTATGGCGAAGTCTTCCTCAAATGAGTACTACTGCACAAAACAGCATGAGGTACACGTGGCTTGGGCTCCAGGGATCAAACATCGCTTTATCCATCAGTGGTCAGACTCCTCCTCTGGTAACCTTACACCTTTACAGATTCAATCGGTACTAGTTGCTTATAAATGACATGAAAAAATACACTGGCTTTCCACGCAGCTTTGGGAAACCAGGACAGAATATTCCAGTGAATTGGAATTCTATCTTCAAAAAATAAATGATTAAAGTGGTACGTATGCATCACTACCAGGCCAGGTCTGTCTCACCAAAAGCCTTTATTAAGATACTGTGAAATTCAGAGAATTTAGAAGTGATGGGAAGTTAGCCCTTAAGTCATTGTAACATAGTCACATTTTAGATCAGTGTTTTAAATTTTTTTCTGCTAAGAACTGTTAAAAGTTGTAAGGCAGAATTTGATTTCTGACTTCTAAATGTGCTTATTTAGCATTCAATCCTTGAGGCAGACAGTCCAAACAATGTCTTCACATTCTTTTATAGGACTGTGAGCAAAGTGGACATGCTAAGCCATAAATTGCATCAGCAATTGCCAAACATGTTTAAGGTTGCTATAGACAAGGGTCGTGCAACAGAGAACAGTATCTGGCCTGCTCACAAGACTCAGAGCATTTATAGTGCTGTTCAAGTCTGGGTTTTGTTTTTTCTCCTGTTAAAAATTTGAGATGTAAAAATTTTTAGTTAGGTGATATTTTAATACCTACCAGTGCTTTGGAACTATTAAGATGTCAATTCTCAATACATTTACTTTATGTTATTTTTTTTTTTTTACACTCAGTTTAAATCAGAAAAAGTTGGACAACTACCTAGCATTTAGAATCTCCTTTTCATTGTTTTCTTAGGAAGTCAATACCCTGTCACAGCAACAAAAATATTTTTTAGGTATTGCTTGTTAGACTTCAAGCACTGGCTTAACTTTGATTATGTCCTGAATATTTGATATACATAGTCAACAAATGAAGCAAAATATAACATGCATTCCAAATTTTGTCTTCTCCTGTTAAGGATTTAATGGCCGAACTATATGACAAATTACATGATCTTGGTGTATGTTAAGTTCAGATTAATGTAAAACAAACTAACAAAAAAGAAACTATTTCTATTTAAGTCATTTTTTATTATAGCTATGCCTCAGTTATCCTTCAAATGCACACTTACACTGTTATCTGATTGTTTATAATAAAGAATACTGTACCTAAATGTCTTTTGGCTCATTATTCCCTGCAAACCTCATAGAAGGATTTGTTGCATATGGGTCCTTAAGATGATCTTATACAATCCTGTTTTGAAAATGTGATTTTTTTGAAATCCAACATCCTATAGAGAAATTAGGTAACAGTTTTGAATTGAACATCTTCGAATAACTGGCATTAAATATAGAACCTTGGAGGGGGAGGGATAAATTAGGAGGTTGGGATTAACATATATACACACTACTGTATATAAAGTAGAAAAAAATACAGAACCTTGAAGATATTTTGCAGTAATTTTAGAAAGGATATGCATAGAAGCTTTTTCCTGTATATTAGCAAATATTAAGTGATGTTACAGTATATGGGAACAATTTTATTACTGTAAATATCTACATTGGGGGGTTGCTATATAGTACCTGTTAGAAAAGTGTTAAAAGGCAACTCGGGAAAAACAAAGATGGAATCCAGGAGGAATATGAAAATATCTAAAAATGTAAATTTTCTATTCTCTCCATTAAATTTCCTTCCAGCCTAAATGGGGAGGGGGGGTAAAATATGTAAATATTTTGAGAAAACTTGGTCTTTTATTAACATTAATTTTTTTAAATGGAGCCCTTTATTCAAAAGAAATATTTTGTGGAATTCCAAAATATAAACAGATGAAAGACAAGCTATTCTGGTTCCATATAGAGGAGGGTTCAGTCAGTTCAGTCGCTCAGTTGTGTCCAACTCTTTGTGACCCCATTAACTGCAGCACACCAGGCATCCCTGTCTATCACCAACTCCCGGAGCTTGCTCACACTCATGTCCATCGAGTCAGTGATGCCATCCAACCATCTCATCTTACTTAAGCTGTAAGTTTATGGAGAGCAGTGATTGTGTCTTACTTATCTTTGCATCTCCTATGGTTCCTGACCCTGTTCTTGCATCCAAAATTTGGTATTGGTACTTCAACCACAAACTAGTACATACTTTTAAATATACCACTGTATAGACATAAAATATTTTCTTTAAACATTAGCCTATCTAAGAGACAGAATATTTTCATTAGCCTGGAAACTTCCACATATTCACTTATTAGATGATTCTTGAGCATCAGCTACTACCAGGCAGGCACTGTAGAGAACAATGACAGATGGCAGTTTCTGCCTTAAAGAAACTGCCAAGTCTGTGGAGGAAGATGAACAAGTAAACTGATAAAGGTCAGTATGCTATCAGCTGGGACAGGCTGCTGGAGGGCCTAGCAATGAGGTCTCCACCAGGCCTGGGTGGGTACCCCGGAAGGTTTCTGGGCTGATCCACCTTGCCTTCCTTCCCGTTGGTTCCCATTAGCAAGGCTCCCAGACATTTCTAGACCAGCTTAGGGGCCCAATCTCTGTGCCCCCATCGTAATTTGTGCTCATCAACGATCAACTATCAATCCCTATACCATACTGTCTTCTTGTCCATCATTACAAGGATGGGAACTTTTTAAAGGCAAGGATTGTATCTATCTGTGTTCAGCATTTTCCAGCTGTTGTTTGTTTAGAAAGGCATTTAGAGTTCCCATTATGAAGGCAGAAATGGTATTTGTCTCCGATTCTCCTTTTTTAAAATCAGCAATTATTTAATTTCTTCTCAAAATAATAATTGCAAGCTTCCAACTGCATGTCCGGTAACCATGCTGCAGCTGGTGGGGATGAGAGAAGCATGCTTATGATTTAGTTTGCAAATACTCAGCTGCACAGTAGTAGCAAGGAAAGGCAGCTTTGACAGTTAAAACTGTTAAAATCATTTCTGTTCTAGGCATTTATTTTCAGAATGTGAATTTGCGTAAAGAAGCATAAGAATTCTCATAGAACAAGTCAACAAGGAGTATAAAGAAGCTAACAGTTCTGAATGTTTATCTCTGCATGATCATCATAAATGGTTCTATTATTTGCATACATCTGATAAAAATGTTAACTGTGGCCTCAGATTTACTCCAGTAATCTGAAAGATGATAAGATGAAGTAAATATAATGAAAATTATATTATGGTTGTTTTAAGCCCCAAATTACTCACACCTGCATGCAGTATGTTATTTGGAGATAATGCCTGCAAGTGACAGGCTGGATTCTCTCCGGCCTCATCATTTAGAAAGAAAAAATACTGAACATTCTCAAAATAACCCACTGATGGTTAATGAAGTTGTCTGTAGAGAGACGCTTAGCAGTAGGGGTCAAAAGACTTTCTATCCAGGGCCAGACAGTAAAAATTTTCAGCTTTGCAGGCCATGTGACCTTCATGTCTGTTGTAACTCCTCAACTCTCCCACCACAGTGCAAAACCGCCATAAACTATGTGAGGGGCCAGGGGTGCTCTGTGTCAGTGAAATCTTACAGATGTCGGAATCTGAATTTCATGTAATTTTCACATGTCATGAGATGGTTTTTCTTTTGGTTTTCCAACTGTTTAAAAATGTAAAAACTATTCTTAGCCTGTGGTGGTTGGATCTGTGAATGAACCGTGGGTTGAATCTGGCCTGGAGCAGACTCCCAGATCACTAAGACCTGAGGATAAGGCATCTTGAATGTTAGCAACCACAGCTGTGCTCTCATCTGAATGCCTCCTCAAGGAGACACCTCTAAGCCTGACCACCAGAAGCCCTCTGGTAAGCTCAGCTAACGCTTAACACTACTGCGGGGGGGAGGTGATTACTGTAAGCCAGTATGCTTCGGGGTGGTGTGCTAGATAACTGACAGTCGCCATCAGTGTGTGGAATGCTGAGGCAGCTGTCTCTGGTTCATCCTGCACCCTCCGGTGGGGGAAGCGGCTTCTCCTCACAAAGTGCAGGCAAGCCTGTTTGGAAGCACCTGTAATTTGTGATACTGTTGCTAGTTTGGTTCTGAACACTACCCTGGCTCCATCTGCTCTGCCAGTGCAACAGCTGTTTTAAGAAATCTGTGTTCAAAATACTCCTCTTTTTCAGACTCTGTGGGAAGGCTTGCCAGTTTGGTTGCTAGAGGTCAAGCATTCAATTCCTGCCTCCTGTTACTAACACCAGAGGTGAGCCCTGACATTGCCCAGAGAGGGCACAGTGCAGGCAGCTAGGCAGCACTAGCCTCTGAGGACCCTGGTGTTCCCACCACCATGGCAGGGAGCGCCACGGTGATCCCAGGCTTCATCTTGCGGCTGGAGAAGAGGCTAGAGCCCAGCGCTCTGCTGGCCCCAAAACACCCAGCCCTCCTCTCCAAACTGGGTACCTGTGAGTTACTTGGTAAGTCTCAGTTTTAAATTCTCATCGCCCTTCAGAATAGGCAGTGCCTGGCCTGGGCAGGGGCTGTGGTCATTTTCTAATTGCTAACAAAGCAGGAAGTGTTCAGCAAAGTGAGGTCTTAGATGGACTTTATACACCATTTAAAGGTAGTGAATGTCTGTGACTAGGGAGCAAAGGGCAATTCTGGTGGTTGCTGGTGCTAAAGGGGTGAATAGGATAAAGAAGAGACACAGGAAACATGGTCACGTGGCATTTGGGCATAAGAAGAGAGAAAGGTACCTGGATAGAGGAGGGAGGTTTGGCTTTTCTCACACAGGCAGACCCCTGACCCCAGGAGGGTCCACTTACTGGCACAAAAAGCAGGGTGTCCGAGCCCTGAAGGGTCTTTTAGAAAGGAAACGCCAGCTCTGCAAGCATCACAGGAGCCTGGAAACAGGGTCTCTGAGCATGACATGGAGCTTCCATACTGGCAGACAACTTTGGGTGATCTTACACAAATATGGCTTTCTCTAAGCCTCATTTTCTGAAAGGAAATAATGCTGTCACAATTACCCTCACCTGCCACCCACAGAGATGATCCTAACCAACATGACGGTGAAGTACACCTAACCACGTGTATTTTATTTAATATGATGTGATTATATTACCACAATAAACAGTAATATAATTTTGTGCAAATATCTGATGTTAATATACCCTGCTCCTTATTAGATTTTCAAAGGCAACCGCTATAAAATCTTAACAGTGGAGAGTGGTCTCCAACCAAAGGCAGTAAACAACCCAGACTGCAATTATAAGAGAGGAAAACAGAAAATCTCACTAGTCGTAACTTCTTTCATGCTTGTTTTCCTTAGCTCTCTGATTTTGCTTTCCTGCTGCATTATACTCTTGGGTCCTTTTAAGCCCAAACTACAAATGGTTCATGAAAATCAGTATCTGTGCTCAATGAATACATTTTAAGAAAGGCTGCATGTGTTTCTATATGTATCACTAGGGTAAAGCTATGAATAGAAAGCATCATTTAATTTGCTGCAGTTTAGAATAATAATAAAAGCTTGCCTTTGCTGCATTAGAATAATACAAATGATTATTTGGAGGGTGGAGCAATATATAACAAGGAGAACAGGGAAAGTAGCCCACTCCTGATAAGAAGATGAGATCAACTCACCTAATTATTAAACATGTCAAGTATTTTCACTAAAAAGTTTTGAAAATATTAAGTTTAAACTCAGTAAAAGCAGCATTTAAATTAGTATTTTAATAATAATTTTTCCCTACAGTGAAACGAGTCTGCTCAACAAATGAGAGTTCAGCCCATCTCCAAATCATAAGCTAGACTATCTGAACGCAGGTCTTATGTATGCACCATTCAACAGCATCTGTAACCATGACTGTAATACTCATTTTCATAGATAAAGAAAGTTAGAAATTGAGGGGTAATGATGATAAGAATACTACAATTTCCATGTCGATTAGTTACACAAAGGAAATCAGGACTACTTGCCAATAGCCATACTAATTATATTTTCTAATTCTAGAAAAAGAAACAGGAAGTTTTAAATCAACAATCATGTCAAAGATCCCAAATTGACACCTTTTAAACCAAAAGCCATAAAAGAACTGTCAGATGTGTCCAAATATTCAAAACTTGAAACCTTGCATGGGCAAGAGATACCATAAAAAGGTAAATAAACCAATGTTAGACATGAAAAAAGAAATAAAAATGAAATAGGGTTCATTCTTGTAACAGTCACCAGACTTTTTGCACATTCTAGGAAAAAAGGAGGTTAACGGAAAAAATAGACAAATAGACAAAAGACAGGACTAGCTAATGGAGAGAAGAGCCAAATCTAAGTAGTTAACAAGCATAGGAAAACGTTCTCAAGTTTACCAGGATTCATGGAAATGCTAGTAAATGCAACGGTCAGCAGTAATACAGCTATCAAAAAAAGAACAGCAATTCCTACTGCTGGTAGAAATGCAAGGAAAAGGAATTCTCCCAGGGACTTCCCTGGCTAAGACTCCATGCTCCCAATGCAGGGGGACAGAGTTCAATCCCTGATCAGGGAACCAAGATCTCACAAGGATGGTAACTCTCAGAGGGGACTTTCATAATAAATAAGTGCTATGTATTCAGAAATAAAGATTCAGCAGTAAAAACATATTTCTTTCTATAAACTGAACTAGAAAGCCAAGAAAAAAGCATAGCCTATCTACTGTTTTCAATTTGTAACAGGACTTCAGTTTGTAATAACAAAAACATTTTGGAAAGGGTCATCTGTGCGTGGTAAAAATTTAAGCGTTCAAAGGATTATTTTGATAAAATATCTCCCAACCACTGAACACCCCATTCCTCTATCCCATGACACCAGTGCCCCAATTTTCCTTTGCTACTTCCAATTTTGCATATGAGCTTGCATGAGCATATAATTATATATTTACATATAATTTTGGTAACATTATTTATGATCTTTTGTAGTTGCCTATTCAAGACTAACTGTAGTCCCCTCACAATTTTTGGCTAATATAAGTTTTGATGGACACCTCTTTTGAAGACCAGCTTGTTTGGATCAACTCCTTCTGATGCAAAACATCTGTTTCATCATTTTCTTTCTTTCCCTCTCCTTTTCTGATTGCTTTTCAGCAAGTTTTGGCAGTGCGCTAGAGCTGCTGGTTGACCAGCTGAAGCAAATCCCTTTGAGTTTCTCCCTGAGTTGAGAGCCGTCCCTGAGTTATTTACTTGCCACTAAATCCTACAGTCTTGTTTATTCAATCCCTCCAAATCCCACTCTTCAAGTGGAAGACTGGGAATGGCCTTAAAACCAAGGCATTAAGAAGCTTGAGTTATTGATATACCCACTGTTACAGAGTGTAATAACGACTGGGACAGTAGCTAACTCATTTGCTAGTTTCCTAGATGAAATACCTCGTGTTCTCAGATTCTTCCTACACTTGCTCTGCAATGTCACAGTAAACTCCACTTCCTCTTGGCCTCATTTCTTCTCTGTTCAGCAAGAACTCTAGCTTCTATTACTGAGAGTACTCTCACAAAAGCAATGTAACTTCCTCCACTTCCACTAAATGAATCTGAGCTCAAGCTTGCAATTTATCTTTCTTCCTCTATGTCTGGTGAAGCCCTGTAGAACTATGTCATATTGCAGACTGCCATTATAGGTTCCTGGTTTCCAGACCAAATCTTTAATGCTGCTCATCAACCCTCTTATATACAGTACTACTGGGGATAATACTAATATTATTGAGGATACTGGTTGGCTGGATGTCACAGAACACCTGAATAACCACGGAAGATACAAGAAAGTCTGCCTCTCTTTCACAGAGGAATCCAAAACAGGGGGTCCCAGGCTAGGATGGTGTCTCTGCTCCTTGAGGCCATCCAAGGATACACACACAAGGCAAGTTCTCCAGATTTAAAGGATAAACAAACTCAACCTCTCAGTGGGAGGAACGGTGAAGCCACACTACAAAAGTTACACATACATGGAGGGGTAAAACAAAGTTGGGGACAAACTGCAATAAACCCACCCCAAATAAGTAAAAACCTTATTGTTTTTTATAATATATATTAAGTTCCTTTCTTTTAATTCAGCTCTTATTTACCTATTACTTTCTCATTTCCTCATCCTCTTATTTCACTTGAAAAAGGATAAGCTGCTTTTTTTTTTAACTACAGACATTAACTTATACTCTAGGGATTCATGAAAGGTCCCAGCTCCACAAGTAAGAAAACAAGCTAACAGTGGATAACAAATATAAATGAATTCCTCTGCATCTGGTGTAGAGCAACTGAAGAAGAGAATTAGTGAATCAGACAATGCAAAGGTCAATAATGACTTTAATGAGTAATTCTGGTAAAAGCGTTTCTGCACAGTTATGCAAATATAAAAACAGATATAAAAAGTTAACAAAAAGATTCCTTCTCTGCTTAAGGACATCTTAGAACAACCATGACTAAATTTAACTTGATATATATTTCAGAGCTTAAAACTCTAGAGACTGTAACAACTTTCTGCACAGCTTAACTTGAAGCACATGCACTTATTATTCTAACACTGGAAATACTTTCTTGACATGTGATTTGGTACTCTTATTGGTAAGCTTTGCCTTTTAAAAGTTTTATTAGGAGAAAATACAAGAAAAAAGTATCTATTCGGATTGCCCACCACTCTCTGAACATTATCTAGGAATAATACGATCTTAAAATAGCTCAATTTTGAAAATCACTGACAAAAATGCTGGAGTGTTATTTTAGGGATCTCTTTTTGAAAAAGAAATAAATATAAAAAAGTAGTTTTGTTCTGACAATGGTAAGAGGACATACGTTTGTACTGTTCACAAATTCAGTAAACAAGAGTTGCCTGCTTTAAGAGAACACTGAGAGAAGCAGAGAGGCCGACTCCAGGAGGCGCACTCATTCCAGGGTTTTACCTGGATTTTACCAGTGCATCTCTGAGAAGAGGTGCACATCCTACTCTCTCAGATATTTAATAATGAATGATCCTTTTCTTTACACATAAAAAATAAGCTTACCTCTTTGACAGCTCCAGTCTTAACTGGAAAGAAAAGGTTATTAGAAGAACCCAATTTTAGGTGCCTCAACTACATTTTATCAACACAAATAGCTCTCAGTGTTTTTTAAGAGAAGGGTTATTGGCACAGAGTATAAGATAATTCTAAACTGTGGGGGGACCATTCAAGACACTTAGCATTCCTGGTCCACTCACTAAAAACCAGCAAGTTTTCAAGGTCACTGTTACAAGACATACCCATCCATTTCCAACTGGATGGATGGTTGGCCTTAGAGTGTCATGGACTGCCCCTTGATGAGAACCACTGAGTTAGATGATCCAAGATTAATATCTATTAACTTCATGGCTTCCACAGAAAGCAACTGCTGCATTACCTTCAGTAACAATGACTGAAGAAAAACACTTAAAACAAACAAACAAACAAAAAAACCTTGCATTTAAATACTATTTTGGAAAGATAGGCTGATTTCTTCAAATCCATGGTGATCTGAAAGGACTAGATGCACAATGTGCAATGCTTATTTGTCCCCAAATGCACACATACATTCACAGGAAAATGCCTGTTCACCATCTGCTGGCATGTCTTACCCATTTATCTTTAGTATAAAAATACGTCCGTCCACTACAATAAGATAAAAAAACATGTAGATCTTCTTAATAAATTCCCTCACACTGATGTTCCTGGAAACTGCTGTTGTCTTTGCTCCAAAACTTGCTGATTTAATAGCTGCTGCTGTTTCTGTAAAAACTGTACCACTTCTGGACTTCTTAGTAATGACTTAAAAAGGAGAAAGAGAAAATGTTTATTAATAGCAGTATTCTTATGAGATTGTATTCATGCTATAAAATTACTCTGCTATATCCTTATACCCAATACAATATACTTACAAAAAAAAATTCCTGAATTCATTTCTTCATCTGATGAGCTGCAATTAAACTTCAAACTAATAATAATAAAATCTGGTATTCATGCATCAAATACTAAAATCTAAAACTCACTGGGGAGGCCTGACTTTATTGGTGACTTTGCACACAAAGGAAATGCTTTTATGATATGCCAGCATGTATATTCTTTATGTAACATAAGGGCCAAGAAGAGCGCTGGCCCAAGATTACAGCAAGGAAAAAAAAAAGGAAAAGACCCCATGTAAACATGGCAGTTAAATTCCAGGTTAGAAACATATACATTTTTAGCTCAATTCCAGAAAAATAAATGACCCAATCAAAAAATGAGCCAAAGAACTAAACACACATTTCTCCAAAGAAGACATATAGATGGCTAACAAACACATGAAAAGATGCTCAACATCACTCATTATCAAAGAAATGCAAATCAAAACCATAATGAGGTACCATTACACGCCAGTCAGAATGGCTGCTATCCAAAAGTCTACAAGCAATAAATGCTGGAGAGGGTGTGAAGAAAAGGGAACCCTCTTACACTGTTGGTGGGAATGCAAACTAGTACAGCCACTATGGAGAACAGTGTGGAGATTCCTTAAAAAACTGGAAACAGAACTGCCATATGACCCAGCAATCCCACTCCTGGGCATACACACCAAGGAAACCAGATCTGAAAGAGACACGTGTACCCCAGTGTTCATCACAGCACTGTTTATAATAGCCAGGACATGGAAGCAACCTAGATGTCCATCAGCAGATGAATGGATGAGGAAGCTGTGGGACATATACACCATGGAATATTACTCAGCCATTAAAAAGAATACATTTGAATCAGTTCTAATGAGATGGATGAAACTGGAGCCCATTATACAGAGTGAAGTAAGCCAGAAAGAAAAACACCAATACAGTATATTAACGCATATATATGGAATTTAAAAAGATGGTAACGATAACCCTATATGCAAAACAGAAAGAGGGACACAGATGTAGAGAACAGACTTTTAGACTCTGTGGGAGAAGGCGAGGGTGGGATGTTCTGAGAGAATAGCATTGAAACAAGTATACTATCAAGGGTGAAACAGATCACCAGCCCAGGTTGGATGCATGAGACAAGTGCTCAGGGCTGGTGCACTGGGATGACCCAGAGGTATGGGATGGGGAGGGAGGTGGGAGGGGGGTTCAGGATGGGGAATACATGTAAATCCATGGCTGATTCATGTCAATGTATGGCAAAAACCACTACAATATTGTAAAGTAATTAGCCCCCAACTAATAAAAATAAATGAAGTAAAAAAAGAAAGAAACATATACATTTTTGACAAGTACTGGAACTCAAGTTCCTCGCACTAGCTTACTAAGTCTTTTGGAAGAAATTAAAAATGATGTATGTCTGTGTGCATAGGTATGTGTGTGTAAATATAGGTATACATACATAATAAAAGTAGTATTAGCATACTACCAAAACTTCAGAAAAGAAATACAACTGCTCTAAAACAACTAATAAGTTTTAAACACTGACCATTTTTAAATAGTTATACTCACATGACAAATGTAAGACTAATATGTTTTTATTAAAATATTTATATAAATTTATAAGGAAGAAAAACCTTGAGCCTAATATACTGAACAAGATAAACCAAATAAGATGGAAATACTATCATTAAACACTGATTTTAAAATTTAACATTATAGCATAGTGTATTTCCTATTTATTAAATGCTTTTGTTTAAAATTTGTAAATACTGCCCAACCTTTATTTAGTAAATGTATAACAGTCTACTCAGCTGTTATGAGGCTGCTGAACAATTAAGTTTTTTAAATTACTATTTTACTATCTGTGATAAATACTTTTCTGGCAGTGTCCTTACACTTAACTTTATCTATATTTAAGATTCATTTCCTGTGCATGTCTTCACAGTAAAATGATCTCTGAGTGAAGGAATGACCATTTTAAGGACTCTTAATACAGACTGCCCAACTGCTTTCTTTAATTAATATTATAATAATTATTACATTAGTGTTGTGCTAATTTAAGATGCCATCAGAATGAGAGTCCCTTTCATGGAGTCCTCAACATCACTGTGTGTTATCATTTAAACAATTTTCACTTATTGAACTGTTTATTATGTGATTTTTACTGATATGAAACACATTTCCGGATCATGTAAGGGAAGCACTTCTGCTTTTTTCTGTTTATATTTTTTTTTGCAATGTATTGAGGGCAAAATTTTTCTTCATCAATCTGTATGACAAAAATATCAACCATATCAACCATTGTCTTTTATATATGTGTTTCAACTCTTTTTCCTGTTATTTTCAAGTTTGCATTTTTATTTTTATGCTGCCATTTTTTACTACAGTACTCATTTTTATGTAGCTAAATTATATTTTCTCTGTAATTTTGTCTTTATGAGATTCCAATGTATACTGGCAGAGGCACAGTTCTATTCTGGACCAATTTAACACAGTATCACAGTTATAAACTGACAACCAGTTTAAAACCACAATTTTAAACTGATAACCAGTTTAAAAATCTCAAAAGTTGAACAGTTCCAATTATAACAAACAAATGTGTTAGGTTTGGAACTACTGTACAAACAGATATTTACCAGTCTTTTTTGATTTAACACTTGTTCTAAAAGAGTAGGTCTTGCAGGTCGATCTCCAAAAGATCCCGTTTTTTGTTTTACAATGGAGAGTATGTTGTCTGCACTTTCCTGGGATAAAAGATAAAATGCAAATAGGATTAAGTGTTGGTATAATAGTCCATGATTACAGGCATTTCAATGATGCTTTGCTTCTCTTCCTTCTTGCCCAGATCCTGGGAGCCTTTGGGAAAGTCCCTCTTTAAGTCCCTAGGCAAAGTGTTGACAGTTATTTTATATAACACGCCTCCCTCCCTCACCCTCCGGGATTTCCAACCTGGGACCTTCAGTCTCCAGAAGTTCTCAAGAATCAACAGAGGGGCAGGGATGGAGGAAGGGGACCTATTTTAATAGCTGTGAGCGATTTTCAATATTACAAAACAATGCCAAGTGGAAAGGGAACACTGTCCTCAGATAAAGCTATCCAGGTCAAACAGTCTTACTGCCTTTGGATGGATTATGTGAACTCAAAGGCCATTTATATAGTGATAACGAAACATTCTTCACTGCTTTTTTTGCCCAACAAAACAATAAACAAATTAACACCAACCAAAAAATGGGGTGGGCAGTAAAATATTACTTAAAGAAAAACAATTGATACACAAAGATTTCAAAATGTGGAAGTCACCAGGAGAAAAATGACAAACTGGCTTTGAAAAGACTGGCAAGCACTGGAGTAAGTAAGCTCCTGCCACTGGTATAGACAAAACAGGTAAAGTCCTGAAATCACACCAGATCCTGAGGCATCCTTACTCAAAATCAGCAGCACTTACTACCAACTATGTTCCCCCAGTTACCTGGTAGGATCTTAAATACTTACAATCTTCCTGGCCAACAAAAATGTTAAGTTTACTGAAACATTCTGACTCTATAAAACGCTGACCACATCCAAAAATTCTGACAAATATAAAGTCACATAAGCCATGATTTGTATAAATTTACTCTTATTCTACTCTTCATCTAAAGATTATTTAGATGTTGAGCTGTTTTTTTCTCTTGAGCTTTTTCTTTTTTAACATTTCCAATTTTATTTTATTTATTTTTGGCCATGCCATGTGGGATCTTAGTTCCCCAGCCAGGGATCAAATCTATGCTCCCTGCACTGGGAGTGCAGAGTCTTAACCACTGCACCACCAAGGAAGTCCTTTGACTTTCTTTCTACTGGCCTCTAAGTTACCTATTAGAATATTTGCCTTATCTCTTTCACTATGAGTTTATCAATCTAATGTTAAAAAAATATTCAATCCCTAACCATTTAAAGCCTCACCCAAAAAAAAAAAAAAAAAAAAACCTGTAAAAAGAAGACTCTAATACTCAGAGAAAACAAAAATAACTTCTTTCTCTCTCCCCACAAGATTAACTTCTTATGGGACTGATTCATTCTTATGTGCACTAGATGCTGAAATTGACAGTGGAGGTCCCTTATTCTTACCACCTCACACACATCACTATGCATTAATACATTCAGAATGTTAGTAACACAAAATCACAGAAGCTTGTAGTGAAAATAACCTTCAGTTATCCAGCCCAAACTTCTCCAAGTGTTGGAATTATAGAAACCTTCAACACTTTTTGTTCTAAGGAGTTACCAACTTTTGAAGCTACACACCCTGAATATTCATTGGAAGGACTGATGCTGAAGCTGAAACTCCAATACTTTGGCCAACTGATGTGAAGAACTGACTCATTAGAAAAGACCCTGATGCTGGGAAAGACTGAAGGTGGGAGGAGAAGGGAACGACAGAGGATGAGATGGTTGGATGGCATCACCGACTCAACGGACATGAGTTTGAATAAACTCTAGAAGTCGGTGATGAACAGGGAGGCCTGGTGTGCTGCAGTTCATGGGGTCGCAATGGGTCAGACACAACTGAGTGACTGAACTGAACTGATTTGGTTCTGGGTTACTAACATTTAGGTGGCATTTTCTTAGATTGAGATGAAACACATAACCCTTGTGACTCACCTGAGTCCTGGTTACTTCAGAACTATGCAAAATAACTCTGCTGCTTCTTCCAAATGACAGCCTTCTTAGAAATTTTATGACAATGATCAATCCCACAGGTCACTGCTTTCATCCCTGGCTCCGTTCTGTGTCACTCACACAGCACCATTTTTAGATACATGGACTAAACATTATATACATCTGTTCCTCATTTAACCTTGATTTGTGTCAGGAATACTAATTTTTTTTTTTTTTTTAGGAATACTGATTTTTAAATACCTTAATTTCTAATCTTGCTACTCATACTATGGCAGCACACACCGTCACCACCTACCAGTCCTTCTATAGCTATTTCCTAAAAAGTCTCTAAATTGAGAGGCCCTTGATTTTAACCCACACCATTACAATAGGAGCCCTTGTTACTGCCTAACTAGGAACTTGCTTTTGAAGCCTCCAAATTCAAATCCCACTGCCTGGCATTCAGTATCATATAAAAACTGGCTTCAAACTCTTTCCAAATTTATCTTTTGTGAATTTTCCACACAGATACTCCACTTTAGCTAGAAAGGTCCCCTTGCTAGCTCCTGTATTCCCACTTCCCCTTCCTTTACTAAGACGTGCTTCTCTTTCTTTTTACCACCAAAAGTCGAGGGAAACGGGATAGCGTGGGGATAAGACTGAAGGTTCTAGAACCAGACTGCTTGGGTTTGAGTACTTGCTGGCTGCATGATCTGGGCCAAGTTACTTGACCTCTCTTTGCCTCAGATTCCACTTATGGAAAGTAAAGTATCTCTCTCACTGTTGAAGGGGGTGAGACTCCATTTATAGCTGAGCACTGTGCCTGGCATATAAGAAACTTAGCTGATTAAACACAAACTATTAGCTGTTCTTTCTAGCTTATATTGAGTTGTATTTTCTCTGCAAAGCCTTTCTAGAATATCTCAGCCTACAGTGATCTATCCTCTCCACTACTAAAGCAGCACTTATAGTTGGCCCTTACTGTATCCTGACTGTTCCCGTTAGTTCTTTTCTTTACACTCAGTTCAACAAAGACTTAGAGCTCCTGATTCCTCAAACTGATAGTGTCCTTTAAGTAAATGGCTATTATTTGTTTCGCATAGCAATTCTCTTTCCTAAGAAATCATGCAAGTTATTTCAGAATAGGAAAAAGTATGTTTCTTTTTGTAGGGGGTGGAGGGAGAGATTCTAATTCAGTTATCTACTTGCCTTTTATGTATTTTCCTCAAACTGTAGGTGTAAATGTGTGACAAAAGAAAAAGAAAGTGGTTACAGTTAAAACATTTCCTTCCTGAAAAGAAGTATATCATCTTCTCACTCTGTAAAGAATTCTGAAGTGAATGAGTACCTTTGGAACAGAGGGTCAAACGACTACCCTTACTTTCATTCTTGAATAAGGGAGATGCTTATTTACTCAGAACTGGAGTACTAAGAATAAAGTTAACTGAGAGACACCGAGAACAGAACTAAGCACTATTAAGAAGAACAGAGTACTGAGATGAGATTAAGAATATAACACAAAGAATACTAACAAAAGTACTCTTTTTTCCACTTTAGCTGGTGGAAAGGTGCTGAGAACAGGGTACTAAGATTAGGTATACTTAAGAAAAGAATACTGAGAATAGGGTAGTGAAAAAAGGAAGAGCTCACCTTCTTTAAAGAACCGATTTCAGCTGGGTGCCTAAGTCTCTTTGCCTGCTCCTCCAATGATGGATCAGCTCAATTTACTACCTGCCCTTCCAGCCCGTATCCCAGATCTTTGAAATTACAGCTTTGCTACCATGTCACGCCATTTTCATTGAGATTTACTCATCTCTACAAGGGTGCACCAAAACCGTTCAGCCTTTGCCTACGTTTGCATAAACTTTCTGAGGGCAAGCACTCGCTAACTTTCAGCCACAAGTCCAGCCACGGAAACCTGGCCCCTTTGGGAGCCGGTGGGCAGGCTCTGGAGCTGCGGTTTGCGGCAGGAGTTGGGTCTCTCTCCACCTCCCACTCCCCCAGACCCCAGGCCATACCTCCAGTTTGACGTTTCCTGAGCTGCCAGACGCGCCGGCCCCACCGCAGTTCAGGGCCTGGTCGCTTTTCTTTTTCTTGTATTTGTCCTTGTACATCTTGTTGCGGTGCTTCTTGCACATCCACGGCTTGCGCTGCTTGGCCACCTGACTCGTGGTCTCGCTGCAGCCCTCGTACGTGCAGGTCTTGCTCAGGCCGCCGCCGCCGCCGCCGCCACCGCTACCCCGTCTCCGGGCTCCCCCGCCGCCGCCCTCGCCCCCCGAGTGGGTCTCCTCGTCCTCCAGATCCTCCAAACTGGCTGTGCTCTCGCCTCCTCCCGGGGGGTCTGAGGTGTCCAGCAGGTCGGCCTCGTCCTCCCCCGCCTCCTCCTCGCCATCCCCGGCCACTTCGCACAGGTACCGAACGGGCTTGCCGGGTCCGCCGCTGCCCCCCAGGGCCGGAGCCTGCCGCAGGACGCCCTCGGCCGCGGCTTCGTCCTGCCCTCCACAGGGGTGCATCACCAGCAGCGCGAACTGCGAGGCCGCGGAGCCCGGGACCGGGGCAGGAGCCAGGACCTGGCCCGGAGCAGGGGCGGGGGCTCCGGGGCGGAGCGCGCCGCTGGCGGCACCCGGCCCCGCGCCTTCGGTGACACCCTGCACCTCCGTGCTGCTGAGACTTAGGTGTTGGGGATCCACGACCCCGGCCTTTCAGCACCTGCCGGACACAACTGCACCTAGCAAACAAGCTTCCCCGGACCGCGAGAAATACCCGAGAGGGCTCCGCGACGGCGCCCCACTGCGCCTGCGCGTGTGCCGCCGGCGCGTGAGCGTCTCTACGCTCCGTGGCCTTTAGAGAACCCGGCGTCTCTGAGGGGTGGGGCTGAGCTGTCGCTCGAGGGGCTGACTGCGCATGTGCGGTTGGCAGTGGCGGGAGATTGCCGCGTCGCGCGGGGCGGGGTCTCGCGTCTGGTGCAGCGTGCACTTGAGGTTTTGAGGAGCTGGGCCCGGCGCCGCTTTTTGACTGGAACCAACTCTGCCTAAAATGTTTCAAAGCACTTTTGTACTGGAACTCCACAGTGTAAATTCACATTGTTCATGAGCCTTCTTGTGCGGCATCAGGACCCGCGTTATAATTATTCACCCCACCCTGACAGGAATGGGAGCTGATGGCCAATGAGCTGTGGCCGTGTCGCGACCAGGCCCCACTAGATAGCAGTCAGTGAAGGTAGAGGCGGCCGATGTGAACATGGTACCACCGAGGAGGAGTGAACCAGACCCAGGACGGGATGTATTTCTTTGGAGAACTAAAGGGTTTACTCTTGAAGCCTTTTTCTTTCTTGGAAATTGGTTTATCGTACGTGGCCTTTGGGTTTCCCAGGCGGCTCAGTGGTAAAGAATCCGCCCGCCAATGCAGGAGACAAAGGAGACTTGGGTTGGGAAGATCCTCTGGAGGAGGAAATGGCAACCCACTCCAGAATTATTGCCTGGAAGATCCAGTGGACAGCGGAGCCCGATGGGCTACGGTCCAGGGAGGTCGCAAAGAGTCGTTGGTGGTTGAGGACGCACAGCACGTGGCCTTTGCTTTGACCTCTAAGGTAAGTCTTCAGTACAGTTTTCACGAACTAAAGTGACGTGAATGTGTGAATAGGGTTATCGAATGGCAAACGTTAAAAAAGACAATGATCTGTCATTCCTACCAGTTGTTATGCAATTGCTGGTCACTGAATCTGGACTCAATCAAATCGCATCCGGTCGTGTCCTGAGCAAAACTGTCAGGTAGATGATGTGCTCTCTCCTTTTTTTTTTTCTTCCTCCTTCTCTTGTCAGAGTTCCCATTCCAGCCATTAGAAAGGAAAGCGATGGTTACCCAACAAATGATAAATCTGTCCACAGGAAAGTGTTTGGATGTTGCTATGTGGGTGGGTCTTAACTACATTAAAAAAATTTTTTTAAACACTTTATTTCTAAAAAAATTATTAACCATCATCTGAGGCTTCAGCAAGTTAGTCTTTTCATGTGACTAGAGCCAGTTGATGGAAGCCTGATGGTGGAGTGTCTTGCCCCAGTGTTGATGGCTGCTGGTTGATTCGTGTAGTAGTTGCTAAAACCAGCTACGTTTTAAGGAGAGGAAGAAGGTTTGGAATACACCAACCTGGGTGGCACTATCCTGTGTGACCAGGGCTAGTTAGTTATCTCTGTGAGCTTCAGTTTTCTTGCTGGTAAAATGGGCAGTTGGTTGTGTGTTACAGCCAGTGGATGGAAGCTCGCTGTTATACTTTATACTTTATATATTGTTACATTAAATTATATAAATACATTTAATATATTAAATTACATAAATTTACAAGTAATTTATGTTAAAAACAAAGATCACAAAACTCAAAACTCATCTCTTAGTAATTGTTTTACTGGTAGCTACGCTGATAAGATGAATTATGTTGGTTGTATCTGTATGTGGAAGTACTGTTTATTGGTGTGATACTGCCTATCTCTTCTCAACTCTGCATTCAGAGATGTGTTGGTAGCTTGAAACCAGCCATTATGGAAGTATTAACACCATGGAAATCATCAAATGCTACAAAAAAGGGCTTGAATTTATTGTTGGTTGTCTCTAGACTTAAGAAAGTGATAGCAAAAATGTTAATGAAGATTAAAGTTAAAATGTTTCATGTCTGTGGCTGTCATATAGTCATTACCACCCACCCATAATTGAGGAAATATTCTTTCATTCTTTGACAACTGTCATGATTGATTTCAGCAAAGAAGCTGCTTACTTCAGTGAAGAACAAGTGAAGTTCTGGCATACATCTTCATTGTTTCACTTTTGTCCTGAAAGTAAATAAAAATATCAGCCAACATTCTTGTCAGAACTACACTCTTGGTCAATAACATGCACAGCTTCTTTCCTGTATTAGCCAGATATCAAGCATTTATTTATTGTTTGAATTTGTGACACTGTTGTTGGTGAAATAATTTTAAAAACTGATAGTGTATTTTGCAAGAAATAGCAAGTCACACCAAAGTATAAGTGTTTGGAGTTTACAATTAAAAGTCATGTATTGTATTATTGATTGTAAATTGTGTGCTAAGCATTCTTTATATCAGTTAACCGGTTTAAAAAAATACTAGCACATCACTGAGGGAAGTACTATTTAAATCCTGGTACAAATTCCTTTTATATAGTATTCAATAAATGATAGCAGCTTGGTTTTTTTTTAAGTTTTATTGAGACATAATTTACACACCATTAAAGAACTTTGTAAGTGAACAACTTAATGGTTTTTAGTGAACTTATAGAGTTGTTAAACCATCACCACACCCTAGTTTTAGAACATTTTCATCACCTATGTATATAAGATCCTCCTGTCCATGCTCAGTCAACCCTGCTCCTTCTCCCAGCCCCAGGAAGTCATTAATCTACTTCACATTGCTACAGATTTGCCTTTTGTGGGCATTTTATATAAATGTAATCATATAATACATGGTCTTTTGTACCTGGCTTCTTTCACTTAGCATAAATGTTTTTAAAATTCATCTACTTTGTTAATTGTATCAGTAGTTTGTTTCCTTTTATTGCAGAATATTATTTCATTGCTTTGTTTGTCTGTTTACCATTGGAGGACATTTGGATTCTTTCCAGCAATGTTCCATAATAGCAACAAGTTTTTTATCTAAGATTTAGCTTATAATGGGCTCTCAAACTATTTCCTGAATGAATATATTAACAAGTGAATGAGTCAAGGTGAAAGAAGGAACCTGGATGGACACAAGACTTTTGGGCTCTAGGCCTGGCTCTGTCCCCAAGTGTTAGGGCGACTGACCAGGTGGTGACGTGGGCGCTCTGGGCTCTGGGTCTCTGGGCTTTCGTTTCTCAGCTATAAAATGATCAAGTTGGTCTAAATGATCTGTAAGCTCTGTCCTGAGTTTAGATTATAATATACTGTAATGGTCAGTGTTTAGGCCCATTCCTTGGGATCCTGATTCTATTGGTCTGGTGTGGGACTGGGCATGTATACTTTTAGAAAGCTCTCTAAGTAATTCTAGTAAGTAGTCAAGAGTGAGAACCACTGGTTTATCTGCTAAAGTTAAAATGTAATCTAGTAGATTTATGTATGCAAACAGATAAGAGATTCATTAACACAGTATATTTGTCACCAACCAATAGGATTTTGCATATATAGTACTTATAAAATGGTAGAAACTCAGATTATAGTCAAAGTAAAATTTTAACAATATTTCTATTCATTTATCATCTTTGAAAAATTTACTACTAAAGACAAGGCATTGTATAAATTCTGAGGGGCTTTTTCATTTCCTCTATTGATTGCTTTACTGTTTCTCCATAACCATGTACCTTTTTTCATCTGTGTTTTTGAAAACAATGCTTATCTGTAATCAGGAGAGTTCCTTTAAATGGGAAACTGAGATGAAGAAGTGAAGGTTTTCTTTCACAGTGTTTGGTTTATATGGGCTTTTTAGCTGCCTGTTAAAGGGGACTCACATTCTGAGAGGGAATATGCTGCCTGTTAGGAAGATCTGCTGAGACACAGAAGAAGGTAGTGAACATGAGGATTCCCAGAGGGAAGTTGAGCCTATGAAGCTGGATTGGAGACATAGCTTGAACAAGTTAAACTGGGAACAGGGACCTTCTGCCTAAAAATAATTGATTGCATATAGAGGTAGACATGAACCAAAGGAAAGTTTGAAGTATTCAGAAGGCTCCCAGGAGACCTGAGTGTGAGAGGATGATATTGTATAGACTAAAGTGATTGAAGAACAATTACAGAAATATGCCAGAGAGCTGGGAACAAACAGCTCCAATGAAGGCTGGAGAGAGTGCAACATGTCATCATAGTTAGCAAATATTTAAATGAAGTCTCCCACTTTATATAAGTGATTTGAGGACCATGGCAATGACCAGAAGCATGCCCTGCAGTCTTTGGTGTTTGTCCTCTTGAAGTGTGTTTTGGCACCCCTCAGTCTCACTGCTGTGACAGGTGAGCCCATGAGCCACCTATTTCGCATGGGAATGACTCGTCATGTGGTGAGTCTGGGTCATCCCAGGAGCCTTGACAGACTGCGAGAGGCTCTTTGATGTCCAGCAACTCCTTACCTGTGCCCTCAGCCCATCTTACTGGCTGACTTTGTCCTTTAAAGTGCTCAGAATGCAATACACAGAGAACAGTAGTCCATTTCTTCTAGAACAGAATCACCAGTGCTTCATGGACACTTTGCAGTGTGCTTAAATCAGTGCTTAAATACATTTCTAAAGCTGTAGTCTACAACTTCTGAATATAGTTTTTCTTAAATTGTGGGACACTAGTTCTATTCCTAGCCAAAAAGGTTTGACCTGCTTCTCTACATGAGGTTATTTTAGGTTTGCTAGTCTGAGCCTGATTGACATTTACAGTCAGTGAAAATCTACTTATTCTATAGGTATTCCCTTCTGTGTGGCTAACTTCAGCTTCTGTCTCAGGAGGGCCATCTAGACCTGTTGTAATGTAGCCCCAGGGAACAGGACTTCTTTAAAAAACAAAAAAACAAAACAAAACAGTTGAATCAATTCAGGAGTCATGCAAATAAAGTTAAAAAATACAAGGAGAATTGTTTTTTTTTTTTCTAATCATTCTGCATTTATTTTGCTACCACACAAATTTCAGCCAGTTTTCTTTTCCTTTTTTTTTTCCCATTTATTTTTATTAGTTGGAGGCTAATTACTTTACATCATTGCAGTGGTTTTTGTCATACTTTGAAATGAATTAGCCATGGATTTACATGTATTCCCCATCCCGGTCCCCCCTCCCACCTCCCTCTCCACCCGATCCCTCTGGGTCTTCCCAGTGCACCAGACCCGAGCACTTGTCTCATGCACCCAACCTGGGCTGGTGATCTGTTTCACCCTAGATAATATACATGTTTCGATGCTGTTCTCTTGAAACATCCCACCCTCGCCTTCTCCCAGAGTCCACAAGTCTGTTCTATACATCTGAGTCTCTTTTTCTGTTTTGCATATAGGGTTATCGTTACCATCTTTCTAAATTCCATATATATGTGTTAGTATACTGTAATGGTCTTTATCTTTCTGGCTTACTTCGCTCTGTATAATGGTCAGCCAGCTTTCTTGGTGAAGAGATTCACAGAAATTCAGCCATGAAAATTATTATATACATCATTTAAATCTACAAATAAAACATCCAGTGCTAATATGGCTGTTATTAAGTCAGTGTTAATACCAGTGAAGGAGAATTGTTGATAGAAGTGCTTTTTCAAATAAGGTAAAAAGCTAGATTTCACACCATCTGTATTATGAATATTCACCATTGCTTTTAATGAACCGCTGTGTCACATTTTAAGATTAGAAGACAAAAATTATACTAAATTCAAGGCTGTATCCTCTGGGAGAGCAATAAAAGTACTTTTGAGTTGAGAATACAACTTTAAGTGCTAGTGAAATTCAGCAGAAAAATTAAGTCAAAGTGCCAAGCTTATTAACCAAGTATTAACAGAAGTATTTAATTATTTCCAAGAGGAAACAAAAAAAGGGAAAGTAAATGTCAAGTAACTTCTAGCTGGGCAGTAACTCCAAGGTGATGTTTAACACTATATACATTCATACTAAATGCATTCGTAACACTCAATACATCTGTATTTTCTCAATATGGTAAGAGACTATCTTGGATTTTTCTTGTCTTTAACAAAGTAACTAAATATTAAAAGCTAACTGAATATACAAACTACTATACATAAAATAGATAAGCAACAAGGATTTACTGTGTAGCACATGGAACTATAATATCTTGTAATAATCTTAAAAGGAAAATAATCTGAAAAATATATATATAAATATAACTGGATCATTTTGCTGTATACCTGAAACTAACACAATACTGTGATTTAAAAAATTGAACAATGTTTAAAATCTTTTCCCCTTCCACCCTTAGAAATATATATAGGACAAATAAAGAGTACACTAATGGTATGTCAATATGGCAAAGGACCAAGCTGGAAAGGCAGCAAGCCTTCTAGAGCAGTGATGAGGTGGGCATGGGTTGCAACAGTATTTCTGTCGTCCCCCTGTTGCCCACTGCCTTCTGAGAGTCAGACGTTAAATACTGAGAGAGGAATCCAACTGAGCCCTTGGGCTATGGAGCTTTAAATTGCAAGCATAGGGTAGCATCGGCCCCTCCCCTGGCATGGTAAGGAACTAAGATCCAAAAGCAGAACCTTGACTGCAGCCCTAATCTGCCAGCTCAGCTAGGGAAGCACTAGCTATTTCCCAGGTGAGATCAGGTGCCAGGTTCCAATCCGTGATACTGACCAGGGTTTATTCCTTATATAGTTGGCTGGCATATATTCTATGAAGCTCTGCCTGCAAAGGATCCAACCTGGACAAGTTATCCCTTACCTCTAAGATATCATTTGTTTGTTTAATTGAGCTTCATGTGAGTTGCTAATATAGGAAGAAATAAGTCAGTATTTCCCTTCTCTTGAATTTATACTATACTGCTGATTTGGAGCCTGGTGGGCAACAGTCCATGGGGTCACAAAGAGTAGGACACGATTTAGCAACCAAACAGTAACAAAGCTGAGTTGGTGTCTTGAATAAAATTTGTTCTGATGGTTAAATAAAATAAAATAGTAACATATTTTGTTTTGGATATAAAATGCATTTGTATATCTGGTATTCTGAAAATACCTAGCATTTCAAAGGAAACTGTAAAATCATAGTTGGCTGAACATATGATAAAGGCCTATGATTTGTCAAGGATGGGGACTATGAGTTTTAAGATTTATTCAATCGATCCATCATTCTTTTGTTTTGTTTTTTAAACTGTATTGAGATAGTTCCATGTCATAAAGTTCACCTAAAGTATACAATTCAGAGTTTTTAAATGTATCTATGGAGTTGTGCACCCATCACCATTATCTAATTGTAGAGGATATTCAACTCAAAAGAAGCCTTACACTTATTAACAATCATCCCCCATTCTGTTTTCCCTTCCTCAGCCCTTGGCAGCCACTAGTTTCTGTGTCCACTCATTTGCATATTTTTGACATTTCATTAAATAGTATCATAAAATATGTGTTTTTTTCTGAGTTTTTCCTCTCCAATCCATTTTATTTTTTTTTCATGTAGCCTATCAGTCATTCATTTTGTCAATAAACATTTGCTGCTGCTAAGTCGCTTCCATCGTGTCCAATTCTGTACGACCCCATGGACAGCAGCCCACCAGGCTCCTCTGTCCATGGGATTCTCTAGGCATGAATACTGGAGTGGGTTGCCATTTCCTTCTCCACAATAAACATTTATTAAGCTTCTATTATTACATAGTGCTATAGGCCCTAGAAATATCAAAATAAATAAAACACTCTTCTTTCAAATAGCTTAGAGTAGTGGTCCTTGATGCTGTTATTAAGTCAGGATTCTCCAGAGAAACAGAACTAATAGGATATATATATATATATAGTGAGAATAAAAAGAATAAAGAATATCACTCATTATCCATTTCTATAAGAGTAAGTCACAACCCACTGTTGCTGCTCAGCACTGCACCCTGAGAGGAATTCAGGATGATAAACAGGATGATACATTCTATGCTTGGGATAATTATATATATATATCTCAGGAAGAATTTCAGTGACCTCAGATTCTTGTCCCTCCCCATACACAGAAAAGCACTGAAATCATTAACTTGAGATATGTGTTCTTCATGATCAGCAATAATTTTTACCAAGTTGTGTGTTTGACTGTATGTATTTCCCAGCTAAACAATTCAGATATATGCTGGCTCCTCCCCTACCTCTGGAGAGCAGTTCCTCAGAACTATCTCCCAGGTTAGAGTCTTCACTAAGCCCCTGAATAAAACTTGAAGTCACAATTCTCCTAGTGTGTGCATTGTTTTTTAAGTCAACTTATATATGTGTGTGTGTGTGTGTGTGTGTGTATGTATATATATATGTATGTATGTATATATATATATATATATATATATATAGAAAGAGAGAGCTTTATTATAGAAATTGGCTCACCTAGTTATGGAGGCTGAGAAGTCCCATGATCATCTTCAAAGTCGAGAGATCAGGTGATGTATTCAGTCCAAACCCAGAGGCCTGAGAACCAAGAGCGCTGACCTTCTAGAGCAGAAGAAGATGTATGTCCCAGTTTGAGCAGAGGGCAAATTCGCTCTCTCTCAGCCTTTCTATACTATTCAGTCCCTCAATAGATGGTGTGATGCCCACCCACATCAGTGAGAGCAGTCTTCTTTACTCAGTCAGTTGATTTAAATGCTGATTTCTTCTAGAAACGTTCTCACAGACACAAATAGAAACAATGTTTTTCCAGTTATCTGGGCATCTCTTAGCCCAGTTAAGTTAGCACATAAAAATAATCATCACATCCTAAGATCCTAAGGTCCCTCTTATTTTAGCAAATATTTATAAAATCCTTTATCTATCCAAAAATGAAGTTCACATTTAATATAATATACTTATGCACATAATTTAAGAATCAGCATTGTCCTGAGAAGCTGGGGACAGGAAGGAATGGTAAATTGTTGTTTAATGAGTATGGAATTTTAATTTTTAAAAATAGAAATGTTCGGGAAATTGGTTGGACAGCAATGTGAATGTATTTAACACTACTAAAACAGATGGTCAATACCAAAATCAGATTGATTATATTCTTTGCAGCCAAAGATGGGGAAGCTCTATACAGTCAGTAAAAATAAGACTGGGAGCTGGCTGTGGCTTGGATGAACTCCTTATTGCCAAATTCAGACTTAAATTGAAGAAAGTAGGGAAAACCACTAGACCATTCAGGTATGACCTAAACCAAATCCCTTACGATTATACAGTGGAAGTGACAAATAAATGCAAGGGATTAGCTCTGGTAGAGTGCCTGATGAACTATGGACGGAGGTTTGTGACATTGTACAGGAGACAGGGAGCAAGACCATCCCTAAGAAAAAGAAATGTAAAAAAGCAAAATGGCTGTCTGAGGAGGGCTTACAAATAGCTGTGAAAAGAAGAGAAGTGAAAAGCAAAGGAGAAAAGGAAAAATATACCCATTTGAATGCAGAGTTCCAAAGAATAGCAAGGAGAGATAAGAAAGCCTTCCTCAATGATCAGTGCAAAGAAATAGAGGAAAACAATGCAATGTAAAAGACTAGAGATCTCTTCAAGGAAACTAGAGATACCAAGGGAACATTTCATGTAAAGATGGGCTCAATAAAGAACAGAAATGGTATGGACCTAACAGAGGCAGAAGATATTAAGAAGAGGTGGCAAGACTACACAGAAGAAGAACTGTACAAAAAAGATCTTCACGACCCAGATAATCATGATGGTGTGATCACTCACACTCACCTAGATCCAAACATCCTGGAATGTGAAGTCAAGTGGGCCTTAGGAAGCATCACTACGAACAAAGCTAGTGGAGGTGATGGAATTCCAGTTGAGCTATTTCAAATCCTAAAAGATGATGTTGTGAAAGTGCTGCACTCAATATGCCAGCAAATCTGGAACACTCAGCAATGGCCACAGGACTGGGAAAGGTCAGTTTTCATTCCAATGCTAAAGAAAGGTAATGCCAAAGAATGCTCAAACTATCGCACAATTGCACTCATCTCACACGCCAGTAAATTAATGCTCAAAATTCTCCAAGCCAACCTTCAACAGTACGTGAACCGTGAACTTCCAGATGTTCAAGCTGGTTTTAGAAAAGGCAGAGGAACCAGAGGTCAAATTGCCAACATCTGTTGGAGTATCAAAAAAGCAAAAGAGTTCGAAGAAGGCTCTATTTCTGCTTTATTGACTATGGCAAAGCCTTTGACTGTATGGATCACCACAAACTGTGGAAAATTCTTAGAGATGGGAATACAAGACCACCTGACCTGCCTCTTGAGAAATCTGTATGCAGGTCAGGAAGCAACGGTTAGAACTGGACATGGAACAACAGACTGGTTCCAAGTCGGGAAAAGAGTATGTCAAGGCTGTATATTGTCACCCTGCTTATTTAACTTCTATGCAGAGTACATCATGAGAAATGCTGGGCTGGATGAAACACAAGCTGGAATCAAGATTGCTGGGAGAAATATCCATAACCTCAGATATGCAGATGACAATACCCTTATGGGCAGAAAGTGAAGAAGAACTAAAGAGCCTCTTGATGAAAGTGCAAGAGGAGAGTCAAAAAGTTGGCTTAAAAATCAACATTCAGAAAACTAAGATCATGGCATCTGGTCCCATCACTTCATGACAAGTAGATGGGGAAACAGTGGAAATGGTGACAGACTTTATTTTTGGGGGCTCCAAAATCACTGCAGGTGGTGACTGCAGTCATGAAATTAAAAGATGCTTGCTCCTTGGAAGAAAAGTTATGACCAACCTAGACAGCATATTAAAAAGCAGAGAGATATTATTTTGCCAACAAAGTTCCATCTAATCAAGGCTATGGTTTTTCCAGTAGTCACGTATGAATGTGAGAGTTGGACTATAGAGAAAGCTGAGCGCCAAAGAATTGATGCTTTTGAACTGTGGTGTTGGAGAAGACTTGAGAGTCCCTTGGTCTGCAAGGAGATCCAACCAATCCATCCTAAAGGAAATCAGTCTGGAATATTCATTGGAAGGAGTGATGTTGAAGCTGGAATTCCAATGGTTTGGCCACCTGATGTGAAGAACTGACTCATTGGAAAAGACCCTGATGCTGGGAAAGACTGAGGGCAGGAGGAGAAGGGGACAACAGAGGATGAGATGGTTGGATGGCATCACCGATTCGATGGACATGAGTTTGAGTAAACTCTGGAAGTCAGTGATGGACAGGGAGGCCTGGTGTGCTGCAGTCAATGGGGTTGTAAAGAGTTGGACACGACTGAGCGACTGAACTGAACTGAACTGAAACTGTACATTTAGTTAGGGCATGCCACATTTTAAAATGGCTAAGCTGGAAATTTCTTATGTGTATTTTAACACGTTTTTTGAAAAAAATCAACATTGCCCTAAAGGTAATATAAAGGAAACATAAAAAGTTATTTGTAATCAAATAATGTGTGTGTCAGGTTAGTTTTCAGGCAGTTAGGCTTGAAAATAAAATGACCTAGTCAGATGTCTTCATCTGTTAAAAATGAACAAGAAGGTTAGAAGTTTTTCTTACAAAGGGTACAGGACAAAGAGCAGGGGCATTGGAGGACACCAGAATAGAAATAATTTAGGATAAGTTAAAACAGATCATTTCATATGATAAGAAAGAGGGGGAAACATTTAATTGAAGTAGGGAAAATACTCAAAGAAATTATGGACTGCCAAAGGAAGGAAGCAATGAAGAATAAGATGGACATTATTTATAAATGAAAGGCAAATTTTTTTTTATATTATGACATGGGATACTGATAAGATTATCTCAGATAACATTTCTTCTATCTAAAAATCCTACAATTTATTGGGTGCTGCATCTAGCCTCTGGAACTTAAAAACATGTGAAAGACCATCCTCTAATAAGTAACAAAGAATAAAGAATAGACAGAAAAAAGAAACAGCCATACAAAATGCTGTGGAGAGATTGTGCTAGATCTCTTTGGACTCTTGAGTATCAAAATATATAGAAAAAACCCCAAGTAACCAAAAAATAAATGCATAGCTTCAAAATGTGAATTTCATAACATAAATATCAAAGTACTTAGAAATTTTTTGTTATATAAAAAATGAAATATTTGAAAAAAATACCTTTCATTAAAATTCAGTGACATGTCTATTTCCTATATCTATGTTTTAACATTTGTACTGTTTCAAACGTCGTGTAAATTTTTACAATAAGCGCACAGACTGAAACCATTCTTAACTATATAGATGGTAGGAAATGCTGCCGTAACTTTGCTTCTTTTCAAACAAGTGGGTGTGAAAGTCTTAGCTGGATCCCAAATGTTTTTAATTATACTGATTAAATCCTGCTTTGTCCTCAAAGTTCTTTGGAAGCTCTATTAATTTTTCTTGAAAATTCTGGCTAACATGTTCCACATCTGCTTAAAACCACCCCATCTGGTATTGTAAAATGTTAACTGATCTTTAAATCTAATCATCATAGCTTCCTCATGAGAGCAATGTATTTCTGAGTCAGTATCCTTTCATCTCTCTTCATGTTAGATTGACTATGGTGCAAAGCTGGAAACTATTAAAATCCTCAGTGAACACGGTTATTTTAAAATATTTAGTTTGTTGAAAACGTCAAGATAATTCCCTGCACTGTAATAAGATTGATCCCCTTTCTTTTAAGAGGGACCTAATAATTTGGGACTTCCCCAGTGGCTCAGTATTCTTGCCTGGAGAATCCCACGAACAGAGAAGCCTGGTCGGCTACAGTCCACAGGGTCACAAAGAGTCAGACACGACTGAAGTGACTTAGTGCTGTCAGTCAGTTCAGTCATCAGTTGTGTCTGACTCTTTGCAACCCTACGGACTGCAGCACACCAGGCGTCCCTGTCCATCACCAACTCCCAGAGCTTGCTCAAACTCTTGTGCATCCAGTCGGTGATGCCATCCAACCATCTCATCCTCTGTCATCCCCTTCTCCTCCTGCCTTCAATCTTTCCCAGCATCAGGGTCTTTTCCAGTTAGTCAGTCCTTCGCATCAGGTGGCCAAAGTACTGGAGCTTCAGCTTCAGCATCAGTCCTGCCAATGAATATTTAAGACTGATTTCCTTAAGGATTGACTGGTTTGATGTCCTTTCAATCCAGGGGACTCTCAAGAGTCTTCTCCAACACCACAGTTTAAAAGCATCAATTCTTTGGCACTCAGCTTTCTTTATGGTCCAGCTCTCACATCCACCCATGACTACTGGAAAAGGCTGAGTGGTAAAGAACCTGCCTGCCAATACAGGAGACACAGGAGATGCGGGTTTGATCCCTGGGTCGGGAAGATCCCCTGGAAGAGGAAATGACAACCCACTCCAGTATTCTTGCCTGGGAAATCCCATGGACAGAGGAGCCTGGTGGGCTACAGACCGTGGGGTTGCAGAGTCAGACATGACTGAGCACACAGCACACACAGTTTACACTGTAAATGTGCATATACACTGGGGAGACCTGACTGCCGCTCCTCACCAACATTATTGTGTTAGTAATGAGGACAGAGTGGACCTCTCAGGCCTCCTATGTGAGTGAATAGGAAGTGCCAACATCACACAGGATGTATTCTTACCAGAAGGATTTAACATGAATCAAATGAAGCTTGTAATTTTCTGTTTATAGGAGAGGAAGTGAGGAATAAGTTAAAGCACACAATGAGGAGATACTCAGAAACACCTAGAACATGGAAATTCTAAAAGATGACTGGTCTGGTGGAAAAAAATCAATGTAAAAAAATTTTTTTTTAAAGATAGGGTTGAACATTTTTTTGGATTAAAAGAGTCATATAGAAAGCAAGTGCAATGTGTGAAACAATTAGATGACCATTAAAAACAATAACAAAAATCAATAATAAAAGGCGTCTGGGGACAACTGGAAACATTTGAATGTGGACTATTAGGTGATATTAATTATTTCAGTATTTTTTGGATGTGATAATGACATTGTGGTTACATATGGGAATATCCTTATATTTAGAAGATGTATGCTTGAGAATACAGGGATGAAGAAGCATGATATGTATATTTTATTTTGAAATGTTTTAACCAAAATGTGCATACATATAAGAAGCAATTATGGCAAAATAAATTATTGAATCTAGGTAGTGAAAATAAAGATGCTTATTGTCCTAGTCTTTCAGTTTTTCTGTATATTTAAAAATAAGCATGTTGCTACTGCTGTCTAGTCACTCATTCATGTCTGACTCTGCAACTGCATGGACTGTAGCCCGCCAGGCTCTTCTGTCCATGGGATTTCTTAGGAAAGAATACTGGAGTGCCATTTCCTAATACTGGGGATCTTTCTGACCCAGGGATTGAACTCACATCTCCTGCTTGGCAGACGGATTCTTTACCATAGAGCCACATGGGAAGCCCAAAATATTCATGCTGCTGCTAAGTCGCTTCGGTCGTGTCCGACTCTGTGCGACCCCACAGATGGCAGCCCACCAGGCTCCCCCGTCCCTGGGATTCTCCAGGCAAGAATACTGGAGGGGGTTGCTATTTCCTTCTCCAATGCATGAAAGTGAAAAGTGAAAGTGAAGTCGCTCAGTCCTGTCTGACTCCCAGCGACCCCATGGACTGCAGCCCACCAGGCTCCTCCATCCATGGGATTTTCCAGGCAAGAGTACTGGAGTGGGGTGCCATTGCCTTCTCTGACATAGTAATATACAAAATATAAAATATTTATAAATTGAATAAAGAGAAAGATCTTCTTTAGCTTAAAAGATAAACCTGTTTTGCAGTATTTCAAATTTGATATTTATTTTTTTATTGATTATATCAAAAATTCCACAAAAGTCCATAATGTGAGCCAAATCTTTACAAAACAAAATCTTGAACCATTTTATTTGGACAAGAAGTCAAACTCTTCATTGACATTTGGTAAATTATGGGTAATCTATCATTGAAGATATTACTTTTAAACATTCATTGTTCTATGGTGTCTTTCTCTAAGATTCTTGGTATTGTGAGTATTGTTGATGAATAATGAAATGACTTTAAAAACATTTGGTTCTTCTTTGTAAAATTCCCTCTGAACTAACTTTACTGATGCTTCATCTGTTAAATAAGCAATGATATTGGAAAAGGGATTTTTTTAAAGTAATTTTGAGGATTTCAAATATTGAAAATTCATTTGTATTCATTGTCAGTCATTTCAAAAATAAGTTTTTTCCTACATTTTTTTCTGGCCTTGGAAACTTTCTATATGCAAATAGTAAAGCTTCTTTATCATAAAGATGCTTTCATCTACTTATGTTATGCAGTTGATTTCAATGTCTTTTGTAACCTTTTTAAAGCAACATTGCAATGGAATAAAGGAAATGATTTGATTTTTTCATCCTTTTTGTCATTATGGTTTTTATAGCTAAGACTAATTTTTCTTGAGTACTATGTGGCATGCCATATTTCATGATCATTAATGTTGTTCTGTAGAAAACAATGATACTCATCTCCTTCTGCATAGAACACTGTCAAACAGTCCAGTGACAGTATTGCAGTTTTTAGTATTCTTTAAATATCAGAAATATATATTATGTATATGTATCATTTTCAATTTGATCAACATGTTCCTTTGTAAAATGTTCGCCTAATCTTGATGTGTTCATTGGCTTAATTAGAAAAAGTGCATTGGCAGAGTCAGCACACTGATGACTGTTCATTTGTACAAAAAGCTGTAAAACCCAGCTTCAAATATTTAACTGAATATTTGCCGACATTTAAAATTTATATTTGACATTTTGAAAGGAGCTAAATGAGGAAATCTGTACATTTACTTAGAATCACTATGATTCTGTAGCTACAAATGCAGACCAATGCAGTTGTATTCCCTAGACACAGTATTTTTAAATGATCAGCCTTTTTATTTGCCTTGGGTCAGCCACAGTTTATTTCAGTTATTTCACTAGTGTAACCTAAGAAGATGGATTTTTTTTTCACTGCAGATACTCATTTATTCTTGTTGTAAATCTACCAGCCGTTTATGGTTGAATCTATGATTTTAGTCTGAAATCTAAAGCCTTGATTTGAATTCATGGAATTAACAAATTCAAGCCAACTTGAGTTTGCACAATTGAAGGTCACTCAAGACTGTTGACATGTCGCATGAATTTAAGATTAATCCCTCTGGCTCTGATTAAAGAATAGAATTTGGGCAATAAAATCTGATACTACCTACCTGACCTTAATGTTAACAATTTAAAGTTAGAATCTTATATGCTATTGCTCAGTGACTCATGAGAAACTTAACATCTTTGCTGACCTGGATGGAAACCACAATAGAAGCAGTAAAATATGCTGCTGAAACTGGCTCTTTCAAGGCAAAACTTCACCTTGCCCTGAAGACTCAAGGCTCTTTCTTGATGGTTTAATCCCTGTATAAGCCCTATCTTTGGGCACAGACCTTCCTGGACATGTGTTGTTCAAGGTCATCTGTAGCTGCCCACAGAGTAAATTCTACCTCAACCCAGGTTTGCTTGTTAAGACCTATATGGGTAATGTTATAGGCCACCGAGATCACCTGAAGTGATCCGTGCCTGCAGTTCAGGCAGTATAGAGAGAGCCCCTTGCGTGTATACAAAGTCACCAGATCAAGATCTTTATGCAGCTGAGGCTTGGTGGGAGGGGGACCAGGATGGGGAATACATGTAAATCCATGGCTAATTCATTTCAATGTATGACAAAAACCACTGCAATGTTGTAAAGTAATTAGCCTCCAACTAATAAAAATAAATGGAAAAAAAAAAAGATCTTTATGCAGCTGAGGCTTAATCTCACTCACACAGGCTGAAGCAACTAAGAACCAACTTCATGAAAAACCAAGCACCAAATAGTACCTGTGAAAAAACTGTTTAGTGATTTTAAATCCCCGCAGGTCCTGAGCTTGGTATAGTCCTCTCAAAACTGAAATTGTCCCAATCAATTCCTCCAGCCTTCAGAAGCTTCACTTTCCACATGTTTTAGTTTTGGTCTTCAAATTGATTCAGGTGTGTGGCAACAATGGCATTCCTGATACCAAACCCCGGGGCTAGATCTGGGCTTGCCCATCCTGAATAGCCCCAGCACTCTACTTTTCTCTTCCCTTCCCCGAGTGCAAGGCCTCTAAAACAAGCTTATGCCAAGGCTAAGAGAGGCCCAGAGCGCACGTGTTCTCAGCAGGCAGGCAGACCCAGGAGAGGGTTGAGGGGAAAAGAGGCTGAGCTCCAGCTCCCAAATCTGCCACTTGGATTATTCACTCTTCCTCTCACTCCATGAGTGAGAAGCCAGGGGTATCTGGGACCTGGGAAGAAATATGAAGCAAAGTAGACCCTCGCCCCCCACTCATATGTGCACCCAGTTTAGGAGATACTATGTTCATAGCTTTTTTATAGTATAATATACTGAGAGGAAATCTTTAATGCTAGAATGGTTTGAGCTTAATTTATTAGCTCTGGTGCATCATTAGAGTTTTACAGCAGGAAGGTAAGAATAATCAGAATTTAGTATGGAAGTAACAGAGTCAGAAGGTGTGAAGAAACTGGGTAGAAGGCTAATGGAATTTTTAAGCAAGAGGAAAAGATTAAACTTATAGCAAGTATGAATGGAAAGTAGGGGATTGACTTAAAAAATTCTTCATGTGTAGATAACTTGATTATGAGCAACTCAGGAGAAGTGGCGGAGGAGAATCACTGCTAGTTAATGAGATCTGAAAGCTGGTTGTGGGAGAAAGGATGGAACTACCAATAAGGGAGGAAGAGGGGAGAGTAGTTTTGATTGAGGATATTGGGCTCATGAGTTCTTGTTTGGTTATTTTGTCATTTTAAGGTATTTTAGAAACCTTACCAAGTGTGAGTGAGTGTGTGTGTGTGTGTGTGTGTGTGTATAAAGATGGTAAAGGTCAGATCATGGGAAAGGAAGCCACAAATGACAGGAGTCCACGTTATTGCGATGAATGAGATTTAAGTGGAGGCTAATAACACAGTTTTCGTTAAGGGACAGCACAGAGCATGAGAGTTATTTGGAGGGGTGGGGAACACAGTTTTTCTAGCATAAATTTTTTCTTTTTCTTTTTTGGCTCTCTTGGATAGTCCCCCAAGGTCTGTTACAAAATCCATTCATCCTAAATCGATTTCTTCTCTGGAGCCCTCCTGAGCTTCTCCACAACTCATAGCTGGTACCTTGATTGGGCCACTCCTGTTATGCAGGGATCACTGCCTCCATCCAGTTCTGTCTCCACATCTCCGTGTCAAAGATCAAAACCAGCACTAAATAGAGATGATAAAGATGGATTTTATTGCAATAAAGGAGAGACCCCAGGATATCCTGAGTTCAGCTCTGATCTCTGCTGAGGTCACTGGGTGTTTTAAAGGGAGAACAAGGGAGTAGGAAGAGGGAGTGAGTGGGGGCTGGAGCAGAGTCAGGGTCATGAAAAATTACAAAAAGCAGGTAAATGGTTCCTGTTCTGATGATTAGGCCATCGGAGCCTGCTAACACATCTACTGAAGTTAGTCTTCCCTCCCACAGAGGGTGGGAGCCAGGCCATGTCCTTAGGGTTACATTTTAGAGGAACAGCTTAGAGATCCTTCCAAAAAATCACTTTTGGGCTGTAGGAAATACAGATAATCTTCTGTAGGACAGAAGAAGGATTTACAATTGTAAGCTTTTTAAATAAATGCTGTCATTAAAGAGAGGTCAAAGACCTTTCTCAGCTGTTGGCTGGAACAAAGGTTACGTTCTTTTGGTAACCTGGGCCTTTTCTAGGCAAAAACTCAAGGCTGTTCCAAAAATGGACTTTAGGTTCCTGGAAACTGTGCTAGAGTTCTGTGCACGAGTTTGCATGTTCTCAGCATCCAGAGCCATGTTTCTACAGTGGAATTGGGAATTTGTTACTCTCCTGCTCCAAACCTCTCACTGATTATCCATTTTAGTCTGGAAAATGTACACACTGCTCAGTATGTCTTACGAGGCCCTTTGTGATCTGGCTTCTGCTCCCCTCACCAGCTCAGGTCACATCATTCCCTTGGGAGGAAACAGTTATGGTTTAGGAAGCGCTGGCATCCTCCCTCTTCCTGTTGAGTCTTCGGGCTCCTGACTGGTGAGCTGTCTCTTCGGGCCATCAGGGAACATCCTGCCTTCCTCCAGCCAGCAGTGGGCTCTCTCCTTGGAGACCTCGAGTCCAGGGCAAAAGGACACAAGGGCGGACACCGGTTAGGACGCCCGCATCTGGAGGCAGTGCTCTGTCACCAGCAGGGATGACCTTGGTGACCAGCCTCCAGCGTTGCCTGTTTCTCTTTCTGAATCTGGTCCTCCTGCCCTTTCACTGCTTCGGTGAAATCCTGACATTCTTCCCATAAACTGTTGTTTACCTCTGCCCGAGCAGGTGCCCTTCTGCTGTGGCCACCAGAACAGCCACCGTTCTTCTGGCCACCTCCAGCTTTTCTTTCAAGGCCTCTGTGTTGATGTCAGTGTTTTTTCCTTCCTCGTGCAAGAGGCAGAACTTCATCCGCCTTTATTTCCATCCTTTTCTTCTCCTACTCCCCAGGCTTCATATCATTAATCAGAGGAGTAGATTCATCTTACTCATCCACTAACCTAGTGTTTCCTTATTTTCAACAATTTTGTTTTTGTAATGAGTTTTGCAATTATATTTACAGCAGTTATTCATGTCTGAGTCCCAGTACAGAACTGTTTTTGGTTTTCCTATTCTTTAGTTCCCTCTTGGGCTAGGAACAGAAATTCTTAGTTACAATCGTGATCGTGCTTCATAGTATCTGACTCTTGGAAACCTTTTGGACTGTAGCCTGCCTGGCTTCTCGTTCCATGGGATTTTTAAGGCAAGAATACTGGAGTGGATTGTCAGTATTTCCATCTCCAGGGGATCCTCCCAACCCACGGATGGAACCCAAGCCTCCTGTGTCTCCTGTACTACAGGTGGATTCTTTATCCATTGAGCCGTTAGGGAAGCCTCCCTCCAAATCTTCACAAATTTACCATTATCTTTAGGAGCTCAGTGTTGCAGGGAAGTCTGGGGCAAGCATCTCAATTTTGATTCCTTTCAGGGAAAGCCGCTTTTCCTGCTTTCTACTTGGATATTTACAAGATTTTATTTAATTAAAAAATTAATTAATTTTTTTACAAAGCATGTCTAGTACATGCATTTAGAATTAATTCAAATTTACTTGGACTGTTATGAGTCAGTTTTCATATTGACTGTTCTTTTGTTGTTGTTAGCATCTAAAGTTTATACTGTTATATCTCTCATATCAGTTGAGGTAAGACCAGACAAGGAAAACCAGTGTGGTTATTATTTATCTTAGGGAATTGGTTATATAGTAGCCAGACTTCAAGGTAGCCCACTCAATGATCCCTGGTATTTGTGCTCTTGTGTAGACCACTCCCATAACGTACTAATCTTCGTCCATATGAGCAACAGAATGTAGTGGAAGTGATAACATGTGACTTTCAAGGCCAGAAGGACATGGCTGCTTCTGCCTATTCTCTTGGGTCTCTCACTGGGGGATGCAGGCTGTTGTGTTGTGGGGACATTTGAGCAGGAGAGATGAGGGGCTGTCTCCCGCCAGTAGCCAGCAACAGATTGCCAAGTGAACCATTCTAGGAGCAGATACGCCCGCCACAGTTAAACCTTTGGATCAGGGATTGGCCAACCGACTCCCCACGCCAACCAGCCTGCTACCTATTTTTGTAAATAAAGCTATCTTGGGGTGCAGCCACAACCATTTGTACAGGTATTATCCGTGGCTGCTTTTGCCCCTTCACAGCAGAGTTGAGTAGTTGCAACACAAACTGTGCGGCCCACAAAACTGACAATATTTGTTACCTGGCCTTCAGAGGAAAAGACTGCAGACCACTGCTGCCATTTTAACTGCAACCTCATGGGACAGAAACACACACTAAACCACTGCCAGATTGCTGGTCCACCAAAACTGTGTGAAACAGTAAGTGTTTCTATTGTTTTGAGGTAGTTTGTTGTGCAGCCATAGATAACAAATACATTGCCCTTATGTCATTGTGGCCGCTGACTAGAAAGTCTAAGTTGATGTTTCTGTACCTGGTGCTGGGGCATGGCATGCAGGGGGCAGGGGGCTGGAAAGGGAAGATGGATGTGAACTGAAACCTGCAAGGCTCAACTGAAGCCCCCAGGGAAGGGCTAGGATGCATATTGGTCACTTCCTGACTCCAAGCCTCCACCCGTGATGACGAGGCCATCCTGTAAGAGGTGATGGTGTCCCTTGTCAAGGAGGAAAAACGTGCTCCTGGCTTAAAAGTTGGAGAAACTAAGGAAGGATCCTGTAGGTGCTGAATGTTGTGGGCCCCACTCTGGCTCCCATCAGTCAGGTGAGATGATGTGTTTGAGTGCCCTATGCTCTGCTCCAACCTTTAGAGCATAAAAAGATGGCCCCTACTTCACTTCTGCCTTGTGAATCTCGAGCAAAGTGTCCCTTGTTGCCTGGGCTGACATAGAACAAGGCAGAGAAGAGAATGTAGGGAATAAAAGCTCCAGCATACCCATCCACTGTACTGTCTTATCTTCTAAACGTTAACACTTTTATTTAATTAGCATCGTTACTAGGTGATATGGACTTTCCCAGGTGGTGCTAGTGATAAAGAATCTTCCTGCCAATGCAGGAGACATAAGAGACCCGGGTTCCATCCCTGGGTCAGGAAGATCCCATGGACAAGGAAATGGCAATCCACTCCAGTATTCTTGCCTGGAAAATTTCGTGGGCAGAGGAGCCTGATGGGCTGCAGGTCTTGGGGCCACAAAGAGCAACTTAGCATAACATACATTAGGTGATGTATCTTTCTGCCCTCTCCACTCTCAATTACAAGTGGTTTGAGAAGCTGTGCGCCAAAGGTCTGACGCAGTTTGCAGTTCTTTAAGGGCTTCAGAAGACTTAACACACGGTCCCTCTACTCAGTCACTCTGGCATTACTGTGTGAGGGTCTCCTGTGTAGAGACTGAAATGTTTTCAGTATTGTGGGCTGGCTCCACCCTTCTAGAATGAAGAAAGAAAAAACACTAGATACAGCTGTGTGCAAGGGTCTTTGGTCCAAATCCTGTAGAACCTCAGATACCTGAGCCAAGATCATGGGGTCCGTGTTGCACAAGGTAGTAGAATGTTGCAGCAATGACCCTCGAATTGTTCGTGATTCCCTCTGTCCACACCCTCGGGCAGTCTTCTCTCACACGGGCTCTGACCTCTGTGCAACTTGCTATCTCCAGTGAGACAGTAGCAAACATGACACAATCATAAACTTGAAAAGTGCTGGTGAACTAGTTTTTTTGCTGAGAAAATACTGCCAGGCTTTAATGTTAAGTAAACAAGGTAAAGAAAAGATGGGTATGTATAGGTTACTAATAGCATAACAAGGAGGGCAAATACTGTACTAATTTATTTACAAGAAATGCACAAGTAAATTAAAAAATTCAGGTATTCCTCAAATAACTTCTTCTTGAATCTTACATTCTCTTTTTGAACTTTACCCTTTATAAAAGTATTTTTTTAGTGAGAGTAGGTTGAAAACATTCTCAGTTGTTGTTAGTTTCAAATATTCTTGTTTCATTCTCATGCTTAAAGTATGATTTAGTTGGGTGTATGTTTTAGATTGGCAGTTATTTTCTCTCAGAACTCTGAGGGTATTACTCCACTGTTTCTGGATTCTGTCATTGCTGTTGAGAAGTCAGTTGTCAGCCTAACTGTTGCCCTTTTGTAAACAATTTGTCTTCTCTCTCCAGATGCTTTGAAAACTTTCTGCTTGTCTTGAATGTTCTGCAGTTTCCCTGTGAAATGTCTGAGTATGCATTTCCTTGATTTGTCTTGCTTAAGGATCTTTGTGCTTCTAGAACCTAAGGATTTATATCTTCCATCAAGTCTGGAAAAATCTCAGTCATAAATGTTTCAAATATATACTTACTCCACATAACTTGTCTGTTCAGTTAATAAATCTTGAAAAATTTTACCACTTTTTGGACAGTTAATCCTTTTTTTCTGACTTATGTGTTTTTACCCAACTGCACACTAAATACAGTTATATTTTAAATCCATTTCAGGCAAAAACATACTCATCAATTGACACAACAGTTCATAGTCAGAGGATATCAAAGGAACAAATGTGAACTTCACACTTTTGGTGAATTCAAAACTGTTCTCTGTAAGAGAACTGAGGTGGAAGGATCTTGCTTTACATGTGCATTATTTTTGCATTTTGAAGCACTACTAAGTTTACCCATAATTTTGAACTAAAGATATTTTTCTGTGCTATATTCAGTACAAGATAATCACAAACTCTCCCAAAGGTGAAGCAAATGTTGTGGAGAGAATAATGCACCATCCAAAGTGTACCTTTCTTAGGGACTTCCCTGGCAGTCCAGTGGTTAAGACTCCACCAGCATGCATGTTCAGCCTCTGGCTGGAGAACCAGATCCGGCAGTCTGCGTGGTATGACAAAAAGTAAAATGAAACAAAGTGTGCCTTTCTTGCACCCCTCTGCCATCAACTACCACCTCCTCAAAAGTCTTCTCCCGTTAGCAAATACAAATACAAATAGTTGATGAGCAGACTGTTTTTGTTTCCTTTTAAATTATAGTGTATCATGTATAAAAACTTGTTTTCAATAACAGTATAGATGCCAGGTGAGAGCAGCTTGTGTTTTTTTTTACTTTGAAATCTCTGCCTCTAAGGAGTAGGTAGGTGGAGAGTAGGTGGTGACCATTCTTGGTGCTGAAGAAAAGCCTGTCTGAGGGTGAAGCTACACACAGGAAAGCAGGGCTGAGGAAGGAGAGAGAGTCCAGATAATATTGTTTGAACTTCTGACTTCAGCCTGCCACATGTGCCTCTTGACTTTTCACTTGTGTGAGCCAATAAGGTTGTTTTTTTAAAATCTAGTATGTTAGGTTAACACCAATGGAATCCTGACAAATGCATAGCGGCGTAACTTCTTGCCTGATGTCAATCATGTCTTTTTCAGTGAAGGCCCATGGTGTGCACACAGGGGGCTGGGAATTGGGAATGTAGCTGGTGGGGGCTCTTCCATTTCTTTGACAATTTCCTAAGGTTTCTCAATTTCCTAAGCCCACACTATGTGACAGCAATACCTGTCTATAAGGGGAAGGCCATCTTCACTCTTTAGGTTAACTCTCCATGTTAATACTTATATCATTTTAACTAGATCTTTTTTTAAAAAATTACCCTTTTTAAAAAAGTTAATGGGTCAAATGTTGAAGATATCAAAATATAAGTAACAAAATATTATGTATATAATATGTCTTGATTTTTATTTATATATAAATATAAAATATTTAAAACTTGAGTTTGCACTACAGGAAGCAAATAACCACAATCATTTCAGGCATTTAAATATTCAAAATAGAAAATAACTAGAAAAAATCCGAAAGTTGCATTATGCAAGCTTTATTTTTTTGAAGGGTAGAGATGCTTCTAGTTTCCTGACAATTCATTTTATTTCACAGCTTGATTGTTCCTTCCAGAAGAACATCTGTTAGAGGAGAAATAAGTTAGACTTTCAAGAGTCTGAGGGCCTCCTTATAACCTGAGTCAGGTGTGCACAGCTGCTGTGGGGGCTGTGATAGAAATTCCAGAACTGAGCAAGGCAAGTGCAGGTGGGAGAGCTGAAATGTGCTGAGCACAGTTCCTATCATCTCAGGTGCTGAAGTTCCAGAGCAGCGACCTATTATTGGGGAAAGAGCTGGCTTGAAAATTCAGGCTATTCACTGTGGTGATAATCTTTCTTCAAGAGGTACAACACCAGAAAGCCCAAGAACATTGAACAGTCAGCTCTGTTTGATGATACAAATCAAAATAAAAACGGTATAAGTGGAGGATGACGTGGGCTCCCACATCGTACCAGGGGTTCATCCCCTAAGAGTTGCAGGGCTTTGTGTATGCCACACCCATTTGCAGCAGATTTTAATTCATCTAGAATATGATCCACATGTGGCAGAGAAGAAAAGGCTTAAGCAAAATTAAAATGTCTAGAAGAGAACTGCTTGATTGTGAGTGTATGATTTATAACTGCAGCAGCATGAATATCCCTTTTTTAAAATTATGTTTTCTGATCACCTTCTCCAGAGGCAGAAGCATCCATATTAATGGCCAGATCATCAGACTTTTGCACTTTTATAATATCAGACTAAGGCCACAGTCTCTCAACAACTTCTATCCATATATGTTTATTCTAGAATACAACAAGGCAGTTCTTCCTTCCCTTGTGGAGCATTCAGATATGTCTGTGAGTGACATCAGATTTAGAAGATTTATACTTTCAGCACACTGAGAAGCCTCCACTTGCCCTTAAGGAGTTTTTACTTTTGAAACCAGATATTTTGCTGAACATTAAAAAATGAGACATATTGATAATTACAGAACTGAAAAGTCACCTTAATCCAATCACTATTGTTGTAATTGATACAGACAAGAATCATCATTGGAGCCTAAAACTGTTAGGAGAAAAGTTGTTGGAAAACAAGATATTCATAGTCTCAAAACATCATCCCACAAACTGCTTAAAAAAAACTACTGAGGTATGACTGACACACAAAAAGCTGCACATATTTGATATATACAGCTCGAGGAGCGTGGAGATAAGTATACACCCGTGAAACCAGCACTATAACTTACGCCACAAACACATCAATCTCCTCCAGAAACGTCCTCCTGTCTCCTTTTGTTTATTATTGCTGTTTTAATGTATGCATGATAAGAAAGCAACATAAAATCTACCCTGTCAGCCCATTTTTCAGTATACAGTACACTAAGGTTAACTATAGGCACTGGGCTATACAGTGGATGTCTAGGACTTACTGATTTTTCATAACTTGAACTTTGTGGCCTGCAACTAATATCTTCCAGTACCTTCCCCCTTCTCCAGCCTCTGGCTACCACCATTCTACTGTCTGCTTCTAGAAGTTAGGCAATTTCATATTTACCTTCTGAGGTAATTTTTTAACCTAATGTATTATGACTAAGATGTGCTGATCTTTAATCAAGCACTACTATGTTAATGCTGTAATATCAAAATACCATTGCATTATGTAAACAATTCAAATTGAATACATTAAAAGTAAGTTTGTTTGTTTGTTTTTTTTAATGGTGCAGTTGCTGTGGAAAACAGTATGGTGGTTCCTCAAACCCACAGGGTTGTTGTGAGGATTAAATTAATTAATAAGGGTACAATGACAACCACTGTTCATACTATAAAGCTAATATTCAATACATGTTAGCAGTCATTTCTCTTATTTAAATAAATGCAGATCCTTCATAAGTAACTTTAAGAGTAGTGTCTGCTTATGCTGTTATCGATGCAATTCATTTTACTTCATACCTCACCATCTTATGTTAATGATTTCTCACATAAAGGTGTTTTTAAAGACATCCACATTTTCTGACAGATTTGTGTCTGAATTTTTGCACCCGTGATTCACAAGTATGAATAAGGAGTGCTTAAGCAATTCGGAGAAAATGCCTTTCTTGGACTGGAATCAGCATTCCTTTATAAAAAAAAAAATTGAAACAAAAGTTCAGCTTATAAAACAGTAATGGAGTTGGCTTTTACTGGCAAGTGTGAAAACTTGTTGCAATTCAAAAATAAAAATTATTCATGTATTCAGATTTGGGGGTTGGAAGGAATGGTATAGAGGGTTTTAAGATAGCAATACATGAAAAAAAGTTCAGCTCTCACAATGACATTTATATGGTCACCATCAGAAGTTCTTGGAGGATAAAGATAGACAAGATTCTCCTATCTCTATGGGAAATTTTCTGTTTATCTATCCCATGATTCTATACATAAAATTACTTATTTTAATCTTGCATGTTTAAGCTGTTTACTAAGAATAAAGAATAAATATTTGTGACTGAAGCTCCAATACTTTGACCATCTGAGGCAAATAGCCAACTCATTGGAAAATACCCTGGTGCTGGGAAGGATTGAAGACAGTAAGAGAAGAGGGCAACAGAGGATAAGATGGCTGGATGGCATCACCGATTCAATGGACATGAACTTGGGCAAACTCCAGAAGATGGTGAGGGACAGAGAGTCCTGGCATGCTGCAGTACATGGGTCACAAAGAGTTGGACACAACTTGGCACCTCTACAACAACAGCATTTGTGACTTACAATTTTAACTTACAAAATACCACCAAGCAGACTGTTGGCCTATTTTACCTGAGAAGAAATTCTGGGACTGTTTACGTGGAACTGTGATTTATATCTGTTATAAATAGTAAAAGCATAAGGAACGTATCAGCGGTAACATGAGGTGGGGATGTACTCTCTCCTATGAATATCCAAACCACTCTATTGGGACCTTTCTCGCTCCTCTTACCACATTCCATCACATGGGGTCTTATCATTTCAAAGGCACTGTGACATATCTCGTTTAATTTTCATAAAATGTTTCTGAAGCAGGTATTATTATCTCCATTAGATAGGTGATCAGGTTGGGTATGTCCAAAATCACAAAATTGCTGAATAACATGGCTAGGGCTCACACCCAGGCCTTCTTACTGCATCTCCAGGGCTCTCTTTCCCCTTTGCCCTCAGCTCTCATTGTTCCTTTCCACGAAGGACATTTTGATATGCTCCCTTGGCATCAGACTCAGGGCTTTGCTCAAGCACGTACACTCGGTGAGTATGAAAGTGGTGCATGAAGGAAGGGAGATAGCGGAGGAGGCTTTTGATGGTTCTAGAAGAAGGTAGCTGGTAAGAAAGAGCAAATGGAACCCCAAAAGTAGTAAGATCTCTTTATTGACCCTTGTTGCACTGTTGCAAATTTTTGAAAAATTGAAACAAAGGGAAAAAGCAAGCACCTCCTCTAATGATGACACCTCCCCATGTAAGCCGCCCTCTTAGGCATCCACTGACCTCCCCTTCTCTCCACCCCTATCAATTACCATTCCTTGGCTTCCAGGGCATCAAGATGGGATTCTTGATCTATCTTCAAAGAAGCCAAGTTGGCAAAGGCAAGTTGGTTTTATAAAAAAGGAGCCGTGATAGTGATTCAAAGGGAAAAAGTGACCCTGAGGGGACAGAAAGGATGTGCAAATGCTGAGATGGACTCCTGGCGTCTGTAGCATTCTTCACCTAACCATCTGTTGACTTTAAAAAATGCACGATGTGAAAGCCGTGTGTCCAGTTTACTTAGTCAGATTAAGGACTGTAGCCTGAGAGACAGCCTCTGAGAGAACTCTGAGGAACTGTTTCAGCAGGTAAGGGAGGAGGTCAGTGTATATATGTATACATATACATATGTATATGTGTATGCACACACACACACACACACACACACATATATATGATTTTGGTGAAGGAGGTACATGCAACCAAGTACAGATCTCAATAGAAGGTTGCTGTTAGTCGCTGAGGAACAATGACCTTTGTTAATGATTTTAATGCTTTTCTAAAAATGGAGAGATGCAAGCATATAGGTTCATAAAAACAAATTCTCCTGATAATATCCAACTGTCTGAAGCTCTGTTCTGCCAGTTTCCCCAGAGCACAGAGTATCTCATTCTGATATTCACCATGAACTCCTTTCAGGATGTATTGAAGGTCAGTGGCTACAGTGGCTTATGACTCAATCCCTGTAGAGCAAGATGGCAAGCAGCACTTTTTAGTTATCATGTCCTAAGGACAAAATTCTCTCAATTACCAAATCTCACTTCTAACCATTTTCTCTGAGCAAGCAAAGACATTCTGCCAGGAAACTATGAGTATGACCCATCCCTCCCACTGCATCCAGGTCCCAGAATGCCAGGCCCATTCAGACACCTAAAGAGCCTGTGCCTGAGTCTGGGTATTGAGATCAGTCAGTTCCATCTCTGCGCCCTCCACCTCTCATCCCCATCACCTGCCATCTTCTCCATGGGTACCCTCTACTCTTCAGTTCAGTGTCTTCCCTCTGACTCTTACACTTTTTTGACCCACAGTCCTTGTGACTCAGTACTAGGGAATCATATTTTAAGGAACTCCTTTTGCTTTCACCTTCATAGAGCATTCACTTCACCCTTCTTTCCTACAAGACGCCATATCTCTTTCAACCCTTTCCAAATGGGGGGACTTGTTCTCCCACACCCAGTATTTCAGGTCTGTTGCTGGTGGTGGGGAGTGGGATTATTCAGCATCAACCATGCTCCCCACTTGCTGATTTCCATTATCTTACCCATCCCCTCAAGTCAGTGGCTGTCCTCTTTTAAGGCTTAGAAAGTGTTACCATACCACCTTCTATGCCTCCCTCCCAATTCCTTTTTTTTTTTTTTTTTTTGGCCATGCTGCAGGGCATGTGGGATCTTAGTTTGCTGACTAGGGATGGACCTCTGCCCCTGCAGTGGAATCTCAGAGTACTAACCACTGGACCAGCAGGGGAGTCCCCCTCCCTCCTAACTGTTAATAGGTGGGCCAGGCATCTGCAATATCCCCTGGAGATTTTGATACGTCGTTCAGTGATTCCCACTGACATAAGCAGCCATCCTGGGATATTCCTTTTTTTATATTTATTTATAGATTTATTTATTTGGCTGTGCTAGGTCTTAGTTACAGCATATGGGTTTTTGTTTTGTTTTGTTTTTTAGTTGCAGCACATGGAGTATTTACTTGTGGCATGTGCAATCTAGCTCCCAGACCAGGGCTGGAACCCAGGACCCCAGCATTGGGAGCTCAGAGTCTTAGCCACTCGACCACCAGGGAAGTACCCATCCTGGAATGTTTCAACCACACATTTAGTTTTATGTTCTGTAACCTTAACTCTATTGATCTTGACTTTGTGTTTTAACACCCTACTCCTTAGGCATGACCCTCTCTCCACTGGATTTTATCATCATTGGAGTTTTCTATTTCAAATATCTTAAATTCTAACTTTCCACACAGTCTATCAATCTGCCCTCAGTTGGTTTCCCAAGGACTTCTTAATTGCTAAGTTCAAAGGATTCTTTTAAGTCTTCTGCTTATCGGTCCTCTCTGTGGAACGTGAATTTCTTCTTCTTGAAATTCTGTTTTCCCTCATACCACTTAGTTGGTTTTCTAATGTCTCTGGCCTCCTTTATCATTTCTGTTGTGGGCCTTCCCATGGTATTCTCCAGAATTCCACCCATGACCTTCCTCTTGTCTCATGTCCATACTCTCTGGTTGCAGTCTTCTGCTCTCATAGATCTAAGATACACTTGGATGCTGGTGACTCCAAATACCTTCAGCTCAGCTAGACCTTTTTAAAAATTAATTATTATTGGAGTATATTTCATTTACAGTGTTGCATTTGTTTCTCCTATACAGCAAAGTGGATCAGTTATAACATATATGTATGTCTACTCTTTTTTAGACTCTTCTCTCGTGTAGGCCATTGCAGTGTATTGAGTCGAGTTCCCTGTTCCATACAGCAGGTCCTTATTAGTTATCTATTTTATGTTTAGTAGTGTGTATATATGTCAGTCTCGATATTCCAGCTTATCCCTCTCCCCCCGCCCTTCGTACTATAAGGTTGTTTTCTACACCTGTGACTCCATTTCTGCTTTGTAAATAAGTTCATTTGTACCAGTTTTTTAGATTCCACATATAAGTGATATCATATGTTTGTCTTTCTCTGTCTTGGGTTATTTCACTCAGTATGACAATCTCTAGGTTCATCCATGTTGCTGCTAATGGCATTACTTCATTCTTTTTTATGGCTGAGTAGTATTCCATTGTATGTATGTACCACATCTTCTTTATCCATTCATCTGTTGATGGACATTTAGGTTGCTTCCATGTCCTGGCTATTGTAAATAATGCTTCAGTGAACACAGCGGAAGACCTTTCCTTCACATACCAAACTCATACACCCTACTGTCAGATCTACATCCTTCCATGAATATCCTACAGCCACTCAATCACATCCCAAACTAAATTCTTCATCTTCTCCTGCAAACTCACTTCTGCTCTTTATTCTCTATCTCAGTTATTGGCAGATACCTCATCCATGGAACTAAAAACCTGGGAATCATTACTCTGTTCTGTTTTCTTTCCTTTTCACTCCCATAAACAATAAATCAGAAAGCCATACTGTATTACTTCTTCATGTATTTCTCTATTCTTTTCTTTAGTTCTCTTCCTTTTCATTGATTCTCTGCACTATCTCCACTATACCTCTATTGCCCTAACCCCAGCTTGCATGTTCCCTGCACTTGCCATCTTTCCCTTAACCCACTGCACAGTTTTTGGTTCATAGCTGCCTTCTATCTGCTTCATCTGCTCTGTTCAGCAGCTGAGCACTCATTCATCATCTACGCCATTACTTCAGCACCTACCTCTTCAGAGACCAGAACCAGTCCTGACTCCTTCCATTTGTTTCACTTCATCTTGTCTATTCCTGTGAAGCTCAGGAATCATATGAAGCAAGGGGTCTAGCTTTTAATCTGGGCTTTTATTTAGAAACTTGGAGATGCTAAACATAGAAGCAGAGACTTTGGGATGAGGGGAGGAGGTAAGTGACCACAAACTAATTTACCACAATGGAGAATTAGTTACTGATGGTGGGTGATTTGGTCTTGATAATGGTTTGTTGGAATGATACAGACACACCTCTAGATTCATGGTCCATACTCCTTCACACATTCTTCTTCTTCAAAACTTATCTGGTAGCATTGCAGTCTAATTCAAGTTATACTAAGGATCCCTTTTGGGAAAGGGAACTCGGGCTAGACATATATTCAAAAGGAGTGACAACTGTATTCAGTATATTCAAAAGGAGTGACAAGATACCAAAGACTTGGAACTGAACAAATGAACCATGTGAGCATATCTATAGAGATTACAGCAATAGAAATGTCCTCCTCCTCATACTGCAAGGTTTTAAAGTATGGGAAGATGCTCATCAGTGTTTCCAAGCTTTGTGGTGGGAGGTGTAAAATCAATGCACAAACAGACAGCTAGAAATTCTGAATAGGATAGAACATAAGAATGCATTATAATGAACAAGTTGATGGGACAATGTATCAGACAACATAATACTTTTTTATGTCAAATTTCTACAGTCTTCATTATGTGTGCTTATATTTTCCGTTCCTTTATCTCAGGACTTGGCAGTTCTATTTTGTCTCAAAAAATAAAAAATATGACATGTGCAGTCACAACTTTCCATCTCATATGTTGTGCTAAACATCCCACAGGACAGACTCAAAATGTACCCACAGTATTCAAAGCAATAACAGTTCTTTCTGCTTAGTAAGACCCCTAAATTTATGGTTCATTCTTTTCTCAGATTTTTCTTAATGGGAAATCGCTGGTAGTTGGTCAAAGGTCTTGATCTTTTCAGTCCAAATGTGACACTAAAGAATTTGAATAATCATACTAGAAATTGGTCACGTATTTTCCCTTCAAATATAAATTTGAAAGCTTTTCCCCTGACAGCTGACCTTGACCCTGGAAGGATGACTTCTTACTAGTAATAATTTACTTTCATAGGCAATGACACCTTTAAGGACCCAATTGCTGCCTCTTATTGCATCTTTATATTTCATACTATGGCAGGTAACAGCTTTTCATTGACAAGCACATGGGAGATTTGCTGGAAAAAAGCTTAACCAGAGAAAAATAGAATGAAAACCTCCAAAAATATTTTTAAGAAACTTTTTTTGAGAAACTGGAGTTTGCTTCTGTGAATATAGCTTCTTTATAACAGGTTTAATGCTTGAGTGGCTTGCATTCAGTTCCTAGTCAAGATTTTAAAGTGGCAGTCTCTTCAAATTTTTGGTGGCCACCGTGGAACAGTGCAGGTTCTACAGGGAACTTCATCAGATCTCACTTCACTTTAAAGCTTCAGACTGAAACTGCCCATGGCTGGATGTGACTGAGGAACTCTGACCACTCAAGAGCCTTCCAGTTTTACTGAAGCTTGCAGGATCAGTTTCTCACAACAGACCTGCAGCCCATTGAAGGCACAGTACTGTGGGGATGCTGGTTGGAAAGCTGGGTCTATACCATTTCCTCTCAGCCTTATTTCTCTTCCACACACCCAAGGGTTGCATCAATGACATGATGAATCACAAAGCCATATCTTTGAAAAATCCTTCTAGGTAATTCTGTGATAGTCCCCAAGGACTATCTTTTAAGAACCTGTTTTATTGCCTTTCTTAGAAGTCTGTAATTTCTTTGAGAGAAAACTACATCCTGGGTTTCTGTGGCTACTGTAACAAATGACCACAAACTTGGTGACTTAAAACAATAGAAATTTACTATTCTCTCAAAGTTCTGGAGGCTAGAGGTCTGAAATTATAGTGTTGGCAAGGCCATGCTCCCTCTGAAGACTCTAGAGAAGAACCCTCTCTCGCTTTTTCTAGCAGCAGCCAGCATTCCTTGGCTCATGGCTGCATCACTCCAGTCTCTGCTCCATCTTTACATTACTTTTCTCTCCAAGTGTCTGTCTCTAATCTCTCTCTCTTAAGGATACATTTAAGTCTTACTGGGATGTGATATTAGTTAATGCCCAACTAGATAATCCAGGATAACCTCCCCCTCTCCAAGTCCTTAATCACATCTGCAAAGACCTTTTGTTCCTAAACAAGATAACATTCATAAATTCTAGGGATGAGGACTTGAACATCTCTTAGGAAGTCATTTTTCAACCTACCGTAACATCTTTGAGGAAATCTTAAGAGCCATGAGTGGTGTTTTCAATTAGAAATATTTTGGTTTGCCTCAGGATTTGTAATATAGAGAGACCTAGTGTTAAGTCAATATATACAAAGCAAAAGCCATACCTAATCCAATCATCAGTTCAGTAACTATAACAATTTAGAGATATGATGTCAGACAGGGCTTCCCTGGTGGCTCAGATGGTAAAGAATCTGCCTGTAATACAGGAGACCTGGGTTTGATCCCTGGGTTGGGAAGACCCCCTAGAGAAGGAAATGCCCACAAACTTCGGCATTCTTGCCTGGAGAATTCTATGGACAGAGGAGCCTGGCAGGCTACAATCTGTGGGTTCCCAAAGAATCGGACACAACTAAACAATTAGCACTTTCACTTTTCACACGATGTCAGACAGACGAGCTCAGGTTCTGTCCATATGTTCAGAGCAGACTCAAACCCAGCCTGTTCTTTCAGTCCAGTTTGTCTGCATCATTGCAGGATCAGGACACATTCATCTCATTACTCTGGGACCATCTTTCTGAGTCACAGTGAGTCAAAATTTCTGACACGTTTATTACCAATTAATTCTATCTTTTGCAGAAAACCAATTTTGTTTTTTTAAAAATTTAATTCTTATCACTGTCAAGGATATTGATTTATTCAATTTGCCTAACACTTATGGAGTTCTTAGATTTGTGAAAGGTTAAATAGGCAAACAAAAATGAATTATGTATGTTAAACAAAACTATGAAGTAAAGTATTTGTGAGTGTAGTTTTATTTTTCCAAAACAGTTTGACCCTTTAGGTATTTAGTGCCTTCAGAGTGGGAAAAAATATATGAGTCAAATGTTATTTTAATATAAAGCATTATATTACATAAAGCCACACTGACAGACTTCTGCAGAAAGGCAAAATTTATGTTTGACTCTAGCTCTCAATTTTTCAGGCCTTCAAAACATGTGGTAGTGGTATTACCTTTGAGAAGGGAAGCATACCCCATAGGTGGTCTGAATAAATAGATGATTACTTTAGGCATGAATGCAGCCCTGTTTCTGATGACCACAGTTCATATAAATAGAAAGACATGTCTTAAATTTGACTCTGAGACTATGTTAAACTGAAGAAGGAAACCAAAACAGGATGAGAAAGTGAGAAGCAAACCTCTTAGTTTATGATTTCAGAAAATTAATGTGCATTTTATTTTTTACCTTCCCTCTAACTAATTGGAAGTTTTAGGGCCCGGTCTCTCCTTCGTACTTGAGCAGAAAACCGGGAAAGCCATTAGCAGTTCTGCAGTGGCATTAGCAGCCTGGTGAGACCGCCACTCTGAGGCTGCCTGAGGGCAGTGAGAGAGCCGTGGAGTGAGTGAGGAGTCACTGATCATGGGGATATTGGCTCATTTACGTAGAGCAGTATCACAGCTTCTAAGTCCTTAACCCTGAATACTCGTTTGGATCTGTATGTCCGTCTTCATAAGGCATAAATGTACCACCCTACCATGGTCTGATACTTATTTAAAAATCAATATTTTTTTCTTTCCCTAAAAAAATAATACTGGAAAAAAAAATCAGCTTCTCACTAATTAGTCTTCAAGGGTCAAGAAAGAGAATCTAGTAGTGATAGAGAAGTAGAATTGTAAAAGAGTGACTCACCAGTGGGTGGAAGAATATGTGTGTAGATTTCATACTGTGGGATGTTTATATGTCTAATAGAGTTAAAAATAAAAGTGAAATTTTCTCTGTACCTTAAATGGGTGGGGTTTTGGCCAGTTCCTGGGTGATTCAAATATCATATGGAAAACCAGGTGCTGATTAGCAGTATTCTTTAACATCATATTGACATTAAGCTCCTCCCTTCCCACTCTGTATCACTTCTGTTAGGTGAAAACTCTTCATTCATCCTTCAGTTTCTTCAACAAATATTTATAGGGTACCTACTATGCAGAAAGCCTTGTGAAAGACAGAAGTGAAGAGTGGGGAGAGCTGAAGCACCAAAGCACAGGCACCAAGAACCCAGACCCCAGGGCAGACAGTGACGTCACCCAGGCCAGGGCGCCCAGAGGGGCCTTTCCCAGGCTGTCCAGTGGTGCTAATTCAGTCATGAAAATAAGCAGAGACTGTGAAGGCGCAGAGAGAGAGAGAGAGCTAGGCACTTTCTAGGGGCTTAATTCCAGGGAAGTAAGGGAAGAAACTGCAGATTTAGGCAGGAACCATCTTTACAAGCCCAAGTCAGAATTTGGTGTTGTGTCCTTAAAATACTCTAAAATATATTTAAAATGCTGACAGATTTTGAATAGGGAAGTAATATGAGAGTTGATTTCCACTAAGGTGATTCTTATTTAGTTGCTAAGTCCCATCCAACTCTTGTGCAACCCCATGGAATGTAGCCCTCCAGGCTTCTCTGTCCGTGGGATTCTCTAGGCAAGAATAATGGAGTGGGTTGCCATTTCCTTCTCCAGGGGATCTTCCCCACCCAGGGATTGAACCTGCATCTTCCACTTTGGCAGGTGTATTCTTGACCACTGAGCCATCAGGGAAGCCCTTCCACTAAGGAGTTAGAGCTAAGAACGGCTTGAGTTGCCTTTTCTGACACAGGTGGAGAGGGAAGTACATCCCCACGTCCCCTTCCCATGGAGCTTTGAAGTGAAAAGATGCCCCAAATTTTGGAAAACACTTCTTTTTAGATCCCCTTCTTGGAGATTCTCTATTCACATTAGCACATTAAGGGAGTCTGAAAAACTGGTATCAAAGAAACCATTCTAATTTTCTTTCAGCCAGGGTCTTTCACACTTCATTACAGATTTTGTTTTGCTTGTAGCACCTATTAACATTCTTTGTTAGATAGACTTTGAGAAGGATCAGCCAGCACCACAGCCTCTGCAGTATAGAAAGAGAATCCGAACCAAATACCCCTGGTGAGGAAAATAACAAAATGTACTTGTTGAGTGTATGTTGGGAGGAGGGCACCCCATCTTGTATCGAATAGGCTGCAAGGCCCTTGTTTCCTTCGGAACAGTTCTCATTTTCACTAACAGCCCTCCCTACCCCCATAAAGATTACTGTGAAGACTAAATACTTGCAATATAAAAGAAAAGAGAAGTACCATTGTATTCTTCCCTCATGCCTGAACTCTGCTTATTTTCATGACTGAATTAGCAAATCTTGCATCCCAGATGACTCAGTGATAAAGAATCCTCCTGCAATCCAGGAGCTGCAGGAGACTCGGGTTCAGTCCCTGGGTCTGAAAGACCCCCTGCAGAAGGAAATAGCAACCCACTCCAGGATTCTTGCCTGGAAAATTCCATGGATAGAGGAGCCTGGCAGGTTACAGTCTATGGTGTCGCAAAGAGTTGGACGTGACTAAGTGACTGAGCATGCCATCTGTTGCTGATAAATCTCAACATTAGCTCTACAAAAACTGAAGAGATGGCAGAAGAAAGGAGATGGTTTTTCTACTATGTACACCTACCAGAGCTTTCTAACTGGATCACCACTTTTCATAACTCGTTTAAAAACACATTCTTCCTCTTTTCTGGATCTAAGTATTATTTGTGTTTTAGAATTGTTTTTTCCCCCTCTTCCCTGTTTTTGAGCAACTTTGGAAACTTATTTTTTCTGTTCAGTAAAGTAAAACTGTATGTGTGTGTGTGTGTGTGTGTGTGTGTGTGTGTGTGGTCAGTTGTGTCTGATTCTTTTGCAACAAAGTAAAAGTTGATTAGTCTTTTTAGAAAGCCTTAGCATGTTACCCCAAAAAACTGTAGTTGGAAGACAAATCCTAATTTTATGAAGCATTATTTTTGGCCTGGTGTATAGCAGTGCATGTGCTTAAGGCTCAATAATATGGTATGCATTTGATACAGAAAAAATACTTAGGATTGTATTCAGTTCTTTGGCATGGAAAGTTAGTACTAAAAGGGACCCTGTAGAATGTTAATTCAGAGCGGATGAAACAAATTGTGAAATCAGTGGTGAATCCCCAGATCAGATAAGAATGTCTCCCTGTATCCCCCCTCTTCTTCTTCCTTGCTATTTCAGGATCTGCTGCCTCTTCTGTTGAAGTTTTCCCTTTTCCATTCTTCCTAGTGGGAGAGGAGATATGGGGGCCCCATCCTCCACTTTCCAATTTCCTGTCTCAGCTGTTGGGCAGTTGATACCAAAGAGCTTGATGACACAGTATAAAGGGCCAGGCTGCACTTGGCCCTGATTAAGTTTAAGTGACTTTAGCACAATTTCAGGGGAGAGGAATGCAGAGACTAGTAATGCAGAGACTAGTCTAAGTTTAGAGTCTGCTGCTAACATGGTCGGAGTGTGTCCTTCTAGTGAGATGGAGTTTCAGTTCTGCAGCTAAACGACTTTGCAGCCTATTTTGGCAATTTTCCTTTGAAATGCAGTTAATGGATGCCTGACTTTGTTCTTTTATTTATCCACTTAACAATAATGATGAAATACCTACCATGTGCCAGGCATTGTTGAAAGGTTCTGAGGATAAGGAAATGAGCAAAAATGATAGAATCCCTGCCCTATGGAATTACTTTCTAGTGAGAGAACTTTAAAATAATGGTAAACAAGGATTCTTCAACTACATATTCCCATGACATTTTATTTTCTCCCTGTTTAATTAAATTTTGTATCCTAGCTAGCAGAGCTGCTGACATCAGTTTTTTTTTTTTGTAAAATAAAAGGCATTAATATTTATATAAGAATGTACTGTCATAATATCTTTTTTTAAAAAGGAAGAGTCTACTAACTTCTATATCTGGAGATTAGCTTGCTGTTTTGATAAATGATGTTTTATTGGTTTTTCAGTGTTTAAATACTGGGATACCACTGATTCTAATAGCAGCCTTTTGATGCTTTATTCTTTGTAGATTATTTATCATCACACATACTAAATATTATCTGTCTTCTGAATGATCTTTAACAAAAGTAGACTGTTGTCTTTGACTCTTACCCTAGGCATAGAATGATACTTTAAGCTGAAAACATTATAGGGTTGTAAATATCATTCTCTTTTAGAATTACCCCATATTGTGTATGACACTGTTAGTAACATTTAATTCCAAAGATTTCCATTAAATCTTTAAATTTCCATTAAATTTCCATTAAATCCATTAAATTAAAAAGTTCCCAAACTGTTCATGGGGTTCTCAGGGCAAGAGTACTGAAGTGGTTTGCCATTCCCTTCTCCAGTGGACCACATTTTGTCAGACCTCTCCACCATGACCCTTCTGTCTTGGGTGGCCCTACACAGCATGGCTCATAGTTTCATCGAGTTAGACAAGACTGTGGTCCATGTGATCAGATTGGTTAGCTTTCTATGATTGTGGTTTTCAGTCTGTCTGCCTTCTAATGGAGAAGGATAAGAGGCTTATGGAAGCTTCCTGATGGGAGAGACTGACTGAGGGGGAAACTGGGTCTTCTTCTGATGGGCGGGGCCATGCTGGTAAATCTTTAATCCAATTTTCTATTGATGGTTAGGGATGTGTTCCCTCCCTGTTATTTGACCTGAGGCCAAACTATCATGGAGGTAATGAAGATAATGGTGACTTCCTTCAAAAGGTCCCATGCACACACTGCTATACTCAGTGCCCCCAGCCCTGCAGCAGTCCACCACCGACCCATGCCTCCGGCGGAGAGACTCCTAGACACTCACGGGCAAGTCTGGGTCCATCTCCTGTGGGGTCATTGCTCCTTTCTCCTGGGTCCTGGTGCACACTAGGTTCTGATTGTGCCCTCCCAGAGTCTGTTTCCCAGTCCTGTGTAAGTTCGGGCAGCTGTATGGTGGGGTTAATGGCAACCTCCTCCAACAGGGCTTACGCTGTACCCAGGTCTGCTGCACCCAGAGCCCCTGCCCCTGCGGCAGTCCACTGCTGACTTGTACGTCCTTAGGAGACACCCAAACAGAGTTCTGTCTCAATCTCTGTGGGTTCTCTGGGTCCTAGTGTGCACAAGGTATGTTTGAACCCTCTGAGTGTCTCTGGCAGGTATGGGGTTTGTTTCTAAATGTGATTTTGCTCCTCCTACTGTCTTGCTGGGGTTTCTCTGCCCTTGGATATGGGGTATCTCCTCACATTTGCTCCTGTGCCATGGCTGTTTGGATCACAACAAACTGTGGAAAGTTCTTAAAGAGATGGGAATACCAGACCACCTGACCTGCCTCTTGAGAAATCTGTATGCAGATCAAAAAGCAATAGTTAGAACTGGACATGCACCAACAGACTGGTTCCAAATTGGGGAAGGAGTACATCAAGGCTGTATATTGTGACCCTGCTTGTTTAACTTATATGCAGAGTACACCATAAGAAACGTTGGACTGGATGAAGCACAAGCTGGAATCAAGATTGCCGGGAGAGATACCAATAACCTCAGATATGCAGATGATACCACACTTATGGCAGAAAGCGAAGAAGAACTAAAGAGCCTCTTGATCAAGGTGAAAGAGGAGAGAGAAAAAATTGGCTTAAAACTCAACATTCAGAAAACTAAGATCATGGCATCTGGTCTCATCACTTCATGGCAAATGGATGGGGAAACAGTGACAGACTTTGTTTTTGGGGGGCTCCAAATTCACTGCAGATGGTGACTGCAGCCATGAAATTAAAAGACGCTTTCTTCTTGGAAGAAAAGTTATGACCAACCTAGACAACATGTTAAAAAGCAGAGACTTTAACCTTTGTTCACCTTGCAAACAAAGGTCTGTCTAGTCAAAGCTATGGTTTTTCCAGTAGTCATGTATGGATGTGAGAGTTAGGCTATAAAGAAAGCTGAGCGCTGAAGAATGGATGCTTTTGAACTGTGGTGTTGGAGAAGACTCTTGAGAGTCCCTTGGACTACAAGGAGATCCAACCAGTCCATCCTAAAGGAGGTCAGTCCTTAATATTCATTGGAAGGACTGATGTTGAAGCTGAAACTCCAGTACTTTGGCCACCTGAGGGGAAGAACTGACTGATTTGAAAAGACCCTGATGCTGAGAAGGATTGAAGGTGGGAGAAGGGGATGACAGGATGAGATGGTTGGATGGCATCACCAACTCAATGGACATGAGTTTGAGCAAGCTCCAGGAGTTGGTGATGGACAAGGAAGCCTGGCGTGTTGCAGTCCATGGGATCACAGAGTCAGACATGAATGAGTGGCTAAACTGAACTGAAAGTCCCAAACATAGGCTTTGGGGGATGAAAACTGAGCAAGCAAAATTTGCTCATGGTATTTCATGATAACCAGGCTCTGGGTCTTGGTTCAGCAGACTTACTTCATTGAGTCTGATGGTCATTGTGACGCAGTGTTAGGCACATGGATAGACTATTCTTTTACATATGAGTTCCATGGGAGACTTTTATCTGAATGTAGCTCCTTTTGCATGCTTGGGAAAGATGACACAGATTTTTCCTACCACATTCACTGCTGCGTGCTTATCAGTTATCAGAAGTTCCACTTAGCATCTGCAAATTTGACAGCTGCTGTGAGGTTGCAAACACTGTGGGGACAGCGTTTGGCAAGGAGGAGAAAGGCAGGATAACTGGAGAAAATTCTCCATGTACTGGGAGAATATATGACTGGTATCACCCAGGGTTACCAGTAGTTGTTTCTTTCAGAGACATACACAGGAAATAAGCCTCCATGTCTTATTTCCAAGCCAGACTTCTTTTCTCTCTCCTGTCTTCCTTCCAGAAGAACTAATTGAACAGGTGTTGTGCTGAGGATGAAGTAGTCTCCATTGTTTACCCTTACGTCTGTCTGTCTTTCAGATGTACATACATTTTGGTCCTGGACTCTTTCTTTATTTTTGTATACCATAAAAGGTATCATTTTAAGTGTATAGTTCAGTGACTTTAAGAGCATTTCTGTTGTTCAGCCAACTCTTCCCAAAGTGAACTTAAACAATAACTTCCCCTTCTCTCCTACCTCAGCTCCGGACAACCACCATTCTTTCTGTCTGTGTAAATCTGACTGCTCTAGGTACCTGAGATAAGTGGAATCATACAGTATTTGTCCTTCTGTGTCTGACTTATTTCACTTTGCATAATGTCCTCAAGGTTCATTCATATTGTAGCATGTCTCAGAATATCTATTTGAAGCCTGAATAATGTTGCATTGCTTGTATATGTCATATTTATCTATTCATCCATCAATGGACATTTGGGTTATTTCTACCTTTTCGCTGTTGTGAATAATGCTGCTATGAAGGTTGGTGTACAGGTATTGCTCAAGTCTCTGTTTTCAATTTTCTTTGGGTATATATCTAGGAATGGAATTGCTGGGTCATATGATATGAGCGACTTCACTTTCACTTTTCACTTTCACGCACCGGAGAAGGAAATGATAACCCACTCCAGTGTTCTTGCCTGGAGAATCCCAGGGATGGCGGAGCCTGGTGGGCTGCCGTCTATGGGGTCGCACAGAGTCGGACACGACTGAAGCGACTTAGCAGCAGCAGCAGCAGCATGATAATTCTATATTTAACTTTCTGAGGAACTTCCATTCTGTTTTTCACAGTGGTTGTACCATTTTACATTCCCATCAGCAATGTATGAGGGTTCCAAATTCTCTATATTCTCAAAAACACCTGTTATTTTCTGTTTATTTGTTTTTTCTAATAATAATCATCTTAATGGATATGAAGTGGTATCTCACTGTGGTTGTGATTTACATTTCCCTAATGACTAGGGATGCTTAGCATCTTTTCATGTGCTTATTGGCTACTTGTGTGTTTTCTTTGGAGAAATATTTATCCACATACTTTACCCATTTTTAAATTGCATTCTTTGGTTTTTTGTTGTTGTTGAGTTGCAGGAGTTAAAAAAAAAAACATATTCTGGCTCCTCATTCCTTATATATGATTTGCAAATATTCTTTCTCATTCCACAGGTTGCCTTTTCACTCTTTTGATATAGTTTTTTTTTTTTTTTTTTTTTTTTTTCTGTGCTGCCTACCCTGGGAAATTTTAGTTCCCTAACCAGGAATTGAACCCGGACCCATGGCAGTTAAAGCACTGAGTCCTAACCACTGAACCACTAGGTCACCCCCTTGATGTTGTCTTTTGATTCACAAAGGTTTGTTATTTGGTGAAATCCAGTTTATTTCTTTTTGTCCTTTTGTTGCCTATGCTTTTGGTGTCACATCTGAGAAATTGTTGCCTAATGGTCATGTATATTTATTCATTATATACATGATTTATGTACCAAACAGGAAAAAAATTGAAATTTTGAAAGGATGAGACAAAGATGAAATAAGCAATTACGTTAGACGATTTTCACTGCATATTCCTGTGATTGAATATGCTACATTGTTTTTGAAAAACATGGTTTTAACTTCTGGTTCTAAATTCATTTTTTTTCCATAGCTGCTTCTAATGGTGGTCCTAGTGAAAAAGTTACCTTACAAAGATATATATATCCAAATTAGAGACGTTCACTGTTGGTTGTGCCTTCTAGGTTGTTATGCAGGTTTTCCCCCACCAGGTGTCCATCTTCCCTGATATTAGTCAGGTTTTTGTTCAGTTCAGTTCGGTCGCTCAGTCATGTCCGACTCTTTGGGACCTCATGAAATGCAGCACACCAGGCCTCCCTGTCCATCACCAATTCCCGGAGTCCATCCAAATCCATGTCCATTGAGTCGGTGATGCAATCCAACCATCTTATCCTCTGTTGTCCCCTTCTTCTCCTGCCTTCAATCTTCTCCCAGCATTAGGGTTTTTTCCAGTGAGTCAGCTCTTCACATCAGGTGACCAAAGTATTGGAGTTTCAGCTTCCACATTAGTCCTTCCAATGAACACCCAGGACTGATCTTTAGGATGGACTGGTTGGATCTTCTTGCAGTCCAAGGGACTCTCAAGAGTCTTCTCCAACACCACAGTTCAAAAGCATCAATTCTTCGGCACTCAGCTTTCTTTATAGTCCAACTCTCACATCCATACATGACCACTGGAAAAAACATAGCCTTGACTAGACGGGCCTTTGTTGACAAAGTAATGTCTTTGCTTTTTAATATGCTCTCTAGGTTGGTCATAACTTTCCTTCCAAGGAGTAAGCGTCTTTTAATTTCATGGCTGCAGTCACCATCTGCAGTGATTTTGGAGCTCAGAAAAATAAAGTCAGCCACTGTTTCCACTGTTTCCCCATCTATTTCCCATGAAGTGATGGGACTGGATGCCATGATCTTAGTTTTCTGAATGTTGAGCTTTAAGCCAACTTTTTCACTCTCTTCTTTCACTTTCATCAAGAGGCTCTTTAGTTCTTCTTTACTTTCTGCCATAAGGATGGTGTCATCTGCATATCTGAGGTTATGGATATTTCTCCCAGCAATCTTGATTCCAGCTTGTGCTTCCTCCAGCCCAGCATTTCTCATGATGTACTCTGCATAAAAGTTAAATAAGCAGGGTGACAACATACAGCCTTGACGTAATCCTTTTCCTATTTGGAACCAGTCTGTTGGTGCATGTCCAGTTCTACCTGTTGCTTCTTGACCTGCATATAGATTTCTCAAGAGGCAGGTCAGGTGGTCTGGTATCCCCATCTCTTTAAGAATTTTCCACAGTTTATTGTGATCCACACAGTCAAAAGCTTTGGCATAATCAATAAAGCAGAAATAGATGTTTTTCTGGAACTCTCTTGCTTTTTCGATGATCCAGTGGATGTTGGCAATTTGATCTCTGGTTGCTCTGCCTTTTCTAAAACCAGCTTGAACATCTGGAAGTTCACGGTTCATGTATTACTGAAGCCTGGCTTGGAGAATTTTAAGCATCACTTTACTAGCGTGTGAGATGAGTGCAAGTGTATGGTAGTTTGAGCATTCTTTGGCATTGCCTTTCTTTGGGATTGGAATGAAAATGGACATTTTCCAGTCCTGTGGCCACTGCTAAGTTTTCCAAACTTGCTGGCATTTTGAGTGCAGCACTCTCACAGCATCATCTTTCAGGATTTGAAATAGCTCAGCTGGAACTCCATCACCTCCACTAGCTTTGTTCGTATATGTGCTACTGAAGCAAGCACCCCACTAGCTTTGTTTGTAGTGATGCTTCCTAAGTCCCATTTGACTTCACATTCCAGGATGTCTGGCTCTAGGTGAGTGTGAGTGATCACACCATCATGATTATCTGAGTCGTGAAGATCTTTTTTGTATAGTTCTGTGTATTCTTGCCACCTCTTCTTAGTATCTTCTACTTCTGTTAGGTTCATACCATTTCTGTCCTTTATTGAGCCGATCTTTGCATGAAATGTTCCCTTGGTATCTCTAATTTTCTTAAAGAGATCTCTAGTCTTTCCTATTCTATTGTTTTCCTCTATTTCTTTGCATCGTTCGATGAGGAAGGCTTTCTTATCTCTCCTTGCTATTCTTTGGAACTCTGCATTCAAATGGGTTTATCTTTCCTTTTATCCTTTGCTTTTCACTTCCCTTCTTTTCACAGCTATTTGTAAGTCCTCCTCAGACAGCCATTTTGCTAGTTTGCTTTTCTTTTTCTTGGGGATGGTCTTGATTCCTGTCTCCTGTACAATGTCAGGAACCTCTGTCCATAATTCATCAGGCACTCTGTCTATCAGACCTAGTCCCTTAAATCTATTTGGTCAGAGTCATCAAAATTTCTGAGTTTTGTATTTTTATAAACAGATGTAGGTTCACTGATATTTCACATGTGGATAATTTTAAAATTAGGCTTGAAATATTTATTTCAAGTTTTTAAAAGTGAGCACATAAGAGAATTGTTACAGGCAGCACATATTGTTTTCAGTTGTCTCATCATGTAATGAATGATGTGAAATCATTTCAAACATCCATTTTTCAAAATATTCTCTGCAGAATATGTGTCTTTCAAGAACCAGTTATTTTCTCACTCATCACTGAAATAGAAATTATCAAAATGGCAGCTCTGCCTTGAAGGGAGTGATTAAGCGTGTTCATGTCTTTGAAAATATCTTCCAAACAGCCTATATCCTGATAGCCATTTGTCATCCCAGAGGAAGACGGCAGATCTGTAGCATGGTGTTTTGTATAATAGAGATGTATAATATAACATCTTTATAGTCAACAGGTCTTTTATGTCTTTTGCCACAAATAGCTCCCTAAAACTGTGTCATTTGAAAGATGCCTGTGGATATTCCCCACATCACTGCAAAGTCCTGTGAGGCTACTCTACTTTAGAGGTCTTGTCTTCATAGAAACTAGCCACATTTTTGACATCTCTAGCACTTGACACACTTCTGGCTTCAGCTTCTTTGCTGTAACATCTTGACTATGAATGAAGCAGTGCAGGATTTCATATGTGGAAATGTCTCTGTGACTTTATCCCAGAATATTTTTTATTCCAGAATTTTTTATTCCATTAAAGTAGCTATTCCATTAAGCATATTTTCCCATAAATCATTGTTTTTATTAAAGAAATTACTGTGAGAATATATCTTCTTTAGTACATGTTTTTCTTTAGTTGTTCATAAGAAAATGAGTTATTTGTGTATTTTTTTTGAACCAGACTAGAAGTCTTATACATTGACATGTCAGGAATATCTTTACTGTTTTTTCTCTATATAGAAAACCTCCTGTAGTGTACAATTTAAGTTTTTTATTTCTTTACATTTTCAACAATGTTTGTTGAGAATCTTTCAGTGATATTTGCTGATAAATGAATGTGTTTTGGGTTCTCTCCACATTTGTTTCCTTGTTTTTCAAGTATTTTTACCATGATAGGAGAAGTGTTTATCCAATCAGATGTGGTTGTTTGTCTTTCAATATTAAGCAAAAGAGGCTTCTAAATATTCTCATTCATTTTAATGATGTTATGTGAAGTACCGGACTGTTATCTGACTTGACTCATGGCATGATTGGAAGTTCACGGAGGAAGTGGCTAGGGGAGCACTGTTGAGGCAGAGGAAAGAGCAGATGCAGTCAGATGATGCTGTGAAACCTGTCAGTTATTCTGCCTGGTTCACCAAGGGATGAGAGTAGGGAAACATCAGGTAATGAGAATGAAAGTGTCAGCAGGAGCCGGACCTGAGGTTTTCTTTAGGTAGAGTAAAGCTGTACAATGAGACTTAGTCCAGGTTCTTTTCCATACAGAACCTGAGGCAAGGATTGAATGCTGATGCGATCCTGGGAAGGGTAATCTCAGGGAGTGAGAGAGAAAGTGAAATGAGTCACAGGTGGATGGGAGGTCGCACAAGGTCTGACATTATGGTGCTGACTGTTGCTTCATGAAGAAACGGCCAGTTTCTTAGCCACTTGAACTACCCTCAAATAGGCTGACCCAAAAAGCCATGTTCAAAGTCTTACATCAGAGGGTGTATGGGGAGGGAATTCACCTGCTGGCACCCTCCCTTCTCTTGTGTCTCACTGAACAGAGTTCACCCACAGAGTGTTAACTTCCTGCCCTTCTGGCTTGCGTCACAAGGCACCTTCCAGAGAGCCAGACTCCATGCTTCGTAGTGTAGTGCTTCATCTGGGTCTAGGAATAGAAAGAGGGGCCAGAGACTTCAGGGGTCAGCCTCAATAGCAGGACTGCATGGGCCCACATGGAACTGGTCATTGTGGCAGAACAAACAGCCCAGGGCCGGTTGACAGGTGAGGCCGAGAGAATGAGGCAGGCTGAGGCTCTGCCCACTATAGGTGACCTCATGTGCTCCTCAGAGCGGCTTGTGATCGTCCATTGCATGTGGCTCCTTAATCCACTACAGGGCTTCCACTGCTGTCCTCCCTGCTTCCCCAAGTCGGCCACTCAGTCACAGAGCTGGCTTCAAGGTGTGACTAGTTGTGATTTCCAGAAACACTTAAGGCAAGTGGGTTGGTGGAATAAGCTACACTTTTTGTACTGGGGCTGGTCCTAAGGCTCTAACCAACATTGTCTGTCTCCGTTATCACACATTCTGTATTTCCCTACCCTCCGCCAACTGTTGGCTTGTCTAAATTGCTCTCTTACTGAAGTGACCCAGAACTTCTAGTGGGCTGACCATTTATTGGCCCTGTAGTTTTTGGATCACAGATGTTATATTTTCCATTAACCTTTATCAATGGGCGTGGCAGTTCTGAGAGAGACTTAGTGAATCGCCTGTTTCAGATATTGTTCCCTATTATCCCCTTTTATGGAGGGTCAACTCCATCTCCTTAATTACTTCAGTCAGATGGTAACTCATTCCTTTGACTGTTGAACTGTTGGCATGAAAGCCCCAAGTGGTCAGAATGTCATAAGTTTTACGTTCAGTGAAACGTATTATAAACACAGGCAGAGGTGTTCCTTCTGAGAGAACTAGGACTTCTGATTGGGCAGGACCTTAGATGGCAGGAAATAAGAGTACATAAACTTTAAATGAACTCCTATGTAGATGATAAGGGGGCCGCTTCTACTTACTTGATTCTTGGATCCATGTATTCTTAGTGGTGGAAGCATAATACTATATACCAGCTGTTGACTTAGCCAATACATTACTTCCTAGAAAACAGCAACCAAACCCCACAAGATATTGGACCCATCACTGAGCCTTCATTAGACTGTCTATCATTTTGTTAGTCTGGTTGCTTTTAGATGGTAGAGTACCTGATCTTGTGGTTACTGTTTAGAGTAACTGGGAAGACATTTGTTTTTTATTTTTTTAATAAAGCCTTTCTGGGAATTCCCTGACAATTCAGTGGTTAGGACTCTGCCCTCTCACTGCCGAGGAACCACGTTCAATCCCGGATCAGGGTACAAAGATCCCACTAGTGCTAAGTGCTTAGCCTCTCAGCTGTGTCCAACTGTTTGCGACCCCATGGACTGTAGCCCCCCAGGCTCTTCTGTTCATGGGGTTCTCCAGACAAGAATACTGGAGTAGGTTGCCATTCCCTTCTCCTGGGGATCTTTCCCACCCAGGGATTGAACCCACATTTCCTGCATTGCAGGTGGATTCTTTATCATCTGAGTCACCAGGGAATCTCTTTAAGATCCCACATGCATGGTCAGTAAATAAATAAAGCCTTTCTGGTCACATTGAGTTTGAGGTGTCTATAGAACATCTATGTGAGTATGGATGAGGAGTTTGAATAGTGCCTAACAGATTTTGGAATTCTCAGCCTTAACAGGGAGGCTGTGGATGTGAAGAAAAAGGGCCTTGTAATGGAATCTGGGGCTCACCAGTGTTTAAAGGGAGGACTGATGAAGAGGAACAGTGGGTGGGACAGAGAGTGAAAGTGAGATACAGCAAGAGAAGTCGGGTCCTTGAGGGCAAGGAACTAAAGAACCTCCAGAAGAGAGGAAGTGAGTCATCAATGGAGCTGGGTGCCCTGGAGATAGTCAGCCAGGTAAGGGCTGAGACATCGCCACCCTGTTGCTGTTGGTGATCTTGGCAAGAGGAGTATCCCAGCTGATTCCAGACAGAAGCCAGACTGCAGTGGGTTTGAGAGTGAAAGGGGAATGTGGAAGGGAGGATGTGGAAATGTACAATGCTTTCAGTGAGCTGAGAGTGGAGGGACAGAGTGAGAAACTTATCTCCAAGTGGATAGGCAGAATTCAAAGTGGACTTCCTTTGGCTAATCCTTTTTTGGCTAATCCTTTTTTGTTTGTTTGTTTGTTTTGAGATGGGAGATACATGTGTGCAGATTTAGGCTCCTGGGAGGGAGCCAGCCAAAAGGGAGAGATAGAAGTTACAGGAGAAAGAGGTGAGTGAGGCAGGGGAAGGCTCAGGTCACAATGTTTCAGCCTGCTTTGTAAGGGTTTCTAGATGAAGAGAGTGAGAAAAAAGGACTTTCTTTTGGAGGAGCTACTTGATGTAAATAAACCAATGCAATAATATCAATGTTTAGGCGTCAGCTCCCTGAAGTTGCTGAGCCCCTCTGCAGATAATAGCGATGGCTGATGGATGGGTTTTTATGGCCTCCGCTGAGCTTTCTTGAATTAGTCAGGTTGAATCTGCATAACTCATCCATAAAAAATTCCTGCAACAATCTGATCCTATTGCCATCCCAGTCCCAGTGTAAGCATCTCGATCGGACATTTTATTAATTAGAGGCAGAGTTTATCTTCTCTCCTGTGTCACATTTCATCATGACAGATGTGTCTCATTCCAGGTTCCTATTTACATAGCACACAGACATATTGTCATTACAGATAATTAGTCTTAAAAGCACCAGCTTTTAAAACACCCAAGTCTTAAGTTTCCCATTCATCCATCAGCATTTTAAACAAAAATATGTCTCCTCTCCCATTAGGTTCTGTGTCTGGTTTTATTTCTGCTCAGAATTTCTGTCCTCCTGTCTGCCAGTGGGGGAAGCACAAAGGGGTTCAGACGAGGCTGTTGCTCCAGTATTCCCAAACTGCTGACGTTCTTTCCTATGAAGATAACTAAATCACCAAACTTGATGAAATTTCATGAAAGAGATGTTCTGTGGAGTCTATGAATACAACTATTAATTTTAAAGTCAAAGATCTTGGATTTTTTGTCAGCTTGGCTATTTCTTCACTGAGAATTAAAAATGAATTATTGCATATTAACAAAAAATATGATAACATGGGGATCTTTTTTGTCAAAGAAACATATTACAATAAAAAATCTAAGTATTAATAATATAAATTGTCTTGAACATTTTCTAAGAGATTTTACTTAATATATTCTGGAGGGTCTTGATCATTCTGATTAACTTGGTCAAGGGTAGGGGCTGAGAGCTACATTTCCAACAAGCTCCCTAGACCACCCTTTAGGTGGCTCTGCTGATTAGTGAGAGAGCTGATTTTTTTCAACATCAACAACATCAACAACCGAGGCCCTAGTATGGAGAACAATATTTTCAAAACTATGAAAGAAAAGAAAAAAGAATTATCCATCTGGTAATGTATGTCTAATTAAAATTGCATTCAAGAATGAGATCAAAATAAAGACATTTTCAACAAACAAATTTGCAGGGTTTATTACCAACAGGTCCTCATTAACACTTCAAAAAGCATTTACTTTAGAAAGACAAAAAAGTAAACTAAAGGTGTGTCTGAGATGCAGGAAGGAATGATGAGCAAAGATTAACATATGGATAAATGTAAAATGTTAAGTCCATGACAAAAATATTTAATTTTGCAGGTTAAAAAAAATTAAGATCAAAATGTAAATGGGGTAAGAATATCTGGCAAGCAAGTGGGTTTACATAAAACTTCCTAAGATATTTTGCTTGTTAAACGAAGGTGAAAATATTAACTTTAAAGTTACGTATAAAGATGAGCTTAAAAAATTTTATCTTCCCTGGTGGCTCAGAGGTTAAAGCATCTGCCTGCAAGGTGGGAGACCTGGGTTCGATCCCTGGGTTGGGAAGATCCCCTGGAGAAAGAAATGGCAACCCACTCCAGTATTCTTGCCTGGAGAATCCCATGGACAGAGGAGCCTGGTGGGCTACAGTCCACAGGGTCACAAAGAATCAGACACAACTGAGCCACTTTCACTTTCTTTTCACAATAAAAATATAGTGAATAGCTTTCAAAATTTCGGAAGGAAATTAGATACATTTTAAAAATGGAATCAATCAAAAGGCAAAAAGTTAGAGAAAAAGCATCAAAATAGCAGGACAAATAGAAGCAAAATAGGGCAATAGAAATATTTTGAAGTTTACTGCAATAAAAATTTGCATTTCCATTTGGACCAAACTTACCAGTTAAAAAGGGAGTGTCAGATTAGAAAATAAATTGGGATTCCCAACTGGGGCAGCAGCTGTGATGGACCTCATGGGGCTGGGTGTCAGCGGCCATGGTGGGGGAGCTGTCCCCACTCCCAGTGGCTATGCAGGAACTTCCCCAAGGTGCTTCTCCCTGGGTGTCCAAGCTGCCACTTTGCTCACAACAAGGAGGTGCCCCAGGTCTGTACATACTTCCAGCAAGGCTCATGCTTCTGTGAAGATCAGTGTAACTCTCAGGACCTGCAGCCTCTAGTTGCCTGGAGTGGTGCAGCTACCATTCAGAACCATGTGTCACCTTGCCAGGGTCCCAGCTGGTGCTGACCCACAGAAACTTGGGCTCACCTTCCTGCCTTCTGTGACATCAAGAATTGTGCCTTATACTTTATCACAGTATTCTGGTCAGTAATTTATAATGCTCAGATGTTAAAAATATGTATGAGAAACTTCAAGTATATTAATCCAATTAAGTTTGTTCATGTATGGTGAAAAAGAGTGGAACAAACTATCCAATGCTTTGGACACAATCTTTCTATTATACAAAAGTCATTTGGAAAGACAGCTATAGCTCTGTACACCACTCAACACTATCTGAAAAAAATTAAATATAAATATGTATGAGTGAGCTAAGTCACTCAGTCATGTCTGATCTTTGTGACCCTATGGACTGTAGCCTGCCAAGCTCCTCTGTCCATGAGATTCTCCAGTCAAGAGTACTGGAGTGGGTTGTCATGCCCTCCTCCAGGGGATCTTCCCAAACCAGGGATTGAAACCACATCTCTATGTCTTCTGCATTGGCTGGTGTGTTCTTTACCACTGGTGCCACATGGAAAGCCCTGATATAAATATAGCAGTTAACAAAGAGTATTCAAGGTAAGCACACAGATTGAACACATGCACAGACATGTAACTGAATGCTATTTAGAGCCAGCCCACCTAGGGCCCATAGCAGCAGCATGAGACTCCCCTACTGTCCCACATGGAACCTGTAATAATAGGTTTTTTTGATTATCTTTAGATCTTTTGTAAGGTCTGAAGCCTTACCTGTGTGGATTGAGGTCTTTAATACTTTAGTTTCTTCATTAAACAGAATTTGAGGAATAGAGGTTATGTTAAAAATTAAACTCCTTCAACTGATAATGAGCAATCACTGGTTTTGTTTTAGTTTGTTTGATTTGTGCTAAGCTGTTCTCCAGTCATCTCAAGGAGAACTTAAACTTTTATAAAGGTGACAAGTGAGATAATTAATCACTTTAGTTTGGTGTGAATGCTGTGGCTTATCATTGGAAATGTCAGTGTTATTAGTCTTAAAAAGAGAAATGAGCTTTATTTTCCTCTTGTGGTTCTCTCCTGATAGTTTCTGTGAGATTTTGACTTTCTTGGAGAGGGTGGTTCAGATGTTTTGGGGTTCTTTCCCAGGGGTTTGGTTCTTCTTTCCTGTTGTTAGGGCTGACCTGAAAGCCATGATGATGTTGAACATACTTGACTGCTGTGCCCTAGAGTGGATGAAAAGCATCCTTGTTTGAGGTTAGTGAGGTCATTGGTCCTCAGGTAGAACAGTCTGTCATGGAGACCTACAGCAGCTCCTTATGACCTGCAGTTCTTTGCCAGCTGGAGGCTGTTGAAAGGCAGATGGTCTTTGAAGACACAGCACCCTTAAAACTGGTTTGTGACCTTGTCTGGCTGGGATTCTCCCAGAAAGAGGCCATTATGGGGAGGGAGAGGGCAGAGGGGATTGGCCGGTAACTCCTAGTCAACATGTCTTTGCTCTCATTTCCCTCTCTCAACCTCCACTGCGCCATAAACTTTAGAATTGCCTTTCATTCCTATTTATCTTACAGAACCAAAATAACATAGCTTACATTTCCTTTACTCAAAATCTGAGGCTATTTGGAAAGCAGATAAATAGTTTGCGTAGCCTCTGGGGCAACATGAATAAAACTTAGCGCCTGAGAGATTCCTTTAAACGGAAATGGAAAATTGTTATTCACTCCTGATCAGTTTTCATTTTTTTCATTCTCATTTTAATTACTGAGCTTCCTTTCTCTAAAATCAAGTGTCTGAAACAGATCTTAATTATCCATTTTTAACTGCAGGAAGATTTATTATTCAAAGACCAACTAGCAATCCAGAATAGATGTTATTTTGTTCAGAGTTTAAAGGGTTGGTCAAATATTTCTTCTAATGAAAACATTTTGTACCAAAAACCTCTAGACGAAAAGGTAGATAGCTGAAGAGATGAAGATTTAAAGCAAATCTGTAACAGAGAAAGATGACTAAATCTTTTGAAATCTTTAGGGCATGATCCCCATGGAGTAAATGGATTAAATTAATATAATTAGAATGAAACAGTCTTTGCATTCATATAGCATCTTATTTTTCCGAGATCTCTTTTTGCCTTATATCTTACATAAATGATCCCTCTGAGATAAGTACTCTTAAGCCTGTCTTGTCTTTTAAAGAGTCTATCTAAACCTCTTTATGTGCTTCCTTAGAAGGGATTTTCTTTGTAAAATGAGCCTTTTTTGATCTATAGCCTTAAAATATAGAACTCTATCTACCTTGAGATGTAAAAGGATCATCATCTTTCTTCAGATCTCTGTAGCCTGGTTTATAGTTTCTTTACCAGAGAAACTTAGAAAATTATCATTTTTGAAAGTCTTTAATTTCTTTTTTTGGGGGGCCATGCCATGTGGCACATGGGATCTTAGTTCCCTAACCAGGGAACAATCCATGCCCCCTGCAGTGGAAACAGAGTCTTAACTACTGGACCACCAGGGGAGTCTCATGGAAGCCTTTAAAAGTGGCAGAGATCTTTGTCTCTTGGTCATGATTCTATTGTGGTTCTTCTGGAAGGGAAATGTAAGACATAGACACAAAGGTGTCTTTAGAAAAGAAATAATGAAAAGTAGCTGTAGAGATGTCATCCCAGGTGTTGGTGGTATCCATAAGTAGATAAATCAGTTGATAAAGAATCCACCTGCAATGCAGGAGACCCCAGTTTGATTCCTGGGTTGCGAAGATCCGCTGGAGAAGGGATAGGCTACCCACTCCAGTATTCTTGGGCTTCCCTTGTGGCTCAGCTGGTAAAGAATCCACCAGCAAGGCGGGAGACCTTGGTTTGATCCCTGGGTTGGGAAGATCCCCTGGAGAAGGAAAAGGCTACCTACTCCAGTATTCTGGCCTGGAGAATTCCATAGACTGTATAGTCCATGCGGTCACAAAGAGTTGGACATGACTGAGTGACTTTCACTTCACTTCACTTCATAAGTGGAAGCATCCCACAGGCAGATAGAAGTCAGAAGCAGAACTTGGTAGAGAGATCAAGACTTACATATGAGACTGTTGAATACAAGAATGATGGTTAAACCTGTGAAAATAAAATATCTATTAAAGAGATGAGAGTCAAGAATGTATGTAGGGTGAAGGATGAGGAAGAGGGAAAAATCCAAGTGAGAGTCTGAAGTGTGTGCTTGGAAAACTAGGAGAATACAAGGGTGTTCTGGTGTCCTGAAAGATGAAGATGGGGAGGAGAACATTTCAAGAGCTGGATGATCATCTATGCCAAATAGAAATTAAAGTAATTGCAGTTGGTATTTCAATTTATTTTTGGTTAGATAAACTTGAAGGAACTGGGATAACAGTGGAAAGGGTGATAGATGATGCTGAAAGGGGCTGTGGAGAAATGCCTTAATAACAAAACAGAGGACATACCAGCCGGTGTATTGCCTGCCAGAATTGTTGAGTGAGAAAGTTTAGAAATAATGATGTCAGCTAAAAGGGCACTGAGGTCAAGTGATTCAGAGTGGGGGGCATCTGTGCATCTTTGTATTGGATTGGCCAAAAGGTTCCTTTGGGTTTTTCCATAAGATATAATCCAAAGGAACCTTTTGGTCAATCCAGTAGCTAGACTGGAAGATCCTAATAAAGAGGGAAAGATTAATATGATCTTATAAGGACTCAGAGAAGCCACTGGGTGGAATGGAATCCTTCTCAATAAACCTTAGAAATGCAAACCTTAGAAGTGAAGAAACTTCATTTCTTTTTTAGAACTTTAGGAATGAAGGAACTCACAAGTGATGGCTTAGATTTATCATTAAAGTAGAGGAAGAAATAATTCTAGCAGGGAGATGTTTTATTAGGAGGTGGGGAATGGGGATAGGGAAAATGAAGAAGAGTTGACATTTGGGTTATGCCTCTTCAGTAACATCATATATCTAGCAATTTCACAACCAACAATCATGAATGATTTGCTTACCTGTGAGCAGTAATAAACTGCTAACTCTTCATTGTCAAGACATTTCCACACAGCTCTTTTTGACTTCGTTTTTTGACACACTGTTACATCAATTAGCTCAAGATTATCTATCATTTATCAGATAGAGAGAGATCATAGAAAGAACATTCAAGACAGGAAATAGTATTCACTAAAACAGTTGATAAAATGCAGCAAATAGGCCAGTATGACTGAAGTATAGGCTATTGGGTTGGATGAATGATAGAGGTGAGCACACAGAAGTAATCTGAGAGCTCAATTTAGGAAGAGAATTAGCATACTAAAGAGCTTGGATAGGTTCTAAGCGGGTAACTCATGTAGATTTCTTTCCTCTGGGTTCAGTGTTTGCTATTGATTGTGCTGATGGAACATGAAAAGGTAGGGTTCTTCAGGGGCTTGGGATGGGCAATGTGTTGCGGATGTTAGTTTCTCAGTGTGGTGAGGGTAGAGAGTCCTTGCCTTCTTAGCAACTGAGAATTTCTCCTTACCTCAAGGCTGTTATGCTTGTTTTCCAAGGATTTCTTTCTCCTTGGAACCACATGGACCTTGAGGCCTATCACATGGTTGCTGTAGCCAAATTCATACCCACAAATAAGCTTAACAAAAGCATCATTGAGGGCAGTGCCAAGCCCTGCATCAAGGTGGAGAAATGGGCAACTCTGTTAAGGTCACAGGAGATAGTCTAGTCCTCAGTGGCACCCAAGATGCTCTTTAGGAGTCCTGCTCCACCACATCCTTAATGTTGTTGAATTTAGCAGGTTTTTCTCTAAAGGGAAGATCAGATCCAGAACAGACTCTTGGTGGTACCATTGGTTGCAAGGAGTATGCTCTGGACAGCACTGTGACCCTCACACCATGGTTTGCCACTGGGGCCACCATTGTCTCTGAGTAGCTTTGATGACATGGACTGTGATCGTGAGTTCCTCTGTGATGTGAAAGTTTTATGGATGATCTTAGTTAGGAGGGTCAAATGGTTGGTGGGTCAGATGGCATTCCTAATGACCTTGAGAGAGTCCTTATGTTTCTCATGGTTCGCTCTATTGCACACACATGGGGGATCAGCACAAGAGGCAAAGATGAAGACTTCTGTGGCTTCACCTTCAAGTAAACCCCAACCTTCCCAAAGATGGTGAAGATACAAGGGGAATCCACACCAACATCACCCCGTTTGATGATAATGGGGATGAGGCCTAAAATAGATTTTAAATTCAGTATGCATAGCACATAACTAATGTGTGTCATGATGTTACAGTGATGATTCTATTGGTATGTGATGGATGAGGTGGCAAGTTTGCCTAGGGGAGTGGGTATAGAGTTGGGCTGAGACATAGGAGTCCAAGGTATCACTTGGGAAGTCAATCTTCTTCTAAGCATTCTTGCATAGTTCGAGGGACTAACGAGAAGCTCATAGGACTATCAAGATAGTCCTGTTGAAACTGAGAGCACCAGCCAGGAACAGGTCATCATTTCAACCCTATAGACTTGTAACCCATTCTTGTGCTGGTTCCATTCCCATCCAGACTTGCTCAGCCCTAACCAAAATACCTGACTTGATATTAAGGGAGTTCACTACCTTCCTCTTTTTTCCTTCCTTCCTTTCTTTTTTTTTTTTTTTTTAAGAGACTTGGACAGGTTATCCCTGCAAATTCCTGCCATTTAGTTCAGTTCCATGCAATAAAAATCCACAAGAATTTAAGGGAACAGTTGGAAGAAAAAATTGTTTGTGCCTTATGCACTTGGAATTGTCTAACTATATGCCTTGATCTTTCCAGATTATTTCTTATTTTATATTCTGAGCTGAGAGGAACAATTCTCAGTAGTAAACTGATTATTATTTGGGTTAAGTCCAGTGGGCTTCCCTTGTGGCTCAGCTGGTAAAGAATCCGCCTGCAATGCAGAAGACATGGGTTCAATCCCTGGGTTGGGAAGATCCCCTGGAGAAGGGAAAGGCTACCCACTCCGGTATTCTGGCCTGGGGAATTCCATGGACTGTATAGTCTGTGGGGTCACAAAGAGTCAGACACAACTGAGCAACTTTCACTTTCACTCAGTGATATTCTTGAGAATTAAAAGGAGCATAGATGGTGGAGGTGACAGCCCTCTGGACTCTCTCACAATATAGAGATCACTTACAATGAAATTCTAACCAGTAGATTATAATTCCTCATGTGGTGGTTCAGTCACTAAGTTGTGTCCGACTGTTGCAGCCCCATGGATTGTAGCCTGCCAGGCTCCTGTGTCCATGGGATTCCCCAGGCAAGAACACTGGAGTGGGTTGCTATTTCCTTCTCCAGGCAATCTTCCCTACCCAGGAATCGAACCCAGGTCTCCTGCATTGCAGGCAGATTCTTTACCAACTGAGCTACAGGGGAAGCCCAATTCCTCATATAGTTGATAAATAAACAAAAATTTATGTCTAGCATTTAACATTATCACTTTGAGTTCCCATATTATCCTTCTGTTTTAAGTGTAAAAGAATTACTATGACTTTTTCTCAGTTTTTAAATCAGGCTCTGATTCTTGAGGAGATTTGTTTGCTGCAAAAAGATTTATACTTTTTATCCTAAATTGGGTGAGAAGTGATGCAGAAAGAGAACATCTGCACATCTTGTCATTAAAATATTTAAACTTGGGATTAATCCTTGTAAACAAGTTGCCTAGTACAACACTTAAATGCTACCTGAAGCTTAGATAAAGCAAAATATGAATTTGATCAGACATAATACATTAGCAGAATGTCAGTTTGTGATATTTTTAAATGAGACAGGAAATTCATGATGGCTGATAAATTGCCTCTCATTAAAAAAAAACAATAAAACTAAGTTTTTTCTCAGTATTTATTTCTGAATTTGTATACTTTTGACATACTTGTCAGACAATGTGTTCAGTCAGTCAGTTGTGTCTAACTCTTTGCGACCCCATGGACTATAGCCCTCTGAGCTCCTCTGTCCATGGAATTTCCAGGCAAGAATACTGGAGTGGGTTTCCGTTTCCTTCTCCAGGGGATTTTCCTGACCTGGGGATCAAACCCGAGTCTCCTGTGTCTCCTTCATTGGCAGGCAGATTCTTTACCACTGGTGCCACTCCTGGAGAAGGAAATGGCAACCCACTCTAGTATTCTAGCCTGGGAAATCCCATGGACAGAGGAGCTTGGCAGGCTACAGTCCCTGGGGTCACAAAGAGTCAGACATTACTGAATGATTGGACAACAATAGTACTCGTCAACTTAAAAAAAAATTTAACACACAGGGACTTCTTTGTTGGGGGAAATAGTGGGGAGGCCACCTGCCAGTAGGAGCTATGGGTTCCATTCCTGGTCTGGGAGGATCCCACACGTCACGTGGCAACTAAGTCTGCATGCCACAACTACTGAATTCCACACGCCTTAGAGCCCATGCTCCATAGCAAGAGAACCATGCACTTCTCCCCACCACTGCAATGAGAAGCCCATGCACTGCAACTAGAGCGTAGCCCCCACTCGCCACAACAGGAGAAAAGTTTGCCCAGCAACGAAGACCCAGCACAGCCAAAAAATTAAAAAACGTAAAAGCTGTGAGTTGAGTTTATTTAGTGTCTTTCTGAGGACTATAGCTGGGAGACAGCCCCTCAGAGAATTCTGAAGAACTGTTCCAGGAGGTAAACGGGGGAGGTCAATACATATGAGAGTTTGGTTAAGAGAATATGGAAACCAAGCACACATCCTGGTAGAAGTTTGTTGCTAGTCATGGAGTCATGAGGAAACAGACCTCTTAGTTTTTCTAAGTATGGGAAGATACAGGAGTTTGTGTTCATAAAACACTCTCCTGAAAAATATCAAACTATCTGAAGGCCCGTTCTGCCAGTTTTCCCAGTGCACAGAGTGTCTCAGTGTCTCACTCCTAATCTCCACCCTGAGCTCCCTTCGGGGTATATTAAAGGTCAGCAACTTCAGTGGCTAATGACTCAGTCCTTGTAGAGTTGGATGACTTTCTTTAGTTGGCATGATTATCTGCCACATGTATGTTTTCTAACATATTAAGTGGGAAAGATAAGCAGTTTCATAGAATAAAACAAACGATAATATAAACCAATCTAAACTTCACTAAAAGGCAAAATTCCCTTTTGCATTTTTATGATAGCTCTTCTTTGGGTTTCATGGCTCTACCACTCTCTCCATCCCGTAAGCCTTCATTTACTGAACATTTTGTTATCTGACTCATAGGAGTCATGACTTCCCGGGCTCCTGCCATAGTTATAGACAGCATTCACATCTGGTGAGAAATCCATCTAGCTTCAACTTCATCTCCTTAATTTACAAAATTTGAATTTCCATTCTCCATGAGCAACCCATTCTCACCCATATTCTCACCAAGAACAGCTTTATTTCTGGAACTGCACTCTTCAATATAAAAATAATCTCTACCCACACCTTTTTAGTGGTCCAGCTTTCACCTGCTTGTCCCACCGAGTTCTCCAGTCCCTCCAGCTCCTCTTCCCCTCATTGCTTCCTTCCCTCCTCTGACTACAAGTCTCTTTCCAGGTATCTCCTCCAGCGACATCCGCCTTCCGAGTCCTGACCTTGGCTAAATGTAAACTTGGTCTTTTCTGTCCCTGCCCCTAGGTACTGAATGCTAGCGGAGGAAACCACAGGTTGTTGTTACTGCACGTTTTTTGGTCCCCATATCTCAATGAGACCCTCAAAGCAATCTTTTCATGCTCCTCTAGGAAACAGTCTCTTACTTCCTTCCTAGGGATTATTCAATTTTCCTTAAGTTCCTAGCTCCCTGCTGCCATCTTCTTTCTCAGCAGGTTAACACTGAACCATATTTCACAGTGAATAGTTGAAGCTTTCAGGCATGAAATCTACAGTCTTGTTCCTCAGGGTCCATGTTTTTCCCCACTAGGCCTGTTAGCTGACACACACTGAGATCTCAACTAGACATAAGGGGATTAATGTTAAACTGAGGCAGAACCAGGATAATTATGTCAGGATATTGGCAAACACTGTTTAGCAGTTATTTTTGTTTGATTTTATAGTGACAAGCTTTCCATCTAATAGATAATGTGAAATAGTCCTATTCTAGGCACAAAACCCCAAAATACCATCAAAATGTCTCTTTCATGTTTCATAGGTGCTCATTGAATGAGTGAATTAGGTAAATGAATGCATAAATGTGGTAAACAATACCAGGAGTGAATTAATACATGGAGAAGTATAAGAAGTTTAGGAAGAGATTTCAGCCCAGGAACTTATAATTTAGAAGTATTTGAACAAGATGTTATATAATAAGGTTTTGAACTGTGGAATGGAAAATTAGAGATAAAGCAAAAGGAGATGCTAATTATTTAGGCAGGGGAGTCCAGACAAAAATGTTTTTAATTTATTTTCTGTTTTTGTTTTTTAAGACAAGAGAGATTATAGTCCTCAGATTCTCAGTATATCTCAGGAAAGAAAGGTAGAATAGTTATTTCTCATATTGCTATAAGGTGGGAGTGTTGGATTTAAGGCAATATAGAAAGAAAAAGGGAATACCTTCTAGGCAGTAGGGCCAAAAGAAAACCATAAATAAAGGCAAAGCGGGAGGGGCAGTGAAAATTGTGTCTGGGGAATGACAAGAAGACTGGTTTAACTGAAACATTAAGTGTGGTGGGGTGTTTATGTGTGATGTGTGTTTGTGTGTGTGTGGTGTGTGTCTGTAGGGTGTGGTTTGCAAAAACCACACCTAGTGGTTTCTGCCTAGTTTGCAGAAAATAGGCACAGAAATTTCAACTCAGAGACTATTTTGTTAGAAATTTATTGGTACTATTGGAAGCCACTTTAAAGCAAATCCTATGTTGGTGCACTCATATTGGAAGATAAACCCTGTTGCTTATGATTCTGACAGGAACTTGCAAGACTGTCATTCACTCTTGTCCAGTTGTCACTAAAGAATCAGTATCTTTAATAATTATCCAACAAACTTGGGAAATTTTCTCCTAGATGCAAGCTAATGCCATAGATGTTTGGGGAGATATAAAGATGTTTTTTAAAATCTCATGGTGGGGCAGGGAAGGAATGCATAAGCAATCTGTACTACATTAACACCTGACTTACGAATATTTCATGCTTCTATGTGGTCACCACCAGGGGGCGAATTCCTTCCCACTTATAAAACCAGCTGACAGAGGGAAGGAAAAAGTGCTTCTACCAGAGCCCATCAAAAGAAGAGTCTCTAATATGTTTTACAGAGTCACAGAATATAGCTAGAGTCTCTCTTTTTGCCAGATTTAGATAGGTTTCTAACATTCATTATTATAGTACCATGGAAATAGTGCCATGAATAGTGGTTAGGTTTTGCAGGATGATTCCAAAGGCATATATTTTAGCTAATCTTTCACGTAGTTAGGAAAAAACAAAGCCTATATATACATATTGCTGGAAGTAGTGCTAGTGGTAAAAAATCCGCCTGACAATGTGAGAGTTGCTGTTTCGATCCCTGGGCAGGGAAGATCCCCTGGAGTAGGAAATGGCAACCCACTCCAGTATTCTTGCCTGGAAAATTCCATGGACAAAGGAGCCTGGCAGGCTACAGTCCATGGGGCTTCAAAGAGTCCAAATACGACTGAGCACACAAGAGTGTGTGTGTGTGTGTATTATTTATCATTTTTATGAACAAATTTCCCAAGTACAAACTTTCAGAGCTCAACCCATTTATATCAGTGACTCCCTGTTACTTCAAGACATTAAATAAATGCCAGATGAACAGAGGTATGTATTTACCCTTAATACTTTCCTATCTTCTGAAATGTAGAACCACACTTATTAAAGAAACAATAAGGATTTGCCAATACAGTTCAAGACAACCTATTTTCCTTTTTATGAAAGAATAAATGTTCAGCTCTATTTTTGTAGGTTGATAAAAAGAGACCAACCTCCCCTCCTTCACCACCATTCCCAAGCATTTGGTCACAATCATCTGGGAAAAAATTATAAATGTTTCAGGTCAGGTAAAAAATGAGCTGTGCTACACTTATCAAACAGCTTCAGGCTCTGCAAATAGCCTCTGTGCTGCTAACACAAAGGCACGTTCATTATATGTTAATTTTTTCAGCCTGATTTGCTCCCAAATCTATCACAGGTAGAAATTCCTGCCATTAACATTATCTTCAAATGAGCAAGACAGGCACTACAAGTAAGGTCCTTTATTTGTTTTGTAGCAAAACTTTGACATTACAGCCAATGTGACTAAGGCCTGTAGCCCTCTGTCCCTAAGACCCAGCCCCTTTAAGATTTCAAGATCAGATCAGTATCTGCTACTCCCTCTGTTAAAAGGCAGTTGGGGTTATAAGCCACCAATGAGCATTTTGTTCCAAGTTAAGCCAATAGAAGAAACAGTTTTTATCTATCAAACATTTAAGACCAACTTTTTCCTTCCATGTACATTAGTAGGAAGCATTATAAGGCAGAACCCTATTCCTATAAAGGGGGACTAGTTCATTACCAGGAATGACTCATCATCCAGTTTGGGGCTCTAGATGAGGGGTTATAAACTTGATGCAGGCAGGACCCTCAAGAGTTTGAATGGCCTCATGAAAGTTTATCAATGTTGCATAAAAATGCATTTTTTCAGAAGACCAGAGTTTCTTAGATTTTCAAGTTGCTGACTCCAAAAAGCTTAACAATCTAGATCTCCTGTTTCTCTTCTTTTCATTTTCATTTTTCTTTTGGATTTCATTTTTCTTACGGATTTTGACATGTGATTAAGAGTATCAACCCTAGTATCAACTCAGGAATTGAAAGCCTGATTGTTTTACCTCTTAAAGGTTATGTAATTTGGGTGAGTTTCTTAATTTCTTTATTACATAGTTTCTCCACTTGCTAAATGGGGGGAGGGTAACTAATTGCAATGCACAGAACAGGCAAATGTTAAATGAGATATTAACTCTAACATCGAGAGTGCGGGTTTCCCAGTTGGCACAATGGTAAAGAATCCACTTGCCAATGCAGGAGACACAGGAGATGTGGGTTCAATCCCTGGGTTGGAAAGATCCCCTGGAGTAGAAGATGACAACCCACTCTGGATTTCTTGCCTGGAAAATTCCATGGGCAGAGGAGCCTGGCAGGCTATAGTCCATGGGGTTGCAGTCAGATGCAACTAAGCATGCAGCATGAAATCAAGAGTGCATCAGAATCATGCTAGAGGGCTTGTTAAAACAGAGATTACTGGGTCTCACCCTTAAAGTGTCTCATTCAGTAGGTCAAAGATGGGACCTGAGATTAGCGTGTCTCACAGGTTCCCAGGGGATGCTGATGCTGCTGGTCCGAGGGCCACAACTGTAGAACCAGACCTTCCCTCCTGAAACACCTGTGGAAACCTGTGTGCTAAGTCGCTTCATTCATGTCCGACTTTTTGCGACCCAGTGGACTGCAGCCTGCCAGGCTCCCTTGTCCATGGGATTCTCCAAACAAGAATCCTAGAGCAGGTTGCCATGCCCTGCTCCAGGGGATCTTCCCCACCCAGGGATCAAACCTGCATCTCTTACGTCTCCTGCATCAGCGGGCAGTTTCTTTACCACTAGTAGGAATATAATGTGTAACACATACATAGTTTTAATTTTCTATTATGTGGTCTCAACCATCAGTCTTGTCTGACTCTTTACAACCCCATGGACTATAACCCACCAGGCTCCTCTGCCCATGGAATTTTCCAGGCAAGAATACTGGAGTGGGTTGCCACTTCCTGCTCCAGGAGATTTTTCCGATCTAGAGATCAAACTTGAATTGCTTGCATCTCCTGCATTGGCAGGCAGATTTTTTTTACCACTAGCACCAACTGGGAAGCCAATTTTCTAGTAGGCAGGTTAAAAAAAGAAATGGGTAAAACCAATTTTAGCAATTTTTCATTTGATCTAATATATCATCATATTATATGATAAATTGCCATATTAACAAGTAATTGATGTAAGAAATTACTAATGAGATATTTTACATTTTTTGGTACTAAGCCATTGAAATCTGGGATGTATTGTTCCCAGCGTGTCCATAGATTATGATATTTCAGTCAAGTCCAGGAGTGGTGGATTAGCTGCTTTTGTTTCTTCCTGGAAGAGAAACTGGGAGACCATTTGGAGCAGAAACCTCCAGGCAAACTGCCACGTGAGTAAATTAGACTCACCATCTTCCAATTCAGCTTTCTCGCAGATGGCAACGGTGGCCTGTAGTGCCCAAACCTAGGAAGCGCGTGCCTGGAGTGAGAAAGCCCGCCCACTCCAGAGAATTTCCACAGCGGACGGGGTTGAGTACTTCACTGATGACAGTGCTCAGTCGAAACTCAAAGTTTCTATTCAGACAATGTTGACACTCCTTCAGCCAAGTATTGTTATTTCTGCTCAAGTAGTCCTTAACCCACAAAGCATTACCTTTCTAAACATCTTGAGTTGAAGATCATTTTCGTGTTGTCTCTGCATAGTCAAGTTTTTAGGACTCAGAATAGTTGTGCTTTCAAAGTTTTTCAGTCTTGCTGAAATCTGTTATTGATAATGTGATTCCATTTCAGAAATATAACTCAGGGGCTGTATCAACTATATTTCAATGTCAGATGTTTTGGATTTGCTCTGGAATCACTGAGGTTGTGCCATTAGTTGAGAATAAGGCATGATGTATGACGTGTCTCTGAACCTGCAGTGTGTACTAGTCGTGGCTTATTTTCCTGAGTAACCAAGTCTCACTGACTCTGCTCTGCTTTATTTTCTTGAGCTTCAAGCCACCATCATTGCTGCCCATCAGTGTCCTTGTCTTGCCCTTTCACTCCAGCACCCAGTCCTCTCTCATTTCAATCTTGTTTGCATTTCAATCTCATTTCCCTCCTGAATATAACTTTTATCTTTTTCCTTGACTCTGCATTCACAGAGAACTCTTGGGACAAAACTCAGTCTAATTCGACCTTGTTTTCTTAATATTATCAACTCTCTGTTGGTAAATTATCTTTAAAGCTAATTGCATTTTTCATTGTTTTATTTTCTATTTTGCTTTTTAAGCAGGAAGAAGAGGCAATAACAGTTTCAGGGACTTCCAAAAGTATAATTTATGCTATAAACTAACATGAGGGATGGGGGCAATAACTCTTCATGTTAATGTCAGCTTATTTTTAATTAATTTTTTTATTGAAGAATAATTGCTTTACAGAATTTTGTTGTTTTCTGTCAAACTTCAACATGAATCAGCCATAGGTATACATACATCCCCTCCCTTTTGAACCTCCCTCCCATGTCCCTCCTCATCCCACCCCTCTAGGTTGATACAGAACCCCTGTTTGAGTTTCCTGAGCCATACAGCAGATTCCTGTTGGCTATCTATTTTACATATGGTAATGTAAGTTTCCATGTTACTCTTTCCATACATTTCACCCTCTCCTCCCCTCTCCCCATGTCCATAAGTCTGTTCTCTATGTCTGTTTCTCCATTGCTGCCCTGTAAATAAATTCTTCAGAACCATTTTTCTAGATTCCATATATATGCATTAGAATATGATATTTATCTTTCTATTTCTGACTCACTTCACTCTGTATAATAGGTTCTAGGTTCATTCACCTCTGAGAGGCTTATAAAAATCCCTAATCCTGCCTTCTTATAATCTAGAAAAAGCCCACACTCAAATTCTCACCTTTACCTTCAGGATAGCAGTTGCCCAGTCCCAGTGACAACTCAGGAGAATTGCCAGAGGAAAAAAAAAGAAGAAGCAAAAAACAAACCTGGCTTTCTATAAGTTATATAATGTAGGTGGGAAACTTCACCTTGAAAAGGGCCTTTTAGTATAAAAACATAGGCTTCCCTGCTAGCTCAGTTGGTAAAGAATCTGCCTGCAATTCAGGAGATCCCAGTTCAATTCCTGGGTCGGGAAGATCTGCTGGAGAAGGGATAGGCTATCTACTTCAGTATTGGGCTTCTCTTGTGGCTCAGCTAGTAAAGAATCCACCTGCAATGTGGGAGACCTGGGTTTGATCCCTGGGTTGGGAAGATCCCCTGGAGAAGGGAAAGGATACCCATTCCGGTATTCTGGCCTGGAGAATTCCATGGACTGTATAGTCCATGGGGTCGCAGAGTCGGACATGACTGAACGACTTTCACTTTCAGTATAAAAACATGAGATTTAACTGAAGAAAATCCTTTAAAAGCATTGACCTTTGCCATGAAACCCACAGAGGAAGATCCAACTAAGAATCCATCATTGTCATTAGAATTTGAAATACACCAGATGTGTTTCAGAAAGACTCAAAATTAACTGATTTCCACAAAGCAGGGCTTTGATTCATTTGCCTTAGTGTGTAAGTCTTTGTGATAAAAATATTCTTAACCCCTTACTGTATGTCAACCATAGACTTGAGGTCCGGATATACAAAGATGCAGAGGACATCATCCTGGGAGGGAGGAAGACAGACACATGAGCAGATGGTGACACTGTACAAGGTGATGAGGGCTTTGACAGGCATAGAAAGGAACAACAGATTTTACTTGGGTCAAAGAAAAAGTGACATTTAAGCTAAATTTTGAAAGAGAAACAACAGTTCCTCAGGTATTCAAAGTAAATGAGGGCTGTTTCAAGCAAAGAGAACAGAAACACAGATGCAAACACAAAAGAGAACTTTGTAAAGAACTATAGTAGTTTGAAAATGACAAGAGTGCAAAGCATCTGTGGGGTGGGTGGAAGCAGAAGGAGAGCAGGTCAGGAAGAGCCTTGTTCTGGCAAAGGAATCTAAACTCCATCCCTCAGACAGTGGGATTTGCAAGTCAGGGGAGTGGTGCTCCTACCTAGACACATGTTAGCAGTGTCATTAACAGGAGGCTGGATTGGAGAAGACCCAAGGCTGAAGGCATGGGACTAATAGTTCAGGATGGAGATGGTGGAACATAAATTAAGTAGTGGAAGTGGCAGGAAAAGGAAGAAAACACTAGGAAGCTTTTTAAGAAGTGAACTGACCACTTGGTGACTGATTAGACATCGAATATGAGAAAGAAGAAATTTAGAAAGGCATTTTCTTCTACTTCCTTGATGAAATTCTCGATGCAATTCTGCATGCCTGTTTCTTCCAATACTTTGTTAGTTTATTCAATTAACATGTATGGAGGGTTTATTATGTGCCAGGTGTCATAGTAAATGCTGAGGATACAAATTCGGTTAATCAACAAATATTTCATAGACACATGCTTTCCATCAGGCACTGTCCTATACTCTCAGAATTCAACAGTGGAGGAAACAGACAAGATATGTTGAAACAAGCAGAAAATCCAAACAAAGAAAAAACAAATAGAGGAATAAAATGTTTCTCTTTATTAACTTGTTGAGCAGCAGGTAAGACAGCTTCTAAAGTAGCTGCTTCAAAATGATGAAGCAGAGACAGGATTTTATAGCCTTGTGAGAAGGAGTCAGTCTGAGGATAGGCACTGGAAATTCTGACAACAGAAACCAGAACAAAGTTTCAAGCATCCTGGTGTTCAAATTTTAGCAAAACAGAATATTGGTGATATGCATAGTCACCTGCAAGAGCAGAAAGACCCCAGCAGTTTTCCCCAGAAAGGTGCGAGTGGTTATTTCTTAGGAACTTAACATTAGACCAAGTAGAATGGAAAAATCATGAGACCAGGGAAATTGAAGATAATTCAGAAAAATACAGGCTTTCAAATCCTTGCTCTCCTGCAATTTACCTCAAGTAAAATAGATGATAAAAGCTAGTAAATTATATAGCATATTAGAAAGTGATGGACATTATGAAGAGAAACAAAAAGCACGGAATTGGAATAGGGAAAATGTGTGTGTGTGTGTGTGTGTGTGTGTGTGTGTGTGTGTGTGATATCACTGAAAGATTTTAAGTACTAAAAGGATTTTAAGCAAAAAAAATATTGGATTAGTGTTTAGAAAGATTAGGCTCATAGTCATGTTATAGATGGATTAAGGAGACTAGGAAGGAAAAGAATCCTATAATAGAGTTAGGGAGACCAATTTAAAGCTCATTAGTAGTAAATTCAGGCAAGACAGGAGAAAGCCTGAAGAAGTCGGACGCTTGGTTATTGAAAGGCGATAGAAGGCAAATTCAGGAGCTATTTAGATGGTCTCTGTTGATGATGCAAACTCCTAGGCCTTCAGCCCCATTTCCCCTCCATCGCTTTGTTGCTAGTGGGCAGAAGCCCAAACAGAGTCTTCCACTTCAAAACCTCAGCCCAGACGAATCAGTCCATCCATCCGTCTTTGATGGAACTCGAGCAGCTGCTCTGGCACCATTGCCTCTGGTAGTTTATGGTGTAAAGCATGCCACAGAACTGTGCTAGGCATTGTTCAGGCATGTATGAAAGTAAGTACATAATGCTACTTACCCTCGTGCAGGACAACTGAGAGGAGCCTGACCGACAGACTCCAGGGTGTGCATTATGGCATGAGCATAAAGAGCTGAGTAATGGAAAGTAGGCACTCAATAAATATTTGGAAAGTGAAGAAGAGAGGCCCAGTTCTGTCTGGGGAAGCTAGAGGAGACTTCACAGAAACACATTTGAACTGGGTCTTGAAGGAGATATATACAGTTTCCTGGGTGCTCAGGGCTAGCATTCAGTGAAGACAGACTGGTAATGACCATGGAGACAAGCATGGTCAGCTGTGAGATCCTTTTTCTGTTGTGAAATCTCGCTTCTGTCCACAGCCATACTCAGTTACCTAAATTCAGCCTTCTAATGAGGCAGGAAGGAAATGATTTCATTCTGAAGGCAGAGACATAAATAATCACAGAAAACCAAAAATATAAATGCTGTTTATCTCTGGTTCTTCTGTTAATGTATCATTAAAATTTAGAATAAAAATCCAGGGGAAAGCTAATTCTAATATTTGAAATGATTGAAGAAACAGACTGAGGAGAATCTGTGAAAGGCCTGGATCTTCTGTAAGCATCTGAGGATGGAAGATAGGCAACTTGAAAGTTAAACCAAGAGTCTGGCGTCCCAATTCTTTCCACATCAGTTGTGTCTCTCCTAAATGAGTCCAAAGTGTTAAACAGGCACTAAAGTCTAGACTTTGAGGCAACATGAGGACAAGAATTTACCAGGTAGCAGATGACAGAAGGAGCTGGGGATGACCAAAGCTTAATGTTTCCACAGCCTTAACTCCCCCATAAAGACTTCTCATTAGCTTTTTATCACATTTAGGAAACTGTACTCCATATTCTGTAATAACCTATATGGAAAAAAGAACCTTAAAAAGAATGGATATATGTATATATATAATTGAATCACCTTTCTGTATACCTGAAACACATTATAAATCAACTATACTCCAATATAAAATTTAAAAATTAAATCTAAAAAAAGAAAAATAAATAAAATAGAGCACAGATTCCACCCCAACTGCACCAGTCTGAGAAAACAGCGAAACCTGTCAGAGGCAAACATTAAAGTTTTGTTAGCACTGAATGAAGTTATAGAAGTTTCTCTGACTCAACCAGTCATAGATCTGCATTTGCTAAAGATGTAATGTGACAGCTGGGTTTGTAATAAAAATGTAGCAACTGGCTCTCCAGCTGTTGACTTTCAAAGCACCATGGCCTGGGAACTGAAGGACAGGTGCACACTGTGCGATCAGGAGCTGAGTAAGTGTGTACATTGACTGCTTGCCTTGCGCTTCCCTCAGTTACGTAGGAAACATAGGAAGGAACTTAAGATATATCCCAAACAAAGCACAGTTAAGTGCCTACCCTCTTCCCAGAATTACCTAGCTTGACTGCCTGCTCCTGGCAGGAAGACTGCCCATCAGTCTTCCTGGAATACTGGAAGTGTTGGACAACCCTGCAAGACACAGAGCTTAACTTGATCCTGAGGGGGATGGAGAAAGAGTTGGGGGGTTAGAGAGGGGTCTGTCGTCCCCTCTGTTGTGTCAACTGGTAGGGGAGTGAAGATAGGACAGGCTAGGCTTCCAACAGCACAGAGGAAAATGGTTCTGTCCTTGAGGAGGGGGCCCTGGGGGGATAGGAGTATAAACATAGCAGCACAAGCTGGAATCAAGATTGCTGGAAGAAATATCAATGACCTCAGATATGCAGATGACAACACCCTTATGGCAGAAAGTAAAGAAGAACTAAAGAGCCTCTGATGAAAGTGAAAGAGGAGCGTGAAAAGTTGGCTTAAAGCTCAACATTCAGAAAACTAAGATCATGGCATCCGGTCCCATCACTTCATGGCAAATAGATGTGGAAACAGTGGCTGACTTTATTTTGGGGGGCTCCAAAATCACTGCAGATGGTGATTGCAGCCATTAAATTAAAAGACGCTTACTCCTTGAAGGAAAGTTATGACCAACCTAGACAATATATTAAAAGGCAGAGCCATTACTTTGTCAACAAAGGTCCGTCTAGTCAAGGCTATGGTTTTTCCAGTGGTCATGTATGGATGTGAGAGTTGGACTATAAAGAAAGCTGAGTGCCGAAGAATTGATGCTTTTGAACTGTGGTGTTGGAGAAGACTCTTGAGAGTCCCTTGGACTGTAGGGAGATCCAACTAGTCCATCCTCAAGGAGATCAGTCCTGGGTGTTCATTGGAAGGACTGATGTTGAAGCTGAAACTCCAGTACTTTGGCCACCTGATGTGAAGAGTTGACTCATTTGAAAAGACCCTGATGCTGGGAAAGATTGAGGGCAGGAGGAGAAGGGGACAAAAGAGGATGAGATGGTTGGATGGCATCCCTGACTCAATGGACATGGGTTAGGATAGACTCCGGCAGTTGGTGATGGACACGGAGGCCTGGTGTGCTGCAGTTCTTGGGGTCAGAGAGAGTCAGACACAATTGAGTGACTGAACTGAACTGGAATGGAGCCAAATTCTTAGGGTCTCAAAGCTGTGCAAAGGGATTAAGACTTAATACAGAAGGCATCAGGAGCCCTTGTAGATTCTTGAGCAGGGATGAATAAAATATATATTTGGGAGATTTATCTGGCAGTGTAACACAGACTGGATCAGACATGGGAGAAAATAGTAGCTTTCTAAGTTATTGCAATTATCAAATTCTGGTTGATCACATAGGGACAATGAGAATGGAAGGACAGGAAATTCTTTTCTCGTCTCTTATTATCCAAGTTGGGCTTCCCCAGTAGCTCAGCAGTAAAGAATTCTCCTGCAATGCAGAAGACACAGGAGTTGCTGGTTCACTCCCTGGGTCAGGAAGATCCCCTGGAGGAAGACATGGCAACCCACTTTAGTATTCTTACCTGGAGAATCCCACAGACAGAGGAGCGTGGTGGGCTACAGTCCATAAGCTCACAAAGAGTTGGACACAACTGAAGTGACCAAGTACACACGCACATTTTCCAAATGTTGGTTGGGACTGGAGTGGGGTGGGAGAAAATGGGTGCTTGACTAGGAAACTGGAAACAAGGGCAAAACAAGTTTATTCACTGAATGATTTGCCATGTGACAATTCTCTGATGTTCTGTAACCTGTGGGAACAGTTGCACCATTTGAAAATGGCTGGCTTTGCATTCCTGTCAGTGGAATCCTGGCCAAGGAACAGAAGTGCTATTTCATGTGGAACACAGAAGCCAGTGTGTGTGGAAATGCAGACTTCCCAAGTCAGAGAGTAATAGTCGTGAAAGTCGCTCAGTCGTGTCTGACTCTTTGCGACCCCATGGACTATACAGTCCACGGAATTCTCCAGGCCAGAACACTGGAGTGGGTAGCCTATCCCTTCTCCAGCAGAAGAGAACTCAAATCCAAAGGGAACTGTGAGGGCTGGTGTTTCTGCGACAGACAGCTGTGTGGTGCAGCATGTGCTCTTGTCTGGGGGAGGGGCAGGGTTACCCGGTCGCCTTGGATGGCACTTGGAGGGCACAGATGGAAGAGGTAAGCCCTCCAAAGAGATTCCTGAATTTGCTACATGTTTATATCCCTTTTGACACAGTAATGGGATTCTAGGCCTGTACGATTGCATTTTAAAAAGAATTTAACATTCTCTCTCTTTTCTTCCTGTGGTCTCTGTCCTCATCCTTTGGATTAACACCAAGCTAGAAGAGCAAATTTCCACATTTCATTCTTATTTTTAAGCATCTCATCTTTAATGTATCCATGAATGCAGACTATGTTACAGTAGCATGAGAATCTTCATTATATTTCAAAATAATTTCTACAATGTTCAATCATTGGTTTCCTCTTTCAAGCATAACATTAAACCATCAACCAAGGAAGGCTTCTTCCATTCTTGGTAAAAAATCAAGAGAAGGTTCTTTTATTAATGGCATGAATATGAAAGTGAAAGTCGCTTGGCCATGTCCGACTCTTTGAGACCCCATGGACTATGCAGTCCATGGAATTCTCCAGGCCAGAATACTGGAGTGGGTAGCCTTTCCCTTCTCCAGGGGATCTTCCCAACCTAGGGGTTGAACCCAGGTCTCCCGCATTGTGAGCAGATTCTTTACCAGCTGAGCCACAAGGGAAGCCCAAGTATACTTGAGTGGGTAGCCTATCCCTTCTCCAGTGGATCTTCCTGAACCAGGAATGGAACCAGAGTCTCCTGCCATGCAGGCAGATTGTTTACCAGCTGAGCTATCAGGGAAGCCCCATTAATGGCATGTCTACTACAAAATAATTGTTGATGATCAAAGTTCAGTTTAGTTTAGTAGACTTATTTTTAATGGAATTTTCTAACTGTGAAATTCAGGAACTCTGACAAGCTATGTTTTGATAGCTTACTTAATTATGCCCAGTGCTCGTGATTCCAGTTTGAAAGGAAGAGGTGACCCTCCTCTTGACGACGGTTGATCCCTACTGTCTGTACTCTGCATTTCATTTCCTCCCATCTTCTCTGGGATCTTTTAAGTATGAATTATTTAAATCATTCATTCAGTCATTCAGCAAACATTTCTGAGACACTTTACACAGCCTGTTGCTGAGTCTGGAGGTGAAGAGATGAAAAGACAAACCATGTTGGATGGATATTGCCATTCAGTGTGAGAAGACTGTCCCCTTTCCAGTCCATCTTCTGCCACTCCACTCCATCAGATGCTTGCTGTCCCTGTAACACAGCCAAGCTCTTTCATCCTGAAAGTCAAGGTTGAGGCAGCCCTCTTTGGTCACCTGTTTCTACTCTACAGTTGTTATTCCATGACACCATGTTCCTGTGTTTCTTACAACTCTGGCTTCATCTTCTTGGTGGATTCATCACCTTTTATTTGCCTTTTAACCCCAAAGTTCAGTCATTAGCCTCCTTTCTTCTCAGTTTGTACAGAACCCCTAGGCATCTCATTCATGCCTTCAGCCTGGCATTCCTGTCAACTCCAGACCCATATTTTCAACCGTCATCAAAATTGGGATCTATAGATCCATTATATCCAACCTTGCAAGCCTTCTTCCCACCTTCCAATTTCTTATCCCACTTGACAATATCATCACCACTCAGATACCTGGACCCGCCTCCTTATCTGGCTCCTATAGCTCTTATCACCTTGCTTTGCAGCCAGCCACCACCAGGATGGTAACCTTAAGGCACAGATCTCTCTGAGCCTCTCTTTCTTTCTCTGACAGACAGAGCTAGTTGTCAAAACCACCTGGAGTTGCTGTGACGATGAAGTGAAATTATATATAACATCTGACACAGTGCCTGACCCACAGCAGACACTCAGCTTGTGTTTGTTTCTTCTTTATCCTTTTTCCTTCCCCTCATGCCCACCCCCACAAGACTGTGAGCCGTCTGAGAACAGGGTCTGCCTCTTCTTTACTTTCTATGAGGAAGAACTGTTTAATGAATCACAGAACCTACATAACAGGGACCTAAAATATGCAGACCTTCTAGTCTGTATTTAAGAATCATCAGTGCTACCAATCTTTCAGATTTCTGTGTTCTTACTGTGAGGAAGTGCAAAGAGGTACAACTTTGGTATAAACTCTATACCGTGACTGCAGTAAACAATAAGGGCGTTTACATAGGGTGTGTTTTTCACACATATTAGGAACAGACCAATATAAAACCTATCACTGTGCATTCAGAACACAACCTGAAGCCCACATTTCTAAAATCCACCAAAGTTCTCAATCTGCATATTGTGTGAACCAGAGGCTTTCATGTCCTTATTTTTAATGGAGTCTTATATTTTCATCAATTTGCATTGTACCAGATGCCAAGGTATAAATTTTTTTTTTTTTTTTGGTAGAATAGCATCTTTATCCTGTGAGAAAGAAATCAGAGTAGCACACTTCCTTTATGAGGAACTCTGTTGTAGTTTAGCATTCACTATGACAACATGGCCAAGTGTGGCTGGATTGCCATCTCACTCTGAAAAAAATTTTAATTCTAGCTATGTGTGAATTATAGGCAGCTATTTTCTGATTATACAGAGATCTGTTCAGTGTTTTTCTAACTTAATTGTTGTGTGGTAGGTAGTGGTTAATCGTGTTTGCTTTGAGCAAAAAGGACTACTTGTTTAGGAAGACAGATTGTAAACTGCTGAGTCACAGAGTTTCCTTTGACGAAAAGTATACCCTAAAGAGAATCAGTGAAGCTGGGGGTACACAGTACATAGCAAGGGCACGGAGTGGCGTGTGTACTGCTCCTCCTCTGGCCTCAAAAGAAGCTAGAAGGAACAGATCCAAAGCCTTGGGGAGCCTGTGGGTTGAGAAATGCGAAAACTGGAAAAAAGCTAACCTGTCCTTTATGCAATTAAGTGACTGGGAACCATTTAAGGGTTTTTCCCCCCTGTTTTCACTTATTTTATGAGGTGTTGTATAGCTCATAAACAAGCACTTTAAAATGAGCTTTATTTGGTTTGTTACTTTAAATGAATTCTGTATGAAAATACTGATGAGCATGAGGGAAATTGAATTCCATTTTTCTTAGATGACACTGAGTCATTTGTGGACTCTTTATGGAGGGAACCTCATCTGCCGCTGTGGGCTGTGAGGGTAACTTGCAAGCTCAGAGTATCTTGTGTGAGAGGAGACAGATGAATTAATATAGTGATGTGTGCTATATATTTACTAACAGGGCACAGTATGAAACCCACAAGAGATACCAGACCTGGCCTGGGAGGGTCACAGAAGACCACGGAGGAGCTGACATCTAAGTGAAAAGCTAAAAGATATATATGACCTTTTACATCAAGGTCTTGACAACCCTCCTATTTTCTCTCTTCCTCCTAACTTAAGTTAGGACCAGGAAATAAGAGAGTGTATTTTAAGGAGAAGTTCAGTTGCTAATTCGTGTCTGACTCTTCAAGACCCCATGGAGTGCAGCACGCCAGGCTTCCCTGTCCTTCACTATGTCCCGGAGTTTGCTCAAACCCATGTCCATTGAGTCGATGATGCCATCTAACCATCTCATCCTTTGTTGTCCCCTTCTCCTGCCCTCAATCTTTCCCAGCATCAGGGTCTTTTCCAATGAGTTGGCTGTTCACATCAGGTGGCCAGAGTATTGGAGCTTCAGCTTCAGCATCAGTCCTTCTAATGAATGGTCAGGACAGCCTTAAAAAAATGCTACTCCTAATACATGGTGACATTCCTTGGCTAAATTATTGTGTCAAATTTTATATACTGAACATGACATTAATGTAGAAGGAAAGAGTGGTATCAAGATTAGAGTTAACCATTTCTACATATATTTCCCAGGTGGCGCTGGTGGTAAAGAACCTGCCTGCCAATGCAGGAGATGTAAGAGACCTAGATTCAATTCCTGGGTCGGGAAGATCCCCTGGAGGAGGAAGTGGCAACCCACTCCAGTATTCTTGCCTGGAGAATCCCACAGACAGAAGTGCCTGGCAGGCTACATGGGGTCGCAAAGAGTCAGACATGACTGAAGCGACTTAGCATGCACATATATTTTAGTCATATTTTGGAAAAGAAGTAGTACCAAGAGTAAGAAAAAGTCATTCCACCACCAAAACAAAGCTGATCATTCTAAATGTTTTTCATGTATCACATAGTGAGCTCTATCACAAATGACTGGACCATGCATATTGATGTCATAAATCAATTTCCTCCTTCAATACATTCTCATGGCAGTATAATTGAAAGTCAGATCCTATGGAGAAACTTTTATTGACTAGAGTGTGAATGTCTCTTCATACTGTTCATGGGGTTCTCAAGGCAAGAATACTGAAGTGATTTGCCATTCTCTTCTCCAGGACTGAACTGAACTGAACTGATGAATGTCTCTAGGACACTGGCTTTGCTGGGATTATATTCAGACAATTTGAAGTAGCCCAGACTGCAGAAGAACAAGCCAGAAGATGTTTTTGATTCTGAGTACATGGCAGACACATCCCTGAGTGAGAGTCTGCTTGTTCCTGAGAGAAGCCGAAGAAGCAAGTGGAATCACTGGAGAAGAGGAACCTTTGTGGTTAATGAAGGACAGCATCCAAAGGAAGGGGGGAGAGAGGATTCAGTTTAGTTCAGTTCAGTTGCTCAGTCATGTCTGACTCTTTGTGACCCCATGGACTGCAGCATGCCAGGCTTTCCTGTCCATCACCAACCTCCACAGCTTACTCAAACTCATGTCCTTCAAGTCGGTGATGCCATCCAACCATCTCATCCTCTGTTGGCCTCTTCTCCCTCTGCCTTCAATCTTGCCCAGCATCAGGGTCTTTTCTAATGAGTCCATTCTTCACATCAGGTGGCCAAAGTATTCGAGTTTCAGCTTCAGCATCAGTCCTTCCAATTAGTATTCAGGACTAATTTCCTTTAGGACTGACTGGTTTGCAGTCCAAGGGACTCTCAAGGATGCAGTGGAATACACTATTCTCACAAGTTGGAGGCATCCCAAACCAGGAGGCAGTAAAATCTCTAGAGGGGGAAAAAGAATTCAGGCAGAACTGGGGATTTCACTTAGCCTTATAAACAGTGTAGGATAAATTGTCTGCAGGATCACTGAAGCAAAGAGTACAAATAAGCTTGAAAGATTCTGATATTTATATGGAATAGCTGATTGAAAACTGCCCTAGCACAAGCAGAAGAGAAGGGAAGTTTAAAGTCTCAAAGATGCCAGGTTTACTGAACTGAATAAGATGCTTTTTCCTTTTCAGCAATTTATTGGATTCTATGGCTTATTGCTTCTTTCCTCACGTCCTCATGAACGTTTTCACGGCATATGGTATGCCCTGCTTTATTAAACTTCTCAATTCAAAAACTCAGTGAGCTGAACTGTGGTTACGTATCGCCCAGCCTGATTTCTCTCTGCTGGCTTTTCTAAGCAAAAAATTATTTGTTAGAGCTTCCAGGATGAAATAGACACACAGAAAGATGCTTAGAGAGTCTCTGATTCAGGTCGTTGCCATTGATTTTTTGGATGGTGCCCATGAAACCATTGTGATCAGGTCTTATGGGTTTCAGGGTTCTCATTCTGCCCTTCTTCTGGGAGCACAGGGAATTTATTCCTGCATGGTTGGTCTGTCTTTCATTCCCTTGTTCATTCTGCAAACATTACTAAGCCATCTATGGCTGGGGGATAAAAAAAGACTTTAAGGTTTGCAAAGCACTTTCATATATGTTATTATTCCAACTTTCAAAAAACTCGGGAAGGGTATGGTCATGTCAGTCCCCTGCTTGTGCTTATGAGGGGTCTGCAGCAGGCCGCCAGCCACTGGGGGAAGGCCCCAGCCTCCCTTGGCAGATGAGTCCTGTTGATGGTTTCTATCCTGGCTGACAGGGACCATCTCTCACCACTGCCCCGTAGAGCCGAAACTAGCAATGTTGTTGTCATGGGGTCCAGAGGGAAGCTCAGCCTCAAATCCTCAGAGATGAAGGTGTACGGGGGTAGGTGATGGGGAGAATGTCCTCCTCTTGCATGGCCACTCGTCCTTGATCTTGTGTTTCAGGCTCCCTCCCTCCACCCATGGAGCTCCCCCGGTGGCTCAGACGATGAAGAATCTACCTGCGATGCAGGAGGTCTGGGTTCAGACCTCCCCTGTGTCAGGAAGATCCTGAGAAGGGAATGGCAACCCATTCCAGTATTCTTGCCTGGAGAATTCCATGGACAGAGGAGCCTGGTGGGCTGTAGTCCATGAGGTCACGAAGGGTCAGATAGGACTGAGCAACTAATGTTTTCATACTTTTTCACTTCCTCTCCACCCTGTAAAAGTGCTGCAGAAGGTGTTGAGCTCCAGGTGCTACTCAGTCACAGGACACAAGGAATTAAGATGCTGCACCAGAAGGAAAGTCACTCAGTCGTGTCCTCCTCTTTGCAACCCCATGGGCTATACAGTCCATGCGGGAGGACCTAAACACCTTGGAAGCTGGTCCTGTGCTGATCTGCCTTCTCGCAGGTTCGGTGTCGGCCAGCAGCAAGGAAGGCTATGTGATTCCTCACACAGACTGAGCCCTCTTGACCACCAGGCCTTTGACCTTGTTGCTGCTGCAGGAATGCCATCTAAGTGCCCATCAACATGGCCAAGAGCTGGCTCAGGTGTCCTCAGCTTGCAACAGAGAGGCTTCTTCCTGTGTGTCTGCTGTACATTATACTTACTTCCAGTAGAGCTTTGTAAATTCTAAAAGCAATTTGTTCCTGCCCCCGACCATTTAGCTGAGGCTGGGTTGGCATGACACCCAAGTGTGCATGACACCAAAGTGTGCATAGACACCAAAGTCTATGAAGTGAAAAAAAAAAAAAAAAACCCACAATCACCAAACCTTTGGAACTGGAAAGCAAAAGCAAATGGTTACTGTAATTTTTAATGTTCCAACCAGTCATCTTGATTCATGTTTCCTTTGGGTGAATAAGCAGAGCATATAGACCCAATCAATAGATGGAAGACAGAGGAAAACAAAGTCAACTCAATGTGTGAGGGATTATTTTTTTCTATTTCTTTTCTTTCCCAGGTAAATCTGTAAAAACTCTGTTTTGATTTGTGGTTTTCTGTTTGCTGACTCTGAGTGACTGAAATGACAGAGATTCAATAACTGGTTTTACACTGTGATCTATAGATGATCGTCCTTTGGGATGCAATTTCATTTTAGGGCAAAGAGAGCCCAAAAGATGCTCTATGCAACTCAAGTCACATCTCACAAAGGTCTCCCTTTCCACCTTTCAGTTACTTTCAATTACACTCAGTTCTTTCTATCTGCTTTTCCTGCTTTATTTTTTCCCCTGTGCACTTAAATTATCTGGCCTACAATGTATTTTACTTATTTATTATGCTATTGTCTGTCTTCTGTACTAGAATACAAGCTCCTTGAAGAGTTTTGGTCTATTTTGATTACTGTTAAACCCTAAGAGCAAAGAACAATCCTGGCATATAGTAGGTGGGCAATAATTATTTGCTGAAGGCATGAACATTTCTTCTTTTCATCGGAAATGAGTCTGCCCTATGGAGGGGCTCTGTGTGTGTCCCCCACTCCCAGCTGCTGTGGAGCTGAGACATCTTTGTGTCCACACTCTGTAGCAGGGCCCTTGCTCAGCGTTCCTGGCTCCAGCTCGGGCACGTCCATGAGAAAGGAGCCTGTGTGGGACCTATGTTTATCGTTAGATAAGAGAGTGACCTTCTCTCCATTTTCAGCAGGTTCACGTTTATACTGGCCTGTGGCATGTTGTAAAGTTTAATATTTGGATGTATAATTATTCCTTAGCCACCTTTGTGAGTAAATGTTTTCCCAAATAGATCTATTAAAACTGACAATTTCTGAAGAAAGGATGAGAGGAGTAAAGAGCAGCTGATTTTCTGGGGTTGAAGTCCTGATTCTGCACTCACTAGCTTTGTGACTTTGTCAGTTTCCTCATCTGTAGACTGGGAATAATGATAGTATCTACTGCAAGAACTGTTTGGAGTGAATACATAAGATGCTTTTAAAAGTGACGTGTATAACAATAGTGACTGTGTTGGTAATTAATGTTATTTGTCATTATTATTATTCCTGCTTGAATAATGGAATTGAGCTAAATAAATTTACTTTTATTGCCAGTAGTAAGCATGTTTAGATACTCTTAATATTATTACAATGTTGTTGTAGTAAGCAATGAATCTGGCATTTTATTAACCAGAACTCCCTAGACTGGCATTTATACCTACTGAGCAAAACAATAGTGTTCGTGATGATTATTCTGGTCACGGGGAGATCATGAGTTAGCTTCTGAATTATTAAAGTTATTATAGCTTTGGGGTTGAGTGGATTTTGTTATAAAGAAACTGTAAACTACTCTTTTTGAAATATGATAATCCAGAAGTCACAATGTGCAAAAACTCTTCAGTAAGTTTACACTTTTTTTTTTTTGAAATTTAAAGAAAAAATTTATTGAAGATCTGAAAAACAATTTCTAAAAGATTAACTTTTCCAGAAAACTGTAGCTACACAATGCATTGCGTCTATCATGTTAAAACGTGCATTAGACACAAATACAAAAACCATGAAACAAGCCACCATTCTTCAACAATCTGAGCAAAGATAAAATGCCTAAGGAACAACATGGATGGATGACTTGCAAAGGATGGGCTCTTTAAGCACCATAAAAAAAAAGGGGGAGCACAAATGGATGAGTGTTCAGTTATATACACTGAATTGAACCTTTGGCACTAGGAATCAGAGCATTCTGTCATATAGCATTAACACATATTATAAAAGTGCGTAGTGTCAAAGGAATAGAAACCACCAGCGTTCAAAAGCAGCTTTGTCAACGAAGCAATAAACACTCTACAGTATGTCTCTCTGTTGCCCATCACTGAATACACTGGTAGCAACTTTGAAATGAAAAAAAGGAAAGAAAAGGAGCTGTAACTCCTTTTATTTTCTCTGTTTAAAATCAAACAGAAAACAAACATCAATTTTGTTATACACGAACATTTCCAAAGTACATTGTTTGTACAAGAGAAGGACTAAGAAACAAAAAGGTGTTTACAGAGATCAAACATGGGTGGGTGCACGAGCCTCACACGGCTTTCCGATGGTACTCAGGGGGAGCCACTTCATAATCACTGGCACTAAACAAAGTTGCAGAGTTCTTTGCCAGGCATTTTAGGAAATCATGAAGATAATTCAGTAATAAAGCAAGGCTCTTCTCATCCAGAGGTGTATAGGCCAACATTGCTCCAATTCGTACAAACAGTCTCAGGAGATGTGGCGCCCCGTACACCTGGGACATGCGTGCATCAGGGTGGTCCGCAAGGATCTCAGCGTACTGCGGCCTCTCAAATTTGTAGAGCAGTTGAGTGCCCAACATCACATTGAAGTATTCCTTTATCCCGGCCACAACCTCATTGACTGCATACTCCTTATTATCTGTGTTTCCTCGCGATTTCTTGTAATTTGCATAATCCTCTAGGATGGAATCCACGTTCTTCTTGGCAGGAAGATAGAAGAGCTGTTTTTGCCGGGTAATTAAGTCCCAGTCATCAACAAGCCATGGCTTCAGTTCTTCAGGAATCTTGACTTTAACTTCAACTCTGCTCATAAATGTTTCCTCATTTTCAACAGTAGGATCTACTCGAGCCCTTTTCTTTCGAGGAGGCTGAGGTGTTTCACTAGTGCTGCCACCATCTCCATTTCCAGGTGTCTTTTGTTTGTTCTTTTTCGTTTTCACTTCAATATTTTTTTGTTGTAGCCCAGCAGTCTTCTTTCCAGGGGCAGCCCCTCGCATCTTCCCCTCTGCATACTGCTCCTGATTGGCTTTTTGAAGTTCTCTCTGTTTTTGTAAATTGGTATCCACATACTTGAGTACTCTGCTTTCCGGAACCCATTCATCCCAATTTTTATTCCAACCACTGTAATGGATGAAGTATTTGACCTGTTTATTCTTTATGGCAATTTTTACACACTTTGCTTCATACAGAAGAGGCCCATGAAAGCACAGCACTCTCTCACCCTCCTGGAATTTAGGCTTCGGGTCCTGCTTCGGAGCTATTTATAAAAGATTCACCGCCGCCGCCTCCTCCTTCTCCCACCACCGCTGACTACCGCCCCCTACTCTCTACCCCACCCAGCACCGCGTCAGACGCGCCGTCAGGCACCGCCAACTCTCAGTTTACACTCTTGAATGCCAGGGAGAAGCAGTGCAAAGATGCCTCAAAATATAAGGACAGTCTGGGAACCAATGATACGCTGTGGAGCTAAACAGAGCATCTGGGAATCCAGAGGTGCTGGTTCACCAGGAGCCCCGGATGATCTGGGCAAATATGCAGGGGTCTCCAGGTTGCCTGACATCTCCAGGTGCCATCTCATCCCACCCTGACATTCCTAGGATGACTGCAAGTTTGACTGTAACCCCAAATTCCTGATCACCAGCAGGCTTCATCCTCAACCTGTCTCTCCACCATTATCACTCACATTCTGACACAGGACTCTGTCCCCAGAGCCCGCAGACCTTGGGAAGGGGATAGGCTGGAGTAAGTCAACAGGGATGTTGAGGGAAACAGCAGCATGAGTTCTCCCCCTCGTGTGTGCCTCATGCAAGCTTATAGAGGGAGTTGGGGAAGCAAGATGACAGCAGCACAGTGAGGGACAAATAAATGAAAAAAAGAGAAAGTGGAATTAAATTCACGAAGGTAGGGAGGACAGATAGTAGGCAGAAAGAAATGGAAACATTTGAACCTTTAGGAGCCAAAAGTTCTACACAATATTTGCCTGATATTTGCATGTACAGTATTAGTCACCACATATTAAGCAATGTGATGTTAGATGGTTTATATACCATTTCTACTTAATTTTTACATCCTGTAAGTGTGATATGTTAGTTGCTCAGTCATGTCCAACTCTTTGCAGCCCCATGGATTGTAGCCTGCCAGGCTCCCCTGTCCATGAAATTCTCCAGGCTGAAATACTGGAGTGGGTAGCCTTTCCCTTCTCCAGGGGATCTTCCTGACCCAGGGATTGAACCCAGGTCTCCTGCATTGCGGGCAAATTCTTCACTATCTGAGCCACCAGTGAAGTTACTATTCTTTTTTTGTCATTAAGTTCTTGGAGGCTCAGAGACGTTGCTTAAGGTCACAGTGGTAATATTTAAGGCTCAGGGATTTGAACCTCTTCTACCCTGAATCTACATTTGCCTGTGTTCCATGACACGTAGAATGAGTTAAAAAGGTCAGATAGATAACTGTGGATAAACTATCCAAAAATGTCAACTATTCGCCAGAGGCTAGAGTCATAAGGAATAAGCCATATAGTAGATAAAGCATGACAACTCTTTCATCAATAGAATTTTAAAAGGAGCAAAATTTTAAAAAAACTTCAGTTTTACTGTGGTATTAGTTTTATTGGAACATTAGTCACACATGATATTAATACTGAAGTAAGAGTTACCTGGACTGAAAACGATGGAAAGACTTTAGACAAGGGTCAAGTGCAGACAAAAGAGAGAATTGGAGGGAAAGGGTGAGGAGGAGGGGAATCTGAGAAAGTGGAGAAGTGGGGGGAGAAGGAGAAGGAGAGAAGGAGAGAGGGAGGGAGAGAGGGAGAGAGGTGAGAGTGTGGAGGAGGAAGGGAGTTGTGTGGTAACACTCATTCTAAGCTAAGACCGTTTCCATGGCTAGATGAACAGATATTTGTAGCAGGAAGAACTACTGTCCACCCACTCCCATACCCCACTCAGGGAGGATCTGAATAGAACTTTTTGTCCATCTTTGGTCTGTTTTCCACAAAGCAGCTAGAGTAAACTTTCTTAAACATAAATTCAATGACTTAACTTTTCAGCTTAAAACCCTTCAATGGATTCCCCCTGCTCTCTGAATAAAACCCAAATTCCTACTATACCCTTCTGTGTGTGCGTGCGAAGTCACTTCAGTCGTGTCCAAATTTTTGAGACCCCATGGACTGCAGCCCGCCAGGTTCCTCTGTCCTTGGGATTCTCCAGGCAGGAATACTGGAGTGGGTTGCTATGCCCTCCTCCAGAGGCTCTTCCTGACCCAGGTAGCCATGTCTCTTGCATTGAGAGTCCAGTTCTTTACCACTAGTGCCACCTGAGAAGCCCCTATAACCTTCTAGGCCTGCATAATCTGCCCCTGCACACCACTCCAGCTTCATAGGAGCTGATATTTTTCCTGCCACAGGGCCTTTGCACACACTGCTCCCATTGAAAAAATACTCTACCCAGCATGCTTCAGTGCTCATATGTGATCTCATCAAAAAGGCTGTCCCTGACCACCATATCTTAAGTGAGTTTCCCTTCTTATCTATCATTTCACCATTTCATTCTCTTTGTAGTGTTAATAGTAATTGTGATTACACATATTGTTTTTTTTATTTGTTTCTGTATCTTCTTCAGTAAATTGTAAGCCTCCTGAAGGAAGGATATCTCTCTGCTATACCTGCTGCCAATGGTCTTATTTGTTTATTTAATAAATACCTGATGATAATGAAAGTGAAAAAGGAGAGTGAAAAATTTGGCTTAAAGCTCAACATTCAGAAAACTAAGATCATGGCATCCGGTCCCATCACTTCATGGCAAATAGATGGGGAAACAGTGGAAACAGTGGCTGACTTTATTTTGGGGGCTCCAAAATCACTGCAGATAGTGATTGCAGCCGTGAAGTTAAAAGTCGCTTACTCCTTGGAAGGAAAGTTATGACCAACCTAGACAGCATACTAAAAAGCAGAGACATTATTTTGTCAACAAAGGTCCATCTAGTCAAGGCTATGTTTTTTCCAATGGTCATGTATGGATGTGAAAGTTGGACTATAAAGAAAGCTGAGTGCCGAAGAATTGATGCTTTTGAACTGTGGTGTTGGAGAAGACTCTTGAGAGTCCCTTGGACTGCAGGGAGATCCAACCAGTCCATCCTAAAGGAGATCAGTCCTGGGTGTTCATTGGAAGGACTGATGTTGAAGCTGAAACTCCAGTACTTTAGCCACCTGATGTGAAGAGTTGACTCATTTAAAAAGACCCTGATGCTGGGAAAGACTGAAGGTGGGAGGAGAAGGGGACGACAGAGGACGAGATGGTTGGATGGCATCACCGACTCAATGGACAAGGGTTTGGGTAGACTCCGGGAGTTGGTGATAGACAGAAAGGCCTGGCGTGCTGAGGCTCATGGGGTCACAAAGAGTTGGACACGACTGAGTGACTGAACTGAACTGATGATAATGATGTCTCCCTACAGTGTTCAGGATGGCACATACCATCCCTCAGAATGGATCAGATCTAAGCCCTAGTGGTAAAGAATCCATCTGCCTTTGCAGGAGTCGCAGGTTCATTCCCTGAGTCAGAAAGATCCCCTGGAGGAGGAAGTGGCAACCACTCCAGTATTCTTGCCTGGAAAATTTCATGGACAGAGGAGCTTAGCAGGGCTACTGTCTGGGGGGTCCTGAAGAGTCAGACACAACTGAGCACACACACAAGATAAAGAAAAACGGTCAGTACTTGCAGTGGTTTGATGAGGTCTCTGCATGGTCAGATGTGGAGTGAATTCACAGGTCAGTGAGCTCTGTTGTAATGAAAGGAGTGGTACTAGAAATCGTCTCTTACAAAATACAGATGTTGAGGCACGGCTTTGAAGTCAAAAAATGAATAAGGAAGAACTAGTGTGCGCTGCTTGCCGTTGAGGGCAGGGTTATAGTGAAGTCAGCGGACTGTGAAAAATGACGTGTAGACTTTGAACACTGAGAATTGTTTGTTCCTGGGAGATCTGTGTGCTACACACATACACAGAGGATTCTGAGAGCTGCCCACTGGTGACCAGGAAGAGAGAGCACAGCTGTCCTCTCAGGGGACAGCCTGAAGGGAGCCCTGGGACCCCCAGGCTCCTGTCCGACTCTTCCCCTTCAGCCTCCCCCGACCACCCACTGGAGCCGCCCCCACCCCCTCCACGCACCCTGCTCTGTCCTGAGTTACTCAGGCCCTGGGAGATGCAGTGCTGAGCTGTGAGTTCTGTGTGCTCTGCTGGGTAGGACGGTTCCTAGAGGGCTTCTTGAAGGACAGTGGGCCTGGTGTTGGTTTGAAGTGGGAGTCTTGGGTGGGGAACAGCCAACCTTACGCAGCAGACCTAGACGGCAGACCGTCTAGACACTGGCATTTTTCTTGGAGAATGTCTCATTTTCATTCACTGGTCCATTCATACGCTATTGCTTTCTTTTGGATTGTGGGGATAATCTAGCTAGGATGCCATGAAAAACATGTTTTGTCACTTGATAAATCTCGTCAGTGAGCCCCATCCTCTAACCTAGTCTGTTATAGGCACACAATCTTGTGAAACGGGTGCTTTTCTCACACCTCCCTTCCCGGGAGCCCAATGTGATGACAGCAGTTTTCCACCAGGGAGGGTGGCCTGGAGTTCAGCCCCTCCCTCATGGGTGGGGCTGTGAGCTGTGTGTGGGGGAAGGGGATACTTCTTTCAGAGAAACAGCAGTTACTTAGGCAGTAGTCCAGAGGGAAGACCTCCCTGGTCTCCACAAATACGCCCAGGCAATATATGTGACCCTGGGCTTCCCTGGTGGCCCAGATGGTAAAGAATTCGCCTGCAATGCAGGAGACCATGTTCAGTCCCTCCAGGATTCTTGCCTGGAGAATCCCATGGACAGAGGAACCTGGCAGCCTATAGTCTATGGGGTCGCAAAGAGTTGGACACAGCTGAGCGACTAACACTTTCACTTTCCTCCGCCACAGTGTGTCTCACTGACCATGAGCATCAAGCAGGGTCCTTGTTAAACATAAGGGTTCTCTGGCTCCCTCCTGAGGTCTGGACTATGGCCCGGGAATATTTCCTGAATATTTCCCAAGCATCCAGGTGATTCTTCTGATCAGGAACTTTTGGAACTCACTGCCCCAGAGGGAAGGGACCCTTCAGAGGTGGGGAGAGACTGACGTTTTGACCACTCTTTATTGATCCTGCTTCAGCGAGGACTCGAAGGAAAAAGCCTTCCCAGGAGAGAAGCTTGTGGGCTACCTCACTGAGAACAAACAAGAGACGAGCCAGGCTTCCAGTGGGCTTGATTTCTTTATTTATAAACCAGTCTTCCAACCTTCCTGAACTTAACACAAATTCATCTCAGGTTGTACAGTGTGTTATCCTGACAAGCTGGGAGTGACAAGCCCTATTTTATGTCTTTGAATGTTGCTCCCAACCACTAACCTTGAGAGCTGGAACCCTCGTGGAGAGGGGTTGGGTGGGAGGGGAAGGGAGGGGTGTGCCTGAAAATTTAAAAAAAAAAAATTAGTTTTAGTCCTGGAAGCCTTTAGATCTCTCCCAGAAGGAAACAGTGTAAAGTTACCCCCTTAGAACAGATCATTCACAGATTATACTGTCATGTGGCAAATTTGCTCCTTTATTTTTTAAAATCAGTTCATCGGAGTCCTTTCTTCCTTGGTAACCAAAATAGCACAAGATTAATCAAAGAGCAAAAGTGATAATATAGATGCCTCTGAATCCTGTGCAGCTTTCACACAACTCTTAATTGGGAAGGGTGTGAATATATATATATATATATATATTATATATTCTGTGTTGTGTACGGAGACACACACACACACACACACACACACACACACTGAGAATGCTAATAATGGTCTAAAATAGAGTTTTTCCAGTCCAGCATTTATACTACATAATAACATTGTAACACACTGCTGTGCTTTAAATGACAGCAAAGGGGAAATTTTCACTCATTACATATTTCAGGGCTGCAACTCTGTGCAGGTCTTTTAGTGTTTGGGGAGATTTTTGATACATAAACCTTCTGATATGGTTGGATTTCAGCGAGGCTTATGGATTAAAAAAACAAACAAACAAACACATTCTGATCCTGTGAATTCACATCTCTCTCAGCATTTTAGAATGACAAAGGTATGCCCTGTAAAAATGGTGCATTCTTTATCCTACTCCAGAAGCCACGCAACCAAACCAAAGGGTGGCTTGAAGGCCCCACCACTCCAGATTATTAAATATTTTGGATAAGAAGTGTCCAGTTGCCCTGGGCAGATGGGGCCATGCTGATGCAGGGGCTTTGCAGGATGAATACATTCAGTGTTTACATGGTGGACCACTGATTTCAAAAATTATATTAAAATTCTTACTCTTAAGAAGCTGCAAAGTAGCAAAGCTACTCTTTGCTTGCTTTGTTAGTTTTTTTTTGGGCAACTTGAGTCCCTCCACATTCCATGTCTATGCTCTGGAGGGTGCCTCCTTTCATGCACAAAGCCCCAAGTTCAAGTGTGCTTGGCTGACCACAGTATAGCAGCCCCCTACCCAATGTGTTTACAATTTTAAACATAAATCCACATCCTGGAATCCTAATGTAGAGTCTTACGGTAACACACAACAGTGAATTATCAGAGACATGTAACATTCACAGAGTATATAACAACATAAATATTTAGCAATGGAGTCTTCTAAGTTTTGCAACCTCATGTGAGTGAACAGACATCTGACATCTTGAAGTCAATATAATTCTGCACTGAGCTTATGAAGACTGTGAAACTGAATAAAGGAACATACTTTCACAACCACGAAGAGTTATTACTTTGCAAAATACAACTAAATGAGTATTTTCCGTATGTATGATTCCCACTGATGGAAATTACAGATACAAAATAAAAATTTCCAGTGTCTGTTCTGGTGCCTGTCTTAGTAATAGCAATAGCAATTATCACAAAGAATTCCACAAACATAGAGTCATTAAGACTATAACATAAGTAGGAAAAAAACCCCAACAGGCAGAAATATGTTACAAATGGCATCATAATACATATTTGTCTTGCTATTAAAAGTTAAAGTCTTCCAGAACTTCTCCATATATGACTTAATTCATCAATAAATGTGGTTTTCATTGGTTAAAGTGAAATGAAATAAAACACTTAGTATATTTTTGCCTCTGGTTGTAGAGATGTTATACATGAAATCTAAACTGACTTTTTTTTAAAAATTTGGTGCTTTTCACTTTATCTTTTCAATATGTAAAATATCTTCTACATAGCTCAGACTTCACTTTGCCAGTTTCTGCTGGCTCCATTGATTTCATGGTTTTGTAAGAGAAACAAAAGTGCAGAGCCCTGATCCAGCTTCCTCTGCGAGGCCGCCTCAGGTGAGTTAGGCCTCCGGTGTCCAACAGGGTGGCCTGCCCCACCGAGAAGCCAGCTCCAGGTTCATCAAGCAATCTGGGTGAAATTCTTCACCATGCAAGCATTTCTGTCAGCATCAACTCCTACATTCACACTAAAAGCATCATGAACAGAAAAAGAAATCAGGGCTGAAGGAGGAGGAGAACAAGGTCTAACTGGGGAAAAAGAACAAAATGGGCATTTCTTTCCTGAGGTGCCTGCTTCCTGTGATACTTCCCCTGAGGGAAAGCTTCAGCGACCACGGCACTGAAGAATTATTCCATTCAGGAGGAAAGGTTTGAAAAAGTGGACCTTTGCGAGGAAATACTGCAGACTTCCAAGTTGGTGAAAGAACTCCCAGCGTCGCTTGGATACTCCGGGTAGGAGGAACTGGAGGAGATGATATTTTTGAGCCTCTGGAGGGCGATGATTAAAAGCAGGAGCAGAAAGGCTAACAGGCTGAGGAATATGGACACATAGATGTAGACATTTGACAGGTGGCCCGAGGATGGGTCCACCGATGTGGACAGGGATGTGGGAAACAGCTGGAGGAAAGTTCCATTCTCCACACTCCCCGAGAACGCAGAGGAAGAGTCAGGTTCAGACATCTTCATGGAAGGTCACAGAATGCACAGTGTATGAAAAGTCAGTTTCACACAGGCGTTAAAAGGGACAGAATCAGCATTCCTTCTGTCGTGATAGCATCAGCAAACACTGCAGCACAACACAACTTCTCAGTTTCCAAGCAAAGGCGGCAGGTACCAGGTGTCCTTTGACACTGCAAAAACAAACAAAAACCCCCAAACAACTGAGTGCTTTATTCAGAAAGAAGTCACATTGACTCTCATTTCCAGTTTTCATTTCAGCAAGGCTTAATTATAAAAATCCATCAGGGAGGGAAAAAAATGAAGTCACTTTGCCAGGAACAAGTAATGTTCCTGACTTTATGTTACAAATGATGATATAAAAATGCACTTTTATTTGATCTCATAGTACCCTAGGTGCCAGGTTTCTCCAAAATAAAAAGGAAAGTACATTTCTGGTGTGTTCCATCTGCTGAGATTTCAACAGATGCTCCAAGCCTGCTCTGAGAATAGGACCCCAAAAGTTAGCTGCAAACCTTCCTCCTCCAGAAAATGAATTCCCTGCACTGTCCAGCCCACCAGCACAACTTTTTCTGACCAGTATTTCCTTCTAGCATGCTTTGGAGAAGCACTGCACGTGTAAGCTTGCTTTTCATACTTTGCTGACTTGTTTATAAAAACATATCTCTTTGGGTTTGGGGGCCATTCCTGCATATTTGTTTCCTGTTAGGTCTACCTCTCTACTCTGTCCTGCATTATTTTAGGCACTGAATAAAAACCTTTAGATTGATAAAAGTTGGACTTCCTCTTAATAGTATAAAGAGTACTAGGTTTGCTGTCAAGAGCCTTAAGTTTGAGGCCTGAATTCTCCTTTATCTTTGGTAAGTTAGGCAAATTGCCTAGCTTCTGAGCTTCATTTTTCTCATCTGTAAAATAGTGTAGTACTGCCCTAACTGCACACTGTGTTATGCAGGGATCAAGATAATAGACAGGGAAGCACTCTGAATTGTTAAAATTGGGCCAAAATGAACTCAGTGTGTGTGTGTGTGTGGGGGGGGGTTCATCTGTGTGTGGGTTGTAAGTGTATGTGGTGTGTGGTGTGTGTGTGGGGTATGTGTGATGTGTGTGTGCAGTATGTGTGGTGTGGGGGGGTACTTGTGTGTGGTGTGATGTGTATGGGTGTGTGTGGGTGTAGGGGGTACGTGTGGTGTGTGGTGTGATGTGTGTGTGGGATGGTGTGTGGGGGATGTGGGGTATATATGGGGGTGTGGTTGTAGTGTGGTGTGTGTGTGTATGTGGTGTGTGTGTGTATGTGTGTGGTGTGTGAGGCGGGAGGTGCGTGTGTATATGTGTGATGTGGGTGAATGGCTGCAGGGAAAGAAATGCTCTTGGCCATGTTCCCCTCCTTATGTGGTCCCTGTGAGGAAAGCCAGAAACAAAGTGGACGGAGCCAGGCAGGCATCCTGGGAGGGAAGGTGTGTGATTCTGCAGGCTCCAGGCGTGGATGTGGGTGCCATGTGTCTCTACCACCCTCTCGTCCATGACTGGAGAAGTCCCAGTCAGCTTCTGCCTAGTCCGTGTGGGGGCGAGGGAAGCATCCTGAGGGAGAATGATCTCTCCGATGGATGACTCTCTTTCCTCAAATCCAGCAAAGATGCTCTTCCTAGCTCTTTATGGCATTGGACCATTTGGTTGTAAATTTCCAGGTTTCCTTGCATCAGATGTAGTGAAATGCTGATGCAAAAAATATCCTCTGTACCCTGGCTTTCCCTTTCCCTAACCTCTGCACTGCATTTTACCTTGACAACCTGCCTTTCCGTCCATTCCTCAAATCTAATTAAGTGACTGATTCCTTGAGGGGCTGACAGTGGCCCTGTGGCTGTAGCTGAGCGGCACTAATGATCCCCAAGAAGGAAGGACCCTCTGAGAGGGCTGCCCTAGCGGCAGTCAAGCCAGTTAACAATCCCAGTGACTCCTCAGAGGAGGCCACGGGACAAGCTCTTAGTATTTCTTAAAATAATGAGACTCTCACTCCTCATTACACTTTGGTGATTTTAATTCCATTAGGCTGCTATAGGCTCCTAAGGATCCTTTGAAAAAAAGAATCACAGCAGGACTGCAAACGTGTCCCACTGATCTGGTAGTAATACCATGCCTTATACAGCAGATAAGTGCCCTAGCCATTCGTCTGTAGGGAAAATAGCAGCATCTCAGAGACAACATCCTGGAGAAGGGAATGGCTACCCACTCCAGTATTCTGGCCTGGAGAATTCCATAGCCTGTATAGTCTGTGGGGTCGCAAACAGTCAGACACGACTGAGCGACTTTCTCTCAGAGACAGCATGGTGCATAGGAAAGAATCGTGTGGACTGAATGGAAAGAAATATTCAAGATGTTCTGGTAAGACCTCCTAAGTCTAGCTGAGGAAACTAAGAACAAAGATGCTGATCTACATGGCAAAAATAAATGTATCTAATTAGAAGACAAGCCAGGACTTCTACTTTTTATACCATCCGGTCTCAATTTTCCTATCCTTTGGTAGTAATGATTTTACACCTTTTTCTGGCATCAGTAAGAAGGTAAGGGGGCTGTGCATTTTGTGTTCCTCTTCACACAAACTAGTTTGTAGGGGAGGCAGAGTGGAATTATCATTCCCATTTTGCAGATGAGGAAACTGATCTACAAAGAAATTGTGATTTACTCAGGATTCACAGCTAGTCAGTAACAGAGGACAGAGAGGAACCCGTGCCTGAATCGTGTTCTTACTTTCCTCAACTGTGGTAGGAAGAGAAAATGATGACACTCAGTTAATTCCTACCTGCCATTTAAAGTGCCATTCAAATGAAAAACAAAATGAACTTGGACAAGCTCACAGTTTAGTCTTGATATTTGTTTTCCCATCTGTCCAATGATACATTTTCTACCTCTCCACAAGCTCCTAAGTTAGGATGTGACACTGTGTCCAAAATCATGCTTTGAAATAATAAAAGGCCATCCAAGTAAAAAAAACAGTAGATATAGGTCCCTCGAAAGACTAGAGGGACTTCCAGGTCTCTGCTAATCCAATAATTCTGACATGTACAGGTGATACATTCAGCTGAAATTGGCTGAGTTTTCTAAAAACCACCTTTGCTACCCAGCTCTGTATCATTTTCTGGAGGTGGAGTTGGAGGCTCTGAATCTGTCACTGGCAATTCAATGATAGAGCTCACAACTGGCCGCCAGACCAATTGCTAAATCCAAGGTATCTATTTACAATGTAAATATTCCAAGAGTACTTTTCACCTCCTGAAGATCACCTTCTTTGAGACAAAAGCCCATTGTGAGCCTCAAATGTCTATGGAAGAGTTTATGGCAACTGAGGCTGAGAAGATTTGGGGAAAGTGACCTTCCAAGTGGCCTTGGGAGATAATGGCAGAAATGAACAGATGACAACTTGCATCCTTATTCAACATTTCACAATTAAATATCTTCTCTAAATATCCTTCCCCCGATATTTTAGTTACTATTACTTTCAGAATACTATTTAATTTATTTATTTATTTATTTTTTATTCATTACTTTCCATTTATTCAACAAACATTTACTGAATACCAGGCACTGTTCTAGAACAGTAGGGATACAGTAGTGAACAAAACAGACAGAAATCCTCCTTGCAGCTTATATTCTATTGGGAAGCTGTATTCAAATTCCCACACTGATTATTTGTTGGTTTTTCTTTTCAGATTTTCATAGAGTATTTATTTATTTTTTCTTTTTTATTTATTTATTTTTTTTCTTAGTTGGAGGCTAATTACTTTACAATATTGTAGTGGGTTTTGTCATACATTGAAATGAATCAGCCATGGATTTACATGTGTTCCCCATCCCAGTCCCCCCTAGATGCTGTTAGCATCGAAACATGTATATTATTTAGGGTGAAACAGATCACCAGCCCAGGTTGGATGCATGAGACAAGTGCTCGGGCCTGGTGCACTGGGAAGACCCAGAGGGATCGGGTGGAGAGGGAGGTGGGAGGGGGGATCGGGATGGGGAACACATGTAAATCCATGGCTGATTCATGTCAATGTATGACAAAAAAAAAAAAAAAGATGCAGTGGTAGGAAAAAAAAAAAAAGTCTGTTCTATACATCTGTGTCTCTTTTTCTGTTTTGCATATAGGGTTATCGTTACCATCTTTCTAAATTCCATATATATGTGTATGGTCACCTTATCTTTGACAAAGGAGGCAAGGATATACAATGGAAAAAAGACAACCTCTTTAACAAGTGGTGTTGGGAAAACTGGTCAACCACTTGTAAAAGAATGAAACTAGAACACTTTCTAACACCATATCTAATTTAAAATGACAGATCTACAAACTTCATTTCATTCTTCCAGTCTGAAACAATAGAGTGTATGCACTGTTAGAATCATTTTAACTTGATGACATGACTTCTCATTTTCTTAAAAATTGATACGTCTTCTTTCTCTCTGGTGAATGTTTTGAGTCTGTGTATAATGCTGAGGATGACCCAAAGTGTATGTGTTTAGGCACGAAGCAGTTTGAATGAGGCTGTTGGTGGTACTGTGGCAACAAAATCAAACAAGTGTGTTTCAAGATGCTGCTTCTTGGGCTGTTTCTCCCACACAGATTAGGTTCAAAGGAAAAAAGAAAGCGACTTCATCTGAAATGCATAGCCTTGACCCATCCAGGGGCAGCGGAAGCAGACTCTCATTTCACGTGGCACTTAAAGCCATGTGAGGAATGCGATGCTTTTTTATTTTTTTTCTGACCCATTCTCAGAAAGTGGTTTTTTTTTGAGAAAGGGAGAAGAGACAGAGAGATCACAATATAAATGAAGATCCAGGGAGATGTTTCAGTTCATGGTCAGCCAGCTATCCCTTTGTCTCTTGGAATAAAAAAATGTGCTGGGAAGAAATCTAGGAACGGCAGTCACCTCCTGAAGCGAGGAAGGAAGCAAGGGCGTGTGATCTCACCTGAGCCCAGTCGGGTGGGGAGTCAGAGGAACCACACAGACAAGGCAGGCCTGGTGGAGGGGGCGGGTCTCTGTTGCCTGTCACTGTGACTCCCAGCCTCTGTGACTCCTCTGAGAGAAGGGAAGCGTTCCTTCCCATGGGGTGATTATGAGGACTGTGAAGCTTTGGAGGAGCAAAGCATTCTCTCCCGTGTGTGTACCTTCCGGCTTGGTGAAAGGAAGAAGATCTGATAAGCCCTCATCCCTGAGTGCTCTCCCAGAAGCATGGCAAGACCCCTGGGCGGCCAGCTTGTGGGAGGGGCCTCTGCCAGGGCCTCGACTTCTACAGTACAGTGGTGGGTTAAACCCAGCCTACAGTCGGCCTCCGCGCTGGCACAGCAGTCTCTGAGCTTCTGACCTTTATTTAAATACATGTCTATGTGAATAGCAACCCGTTGAAAGGTTTTGTTGTCGTTGCTGTTGTGGAAAACTGGGACAAGCTGCTCTGTCCCCTTGTGGACATTATTTAAAGAGTGCCCTAGCTGTTAGGATGTTGAATTAACAGTTCATCGTTATCACACCCTGCTGTTTCATTCTCCAAAAGGTGGGCCTCCCAAACCATTAGCAACAATTTGATACAGTATTAACATGCATGGTAAAGGCTCTTTCCAGGTCTACAAATGTAAAATTTAATTGTATAATGTAATGAATAGTTTTAGATGATATAGTTGATCTCTTTCTTTGTAGGACACGTAGAAACTACCATTTCCAGAATCTGGAGGGGAACTTATCATATCTTAGCACAGTTGTTTTTAGTTCTACTTAGAAAAGAACATGTTTTATACAGGACCTTGAACTTTACAATTTGCATGATTTTCTTTTCTCTTAATGCTTTTTCTTCACCTAGTGGCCTTTTAGGTCATTCTAGGTAAGAAAAGGTAGATGCTGACAATACATACTTGCTACCCACTGCAAGTGAAGATTTAAATGTAAATCTTTTAATTTAAATTTAATTTAAATTAAATTTAAATGTAAATATAAATCTTCACTTTCAGTCAATGGCAAACACTTACCCCTGGACTTGCAATAATGAAAATAATGAAAATAAAGTTTATTATCTTACTGCTAACCTTATTCAAAGCTGATTAAGCTGATTAAGCTGATTAAGCCCATCCATGCATGCATGCTAAGTCACTTCAGTTGTCTGACTATTTGTGACCCCATGGACTGTAGCCCACCAGGCTCCTCTGTCCATGGGATTCTCCAGGCAAGAATACTGGAGTGGGTTGCCATATATTTGCTTATTTACGAACTGCTCCTGCTTAGTCAATACAGCGCTTTGGGAGAAGAATTTTGTGTGAAAATTAGTGGAATCTCATTATGATTCCCTGTGTCAGCACAATAAAAAATAAAACCAAGTACAGAAAAAAACTGAGTCTATGTGCTATTCAATGTGGAATTAGAGAGCCATTTCATGAAAAGAAGTGTGGAGAGATGAAGTTTCTGAATAACACCCTGGAATTCATGGTCTGGTCTGGATGCACCCGTGCTAAGTTGCTTCAGTCGCATCCAACTCTTTGCGACCCCATGGACTGTAGCCCGCCAGGCTCCTCTGTCCATGGAATTCTCCAGGCAAGAATACTAGAGTGGGTTGCTATGCCCTCCTCCGGGGGATCTTCCCAACCCAGGGATGGAACCTCCATCTCTTCTATCTCCTGCATTCCAAGTGGGTTCTTTACCACTAGCACCACCTTGGAAACTCCCCTGGACTGGATAATGGCAGCCAAAAAATTAAAACGAACAGTCCTCTTTATCTGTGGTTCAAAAGAATGATGAGAAAATGTAATCAGAACTTTTTCATAGTACTCTGGTGAAAATTAAAGAAATGTTGGAGTAACAGCTTAGTATCTGTGATTTATTTTCAAAACCAGTTTCTAGGGTAGGTCATTAGGTGGCTTTGGATTCAGTCCAATCCCTTATTATCTCTCTTTACCTCAGTGATGGCTTTTATCTCTCTGGATTAGCCTCCAGCTCAGTAAATTATTTCCTCAGCAAAATAATTAAATTATTTTCAGAATACTTTTATGTTAGGCTAGTTATTTTGTTCCAATTCTTTAAAAATTAGTTATCTACATAAGGTATAATTCACAGAATATTCAGAATATACCTTTCTTGATATGCAAAACAGTGTGGATTGAATGAAATTATAAAATAAAAATTAAAAACACAAGAAACTATTTCAAAAGGATATAGGAACCTAAGTGTTTTGACCATCTATCTTTTACAGCCTCAAAAGCAATATGAGTTCCCTTGCATCTATAGCACTGTTTTCCTGGTGAAATCAAACTATTATTTGTAATAAAGTTTTGCTACATTTGTTGTGAACATTTTTATGTCAAAATCTCTGCCTTAGTAAGAATAATTATTTTTAAATGATACACCCTTAGAAAAAATAGAGTTTAAGTGGATAATTTTCTGGACAATGATGCATGATGCATGCATTCTCAATCGTGTCTGACTCTTTGCAACCCCATGAACTATAGGCCACCAGGCTCCTTGGTCAATGGAATTTTCCAGGCAAGAATATTGGAGTGGGTTGTCATTTCCTCCTCCAGGGGCTCTTCCCGACCCAGGGATCAAACCCAAGTTTCTTTTGCCTCCTGCATTGGCAGGCGCATTCTTTACTATGGTGCCACCTGGGAAGCCCCCATTTTCTGGATTAAAAAGGTCAAATATAAAACCAGTTTTAGGCATAGTATTTTCATGATTTTTTAATGATGTTTAGAAAAGACCAAGAAGGGATCTACCTTGCACTTTGGGAAGACTGGACCCATCTATGTTATTAACACAATGAATCAAATCAAAATGAGAAAAGTGGCAACTTAAAGGTTGAATGAAGCAGGAACTGGTTCAGAAGTAGCAGAACATGAGAGTCACTTTCAGAGAGCAGGAAAAAAGATTATTGGCTAAACACTTGATTTAAAGAAAAAGCAAACAGTCAGAGAAATAATGACTTGAAGATCACAGGCAAGGTTGAAATGAATCAGTGTGAAGAAAGATGGTAAGAAGCAAGATCGACCTTTCAAGATGTTACAGAATTTTTAATGAGGACTTTGAGGTGCAACTCCCTTCCTCCATTCAGCTCTGATCATTTCCAATTTTTTTTAGAAGAATATTAAGAAAAAAAATATGTATTTTTTTAAATTCTTGGGGCAACTAGTATACAAAAAAATCTTATTTTTTTAATTTTTGTTTTTGCTGCCCGAGGGCTTTCTCTAGGTGCTCTGCGAAGGCTTTCTCTAGTTGTGGTGAGCAGGCTCTAGGACACAGGCTCAGTAGTTGTGGCCCATGGGCTTAGTTGCTCTGGGGCATGTGGAATCCTCCTAGACCAGGGATCAAACCTGTGTCCCCTGCATTGCAGGATGGATTCTTAACCACTGGACCACCAAGGAAACCTGCTTGCTTATTTTTAATAAGACGAGACATGTTTTAAAAAATTCTCAACCATGCTCTGGTTGGAGAACGATGGTCTGGCTGGAGAATGGCATTTTCTCCTTTCCCATTGCCTTTCATTCTATCTCCACAATTAAAATAATTTGTATTAAGTTTAGCTTTTGTCCAATAAGGAAATGCTCCTAACAGTCTCCTTATGGAGTATGATATTTAGAAAGATTTTGTTCTTGTAAACTTAATTTTGCAGTTGCCATAAGTCACTTTTTTAAACCTTTATAGGTAGGCCACAAGGTATTCCCCTCGACTCTCTCAGGCTCCAGGGGCCTTCGAGTGCCCCTAAAACTGTTCTAAGGAGACAAGGAAGAGCTTGGAAATATGGGGTTTCTATAAGCTTTGATAAAGTCCACTCTAGATTAAGCAGATTCCTCTGACGTAGGCATCTATGGGCCACTGGGACCATTCAGCGTAAGAAGAAAGTAAATGAGCTTGTACAACTCCTGACCAATGCCACTCTTTACTCTCTTGTTTTTATTGTTATTTTCCTTTTTAAATGCACATTCTTCTGTTTGTGACTAACCCGATCCCTCTTTTTCTACATTTCCTTCCATCTCCCATAGGTATCTAAGCTAATGTGTTCAGTGAAAACTTTTCTGATGGCATATGCTTCTGTAAATGTCTATTATTGTTTTGTGTATACATTATCTTATAATTTTTCATCTGTCTTGTAAATTTTCAGCTTATAAGAATGGATATATAGTAAATGTTTTATTCACTTCATAAATTAAACCCCAACTTAATTTTCCATTAAAATATCTTTGTAATTGAGGTATACGGAAGACAGGAAGATAAATTATCTAATATATCCACTTCTAAAATTTGCACCTAAGAATATGCCAAAACCTAACAAACTATTCTCTTATCTATAAAAATCACATGTACAGGTACAGTTTGAAAAAAAAAAGTGATGATATAGTTTGTTTGAAAAGAACTTCAGTATTAGCAAATTAATTAAACAGGCCACAATTTATTTCAATTTCTCTGTTGACAACTATAGTCATCTATTTGTTTAAACTAAAATGCTTTATAGCCTCTTCTTAGAAATGGACTGGAATATGACAAGTATGTGTGTTTTAAGTCCTGCATTTCCCAGCAAGGACTCAAGCTCAGAGAGTCTTCCATCTGATGACATTTTCAACCAAGCATTTACTTGAATTAATAAACCATCGTCCCTCATAATACAACTACAAATAGAACCTTAGTTGATTACATAGTGTGGACATTGCCCAGTCCTCCTGGATATTAGCCCAGTGCTTAGCATAATTCATACATATGGATTCTACTAAAGGATTCTCATTCTTCCAGTCCTCCATGGCTGACAGTCAAAGTATGATGATGCTTTCCACAGTGAAACGGGTATTTAAAAATAATAATGCTTGGTAATTGGCGGCTTAGGCAGGCTAAGTTTTGGCTACACCCAGTTTTGGCTGTATTAAATTATTTAGTATTCAGATGAATACTCAGAGAAGAAAAAGTAGGATGCAGATGTCAAGATTTATCCTCTAATGCAATGAAAGATCTTTGGACCCATTACAAGGAAAAATAGCTTTGTTATAAAGGACATTACTAGGACAACTGGGGAAATTTGGGCATAGACTGTACATTGGATAACTGCATTATAGCAATATTAAATTTCTTAAGTGTGATATAGGAGAATGTTATGATTATTAGGAAATACATGTACAAAGTAAAGTGTCATAGTAGCAGCAACTAACCCTCAAATGGTTCAGCCAAAATAAAAAAAAATAAGTACATACACACATACAGAAAGAAAAGATGATGAATCAAATGTGTTAAAATATTAGCAACTGATTAGTTAAAGGATATATAGGTGTCCATTGTTATTATTCTCATAGTTTTTCAGTAGGATTGGTTATCTTTAACATATAAATTAGGGAAAGATGGTTTATCCCCAAGGGAATTAAGAAAATATATTTGGTATAATATGCAGTAAGTCAGTAAAAATGTTAGAAGCTTCTAAATAAATACAGTGATAAAGCCTGTCTTTTCAGTGGGCTTTGGAGAAGTTCAAATATTTGCTGCACCATCAGCTTATGATGCTCAGAGGTACAGGAAGTGAAGTCCCAGAGAAAGAGAGGGAGCCTGTTTAATATACCTAGGGAACTGGATCCGAAGTGAAGTCTCAGAGAATGAGAGAGAGGAGGTTTAATGCACCTAGGGAACTAGATCCATAGTGGCAGGATAGGCTGCCTGAACACCAGGAATGGTGGCTGGCCAGCCAGCCTTGCTCATGACTTCACTCCGCCACCATTCACTGGTCTGAATCTCTGTCTGGACCTCCAGATGAACATAAGATGTTCGATGTTCATCTTACATCATCAGTCATCCTCAGAGGCAGCCCAGGATATCTTTCCTGCATTTTAAATGCCCAGTCAAAGGGCGGGGCTTTGTAGGTATCCTGATTCAAGAAAGAGTAGTTTTCTTTCTTTTTTAAAATAATTGAGATATAATTGACATATAGCTTCCCAGGCAGTTCAGTGGTACAGAATCCACCTGCCAATGCAGGCTTGATGCTTGGGAGGGGAAGATCCACTAGAGGAGGAAATGACAACCCCTTCCAGTATTCTTGCCTGGGAAATCCCATGGACAGAGGAGCCTGGCGGGCTACAGTTTATGGAATCGCAAAGACTCAGACGCGACTGGGCAACTGAGCATGCATCACTCTTTAGTATAGTAGTAGTAACTGACATATAACATGGTATTAGTTTTTGGGTATACAACATAATGATTAGATATTTGTATATTACAAAAGAATCACTATAAGAAGACAATATGTGCCACCACCCACAGTTGTAATTTTTTCTTATGATGAGAACTTTTAAGATATTAGCAATTTTAAATATACAATGCAGTAGTATTAACTACAGTCAACATGACAAATGTTATATCCCCATGACTTACTTACTTTATAACTGGAAGTCTGTATCTTTTGACCACCTTTGCACATTTCACACATTTGTTCTACCTATGAGCTTGTTTTTGTCTTCTTTAGATTCCACATATAAGTGAGACTGTGTGAATTTGTTTTTTGGTCTGACTTGTTTCACTTAGTATAATGTCCTCAAGATCCAAGAGAGAGTCATTTTCTATTGAGGACTAGTGTGTTGGCAGGCTCTGTGGAATGTCACTGAGACTCACAATAGCCAGTGAGGTCCAGGTTCCACACAAGGCCCACAGGAAACACAGAAGCAAATAAACTCAGCAAAAGTGGGAGACTTGATTTAGGCATCAAGCATCAAACAGTCTTCAAACTCCAAGTTCAGCAGATCAAAGAACTCATGCTCCCTACAACTCAAATCTAGCAGCCACCTCATGATCACCCAGGTTTGGGTGAGCCCTCTACTGTGGCAAGAGGAATAAACCCAAACACATGAACTCTCTTATAGTCCAGGGTCTGCATCTTTTGAAACAGGAGCCAATAAACAATTTTTAAAGAAGGAAACTGCTACTACTGCTGCTAAGTCGCTTCAGTTGTGTCCGACTCTGTGCGACCCCATAGATGGCAGTCCACCAGGCTCGCCCATCCCTGGGATTCTCCAGGCAAGAACACTGCAGTGGGCTGCCATTTCCTTCTCCAATGCATGAAACTGAAAAGTGAAAGTGAAGTCGCTCAGTCATGTCCGACTCTTAGTGACCCCAGGGACTGCAGCCCACCAGCCTCCTCCACCATGGGATTTTCCAGGCAAGAGTACTGGAGTGAGTTGCCATTGCCTTTTCCAAAGAATGAAACTAGTCACTGAAAAATGCAGCTGCAAATTTTTTTTTTTTTAATGTGGAGCATTGATATTAATAGTGCTTTTCTTCAGTCATAAGCAATCATATGACTGAGGCTCTAGGTAGGTACCCTAAATTGATGAGTACCAAATGAGTCAGATTTTAGGCAGAGGTTAAATAAAACACCAACCATATAAGGAGACAAAGTGCCCTCTCAGGGCTCTGAAATTACTCTTCTACCAGATTCCCAAGTTCACCAGGGAAGGCAGGAGACAGAAATGAGGACAGTGTGTCCTTCATCAGGAAAGCATGTTCCCTCCGAAACTTCCCATGGTCCTGCTAATCCTTTGTGTAAACACAGCAGCAGAGCTTGCCTTAACATTCTCTCATTCATCCTTCCTTTCTCTCTCTCAGGCTGCACCATATACTCAAAAGTCTGGCTAACAAAAAGAATGTCTACGTGTTCCTTATAACATGGAACACCATGATATGGCAGACTATCAAATGTAGAGGAAATCAAGTCCCCAGCAGCCTGTTATTTAAGATAACAACCCAGGACCAAAATTTGTCAAAGACAATATGGAAGCAATAAACAAATGTAGGCTCCAATACTCCCAGAATGTATTTCATTTTTAAAAATGGGAAGAGGTCAAATTGAAAAATAATGTCATTATTTGTAGAAAACAGACTACCACACTGATGGCCTATATAAAAGACTTATACAATTCTTTTAAAAGTACAAATAAATATGGCTTTACTCATGAAAATCACGAGTATCTTTTATATAAGATTTAACAGACTTTGGCTTTGTCCTCTCTTAAGGTTGAGCTCTCCACTTTACCCTTTGAGGTTGTGTGCCCTGTGTTTCTTAATTAAAGCTGTAGAAATACTCTTATAAGCACACATTCATACATCACTCATTTCTCTTACATCTAAGTGCTTTTTTATTTCAGTGTGTGTGCACTGGGTGTAGAGGCAACATCATGCCAGAAGAATGATGAGCGGTGGCAGGGGGTGGTGCGAGGATCCTCATGTCATTATGGAATGAGAGGAGGTCTTCAGAACATGACAGGCAGAGGAAGCTGGATCTGACATGCTTGTACAGGAGAAAGGATGCCCAGTTTGGAGAGACAGTAACACAATGAATGGTAGCAGCTGATATGTATTCAATAAAAGCACATACTAGTTGTGTGTGTGTGTGTGTGTGTGTGTGTGTGTGTGTTACAGGGATATTTTCTCTAAGCTTCACATCTCTGTACTGTAGTTATTATTATTCCTTACTTTGCTGTAACCAAGGAGAAAATTAAGGATCAGAGAATTCAAAAGCTTGCCCAAGGTTACCCAGCCACTTAAGAGGCCAGACTGGAATTCAAATCTATATCCCCATGTCTCCAGATTTTCTGTTCATTCCATTTCTTCTCTCCGGGGAGGCTGAAGATAAAGGAGGAATAAATTTGAGACCTGTGGTCATCAGTGATGCTCACATGTTTCTGCTGTCCTTCCCTCTGTCCAGACATGTTGTAAGGCTGCAAGTGTGTGACCCCTCTGAAACTAGGGTGGCCACATGACTTGTTTTGATCAATAAAATTTGCAGAAAATTTTACATGCATCCCTTGTGGGCATAAAATGTAAGACTACATGTGAGATTTGCCACATGCCTTCCTTCTGCTCCAGTAACTATGTGAATTTGCTTCTCTTGTGGCTCAGCTGATAAAGACTCCACGTGCAATGCGGGAGACCTGGGTTTGATCCCTGGGTTGGGAAGATACTCTGGAGAAGGGAAGGGCCACCCACTCCAGTGTTCTGGCCTGGAGAATTCCATGGATTGTATAGTCCATGGGGTCACCAAGAGTTGGACACAACTGAGCAACTTTCACTTTCACCTTTCTTTCACGTGTGAGACTTGCCACATGCCTTCCCTCTGCCTCAACAACTGTGAGGTTGGGCCAGCTTCTGCCAATCTGAGTTCCTGGGTGACCAAAGCCAGTGCATTCACCCCTTGCTGGTTGTGTGAGCACTTAGTGTGAACAATAAATAGACTTCTGTTGTTTTAAGCCACTGAGGTTACTCTCTTATTTTGTACTGTAGCATAATCTACCTTCTACTGACTGACTCACTATCACAGCAGAGGTTATGATGGTATATAAGAAACTGACTTTAAAGCAGCCAAATTCTGAACAATGGAGAACTGCATGAATTACTATATATTACATTAAAACTCTCTTTTGGCACTGCTAAGAAAGAAGGTTGTAAAGCATGTTTTTGGCTAGCTTTAATTTCATACAAGAGTGAGGTTTAAAGGAATGAGAGTGAGCTACTGATACAGCTACACACATTCCCTGACAAGCTGGAGCATTCAGTTCAGTTCAGTCGCCCAGTCATGTCTGACTTTTTGCACACCAGTCTTCCCTGTCCATCACCAACTCCCGGAGCTTACTCAAACTCATGTCCATCGAGTCAGTGATGCTATCCAACCATCTCATCCTCTGTTGTCCCCTTCTCCTGCCTTCAATCTTTCCCAGTATCAGGGTCTTTTCCAATGAGTCACTTCTTCACATCAGGTAGCCAAAATATTGGGAATTTCAGCTTCAGCATCAGTCCTTTCAATGAATATTCAGGACTGATTTCCTTTAGGGTGCATGAAGAGGTGCTATTGTATATGGACAGTCCTGCCCAGCGGTCACTTTAACCTGCACAAATGGTTTCAAGAGGGACTAAAGTGAAAGTGAAAGTCACTCAGTCATGTCCAGCTCTTTGTGACTCCAGAATACTCGAGTGGTAGCCTTTCCCTTCTCCAGGGGATCTTCCCAACCCAGGGGTTGAACCCAGGTCTCCCGCATTGCAGGCAGATTCTTTCCCAGCTGAGCCACCAGGGAAGGCCAATCCCAGCGGGTAGCCTATCCCTTCTCCAGCGGATCTTCCAGACCCAGGAATTGAACAGAGTCTCCTGCATTGCAGGTGGATTCTTTACCAACTGAGCTATCAGGGAAGCCCTCAAGAGGGACTAGGGTAGGGGCAATAAAGACATGAAGACTAACTCAAGACCCCTAATGGATAAAACAACTCATTATACAAGTAATGGGATAGTGGTAGTGACTTTGGTTAAGAAAACTATTCTTTGATACAATCAATGATTCACTCAACAACAACTTGTTAACCATGTACTATGTAAGGTAAGGTGATAAAATATTACTCATGTAATATTTTAGACTCATGTGCATGAGTCTAATGCACATGCATATTTTTATAGTGACCATCTTGATTAAAAATTCTAAAAAACCTTCCTTGTATTACCTACCTTATATGTCCCTTGTTACATAGCTACATGCTACATTTCCAGGCTCATTTTTCTCTTGTCCCTGAGAATGGTGTTCCAGGCATATCAAACTATTATAGATTTCCCATATATTTTGAATTCTTATATTTAATTCTTATATTGGTATGTCTTCTCCCCAACTCCATCCGAAATCCAATTTGTTCATTCTTTAATACTCTGCAAACCTTCCTGCCTCTGCCTCATCTAGTAATTCACTCATAATATAAATCCCTACCTATTTTTCTCTAAGCAAATTTCTGGCTCCTTCTTCTGTATTCTCAGGATACTTTCTATATCTTTCTACAATAGCATTTTTCACATTTTATTATACTTGTTATATTTGTTGACCCATTGGTCTGCTTTGATAGACTATGTACTCTTAGAAGAGAGGACTAATCTTTCTGTCTATGAATCAGCAATCTGTTATAAAGATGCTCTGTAAGTACTTGAAGGAAAGAAGGGATCAAAGGATAAAAGAAATGAGAAACTTGAAGCTTCTTGGAGAGGTAGTTTCTGTCTATTCTACTTTTGGATTCACAATAATATTTATTGAATGAAGGAATAAATGATCTTGTATTAAATCATACTGATTAGGCAAAGGGTAGTTATTCAATAGTAAAAAAAAAAATGATGAACATGCCCTAAATTTATAAATATTTTAGTTAGGGCAATAAAATGAATAGTTCCATGCTCCAGAGCAAACTTGGATCATACTTTTATCAAGCAATTGTGTCTCTCAACAATATTCAACAAAGATTTTATTGAATTTCCTGTCCACCAGGATAATGGAGCAATCTGCTGTCAACACTGAAACATATTATCATGAACGTAGTTGAGTGGCTGGAATGAATGTATTCTGAAGAGCACAATAAAAATCAAAAGGGAGTTTACCATTGTGAATCAGTGAAGATGTGACTGGATGTGGAAACAGGATGCATTGTTGTCTTTTTTAACGTAAAGTTAAAGTCTATGATAATCCCATTCTTTGAAAATTACCAAGTCTCTTACAATCACAGTCCTTGTCTCTCTGCTCATCTGTGGAAGTAAAAATGGTCAAGGGCAATATGCTGATCATTGTAGGGAAGGGTATTATAACTAGCTGCATACAGGAACACCATGTTTTGTGGTGCTATTAGTCACTCTATCTCAAAGTTAAACACACCTTCCCCTCAAAAAAAAAATTTTTTTTTTTCAATAGAAAATGAGCACAGGAAGAGAAAATGTTTACATTTTTACAAATTTCTCAATTTAACTACAAAGCCCACCTTAGAGATCAGTGCTACTATTCAAATAAGCCACTTGACTCCTTCAGGAATAGGTGGGTTATGAGTCCTTGTGAGAAGAGGAACTTCAAAGCACTGCTTCCTTCATCAAGAAGGTTTTACTACCAAAAAATCATCCAAACTAAAAAGTGTGCTTTCATGCCTTATTTGATTTATATTCTGGCTCAAGTTCCGTCTCTCCTGGTGAATGAGTAATTAACAATTCAAGCGCTGGTGCGTGAACTGTACTTTGAGTAGCACTTCATCTTGATCGAAGCCATGGTAATGTGAGCAGTGATCTCCCCAGCAGTATTGTGTTAGGAAACTGATCCAGACTTCCGCTTCTTAGAAAATAATAAAGGGGATGAAAACAGAGGAGCACAAAAGAAGCAATTATTTTCTCTTCTCATTCACTGAACTAACTTAAGACACTTTTCATACATCTAACTCATTCCTTCTCTCCTGTTTACTCTCAATATTGACTTTCCTCTATGAAAGGTAAGTTATATGTATTTAGCTATACATTAAAGGATAATTTTTTTAAAATAGAATCAAGGAGTTGGAAGTCCTTAAAAATCAAGAAACTGATGTCTCTGAAAGTTAAGTGAATTTTGAAGGTTATTGATTATACTCCTAATGGAAAAAGAAGGCAGAAGGAGACAGAAGCCACAAAATGAGAGCCTGGGACTCCTTTTCCAATTTTAAATCCAACTAACTCAGCTGGCCTGGGTGGCCAACAATAGGAAATCAGATGAAAAACAAATTAGTCAATTTCTTTTGTTTTCCAGAGGTTAATTCATGATATCAATCGAAATATGTGCCAGGCAGGGTCCAATGGATAAATATAAGATCAAACTTGATAGAAATGACAAATGATGAGGACAGAATGAAGGATCTTGGAAACTAATTCAGTTGAACCAGGCCACCTTTGTTGACAAGGAATCTTTGAAGGTCTGAAAAGCATCGATCAATATTACACTGTCAATCTAAATGGCATGGTGCCCATAATCTAGCACTTGAATCATGAAAACTAAGGTCAACAAGCTCACCAATGACTTTCTCATGAGGAATTGTTAGAATAATCAATTGGTTGCCAAGGCATGTGAGGGGCATGAGGAGATGGTATTGGTAAATATTTTATTTTTGATCTGGGTTCCATCTGCATGGGTATGTTCAAATTGAACACAAAAAATCATAAATTATGTACTTATGACTTGTGTACTTTCACTATGGATGTTAAGTAACAATAAAAATTATCTTTTTAAGTGCAAAAAATATGTTGGGCATATAGAAGATACTCTGGATCACAGTGGGGAATATCTACTACTTGTTGGATGAATTACTTAGTCCTTTCTGTTTTACTGAAAAAATGCACAGCATTATAGGTCAATAATATAAATAATAAATTCTGAGAATTTACCCTATGGGGAAAAATAAGACAAATTTAAAGGGTGCATGCACAAAGATATACTCTGCAGCTGAACACTGGAACTACCAATGAGTCAAGGATTGGTTAAACAAATGATGGAAAGATTGTGCAAATGGGGGATTCTGGTATAACCAAAAGAATTATGTTTTCTAACATGGAAAGACGCTGCATACATGTCTGGCAAAGTCAAAAAGTAAACTTTAGAGTTGTGCATAGTATGATTCTGTTTTTATAAAATAATTACTATCCTGGCTATTGCTGCTACGCACGCGCACACACACACACACACACACAATTTTAGTGACATGCAAAAACCAAACCAAACTAAAGGAGATAAGAGGTTATGTACCAGGTTTCTAACATATGGTTTTGTTAGCAGGTGATATTATGGGTATGTTCACATTCTATTTTGTGCATGTCTGCATTTGAATGTTGGTACAAGAAAATGAATCTTAATCAGAAAATACAGATATTTTCATTAAGAAATAGAAATAAAATTTAACAATAACTTATGCAGTAAAATATTACTGATTAAGCCCAGAACTCTTTCTTTCTCCCTTTCCTTCTTTTTTGTAACGTATATGCTTAACAGAAGCCTTTAAAGTGGTTCATATGCACCTTTTATTTCAAAGTTTAAGACTCTCAGGCTGAGGCCAGTAAGTCAACCTGCCCAAAAGGATGTGACTGTACTTTCTGTTATAGTTGCATTTTACAGCATGTTCTGAATGTTCTATTTAAGAAATGAGAAGAGTAAGTCCCTCTGCTATAATCCTGGTCACAGGAAAAGTGAAAGTGAGTAAGAACCAAACCAGCATGATTGGCAATAGTTGGTAAATTGCCAGACTCATCTGATGAGTACTAAATGACCATGGCAAAGGAAAGCTGCTGTCTTGGCTACCCCAGGGGGCAAATCTGTTCCCCGAATGAATATCTTTAGTGTTTTGACTGTGATTTAAGTCAACTTCTTGTCTTTGCGAGTTTGAAATAGGTTCTTAACAGCCACCTATCCTTTTGTTTCCCATCAAAAACTGTATTCAGGTCTGTTACCTTCTTACGTTACCCTTTTTAACAACTATTATAGGCTTATAATTTCTACACCTTTTCACTATTGTCTATAATAATGTCAGCATCAAGATCAAGCCTGTAATATTGTACAAATCATAAATCTGGAATGCCTGAAAAGTGAAAGAAAGTGAAGTCGCTCAGTCGTGTCCGACTCTTTGCGACCCCATGGACTGTAGCCTACCACGCTCTCCGTCCATGGGATTTTCCGGGCAAGAGTACTGGAGTGGGTTGCCATTTCCTTCTCCAGAGGATCTTCCTGACCCAGGGATCGAACCTGGGTTTCCCGCATTGTAGGCAGATGCTTTACCGTCTGAGCCACCAGGGAAGAGACTGATCTCCCATCTTAATACAACTTATGCATGTATGCTAAGTCACTTCAGTTGTGTCTGACTCTGTGCAACTCCACGGACTGTAGCCCACCAGGCTCCTCAGGCAAGAATACTGGAGTGGGTTGCCATGCCCATGGGATCTTCCTGACCCAGGGATCGAACTCATGTCTCTTATGTCTTCTGCATTGGCAAGCGAGTTCTTTACCACTAGTGCCACCTCAGAGAAGGAGATGGCAACCCACTCCAATGTTCTTGCCTGGAGAATCCCAGGGACGGGGGAACCTTGTGGGCTGCCGTCTATGGGGTCTCACAGAGTCCAACAGGACTGAAGCGACTTAGCAGCAGCAGCAGCAGCGCCACCTGGGAAGCCGTTACAACTTCAGTTCAGTTCAGTTGCTCAGTCATGTCTAACTTCGACCTCATGGACTGCAGCACGCCAGGCCTCCCTGTCCATCACCAATTCCCGGAGATTACTCAAATTCATGTCCACTGAGTCAGTGATGCCATCACAACTTAATAGATGACAATTTAAAAGTTAGGAACTCAGAAAGTATTTATGACAGTCTCTCTTGTTCCTGATATGAATTCAGAGGGTTGAAATATTGACACTGTTTTGGCTAGATTGTGCCTTTTCATGTTTAGATATACTGTTAAATTGTATATGGCTACTTGACCATTCAGAACCGTCATTTTTTTGTTGCCAAAATTTAGTGTAGACTTAACAATGACTGTGTCTTGGTTCCAAAGGTGAGCATGGATTCTATTCATAGGGAACTCTTGAAGGAGTCATTCTGTGTCTGAGCTTCTCAGAACACTCGATCCCACAGAGACATCTACCACAAGTCAGAATCAGAGGTGCTGAGGCCCTAGAATGTGGCTCAGTAGTCTACTACCCTGGACCTGAAAAGGCCAGTGGATGTACAGATGGACTCCCCAGCTCTGCATCAAAGGCTGGTCCAAATGCAGGTATCATGGATTACTGTATCTAAGCCTCTGGCTTGATTTCTCTAGGTACATCTGTTAGCTCAAAGGAATCTTGCCAACTCAGGCACTTAATTTGAGCTTCCTCTCTGTTGGATTCCCTAATTCCACTAATTAACTTAAAGACTTTATTATTATTTTAGTTGTCATTAGGAACAATAATGAAACAGTCCATAAAAGTTAAGTCTGTGATGCTTTGCATTGATGCAGTAATATAATAGTACAGTATGTTCCATATATATCTATCTGAAGAAAATGGCATTCTTCTGGCATACTATTTTTTGGCTTCTAGTTTCTTTTAACAAATACTTACTGAATGGCTCATGGGTGCCATGGTCCAGGCAAGTAGGACCTATATTAGTGCCTGATGTCAAAGGCTTTTCATAATTTTCAGGTTCTTAAATTACTATTTAAAAACCCAAAGGAGCAAAAACCAAAAATTCAGCCATAGTTTTACTTTTTACTTTTACCTCATAACTAAATCTTAAAAAATATATTTAAATATATAGATTCTACAAACTTAAAAAAGGAAAAAGAAGGATATTAAAGTATAAGTGCAGGGAGACGAGTAAGCCCAGAGAAGAGTATTATTATCAAGTGGGCTGAGACTTGATTTGGAATAGAGACCAAATCAGAGAATTTTGTCTGTGATGGGCTAATCCTTTATTCTTAGCATAAATGCATTGGCCAAAGTTTACTTAATGATTAGTATGATTACTCATTCTCACCAATCAACTCTGTCATCCTTCATCTGCCCTCATTAAAAAGGAAACATATAAAAAATACTCAGGAAGCCTGTGAATAAGCCCTCTGATAGATCTGATGCCATACACCAGCACATTATGTATCTCTTTATCTCACAGACATCCAGGAAAATCTGTTGAATTGAACTAACCAGTGACAGGGAGAACAGAAGGGATCTTACCTTCAGTGAGGCTTCTTTAGAGAACCATAAAGGTGTGTGTGGTGAGTTCTTCAAAGCGCTTTGCCTTTATATAGAGGAATCAAAGATAGTCAATAAATAAGCCAAATAAATAATAAGCCTCCAACCCAAACACAGAAATGGAACACTCCACCCATTTTCTGGAACTCACTATTCCCAGGCTACTTCTGAGGTTGGCAGACGGTTCCCCATGCCTGATGCCAAGCATTTGAAGGTGACTGGGGCATCCTCTGTGGGGCTGGTGTCGATGCAAGACAGCCTCACTAACACTCCAAACGGCCATTTGTCAATACATTATAGATCAACTGTGTGCAGATTATAAAGGGTATGCATGTGTGTGTGCAGGGGTGAAGGTGGGGCTAAAATGCCTTTATACTTAGCAAAATAGTGCCAATATATTTAAGCATGCCTCGGATCACAAATAAGCTAAAACACAGAAGCTAGTTAAATATACCTTTTTTGTCTTTTTAAGGAGGATGTATTGGGCTTAATGCATTAGGGGGTAAACCTTTGAAGAAAAGGCTATCACTTATTTTGCCTCTTTTCCTGTTGATAAGCAACTGTCTTGACAGTGAATCTGTAAAATCTAAAGTGAAAAGCACCCGGAAAACAAAATGAAACAAACAAACAAAAAAGGCCTTTCAGGGCGTTATCCTTAGGGTGGGCCCGGGAATCCCCAGGACATAATCGCCTCCTGTTTCCCGCCCTTGGCACCTGTAGTCTGGGCTGAATTAAACGCGAAGGCTGAGACGTCCTGCATCCATCCGATCCCATTCTCGCCCGCAAAGAACCACCCAAGTGCTTACTTCAGCACAGAATTTTCCAAAGGAAATTTTACGAGCAGAGGAAATGAAGGACAGTAAGAAGCGGACCCCATCCCTGGAGTCTGGTACCAAACCCAGGAACAGCGGGGCCCCAGGCACTTGGCGGTGGAAAGCGAGCGGGTGCGGCCCGCTCACCTAGCCTGGGTCTCAACGAGACGAGTCTGTGAATGGAGGAGTCCGATGCTCCCCGCAGGACTCACCTTCCTCCTCAGTTAGAAATCAGACCATCTGCCCATGGTCCACGGACCTCGGCCGGAAAACGCGGGATTCCAGCGTCTCATCAGATCAGGGAAAACCGGGAGGAAGCAGGTGCGTTTTCCAAGAACAAGGACTCGGAAAATCGCGGCTGGGGAAAGGCAGCCTGTTCCGCGCCAGTATAACTTACTCGGATTTGGAGCCGCCGGGGACCGGTGAAGACGCACGCGAGGCAGGTAAGGTACAACGCGGGCGGTCAGTGTGCGCGCCGCGAGCCCTCAGGAAGGGAGGGGTGACCCTAGAAATCCAGGGGGGCGCCCAACACGCACGAGCGTGACCGCACACACCTCAAAGGTAAGAATAACCTTTCTCGCGAAGGCGAGCGTGCACCCAGAGAGACACGCTCCGCAAAGTGTAGAAGTGCCTGCACTTGAGCGGGGGAATCAATCCATCTCTGCAGCCGCAGACGCGAGGGCAGACCTCCCCGGCGCCCCGTGTCCGGGATAGAAGCGGGTCATCCCGGGACCAAGGACACGGCGTCCTGCTGTAGCCCCGAGGAGTCACCCCCAGAATAGGCAGAGACGGGCAGCGGAGGCTGCTCGCCTGCACGAAGGGGACACATTCGGGGGTGACCAGAACAAGGAGCTTAACCGTTGGGAGCCGGGGAGAGTTTGCGAGGCGGCTCCGGAGGGAGCGGAGCCTCTGGGACCCGAGGCCGCCCCAGGAGAGGAGTCGGGGTGCCGGGGGCACAGGGCGAGCCCCCTCCAGCCCTCGGCGCCCCGCGCCTCCCCGGCTCCCACTCCTCTGCCTGCGCTCGCGGGCGGCGTCGGGAGCCCCTCACTGACCTGCGGATCGGGGTGCGCGGATGTCCCTCGCCGGCTCCCGAGCTCGGGGTGGGACGGGGCTGCGTCGAGCTCCTCGCGGACGCCCCGCGTCTCGCCGCTCTGCGCAGGAGAAGCGGTCGGCGGGAATGGTGGAGCGCACCGGTGCTGCGCGCGGCTGGGGCGCACCGGCGGGCGGCGGGCGCAGCGGGAGGCTTCCCTCCGCCCCACAGCCGCACAGCCAATGGCGGCGAGCGGGGCCCACTCCCCGCCGCCCCCCAGCCTCTGCTCGGGCGGGCACTCGGTGCTAGGGCTGGAGCCAGGCCCTGGCAAGGGAGGAGCTTGCGCCAGCGTCGGAAAATCCTGGAGCGGGAGGAGGCTTTTGCGCAGGGACCCCCATCTGGGGAAGGCAGATGTGGTGGCCTCAACTTTTGCGCGCGCGCGTGTGTGTCTGTGTGTGCGCGCGCGCGCGATATTGAGGGAGGCAACGCAGTTCTCTGGGGACTTGGGGACCTTTCTCTGCAAGCAAAAGCATCTACTTTCTGCCAATTCTTCCCCTTTTATGAATCCCACACGGCCCCCACTCCAAACCACGAGTCTCGGAGCATCACAGGAAGCCCAGTCTGAGCTGCGTGGGGGGCATCGCCCGGTCCTGTGACGGGCCTCGCCTCAGACCTCTCTCCTCCAGCGTTTTTCTTCTTCCCCCCTCCAAGACCTTTGCCAGATCATCAGGTGAGATGAATAGGATTGCAGTTTCCCTCACTGACAGGGAGACAGGGAGACAGGGAAACAGGCAATCATAGAAACTCCCTACTGGGCCACTGGCTCAGAGAGTCACACATCTTAAAAGAACTCTGTACAGGGAGCCTTTACCTGGTATGCCTAACACGGTTACCACTCAGCCCTGTGACCTTCCGGCAGTGACTCTGGATTCCTCTTTTTATTCAACTGGAAAGCGAGAGGCTTGAATTATTTGATGTCAGAGGTCTCTTCCACTTTGACAGTCAACAACCCAGGTGGCCCTCTGGCCTCTATGGCCTGCGAAGGGCTAAGCCCTGAGAGGTGTCCCTGGCGTGGCCTCTGGTCCCTGCTCTGCCTGCCCGGCTGCATTCACCTTGGCATCATCTCCCTGATGAGATGGCCAGGAGCACAAATCAATATAAAAAGATGCTGCTCAAGCCTCAGTGACCATGTGAACTTGCCCAGATACTGCCACCTACCAGCGCCCAGCTCCTGGGGTCACGGTAGCTGTGCCCGTGTTCGTGGTTCTCCAGGTAGAGGCCCGTGCGGGTGGCAAGCTTAACTCCTTTGGTAAGAGAGCAAAGGCTCTATCTCTCCTATTTCCTTCTCCAGGGAAATTGTCCATATGTTCATCTTTTCTATGTGACTCTTTGCATATAGGATCTAAAAAGCAGGATGCTGGAACGAGTTGCACTATCCAGAGGGCATATTCTGAGACTTGCTTCTCTCTCAACACACTTGCCTTTGTATGCTAAACTTTACCGTCCACATGCTACTTTCATGAATTGCCCTACATCCACCTACCACTTGGTCTTTTAGGTACTTAGATTTCTACTTAGCCTCCTCATAAGCAGTAACATCCATGAAATCATTGCTTTGTTATAAACCAATTGTATTTCAATACAAAGTAAGAAATAAATAATCTGTGAGGATTTTCTTGATGTTTCCTGAACTTGGTTTCCTAGGGCTGCTGTAACAAATTTACATAAACTGTTTCAAAATTGATGTGAGAGGCAAAGCTTCTCTTATATTAATTTTTAAAAATTTTCATGTACAAATGATTTAGAAAATGTTAATTGTCAAATTTGTCTTCAAAAGTAGGTTAGGCACCATTCAAGGTCCTGGGAGTTTGTGGGCACAGTTTAGAGACATAGTACCAGCTTCTAGCAAGCATGATCACCCTGTCTTTCTCCCAACCCTTTTCTGCCTTATTCAGAGACAGATGAATGGTTTTTATAAAAAGCGTGGAATTTGGAAATCAGATGGAAAGTCATTAAATTCTGATGCTCTCATTTATTACCTCTGTGATTTAAGCCAATCGCTTAACTTCTCTAAGCCTCAATTTCCTTATCTATAAAATGGAAATAATAGTGTCCACATAGTTATGTTGTTGTGAGGGTTAAATGTGTGTGTGAGCTTGCACACGCATGCACACACACACACACACACACACACACACACACACACACACAGACAGAGTTCCTAGCAATTGTCCTGCATATAATAAATGCTTAAAAATATTAGCTCTGTCTTTTCTTCCTTGCTACTATCAAAGCAGCATTCAGAATTACTTTGTCCATTCTCTAATTTCCTTCTAGGTTATCAGGAATCTTACATTCTGTGTCTAATATTCCCAGATTCTCTCCCTCTTTTCCTTAATTCCTTCATTTCTGCCCCCCTTCTAATGATTCCTTCTCAAACTGTGTCCTCTCTCTCATGCCTCCATCTCTCTTCTTTCAGGCAGTTCCCCCTTTCCATCTGCCACAATTTCAGATATCTATGCCCTGTAAAACTAAGATAACTCAGAGAAGACTGTGGGTCATAAAAATTCTTACTTCTTTTGCTCTTTCATGAAGTGTGAATAGTCCTTTTTGTTTATTTGCTTGTTTAAATCATAGTATTCCCCCAAAGCGTGAAGAAATTTATGTTATCTAATGCTGTGGAAAAATTCCTGGACCACAGTCTTATTAAATTTGACAGACATTTTTGAGCATCTGCTATATGCCAAGCAGTGCCCCAGGCACTAGGGAGATAAAAATAAAGCCAAAGTCTTCTAAAATGCTTACAGTTCAACCGGGCAGACTGATATATAAATACCTACTTTGAATATGAGTGTGCCTTGTGAGGCTTCAAACAGTGCATGTGAAAGAATCCCCTGTGCTTTTGTGGTCATGAGATTGTCTTGGGCTGGCCAGTCAAAGTACTCAACCTGCCCACAGCCCCCACTGAGTGAGGAGCCCTGTTCTGCTCCCCCTGAGCAGAGCTTATTGGTTTTGTCTTCATGTGATGGATGGTCACATTTTTTTTTTTTTTCCTTGGCCACCGGTCATCTCACCACTGTTTGAAACTTTGTGAGAGGCAGAGCCCATCTCTCACTCATGAAGCCTGAAAGGCCATATACTCTTTCCCATCCTCTGATCACCACCCAACACCAGTGTAGCTGGGGTGAGAGCATGTGACCTAGGCTTGGACAGTCAAATATCCCTCCCTTGGACCTGGAATTGAAATTTGGTCACACAGAAGAAGTGAGATGAGGAGAGTGCTTTCTGGAAGTGATTGTGACACTGTTCAGGTTCCAGGGTCAGCAGGGGCAGGGGGACAAGAGTGAGACTTGGCTTCCAGCCCCCAGTGTCGGTTACATGTCCTGGCTCCTCCTGTTCAGTGATGGCGGGAGTATCCATGCTCAGCTAACTTGGAGGTGTGACTTGGCTGCTGCTCTGGCTTCTCAGCCTCCGTTTGTTTCTGTTCATTTTCTGAACCTCTCTCTGATCCAATATCCTTTCAATATATATTTTTTCCTTAAATGAGCCAAACTGATACTTAGCAACTAAGAATGCTTTGACTGAGTCCTGATACAAAGTCTCTACCTCAACAAGGAGAATGCTAGCTAACTGATCTGGGTAACTTCTCCTTCTAGGACATTCAAATTGGAAATATGTGAGTGGGTCAATCAGAACCCAGAACAGAAGCTAAAAGCACACACCAGGGGCTATGAGATAGCAGGGACTGTGTGTAGGCTGAAATTGTAAGTTATGAACAAGCGTAAGTTATGAGCTAGCAGAAATCAGAGCACATGCAGAGGGAGGAAGAGGTGGTTGGCTGACTGCTGCAAGAAAGCAGAAGGCAGAGGCACTGAGTCCCCGTGATGGGGAAGGAATGGATGAACCCCTGCTCTCCAAGCTTTAGAGCACCTTTGAATTTGAACTGTTTTCCATTTTCCAAACTACATTTCCATTTCTATGAAACTGATTAGCCATAGCTATTCATGGGTTCCTTGAAATTCCAGGTGCTCTCTTTTCAATGTATATCCTTATAACAACTCCACTATTATTTGAGGTAACCGGAATAAGACTTCCCATATGATCAAAGGATCCCAAAGATTACAGTGATGCTATGACCCAGGACCCAGTAAAAAACTGTCCAGTGTTATAACTTCAGTAGTCACTGCCCTGCCTCTCCAAAGATGTCCTTTGGTTTCCTGTTTTCCTGGAAGTTTCTCAGCAGGAGTACCCTTCCTCTGGGCCAGAAGATAATAGTTTATAAGAAGCCCCTGTTTAAAATGTGCTCTATTCCTCGGAGGGAAAGAAGGATCAGAGGTATTTCTCTATGCATTAGCTATTAGCACCTGAGCAAATTAAATGAGTTCATTCTTAAATTTGAACTCTTAGAGGTCTGATAGTTAAGGGATGAGCTGGTTATAGGGCAGAAAAATCAGGACACAAGGGTGGGGTGGTGGAGGGGATGATAGAAAATGGCAGTGAGAGGTCCCGGGGACAGTCTAAGGGACAATCTAATGGAACATTCCCATGGGGGAAGTCCTGCTGGTCAGCCAGCATGGAGAGTGCGGGGGTCAGCGTGGCCAGGATGGCGGCCAGCGTGCCCTTCACAGTCTGCCTTCTGCCGGCTCCAGAGCGTGACCTGGCGTAGTTTCTGTTACCCTTCAGCTCTCATAGCAAGTGGGGCTGAGCTAACATGGCAGCGTAAGATGGCCCTCTTGTCTGCCCGCTTGGCAGTTCTGCTCGGGAATTACATCAGTCGTGCCTTGGGGTGTCCTGACTTCATTGCCACAGCCTTCATTTTATCTCCCGAGACATTCAGTGCTCTCTCATGGCTGTGCGAAAGGGAGTGTCTGTGTGTCTCACCTCGTTAGTGAGAGGCACACATTCCAGGAAAAAAGTGATTCTGTTAATGAAACCTGACACAGGAAGGAATGAATTTACACATGCTACTGTATTTGAAGGGAGAGAAGATGCCCTGAAACTGCTTTAATGAAAGCAGAAGTCTGCAGTTATCTCTACAGTGCTTTATTTATTTTCTCAAACTCTAAAATGTATCTCAGGGTTTGGTGTTTTTCTTCTTCTGAGACTAGTGGGTAGAACTCTTCTCGGAATATCAGTGAGTCACATCAGGGTGCAGGTAGGAGAAAGAAAAAATAATGCCAGGGACCCATCTTTTCTTTCTTAGCTACACACTGTATCTGCTGGGGGCTGTGCTTGCCCGTCAGCTCTGCTTGTGTGGCCAAGTGACTTACCGTGAGTTATAAATCAGCGATGAGCAATGTGAAAAGCAGACGGGGAGTTGAATGCATCCTCCACATCTCTGTCTTGTGACTGGCTGGAGTCCATGAGCAATTTTGAAAAAGATGTTTGGAAAGGATATTCATCATTTTAAATTGCTCCGTGGGAGCTTTGCAGTTCATAATGTGCCTCTCAGGTACTTCTCAGAGGCGGCTTTGCCTTGAAGTGGTTTGCAATTTCATAACAACAAAAGGGCAACTTTGGGGTGTTAGTCTAGAAAAGCTAATTTCAAAAGAATTAGCAAGAAGTAAGTTTGGGAGGGAGGGTGAGTGGAGGAAGCTGAAATATTTGGGCTGAATTCTACCCCATAATATCTGGCACTGGAAATTCCCAGTGTGTGCCAATAACTTTGCTGTCCATGCCTCAGTCCAACCCTCAAATACCATTGGGAAAATCTACTTGGGCATGAGCCTTCAGATGATGAAAATATATTTGCTCTTGTGGAAAAACAGTTAAAAACCCCGACGTATGATAGTTTAACAATGCATGAGTTGACCATCTGCAAGAAAATTGTTACTGAGATGTTTCTGAGCCAAACACATCTGCTGCGCTCTTTGCATTATTTTGCGGCTTTACTCAGAGCAATCCCCGTCAGCAGTGCTGTGTGCTGTGTTGTGTGAGTGGTGCTGACTGTCAAATGGAGAGTTGGTGTGTGGGCACCACCGCCCCAGACATCCAGGTGAGGACGAATCAGCAATCAGCAGCCTGGGAAAATAGGCATCTTGAGCACATGTGCTGTAAGGTCAAGAAGAGAGGAAACCAGGGTTGGATTTTGATTCAGCACAATAAATATGAGCAGAGTATTATGTGTACAGAATAGGAAAGCATGAGATTCCCACAAACCCTGAAGGGGGATGGGAGGGAAGAGCCACAGATCCAACAGGACTGCTATTGCAGAGAGGGCTCTATTTTTTCATATGCTAAAATGTCATTTAGAAAACCTCCAGAAGAGATTTCTGTACAAAGCACATGTGACATTAATTGGGAAGTGGTGCTGTAAAAACTATAAGGGTAGTAATTGTATTTTCACCTCTTGCATGGATAGTCAAGGCAGGTAGGTAGAGAATGTTTTCCTGGAATAGCGCCTTGCAGTTTAAACCTCTTCAATATGGTCTGTTAGCCAGCACAACCTTTTTGAGCACCTCCCTAGTGCCAGGAGCTTGTTCACAGTCGTGAACAAGATAGAGTTGAGCTGGAGTAGATGATCATCAAGAAGATGTTGAAAAAACAGACCCTTCTGGCCATACTGTGGTCCACCCCCTGCCCCCTGCCCCTGCCCAGTGTGCAAAAACTCCCATCTTGCCTTTCTCTAGTTTTCTTCTTAAAACAAATTTTATTTCCCATTTTCTTGTCCTCTTGGTTTTCCTTTACCTACTGCATCATGAACTTCCACTTAATTTCATCCAGCTCTCCCACCCAGAGGCCCTATAGCTTTTCACGGTTGATCATCTGCTCTTGTCCTCACTACTGTCTTTCCCCCTCTGAGATTTCAGGGGTCCTCACTCCAGTGGGCTTCAAACTCAGTGCCCATAAGATACAGGAAGACTTCCCAAGAGAGAACTTGTGCAAAAAAAATAAAAGTCTTAAGGAAAATTTCAACTTTATATCAAGTATTTTTCTTAAATTGACCACCTTGAGAATTCACAAGCATTTGTAATACCCTTTCTCGTACTACATAAGAGAAAGATGTGTACCTCACTGATCCCAGATCTTACTGTGGGAAATAGGAATATAACTGATGGCCTATATTTGCTATAACTTAATCTAGAAACAAGTAAATTCACCTGTGGATGAAATAATTAGAAAAAAGTTCTTATTTACCTCACTGGGCTTCCCAGGTGGCACTAGTGGTAAAGAATCTGCATGCCAATACACAGGAGATGCAAGAGACACAGGTTCAATCCCTAGGTCAGGAAACTCCCCTCAAATTGGAAATGGTAACCCACGCCAGCATTCTTGCCTCGGTAATCCCATGGACAAAGGAGCTTGGCAGTCCATGGGGGTTGCAAAGAGTTGGACATGACCGAGTGTCAGAGCACACATATTAACCTTATTAGGAGGACTTTCAAGAAATGTTAGCTTGTATGTTTAATAGTTATGTATAAAAATTAAAATAAATGTATGTTTTGGTAAAAAGCTTTAATATATTAAAATCATCAGTTATACATTAATAATAATTATAATAGTAATTAATTTATAAGAAAAATTTTAACACTTAGAGCCCTATGCTCACAGAAAATATAAAACTTACATTAAAACTTAAGTTTGTATACAGTTGACCTTGAACAATGGAAGATTGGGGTACCACCTCTCCCCACAGACATTTGAGTTTAGCTTACAGTTGGCCCTCCCTACTCACTGTTTCTCCATGTCTGTGGTTCTTCATCCTGGGATTCAGTCAACACCTGAACCTGTAGTACATTGAAAACATTCCGTGTGTAAGTAGACCTGTGTTGTTTAGACCTATGCTGTTCAGGGGGAAACTCTTTATGTTTCTTGAGTGAGGGTGATAAATAAAGAACTTGTGATTAAAAAAATACATTGTGAAATTTAGTTGCCAGGGAAGATATGTGGACCAGAAGAACAGATTCAAATAGAAAGGAAGATGTAAATTTTCAGTTTAAGGGCACTTTTATCTATTTTTAAATGGATGGTGGTGGGTACCAAATTTATATGGTATTAAAATTCCTTGATTACTGTTATAGACTGAATGTTTGTGTCCCCTCAAAATTTATAAGTTGAAAACTAATCATCAGTGTTACGGCATTTGGAATATTAACCCTCTCACACTAATCAGTCACTCATCTGTGGTGTTGATTAGACAAGGATAAGAGGGAGAGAAGAGAAAGGTTCTGATTCCTTGAAAAAGTCATACCTTGAAATTTCAGTGGGAAAATGAGTACCACGAGGGCAAATTGAAGAACACGGATGTAGTACAAGTGCAAGCAGACATTCTGTAAGTGACCAAATAATTCCTGTTTTCAGCTTTTCAGGTTGTATGCCATGGCGTTTTTGTGACAACTTCCCCTCTGCTGTTGTAAGCAGCCATAGAGCATATGTAACAGACAGACCTGGCTGCATTCCAATAAATCTTTATTTGTAAAAGCAGACAGTGAGCTGAATTTAGCCAACTCCCAATATAATACATTATCCATGGCCCTCAAGAAGCCTGGGCAGTAGTTGAGTCTTGAAGTTACCTAAAGGGAATATTCGCCTCACATAGTCAAGATGCAGACATCTGGCTTGATCTTTTTCCTGTCACTGAAGGCTAAGATTCTCAGATCTTTTGGTGTCCTCGCAAGGTGGCAACTGGCTTCTCCCAGGTTTTCTGAGAGAGAGCAAGGAGGAAACCACAATGCATTTCTGAACTAAGTCACACATTGTCACTTTTGTCACATTCTGCTTGCTAGAAATGAATCATTAAGTCTGACCCTCAGAAAAGAAGAAATACAGATGGCCAAAAGGCACATGAAGAGATAGTCAGCATTGCTAATTGTTAGAGAAATGCAAATCAAAACTGCAGTGAGGTATCACCTCACATCAGTCAGAATGGCCATCATAAAAAGTCTACAAGTAATAAGTTAAGAGTTTGGGATTAACGTGGGCTTCCCTGGTGGGTCAGATGGTAAAGTGTCTGCCTGCAGTGCAGGAGACCTAGGTTTGGTGCCCAGGTCAGGAAGATCCCCTGCAGGAGGGAATGGCAACCTACTCTGGTATTCTTTCCTGGAGAATTCCACAGACAGAGGAGCCTGGTGGACTACAGTCTGTGGGATCAAAAAGAGTCAGATACAACTAAGCAACACTTTCATTTTCATCTATTTTGGGAATTAGCATATATACACTACTATATGTAAAACAGATAACCAACAAGGACTTAACTGCATAGCACAGAGAACTATACTTAATATTTTGTAATAACCTATAACAGAAATGAATTTGAAAAAGAGTAGATTTACATATATGTATAACTGAATCACTTTGCTGTCTCAATTCAGCTGTCTACTTGAAACTAAATTAATATTGTAAGTCAATTATACTTAAATAAAAAAAAAGTCTGACCCTCAGAATACATCTTTTGAGAACAGGATTATCAGAGAGTCTGTGGACATATTTTAAATACACTACCAAGCTGTTGTGATGTCTTGTTTTGGTTGATATGTTTTAAGAAATCTCAGTTAAATACTTGGAAAAGGGAGTATTTTAATAACTTTCTTAAATAGTTTGTGGCTATTCTTAGATGCAACACCAAATACTAGTTTCTTAAAGGTGAATTGCATCATAGAATCTGAAACCATATCCATGAACTTTTCAAATTCTGTTACATTAAAATTTATTGGTTTATTTTGTGCTTTGAATTGATATTTTACCCATATATTTTGTGATGATGCATTTTATAACATGATGCATTGGTCATTTGGAATATTGATTCTTTGAATTATTCAGCTCTCTCAAATGTTGGCATATTTTATTATACAGTGTAAAATATTTTATCTGTTAATGTTGCTAATCATCAGAAAAGTCTTTGAGCATTGAAAAACTGCCAGGCTTACACTGGTAGATACAATTTTTCTAAAATTCTGATTTTCACTGCAAATCTTGAATCTTATCCTTGGCAACAAAACTGTCAGTTGTTTTCCTTGAAGTGACAGTCTCACTGGTTCATTGTTGAGAAAGTTTCTGCCAAATACTCATGTCTAAAGAAATATGATTCTTCACCGAATCAAGTAAAAATGGCAGTCTCTGAAAAAAGTTGCTCGTTCAGCTCACAACTCAAGCAACTGTCCACGTCCTTTTTTTTGAGACAGCCATCATACTTCAGTGTGTAGCGGAGGTACTTTTTGAACACTTCCCGTTTCATCAGATTATAAAAAATCAAGTACATCTAAGGACTGCTGTTTAATAAAGTTAATAATTTGTATTCCTTCGCAACAGCCATTGTAAGGTGAAACTGTTCTCTGGCTTTTTTTCCCCTCCTGCCAGTGAGTGGCAGTGAAGTACAATGTACATTATCATAGCGCACTGATTTCACAGGAACTAGTGCATGATACTGGTACACTTAGGAGCCATTGCCTCGATTCGTGTTTAGTCACCAAGAGCTTTACCCATCATTGCTTTTGTACCATCTATGCAAAACAGCACAGTGAAAAAGACAATGTCTCAGTATTATTATTAAAACAGTTGTTAAGTTTACACTCGAAAGTAACTTCAATGACCCTCAGAGGCCGACAGCTGTATTTGGGGTACTGCTGTCCTAAGGTGTTGGCTAAAGACTAATTTCTCCTGAGAAAGTCTTGTGTCTGTGTGAATCTTCTCACAAGCTTTAACCTTGATCTACTGGCTTCCTGTCTCCACCTCTCCCCACCCGCCATCTCCCACCACCGTTGCCTTTACCCATTAGACCCAGGAGCTGTACTTGTTTCCTTGGGAGAGACTGTCTTCTGACTTGTTAAGTTTTGTGGGGAATATTTTTAAAAGATTTACCTTAAATATTGAGAAAGTTTATCTCATTCAGATGATGAAAGTTACCTTAAAATGATTTATTTTTAACAACAACCATCTTAACTCCAGTGGAGAACTGTCATATCCTTGCTAGTAATGTTGGTGAATTTTCTGAAGTATAGGACATGTTAGTAAGTCATGAAGCTAAAAAAGTGAGAGAAATATTCTTTTCCTAATTGAGTGCTGTCAATTTATGTGCTCTTAGCCCACCTCTTGCAGGATAAGTGACAAGTATCAGTGACTCAGAAGTGGATCCATGTTCAAGTTGTGATGCCTTAGCTCAGCAGAATAGAGTCAGCACAATGTATGATGTTCAGAGGGACTAGTGATTCTTTGATACCTTTTTTTTTCCTTTTGTCACGCTGACTTGAGTCTCTGCAGCATATTATTTGTCATGGAATGCACTGACTGCTGAATTTTTTCAGTCTGTCTGAACTCAGTTTTCGCAGAGAGGTTTCAAGTAAAAGGAGAAGCAAAATGGAGTCAGCGTTGACAAGAGAGCCATCTGAAATAGACCCGAGAGGCCACTGAAGAAGTGTGACTCAAGCACTGCTCAGCCCAGATGAAATCTGAACTTGGACCACTTCTTATCTTAACATAGGCATCTGGAACATCAGCCCCAAAACTCAAGATATGTATCTGACCCTTGAAAGTGAAAGTGTTAGTTGCTCAGTTGTGTCTGACTCTTTGTGACCTCATGGACTGTAACCCACCAGGTTCCTTTGTCCATGGGATTCTCCAGGCAAGAATACTGGAGTGGGTAGCTTTCTCACTGCTTCCCTTCTCCACTACTTCTCTTCTCCAGGGCATCTTCCTGACCCAGGGATTGAACCTGGCTGGGTCTCCTGCATTGCAGGCAGATTCTTCACCAACTGAGGCACCAGGGAAGCCCTTACTTACTCTAAAATAATTTGTGACAGCCTGTCCCTTAAAGACAAATATTTCCTTTCTTGCATCAGAATCAGTCACAATTTTTGAACAACCTTGTGGCTTTTGCCTTGATAAGCCCCAGACACTTTCTATTCTCCGGGACCACTCTAAACAGTTTTACCAGAGTCTGTGTCTCCTGAATTGCAATTCTGAAGACCCCAAATGAAGCTCTTCTTTTCAGCCTCAGTACTGATTATTGTGACATAGGGCAGATTATGTCTTTGCCCCTAATTTTTACTTGAGGTGTGTCAGAACCTCATGCAATCTCTGTAGGAGTTTCCTACTTGGTAATAAGATGGGAATTAACATCTGCTTGGTCATTTTTGTTACACTGATCCACCTATTGTTTTAAGAGTCTGTGGTGCTACATCTAAATTAGGGCTCTCGTTTATCCCTGAGGCTTCGTGTCACATCATTAACTCCCAGTATCCAAATGATGATTTATGCAGACTATTTGGCTACCTTCACACAAATTACTTTGAGGGGCTTAGTGTAGCTAATCGAACTGTTAGAAAATGTCAGTTAAAAAAATTCTTTGCAACAAATTTCCTTTGTAATGAAATCCTTCTTGCTGCTGGGCAGGAGCAAATCTAGGTTTTATAGGGCCTGAGATTCACATGACTTTGGGATCCCTCTAAGAAAAAAACAAATATAGTTATAAAAGAGATCTTAATTAAAATGAAAAAAAAGTAAATCACAACAAATTAGGGAAGGCTTGAAGATTCAGAGATCTCTTTGGGCCAACTTACCAGAAATGAACACATAGAAATGCTTTCTGATTAGCACCTGGCTTGCTGGCCCCTCCTAGGACAGTGGGACATTCATAGCTTCTTGCCTTCATAGACCTGTGCAAGCGAGAGCCCCAAAGGGTCAACCTCGTTAACTTCACTGTGGATCTACCTTGGCATTGGAAGGACTGTCTATTCCAGACCCTGCCACTTTTCAAATCCTGCTGTCAATCTGACTGTTTTTCAAGTGACCCTAAATCAGGCGAAGTAGAATCTTGAAATAAGTTGCAGTGACAAAGACACTTAGGTTCTTGCTTTTCATTAAGCATTTAAAATGTCATTCTAAAATGACATTTTAAAGGCCTTCTTATTCTAAAATTGTATTATATTTCACATTATTAGACAAGGAAGCCTCTCAGAGTGAGCCAAATACCATCTTTGTCTATAGGAAACTTATAGCTGTTACTGAAAGGAGATTCTACAAATTTCACAAATTCAATTCATGACTCCCATCAATTTTTTAAAGAGGTCTGCCCCTTAGGAAGGCAATTTGAGAGGCAACATTTTAATGATCTCCACTGGAGATCAGGTAGTTCGTTATCTCAAATATCATATTTGTTATATTAATAGATTGACATGCTAATAAAAGGGCAAATCCACATGCATATGTTTTATAGTGAAGGTGAAACTCTTGGAAGCATGAGACGAGAGTGATGTCAGTTAAAACAGCCATAGAGATCTGTAAGAGTGATCTTTTAAAATATGCAGCAAGTTGGTCTCTTGTAAAGGATTTTCTTCTCTTCATCTGCCAAGGTTATTTAGTGATATCTTCTCTTCTCTAGTATACCAGTTACTTTACTAAATGCATGAGTACAAGTAAGAAAATTGAAAAAATTGTCTCCAGAAAAATTTATGAAACCTTCATATTGTATAAATACTAGAGGTAATAGATCCATGAAAGGTAAGTGCATCTATAATCCTTCATCTTTTGTGACATCAGAGCAATATATATGGCTTCTAGCACGTGGTTCTCATTAATTGGATAGAATTGGAACATTCTAATCACATGATTATTGAATCAGCTGTTCAGTTTATTTTTGTGCCACTGAAAACTTATTACAAATATCTCATCGATTAATTCATCAGTTTGACTTTGCAACGGTTTGAGTCAATGTTGGAGATAGCTGAAACCTTGAGATCTAGAGTACATATTGTTTAATTCAGTGTAGATAATGACAGAATCATAGGGCTCATATTTGAGAAAGGATTGTGGTTCATCTGTCCATCCTTGAACCTTCAGACCTTAAATTTTGCAGGTAGATAATATATTTGGTTTTAAGAAAGTTTACAGTATAATTAGCATATTACATAATGATTACATAAATATTACTTAATTCATCATTAGAAAAATATATTTTATATTTAACATAAATTGCAATGCCCTGAATTGATTAAATTATATAAGCATTGAGTTTCTATTCTAAGCTCAACCCTAACCACGATAGAAGTTCCGTGGAAGTTTACATGACAGGAGGATTAAGAGCTGAAGGATTAGAATAGATTTCTCCAAAGGAGAAACACCCCAGTGAAACATTTAGTCATGATGACAGTGCATGTGTCCATCTTTGCGTCCAAACCATAGGTGCTAAAGGAGGAAACCTGAGAAAATAAGGTTCAGTGTTAGTGGACTCATCTGGGGAAGGTTTAGAAAGATCTAGGCCTTGTCTAATGACATTGACATGAAGTTGTATTTGGACTGTTGTTTAATTGTTAGGTCATGTCTGACTCTTGTGCGGCCCCATGGACTGTAGCCCTCCAGGCTTTTCTGTCCACAGGGTTTCCCAGGCAAGAATACTGCAGTGGGTTGCCATTTTCTTCTCCAGGGAATATTCCAGACCCAGGGACTGAACCTGTGTCTCCTGCATTGCAGGTGGATTCTTTACTGCTGATCCACCAAGGATGCCCAGTATTTGGGTAGGTGGGGAGTAAAGGAAAATGATGTTTAAAACAGAAAGAATAGCATGGGCAACACTGTGAAGAAAACCTTTATTATTTGTCTCATTAGGAGAGATAAAATGATTGTTGGTTGGTTTTTGTTTGTTTTGTTTTGGGCTTTTTTTTTTTTTTTGCACTGAGAAATTATTAAATCATTTCTTTGGTCTCTTCCTTTTAAGGTAAATAATCCCAGATCCTCTGACCTTTCATTATACTGTTTTCCAGCCCTCAGCCTTTTCTGAGGCTCTCCAAGCTTTCTGTGTCTCTCATGAGCCATATGGCTTAAAGGATGGAGCTCCGATTAGGGATTCGGGATTCTGACTTCTACTTGTCGTTCTTCCTACTGTGTAATCTTGACCAGGTGCTTACTGGACCTCTTTCCCTCTGTAATTTAAGGCACTGGACTATGGTTTCTTTACTTCCTCCTATCTCAAAATTCTGAGTCTTAAATTGTGAAACTAGCATTTGATATGAGGTTCTAGTCATGTGGAATAAGGTTAAAGGGTTAATTCCAATCTCCTTCATCCTTCATGTATACTTCTCTTTCGACATTCCAATATCATAATTACATTTAAAAGCCCAGGGTCCAAAAAAAAGTCTAGTACTTACATAGAAACTGAGTTTCCTTGTCCTTGACTTTATCAACAAAAACATCATTTGCATAAAATGACCTTAAGTATCAGCCACCCTAAGTATGGAGTAAATATATTTTCTTCTTATGGATAATGACAGTTGCTTTTTAAAAAATAATTTAAGCTACTGATCTATAAAGTACTTTAAATACGTCGTTGTGGAAGATTGTATTGAAACAGTACTGAATTCAGGTTGTTCTCTGACCACATCCTTCCTTACTGAATCATTCCTCAAGATGTTGTCTCTATCCTTCACTTTTTTTTCCCTATTGTGCAGCATTTAGCAGAATGAAATTATGTCTTTTGCTACAGAGCACAAGACAATTACATGCATACATTCTGATATTTATTCCATCAGAATAAATTTCACTTGTCTTCCTTAACCTTGGGATAACACAGAGTATTGTAATCTATTAAAGTAAACATTTGTTGAACAAGTAGGATGTTTGGAAGTAGGGGAGCTCCAAAAACTGAGGCAAACATAAATATTGCTCAAAATGAGATAGATGTTCTATGTAGAGGAAGGAGTCATAGTTATAAAGATGCCCTCCACCATGGTTAATGTCCTAAGCATGGATGCTGGAGTCAGATGCCTGGGCTTGAGTCCCATTTCTACCACTCACTGGCTGCATCACCTTGGTCAGTTAATTATCTTTCTCAAGTTCTAGTTTTCTCCTCTGTAAAATAGTACCTGCCTCATCAGGTTGTTGTGAAGGTTGAAGATGCGAACACAAATAAAGTGCCCAGCACACTATCCAACAAAGTCAGAGGTCAATAAATATTAGCCGTTGTTTTTGTTATTACCTGAGCTTGTAACTGCTAGCGTCATGTTTGACAATGAGTGATAAAGACCCACAAGATAGAAGCTTGTTTCAGTTTCACATAGGAATTCCAGAGTAGAAAGTCCAGAGCTGGTCCTTGAAGTCCTCAGGCACCTAAGCTGCTTTCAATTCATTATTCCACCATCCCTAAGATCCAATTATCCTCATAATCCAAGATGGTGCTAAGAGCTCAACCCATGTGCTCATCAGTACGACAGAGGAAGGGATAAAAGAAAAAGAGGGAAAACTGTGGTATGTCCTACCAGCTGTGTTTTAAGGAAACATCTCAGGAGATGCCTGAGGGTTTTGTGTCTATAATATTAATATACGAAGGACTGACTTTCTTAATCATCCAGCTCCATTTCAAACTTTTAATTTTTAAAGCATTACAAGAGTTATAGTCTGCAGTCTACTGGGGCTCACTATGGCCATGGAATCCTTTTCTGTTATATGTCAACAATACTGATGAACTAAAGCATAAAACAGTCTGACTAAATTGAATATCATCTAGTGTTTTGTACCAGGCTGCCTTTGAAATGTCATTGTCTCAGTGTTTTGGATGTACCTGAATTGTTCAGATTTTAAACTCAGGCACTATAAAATGCGATTTTCCTTCCCCATTGTGAGTCAGTGCCAAGTTAAGCCCACATTGTAGACTGATTGTATAACAAATGCTTCCATCAAGAGTGCTCTGGGGAAGAAGTGGCCAGAAAGTTTGTGTGAGAGAACAAGGTGATGTGGCAGGAAAATTAGCTTTGCCCTAGGATTCATATGAATAATAGATGCAATGCAGAATAAAACAATGGTTAAAAAAATAAAAAACCACTGAAATGAAAGCAACTCAAGGTCATACACCATGCTGGGTTTGTACAAGGGGGATGGATCACTGCCATATTGAAGTCTGAAATGTGGTTTCTGTGCTCCCTTCTCTGTTAAATGACTATTACTTGGCAGCTATTCATTAACATGAGCAGTGGGATCACTGAATAGAAGGCAGTAATTAGAGTATAATATCTCTTGGTCTATAGCATGTTATCTTTTGTAACTGATCAAAATGGTACATCCAGGAACATCTTGTTCAATATTTCTAATGATAATAAAACCTCTACTGAATCAGATTTTAAAATCCTAGTGCCACTATCTTTGCATAGCAATCAGTAGATCACATAGTCTTGTAGAGATGATGTGGAAGTGGGTATATTTGGGAATTAAATACGAATTCACTAACAGCATAATTGGGCTAGTTTTGAGAAACAAATATATTAGTACTAAATATAAGCCCTACTAAGGACTAAGATTCAAGAATACAACATAATTATCTTGAGAAGGACAGCATCATATTTGTAAGTTGAGATATTACTTTTAAATCAGTTCTCCCATTCTCCCATCTACTGTAAGAAATGGGTTGATGTTAGTTGAAAATGTCTTTCAGATGACAGGCTCACTACCTCTTTGGCTTATTCACTAGAGAAGTAAGAGTAAATGAGCATTTCTTTTTGTTATCTAATGTTTAATGAGTATGAATGGGTTTCTTTTGAGTAGCTAATGTAATAAACCATAAAATATATGAATGATATTTCACTGTGGCAGACACTTTCAGTTGCCTGTTAAATATCTCCTCACTTCCTGCTTGCTGCCAGAAGCCAGATTTTATTAAAGGCAAAAAACACTTGCCTAACTATGTGCTTACAAAGCCTCTTTTATAGTTAGAAGTGTACTGTAGTTGTGGCCAGTGAAACAAAGGTAGAATTTGGCTGAGCTTTCTAGGAAAGTGTTTGCTCTCCTGATAAAAATGGATAGATGCAACTGGCATTCCTCTTTTCCTTTCTGCCTTCCTCTTTCCTTGAAGGTATGATGTCTGGAGCTGCAGCAGCTTTCTTGCAACCTTGAGGTAAAACACATCAATTAAAAGCCCCCCAGATGGCTGACTCTGGCTCCAATGTCCCTGAATGCTGACAATGCCAGCAATCTACTACCTCCAAACTTCTTATGGGTGTGTATGTGTGAGTGTGTGTGGGAAGTCACTCAGTTATGTCTGACTCTTTGTGATCCCATGGACTGTAGCTCACCAGTTCCTCTGTTCATGGAATTTTCCAGGCAAGAATTTTCCAGGCAACTGGTGTGGATTGCCATTTCCTAACTCCAGGGGATCTTCCTGAATCAGGGATCAAACCCCTGTCTCTTCTGCCTCCTGCATTGGCAGGCAGATTCTTTACTTCTGCACCACTTGGGAAGCCCTTTGTGTGGGTGAATCCCACCTTATTAAAGTCATTGTAAAAATAAATAAATAAATAAAGTCACTAGTTTTTTTGCTGCTTACAGTCAAATATATACCTGATCAAAACCTGGGCCTATATAGAACTTGTTGCCAATTGGAATTACCATAACATCAACATAGTGTAGGATATTTCAGTGACTCATGAGTAAGTTAAAAGGAAGACTCAAACCTTATTTTTAAAGCTGGACAGATAGGATGCCTTAAAAATCCTGAGGGTTATACTTATGTTGGTTACTTTCCACTGACCATCCCTCAGATCCACTTTTGCCCTTCTCAGCCCTCCTCTGATCCTTAGGAGGCTAACGCTATGAACTGCGTCTCATGACTCTGGCTTCTGTTTCTTCAACCAGTGGTCAGCACCAGTAGGAGACTGGAGGTTGGGAAGCATAACAGGTAATCTTTAGAGTGGCTCTTTCATGTTCCCAAATCCAGTGACTAGAACATAGTACTGATGTTTAATATGAATATAATTGCTTCTCAAGGTTAGCCCAATTATACTATTACCTTGCATTTGTATTTAGTTCCCCAAATACCTAATTATGCATCAAGTCTGTAAGCCTGTGATCTACTCATTGTCATGCAAAGGCAGCAGCGCTAGGATTTAGTGATCTGAATCAGTAGAGATTTTATAATCAAATAAAAATATTGAAGAAGATGTGAATAAGGTAAGTGGTGGGAGAGAGGTTGAGCTGTATCTTCGCTGTCCCATCTCTGCTTTAGGCAGATATTTCTGGCAGAATCTGGATTCTTCAACTCTTTGTTTTCCTGAAAGTTCTTATCTTCTCTGTCTCTTTACATCCACTTCTTCTGTGGCTAATTTCTTGGGGGCATCAGCATCTTTTATCAGTTGCTTATCTTGGCCCACATTTTTACGAAAGTTCCTTGAACCACCTGCCAGAACTCTGTTTGATACAATATTCTTATACCCACATTTCTAAAATTAATGTTAATTCATTTGATGAAAACCATCAAATATCTTTTAAAAACTTGTCTGGATTTGGCATACAACTCAACCAAAATCGTGTTGATTTGTGTGACTACTTGAGCAGTGTAATCTATTGTTCCAAATTAAACTCACTAAGGGCAAAGTGACTTTAACATTTGCTAATGTATTTGTATTCCGCTTTATTTTTATGGCAATGATGAACAGTCTAGAAAATTTCAAAGTTTATTTCAACTGTAAAGATATGTTGCCTGGAGTTAGGTATTCTGATCTAATACAATGTTTGCAAGACAATTTTATAATTATTTCTAAGTTAATCCTAACAACCTTCTTATGAACAGGGTCAATGTTGTTATCAATCCTTATTTTAGAAGTCTGACTTCTGAGCAAGGAAGAAGAATCTTCCCCAGCTTATACTGCATGCCAGTTAAGGTCTGGAGCACAAGGTTCGTTATTATTGTTCTAGAGGTACTGCTTTAGCTTTTCTTCAAAAATTAATTCACTCTCTAACTGCAAGTCAGAGCACGTTGCATATTTTACCTTATGGACAGCAGCCCTTCGTATTCAGTGTGTGTTATAGATTATTTCTGATGGCTCTGACAATGCCAAGAAATAATGGATGGTCTTATGATCTTTTTCTTCTCCTCAGTTCTCTCTCTCTTTTTTTCTTCTCTTTCGCACCACTGAACCCACTGCTACAAAGATAGAAGAAGAGAGTGTCTGAGGTAGCGCTGAAATTTTCTAAAACTTCTCTGAGCTTACCTGTGCTCCCTAAGAGAGAAGCATTCAATGGATAATGCCTTAAAGGCCAAGTGGTGGTGGTGGTGGTTTATTTGCTCAGTCGTGTCTGACTCTGCAACCCCATGGACTATAGCCCTCCCAGGCTTCTCTGTCCATGGGATTCTCCAGGCAAGAATACTGGAGTGGATTGCCATTTTCTTCTCCAGGGGATCTTCCTGACCCAGGCATCGAACCTGTATCTGCTACATTGCAGGCGGATTCTTTACTTACTGAGCACCAGGAAAGCCCAAATGTCAGATAGTGCCCGCCTATCTTAGCTACTCAACCTGATCATTTTAATAAAAACCTCTAGAACTGTTTCAAAACGCAACAAACTCAGTTAGCCCACGTGCACACACTGATGTATTAAACTATGCTTTCTAAACGTGCAGAGGCTGAATTCACTTGCCACATGTGAGACAGTTGCCACAGAAAGAAGAAAAGGTTCATTGGGAGACTCTGTGCTGTGATCTGTACAAGTCTTGTTCATTGCATGATGTTATCAAGAAGATAAATTTTCTTTTTGGTCCTACCCTTAACCTCTGCCAGTTTTATAAAAAATGGAACTCAGTCTTCTTCCCAAAGCATTCTTTCTGGTTCTCTTATGCCTATCTTCAGTTCTGTTGCCCACACATCCAGGGCTCATTTTTTACTTTTTCTTCATGTGTGTCTTGTATGGTCAACAGGGGGAGAGGATTCATTCTTCTTTTCCTTTTCTTAGTTGCCTGAACTCAGTGAAACCATAGATTTCTAAGGACTAGGAGAGAGCTCTTTGGGTAACAGAATCACAGTTTGGATGTATGTGAATCATGCATTATCACTTTTGTGACTCCTGTTCCTTCATCTACTCACTGAAGGCCAGTATTCCCAGGATCCAAGTTTGGCCATCCTGTTTTCCTCCTCTGTCTTCTCTGGGTGATTTCTCTCAAGTGGATACGCTCTGCTGCCGCCTGTGCAGGGATGAATTTAGCACATCCCTCTGCGGAGCTCACACCCAGGTGCCTGACTACCTATTGGGCACCTCCACGTGCTCAGCCTGTAAGCAGCTCAAAGCTGACATGTGTGAGTGGTGTTCCCTGCCAGCCTGGTCCTTCCCCTGTATTCCTGTCCTGATGAACGGCGCCCCTGCCTTCTGGTCCACCTACATCAGCGGTCACCCAGGAGTCTTCGCAGTCTCCTCTCTCTTATTTCAGCCCTCCATCCTCTCTCCTGCCAACTGCCGACCATTCTCTCCCTTCCTGCTTTATTCTTCTCCCCATTCTCTCCCTTCCTGCTTTATTCTTCTCCATGCAGAGTTACTGCAGGAGTCTCCTGATGAGTTTCCTGGGTCATCCTCCCTCCTCAGGACCCATTTCAACTTACCTTCTCCACTGCTGCTATTCTACGCATGTCATTCTCTGCTTAGAACCCATCGTTGAATAGCAATTGTGAGTAGCAAATGACCTGGGAATGTATATTTTTTTAATTTGTCTTTATTCTGTTCCCCTTTCCTGGATATTCTGTTATTTGAATGGGCTCTCCTTGTTGTTGTTTTCGTCTTTTTCTTCCCTGTTTTCCTTTTCTTGATTCTGTTCTATTTCTTGGAGTGTTTTGTAAATTTCATTTTCCATCCACATTAGTCTCCCATTCCTACTTTAAAAAAAATTCATAGCACTCTCATTTTATTTATTTTTAAAGGTTTTTTTTGTTTGCTTTTAGTTCTCTGAATGTTTCTTCTGTTCTTATTTCATTGGTGCAGTCTCATGTCTCTGAGATATTAACAAAAGGCTTTGTTGTTACAGTATCTTCTCTGAGTATCTTCTTTCCCCTATTTATTTACTTTAATCCTCAAGCATCCAGCGACCCTTCCTTGTCTGGTCCTAATTGAGACTGAGGTCATCCAGTTGTTGATTGGAAGTTCTGTATGAAAGCTCAAAGTTTGTTCCCTGTCAGGCTTCACTCCCAGGTGATCTGGCTGCCCCGTTCCTTTGGGGACCCCCCAGTCCTCCCTTGGGTTGATCAGATTCTACCCCTTGAACTGTCTCCATTCTCCTGTGTAGGAGCCTGGGCCTGGCTCCCCGTGGTCTAGAAGGCCTGCAGGGGATGTGGGTGAAGGTCACACAAGTCCCTGGACCTTCACCTAATTCCTGTTTTTACTACAGTGATCCCACCCGCTGTCAGCTGTGCTGTGTCCCCCGCCCACAGAATACCTCTGATTCAACCTCCCTGGAGAGTAAACCTCTGATCTTTGGCTGCTTCTGAAATACTGTCTTGACCGGTCTTGCTGTCTTCAGCCTCACTCTTGCTCTTGCTTTTAGAGACCGCCAACACTGCCAGTTCCCGACATGCTCTGGTCTCCTGTGGGGTAAATCACTTGGCTCCTTAGTTTCCACTCCCACTTCTGCCAGCATAGATTCCAGCTGTCTCTGGTCTAAAAGGTCAGCTGTTTTTCCTCCATTTGCCTTTCCATTACCATGTGCTTCTGTTTCTCAGTTCCAGTCCTCTATGTTGCCACGGTTTATGTCTTCAGTTGTCATTTAGCGGGAATTAAAGAGAGAACAGATGTAAATGCCTGTGTTAAATCCTACTTTAGCTAGGATAGCCCTCAGTGTTTTTACTCCAGTACTGGTGTTTAGTGAAAACTGTAAAAGTTCATTGGATGAATAAGCGAAAAGCCACTTACAGAGAGCAAGTCTCAGGTTATGTGCACGTTCTCTGCTTAGCAGTGCACTCTGATTCCCAGAGAAATGGCCAGAGGTGAAAACAAAAGTATGTCTCAAGCATAGACACTATTCGTGGACTTTTGGTGACAAATCTTTGTGTCTCAGGCCTGTCCTGAAAAGTCTGCTGATATTCCAAAAGTGGGTGACACTGCCTGTTTAGAAGTCCGTTCTCTTTATATGAGTGACTCAGTCTTGGAATTGGAATTTTTGTGTGTCTTGATGGCTATAGCCCTTGGCTCTTGAGACTAAGTTAGTCTGTGAAGCACCAGGTTAGTTGGTATGAATTTTACTCTACAATTTTGAGTGTAAACATTTAACATTCTTTAAAACCTGTAGGTCAAGATTAATCTTTGTCAAGCCCACAGCCCACTAGGTTACTAGTAAACTCCATCTCAGGCATAATAAAGACCCTCTTGCTTTATATCTGGGTGGACAGAGGACTTCAGCCTCTGGGAAAGAACCTTGTTCACTCATGTTCTGATATTTAAGGAGAGAGGGAAGGGGTAAAGAACAGATTATATTAAGAGATACAAACTACTATACAGAAAATAGATGAGCAACAGGGATTTAACTATGTTGCACAGAGAATTATATATAATATCATGTAATAATGTATAATGAATTATAATCAAAAAAATACTAAGTCATAATGTTGTATACTTGAAACTAATATATGCAATATTATAAATCAACTATAGTTAAAACAAAACAAAAAACCCTGACAGATGGTTAGAACAAAGACTTTGAGCCCAATTAGGAGTATATCTACCTAAAGAAACAAAAGACCTATACATAGAAAACTATAAAACACTGATGAAAGAAATCAAAGAGGACACAAGCAGATGGAGAAATATACCATGTTCATGGATTGGAAGAATCAATATTGTCAAAATGGCTATACTACCCAAAGTAATCTATAGATTCAATGCAATCCCTATCAAACTACCAACAGTATTTTTCACAGAACTAGAACAAATAATTTCACAATTTGTATGGAAATACAAAAAACCTCGAATAGCCAAAGTAATCCTGAGAAAGAAGAATGGAACTGGAGGAATCAATCTGCCTGACTTCAGACTCTACTACAAAGCCACAGTCATCAAGACAGTATGGTACTGGCACAAAGACAGAAATATAGATCAATGGAACAGAATAGAAAGCCCAGAGATAAGTCCACGAACCTATGGTCACCTTATCTTCGACAAAGGAGGCAAGGATATACAATGGAAAAAAGATAACCTCTTTAACAAGTGGTGCTGGGAAAACTGGTCAACCACCTGTAAAAGAATGAAACTAGAACACTTTCTAACACCATACACAAAAATAAACTCAAAATGGATTAAAGATCTAAATGTAAGACCAGAAACTATAAGACTCCTAGAGGAGAACATAGGCAAAACACTCTCTGACATAAATCATAGCAGGATCCTCTATGACCCACATCCCAGAATTTCAGAAATAAAAGCAAAAATAAACAAATGGGACCTAATGAAACTTAAAAGCTTTTGCACAACAAAGGAAACTATAAGCAAGGTGAAAAGACAGCCCTCAGATTGGGAGAAAATAATAGCAAATGAAGCAACAGACAAAGGATTAATCTCAAAAATATACAAGCAACTCCTCCAGCTCAACTCCAGAAAAATAAATGACCCAATCAAAAAATGGGCCAAAGAACTCAACAGACATTTCTCCAAGGAAGACATACAGATGGCTAAAAAACACATGAAAAGATGCTCAACATCACTCATTATCAGAGAAATGCAAATCAAAACCACAATGAGGTACCATTACACGCCAGTCAGGATGGCTGCTATCCAAAAGTCTACAAGCAATAAATGCTGGAGAGGGTGTGGAGAAAAGGGAACCCTCTTACACTGTTGGTGGGAATGCAAATTAGTACAGCCACTATGGAAAACAGTGTGGAGATTTCTTAAAAAGCTGGAAATAGAACTGCCATATGACCCAGCAATCCCACTTCTGGGCATACACACCAAGGAAACCAGATCTGAAAGAGCCACATGCACCCCAATGTTCATCGCAGCACTGTTTATAATAGCCAGGACATGGAAGCAACCCAGATGCCCATCAGCAGACGAATGGATGAGGAAGCTGTGGTACAGATACACCATGGAATACTACTCAGCCATTAAAAAGAATTCATTTGAATCAGTTCTAATGAGATGGATGAAACTGGAGCCCATTATTCAGAGCGAAGTAAGCCAGAAAGATAAAGACCATTACAGTATACTAACACATATATATGGACTTTAGAAAGATGGTAACGATAACCCTATATGCAAAACAGAAAAAGAGACTCAGATGTATGGAACAGACTTGTGGACTCTGGGAGAAGGAGAGGGTGGGATGTTTCAGGAGAACAGCATTGAAGCATGTATATTATCTAGGGTGAAACGGATAACCAGCTCAGGTTGGGTGCATGAGACAAGTGCTCGGGCCTGGTGCACTGGGAAGACCCAGAGGGATCGGGTGGAGAGGGAGGTGGGAGGGGGGACTGGGATGGGGAATACATGTAAATCCATGGCTAATTCATATCAATGTATAACAAAAACTACTGTAATGATGTAAAGTAATTAGCCTCCAACTAATAAAAATTAAAAAAAAAAAAATAAAAGACAAAACAAACAAAAAAAAAGAGTGTATGTCTGTTGGAAACCTTCTGAGTTGTATTGAAGTCCACTTACTTTTCTTCTTAAGGTATAATTGATCAATGTCCCTTTTCTCATGCTAGGAGTCACATCTTACAGCAATATTTCTGTAATTTTGCTTTTGTTTTTTCTGTATTAAATTCTAGCCAGATGCTGAGGAATAACACAATGACATAAAGAAGTTGTATTTAACACAGGCATTTATCTGGTGAGGGCTGAAAATAATATAATTGCCATGAAGTTCTGTTTTATTCTTTATGGAGTGAATTTTTGCAATTTTTCTTTTTTTCATTAAATTCCTTTCTTGTTTCATTTTTGCGATTGTCATGAGAGGGATGAAGAAAAGTAAATATTACTTTTGAGCCATGGCTCTGGACCTTGGCTGTGCATTGGAATCACCAAGGGAGTTACAAAATACTAATGCCTGGGGAACTAAAACCCTGGGAACTCAGATTTAATTAGCCTGGGGTGTAGCTTGGGTATTGGATTGCTAAACACTCCTCACTTGACTCAAATGTGCAGGAAAGGTTGAGAATCAGCACCTTAAACCATGAGTGCATGCATGCTAAGTCACTTCAGTCCTGTCTGACTCTTTGTGACCCAGTGGACTGTAGCCCACCAGGCTCCTCTGGCCATGGGGATTCTCCAGACAAGTATCCTGGAATGGGTTGCCATGCCGTTCTCTGGGGATTCTTCCCAACCAAACCTGTGTCTCTTAAGTCTCCTGAATTGGCAGACAGGTTCTTTACCACTAGTGCCACATGGGAAGCCCACCTTAAACTAAAACTGTAAAAATATTAGCTTGGTGAAAGAGTAATTGTGGTTTTACATTTTTAATCTTTGTCGTTTGATACTGGAATACATTCTGAAATGAATGTGGTTATGTTATGCATCATTTTAATGCACATTTCTCACTTTATTTTTTTGCTAATGACTTACTCTGTATTACTTATGACTACTTAATAATTATTGGCAATAATTATTGCTAATTATTTATTATGTTTATTTTATATTTATTTTAGACTATAGAAATTACAGTAGACAAAAAGCAAATTCAAGCAATTTTTTTATTACAGAGTTCAAAATGGGTCGTAAAGCAGCAGAGACCAACTCACAACATCAACAATGCATTTGGCCCAGGAAGTGCTAATGAACATATAGGGCAGCAGTGGTTCACGAAGTTTTGCAAAGAAGATGAGAGTCTTGAAGATGAGGACCATAGTGGCCGGCCATCGGGAGTTGACAAAGACCCACTGAGAGCAATCGTTAACTCTGATCCTCTTACAACTATGCAAGAAGTTGTGAAGAACTCAACATCAACCACCATTCTACTGCCATTTGGTATTTGAAGCAAATTGGAAAGGTGAAAAAACTCGACAAGTGGGTGCCTTATGAGCTAACCAAAAATTTTTTTAAAAATTTGTCGTTTTGAAGTGTCATCTTTCATTCTACATAACAAAAACAGTTTCTCAATTGAATTGTTATGTGCAACAAGAAGTGGATTTTATATGACAACCAACAATGGCCAGCTCGGTGGTTGGACCGAGAAGAAGCTCCAAAGCACTTCCCAAAGCCAAACTTGCACCAAAAAACGGTCATGGTCACTGGCGGCCTGCTGCCCATCTGATCCACTACAGCTTTCTGAATTCCAGCGAAACCATTACATCTTAGAAGTATGCTCAACAAATCGATGAGATGCTCTGAAAACTGCAACTCCTGCAGTCGTCATTGGTCAACAGAATTGGCCCAATTCTTCTCTATGACAACGACTGACTGTGCTTGTACAACCAAACCTTCAAAAGTTGAACAAATTGGGCTTCGAAGTTTTGCCTCATCCGCCATATTCACCTGACCTCTCACCAGCCGACTACCACTTCTTCAAGCATCTCGACAACTCTTAGCCAGGAAAAAGGCTTCCACAACCACCAAGAGGCAGAAAATCCTTTCCAAGAGTTCATCAAATCCTGAAGCATGGATTTTTTCACTACAGGACTAAACAAAACTTATTTCTTGTTGGCAAAAATGTGTTGATTGTAATGGTTTCTATTTTGATAAATAAAGATGTTTGAGCCTGTTTATGGTGATTTAAAATTCATGGTCTGAAACCACTATTACTTCTGTACCAACCTAATAGATGACATAGTCTACCTTAAGTAAATCAGCAAGTGACTAAGTTAGTGGCAAAAATTTAGAGGATGAGCACTTAATTCCAATAAAAATTCTGGGCACAGAGATACATTTTATGGTTTGCTTTGTTTTGTGTATAAATGCAGCCAGCACAACCTGGCATGCCGCAAAGGCATTATTACACGGGAAGTGTTTGGAAGCAGTTAGGAAGTAGTTTTCCTGTTATGCTCTAACCCCAGAATTTTCTTCACCCTTGCCAGTTTTCCAGACAATGTTTGGCTTCTCCAACTGTTGATTTCCCCAGTGTTCACATTCAGCTCTCACAGATCATAGACTTCCTGGAGTAGGCTGATGGGGGTGGAGATTTTCTCAGAAGGAAACCAAAGCCGAAGGACGTTCCTGGTAGAGAGTGACTGGACTTCAATACATCTCCTTCAAGTGCTGACAAAACGTTTTCTATTGTCTCTCTCTGCTTCCTTAGGCTTCGCCCTGAGCTTTAACATTACTTCTTGCTTGCTAAATTTTTGTTCATTGATTACCTCCACAGTGTTCCAAAGATATGTTCAAATTTCTCTGCATTCGCATTTCTTTGATTTACAACTATAAACATGCAGTCTTAATTTGAGTGAACTTGTGTTATATTTGGGCTTCCCAGGTGGCACTCGTAGTAAAGAACCCACTGCCAATGCCGGAGACTTAAGAGAGGCAGATTCAATCCCTGGTTCAGGAAGATGCCCTGAAGGAGGGCATGGCAACCCACTCCAGTATTCTTGCCGAGAGAATCCCCACGAACAGAGGAACCTGGCGGGCTATGGTCCACAGGATTGCAGGGTCGCATAGAGTCGGACATGACTGAAGCTTCTTAGCATGCACACTCATACACACCTGAGAACCATTAGACAACAGAATTTAAGTATATGCTCTGAGTTAAGCTGAAGTGTTAGTAGCTGATAATATATTACCCTACCAGGACCCCCAGATTAATCAACACTTTGTTTCTCACTTCTTGAGTGCTGCCAGACCCAAGGATAATTACTGGGTGTGCATTAGTGAAGAAAATGGACACTATCCTTGCTTTCACGGATCTTGAAGTTCTGCAGAATGAGGAAAATGCATTTCAGACAGGGAAATGGAACCAGTATGTGGAGAAGATGCCTCTTTGATCCTGTATTAAAGGAAGAAGGCAAAAGACTACTGCTGGGGGTCTGTGAGTCTCCTGCCCCTGGTGTCCACCAGGGCCAGGGCTGTCACCTCTCCTGGGCTCTGCTCTCACAGAGGCAGCTGAATTTTTGGTTGAAATGGATGGCTTCCAACCATAGGATCTTGTAAAAACAACAATAACAACATTATTTTAGCTAAGATTTATTGATACTTACCAAGTGCCCAAGTCTGTTCTAACAATTCTAGGTGTGTTAGTTTACTTAACCTTCATCAACCCAGGAGTTATAGTCCACTATTATCCCATTCTGCAGATGAAAAAACAGAGGCATGGATGGGCTGCCTAATTAACCCATGGTCACATGATGTTAAAGGCGGGTGGAGTTTGATGGGTGAGAGGATCTCGTGCTCAATGACAGTAAACAGTTTGCTGGACATCCTGTCATCTTCTTGGTTACATTCCCTATTCTTTCTTGAGGTAGGTTGTGGGAAACTGTTGAAACTGTCTCTTAGTCACATTGTTTCAGGGAAATAATTGTATTTTTGCTCTTCAAAAACCTGTTGAGTCAGTTACACTTACTTATAATCAGTAAGATGGATATGTCCTATTGAATAAACACAGGTGTGTAACTTTGTGTTGCTGCAGGAATTCTCACAGAAACCTGTCTGCTTGTAAATATGCTTCTCTAATTTTTCAACCACTGGACCAGAAGCAAATCTCCCAATTAAAATGCTTCAGTGTTCCTAGCATACACAAGTGGATCCTAAAGAATTATTAGTTTACATGATGTCTCAGTGACTCAAGTGAAATGCTGAGACATTTTATAAGCACAGAGTACAATTACCCAAAGGAACTGAATTCAAATAAAATACTAAGGTTATATCTATTAAAAAAAAAAAGCTTCTAAAAAATAGAGGAAGGTGACAGCCCCAGAGATTTGTGAGTCACATAGTGTAAGAAAAATGTGGGTGGCTTTGGAAAATACACCTCTCTTCATTTGCTGCTTCTACCCACAGCCTTGCTAGCTCTTGAGAAATGGGTTCCTAACCCCAGCTACACATTAGAATCACCTGGAAGTATCTTAAAACCTCTCATTCCAATACCTAAATCAATGATATCAGAACCGTTGGGGGTGGGACCCAGGTATCCATATTGTTTAAAGATCTCCAGCTAATTCTGATGTGTAGTTGAGGTTGAGAACCACTTGGGAGAGGGAGAACCAGAGACAAATGGAAATGCTTTCCTTCCTGCAACTGTTGAGGAGATGTTAATGAGCACCTTGACATTTGCCTGATCTCCATCATCAGGGACATTCTGCAATAATTTATACAACAAGTAATTTAATTAACATGATGGCAGGCAAGCACACTATGAACACCTAGGTCACAAATAAACTGAGTATACACAGCTTTCCATGAGGCAGTAGATTCTGACATTTTGAAAGAAAATTAACTACATGATGAAGGTTTAATACAACGCTAATTGAATGAAGGTTCTGTTATGTGATAAGTGCAAGGCATACAAATAAGGGAGGCAAGATGGAAATCTTATTATTGAGGAAAATGCGCAAGGGGAGAGTTGAAAAAATTTACTTATCATCTATTTGTTCACTTAAGCATATATTTTTAGGAGGGTGGCAATAATCTATCAACCAGTTCATCCAGGGATTTAGTTCTAAGGTAAAGTGTATTACTTTTCAGGTTGTTGTTGTTTAGTCTGTAAGTTGTGTCCTACTCTTTTGCGACCCCATGAACTGTAGCCCGCCAGGCTCATCTGTCCATGGGATTTCCCAGGCAAGGATAATGAAGTGGCTTGCCATTTCCTTACCCAGGGGATCTTCCCAACCCAGGGATCCAACCCAGGTCTCTTGCACTGGCAGGCAGATTCTTTATCACTGAGACACCAGGGAAGCCTCACTTTTTATTAGGTACTAGACTAATAAAAAACTAGCTTTGCATAAGAAAAATAATTTCTTTAAAGTCTTAGCTCAGGAACTGTTGCCACATTGTAAATCAACAATACAGTCAGAAAACAAATTAGCACTCAAGATCCATTTAAAATTCTACGTCTGAGACTTTCTGGACAGCAACTATAGAGTTCTCCAACTTTTCATTTCTTCAGTGCATTCTCCTTTTCTAAATGAGTTTATTAGCTTCTAGAATGCATCTGTGTAATGATGAGAGAGAGAGGACTGTGGAATCAGAAAACCTACATGCAGTGTCATCCCCACCAGTAGCTAGCTTTATGACTGGGCAGTATCATCTTTGTACCACCTGTAAAATGGGGATAGCAAAAGAACACGACGCATATAGTGAGAAGAAATGAGTTACATATGGAATTCCTAGAATGGAGCCTGACACTCAGTAAGGACCATATGTGTGTTAACCCTGCTATTACAGAGACAAAGATCCCGTTTATGGAACCACACACTTCTCTTTCCCTTTTTTTCTCTTGCCTTTTGGCTGCCTTTAGGTCATTTCACTGTTAATTAGCACCTCTGTCTTATCATGAGTGACAGAAATAAGGAAAGAAAATCAAGACAGTTGATTTTGGTACTAATTACCACCTAGTTAAAAAATAAAAAATAAAAAGGCTGAATCCATTAGCATCAGTGGAATTTGGGCTTGTCTATAGAATTCACTTATCTATGTTCTTCCTAGACCCTGCAGTTCTCTCACAACTTACCCTTGATGTGGATAATTGAAAATTGACCAACTAAACCAATGGCTTAAAACTCTGGATATACTTTAGAATCATCGGGATATATTTTTTAATGCTTTTACCATGGCCTCATGCTCAATCATTGTCGTTGGAATCTGCATACTGTCTTTTATAGAGGTTCTCTGTGTGATTCTGATATAGAGTCGGGAAAGATTAAGGCTGATCCTGGGAGGATTTTTGATGGCCTTTAACAATTTAGGGAGAGCGATCATTATGATAAGGTTTGAGTATCATAAAGGCACTGCTCCTGGTTCTTGGTTGTGTTCCCTGTGGAAGATCATCTGATGGACAGTAGAAGCAGGTCTTCAGCCCTTTCTGGCCTCACTTATGTCCCTACTCAGACCAGACATTGAAATTTATATCTTGAATCATTTTCTCATCAACATTCTTGATTTTCTTTTTTTCTGAGGTATATCACCAGCCCCAGATCATTCCCCAAATCTCCTACTTTCTTGCTTTGGGCAACCAAAGGCTTCTAGAAAAAAAAAGAAAAATCACTGTTCTTGGGAGATTGTTGACATCACACATCTGCAGTCTTCCCCAGGGTCAGCCTCCCTCTCACTCGTTTCCTTTGGTGTCTGACACAGGCCTCCACAGTCCCCCCCTCCTTCTCTAGTCCCTGCCCTCCAGACCGCTCACCCTTTGGATTGTTTAGTACCTCCATTCCCATCTACTAGCTTCTGTGCTCATCCTCACCTTCTCCCTCTAGTTTCAAAGGACACATCCTTACTCTTCTACAAGACCAACCTCTACCCTTCCTTCCCCCCTGAATGCCATTGTTCCATCAAGTACCTTCCTGGAATTCATATTTTCAAGTTTTTCTTCATCTTGATTCTTTTTTCATAATCCATAAAAGTGTACTTACGTGTCAGATCCCCCAAACTCTTTTCCTTGAGCTTGCATTGTCTCTTTACTGCCTCCATCTTTTCTTCCCTTCACAACCAGGCTTCTTGAAGGGTTAATCCACATTGACTATGTCTACTTCCTGATCCATACGTTCATTTGTGTTGGTCTCAGGCTCTTCATAGTGTTGTTAAGAGCTAGAAATGCCTGAGACCCTCACCCGGAACCACGTTGCTTGTGATGAACACCACAGACATGTTCCTATCCACACGGATGCTGTGACTGGACCATTCCCTGTGGTTCTTATTATGATTTCAGGACACACCTTAGCAACAGCCATCAGGGAACTTTGAAGAACAGATTTATTACCCACAAGTCCCGAAAGGTACATGTAACACTCAGGACCACACAACAAGGTCTCAGCGAGACAGGAAGTGTAGACCTGGGACTTGCCTTTATTAAGGTCCAAGGATAGGTTGTCTAGGGTTTCATAGGCTCTTTTTGTTGAAAAAGTTAAAATATAAGAACGGTAATGAGGGAGCAGGAAGGGAGAAGCAAGGTCATTCAAGCCATCTGTGTTACCCCAGACCTTCTAAAAGAGATTTTTCATGGCTGGAGTTTGCCCAGCTCCTTATCTAGTTGCTTTGCCAGTAGCTGTGTCATGCAGCTTGCAGTGTGCTGATTTGAGATGGATGTCTTTGAAATGAATGCCTCCATGACCAAAAGCTTAATGTCTGGCATTTGTATTACAATAAAAAAGTCTTCGTGTCATCACTTACACTACATCACTCTTACAGCCTCTGCAGTGTCTTTCGTCCTCACCTCCTGGCAACATCTCTGTGGAAAGGCCATCCATGACTGTCATAACATCCGATCTGAACAGTAGTTTTCAGTTCTCTTGTTATTAAACTTCTCTGCTGCATTTAGCACTGTTGACTAGTCCCTCTTCCCTGGAATTTTCTACTCTTATGGATTCTTGGGAAAAACCTCGTGCTAGTTCTCCCTCTTCTTCTCTTACCCCTCCTCCATGACCTCCTTCATAGTTCCTGTTTTCCCCGCCGCCTCCAATCTCTCGTTCTCCCCAGAGCTCTCTTTCTCAGCTGCTCAACTTCCATGCCCACATTACCTCCTTGGGCTTCTGCATCTCCTCAGGTCCTCTACAGCGACCCATCTGCTGACGGCTCCCAAATGCAAGTCCTTAGTTTGTTCTTCTTTCCATCTTGGCTCAGCAGTCATTGCCTATGAAAGCAAACTCTCACAACATCAGTGAGCTTTCCTCAGAATATTCCTTAGTTTAATCACTTATCAAGTTGCATCACAATTATCCATTTATCCTATGACAAACAACGTGTGATTTGTCTTAAGCATCTTTGTACCCCCACACCCTTGCATTTTGCCTGACATAAAGTAGATGCTCAATAAATATTTTTGAATTGTTAGTGGGTTTTATAGTTGTTTGATTAATCAGTTAATGTTTAGAATAGTTATAGGGCACCTAGAAATACAGGTAAAGATCTAGAGATCTCAATATATCAACAGTAGTACAGTTTCATGAAGGTAGTCGATTCACTGGAATGATGGGATAGTGTAAAAAAAAATAAAAATAGTCATACAGACAAAATAGATGAAATGGATTAGGAGGTACAAATTCCAGTTATAAAATAAATAAGTCACAGGTATGTTGTGTACACACAGGGGATATAATCAATAATATTATAACAACTTTGTATGGTGATGGATGGTAACTGGTTTCATTTTGGTGGTCATTTCATAATGTATGAAAATACTGAAACACTATTTGTACACCTAACATTAATATAATATGCTAATTGCAACCCAATTTTAAAAAGTATATAGAGTTTTAGGTTGAACAATAAAGACTAATAGTCTGTGGAAGTGAAAGTCATTAGTCGTGTCCAACTCTTTGCAACCCCATGAACTATATAGTCCATGGAATTCTCCAGGCCAGAATACAGGAATGGGTAGCCTTTCCCTTTTCCAGGGGATCTTCCCAACCCAGGGATCGAAGCCAGGTCTCCCACATTGCGGGCAGATTCTTTACCAGCTGAGCCACAAGGGACTACCACTTAAAAGGAGCGAGGAGGCCTAATGTGGTCTCCCAGCTCATTTTACCAAGCATTTAGAGAAGCTTAGAAGGCTTGCACCACTTGAGAATAAAAGACAAGGAAGGGGAGTAAACATGAGGTCCTGTTGGGTAAAGGGCTGCAGGAGCAGTGCATGTAAATTTGGATGTGTTCTTTTATTGTTTGTTTCCTTCCCCACTGGGTCTGCACTGCTGCTGGGAGAGCACATCCATTCAGAAAATCAAAGCTTTTGAAGCCAGACAGTTCTAGGTTCAAATTCAAGCTCAGTCATTCGTTAGCTGCGTGACCATGACTTCTTTGAGCCTCAGTTTCTTCATCTGTTACCTGGAGATGATAATACCCACTCTTCACTGTTGTAGAGGAGATTAAATACGAGAATAAACGAGCCCTTTAGCATTGCAGCTCTCGCAGAGCAGTGACACAGTAAAGAGTCACTTGACATTTCTCATGTGTGCTACTTTGTCTTTCAATCAATATTTTTATGATTATAGAAATACATGCTAACTATAGGCAATTTAGAAAACACAGAAAAACATAATGAAATCATTTAAACTTCCTTTCTACCCCCCAGTGAAGCCCCCAGTAAATAGGTGGATAGGCGAGTCTAGAGTCCAAGAGAAAGGTCTGAGTTGGCTGGATATGCAGATTGGGAGTTCAGAACAGATATATGTGAATCCAAGCTAGGACAGTTTCATCAACTGAAACTGTTGATTAACCCAGGGAGACTATGTGGAGTGAGAAGAAAAGAAAGCTTAGGATGTAGTCCTAAGTTGTGTAACATGGGTGAAAAAAAAATAAGTACAAACCCCAGACTTCACAAAATTTGGCCTCAGTGCAGCGAGATGATGAGACCACAATGAAAGGAAGCAGATTAACGCCAAACAAAATACTTTCCCCATTTCTGTAAGTGCTTTTTCCGTTTCTTGGTGGAGACTCCCTTTCCTCAAAAGCTTTCCATAACCAGAGCCCCAGGTCATAGGAAGTCTGGACTCCGCACCATCCGGTGGGGTTGCCACCTCAGAGGAAGAGGTGCCTTTTCCTAATTACATAAAGACTCTAGCTGACAATGATCCTGTCAGAGACACGTTGTTCTGTTGCCTTCTCTCCACAGTCAAAGCTGTTATGGGGACTTCCCTGGTAGCCCAGTGTTTAGGACTCCACTTTTCCACTGCAGGAGGCCCGGCTCCAATCCTTGTTCAGGGAATTAAGATCTTACAGGCCACAGATCCTGTGGCACAGCCCCCAGCCCTCCAAAAAAAAAAAAAAAGCTGTTATGGATCAAGTATGATGTTTATTGGGGCTTCCCAGGTGACGCAGTGTTAAAGAATCCGCCTGCCAGTGCAGGAGACACGGGTTCAACCCTGGGTTGGGAAGATCCCCTTGAAAAAAGAAATGACAACTCACTCCAGTATTCTTGCCTGGAAAACTCCATGGACAGGGGAGCCTGTGGGCTACAGTCCATGGGGTCTCAGAGTCGGACATGACGGGTACTGAGCGCACACACACGAAGTTTATGTATGTGTGTATACATATATACATGTATACATATAGAGCAAAACTCACTTATCCTAGAGTGCTTCCTTGGCCAACATATATCCCCCTGAAGACTTGTATTTAATGGTTTCTTTGATGAACAACTCCAGGGAACCCCACAAATATTGAATTCTGTTCTATGCTCCAGGGGATGCTATTCACATAGAATGCAGTGAATATTTATGAGAAATTAAGGGCCTTGTCCTTATTTAAAAGAATGTAAGTCTGGAGGCAAACGGGAAAGATTTTCCAGTGGGAAGATTTTCTGAGTGTGTGGAACTCTCTCCCAGAGATCTCTGAAAGTTGGTGCCTTTTCAATTTGCCTTGAAAGAAGCCTTAGCTCTATGAAAGCAACTTTCGGATGAGCCTGCCTTAGAAGGTCTACTCCAGAACTTTCAACCCCATCTCCACAAACGGGACAGCAAGGCGATAGCAGCCACCCTGGTTGCCCACCTAACAACACTCCTCCTTCTTCCTAACAGAATCCAGACTTTGCCTGGGTTTCTGCCCTTCTCTGAGTGGCCAGTTGTTTTCTGGAAGGTTAGTCCCATCTCTAGCCCCAGAGCAGTGATAATTCTTGCTGTTGTTGGGCTGAGGCTTGGGAATGTGATACTTAGGAGGGGAAGTTGCACAGGCAGCTTCTGGGAGACTTTTCCTTCTCCATCTGCAAGGAGACCTGCCAGAGAGGAGGTTCTTCTTTCTGCCTCTAGGTGTTGTCATAAGGCGGTGGCACCTGTAGCCACATCAGAGGATGAGGCTGATAGATGGGATGGTCATTACCTGGTTGAGATCATGGTACTGCTATATTAGTCATCCCTGGAGATGGCCCACTTCTCCCCAAACACACACTAAGTTCTCTGAAATTCTTAGGACAGGGTATACTGGTGACTAACTCCCTCTGAATTGAAAATATAAGTGATGGGCTGGGTAGCTGATGACAACTAGGCTGAAGAAGAGGTGTCTGCCAAAGGGGAGAGAGCCTGAACTCAAAGTTTGTCAGAGAAAAGGAAGCACAAGGATTTTCCATGATCCACTGTGGGCTAGGGCTTCCCAGCTTGGCACTGGTGGTAAAGAATCCACCTGCCAATGCAGGAGATGCCAGAGACATGGATTCGATTCCTGGGTCAGGAAGATCCTCTGGAGTAGGATATGGAAGAAAACTCCAGTATTCTTGCCTGGAAAACCCCATGGGCAGAGGAGCCTGGTGGGCTACAGTCAGACATGACTAAGCTCTTTGAGCACTATTGCGGGTTAAGTCCTGTCTAACAGGCTACTTGGGGAAGTAGAGGGGCCTCAGTGCAGGGTACCTAGAGGCAGACTACTAGATTCCCAGGAGTAAGGTGAGCTGGAGCAAGATTATCCCTGGCGTATAGGTAAGTGCAGATGAAAATTCTCCATGAAGCAGGGGAAAGTTGTCCAAACCCCACAAAAGCATACAAAAAGACTGCATCACCTTTAAACATTACTCAGACTCAAAATGTAAGGCCACTAAGACAGCATCAGGCAGTCAGGAACTTTCCGGTTTCCCTAATCTTTCTTCCCTACAACCTCAGAGGGATCTGAGACAGTAGCTAGAAAGAGAGAAGAAACTGGTAATGCCTTTCTCCCCTGGAACATGATTCAACTGGGTGGGGGTAGGGGGAAGAGAAACAATTATAATTTGAATGAAGTTGAAAGCTTTGATTAATGCCTGAGTGTGAACTTTCTGATATCTCATCTGAAGCTTTGTCCCATGGAGAGATAATAGGATTTTCTAATAGCAGCACAATATTATACATAATTCTGAGAAAATGGAAATATTCCTAAGGAACTCTTTTTTTTCTCCTTGCAATGTAATGTTGACAATTAACACTTCCTTAACCTGCCATATAGTGTATATTAATTCACCAGAATAATTTCCATCTTCTTCAAACTTTCAGTCAATTGTTGACCATTGGATTTCATGATCCTCAGCATTCCTTTGCTCACCATACCATTATCATAACCATTTTATGAAGTTAGTTTGAGGGGGAAGGTTTTGGTTTGAGGTAAAGACAATAAGGAATGGTCCATTGTAAATTGTATTATGTTAGACCAAACATTCCCTGGCCTGATGACCAAATGTTTTAAAATAAAACCAATAAACTGTGATGTCTTTTTGCAGTAACCTTATCTTTTGATGGTTCTTTTCTCAGCAGTCCTTGAGTATTTATTCGATAGAATCTTTGGAGAAACTTAGGCCTTCCTCACTTCTTGTCCAGCCAGATCTCAAGACAGAGATAAGCAGAACCACCTTTTTGTTAAAGTTTTCGGGCAGCGAGGGAGCAGGTACCTAGTTGTCAGTGTCTGACTATGTCAAATGAAATAGAAATTACTTTGGCTTATCTCCTTCTTCCATTCTCTTCTCTTCTTTCTGTTCATGAATCCAGTTCATAATTGGCTGTATAAATTAAATACTTCATAATGAACCTAATTCTTATCTCCTCTAAATGCAGTTTCATTAACATTAAAGATTACTGGAGTAGTCTGTCATGTCAAATAATTGAACTGATTCAAAAACATACTAATTACCATAGGAATTGTGATTCTAAGTTAAGCACTGTGAAACAGGGGCACAGAATCTGGAGAAAAGTGACAGAGCAAATTAGAGCATGATGTCAGGGAATGCAGACGGTGAGCCTGGAGCAGCTTGTTGTGTCGGGAAGGAAGGAAGCAATAGAGCCACAGAGCTCTGTTCCAGGAGAAGCCAGAGAGACTGCCGTAAGTGAGGTTATGTGGAAACTGGGGAACACTGCGACTGTAGGCTTATCTGCCCCTCTTCCTCCACAACCAGTCAAAATATCCATCTGCCTGGGGAATGAGGAAATGTTGGTGTACAAAAAGTTTAAGTTGTGCAAGATGAGTTTCAGGGATCCAGTGTTGATGATAGTAAAGAGTACTATATTGAATACTTGAAATTTTTTAAGAGAATAGATGTTAAATCTTCTCAACACACACATACAACCGTAATTGTGTAAAAGTGATAGAGAAGTTATTTAGCTTGATGTTGGTGATCTCTTCACAATGTGTGCATACATCAAGTTGTCCACATTAAATACACACAAATTTTATATGTCAACAAAAAACATTGTTTAAAATAGTTTAAAAAAATTTAAAAAATAAAAATAAAAAGTCAAGTCTCTAACAAATGGTATAGTAAATAAAACTATTCAGCTTTATTAACCCACCATTTCTCAAACTTATTTGATCCTGAAATACCCTTCCCTCTCCTCAGTACTCGTTTTTACCTCCTATTGAATAGTGTTTGATGAATTCTAGGTTGGGAAAAGTGAAAGTGTTAGTTGCTCAGCCATGTCTATCGCTTTGTGACCCCATGGACTTAGCCTGCCAGGCTCCCCTGTCCATGGAATTCTTCAGGCAAGAATACTAGAGTGGGTTGCCATTCCCTTCTCCAGGGGATCTTCCTGACCCATGGATTGAACCCAGGTCTCCGGCATTGCAGGCAGATCCTTTACCATCTGAGCTACCAGGGAAAGCTGTTATTCTGTGACTTTAAAAACAGGCAAAGCTATAACCTGCTGTTTGGGTTATAACATGGATATGGAAAGACTCTACCTTCTAGCGTCAGACAGGCAGAATTCCATGCTGGGTCTTTAATAGCTGCATAACCTTGATCCAGTTCTTCTCTGAGCCTTATTTTTCTTGTTTGTGAAATGAAATGCATGGCAGGAGAATACTGACTTTGCAATGTTGTTTTTAAAAGTTAGAGGTATCTGTCAAGCTTCTAGCATATGCTTGACATGTGTGTGCTGTTGCACAAAAGCGGTTCCTGTCATGATTGGCTTGTAGCAACTGATGGACTAAATGACTCTTATCATATATAGAAAGAATAAGCTTTATATTCTATAAAGCAGAAATTAAAAGGAAGTTTTCATAAAGTAGTCATTTTAAAAGATTGAATGAAAGAAAGATGACTGGGTTCTGTCTTAAAATCTTGCTTTAGTTGTATCTTGTTGGGCTTTCCTGGTGGCTCAGGCAGTAAAGAATCTGCCTGCAATGCAGGAGACCTGGGTTCAGTCCCTGGATTGGGAGGATCCCCTGGAGAAGGGAATGGCTACCCACTCCAGTATTCTTAAGAACAATTGAAAAATAGTTTGTATGTGGCACATAAGTGTTAATTATAATTCTATTTGTTATTTACATTTATAGCAAGATGTTAAGTGAGGATATATATTCTGTCTTTTTGGAATTTTAGTTCAAGACTTACACCTGAGAAAATGGACAAAAGATGTTCTACTGTCTAAAAAGAAGTGCTGGACACATCTCAACCACACCAACTCAAAGATAACAGATTTGGTCAAACCTGTCCCCTACCACCATCAGCCTATGTAAGAGAAACGTTCATTGAGGAAAGGCAGTTAGCAAGGCATTTCCAACCTCCAGGCCAAGTTGTGGGGTCTGAGAGATATGTTTCCCAGATCAGGGGTGCGTGACAGGAGAAACATTTGGCATCTCACTCTTGACTCTATACTCACTGAGCTGCTGACATTCCTGGGACCATCAAGTACACTGAAGTGGAGGAAATGCAGGGCAGCAAGAGGCTGAACTGGGTTGCCATAGACTAGGGGCATCTGTGAACATAAAACTGGTGACTGACTTCTCTCTGGAATACACGGGAGGCAGGAGGAGAGCTGGTCAGTCAGTCAGTTGCTCAGTTGTGTCCGGCTCGTTGTGATGCCATAGGTTGTAGCCTACTAGACTCCTTTCCATGAAATTTTCCAGGCAAGAATACTGGAGTGGGTTGCCATTTCCTACTCCAGAGGATCTTCCTGACCCAGGGATTGAACCCTTGTCTCCTGCATCTCCTGCACTGGCAGGTGGATTTTTTTTTACCAATAGTGCCACCTGGGAAGCCCAGGAGAGGGAGAGCTAGAGAAGCCCATTAACCCTGGCATGGGGCAAGGAGAGAGCTAGGGCTTCCCAGTTTGTTGTGGAAAGATGCAAGAATTCCTTGAGGACCGAGAGAATATGGCAGTTGCCTATGGTCATGAGGCTTGAGCTATCCTGATGGGACTTTACTCAAAGTGCTGACTGCTTGAGCTGAATAACTGCAGCACCAAGAGAGGGTTGGGGAGGGGACTACCTGAGTCTGGAGCTGGAATGAGAGGGAGCTCTATAAAGGTCTGCGGAGAGACTTCACTGTCCATGTCAGGAAATGAGAATGTCCTGGGGGTGTGGAGTAGGGGTGGGGGAGGGATCCAAGGAACCCTAAGTGATGCCATGACAAAATCAATGTTTTTATGTACGGCTGCCAGATGGGAGGCGGTAACAGCCAACCAGCACTAGCCAAGAGAGAGCACCAGTGCCTTAGCCTTGGTCCACCTTCCTCTTATCCTGCTCCCTTTCCATAATTTGAAGGAGCCAGAAGATTAGGTAGAGAAAGGGCAAAGTCATTATATCAGCTCTTGCCCATGGCAGGGTTCTGAGCCGAGGGCAAGCCCTGAGCTGGTGGTGGGTAGTGGGGAAAAGCTGTGAACTGTCTGTAAGCTTCAGGTTTTGATATTATTAAGAGGTGGGATCAACCTTTTAACATCCAAAAGTCAAGTAAGTACTAAATAAAACCTTTCTGGGGGGAGGGGTTCTGAAAAAATTTATTTGAAGGATCCAAACATACAATGGTTTCACACTAAAACCTGCATTCATTTTCTGGTGCTGAAAGTCTGGGGTTGTGCTTCTCAATGCTCAGAAGAGCTGTGAGCATTCAGCTGTCTTTGACTGACAATCAATTAGGTAAGACTTCCTAAACTAGCTGGAATTGATAGAACAGCTGTGGTCTCTACATATACAGTCATTAACGGGTGGGCAGAGGAAATCTGCGAGTGCAAATGTGAAAGTGGCTTGTGGTTTTACCCCGTTGATTAAGCCTATTTAAAACAACAACAACAAAAAAACAACAGTAATTGTTTTAAAATAGAATTCTTCCATAGAAAAGGCATTATTGACCGACAGGCCATTGAGATTTTCCCCTTGTCCTTCTCAGATATGCAAGCCCAGGGAGATATAAATCAAAGAATTTATGCTTCCTGAACATGGAACCTACAGGGAGTTCTTCTGGAAAACTAGCTTTTCAAATCCTACTTGGTAGCAATGTGATGTCAGGTGTTGAGTGGTGAAGACAGATTTCATGGAAAGAACCAGGACGTTTTTGGAATAGATATAATATTTTGAAGAGGAAGTGGAAACAACTTAAGTTTTCCCCCCATATATCTGGGAACCTGGTACTGTGATAGGCATTTTATCTCATTTAATCTTTCCTACACCCATAGGAAGTAATTATTCACACACTCGTTTTGCTGATGAGGAGCTGGAGCCTCAGGAAGCTATGGAATTTTCCCAAACTTACCCAGTTTATAAATGTGCTTGATTCTGAAGCTGTTCTGTTTCTACCACATTGCCAAACTTGTGAAAGAGAACATGAATCTTACCTCTTTAAACTTCAAGGTATATTGACTAGTATGAGATAGTTTAGAGCCATAGCAGGGTTCATTATCAAGAACGCTGACAAGAGAGGTGAGTGTTCCATGAAGGAAAGAAAAGGAGCAAGAAAAAGCAGCAGGAACTTGGAGTAACATTGGAAGAATGCTAGTAGTGTCTCGAGGGAGACCTCTCTGGACTGGATCAAACAGAGCTGAGCTGGTGAGGTGGGAACGTAGAAAGGTGGAGGCCAGGCCGACGTGAAATGGGTCAACCGTGTCTGAAAAGACACGTCAGGGCAGAGGTTGCTGATAGAAGGGACACAGTTCTGAGAGTGAGCAGCTCGGAGAAGGAGCTGCAAGGGCAGAGCAGCTCCCACAACAGCTGAGACCGCTGTTCTCTCCTTGCCAGAAGGTGAGCCCGCCTCGCCTTGACCAGGGTATACACAGGGAAGATCAAGGAAGGAGGTTCAGGAAGCTCTCAGATAGGCTGCCTCTGAGCTTGGACACGCTTTCAAGGATGTTGCCATTCCCAAGTGGGTCCTTTGTGAAAGCTGCCAAGTCAGGCAGGTCACCTGAGGTCTCGGTGTGGAGAGACTGGCGGATGCAGTCTGAAGAGTGCTTATCCTGCTCACTTGGACGAGGATCTCCAAATAAACCAATGGTTTGTTTGTTTTTTTGGTTTCTATTGGTTTGCTTTCTTCAGTACCAAAGGAAAGTCCCCTCTACAACTGGGTATAAACAGGATGCCCTGCCATCCTCTTATTCCCATTCCTGGAGAATTGGCAATTTTGAGCTTTATTTAAAGATCCAGCACATGCTTGGGGACTTGAGCTGGTGGGGGAGGGTGGTCTAAAGCCAATCTCAGAAATTCCTGAAGAGAAACATCAAGGAAAACCTATCTGTGGGCTCACCCGCCTCTGCATGGCCTGTCTCCTGAACCATCTGCCTTTTCCTCATACCTTTGATGGAGAAGCTCCAAGACAGAATCCAGGTTCTTCCTCTGACTGCCCCCTGGGGTTCCCCTCCAGGTCCTGCACTCATGTGCATCTCAGCGAAGGAAAACCAGACACGTTATCATGCAAGAAACTGGACACCCTGTGGCCTCTGACAAGGGCCCGCTGCTCTGGTTGCCCCTTGTCCATCCTGGCTTCTCTCTTCTTGCTCTTTAATCATTGAAGGTAGAGATCTGTGTTGTCGTGGAAAGAGCACAGACTTGAAGTTACAAACCGGGGTTTAAATCTTGCTCTGTGTACTCTTGGGCAAGTTGACAAACTTAACTTTCCTCATCTGCAAAACACACAATCCCTGCTTTGTTGGTTTTGCATTTGAGGTGTTCTGGTGATGAAGTGAGAAGGTGCTACCGAGGGCTCAGTATGAGACAGACAAGCGATAAGTAGTCCCTTCCTCAAGCCCCTTAAGTCAGTGTTTACAGAGCTGTCCGCTGCTTCCAAAACCTGCAGTTGTGGCAACCTGGGGATGAGCAGGACCCAGACGTGCCAGGCACCCCTATTTCAGAAAACCTTTCCCTCACTTCCCTTCACATTCTCCTGGTCTGGGTGCTGAGTTTCTTTCAGCTGAATTAATAGCAGGTTGGAGGTGGCAGCAGGTGGCCTGATCCTTTGCAAATGCTGTTGTCACCTGTTTTTCATTCTTCCTGACATTGGAGCAAGCCTAGCTTTCTGACAACACTACTTATAATACATTACAGTTGTCACAGAGCAGGTTGTGATTGGAGGGCTTCTTGAGAAAATGTTCTCTTGAGAAACCCCTTGACTAGAAATGAACTATTTTTGCTGTTAATGAGTTTGTGAGACCCCAGGGTCCACCAGTAAAAGCTATCAAAGAATAGATGGATCCCCTCTGCTGCTAGATGATGCTACCACGTCTTCTTCAAAAGGCTTTAAGTTCTGCACATAAAGGAGCATTTCCTACAAGGTTTTGTTTGGTTATGATGCTGGTGTCATATGGTCTTGTAATATATCATGTAAGATGATTATGTTCCATGATATTATATCTTACATGCATGTAATATATAAATAAAACAAAGTATAGGTGGATACTATTTTGAAATATTACTTGATGAATCCTTTCATTCCTTTTACTTACAGCCCTTTAGAAGGTCTATAAATAAAAGTCCTGTCTAAAGCAATTTACTTATAAAAATAAAATTGAAGCTTTTTTTGCTCTTCAAGGACAGAAAAAATATCCATGGTGAAAAATGGGTCAAATTTGTGGTTTTGAGTTCCAAATTAGGGGCGTGAAATGTAGAGACAAAACAGTACATTGAAAACCAAAATCTTCTGATTTGTAGGAGATGTAATTTTATTTATTTATTTACAAAAGGAAAGACTGGAGAATTCATTTTTCCACCAAGACTCTTGAAAGCAGGGAGCTGGCATCTTCCTCCTAAGAACCTTGCCCTGGGCTAAGGAGACTGAGAGCTAGAGCTCACACTTGGCATAAAAATAGAGCATACACCATAAATCACACCCATTAGCATCACTGGGTTCAGGAGTAGCTGGGCATAGTCTGACTATTAGACCAGGTGAAGCGTGAAGACCAGAGGCTAGTCCCAGAATCACTGGTTCTTCCACTCAGCAAATACTTCTAAGGTATCGTCTACATACCGAGACTATTCTTGGGGTCCAGCAGGGACCAAAGATTCCTGCCCTTGGGGGCCTTCTGAACTAAAGTGAATCCAGGAATAGGGTACTAAAGATAGATTTCTGTCACATCTAAGTTTCTGGATTGATAATGATCCGACACTTAAAGTCATGGCAAAATGGTGTGAAATTCTGAAGCCGATTATTAAGCTTTGGAGCAGGTTCTATTTTTCTAGTTTTATAGGCAGAACAAGTAAAGTACAGAAGTCTAAGGCAGAGGTTCTCCACATTCAGGCCTCAGTTCTCCCACTGGGAGCTTGTTAGAAATGCAAGGACTTGGTCCTTGGGGCCCTCCCCAGATCTCCTGAATCAGAAACTCTGAGAGTGAGGTGGGTGACTTGTTAGCAAGTCCCCCATCTGACTCTGCACAGGTGGAAATCTAAGAAATTGCTGCTGGGATGACTTGGATCACTAATGAGACTGATCCAGTGGACATTTATTTCCCAGTGGCAGAAGTGGTAAAGAATCCGCCTGCTAATGCTGAGACATGAAAGACTCAGGTTTGATCCTTGGGTTGGGGAAATCCCTTGGAGAAGGAAATGGCAATCCACTCCAGTATTCTTGCCTGGAGAGTCCCATGGACAGGAGAGCCTGGTGGGCTACAGTCCATGGGGTTGCAAAGAGTTGGACACGACTGAGCACACACACACACACACACACACATACCACAGAGAGGCATTTTATTTATTTTAAGTCCTGGGTTGGCACTGGGGCTGTGAAGGCAGACAAGACGAGTTCTTAGTGTTCAGGTGGTTGTTCACAGACCTGGACACAGATCATCACAGTACCTGTGATTCCACTAAGAGAGCTGTGCTCAGGCAAGGGCCAAGCCCAGGGAAGCTGGCACCTATCTCTTACCCACAGACCTCCTTACATAGAGGGAAAGACAAGGCTAGTTCTCCCTAAATCTCAGAGCAGCCTGGCCTGAGAAGTCTCCTTCATCCCAGGCAGAGCTGCCCTGAGCCTAGAGCAAGGTCCCTACAACAGGCTATGCTTCAGAAACCCAGGGAGAGTTTGTAAACATAAGCTCCTGGTCTCATATATTCAGTGTCAGTGAAAATCTATATTTTTTAGCAAGCTCCCTAGGTGATTCTTATGCACAGTCAAGTTTGTTCTAACAGATTAAGAATTAATCAGCCTCTGAACCCTCCTGTCTGCATTTTCATTGGCACTGCTCATTGAACTGTGAGGGGATAGAGGAAATACTTTGCTATGCTTGTTGGGAGTCATCCTTCTTCCACAGCTAATCTTCAGTGAGGCAAATCTTGGGGGTCGGTGGGGTGTTGTTTGTATGTTAGTTGCTCAATCATGTCCGAATCTTGCAACCCCATGGTCTGTAACCTATCAGGTTCTTCTGTCCGTGGGATTCTCCAGGCAAGAATACTGGAGTGGGTTGCCATTCCCTTCTCCAGGGGCTCTTCATCACCCAGGATTCGAACCTAGGTATCCTGCATTACAGGCAGATTCTTTACTATCTGAACTACCAGGGAAGCCTGGGGTGTTGTTTATCTGAGAGCAATTGTTCATGGCACAGGAATCTCACCACATATCAGTGTAGTTGAACTGCACTGTAATGATTGCAACACTCAGCACATGTTTATTGAATATTCACAGGTCACAATTCCCCCTCCTGGCATGGCTTGGCCATTGGGAATGACCAGGCATGACCTTTGTCGTGGCTGAACAGAAACTCTAAATGCCATCTCATGGTATAGACTGAAGCCAGTCCCAGTGTGGGATCTTAGGTGATGGCTTCTCCTTCATCCTAGATTCCGGTTTATTGATTTTCATTGTATAAGAAATAAAAGGTACCAAGCCTAGAAGAGCCCAGCTGACCACATATAATGTGAACAAGAAATAAATATTTGTTGTTGTAAACTGTCATGATTATGAGCTTGTATATCTTGCAACATGGTCAAAGGAAAGCTGACTCAAGCACTTACTCTGTCCCTGGTATTATGCTGGGATATAAAGATGATTAATATATTCCCCTCCCTCTAAATATTTGCCATTCCTGAAGATGGATGAGACAATATCCAATTCTATCCTACCCTAACCTATCCTATCTCTTCCTACTCATTTACCCATTCCCTGGCTTGCTATACAAAGGATTTATTCTTGCCTTTATATATTAAATGCAGGTAATGGAATACAATAAGGTACATTAGAATCGGATGAAATGGAAAAGAAAAAAAACAGAGGTCAAGAAATGTGACATAAAAATGCATCATCTATGCTCCTGGGGTGGATACAAATTTGATTTTAATCATTTAGAAGCCAGTTCATGAAAGAGCCTTGATTAGTTTCATTCACAGAGCCCATAAGATTAAACAGCAAGCAATTGCCCCAGAGAGGCCTGGCTATGTCTAATCATAAGACAACAAAAATTACTCTGAAAGTCCATGGGATTTAAGTTGTTCAGATTTGCTCTTGGTGTTGCAATTTACCATTTTCCCTTTCTAATGTACTGTATATCTCAGCTTAATTCTGTTTTAATTTTAAAGAGAAGAGCAAGGAGGAAAGAGATTTTTTGTTTGTTTTTTAGCCAGAAGAGGAAGGGAAAGGTGCAGTAAGATATCTATAAAGCATTCTTTTTGAGTGTAATACTTCACTAATATCACATTGAACTGTAAGTATTAGTTTACCTGGTGTTTTTTCCCTGTGAGTTATTCTAAGAGATGGTTTTATCTTAATTTATTTTGACTTCTTGGCTTAGTTCCTAAAATAAAGTTCAATAAATGCCAAATAGAATGAGTGAGCACTGGGTTTATTGATTTTCATTGTTGTATAGTATTCCACTGTGTATATCATCCTATGTCCCTTCTACTATTAATGGAAATTTGACTTGTTTCCAGTTTGGAGAGATTATAAACTATGCTACTATGAGCATACTTAACATATGTATTCAGGGCTTCGCAGGTTATGGTTAGTGGTAAAGAACCCTCTTGCCAGTGCAGGAGATGAAGGAGATGCTGGTTCAATCCCTGGGTGGGGAAGATCCCCTGGAGGAAGGCATGGCAACCCACTCTAGTATTCTTGCCTGGAGAATCCCATGGACAGAGGAGCCTGCCAGGTTATAGTCCATAGCGTCACACAGAGGCGGACACGACTGAAGCGACTTAGAATGCACACATGTGTATGTATTCTCCTGCACATAAACACATATCTTCAGAGAATAAACCTAACATGAAATAACTGGGTTATATGGTGTGTGTGTGTGTGTGTGTGTATATATATATCTTCCAACTTACTAGATAACAACACTCTGGTTTCCAAAACGGAGGTTCCCATTTACCTCCCCACCAGCAGTGAACACCAGTATCTGATGTTCCACATTCATACAAACACACACATAGTATTTTCAGACTTTTTGATATTTGCTAATTTGATGAGCATATTGTGGTTTATCCTTGTGGTGTAAGTTTGCACTTTCTTGATTACTAATAAGGTTGAATTCACTCTCATGTAAATGCCTGCTAGGTTTCCTTTCCTTCCTTTCTTTGAACATGAGCCAGTTTAAGAATTTTGCATATTTAAAACATTGCTTTGTCTTTATTATAGGAGTTTTAATATATTTTGGATACTGATCCTTCATCTATTATGTGTGCTGCAAATATCTTCTCCTACTGTGTGGTTTATCTTTACACTTCTTTTTTTATAGTGTTTCAATGAAATGAGAAAATATTCTAACGTCAAATTTAGCACCCTTTCCTTTTGAGTGATTTTGTTCTCTAAAAAACTCCTTTGTCTCAAAGTCATGAAGATATTTCTTTTATTTCCTTCTAAAAGGCTTTATAATTTTTCTTTTCATACTTAGATATTTAATCCACTAAGAATTAGTATTATTAGGTTTTTTTTTAGGGGGTGCATCTGGTAGGTTTATGACTCCAGCCCTGACCTCAGCTGAAATCATTGGTGGGCAGTGTACTACAGGTAGTATAGAATAGAATCGTGGCCCTCCAAAGATGTCCACAACCTAGTCCTCAGAACCTGTCACTGTATTACTTTATATAGCAACAGGGACTTTGCAGATATAAGTTAAGGATCTTGGAATGTGGAGATACTGAGTTATAGAAATAGGCTTGCTGTAATCACAAAGGTCCCTAAAAGAGGAAGGGAGAAGAGAAGAGAGGAGAGAAGATGTTCCACTCCTGGCTTTGAAGATGGAGGAAAAGACCACAAGTCAAATGATGTAGACAGACCCTGGAAGCTGGAAAAGGCAAGGGAACTCTCTGATAGTTTCCAGAAGCAAACTGCACTGCAGCCCTGAGTACCCATTTTAGACTCTGACCTCCAGAACTGCAAGATAATAAAAACCTGTATTGTTTTAAGCCACTAAATTTATGGTAGTTTGTTACTGCAGCTACAGGAAACTGCACGCTCAGTCGTGTCCCAACTCTTTTGCGACCTTGTGGACTGTAGCCCACCGTGGAAATCTGTCCATGGGATTTCCCAGGCAAGAGTACTGGAGTGGGTTGTCATTTCCTCCTCCAGGGCATCTTCCCGACCAAGGGATTGAAGCCACATCTCCTGCGTCTCCTGCATTGTAGGCAGATTCTACACTGAACCACTGGGGAAGCCCCACAGGAAACTTACACAAGAGCATTAAACCGGTCCTGAGTCACTCGTGAACGTCACCCATCATCATGCCAGCAGCATTTTGGCAATTCAATCTTTCAAAACCTCTCTCAAAAAAAAAAATTAAAACATTGGTCAGTGGGAGCCATCCTAGCACAGGCCACACCCTCCTGGAATTTAGCCAGCACCAACCCAGGGCAGTCTCATGGGCATGACGGGGAGTGCCCTCAAAGGGAAGAATCAGGGACCAGTACCCACACAGGTTCCCAGTGGGGCTCAGGTGCCTTGCTCTGACATCTCTGTTGGTTCCTGCTGGTCTCAGAGACTTGGTCTGGTTTCAGAAAACTTCAAGGGAAACACCCTAAAGTGTCGGGGCCCTCTGAGGAACCCCACTTGCCCATGTCTACGAGTGGTACTGCATGCAGTAAGTGATCACTGCTATTCTCAGTAGGAATCCACTGCAGGTTTTAAGCCAAAACATAACGTGATATGTTAGAGAGATCAGTCAAGTTGCTGAGTGGGAATTACACTAGATCCCCCAAGGGTGGAGGCTGGGAAATCACATAAAACTATTGTTGCCTTCATCCAAGGGAGAGGTGTGGTGGCTTCTATCAGGGTGGGGAAGGCAGAGAGAGAAGGAAGGGAATAAAATATTGTTTGCATTCATCAGCACTTATGCCATTTATTTGGCTGTGTACCATGTTATCATGGAAGCAGCACAGAATAAGTAACTGTGATGATTCAGAGCAAATCAATTTTGAGTCTTCACTTCATGTCTTCATAACTTGTGACTTTGGGTTGGTGACTTCTGTATCTGTAAATTTTATATAGTAATAATGCACCCCTAAGACTTGTGTGTGTGTGCATTAAAGGAGATGGGTATGAGAAAGTCCATAGGTCTGGGTGTGACACACAATAGGAGTTCAATGAAGGATTCTCCCCTCCTATTCCATATTCATGTTTGTATCTGCATGATGTAGCAAAGTATCTGGCAAAGAGATGACTCAGTTATTTGCAGAACTGAATTAAATGGTACCACTGTTTGTCTGGGAAGCAAATGTTCCCTCAGAGCAGTGGTTCTTAACTCATTTTAGGGCCAGAGACCTTTTTGAGTTTCTGATTAAAATTGCACATAGTCAATATATGCAAAATTCTAGGTATAATTTCAGAGGGTTTTTTATCTTTAGAGTCGTGAGACAAGCCGTAAAATATATATGTCACTGCCTTAAAAGTATGCACTTGGAACAAGGCCTTAATTTGGAATCATTTAGTTTTCTGTGTCCTTTTGGCATTATTCCAATACAAGTAAAGAATTTAACCCCTTTCACCTTGAAATCTCAAAAGTTCATTTAAAAAATAGAGATGAGGGAACTTCACCTCTGTCCAGATTAACCCCTGTAGCATTGGCTGGTATAAAAAATAACCCTCTGGGATTAGAGTCTGCAGGGTCACTGGCCTGACCTGACCTTCTACAGCTCTGATGCTGAATTGGGGTCAGGCCAGACCTCATCCTGTTCTCACATAATCAGTGCTGATGGATAACTTAAAACTAGTTTTCAAAAGCTAAATGTTGCTACAGTTAAGGAGTTTACCAATTCTCCAATGACCTTAGAAGAATAAACCCAAGTACTGAGCTTTTAGAAGCAGAAGTGATTTCCGGAGGGGTTATTGCAGGAGGATATACAGCGAGATGGCAAGCTGAAATTCAGCCCTGAAATGGATAAGGGCTTCATCTTCTTAAAGAGCCCCATATGAGTTGGAACATTAGGGCAAATCTGATTACTTCTATTTATGTACTTTTAAAGTGTAGTTGGATTTCTCTTGATTTGCCGTAAACAGAGGTTTTCAGAAAATGATGACTTCCTTAACTGTGGAAAAAATGCACATGAGGTCAAGACCTACATATGGGATAATGAGGAATTAATTTACAGCCCACCCACCAAAGCCAACTTCATTACCTTCCTGAGTCAGAACCACAGGGGGCTATGCAGGCCAAGGGCCCTCTCCCCAGAGTTGTCTACCTTTTCTTCCAATCTATTTCTGCTTTCGGTAATCTTAAAAGAATCTAAACTACTGTAATCCTCAGCCTTTTTAGAGAATTTATGGATGCGACTAAAACCTAATCCATTTGGTCGAAAAGCTAGAAATTGCTTTAGCATTGAAATATGTGCAGACACGAGTTTCCTTAAGATCAGTGGAATGCTTCTCTCTCATTCTCCCTTCAGAATATCTTGCAATGCCTGGAAATTTATGTAAGGATTCTACACATCTGCACATCATGGGTTAGAGAAGTTAAATCATGGAAGGACTTAACAGATCATCTGGTCTCTGGCCATGCCAGAATAGCATGGTGCCTTTATAAAAGTCTGTCTGGGCTTTTTTCTAGCTACAAGGCTCTAACCATCCTGTTAAGTGATTCTATAATAATCTAGTGATGCTAGGACATCTTCCTTGACATTGAGTGTATATTTTCTCCTACCAATTTTAACTACATATTTTTAAGGACCCCTTTTTTGACCACCTTAATTTACCAACTTTCTCAATTTCTGAATTCTTTAAGGAATGACGGCAAATAACAAATCAAGAGAATTTTTTTTATAAGAATAGGCAGCTTAAATTATGTATTTCAGAACCATAACAGAACCATAAGTCTCTGGATCTGAGTATGCATTCTGTGCTAGTATTTTTGTTTACTGTCTAGATTTTAGCAGTGTTTCACTGCAATCAATCCCAAGATGATCCTCTCATATTTTGAATACAAGAACAGGAATACTAACATGAATGTTTAAAATTTGGGAAATTTTAGGGTAGTTTTAGATTTGCAATAAGATAAATAAATATACCCATTTTAAATTGTTAAGATAAATAAGATGATTGACTAAGAAGAGCTCAGCCGTATAAACTCTGAGAAGATTGCGTTCTATAAAACATTTCTTGGATGTGTTCAACCACAGTCAGTTTTTGGTTTCTTTTATTTTTTTTCATTGCATTCCTGTCAGAATTAAATTCTCAAAAATTGTGGGGTTAAAGACAGAAAGTGTAGAAAATATTTTGAAGTCCTGTTTTGCTTTTTAGATTAGGATTTCAAATTGTGGCTTGAGAGGGCAGGGTTCTTGCCTGGGATGTGGCAGGAGAAGCCTGGGTTAGTGGAAGAGATAGGTTGTGATCTGCATTTCAAAATTTGTTCTCCGGCCCACCACTCATGCCTCCCCCTTCCATTAGGATGGGCTGTGTGGATTTTTCTTAGTCATAAGAATTTATAGATTCTTGAGGGTAGTAAAGATACTGTGAAAATACTATCTTTGTGGCTGAAACATAAGAGATTAGAAGAAAGGGAAAAAATGCAAAATGATTTGTTAACTCAAACTTTAAAAATCTGAAGTATGTATTTTGCCATTCTGTTCACTGTTTCATGAGACCAGAGATAAAGAGGTGATCAACTCTATGATCAATAGTTGACCTCACTTGGAATTTTCTTGTTTTTTGTAAAATCTCTAAAGAGAAGGTTAGAGAATTGTGTTGGAGAGAAAATTTAAAGCTAAATAATTATTGCCTTATTTAAAGAGAGTCTTTATTTAAATTGCTGTCTGAGTTTTCATTTTATCTTGTATTTCTTTAATCCTCTGTAAGCATTTTTAATCCTTTGGTAATGGAAGTTACCAAATTTCCATATTTCTGACTAAATGGTTCTTACTTAAGTTCTGTCCTTTTATCAATATAAAAATTATTCCATAAATTCTAAGATGTCTTTTTCAGTATCCTTAGTTAGGTGTTAAATATCTCAGTAGACACTAACCTCTGTGTTCTAGTCGAATGGTGCTTCTGATAGGCCATTTGATGGCCAGAAAGGCAGTGAGGCTGTAGTGAAGAGTCTGATATGATTGTTGTTAGGTGCTTGATCATGAATCTCTTATTAACATCCAGAAGCCTTTGTTCCCTCCGTATGATGGAGACAACAGCCTTCTGCAGATTGGGTCTGCATGCTTAGTCACTCAGTAGCATCTGACTCTTTGTGACCCCATTGACTCAGCCTGCCAGGCTTGTCTGTTCGTGGGTTTCTCCAGGCAAGAATACTGGAGTGAGTAACCATCCTCTTCTCCAGAGGTTCTTCCCGACCCAGGGATTGAACCTGGGTCGCCTGCACTGCAGATGGATTCTTTACCCTCTGAGCTACCAGGGAGAAGTGCAGATTGTTGGGAAGTTAACAAATAGTAAGGAAATCAGTCCACACTGTTTCTGTTTTCTAGACAGGTTTTCCCCACTGTTTGGATCTGTACCATCTCACTCAGAGAAGGGAGGAACCTGGTTCCCAACCTCCCCACTAGGTCAGATTTTCCATCTTTTTGTTCCCCAGGAACAACCCATCTTTGTGATGTTGCAAATCACAGCAAGTTTACAATTCTCTTTCTCACTTGAATGAGGCAGCCTCATTTGCCTTGTCAGAGTACTTCCTTTTGGCCTTTCTCCCAACTGTGTGACCACACTCACCAGAGCCACGTTTGTATCTGGTTGGTATTCAGAAGCCTGTCAGTCATGGATTTCTGAAAGCCACAGGTCACTTACCAGCTTCCTCTGGGGAAGATTCCCAGTACCACTGCTCTTCCGAATCTCAGCTTTTTTCTTTACCTCGTGTCACATAAAACCTGAAGAAAATGGAAAGATACATACTTCAAACTCCTGAAATCTGGCTATTAAACCAGAGCTCACTACATTGTAGAGACTCCACCTTGAAGATCTGGCTAGTGGTGAGTCAAGACTTGGGCCACCTGACCCCAGCCCCACCCTGCTCCCTTCTCCACAAGTCAGGCTTTCAGCCAGAACTCTTAGAAATAGGTTGTGACCTGAGTAAGATGTATTTGGGTCTGAAGAGAAAGATTTGTCAAGTTAACTCTTGGGAATAAGGTTCTCTGTACAGGGCCTCAAACAGTAAAGAATCTGCCTGTAATACAGGTGACCTGGGTTCGATCCCTGGGTTGGGAAGATACCCTGGAGAAGGGAATGGCAATCCACTCTAGTGTTCTTGCCTAGGAAATTCCAAGGACAAAGGAACCTGATGAGCTACAGTCCATAGAGCTGCAAGGAATTGGACATGACTGAGCGACTAACACTAGTCTAATATATCTCCTGTGGATCCTAGGACTCCTCAGGTTAATATTTCTGGTATATCTTGAAATGCTTACGCTTTTATTTTAATTTGTTGGTGAGGAGATGTGGCTGCTTTTGATACTGGAAGAAGTGATAATGTGAAAATTCCTCCCTCTCACTTCTGCTGTGTGTAATTGTGGCTCTCTGAGTTTTTCTCAAGTGCTCATATCAATGATATTTCTATCTTATGCAGCTTCCACTCTCTAGAGCAAATGTATTATCATGAAGATGTAGAGGATTAACTTCTGTTTCAGAGCTATTGTTTTTATCTAGCCTTAAAGTCAACAGAAAGCTTCTGTTGTTTACACTGCCATCTCTGAGACCCTGAGGGCTGAGTGAATAGTTGAGTAAATAGTGCACAGGCTGAAATGTAGAAATTGAGCTTGCTTTTGGAAACTGACTGACTCGCAAAGTGGCGCAGAGATGAATGAAGTTATGGACACTGAGTACGCCCTGTATTCACCATGACTTTTGTTTTCTGTGCTCTGATGCTTTGGCATCGGGACCTTGCTGACTCTGGAGGACTCCCTCTCCCAGGGTAAGCCAGCTCCTAGAGACAGTGAGCAACTGGCTCTCAAGTGTGCTTGCCAATCCAGAGCCCACACCCCAACCACCTCCTTTATTGGGCTCTCAGGCTGTGGGCTCTAATCCCACTACCCTAGCCACCCCAGGGTCAGGTACCAGACCACGATGGAGGACTCCACGCCCCAGAGCCTGTTGAAATTTCTCACTCTAGTCAGTCTTGAGCCTGTTTGACTCACGCGCTCCTTCCGTGGACACCACAGTGAAGGCCCTTGCCCATAGTTCCTCCCTCGCCCTCCGCCACCCCCTGTGGCCCACCATGGAATGTCATACCCCCACCTCTTGAGAACTGTGAGTGGCAAACTCTGTCGTCAGTGGTAATCATTTTCTGGTCTACTGGCCTTGCATGCGTACATGCTCAGTCACTTCAGTCGTGTCTGATTCTTTGCGGCCTGATGGACTGTAGCCCACCAGGTTCCTCTATCCAGGGGATTCTCCAGACAAGGATACTAGAGTGGGTTGTCATTTCCTTCTTCAGGGGATCTTCCCGATCCAGGATTGAACCCTCATCTCCTGCATCTCCTACTTTGCCAGCGGATTCCTTACCCACTGAGCCACCTGGTGAAGACTCTACTGGCCTTATTATACCTCAAATTTTATATTAAATGCATCACATTTTAAAACACCCACGAGTTATTCTTGTACGGGGTGAAAATGTTATTATACCTACAAGACGCTACTAGATGATGATGTAACATCAGTCTTCAAATACAGCGTAAAAACCTCATTTATATACTTAAAGACGGGATCTTTTTTGAATTTATTAATGACTTGAAGAAAGTTGGTCCTCAAGAAAATATTTGATAAGGTGAACTGATTTCTTGTGAAGAATCCTGGAAACTTTGGTAAACTGAATACAGCTTATTTTCCCTCTTCTGCCAGTGTTGGGCCCCTATCATTATTCACCTGCTGCTCTGCACTGCTAGAATTACTGGTATTAAGTAGCTGATAGCTCAATCTGCATTTTTATTTTTATTTCATTTGTGCACCAGATAAAAGCCATTCCTGACTCTGCAAAGTTTAAAAGTTTTACAAGGAAGAAATGGATTAGGTAAGCTGAAAGCTTACCATGAAACCTTTCTAATTAAGGTTTATAAGAAAAAAAAGTGAGATAACTATAACCTATTTTTTTCTCCTCTGCAAATGCTCACAATAATAGAATAATGGCAGGCTTTGGGATAAGAAAACTGAAATGTCTGAAGGACCTACATTCCTTTTTTAGTTCAGAACTTAAAATTAATACAGAGTTTAAACAAGTTTAAAACAGTTTTATTTTTAACCAACTGTAGTAAGAGATTTAATGTTTCATTATAAAATTAAAGAAAATTATCAAACCCATATGATCAGAGTTCCAATTCTGGGTTTTATGATGCCCAAGTCACAGGTAGGAAGACGCCCCCAGGACTCTTTCCACCCCTATGTCCTCATGGCTGCACTGCTCATAGCCCCATCAGAAGGTGTAAGAGAGGCAATCTGCCTTGTGGTGAAAATCCACCAGTCGCAGTGTACAGAAAATAGATACTAACATATATTTAACAGAAGAAAGGCAGGATTTTTTAAAAATGAATGAAGAACATCAGAAATTGCAAATATCTAATTAAATGTAAATGACTTTTTCCCTTAAATTCTCTAAAAGTAACTGTTTAAAACAAAAATTATAACATTGTCTTGTGGGATGTTTATTATATGTAGATGTAATACTTATGACATGTAAAAGATGTCATGTAAAAGATATAATACATATGACATGTAAAAGTTGACTCGTAAAAGATATCTGGGGAAGGGGATGTTAATGGACCCTATATAGGTGCAAAATTTCTACCTATTATGGGAAATGGAACCATGTTAATTCTTAGTAGACTGTGAAATGTTAGGCACATATAATCCCCAGAAAAAAATAATAAAATTAAAGAGTCAAGAGGTATAGTTACATATCCAATAGATATACTATAGTATTGTTTCAGTCCTGGCCACTGTGGCAAAAATAGCATGGACTTGGTGATATAAACAAGAAACATTTGTTTCTTATAGTCCTAGAAGCTAGGAAGTTGAATTAAGCACTAGCATATTTGTGTTTGGTGAGAGCTTTCTTCTGGTTTGCAAACAGCTATCTTTGCCAAGACAGAGATCACCTCTTTAGCATGTCTTCTTATAAGGGCACAAATGCCATCATGAGGGCTCCACCCTCATGACCTAATTGCCTCTCAAAGGCCCTGAGTCCAAATAAAAGCATACTGGGGATTAAGGCCTGATGAACTATGGAGGTTCATGACATTGTACAGGAGACAGGGATCAAGACCATCCCCATGGAAAAGAAATGTTAAAAAGCAAAATGGCTGTCTGAGGAGGCCTTACAAATAGCTGTGAAAAGAAGAGAAGCGAAAAGCAAAGGAGAAAAGGAAAGATATTTCCATCTGAATGCAGAGTTCCAAAGAACAGCAAGGAGAGATAAGAAAGCCTTCCTCAGCGATCAATGCAAAGAAATAGACAAAAACAACAGAATGGGAAAGACTAGAGATCTCATCAAGAAAATGAGAGATACCAAGGGAACATTTCATGCAAAGATGGGCTCAATAAAGGACAGAAATGGTATGGACCTAACAGAAGCAGAAGATATTAAGAAGAGGTGGCAAGAATACACAGAAGAACTGTACAAAAAAGATCTACATGGCCCAGATAATCACAATGGTGTGATCACTCACCTAGAGCCAGACATCCTGGAATGTGAAGTCAAGTGGGCCTTAGGAAGCATCACTACAAACAAAGCTAGTGGAGGTGATGGAATTCCAGTTGAGCTATTTCAAATCTGAAAGGTGATGCTGTGAATGTGCTGCACTCAATATGCCAGCAAATTTGGAAAACTCAGCACTGGCCACAGGACTGGAAAAGGTCAGTTTTCATTCCAATCCCCAAAAAAGGCAATCCCAGAGAATGCTCAAACTACCACACAACTGCACTCATCTCACACACTAGTAAATTAATGCTCAAAATTCTCCAAGCCAGGCTTCAGCAATACGTGAACCATGAATTTCCAGATATTCAAGCTGGTTTTAGAAAAGGCAGAGGAACCAGAGATCAAATTGCCAACATCCGCTGGATCATCAAAAAAGCAAGAGAGTTCCAGAAAAACATCTATTTCTGCTTTATTGACTGCCAAAGCCTTTGACTGTGTGGATCACAATAAACTGTGGAAAATTCTGAAAGAGATGGGCATACCAGACCACCTGACCTGCCTCTTAAGACACCTGTATGCAGGTCAAGAAGCAACAGTTAGAACTGGACATGGAACAACAGACTGGTTCCAAATAGGAAAAGGAGTATGTCAAGGCTGTATATTGTCACCCTGCTTATTTAACTTATATGCAAAGTACATCATGAGAAATGCTGGGCTGGAGGAAGCACAAGCTAGAGTCAAGATTGCCGGGAGAAATATCAATAACCTCAGATATGTAGATGACATCACCCTTATGGCAGAAAGTGAAGAGGAACTAAAAAGCCTCTTGATGAAAGTGAAAGAGGAGAGTCAAAAAGTTGGGTTAAAGCTCAACTTTCAGAAAACTAAGACCATGACATCTGGTCCCATCACTTCATGGGAAATAGATGGGGAAACAGTGGAAACAGTGTCAGACTTTATTTTTCTGGGCTCCAAAATCACTACAGATGGTGATTGCAGCCATGAAATTAAAAGACACTTACTCCTGGGAAGGAAAGTTATGACCAACCTACACAGCATATTAAAAAGCAGAGACATTACTTTGCCAAAATAGGTCCATCTAGTCAAGGCTATGGTTTTTCCAGTGTCATGTATGGATCTGAGAGTTGGATTGTGAAGAAAGGTGAGCACCAAAGAATTGATGCTTTTGAACTGTGGTGTTGGAGAAGACTCTTGAGAATCCCTTGGACTGCAAGGAGATCCAACCAGTCCATCCTGAAGGAGATAAGTCCTGGGTGTTCATTGGAAGGACTGATGCTGAAGCTGAAACTCCAATACTTTGGCTACCTCATGCAAAGAGTTGACTGATTTGAAAAGACCCTGATGCTGGGAGGGATTGGGGGCGGGAGGAGAAGGGGACGACAGAGGATGAGATGGCTGGATGGCATCACCGACTCGATGGACATGAGTTTGAGTAAACTCTGGGAGTTTGTGATGGACAGGGAGGCCTGGCGTGCTGCGATTCATGGGGTCGCAAAGAGTCAGACACGACTGAGCGACTAAACTGAACTGAACTAATATGAATATTTGGGGAACATATTTAGTCCATTGCAGAAATACTAAAACATATTTAATCAATTCAAAAGGAGACAGGTAAAGGGGTCTAGAGGAACAACAACAACAACAAAACACCCAGAAGGGACAAATAGAAGGCAAATAATAAAATGGCAGACCTAAACCCAACCATACCAATAATTACATTAAGTGATAACGATCTAAAAACACTACAGTTACAAAAGATTGTCAATATGGACAGAAGTAAGACTTTAATACATGTTGCTCATAAAAGAAGTACTTTAAAAAGTTAGGCTCACAGTAAATGGGTGGGAAAGGGTACACTGTGCACACAGTAAGCATGAAAAATCTTGAGTGGCTATCCTCATGTCAGATAAAAAAAACTTCCAGGCACCGATTATCATCAGAGATAAAGAGGGATATTTCATTATGAGAAAAGACATAAATTACCAGGTAGACATAATGTGTATGGGTAACAGAACTGTACAAGGAGCAACAGATTAGTTCAAAATTGGGAAAGGAATACGTCAAGTCTGTGTATTGTCACCCTGCTTAATTAACTTATATGCAGAGTACATCATGAGAAACGCTAGGCTGGAGGAAGCACAAGCTGGAATCAAGATTGCCAGGAGAAATATCAATAACCTCAGATATGCAGATGACACCACCCTTATGGCAGAAAGTGAAGAGGAACTGAAGACCCTCTTGATGAAAGTGAAAGAGGAGAGTGAAAAAACTGGCGTAAAGCTCAGCATTCAAAAAGCTAAGATCATGGCATCTGATCCCATTATTTCATGGCAAATAAGTGGGGAAACAATGGAAACAGCATTTTCTTTTCTTGGGCTCCAAAATCACTGCAGATGGTGACTGCAGCCATGAAATTAAAGGACACTTGCTCCTTGGAAGAAAAGTTATGACCAACCTAGAGAGCATATTAAAAAACAGAGGCATTACTTTGCCTACAAAGATCTATCTAGTCCAAGTTATGGTTTTTCCAGTGGTCATGTATGGATGTGAGAGTTGGACCATAGAGAAAGCTGAGCGCCAAAGAATTGATGCTTTTGAACTGTGGTGTTGGAGAAGACACTTAAGAGTCTCTTGGACTGCAAGGAGATCCAACCAGTCCATCCTAAAGGAAATCAGTCCTGAATATTGATTGGAAGGACTGTTGCTGAAGCTGAAGCTCCAATACTTTGGCCACCTGATGCAAAGAGCTGACTCATTGGAAAAGACCCTTATGCTGGGAAAGATTGAAGGTGAGAGGAGAAGGGTATGACAGAGGATGAGATGGTTGGATGCCATTACCAATTTGATGGACATGAGTTTGAGCGGGCTCTGGGAGTTGGTGATGGACAGGGAAGCCTGGCATGCTGCAGTCCGTGGGGTTGCAAATAGTCAGACACGACTAAATGACTGAACTGACTGACTAGTAAATGGAAAATGGACAGAATAAAGAGAAAGATAGACAGTTCTACATAGTATTATATTTAGGATTCCTTTCTTAGAAATTAGTACAATGTTTAGACTTTAAAAAGTTAGCTGACATAGTTTATCAATTCTATCAAACTTCATGATCTAATTCAAATTTACAGAATGCCATTTGTTGAACTACAAAATACAGTTCACTTCAAATACATAGTTCATTTTCAAGACTCACTATATGTTGAGCCATAGACAAATTTCAATAAGTTTAAAAAAATTGAAATCATAAAAACATATTGTCTGAAACAAATCAGTAAGAATAATCTTATTTCAGAGGAAATCACAAATATTTGGAAATCAAATAGAATGTTTATTATTATTAAATCATTCACAGATCAAAGAAGAAATACAAAAGAAATTAGAAAATGTTTTTAATTCAATTAACTGTTAATCAGCCTATCAAAATCTATGAAGTACAGCTAAAGCATTGAGTAAAGGAGAGTATAGTTTTAAGAGACTGTATTTTTTTATTTTTTAATTTTAATTTTTATTTTTATTTTTTTTATTAGTTGGAGGCTAATTACTTTACATCATTTCAGTGGTTTTTGTCATACATTGAAATGAATTAGCCATGGATTTACATGTATTCCCCATCCCGGTCCCCCCTCCCACCTCCCTCTCCACCCGATCCCAAGAGACTGTATTTTTTAAAAAAGAAAAATATAAATCAGTCACCTAAAATCCATTTTAAGAAGGTAGAAAAGGAAGAATAATTTAAACTAAAAATAAACAAAAGAAGGAAATAAATACAGGAGCAAATTTTTAAAAAAACAATAGAAAATTGGCATAGAGCAAATTAACAAAGTCAAACACTAGTCCTTCAAAAGATTAATTCTGATAAACCCTTAGCTAGACCAGTCAAAAGAAAAGAGAGAGAACACTAATTATCAATAGCAGAAATAAAAGACAAGTTATCACTTTGAAGTATACAGACATTAAAAAGATGTGAAACCCCACAAACCATTTTAAAAATCTCATTTCGTATCTCAGAATTCATAAATAGACAAAAATACAGTAATATTCAATAGAACACATAAGGATTACTCTGTAGGTACTTTGTAAAGTATAAGATTTTTCTTCTGTTATGTACTTAAAATGTAGACCAAAAAACTCAATTATAAAATTATTGAAACCATAATGTATAGATTTTTGAGGGAGCAAGAAAATCTTTATGTTTTATTATTTAGGTAAGCAAGTCATAAAGCAAGAAAAGTACGATTTTTCTTTTTCTTCTTCTTTTGAAAAATATGTAGTATATGGAAAGCCATTACAACCAGGTTTACCTTGTTCACTATAAATTTCAAGAGGCGTTCACATGAGAATTGTGCTATGTGTGCACTAAACACATTTTGTAACAAAACCTTTATTGCAAGAAGGAGGTGCAGCGTTCCATGTAAAATTTCTCTAGATATAAAGATGTGATGTTTTAAAGTAAGGAGAAAATGTCCTTGGAAAAAGTCAATCAAATAATATTTTAGATCTATATACAGTTGTTATTAAATGAAGAATACCATGTTGGGTCAGCAGGTAAAGAATCTGCCAGCAATGCAGGAGACACAGGAGACTCTAGTTGGATCCCTGGGTCGAGAAGATCCCCTGGAGGAAGAAATGGCAACCCTCTCCAGTATTCTTGCCTGGAAAATCCCAGGCCTGGCAGGCTACAGTCCATGGGGTCGCAAAGCGTGGGACATGACTGAGAAGCCGAGCACACACACAATTTCAGAGCACTAGAACTATATCCATTATTTCAGTTACTTTGACATTATATAATAATGAAAAGTATGTGAACTATCCATAAAAATCTGTATTCAATAATGTCTAGTATAGGAAAAAAGTTTTTAAATGCTATTCTTGTTTTTGTGAGATACAAATGGCTTTATTATGATATTTCAAAATTTCATAAAACAAAAGTCTAAGTGAATCTTCAGATATTTCTTTTTCTTTGCCTTTACCTTTGTTTCGTGGGAGCTTAGTTCTTATTCCCAGGTGGCACTAGTGGTAACTTGCCCTCCAGGGCGAGAGACTTCAGAGACACGGGTTCAATCCCTGGGTTAGGAAGATTCCCTGGAGGAGGAAAGGGCAACCCACTCCAGTATTCTTGCCAGGAGAATCCCAGGGACAGAGGAGCCTGGCAAGCTACAGTCCATGGAGTCACATAGAGTCGACATGATGGAAGCAACTTAGCACGGTGCAGGTCTTATTCTTAAGTTTCTGTGTTGGCTTCTTATTGTGAATAAGAGCTATTTGGTAGATATAATACTCTTAAACAAAAAATATTTGGCAAGCAGATTTGGACATCAGTTAATATGGTTGAATGAGAACTACAAAATCATCTCTTTTTTGCTTTCAGAGAATAGAAATTTTAGTGAAATTATTTTTAAATATTAAAATACACTTAATATTTTAAATATAAAAATTAGATATAGAATATATGGAATTTATTTAAAATAGATAACTCTGTTTAAAAAGAGTGGTACAAGAATTTCTCTGATCCAGGAATACTAAAAAGGCCACAGGGGACATTGAAGCCACAAGGCTCCCAGAAAAGAGTAATTGGATGCAGAAAATGGCTTTCAAATATTACAAGGCTCACAAAAAAATGGTTGATGGCCATGCCCGTCTTGTTACAAAAGACCAGAATGAAGCTGAGTGCCAGATAGCTCTCCTAACAGTGGTGGCCTGAGTTAACCTTATGTGAAACCCCAGAAAGTGGCCACAATGTGGCACCTTTCTGTGGTCTTGAAAGAAGAGAGACTGCTGTGAGAACGCCTCTGCAAGACTGTATGTAGGCATTAACACCCTAACCAGTCCTCCTCACAAGGGTAAAGCCTGCAAGCCTCAAAATGGAGACTCATTTGTCTCTGCTCAACCTGGAGGCCCTTACTGAGGCAACTGAAAAACACAGGAGATGAGGACTTTGCATGGGAAAAACAGTTCCTGGATGAGATAAGATCTCAGACAAAAATAACAAACACATGAGGAAGTGCGTAGTTGAGAACGGTCAACTGATGTAACAAATGGGAGAATTCATGCCCAAAGAGATAGAAATATTGAAGAAGTTAAAAAGAATTACAAAATATACATGCTGAAGCTGCTTGTGGGTTTTTTTGTAAAAAAAAAAAAAAAAAAAACCAAAGAACTGCTAGCTGCCTTCCAGTGATAAAGAAAGATCACGTAATAAGAGCAAACTCATATAAAAAAAAATGATACCATTGGAAATCTTGAAAATATCAATAATTTTTTTTTAAAAGGAGAAATAGAATGAAAAGTGGATTTAATGCAGTTGAAGAGAAATTACCTAACAAGAAGATAGAATTGGAGGACACAGCCAAGAGAAGTTAAGATATAAAAAACCGGGAAGATAATTTAAGACAGATGGTGGATAGAGTGAAAAGTGATAATGTTATTAATGCTCCAGTGCTCAGTTGCTCAGTCGTGTCTGACTCTTTGTGATCTCTTGGAATGTAGCCTGACAAGCTTCTCTGTCCATGGGATTTCCCAGGCAGGGATACTGGAGTGGGTTGCCATTTCCTCCTCCAGACGATCTTTCAGATCTGGGGATCAAACACTCCCATGTCTCCTGCAGCTGGCTCCAGCGTTGGCAGGTGGATTCTTTACCACTGAGCCACCTGGGAAGCCCCTAATTAATAGGAAATCCAGAAGATGATAAAAGTGAATGTGGCAAAAAGGAAATATCCAAGATAATGACTTAAAATTACTCGTAAGTGAAAAAAGATATGAGTTGTTAGATTGTAACTGACTGGAGGAAGTAAGAAAAAAGTGAAGAGAACTCATAGTGAATACAAAAGGAAAGGTAAAATGGTAGAAATGAGTCCATGTATTTTAGTAATCAAAAGTAATGCACATGGGCTAAATTCACTTATTAAAAGTAAACAACTCTGAAATTGATAAATTTTTTAAAATGCAGCTTTATGAAGCAAAATGACATTAAAGAAAAGATTGAAAATAAAAGGATGAAAAAGTTACAACAGGGAAAAAATAACCAAAGATACTTGATTTGAAAAATTAATACTTGGTCAAAATAGAGCTCAAAGCAAAATACATGATAGGGATAAAGACAGACATTTCACCCTAAGAAAAAGACTGTCCCACCAAGAAAACTCTATAATCTTAAATAATTTAGCCTCAAATAAATAAAGCAGACACTGAGGAAATCATGGAAAAATGAATAAATCAATGATAATAGTAAAATCTTTTTACATGCCTTTCTTGGAAAATGAAAGGTTAAATAGACAAAACTATAGTCCAAATATATTGATGTTAGATTTGAATGGCACTATAAACTTTCCTGATGTAATAGATATATAGAACTGTGGTCTAAGAAATAGATACACATTCTTCTCAAGAGTGAAACATTTATGAAAATTGATGAGACTTCGATCCCAAAGGAAGACTCAACAAATTGCAAACACCCAGTATCACTCAAGCCACATTCTCTGGTAACAATACAATAAACTTAGATATCAACTTTTAAAAGAATGTTCAGAACTCCAATAATTAATTCATGGATTAAATATGAAATATTTAGAAGTGAACAGTAACAACATTGCATATTAAAGATTCATGGGATGCCGATAAAGCAGTACTTAAATGAAAATTTTATATATAAATGTATTTATTAGACAAGAATCCTTAAAAAGAAATAATCTATTTTCAACTTAAGGAATTAAAAGATATTAAGAATTAAATTAATAAATTTTAATAAGATAATTAGAAAATCAAAAGCAGAAAGCATTTAATCAACAATACAAGAAAATTAAAGTGGTTAACAATAGCTAGTTCTTTGAAAAAACATGAAATAGTAAAAGTTCTATCAAGACTGATTGTTAAAGAAAAGTTAAAATTAACAGTTGAGAACAATAAAGTAACAGAGCTACAGATATAATAGAGACTTAAAATTATGAGACTATTTCAAATTAATGGAATGAGTCTATAAATTTAAATAAAATGAAAAGCAGGCAGAAAATGTAAACTGTCAAAATTTATTCAAGAATAGAAAATCTGAATAAATGCAACTTTGACTTTTTACATTTCCCCTATAAAATTACACTCATCAGATGATTTTATGGGTGCATTTTATTAAGTCTGCAAGAAAATGATTGTGCCATGCTTAATCGCCCAGTCATTTCCAACTCTTTGCGACCCCATAGACTAGCCCTCTAGGCTCCTCTGTCCATGGGGATTCTCCAGGCAAATATACTGGAGTGGGTTGCCATGTCTTCCTCCAGAGGATCTTCCCAACTCAGGGATGGAACCCAGGTCTCCCACATTGCAGGCAGATTCTTTACTGTCTGAGCCACCAGGGAAACTCAAGAAAATGGTTACTCCTCTTTTATAAAATGTTTCCAGAAAATAAAGAATAGAGTAAGAAAGCTCTCTATCTCTGAACCAGTTATTAAAGCTAACAAGATAGTTGAGAAGGTTGCTGGCTATAAGATTAATGAAACAAAATCAACAGCATTCCTAGTAAATAGAATATATAACAAGAAAAAAAGCCCTATTCCCAAAAACAAGGAAAAAAAGAAAGTAGCAGAAATGGATGTACCAAAAGATGTAAAAGACTTTCTGGAATATTTAAACTATTAGATTAAACTATATGAAATTCCTTTTTTGTAAGTCAAAACTTTTCAAGGATGGATAACTTCATATGGTTCAACCTATTATGTTGATGGAAATTAGAAAATCTAAATACATGGAGCAGTATATTTGCATATAGATGTAAAAACTTGATGATATCATAAAGGTATCAGTTATCCACAAGTTGGCTTACTAATTATAATCAATGTCACTCCAGAAAAATTGTATGGCACCTTATTTTAAATCTGCTTCTAAAATCTATATGGAATAGTAAATATCTAAGAATTGCCAAAAAGCAAAAATTGAGAAAAAGAACAAGCATTTGCCCTGCCAGATATCAAGTTCTTGCATAACTATAGTATTAAGATAGTGATGGTTATGCAGAAAGAAACAAATCTAAGAAATCACAAAGATCAGAAACAGACCTAATCATATATGAAAACTTTAAATACAATGAAGTTGGCATTAAAAATCAGTGGGAGAAAGATAAATCACTCAATTGATGTTATTGAAACACTAGATTTTCAGATGGACTTCCCATGTGGTGCTTGTGGTAAAGAACCCACCTGTCAATGCAGGAGATGTAGAAGATGCAGGTTTGATCCCTAGGTTGGGAAGATCCCATGGAGGAGGACATGGTAACCCACTCCAGTATTCTTGCCTGGCAACCTGCTCCAGTATCCTTGCGTGGAGAATCCCAGGAATAGCAGAGCCTAAGGAAAAAAAGAATACTCTTAAATATTCATCATATTTAAATAGCAATTGGAGAAGGAAATGGCAACCCATTCCAGTACTCTTGCCAGGAAAATTCCATGGATGGAGGAGCCTGGTAGGCTACAGTGTATGGGGTCACAAAGAGTCAGACATGACTGAGCAACTTCATTACTAAATAGCAATTGCAGAATGGTTGAAAAATCTACCTGTGAAAATATTTTAACAAGTAACAGAAAAAAAAAACATAAAAATAACAGCTTTATAAACTTGAGATAGGGAGGGTTTCTTAATCAGGGTATAAATCCATAGAAAGAAAATATTAGAAACTGTTTTTGAAATTACAAAGATGTATATGAGGGAAGACATTATTTAAAAAATTAATAAGTAATAAAGCAAAGAATGAAGACACATATTCCTTCTCCTTCCTCTCTATATCTCACTAAGTAACACTTTAGGGATTTAAAAAAAAAAATTGTAGATGCCACATGAAAACAAAGAAAGAAAGAAGGACCCTGTAACAATAGTTTGTTATCACAGAAAGTCTTGCGCATTGGTAGTACCAGGTACTGAAAGCAGAGGGAATATTAGGGGCCAAAAGAAGATGGATTGAAAGTTTATTCAGGAGCAAGTAGATCTTCATAATCCATTCCTTATTTGTGGCCAGGAGAGAGCTCTTTTCCTCACCTGGCAGAAGACTGGAGATTTAACCCTTTAGAGAAGGTGAACCATAACTCTGTATGGGGCAATGTCCAAGGGAAGGAAAAGGTACATTGTTGGAAATGGAAATAAATGCCCCTTACCATCTCTTCCTTCTAGCAACCGGGTTCATATCTTCAAAGCAGAAATTGGAAGATTCCTCTGTAGGAGTTTGAATTTGCAAAGACAAGATCTAAAGACAGTGGCATGTCCCCAGGTAAAATAGCCCAGCCAAATCACCTGCAGATTTACTATTTTATTCAAAAAAATAAATAAGTAAACAAAGCCTCCCTCAAGAAAAAAAAAAAAAAAGCACAAAAAATCATATACAAAGGAAAATAACAACATTGGGGGTCTTTTTAAAAAACATTCTAAGGTAGATACTTTCTAAACCAGAATCTATCTATACTAAGCCAAATATTCAAACAATGTGAGATTGGAATGGAGCCATATTCAGATATGCATAGATCTCAAACATTTTACCTCCTTCTCCAGATGCAGTTGGGGATGATGCTCTATAGAAGTGAGAAAATGAAACAAGAAAAATCTCTGTGGACCATTAAACAAAAATTCCAACACAAGATAGAGAGGAGAGGAGATCTTCTGGTGAAAACATGCCGACTTAGGGAGAAATGAGACCAAAACAAAAAGACAGACCATTGCAGGAGGAATATCCCCAAGAGGAAGAAATGGATTAGATATCTGTCATGCTGCAATGTCTTGAGAGATTTTTCTCTTCTGGCAGATAAAAACATGAATGATGTGCAAATTCAGGGAGTTATTGGTGTATCAGTGGTGGTGAAGCCACAAACCTGTGTGGAACTGTTTGGGGAGGAGGATGGAGAAAAAAGAAGGAAAAGAGTCCTGGGTGTCCCATTGGTTAGAGGCTGGGGAGACACAGAAAGAGCTGATGGTGAAGCAGGAAGAGAGTGGGTGAAACAAGAGAGGGGTGTTCTTACAGCCAAGTGAAGGTATTCTAGAAGCCAAGAGTGACCAACTCTGTGAAATTTTTCAGATGGATTAAGTGAAATGAGGACAGAGGATGATGGCTGGATCTGGCAACAGGGAGCTGCCTTGGATGGAGCTGTTTTGGTGGCGCAGTAAGGGTGGACACTTCCAGTGGGGGTGTGAGAAAATAGGAGAGGAATTGGATATAGATGTGTCCACAGAACTGGGGAGATACTTGAGAACAGAGGTGTGATGGGAGTTGAGGAGGGAGGTAGGTTAGAGCAGGTTTTTTTTTTTTAAGATAGAAATGTTTAAGCACATTTTATGCCATTGGGAACAATCCAATAGGGAGGGAGATTTTCATGACACAGGAAAGACAAAGGAAAAAGTGCTGGCAGGATATTCTTGATGAAGCAAGACTGGGTGAATCCAGTGTTCGAGTTGAGGGTTGCCCTTTTGTAGGAGCACAATACTCTATCCACAGTCACAGAAAATAAGTCTTAGTATATGAATTTAAATAGTATATAGGAACACATTTAAGTATACAAAGCTGGTAAACGTTTCAAATATTGATGCATCAAATTCATGATCATGGGAACCTAAAGCACAGATGGAACTGAGATAAAGGTAGTGTCAAAGCAATATCAACTTTCTCTGAAATCTTAATTTTATTTTTAAAAGATAGGCAAAAAGAATTTTAAAGTAATTTTTCCTTCTCCTATTTGTTACCCGGGTTTCAGATGGCATATCAAACACATATAGCTTTTCTTCTCAAGCCCAATAACTTTGAGTCTCAAAATTTTTCTGCTATAAGTATTTTCAGATAGTCTATTAATATCAGGTACATTATCCACCCTATACCTAGGCTGCCTGTGGATCTTTAGGCTGTATTAGGATGCAGAGAGAACCAGATATTTTAAGAAAAGCAGAAGTAAATTGTATTTCAATGCAGATGGAATGAAGGGCACATAACCAAGAACAAACACAATTTTGGCATCAACCTAAAGAGTAATGTCAAGGGCTAAAGTAACTCTAGCCCTGAAAGGATACTGATAATAACACAAAGTTTTTGTTTTCGAGCCTTGTCAAAACTAGGAGAGAGAGGAAATAGATCTATCCCCTTGGGGGAGGTGGTGAGGAATGTCAGTGCAAGTGTTCATTTAAATACTTTTAGTTCACCTTCTTCCATAAAGAATCTGAGATTATTCACAAAGACACTTACCATGAGGCAAGATCTTTTTAAAAATGAGAAAATAAAGGGAAATAAAGTTAAGAAAAGTAGACTGAATCAGGTATACGGAAAGGACCAAAATACGTTTGCTATGTTCTTGTTCACCTTGCTAGAAACGGGTCTCAAATTAGATTCTAAGTGACAGACATAATTGGTTACTCAGTCTTCTGAATCCATAGGATGAAGACAGACTCTTTGCCTGGATATTCAACCCTTCCTGTCCTGAGGCTGGAGAGACGTTTCTGCTGGGCATCTCCCAAAACACAGCATGGAGGACTTTGAAGTCAAAGCAGGGTCAAGTCAAATGACACCACAGACTTTTCCTTCCCTAATACCTAGCAAAATGAGCAAAACAGAATAAAAAACCAACAAGGCATGGGGAGAAAGGGAAGCCCAATACAGCACAGGTAAAAACCTGGCAACCGAGGAAAGACAGATTTTGGAGCAGAGCATAGAAGGGCTGTTCAGCTGGGTTACTTAACTTGCCACTTTCTTTAGGTGGCACATTGATATGTTGAGAAAATCCTCAGATGACACAGAAGTACCCCCAGAGCCTGAGAGAAGCAGGATGAGAGTGTATCCTCTGAATGAAGAATAATGGGAGTGACAGCTGAAGAGAAACAGCTGAAGGTGTAGAGCATTGATTCTAATGGGCATGGAGGCACTGGAGCGCCGCAGGCTGCAAAGTTTGAGGATGATGTCCTTGAGCTTTAGGTCCATTCCCAGGTGAAATGGCACCAACTCAGATATAAAACACATAACAGAATCTCAAAGGAAAATGCAAACCGCAGTTTCTTTTCTTCCCACCACTTCCTCTGACTATAGAAAAAGTAGCTAGGATATAATACGTTAAGTTCTTAACTGGGTTGAAAGTAGGAAACATTCTAGTAGGATTGAATGGGAAGGGAGACAGGAGTAATGGCACGTTAGACAGAATCCCTCTGAAATGAGCTGGATGAAAAGGGCAGCAAAACAACCCCAGGCACATCTCAGAGGTATTGTGGGTTCAGTTCCAGACCACCACAATATAGCAAATATCACAGTGAACAGAGACACAAATTTTTTGGTTTCCTACTGCAAATTATGTTTACATTATAATTGTGGTCTATTAAGTGTGCAGTAGTATTATGTCTAAAACTGCATATACTTTAATTTAAAAATACTTTATTGTTAAAAATGCTAACCATTCTTTGGCTCTTCAAGGAGTCATAATCTTTTTGCTGGTGGATGGTCTTGCCCTGATGTTGATGGCTGCTGACTGATAAGAGTGGTGGTTGCTGAAGGTGGAAGTGGCTGTGAAATTTTCTTAAAATAAGAACATGAAGTTTGCCACATCAGTTTTGACACTTCCTTTCACAAATGATTTCTCTGTAACATGCAGTGGTGTTTGATAACATTTTACCCACAGTAGAACTTCTTTCAGAATTGGAGTTGATCCTCTCAAACCCTGCCACTGCTTTTATCAACTAAGTTTATGTAATATTCTAAATCCTTTGTATCCATTTTGAAAAGGAGCAGGGCCCTGTGGTCCTTCCCCAACCCCACCCCACTATGTCCTCTGCCTGCCTTTTGTCTGTGGAAAAACTTTAGCCAAAGAATAAGTTTAATTAGAGAAGTGAGAAAATGCAGAAACAAAGGAAAGTAGTCCAATAAGACTAGCGTTTAGCCAATCTCAGCTTTCATCATGGCTTCCTCTCTAAGCTTAGTCACTTCTAGCTTTTGATTTAAAGTGTGAAATATGTGACTCTTCCTTTCACTTGAGGAAGAGGCCATTGTCAGTTTATTAATTGGCCTAATTTCAATATTGTTATGTCTCAGAGAATAGGGAGGCCCAGGAGGGAGAGAGATGAGCAGACAGCTGGTTGGTGAGGCAGTCAGAACCCACGTGACATTTATCAATTAATTTTTCCATCTTATGGCTAACAAACACATGAAAAGATGCTCAACATCACTCATTATCAGAGAAATGCAAATCAAAACCACAATGAGGTACCATTACACGCCAGTCAGGATGGCTGCTATCCAAAAGTCTACAAGCAATAAATGCTGGAGAGGGTGTGGAGAAAAGGGAACCCTCTTACACTGTTGGTGGGAATGCAAATTAGTACAGCCACTATGGAAAACAGTGTGGAGATTTCTTAAAAAGCTGGAAATAGAACTGCCGTATGACCCAGCAATCCCACTTCTGGGCATACACACCAAGGAAACCAGATCTGAAAGAGACACGTGCACCCCAATGTTCATCGCAGCACTGTTTATAATAGCCAGGACATGGAAGCAACCCAGATGCCCATCAGCAGACGAATGGATGAGGAAGCTGTGGTACATATACACCATGGAATATTACTCAGCCATTAAAAAGAATTCATTTGAATCAGTTCTAATGAGATGGATGAAACTGGAGCCCATTATACAGAGCGAAGTAAGCCAGAAAGATAAAGACCATTACAGTATACTAACACATATATATGGAATTTAGAAAGATGGTAACGATAACCCTATATGCAAAACAGAAAAAGAGACTCAGATGTATGGAACAGACTTGTGGACTCTGGGAGAAGGCGAGGGTGGGATGTTTCAGGAGAACAGCATTGAAACATGTATATTATCTAGGGTGAAACAGATCACCAGCCTAGGTTGGGTGCATGAGACAAGTGCTCGGGCCTGGTGCACTGGGAAGACCCAGAGGGATCGGGTGGAGAGGGAGGTGGGAGGGGGGACTGGGATGGGGAGTACATGTAAATCCATGGCTAATTCATATCAATGTATAACAAAAACTACTGTAATGATGTAATTAGCCTCCAACTAATAAAAAAAAAAAAAAAAAAAAATTTTTCCATCTTATTAATGGATGTGGTTTATGGGGCCCTTGAGATTATCACTATAATTAAGATAACAAATACAGAAAGTAGAGAAAGTAGAAAAAAGAATATATAGAATATAGAAAAGAGGGTCCTACATAAAGATAATTAACAATCTACAAGTTCACAAACAAACAAAAAAATGGAATACATTATGTATTCAATGATAAAATACAAGAGAACCTTCCTGCTGCTGCTGCTGCTGCTAAGTCGCCTCAGTCGTGTCCGACTCTGTGCGACCCCAGAGACGGCAGCCCACCAGGCTCCCCTGTCCCTGAGATTCTCCAGGCAAGAATACTGGAGTGGCTTGCCATTCCCTTCTCCAATGCATGAAAGTGAAAAATGAAAGTGAAGACGCTCAGTCGTGTCCAACTCTTAGTGACCCCATGGACTGCAGCCTACCAGGCTCCTCTGTCCATGGGATTTTCCAGGCGAGAGTGCTGGAGTGGGATGTCATTGCCTTCTCCAAGAACCTCCCTACCCCCCACCAAATGAAAGATTTACAGGTTAAAAGATGACTAGATTCTGGAAAATTTTGATACAGATTGTTCATAATGATACATGGCAGAGTTAAGCTATTTTGAACAAAATGAAATAACTCTTAATGTGTCCAGAAAGAAAGAAAGTACCATATAGGGGGAGATAAGTCAGGCTGGCCTTAGACATTTACTTGATGAAGACAGTGGAACAGTTTATATCAAGGCATGTGGAAAGTAGTGTGACCAAAGCATGTCATATCAAGTGCAGGTGTCATTCAAGTGTAATGAACACAGGCAGACCTTCTCAAGAGAGAAGCAGCTCAGAATCCCAGACACAAGGACTTTTCTTGGAGAAACAAGTTGACAAAAAATCCAGATAATTATTAATAACACACTCAAACTGATTAACTCAGGAATAGAGAGACCTTGGTGGGAAGGGCCAGTGTTGACCACTGAATATGTCTAATTGTTGAATGATTACCAAATTACTATGGGAATTATATTTTCTGAATAAAATAAAATCATTATCAAGCTGAGCACAGTTACTAAGAATATACAAACAAAATTTGGGAGATGGGCAAGAAGATGGAAGTAATATAGTCTTAGAGAGATATGAGGATTATATATCATTCAGGCAATCCATTACAAATACTGTTAATATTTCTCTCAACCAGACTTTGGAAAAGCACTCAGTTCAGCCGCTCAGTCGTGTCTGACTCTTTGTGACCCCATGAACCGCAGCATGCCAGGCCTCTCCGTCCATCCCAACTTCTGGAGTCTACACAAACCCATGTCCATCGAGTCGGTGATGCTATCCAGCCATCTCATCCTCTGTCGTCCCCTTCTCCTCCTGCCCTCAATACTTCCCAGCATCAGGGTCTTTTCCATTGAGTCAACTTTTCACATGAGGTGGCCAAAGTATTGGAGTTTCAGCTTCAGCATCAGTCCTTCCAATGAACACCCAGGACTGATCTTTAGGATGGACTGGTTGGATCTCCTTGCAGCCCAAGGGACTCTCAAGAGTCTTCTCCAGTACCACAGTTCAAAAGCATCAATTCTTCAGTGCTCAGCTTTCTTCACAGTCCAACTCTCACATCCATACATGACTACTGGAAAAACCATAGCCTTGACTAGACGGACCTTTGTTGGCAAAGTAATGTCTCTGCTTTTAAATATGCTATCCAGGAAAAGCACTGGATGACACCAATTGTGAGACTATACTCCCTGATAGATGGTTTGAAATTAAATTCATGAGAATAGATCCACTAGCTTGTGGAGTTAGCAAGCCTAAGAGATCCATAATCTTTTTTTTTTTCCATTTATTTTTATTAGTTGGAGGCTAATTACTTTACATCATTACAGTAGTTTTGGTCATACATTGAAATGAATTAGCCAGAGATCCATAATCTTTTAGAGTTTAAAAGGCTAATAGATCCATCAGCGTTTAAAGTTAGCATGGCTAATCTCAGTTGATCTCAGAAAGTAGACAAAACCACTTAGTTCTCGTTTTTACTTTTATGGTTTTCAGAGAGGAGAGAAGAATTCAAATAGAAAGCTGCAGAAAAACATATAACAAATAAATTGTAGCCCAACATCACTGAGGAGCTGTAGAAAGGGACTTGGTTACATGAGAGAAGTATTCTCATTTCTGGAGCCAGAAAAGAACATCCCAGAACCCAGAAGGAACCACAGGTGTGATCTCAGCCTTCTGAGATCTCACAGCAAAATCATGGAGAATGAGGAAGGGCTTGAACTCTGGAAACAGAGAAATGTGATCCTGCTTGGCAAAAGAGAAAGTAGTTGAATTAAGAATATAGACTAACAAGATTGAGGTCTGGAAAAAAATCTTGAAGAGACTGTCAAATGGTGAATGAGCTTTTAGGAGAAAGGGAACTAATTTTTATTTTATTTATTTTTTTGGGGGGGAACTAATTTTTAATGATAATTTACATATCCAAATAATTCCATTCCCCATAACAACTGTGTGATGTATTCATTGTTCTTACCACAATGCAGATGGAGAAACAGTGTCAGAGAAATCAGTTATTTGTTCAAGGTCACACAGCTAGTAGATGCTGGACTATATTTGTTGTTGTTATTGTTTATTCACTAAGTCACATCTGACTCTTTGTGACCCCATGGACCGTAGCCTGCCAGGTTCCCCTCTCCACGGAATTTTCCAGGCAAGAATACTGGAGTGAGTGGCCATTTTTCTCCAGAGGATCTTTCCAACCCAGGGATCGGACCCATGTCTTCTGCATTGGCAGGCAGATTCTTTATCACTAAGCCACCAGGAATGCCCAGACTATATTTGCTGCCCCATTTTATAAAAAATGTGATGATCACTATGGATCCAGGCAGTTTTATTAAGATAAATGTTGGTCGGATTTACTCTCTCTTTTGATAACATTCTAGGTATAGAGATCTACCAGAGACTTAGTATATCCTGGCTTAATTAGGTGTTTGATCAAGTCTCCAGGTTATTCTTATGTCTGATATAATGGAAAAAATCAAAACTTTATAGAATAATTGTTGCTTAAGATCCTCAACCGGAAAATATTAATAGCAGTGTACAATCTATTAAATGGAAAAACAAAGTTAAAATCAAAGACTATATCTTGTTTTATTTTTTTGGAGACCATATATATATGTGTGTGTGTATACACACACACATATATACACATATATTTAACTAACCTATTTTTCTCTTGACATGGTTTCTGGTATACAGTAAGTACTCCAAAATACTTGCTAGAAAAGTTCATGAATTTGGAGGGAATCTCTAGAGGCAAGCTACAGAGCTCTGTCCTGTTTGGCTTTTTTCCCTATAACTTGATGAAGACATAAAAGATATTTCATCAAGTTTGAAGGTGACAGAAAGCTGGAAAAGGGAATGAATAAGATTGATGATAAAATCAAGATTCAAAGTAGTCTTGACAGGTTGGAATGATAGGCAAAACCAAAATGTTCTCTTCTGTGTTTACCTTTAAAAACAACCGCCTAAGTACAGAATGGAAAAATAGAATTTGGCACTGATTTACATGAAAAATATTTGAGAGTTTTGCTTGTCCCCAGCAGGAGCCAACAATTTGATGTATCAATAGTTATTAAAATTTAAAAAAAAATCCAGATTGCGTTAGTAAGATGATAGTGTCCATAAAATAATAATCCTGCTGGGTTTTCCACTGGTCTGATTACAGCAGGATATTGCTTTCAATTTTGGGCACCCCAATTTAAGAAGGACACTGAAAAATTGAAAGGTTCTAAGACAAGATGTCCAAGAAGAAGAGAAGTGTTCTTCAAGAGACAGTTCAAAAAACAAGGGGATTTTTGAACTTCCTTGGTGGTCTAGTGGCTAAAATTCTGCACGCCAAATGCAGGGGGCCCAGGTTCAATCCCTGGTGAGAGAACTAGGTCCCACATGCCACAGTTAAGACCCTGCATAGGCAAATAAGTAAACATTAAAAAACGAAGAAAACAGGAGACTTTGGCATGTGGAAGTTTTAAGGGGAGACATAATCAGCTGCCTTCAAATATTTGAGAGCTAATTGTGTACAGAAAAGACCAGATTTACTTGCTGTTTTTCCGGAGAGCAGAATTGAAAGGAAACAATGAGAGAAAGCTGAAGACAAGTAGATTTCGGTTTATAAAAAAGAACTTCCTCACAACTTGTTGTTTTTCGGTCCCTAAGTCATGCCCAACTCCTTTTGACCCCATGGACTGCAGCACGTCAGGCTGCCCTGTCCTTCACTATCTCATCACTATCTTCACTCAAATTCATGTCTATTGAGTTGGTGATACCATCCAACCATTTCATCCTCTGTTGCCCAGTTCTCTTGCCCTCAATCTTTCCCAGCATCAGGGTCTTTTCCAATGAGTCGGCTTTTCACATCAGGTGACCAAAGTATTGGAGCTTCAGCTTCAGTATCAGTCCTTCTAGCCTCACAACTAGATTTGTTCATTGGAGAAATGGGTTAACTTTCAGGGGAAGCCTAGAAGTTTTCACTTCAGTGAGAATGACTGTCTGGAGGGGATTCCTGTACAGAAAATGAGGAGAGTCAAGAATATCCCATGGGTTCCTCCCAGAGACCTTCTACTTCACTCAGATTCTGGGGTAGAGAGGGATTTGGTCTCAAGTAAGCAGAGTTTTCAGTGGTTCTCATTTACTCTCCACAAGGGCTCACAAGGAATTTCTTTGCAAACAAAATGCTTCCCTCTTTCCTCATATTTCCATCTTCAAGCAAATCTCACACTTTGCATGCTTTATTCTATGCATATTATGCATCAATTTAAAAAATCCATTGGAATCTCTAAATACTTGTGTGTGTTCTACTGAAATAAGAGTAAAGATAAAGTAAAGCAGAGGTCAAACACTTGATTTGTTGAGACTCCTTTTTACTAAAGAACATTCAGTATATAAGAACATCCAATACAGTTTTTTTTTTGTTTAATGAAACAGGAAATCTATCTCAAATTTAGGTGAAAAGATTCTAAAGTAATATTTGGACTCCTAAAGTCCCTAGCACTGACTAAAGTTAGAGTCTTTTATTAAAATCATCTTGTTCCACTTATGTTCCTACAGGATTCTTCCTTTATTTGATTTCTTTAATAGGTTTAAAATATCTTCTTCAAGGTGACAGGCACCTTGCCTGGAAAAACTGGCTTCTCTCTGGGCAGGTGAAAGATCATTTTGTAAGCAGAAGCTGACAGATGTGAATAGCAATTTTAACCTACAGCAAGATCATGGATATTTGGGGATTCAATCTCCAGTCTTGCTAGAGACTGACAGAGCCTGGGGAAGGGTTGCAGATTGGAAGAGAACAGATTTCTGATGATCAAGGAGACCAAAGGAATAGCTCATTAATACTGACTCTGGATCTGTTTTCTCTCTGTGGAGAGCAATGCAGACACAGTGCAATCCATGTTGCAGTACCTATATCCAACTCAACAGCACACTGCTGCTAGATAATAAACAACTCATCAAACCGCAATCTAGACACATTTCTTCACTTTTATATCATGTTTCTGAGGATAGAATCCATCTCACAAAATTGTTGACAGGCTCTATCCTGCATACTTTGAGAGCCCAAGCAAATACAGGTCTGCCACATACCAAGTGCTCAAAAAATGCTTACTGCAAAAACATGAAAAGGGCAGCATCAGATCCAGTCTGTTTTGCAGATGAAGGATGGGGGACAGATGTGCTCTAGGAAGAGATAAATGGAAAGCAGGCAGAGCAAAGAGTGGTTGGCTGGTTATGGAACATGCTGTAAGGAACTTCTGATTTTTTTTTTTTTTTTTTTGTCAAATACCAGGGCTCTTTTGTGGAATATGCAATCTGTCAAAGAAAGTAGAAAGTCTCATATATTAGGATTTTTGTTGTTGTTGTTCTTCCCAGGAAATGTACCATCTAATTGTTACTGTATCCAGTTTACAAAGGACTGAGTTAGCCGTTCCTCTTTAAAGATGCATGCTGAATGGAAGCCAGGACTTCCATTCATTATAAACAAAATAATCAAGTGGTCTCCTTGTCGTGCTTGCATGCTAACTTGCTTCAGTTGTTTCTGACTCTTTGTGACCCTATGGACTGTAGTCCGCCAGGCTCCTCTGTCCATGGGATTCTCCAGGCAAGAATACTGGAGTGGGTTGCCATGCCCTCCTCCAGGGGATCTTCCTGACCCAGAGATCGAGCCCACATCTCTTACCTCCCCTTTGTTGGCAGGTGGATTCTTTACCACTTTACACTCTTTACCACTTCCCAGGGCCACCTGGGAAGCCCCAGTCTCCTTGGCATCTTTACTCAAATATTCCACTCATTATTCCTTATATTTAAGCAACCCTAGCGTTTCAAAGAGTAAAGGAACTGTATGAGTAACCTGTATCCTACTTCAGAAACACTGACATTCACCAAGTGAAATTGATCCTGTACTAGTTAATTCAAAAGAGAAAAATACATATTTGTCGACTACTCTTCATGGCCAGTTCCTATAGTGGTTCATACTCTAGAGAAGAATCTAAGAGTTTCTTTCTCAAATAACTATATTATAAAATTAAATACTTCGAACTATGGGGCGACCAGAATCTGACTATACCCTGTTTGAGACAGGAATGAAATAAACTTTGTCCTCATAAAGTAGATTTGCTCTAAGACAGAAATACGTGGCAGGAAGGAAGCACTTCGTTGGTCAAGAAATTCTTGGTGAGCCATTAAAGAGAGCAAATGAGAATCATTGAAAATTCTGCTTATTTGGGACCAAGTTGTTCTCTAGCCCAGAATGTGAATATAGTATAAGGTCCTTGGGCAGAACTCATGGGATATTCTTGACTCTCCTTATTTTCTGCACAGGCACCTGCTCCAGACTGTCGTTCACACTGAACTGAAAACTTCTAGGCTTACCCTGAAAGTTAGTATACTTTGGGTGTATTCTGTTCCCTCTCACTCCACATCCTTGCCAAAATTTGTCAGATGTTTAAATTTCGACCATTTAATGGTTGTGTACCAACATCTCATTGTGGTTTTAATTTTCATTTCCTTGGTGAATAATGATATCAAGCATATTTTCATGTGCTTGTTGGTCATTTGGAAATCTTCTTTTGTTAAGTGCCTATTTCAGTCATTGGCCAATTTATAAAAACAAATCATTTATAATGAGATATTGGGCTTTCCAGGTGGCTCAGGGGTAAACAATCTGCCTGCCAAGCAGGAGACATGGGTTTGATCCCTGGGTTAGGAAGATCTCCTAGAGAAAGAAATGGCAACCCACTCCAATATTCTTGCCTGGGAAATACTATGGATGGAGAAGCCTGGCAGCCTATATAGTCTGCAGCCCTCCAGGGTTCAACCTCCAGGGATCGAAAAGAGTCAGACACTACTTAGCAACTGAACAGCAGCATAATTTATTTAAAATAACTCATTTTAAGTATGCAGTTTGATGAGTTTTGACAATTATAAACACTTATGTGACTGCCACTGCAATCAAGATATAGAACATTTCCACCCACCCCCAAAGTTCCTTCACGCCTATTTGCAGTCAATGTCCACATTCACAGCCCCAGCCAGACGCTGATCTAATTTGTCACTATAGGTTAGTTTTACTGGCTCTAGAATTCTATATAAATAGAATTATATAGGTATGTACTTTTTTATGCCTGGCTTCTTTCACTGACTATAATGTTTCTGAGGTGCATCTGTGTTGTTGGGGATATCAGTAGTTCATTCCTTTTTGTTGCTGAGCAGTAGTCTTATATAGGTGGTCCACAGTTTATCAGTTCATCTTTTGATGGACGTTTATGTTATTTCCAAGATTTTGCTATTATAAATAACAGCTGAATAGAGCTATTGTGTACATATGTGTAGATATGTCTTTGTATGCACATGTGTTTTCATTTCTCTTGGGTAAATGCCCTAATGAAGTTGCTGGAACTGTGTCATATGCTATGTGTGTATCTAGTTTTATAAGAGACTCCAAGATATTTTCCAGAGATTGTAACATTTTAAAGTCCAATGAGTAATAAAATTCCAATTCCTCCATATCTTTGCCAGCATTTGGGGTGTCAGTCATTTTCATTTTAGTCATCGTTTTTTGCTGTGGTAAATTGTGGTTTAAACTTATTTAACCCATTTTTACTTAGGTCTTTTGCATTTTTCCTTATAGACTTATGATATTTTTTTTTTAATGTACTCATCTTTTGGGCATAAGTCATCTGTTACTTATGTTGCTGAGAATATGTTCTTTGCATCCGTAGCTTGCCTTTTCAATTTCTTGATGTGGTGGCTTTTGATGAACAAGTTTTTCATTCTGGTGAAGTACAATTTATTTCCTTTTGATGTATGCTTTTTATATCATGTTTAATGAATCTTTGCCTACCTCAAAGTCATTAGTCATTATTATATTCTCCAATGTTTCTTTTTCTTTTTCCCTGCAAGCTTGATCATTTTACCTATCATGTTTAGGTATAAGATCTGTTTTGAACTCATTTTTATATTTTGTATGAAGTGAGTCTCAAGGTTTGTGGGCTGCTGCTGCTAAGTCACTTCAGTTGTGTCTGACTCTGTAAGACCCCATAGACAGCAGCCCACCAGGTTCTGCCATCCCTGGGATTCTCCAGGCAAGAACACTAGAGTGGGTTGCCATTTCCTTCTCCAATGCATGAAAGTGAAAATGAAAGTGAAGTCGCTCAGTCATGTCCGACTCTTTGAGACCCCATGGACTGTAGCCTACCAGGCTCCTCCGTCCATGGGATTTTCCAGGCAAGAGTACTGGAGTGGATTGCCATTGCCTTCTCTGTCTCAAGGTTTACTTTTGTCCAAATGGATATTCAGCACCATTTGTTGAAATGATTTCCCACTAGATTTTAAAGACTCAGTTTAGTTCAGTTCAGTCACTCAGTCATGTCTGACTCTTTGCGACCCCATGAACTGCAGCACGGCAGGCCTCTCTGTCCATCACCAACTCCCGGAGTCCACCCAAACCCATGTCCATTGAGTCAGTGATGCCATCCAACCATCTCTTCTCTGTCATCCCCTTCTCCTCCTGCCCTCAATCTTTTCCAGCATCAGGGTCTTTTCAAATGAGTCAGCTCTTTGCATGAGGTGGCCAAAGTATTGGAGTTTCAGCTTCAACATCAGTCCTTCCAATGAATACTCAGGACTGATCTCCTTTAGGATGGGCTGGTTGGATCTCCTTGCAGTCCAAAGGACTCTTAAGAGTCTTGTCCAACACCACAGTTCAAAAGCATCAATATTTCAACATAAATTCTCAATGTGGAATCCATTTTTGGATTCCAGCTTTTAAGTGAATGGTGTAGGTTATTAGAAACTTTTATGCTCCTCTGTTGAGTGATTGTGGTGACACCCTGAAAGTTTGTTATCTCTCTCCAGATAGATGTGGTATGAGAGATTTTCCAGTATGTTACTGACAGTTTAAGGATTCTAACTGATCTTGACCAGCCCCTACTCTGACTCTCAATTCCAGGACGAGCCAGGTGCCTGAGTTCAGCCTCTCCTTAACAAGAGTTGCATATCCGCATCAACACTTGGTATGATCAGTCATTTTAATTTTAGCCATTCTGGTATGTGCGTGCTAAGTCACTGCAGTCACATCCAACTCTGTGAGACCCTATGGACCGCAGCCCTCCAGGCTCCTCTGTCCACGGGATTCTCCAGGCAAGAACGCTGGATTGGGTTGCTGTGCCCTCCTGCAGGGAATTCCCCCAATCCAGGGATCGAACCCGAGTCTCTTACGTCTAACCTGCATAGGCAGGTGGGTTCTTTACCAATAGTGCCACCTGGGAAACCCATTCTGGTAGGTAGTGGTAATAAATTATGGTTTTTATTTTTTTTTCTAATTTTAAACTTTCGTGTGAGGTTTGCTCCATCCTTAATGAAGATATTCACCCTTCCTGACCTCATACATCCTTATACACTGCTGTTTAAATCCCTAAGTCCCTAAGCATTTGGTATTGTTTGATGCAATCTCCTGACCTCATGATATACACTGCTTTTTTTTTTTTTTTATTTAAATAATACACAGAACTAAAGAAATTAAACTCAAAAATATTCGCACTGAACACCTTTCAATTCCTTTTGAATTCATAGCTGAGGGAAAATCTGTGTATGTACTTTTAGACTATTCATATTGTTTCAGTTGTTATTTAGTCACTAAGTCATGTCTGACTCTTTGTTAGACCATGGACTGTAGCCCATCAGGCTCCTCTGTCCATGGGATTTCCCAGGCAAGAATACTGGAGTGGGTTCCTTCTCTAGGGTATCTTCCCAGGGATTGAACCTGAATCTCTTGCATTGCAGGCAAATTCTTTGCCACTGAGCCACCTGGGAAGCCCTTGGCACATGAAAAGAGAATTTCCTCTATGTAAACCAGAGATCCTCACTGTTGTCTTCGACCATTTGTCATTCCTGGGGAGCTCCATATAGTCCACAGACCAAAGCTTTGTATTATTAATGTGTATAGTACAATTCTGTCTGTACTTTGTTTCTGACTTGCATTAATATTTATTATGTTTAATGAAAGCTAATTATTACCTCTTCAGAACCCATTGAAAATGGCATCATTATATCCAGAATTTTGATGAGACTTCTGGGCAGTAACTTGATGTACTTGCAGGTCTTTCATCAAAATATTATCCAGAGCTGAAAGTACAAAACAGCTTGAATATTAAGTTGTCAGTTCCTGTGAGAGGCGTTCTTTGAAAGAAAGAGGCTTAGTAGCGTGGAAAAGTAAGAAAGTGCAAATGTAAAACTTATTCTGTAATTAAAATGGGAAACATTGCTTTGATCATTTAACAACTTAAAAAGTAGGTGATCAAGTTGTTTCTTTGCAATTCTGTAATAAGAATATATGAATAGTAAGCGACTTATAAGGCCAATGGAACCATTGTACTTATGGCTCTTAGACAAGAAATTTGAGTTTTAAATGTCAATTATTTTCTACAGTAGTTACTATTTTTTGTCTGTTTACCTGGGTCATGGAGTGTCCAGACATTTCCCCAAACATTATTCTGGATGTCATGGTGTTTCTGGATGAGATTGATATTTGAACTAGTAGACTGAGTGAGGCAAATTGTTCTCCTTACTCTGGGTATTACTTACTCTCCTTACTCTGGTATTTAAAAGTAGAGACATCACTTTTCTGACAAAGGTTTGTATTGTCAAAGCTACGGTTTTTCCAGTAGTCTTGTAGAGATGTGAGAGTTGGACTATAAAGAAGGCTATGGTCCTTCTTTTGAATTGTGGTGCTGGAGAAAACTCTCGAGAGTCACTTGAACCTCAAGGAGGTCAAACCAGTCAATCCCAAAAGAAATCAACCTTGAATATTCATTGGAAAGACTGATGCTGAAGCTGAAGCTCCAATAATTTGGCCCCTTGATGTGAAGAGCTGACTCACTGGAAAAGACTGGGGAGATTGAGGGCAAGAGGAGAAGGGAGTGGGAGAGGATGAGATGGTTAGATAGCTTCACTGACTCAACAGACATGAATTTGAGCAAACTCCAGAAGATTGTGGAGGACAGAGGAGCCTGGCATGCTATAGTCCATGGGTCACAAAGAATCATACATGATTTAGCGACTTAACAACAACTCTGGGGTGGGCCTCATCCAATCTGTTGAAGGTCTTAATAGAATTAAAAAGGCTGACCTTGCTAGAGTAACAGAATTTTTTCTGTCTTACGATCCTTGAACTGGGACCTTGGCTCTTCCTGGATCTTGAACTTACTGAGCTTCGGACTAGAACGACACCATCAGCTCTCCTGGTTCTCAGAACTTCAGATTCAGGCTGGAACTAGACTCTGCTGGGTCTTCAGCTTGTTAACTCACCCTGTTGATCTTTGGAATTTATGTCCCCCATAATCATATGAATGGCCAAAGTACTGGAGCATCAGCTTCAGCTTCAGTTCTTCTAATGAATATTCAAGGTTGATTTCCTTTGGGATTGACTAGTTTGATCTTACAGTTCAAGGGACTCTCAAGAGCCAACTACTTATAATAAATCTTTCATGTATGCAAATGTATATGTTTACTTACATTTATATATTTCCTATTGGTGCTATTTCTCTGGAGAACCCTGACCAGTATATTACCTTCCATCATAAGGGAAAACATTGGAAATTGAAATTTAAAACTGAAATTTTTTTCAAATACTTTATATCCAGTGAAGAATATTTAAAGGCAAACTCCCAAAGCCTTGTTTTTCCAGTAATTTAAGGTAAACAAGCAGTGTTTAGCTATTGGACTTCTCCATTCCACAGACACAGATTATACCCATGGTCCTAGCATTTGTCCTGCCAATGTCTTTGCTCATGGAAGTGTCAGGGGAGAGAGTGGAAATGGATCAGCCAGCCATAACCCATATTCATTCCTTTTTAGAAAAATAAATCAAGATGTGTCTTCCTGTTGTCAAAGCTGGATTTTTGTGTTGTCCCTCCCCACATAGAAAACACAGAATTCTCATGCAGTTAGACTGGCAGCCATGAATCTGAGTAGTAAGACAGGTTATACCAACTCTGTGAGCCTCATGGTCTTCCATTAAGTGGTGGGTAGGGGAGGAAGGAGGAAGTTCCAGTGTGACTTCGGGTCTAAAGCCACTTGTCCTATTTTTTCTTAGAGTCCTCCTTTGGAGATTATGGGAGATTGTGTAATAAAATGGAGACTTGGATCTCATTTGATTATTTGTTCTCTGGGGTGGTATATGATTGACCAGTACCCTGGAAATTAAGAGTGGTAATAAGTGCAATGAATCCCTTTTAAAACCATCAAAAACTTAAGAGCCAAGAGACAGATTTCTTTTAATACTGGAAGTTTGGTCCAGGATAACTGGAGATAGACCCAGCTTCTTATGCAGTCCTCTTGGATCCTGACTACTCTTAACGGTGGCAGAAGACCAAGTCAGGTGGGTGCTAGTGAAAGTTCCGTAGCCTTGACCTAAGCGCGGAATGAGTGTATTGTGTGTAGGTGTGGATGGGGGTGTTGGAGGGTGAGATGGAGTTAAGGGGCAGAGAGCTATTTCTCTCCAAGAGTTACCATCACTTGCAAGAGTTTTACAGTTTTAAAAGCATTTTCTTTTTTTTTCTCTTTAAAAATTACTATGTTCTACTAAGATCATACTGTTCATGGGGATCTCAAGGCAAGAATACTGAAGTGTTTTGCCATTCCCTTCTCCAGCTCCAGGAGTTGGTGATAAACAGGGAATCCTGGTCTGCTGCAGTCCATGGAGTCCCAGAGAGTTGAATACCACTGAGTGACTGAACTGAACTGACTTAAGATCATATACATTATAAGTCAAATTGTAGCATAAAGTACAAAATAAATCTGTTTAAAAGTTCTTTCTGGCTCTCTTGCCAGTAAAACTCTCTTCCATTTTCTTTTGCACTTTGGAATTAAAGAACATCTTGAGAGGCACATTAAAAGTTTTCCATTTAAGATATTAATATCAGTATCTCATTTTCAGAAAACAACATTAAGTGAGGTACTATTTGGCTTCAGAATTCTGCTGAATGCAACTGTCTACCTAAGTCAATGGTCAGCATGCTAGGCTGATGGTGTTGCCTATGGCAGCTTGAACAGAATTGGTCTGCTGGGTATTATTATTGTTATTATTTCTATTCATTATTACTAATTCTACTACTGTTACTTCTATTTTTTATTGTCATTTCTGTTATTACTTTATCTACAGTGTGGTATCTAACTCTGAGGAAGTAAGGCAAGTTATGGCCCACTAAAAATATGAATTAACAGACACCATTTTTAAACACAGGGCTTCCCTGATAACTCAGATGGTAAAGAATCTGCCTGCAGTGCAGGAGACCTGGGTTTGATCCCTGGGTCAGGAAGATCCCCTGGAGAAGGGAACTGCAACCCACTCCAGTATTCTTGCCTGGAGAATTCCAAGGACAGAGGAGCCTGGTGGGCTATAATCTATGGGGTCGCAAAAAGTCAGACACGACTGAGTGACTAACAGGATGGTTTCTAAAAACAGTAATGTGTCTTCATTCCAGCAAACCTGCCCTACTGATATGCCCTAGATTTAACTCCGCACAAATTTAATATGTGAAAAAAAGTTCAGCTTTCTTGTTCCTAAGGAGACATCTCACTATTCAAATGTCAAACTGAAAAATCAATAAAGCAAACCAAGAGACATTACTAACCTTGAACTTGTGGATTGTAACTCTTCATTCCATACACAAAAAAGATAACCTGATCAGTGTGTCTAGTAACCTGGTGGTCAGATCACGTGATTATGAGAAGAGCCCTTTGGATGCACAAGCACCTGAAAAGAAAGGGGATCTTAACAGTGATGTCAAGTGAGAAGTGGTAAATGCTAATGGTGATTTGTCCATAAATTGTAAATCATCCTCAGGTGACCCAGTCCATGCCCTGGTGACATTATAGTTTAGTGTTGACAAATGTTGTACTGAATATGCATGTGGCAGCATTTACCATGCAGAGAGCAGAGCAGTGTCTGTTCAAACACAGGTACTAGTGTTTGCGTTTATGCCCTTGTGTCTGAATCAGTCACCCATCTGTTTCAGAAATTCTTTTCAGTTTCATAAACATTTATTGAACACCTACTACAATCAAAGCAGAACACTCGGCCAGATGCCTTGGGCATTACTGATATGAGTAGGTCTCAGCCCTGGTCTGGCAGAGGAAATGAGACTAGTGCATGAATAATCACATCACCAGACAGGATGAGAAGTCTGGGTGATGTCTAGAGAGTCAAGAGGCTGGGATTGAACATGGTTCCTCTGGAGATTGACAAGATTAGAACCATGGATAAAATGTAAGAGTCAAGAGTGAGAGATGAGGAGAAATACCCTTGCTAGAAGAGAATAAAAGAGAATGGCAACTGAGAGTGGGTAGGACAAAGGGTGGTACGTAAAGAGAATAGTGACTGCAGGAAATAAAGCAAGTTTAAGTAGAAACTGTGGAAATCAGACTTCAAATCTCACTTTCTGGACTTGAATTCGATCTAAGATATGAAAATACATTTAATCCTGAATTGACATGGGTTCTGAGTGTTCTAGTTTGGGAAATTGAATATTTTGGCTTCTGGAGAGTTACCACAAAATTTGAGATGAATGTAAAGAGTAATGAACAAGACTTTAAACATAATATTTATTGAGGTATTTCTACTTACAAATATTGAATTTAACATATTGAGTATTCTCCATGATCATGAAATATCCCTTTGTTTGTTTTTGAATGACTGCAGAATATTTCAACATATGGATGTACCTTAATTTTTAAAATTCAATTTTAAAATGCATATTAGTAGCTTCTCATTTTCAGCTACTATTAGATAAAGCTACAATAAAATTCTGATGGTTAATTTTTCTTAAGGACTCACAATGTGCCAGAGTCAGTGCCACTGTGTCAAACATTTTTTTTAATTGAGGTGCAATTCACATAACATAAAATTAATCATTTTAAAGTAAACAGTTCAGTGACATTTAGTGTATTCACAGTGTTGTGCAACCATCACCTTTAACTCATTTCAAAACAGTTCCAATCCTTTTCATGACTTGGGAAAGAAACTATATCCTTTAAACAGTCCTCATTCTTCCCTCCCGCTGCTTCTGACTTTCAATCTGTATTCTATTTATGGATGTACTTCTTCTGGATTTTTCACATAGTGGAATCATATGATATGATTCTCCCTTCTGTTTCTGGCTTTTTTCACTTTGATCATGTTTTGAGATTCATCCGTGTTGTAACATCTTTCAGTACTCCACTTCTTTTTATGACTGAGTAATATTCCATTATATATATACACCATGATTTGATTATCTATTCATCCACGTATAGACATTGGGGATGTTTCCAGTTTTGGTTTTTGTAAACAATATTGTTATGAACATGCATGTATATGTACTGGTTTTTAGTTCTTTTGTATGTATACCTAGGAGGAGAATTACTAGATTATATAGTAATTCTGGTGGCTCAGATGGTAAAGAATCTGCCTGCAATGCGGGAGACCTGGGAAGATCCCTTGGAGGAGGGCATGGCAACCCACTCCAGTATTCTTGCCTGGAGAACCCCCATGGACAGAGGAGCCTGGAGGGCTGCAGTCCGTGGGGTCACAAAGAGTTGGACACGACTGAGCAACTAGGCACAGCATATAGTAATTCTATATTTAATTTTTAAAGGAAATTGTAAACTGCTTTCAATAGCAATTAAAACAGTTTACATACCTACCAATGATGTATTAGGACTCCAATTTCTCTCCATATTCTTCTTAAAAATTTTATTTATTGATTTATTTCCCTGTGCTGGGTCATCTTATATTGTGGCATGTGGGGTCTAGTTCCCTGCCAGGGATTGAACTTGGGTCCCCTGCATTGGGAGTATGGAGTCTTAACCACTGGACCACCAGGAAAATCCATCATCATATTCTTGATAACACTGATTTTCCTGTTTGTTTGTTTTTGTTATTGCCATCCTAGTGGGTGTGAAAGTAGTATTTTGTTGTGCTTTTGATATGCATTTCCATAATGACTAATGATGCTGAGCATCTTTTCATGTGTTGGCTGGCCATTTGTATATCTTCTTTGGAGAAATGTCTAGTTACCTTCCTTGCCTATTTTTAAAATTAGGTTATTACTGAACTGTTAAGAGTATTATATATATATATATTTTTTGAGTACTAGACCTTATCAGATATATGATTTACAAATGTTTTCTCAATTCTCTAGGTTGGCTTTTAACTTTCTTGATAATGTCCTTCGATACATGAGAGGTTTTAAAGTCCAGTTTATCTATTTGTATTGCTCACTTACGCTTTTGATATCATATCTAAGAATACATTGCCAAACCCAAAGTAATGAAGATTTACTCCCATGTTTTCTTCCAAGGGTATCACAGTCTTAATGCTAATATGTTTGTTGTTGATTCATTTTGAGTTAATTTTTGTATTCAATGGGAGGTAAGGATTTATTTTCACATGTTAGAGTGCATGTTTTGTATGACTTGAATTATTTAAAAATTATTGATTTGCTTTATGGCCCAGAATCTGATCGATCTTGGTAAATGTTACCAACTCTTTCACCAAGAGTGTTGTTGAATCAATGTTAGGTCAAGTTGGCTGATACTGCTGTTTAATTCACCTATGTCCTTGCTGATTTCTTGTCTTTTCCAATAACCCCTTCCTTTGCAATACATCATCTGTTGTTGATGCTATCTAATGTGTTTTTTGTTTCAGATGTTGTAGCTTACATTTCTAGAAGTTCTATGTGGGTCTTTTTTCTGTATTTCCTATGTCTCTAATTCAGTTTTTGAATATATGGACTACAATTATAATAATTATTCTCTTTTTTTTTCTGGAGAAGGTAAAGATAGCTTCCCTAAGACTTAAAGAATGAGTAGGCATTTGACATGCAAAGTGGGTAAAGGGCTCATTCAGTTCAGTTCAGTTGCTCAGTCATGTCCGATTCTTTGCAACCCCATGAACTGCAGCATGCCAGGCCTCCATGTCCATCACCAACTCCCGGAGTCCACCAAAACCCATGTCCATCGAGTCAATGGTGCCAACCAACCATCTCATCCTCTGTTGTCCCCTTCTCCTCCTGCCCTCAGTCTTTCCCAGCATAAGGGTCTTTTCCAATGAGTCAGCTCTTCACATCAGGTGGCCAAAGTATTGGAGTTTCAGTTTCAGCAACAGTCCTTCCAATGAACACCCAGGACTGATCTCTTTTAGGATGGACTGGTTGGATCTCCTTGCAGTCCAAGGGACTCTCAAGAGTCTTCTCCAACACCACAGTTCAAAAGCATCAATTCTTTGGCGCTCAGCTTTCTCTATGGTCCAACTGTCACATTCATCCCTGACCACTGGAAAAACCATAACTTGGACTAGATGGATCTTTGTAGGCAAAGTAATGACTCTGTTTTTTAATATGCTCTCTAGGTTGGTCATAACTTTTCTTCCAAGGAGCAAGTGTCCTTTAATTTCATGGCTGCAGTCACCATCTGCAATGATTTTGGAGCCCAAGGAAAAAAAAATGCTGTTTCCATTGTTTCCCCACTTATTTGCCATGAAATAATGGGACCAGATGCCATGATCTTAGCTTTTTGAATGCTGAGCTTTAAGCTAGTTTTTTCACTCTCCTCTTTCACTTTCATCAAGAGGCTTTTTAGTTCCTCCTCACTTTCTGCCATAAAGGTGGTGTCATCTGCATATCTGAGGTTATTGATGTTTCTCCCAGCAATCTTGACTCCAGTTTGTGCTTCCTCCAGCCCAGCGTTTCTCATGATGTACTCTGCATGGAAGTTAAATAAGCAGGGTGACAATATACAGCCTTGACATACTCCTTTTCTTATTTGGAACCAGTCTGTTGTTCCATGTCCAGTTCTAACTGTTGCTTCCTGACCTGCATACAGGTTTCTCAAGAGGTAAGTCAGGTGGTCTGGTATGCCCATCTCTTTCAGAATTTTCCACAGTTTATTGTGATCCACACAGTCAAAGGCTTTGGCATAGTCAATAAAGCAGAAATAGATGTTTTTCTGGAACTCTCTTGCTTTTTCGATGATCCAGCAGATGTTGGCAATTTGATCTCTGGTTCCTCTGCCTTTTCTAAAACCAGCTTGAGCATCTGGAAGTTCACGGTTCACATATTGCTGAAGCCTGGCTTGGAGAATTTTAAGCATTACTTTATTAGCATGTGAGATGAGTGCAATTATGGTAGTTTGAGCATTCTTTGGCATTGCCTTTCTTTGCTGGTAGAATGTGTCAAAAAGAAAGAAAGAAGAAAGAAAACCACATTCCAAGTGTTACAGGGAAGAACTGATTCCATTTTGGAGTTTTATTTAACATTTCTCTCTGTTGCTTTTGTTCACTAAAAGGATACTGTCGGTACATAATAACCTGCATCAGGGAACCTTGGTCCTTTGCCTGAATGTTAAACCGAGATGCCCTTGTTTGGGACCCTGTCCACCCATGGATGCTTATAGGAAGGAAGAAACTGACACATCCCCTTTCTGAGGCTAGCCATTCCACAGATATTTGTAAGATTAATGGTCTTTTTTACTTTACTTCCTCACGTCCTCCCCCTCCTCTCTATTCTATAAAAAGAACCTAGCACCCAGACCCCAGTATGATAGTTATTTTGAGACATTAGTCTGCCATCTTCCCAGTCACCTGGCTTTCAGAATGAAGTCATATTCTTTGCCTCAACACCTCATTTCTAAGTTAATTGGCCTGTTGTGTGGTGAGCAAAACAAGTTTGACCTCTGTAACACAAGGAGAATGAACAGCATATTTAAAGGTCCTCAAGCAGGAAGAGCTTTAGACTTTCAAGAAATAAAGAGAAAGTCAGACTGGGTGGCACAGAGTGGGATGAAGAGAGGGAGAGTGGTGAAAGGCATGCTTGGGGTGATTGAGGGCAGCAGATCCTGCAAGGCCTTCGAGTTCAGTTCAGTTGCTCAGTTGGGTATGACTCTTTGTGACCCCATGGACTGCAGCACACCGGGCTTCCCTGTCCATCACCAACTCTCGGAGTTTTCTCAAACTCGTGTCCATTGAGTTGGTAATGCCATCCAACCATCTCATCCTCTGTCGTCGCTTTTCCTCCTGCCTTCAATCTTTCCCAGCATCAGGGTCTTTTCCACTGAGTCAGTTCTTCACTTCAGGTGGCCAAAGTATTGGAGCTTCAGCTTCAACATCAGTCCTTCCGATGAATATTCAGGATTGATTTCCTTTAGGATGGACTCATTTGATCTTGCAGTCCAAGGGACTCTCAAGAGTCTTCTCCAACACCACAGTTTAAAAGCATCAGTTCTTCAGTGTTCAGCCTTCTTTATGGTTCAACTTTCTTAGTTTGCTTTTTTTTTTGGCTGCACTGGGTCTTCATTGCTGCACATGGGCTTGCTCTAGTCGCAGTGCACAGGCTTCTTGTTGTAGTGGCTTTTCTTGTTATGAAGCATGGGCTCTAGGCATGTGGGCTTCAGTAGTTGTGGCACACCAGCCCAGCTGCCCTGCAATAGGTGGGATCTTCCCTGACCAGGGATCCAACCGGAGTCCCCTGCATTGCAAGGCAGGTTCTTAACCACTGGGACATCTGGGAATTCTAAGGAATAACTTTTAATAGGACACACCAGCCCTGCTAGAGAGGGAGAAGGCTCTTGAAGAACTCCCATACAGCTTTCAAAGCATCTGTCTGGAACTAGAATTTGCACCTCCGCTCACATCTTGTTTGTCAGTGGGATGGGAGGAACAGCAAACATTTGTTAACAGTGATACATCTCCCACACGGTGCTAAGGATTTTAACCATTTTCTGAAGAACGATGAAAAGCCAATTCCTGAGGAATGTTAAACACAAGAATGACATTATCGTCCCATCTGATAAAATCAGGCTTTATATTGGGGGGAAAAATCAAAACTAATTTGGAATCAGAGAAATAAGACAGAGGATCATACTCAGTAATTGTTTGGGTCATTTAAAAACAGGGTACAAATTTGATGAAAGTAGTAAGATTTATTTTTCTGTGAGATTTATGTAATGCTATGATAGCATATTTGCTATCTGCCCAGCAGAACCATCTTTAAAGAAATGACAGTTACTTGCATATGTAGCTTCTGATACCTGTTTCTGTTTTAATTACTAGTTTATAATAGTATTTTGAGCACTGTATTCTGATGATTGCTTTTACAGACTTTGTTGTTTAGTTGCTCAGTCATGCCTGACTCTTTGCAACTCTATGGACTGCAGTACACCAGGCTTCCCAGTTATTCACTTTCTTCCAGAGATTCCTCAAACTCATGGCCATTGAATTTAAATATAAAACAATATGAAGCTGAATTTTGCATTGCAATTACATTGAATGCTACTTAATCTTTCTTTGCAATATAAACAATAAGAGGTTTGAGAGTATGAGTCTTTTTGTCCTGGAGCCTCAAGGGAAGGGAGAGGAAAAGTACCAGGAGGGCAGAGCCAACTCTCAGACAAGCTAGATGTGATCCTTTGAAGCCAGAACTCCACCTTATTTTAGGGTTTGAAAGAACACCAGTCCTCTGGGAAGGAGAGTGTTATCCTTGATGGGTTTGGCGTCTGTGACAATGAAATCAGAGAAAAATAAAATCCAAATCTGAATGTGTTTTTCTTTGAGGACATATGTCTCACCTCTCAGTGACCATCTGTACCCCGATTTGGGGGCTGTATTCCAGCATAGAAATTACACTGGAACCAGGAGGCATCCTCCTAGCTCCAAGGCTAGGTCCAGTGTCCAGATTCTCTGTTTATATCTCCACTGTAGTATCTGCCAGATAATTTAAATGATCTGTGAGTATGACTTACTTCCCCATAGACTATAAATTCCTTAAGAGCAAGAACAGTGGTTTATCTACCTTTGTATCCACCACCTAGCATAGTGCCTGGCAGACACTCAACCAAACAGATGTAGGAAGAGAAGGCCATTGATCTAGCCACTTATTCCTCTGAACAAGCTCAGCAGTGGCTCCATTAGAGGAAAGAGATTTTCAGACTCTTTTCTGGTAATGTCTGGGAAGATCTCCAGATGAATGCACAGCATGCAGAAGGCAGAGGGCCAGGAGGTGTGCTGGCAGGAAGCTAAGTCCAGAGACCCACCTGAAAGAAGCTCCTGCCAGCGGAATGGGCAGTAGAAGCCACAGGAGAGACTCAAAGATGACAGCAGGAGAGCCTGAGGCAAAACTGAAAGGATGTTGGAGACTTGGAATAAAAGCATCAGACTCTACCGTTGCTTTTTGCTTGAATCTAGGTGTTTCTTTCATACCTTGTGACTCTCATGTTCGCAAGGAGAAGAGCCCTGAACTCTCCAAAAAGCTGAATTCTCCAGGTTTTTAAATGAGAATTAGAGCCAAGGAAATTGTAGCTCCCTGTCCAAATGATCCTGAGCTCCTTATTGAGTGGCACTGTATCTTACTCATAGTTGTCTCCAACATGAAGTGAGAAAAGCAGTCTGTATGTATGTGCATGTGGCCTGAAATTGGGGTAAATTCATCCTCAGTTTCCTGTATCTTACATAATTATAAGGCCATGCCCTGATTGATTCATACATATGTGCTCAATATTAACTTATCTTTTGTCTGTATCATAAAAGTAGAAGAAAGCTAATTGATTATGTGTTTCTGCGAAAGTAAGGGTTTTTGCTGGCTTTTAGAGCCTGGTAAATGTCAGCTTTAAAGAACTTCATTCTCCCTGTAGGTCCTTCTAGGAAAGGTAATCTCTTAGGACTTCTGTTTCTAGTTTGTAGATTCATTATCTCCTGGCCTGTTTTGGACTGTGACTCAAACCACCAGGCAGGTAATTGTTTATTTAATAATTTTTAGGCAAACTGATCCTGTAGTCAAATAAACATGAGAAACCTGAGTCAAAAGGAGCTAAACAAATTCCTTTATTGTGGGTCTCTTAGAGTTTCTAATATGTTAATACACTCTGGAAAAGGGTCTAATGCACTTCCCAACTTATGTTCTTATGTGACCTCAGAACTCTTCCCTGACAGATATTTCTTAGGAATAGTGTTTTGCATGGCCCACAGAGAGATTTCCTGGAGAGCAGGAGCCAGGAGCTTCAAGTCAGTTGTTTTAATATAAGCACAGCTCTGCCCTGGAGTGTCCCAGGCCACTGAGAGCCATGGCCATGGCACAGACCTTGGATTATTATTGTAGATGACTTTGGCCTTTCTGGGGTTCAGTTCTTCTGTTTTGAAACATAAAATTAGATACTTTTGGACAATGTTTAACCCATCCATTTTGCAGTTCTCTGATATTCCATCCTGTCCTTTGTTAGGAAGACACAAAATAGTAGCAATTTTTTAAAATATATCAAAGATAATACATGGGATGTTCCTGGTGATCCAGTGGTTAAGAATTGTCCTTGCAATTTAGGGGACTTAGGTTCAATCCCTGGTCAAGGAACTAAGATCCCACATGCCTCGAATCAACTAAACCCTTGCACCCCAACTAGAGGCCTGAGTGCCTCAACTAAGACATGACACAGCCAATAAATAAATAAAAGATAATACACAAGAAAATCTAGGTTTCCTTATACTGTTTCTGTGATCACTTCACTCGTTGAGTCCCCTGCCCCCACTCAAAAAGTCAGCTTGGAGTTTTGCTCAGCTGCCTACTTTCTCCCCATGCTATTTACCCTATTCTTCTTGAAATAATCTTTTCTTTCTCTTCTGCCTCTGGTAACCCCTACATACCCTTCCAAATGTGACATCATCTATGAATCCTATCCTGACTTTCCTAGGAAGAGTCACAGTGTCCAGGCCACCACAGCATTGTGGGCATTTGCACTATAAATAAATTCTGTAATACTTACATTACGCCTGCCTAGACAAGGATAAGCCCTTGATGAATGCTTATTGAATTAAGTTGAACGTCAGTATGGATTTCTGGTTTCTTGTTTCAATGAACAAGTGGCATTTCTGATCCCATAGTGTTTGATGCCAGGACTTGATTTTGTGGTATAAGTCTACTCCCTGGGCATCTAGAGTTGAGTGTCACATCCTAACAAAGGGACGGCTACAAGGAGGGCAGTTGCACTGGAATTTGAGTTTTGTAGCCACGGCTTCCAGAAAGTGATGGAACCATCTGCCTGTTTCCAAACATTGTTCTCTCTACTTCTCACTGAGTCTATGAACTCTTGGTTAACTGAAGCAAGCAACTCTTGGTTAACTCTTGATAAACTGAAGCAAGACCAGAGTCTGATTCTATTGCCACCAGAGAATCCCAACTGATGCAAGGAGGCAGGAAGAAGTCAAGTGTGACCTTCACAGAATAGTGAGTGTCTAGATCTGCATGTGAAACTAGGAGTTCAAACCTATGGAAGATGGAGACATCCCCTTGTTTTTTGTTTTTGTTTTTGTTTTTAAAGCATAGAGAACTTGTTGTTGCTGTTCATGTCTGACTCTTTGCAACCCTGTGGACTGCAGCACACCAGGCTCCTCTGTCCACTAAACCTGTAGAGCTCAATTAAAATTTTGTCACTTTGTATTTTTTTCAATTAATGGATACTAAAGAAGTCAACTGCAATTCCCTGAAGGGTTGCAATTTTTTGACATTATAAAGAGACCCTTCATAAAAAATAAATGCTGGAAAGGATAGGGAGAAAGGCGAACCCTCCTACACTGCTAGTGGGGACATAAATTGGTTCAACCACTATGGACAACAGTAAAGAGCTTCCTAAAAAAACTAAAAATAGAGCTACCATGCATGCATGCATGCTAAGTTGCTTTAGTCATGTCTGACTCTGTGCGACCCCATGGACTGTAGCACGCCAGACTCCTCTGTTCATGGGATTCTCCAGGTAAGAATACTGGAGTGAGTTGCCATGCCCTTCTCCAGGGCATCTTCCCAACCCAGGGATCGAATCTGCAACCCGCATCTCTTCTGTCTCCTGAACTGGCGGATGGGTTCTTTACCACTAACACCGCCTGGGAAGCCCAGAGCTACCATATGATCCCACAACTGGACATATACCTGGACAAAAGTCCTACATGGTATATAAGACAAAATGTTTGAAGTTCTGTTGACTTGATCTTTTCACTTGGTTTTCTTTTCTTGTGAAGAATTTTCAAATCAAAGAGAAAGTCTAAAGTTTGTATCAGTTGAATGGGTCATTTATTGGGATTTCACCAAAGTGAAGCTGCTGCACTTTGGAATGAAAATCTTTTCTCATGATAAAAGTTTATTGATCAGAGCCCCAGATTTCCAGTGATTTTATGAGAACACAATCATCTGGCTTTAAAACAAGGTTAAAATCAATGTATTCAAAGTGGACATGCTACTGAGCACTGGAGGGTAAATTAAAATTTTGATTCTTTTCACATTAGTGTTTAAATCTTATGTTTTTAAAGCAATGGAAGAAAAACTACTTCTTTAATGCAACGTGAACACACCTGATAAAATTTGTACAATGAAACAGAGACAATGGATTAGTGAATTTCCAAATTAGTAAGCAATTCTATTAATGAGGACACACATTAGGAAGGCAGTGTCTGCCCAGGGCCAGTCAATACACTGCAGGTCTCCAAATGTATTCCATCTCTGCCCTTGAACACCTCACAGAGCCAGCGGGTGTATATTACCCTGTGTCTCAGGTCTTGTGTGCTCCTGGAGTTGGAACAGTATTTACTTTTGAACAAATACAACATTCCTTCACTGTACCACCATTTCTGTCCCAAGAGAAATAAATAGTACTGCTAGGTCTAAGCCAGGAATCAAATTATCCCATAAAAGAGGCTCAGGTGTTATAGGAAAAGTAACTTATTTAGTCAGGTTTTCTGTTTGTGTTACTGAAATAATATGCAGAGTTTTGAAAGCTATGTTGATTTTTATTTATTTTTATTTTTTCACTTGGGTGCTTTTTGACTTGGGGTATGTGAAGTGGCTACCCCAAAGCTCTAATTTGCTACCCAAACTAGGAACTTACCTTGTTGAAATGATGTCCCTAGCTGAGGTGTTAAAATAGTAAAGCAAGTGCTATGCTTGGTCGTTCAGTCATGTCCGACTCTTTGGGACCCCATGGAGTCCCAAAGGCTCCTCTGCCAGGCTCCTCTGTCCATGGGATTCTCCAGGTCGAATACTGGAGTGGGTTTCCATGCCTTCCTGCAGGGGATCTTCCCAACCCAGGGATTGAACCCAAGTCTTCCACATTGCAGGCAGATTCTTTGCTGTCTGAGCCAGTAGTAAAGCAAGAGAGGACAGCGATCTCAAGGTTGTCCCCATAACGAAGAACCTAAAGGAAGGACTGTCAGAAGGTGATGGTTAAGTCATACCTCAAACAATGAGCAAAACCAGTGGAATCAATGGTGTGACACTGGGGAGTAAGACTTCCTTTGCAGCTCTATTGTTCTCTTCAGAACACTGAGACAATGATAAGTTTAATAAGTGTTTATTGATGAGAATCTGTACACCGTGTTCCTTGCATATTCTGTACTTTTTAGAAGTAGTCACAATAGCTAACATTTATTGCATGCCTACCCTGTGGTCGGCACTTCTAGTGCTTTACAGGCGTTTTTTCACTTAATGCCCACATCAACACCCGGAGATGGATGCTATTTTTCTATTCTTTTACAGATGAAAAAAAAATGTTCCTTAAGAGATTAAATAATGTGCCAAAGGCCAAAATATTGGTATGTATGGGTGACAGAGTGAAAAATCCTGGAAGTCCAGGTCCTGTGCTCGGGGTTTCCACACTACTGTGTATTACAAGCAAGGTTAATGAAACGAGATTGATAAATTACACAAGGAAGAGGAAGGAGATGACATTGATTTTAATAAAGGAGAGAATGTGAAAGAAACAAAGGGTGAAAACAACTATGACAAAGACTTTTCCTTCAAGCTTAGCAATTTATGTCCGGTTGCAACTTGTTTTAAGAAAACCATCATGACAGCCATTACTCAGTAGCCTTTTCTGAGCAGAAGTCATTAGTCTTCTCTGATCTTTTCACCTCCACTCATTAGGATGTGATCGACAGGCCCCCTGAGCCCAACTCAGCAAGGCTAAGATAGTGTTCCAGAGTTGGTCCAAGAAAAATCACTTTCTTCACCTCGGAGCCGCTCACTGTCTGACTTCTAATTTCTGTGGGTCTGTTCACTGGTTACCACGGCACCAAGGAAACCAGCATGTTCAGTGCCGCACCGTCAGGAAGCAAACCTCTGATGGAGGCGGAGGGCCAGCATTCACTGTCCCCAGCACGCAGCAGCTGCCTGGAGCTCTGATTTCCACACCTGTCCTTTAAGCTTCCAGGCACCCCAACCTGAGAGATTCTACCCTGATGTCAGGCTGTGGACACTTCATCCTCAGAGCATTCAGAGACTAAAGAGAAAGCAGACCAACCGCAAATCCACTCATAGGGTAAATGATATAGAAGTCTACCCAGGGCTGGACTTATACACACAACAAGGAAAGGCTTCCTTGAATCCAGGAGTCCCTCCAGCAGCACTGGGAAGGCAGAGTAGCCACAAAGCAAAGCCCGCCTGTCCCTGCAGACCCTGCCGGGTCAGTTCAGGACAGGCTTGAGAGCTCTGTTTGCTCCAAACAAGTGGTTCCCAGACTTTCAATTTCACGGACGGCTAAAATGACCAAAAACCATGATGGGACTCATCTACTGCCAACTATTTATTCTGCCGAGTTTGGACATCAAAACAAGCAAGCAGACTACTATCTGCTGTTTGCCTTCATATCATAACAAGACGGATGTTTTCACAGCAAAAAGGAATTAAGCTAAAGGGTTTTTTAATACTGTACTAAAGTAGAACATACTCAGCAGTCCTATCTGTCCGTTATATATGAATGTTACACTTTTTTTTCTTATTATTTTTGCCACAGCCCAGCTCTTGAAAAACCACTGCTCTAAACCATTCAGATCTGCCACTCTGTCAGAATCTTGGGAGATCACAAAAAACGTTCCCACTTGCAGGGAACTATGGAATACCTTCAGGGACCGTTTCAGGTGGGATGGGGATGTGGGGGTATCCATGGGGTGGCCTGATACTCTGTAGTGCAAAGAACCTGACAGAACTGAGGACAAGTCTGAATGCCCCACACATACACTTACTGGGTGAACCTTGGCAAGTAATATAATCTCCCTGGACCTCAGTTTCCTCATCTGTAAAATAGGGTGAGTAATCCTCCAGAGGAAGGTGAGGGAATGAATGAAAGCACCCAGCCCCCTGCCAGGCTCTGTGGGAGCGTCCTGTCCCTCTGCCTGCAGTGACTCATCTTCCCTGACACATCTCAGGACTGTGATCTTCTAGGTCTCAGTAGGTGTCTGTGGAGTGAACAAAAGAGTGAAAACAAAGCATGAGAGAAGAACCTTGTTCCTTTTGGACAAGAGCCTATGGGAGTCACGCTCCCTGAAATATGGCCCCAGACCATCTACATTGCCATTAGTGACAGTGCTTCAAGAGGAGATTGTGTTTCCTCCCCTCTCAACCTCCATGACGTGAATCCTCCAGCCATTTAAGCTTGACGTGCCTGTTCACTCTCTCCACGACCAGGCTGATCTCAGTCATTGTTTGACCTTCATGTGGACCTACCTCTATGCTTCTCACTCCCTTATTTCTTACTCTGCTTCCCACAGAGCTGCGACTGAATGGTTCCATCTCATAACTCACTGGCGTTACTCCACTGCACCCTTCCCTTTCTCCAAGTGTGGCTCCCACTTGGCAAACCCTGACCCTTGTTACGTACACCTCGTAAGATGATGCTGCGGAAGTGCTACACTCAATGTGCCAGAAAAAAATGGAAAATTCAGCAGTGGCCACAAGACTGGAAAAGGTCAGTTTTCATTCCAATCCCAAAGAAAGGCAATGCCAAAGGGTGCTCAAACTACCGCACAGTTGACTCATTTCACATGCTAGCAAAGTAATGCTCAAAATTCCAGGCTTCAACAGGATGTGAACCAAGAGCTTCCAGATATTCAAGCTGGATTTAGAAAAGGCAGAGATCAAATTGCCAACATCCATTGGATCATTGAAAAAACAAGAGAAATTCCAGAAGTAAATTCCATCTACTTCTGCTTCATTGACTATGCTAAAGCCTTTGACTATGTGAATCACAGCAAACTGTGTAAAATTCTTAAAGAGATGAGAATGCCAGGCTACCTTACCTGCCTCCTGAGAAACCTGAAGGTAGGTCAAGAAGCAGCAGTTAGAACCAGACATGAAATAACAGACTGGTTCCAAATTGGGAAAGGAGTACGTCAAGGCTGTACACTGTCACCCTGCTTCTTTACCTTATATACAGAGTAGGTCATGCAAAATGTTGGGCTGGATGAAGCACAAGCTGGAATCAAGATTGCCGGGAGAAATAGCAATAACCTCAGATATGCAGATGACACCACCCTTATGGCAGAAAGCAAACAGAAACTGAAGAGCCTCTTGGTAAAAGGGAAAGAAGTGAAAAAGTTGGCTTAAAACTCAACATTCAAAAAACAAAGGTCATAGCATCCAGTCCCATCACTCCATGGCAAATAGATGGGGAAACAATGGAAACAGTGACCAATTTATTTCCTTGGGCTCCAAAATCACTGCAGATGGAGACTGGAGCCACAAAATTAAAAGACGCTTGCTCCTTGGAAGAAAAGGTATGACAAACCTAGACAACGTATTACAAAATAGAGACATTGCTTTGCCAACAAACATCCATCTGCTCAAAGCTATGGTTTTTCCAGTAGTTGTGTATGGATGTGAGAGTTGAACCAGAAAGAAGTCAGAATGCTGAAGAACAGGTGTTTTTGAACTGTGGTGTTGGAGAAGACTCTTGAGGGTCCCTTGGACAGATAAGAGATCAAACCAGTCAATCCTAAAGGAAATCAGTCTGGAATATCCATTAGAAGGACTGATGCTAAAGCTGAAGCTCCAATACTTTGGCCACCTAATATGAAGAGCTGACTCATTAGAAAAGACCCTGATGCTTGGAAAGATTGAAGCCAGAAGGAGAAGGGGACGACAGAGGATGAGATGGTTGGATGGCATCACAGACTCGATGGACTTGAGTTTGAGCAAGCTCCTGGAGATGGTGAAGGACAGTGAAGCCTGGCGTACTGCAGTCCATGGGGTCACAGAGAGTCAGACATGACTCAGCTACTGAACAATCAACTCTGAATCTTCATCTGCACAAATGACTACTCCTGGAAAACACATCCAGCCTTGTCTGTGGTACCACTTGAAACCCATGACTCCTAACCTTCAGTGGAACCTAGTGTTGCTTAGAGATGCTCTGACATTTCCCTAGTCTGGTCCCTCACCTGCTGTCCTAGACAAGCAATGTCACCCCAAGACTATCTTGCCATCCCCTCCCTTACTTTCCTGACAACCTCACACATTCTCTTCTCTTCCCTGACCTCCAAACTTCCTGCTGCCCAGCCTCATTCTCAGGCAGAGACCTTGATTTCCATTTCACAGACTGAGCAGAAGAGACCAGAAGACAACATCCACATGCTCTTATCTCCTCATCTGATTCTCCAAGCCAGTGGCCAGGTTCTTTGTCTCTTCTGCTCTGGTGGGTGAAATGCACTTCAGCCAAGGACTTGACTCCAGGGGAATAAAATTAAAAGACCTGACACCTGATCCTATGGAGCATATGATCTAATAGGATGACAGGCAAGTAAATTAAAAATGATAGTAGAATGCATGGTTCCTGATGGAGAGATCTAAACAGCAGATGGAGCCACCAAAGAAGGAACACTGGGTCTGCTTAGATGGAGCATCAGGACAGGATTTGCACCTGAGTTGACCTGAAGAAGCAGCCATGAGAAGGGGAAACATTCTATTAAAAGAAAGCCTGATTATTAAAACTACACAACCATAGACATTGCCAACTATTAATGATCGAGCAGTTCAGTTCAGTTCAGTTGCTCAGTTGTGTCCGACTCTTTGCGGCAGCTCAGGTGGTCTGGTATTCCCATCTCTTTAAGAATTTTCCACAGTTTGTTGTTATCTACACAGTCAAAGGCTTTGGCATAGTCAGTAGAGCAGAAATAGATGTTTTTCTGGAACTCTCTCACTTTTTCGATGATCCAACAGATGTTGGAAATTTAATCTCTGGTTCCTCTGCCTTTTCTAAATCTAGCTTGAATATCTGGAAGTTCTTGGTTCACGTCCTGTTGAAGCCTGGCTTGGAGAGTTTTGAGCATTACTTTGCTAGTGTGTGGGATGAGTGCAATTGTGCGGTAGTTTGAGCATTCTTTGGGATTGCCTTTTTTTGGGGATTGGAATGAAAACTGACCTTTTCCAGTCCTGTGGCCACAGCTGAGTTTTCCAAATTTGCTGGCATATTGAGTGCAGCACTTTCACAGCATCATCTTTTAGGGTTTGAAATAGCTCAACTGGAATTCCATCACCTCCACTAGCTTTGTTCCTAGTGATGCTTCCTAAGGCCCACTTGACTTCATATTCCAGGATGTCTGGCTCTAGGTGAGTAATCACACCCACCTAGATCACATATTGCCAGCTATTAATGATCAAGTGGTTAAAAAATAATAAACCAACCAGACAGTTGCAAACTTTATGGATCTGAAACCAGTTGACAGCAAACATCACCCTTTGGCATTGTCCACAACTTCCTGTTGCTCATAACCAGCACTGAGCTTGGCAATGGCAGAGAATTAGACAGCAAATAGCAAACAATAGCCGAAGTGTCAGAGTAGGTGTGGACAAAGTAAGTGATATCTGTGTTCTAGTCGCTGCCCTGACATTGACTGCATGAAGCTCTAAAAAGCGTATCCCCTCTTTGGACTTCAGTTTCCTTATCTATAAAACAAAGGATTTGAATTATGGTATTTCTAATTACTCCTTGGAAGGAAAGTTATGACCAACCTAGGGAGCATATTAAAAAGCAGAGACATTACTTTGCCAACAAAGGTCCGTCTGGTCAAGGCTATGGTTTTTCCAGTGGTCATGTATGGATGTGAGAGTTGGACTGTGAGGAAAGCTGAGCGCTGAAAAATTGATGCTTTTGAACTGTGGTGTTGGAGAAGACTCTTGAGAGTCCCTTGGACTGCAAGGAGATCCAACCAGTCCATCCTAAACAAGATCAGTCCTGGGTGTTCATTGGAAAGACTGATGCTGAAGCTGAAACTCCAGTACTTTGGCCACCTCATGCAAAGAGTTGACTCATTGGAAAAGACCCTGATGCTAGGAGGGACTGGGGCCAGGAGGAGAAGGGGACAACAGAGGATGAGATGGCTGGATGGCATCACTGACTCGATGGGCATGAGTTTGAGTAAACTCTGGGAGTTTGTGATGGACAGGGAGGCCTGGCATGCTGTGATTCATGGGGTCACAAAGAGTTGGACATGGCTGAGCAACTGAACTGAACTAAACTGAAGGTCCTTCCAAATTCTAAAACTGGATGACCACAGAATACATCTGTTATGGACTATTCCTGTCCCCAGAAAATTCATATGCTGAAACCTAACCTCCTATGGGAGTGATTAGGGTTAGATGATGTCATGAGGATGGAAAGTGAAAGTGAAAGTGAAGTCTCTCAGTCATGTCTGACTCTTTGCGAAACCACGGACTGTAGCCTACCAGGATCCCTTGTCCATGGGATTTTCCAGGCAAGAGTACTGGAGTGGGTTGCCATTTCCTTGTCCTGGGGATCCTCCCGACCCAGGATTCAAACTGAGGTTTCCCGCATCGTAAGCAGACGCTTTACCTTCTGAGCAACCAGGGAAGTCCACATGAGGGTGGAGTCCATGAGGGTGGAGCCCTCACAAATGTAATTAGTGCTTGTAAGATTCACAGAAGAGTTCTCCACCAGTCGAGAATGAAATGAGCAGATAACTCTCTATGAACCAGATATCAGATATGCTGGTACTTTCAGAAAAGCTTTTATTGGAGGATAGTTGCTTTACAATGTGGTGATAGTTTCTGCTATACAGTAAAGTGCATATAGCCTCTTTTTTGGATTTCCTACCTATTTAGGTCACCACAGAACATTGTGTATAGGTCAATCCCAATCTCTCAGTTCATCCCATCCCACCCGCCTGCCCTCCTTGGTTGTCCATATGTTTGTTCTCTACATCTGTGTCTCTATTTCTGCTTTGCAAATACGTTCATCTGTATTATTTTTCTAGATTTGACGTATAAGCACTAACATTCGATATTTGTTTTTTCTTTCTGACGTACTTCACTCTGTTCGCCCTGATACTTTGATCTTGGACTTCCCAGTCTCCAGAATTGTGAGAAATAAATGTTGTTTAAACCACAGGATCCATGGTATTTTGTTAATAACAGCCCAAACTGAGACAATATCCGATTTTTTAATTTATGGAAACAAAAGGAGAAGAAAGTCCTTTGCATTAGAGCATTAAGACCTGGGCTTCTAATCTCAGCCCTGGCTCTCTGTGGTGGTATGAGCTCCAGGAGTGACTGGAAAATGCACTTGAATGCCCTGTTCTAAGATGCTGCATCATCCTCAGAGAATATTTCTGATGTGCTCTTTTAAAGTCTTAAAAGACCTGTGACTATACTGTTGGCAGATTTCTGCTCTCTCCATTGAAGAGAAAATGACAGGAAAGTGTCTGCGTTGTGTGGATGGCTCCTGGTGCCCCATCAATACCTGGCTTGAAGGATGAGTTGATACCACTTCCCCCACCCCGCCCCCATGAGTGCTTCGAAGTGCTCATTGCCAAGAACAATAGCCAATCTTTATTAATTAGCTTTTATTCCCTCTGAGGAAATGCCTTAAGTCACATTTAGGATGAGATTTAGTCAGTCCTATGCTTGGTGCCAATTTCTAGAGTCTTGTACATCATACTTGTTCATTTTAATAACTTCCTATGAATCTCTCAGGTTATCCATTTGTATTTAGAACTGGCAGCTGGCCTTAGGTCATCAGTGAGTGACAATAGTCACATATGTTCTTGCTGGACTCGCAGAAAACTGATCCTTCTTTGTTTTTTCTGCATGTGTGTATGTTGGTTGCTCAGTCGTGTCCGACTCCTTGCAACCCCGTGGACTATAGCTTGTCAGGCTCATCTGTCCGAGGAATTCTCCAGGCAAGAATACCGAAGTGAGTTGCCATTCCCTTCTTTAAAGGATCTTCCTAACCAGGGATCAAACCCGGATCTCCTACTTTGCAGGAAGATTCTTTACCATCTGGGCTACCAGAGAAGCCCTTGTTTTTGCATAAAAGATAGCAACTGGAATTCTGTTCCAACCCTCAACCAAAATACATATCCTCAAACACTGTCAGGAATAAAACTAGTTACAGCTGAGACAGAAAGTGGTTTTTCCCTTTCTCCTGAAGTTAATACCTTGCAAAGAGTTAATAGGATGTGATTCTTAAAGAATGACCCAGTATATCAAGGAAAAATTCATAATAACTCATATCAATTGGGTATTTAGTTGTTGTGTCATGCACTGATCTAATTATATAGATCACTGCCAGACACCTTACAAACATTTGTGGGTAGTAGTACTCGGGTCCTTTTTACAAATGAGAAAACTGAGGCTCTGAACCATCAGGGAACCTGCCCCGAGTCACACGTGAGTGAGTGGTTCTGGTGCTGGCTCCACCAAGATGGACAGCACAACCTCAACAGGCCCTGGTCTCCTCACCTGGCAAGGAGGAGAAAAACGCCAGCCTTGCCTCTTTCCATGAGACCAGAGGGGACAGCAGTATGAGAGTGTTTTAAAAAGCACCGAGTGCGTGATTTAAGGTGGCCCTAGAGGAATTGTTTCCCCCATGTATAGCATAAGCCCCTTGGGGGAAAATGTCTCACATTGAGTAGTACAAAACAAGCTCTTGATAAATATGCACTAAGTGAATGAATGAAAAAACAAATGATGAAAGAACTTAGGTTTGGTGGTTTCTGTCCCCTCCCAATACAAACTCAAACTATTTTGCATGAAGAATTTTGCTTTAAAATCGCTTTCCTCCAAGCCCCTGGGAAATGCCCAGTAGTGTCTCTAGCTCCCTTCTGAGAAAACCTCATCACCTATGGGTGTGAATCTCAGAGGCTATCTTTCTGGTCCATGGGAAGAGGATGATGCTGGCTTAAGTGGAAATGAGCAAATGTAAGAAGAACAAGTACAGTATTTCATTTGCTAGGAACCAGCAGAGGATAAGAACATCGACAATTTTTAACATGAGATTTTATCATGACTCATAGTCTCACTTTTGACAAGATTGTTTTTGAGAGTCATATAAATATTTATGTATATATATATATATATACATATATATATATATATTCACATATACAAGGAGGGCACAGCAACCCACTCCAGTATTCTTGCCTGGAGAAACCCATGGACAGAGGAGCCCAGCAGGCTATAGTCCATAGGGTCACACAGAATCAGACACAACTTAGCATGCATGCGTTCACATATGCAGACTTCCCAGGTGGCATTAGTGGTAAAGAACCCACCTGCCAGTGCAGGAGACATAATAGAGGCAAGTTTGATCCCTGGGTTGGTTAGATCCTCTGGCAGAGGACATGGCAACCCACTCCAGTATTTTTACCTTAAGAATTCCATGGACAAGCCCATTATACAGAGTGAAGTAAGCCAGAAAGATAAAGAACATTACAGTATACTAACACATATATATGGAATTTAGAAAGATGGTAATGATAACCCTATATGCAACACAGAAAAAGAGACACATAGGTACAGAACAGACTTTCGGACTCTGTGGGAGAAGGCGAGGGTGGGATGTTTCGAGAGAACAGCATTGAAACATATACATTATCTATAGTGAAACAGATCACCAGCCCAGGTTGGATGCATGAGACAAGTGCTTGGGCCTGGTGCACTGGGAAGACCCAGAGGAATCGGGTGGAGAGGGAGGTGGGAGGGGGGATCAGGATGGGGAATACATGTAACTCCATGGCTGATTCCTGTCAATGTATGACAAAACCCACTACAATATTGTAAAGTAATTAGCCTCCAACTAATAAAAATAAATGAAAAAATAAATAAATAAATAAAAAAGAATTCCATGGACAGAGGAGCCTGGCAACCTACAGTCCATGGGGTTGCAAAGAGTTGAACACTAGTGAAGTGACTTAGCATGCACGCACATTCACATATGCATATATATTTATATAGATAGATAAACAGATGTTTGTATGTGCTGCTTTTAAATATCAATCAGGACAATTGTGTATGAGGGCAGAAGAACCCCTAAAACTGGACTCATGCGGGAACATGGGAAAAAGAGGGAAAGGCGGCTTTTTGTCTGTCCCATGAAGGACCCACCTGCTCTCTCTAGGGCAGTGACTGGCCCAGCAGGAAGCACTACCGCCGGCACAGAGGGAGCCGCCTCCCGGAGGAGGGCTGCCACCACCCAGCTGTGTCGGGAACTCAGCCCCACTGGCTCAGTCCGTGCCAGCGTTTGGCAAATGAAGCCCCAAGTGGAAATCTGCCAGTTTAAATGAAGTGGTGCTCTGTGCATGATGTTCCCTCTAACTGTCGGTAAAATAATCACTGCTTCACTTCTCTGATTGCCTTGCGGTTTGTCTGATAGGAGGCGGGGGTGTGGGTGGGGTTAGGGACTGCTTGATGTGCACCGTGAATTCCGAGGAAGGAAAAATTTTAGTGGGTAACTGAAAACCGAAGATAATCTTCCCAGTTGGTTGGGGGGGGGAGGAGTGGTGCTGGGAGGAGAAGCACGCATCCCCGACCTCAGGGTGATCTGGCAGATGGATGGGAAAGCCTGATCCTCACCATCTGGGTAATCCATGTGTGCAAAGTCGGGGGTTAACTGTACCCACTCTGCAAAATAGCATATGTCACAGCCACTGAATACCATCCATGAGCAAAACCTGTTTGAATTTGCAAACAGCCTGGAAAAACAACAAGAAATCTCTTAACTGGTGTTCCCTTTATAAAAGCAACTGATGTCTTGAAGGTCTTGTGTTTCATTTATAAGCTTTGGCACCACGTATGAGGGCTGTTCCTAGGCAGGGCCTCCCCAAAGGATCAACATCTTAAAGTCACTGAGGATGGTTTTATATGCTGTAACCCCCACTGTCCCCAATTCTGTTCACAGTGAACAGTTTATATAAAAATGAATGAACAAGTAAAGCTACTGGGAGATGACTAGGTTTGAAGCACGGAGTGTCTGCCATCTTGGTTTCTTACACAGCTAATTGTTTTCCACTGGCCCACATGGAAATGGACCTGAGGTTGGAACTATTGTTGCTGGAGTAACTGGAGAGATTATGTTACAGGCTTTAAAGTGATAAACAAATGGGAAAAGTTGTTTGCAGTGATAATAGAAACTACACTATATATTCCTTCAGAAATCTCTCCACTCTGTGTGGCTGCATGGCCTTTACTTACAGCACAAACATGTGTATGTAGGAACCCCCAGATTATGTGAAGGAAGTTCTTCTACCTCTCATTTCTCTCCCTCTGGCCCTTATTCATTCTGTATGGTTCTCTCCTTCTCCACTAGTACGTAAGATCCCTTGGCTTTTCTCTGGCAGCTCAGAAATCCTCCTGTCTCCCCAGTGGACGCCTCCCCCAAACCTATTTTCTTCCATCCGTCTGCGACGGATAGTTGTCATACATTTCTGGGTGGAACCCTTAGTTATGTGTCCTTGCTCACCAGTGAGAAAACCAAATTATAGACACAAAAAAGATATTGTATTTTCTCTGCATATCTAATTTGTAGCAGAGTTCAATTTAGGGTCCTGTTGCCCATAGGCTAGTGGATGGGGAATAAGACAATAACAGGCTCCCACCAAGCATGAGACAGGAGACCAATTCTTGACTTTTCTGGAGTTGTTGACTGTTTAGGTTTTAGGCTGAGTAGTTGCTTGACTCCTATCTCCTAACTTTTCATGCAGTATTGCCACTTGCTGGCTACTGATCTTGGTCAATTTATTTGATGTCTCCAGTCTCTGTTTTCTAATTTATAAGATAGGAATGATAAACAATACTTGGGACTCACAGGGTAGTTTGAAGATTAAATGAGATAATTCTCATAATGTGCTTATACAGGGCCTCATACATGCATACTTAGCATTCAATATATGCCAACAATTATGATTCTTCTTGTCATTATAGATGGACGTGAAATCTGCTCTTTTCCTGGACCTCTGACCCTGGGGCCCCAAAAATACAGGATGGATGCTTGCAAGCAAGTTCGGCTAGAGAAATTTGTTTCAACACTTGCTATTTGAGGAAAACTCAAATAACCTTTGATCAGTACTCAATCACCACATGAAAGATGAAGATCGTGAGAACAACAGCTTCCATTTGTAGAAGGTTTAATTCCATGTACGTTATCTCATCTGACATCTGTGCAATGAGATGAGGGGCTACTAATCAAACCTGGGTGCCTTTGACTCTGAACTGAGTCACTTCCCCCTTCCAAGAGAAGGGGTGTCTAAGAATCAGGATGGTCATGACCCAAAGATCACAGTCAGAAGCTTTAGGGAAAGAGGCCACTGTAATATTTCCAGAAATGGCACAAGGCTCCGTCAGTCACAGCCTATTTCATGTATTCCATGTTCATTTCCAAAACTGTCCCTAGAAATCTCAGGAGAGCCCCTTTCCCAAATAAACGCAGTCAGAAGCTTCTTTTGAGTAAAACCAATTGACAGCCTGAATGATTGCGAACTCACGTCTAACTTGGTAGAGCATCCAGGTTATCTATAGGGCAGCTTGTATTTGGCTTAATAAGCACTTTCATTTTCCTCAAAGAGATGCAGGATGGACCTTTATAAATGAAACAAGTAAATAAAATGTAAAAAAATGAAAAGAAATAAAAAGCAAGTCACTCTCAGAGGCACTAGAATTTGGCAAAAGGGAAAAGCATCTCAGCAGGTCCCAAAGATACTGGCATCTCTTTTCCAAGTGAGAAGCATAAACCTGCCCGTTTGCTAAACCCTTTAGCAGGATGCTGACCTAGCATTTCTTCCAAGTCTTTACCTATTAATTAGCAAGAACTCACTTAACTAAGTGTCCAATCTGGTTTAAATTTGATCAAATCCATTGTGTGTGTATATGCATTGCTTAAGCTAATGTTCAGGCACTTTAGTTGTTGCTGTTCAGTCGATAAGTCTGTCTGACTCTTTGTGATCCCATGGACTAAAGCACGACAGTCCTCCACTGTCTCCAGGAGTTTGCTCAAACCCATGATAATTGAGTCAGTGATACTATCTAACCATCTCATCCTCTGCCGCCCTCTTCTCCTTTTGCCTTCAACCTTTCCCAGCATCAGGTTTTTTTTTTTTTCCCAGTAAGTCGGCTCTTTTAGGCACTTTAGAAAAAAAAAACAACTTAGTTATTTAGGTAGCCCTCTCCCTCCCTTTTTCTCTGCTTCTATTCCTAGAATAGAGTCCAACTGTATGTAAGAAAGGGTCTCACTTCTTCCCCAGTTACTGGGGAGAAGAGACCCCCTGCCTCTTTAAGCCCAAACCCTGAGAAGGTTTTATGTCATTGATTGTCTGGGCTCCTGGCTTTGTTATCAAAGACAGAAAGGTTATCTTCTCTCTAGAGGAAAACCGGTAATATGAGTCTTCCAGGAATGGCCATTGACGTACTAAAGGCAAGTGGGAATAAATGGGTAAAATCATTCAGCAAATTCTCTATCATAATAGCCACCTCATTTTGGGGGCTATTGCTCTGTTGCAAAATCACAGTTTGCATGGGAACAGTTAAATATTGCCATGTTTCTATCTGCAATAATCTTTTAATAGTATTTCTCAAATACTTCCCATCCCTGTATACAGAAAGATGTGTATAAATATTTTCAACCCAGACCAAGGTGAAAAACTCAAGTAGGCTAAAAGAAAGTTTGTTAATAATGTTTAAATACTACCCATTTACAGATGTAACCCCTACTCCCACTTTATTCCACAGTCTGTATTTGTTTCCTAAATGATCCCTAAACATTTTAAGAGAGCCTTTTCTCCAAATCAACTCAACCAGAGGTTGAACACCCATTTCACATTTGTGAAAAATCCTCTTTGCCGTGTACATCCACCACACAGGCCAGGTCCAGGCCCAAGCACCAACATCCTTTACCTTTTGTTCTGGACACGATTGGGTGCTTTGTAAACAGAGCCGGTGTGGGGGTGGGGGTGGGGGTGTGTGAATCTCATCACTGATCCCAATGATATAAAAAGAAATCCAGAGAGAAGACAAATTAATGTTCACTTCGTGTTCACTGAACACAGGGGACGTGAGCATGAACTGGTGTTTTTGGATCAAATGAATCGTGAAGATCAAAGGAACAGAGGACAGAGAGCTCTCCCTGGGGTAGGAGGTGCTGGAGGATGAACTTTCAGTTCTCCCTGGTGGTGAGTGAGGGCTTTGGACTAAGGGGGCCCTGCCTTCAATTGTGTCCACGTGGGTTTAGATGTTGACTTAGTAAACAGAGAAACATCAGCAACACCCAGGAAAGCATGAAGGTGCCAGCAGCTGTGTTTAGTCCCTACAAAAGAAAAAAAAGAAGGAATTCGAAATATTTTCACGATGAAGCAAAGGGGAAGACGTTGAAGCATTGGAGCCCCAGAGCCGGCTGGGAAGAGTGTCACAGAACGACTGCTCGTTGCAGGGCCCCGCTCGCTGACACACAGGCCAGGCTGGTGACAGAGGAGCTTTCTTGGGCTGTCAGATCATTTTCAGAAACTGCAATTCATGTCACGCTAATAGCTCAGTCTATAATTAGGTGTATTTATCTATGTCCCTGGGATATGTCTCCTGCCTGTCTATGCTTAGTTTTCTCCAAGAACAAATAATCCAGATGAGTTATGAGTCTCCAGAATGGCGAGTGGGAGTGTGTGTGCGTGTTGAAAGCACTGTTATCAGATCGCCTAAGAGCAACCTTCTTATTGACCAAATGGGTGAGTAGAGAGCATCTATTCTCGTGGGAAGCAGAGGAGGCTGGTGCTTTCCGGAAAGAAAGGAAAGGAAAACATTTTCTTCTCGCTGCCACAAACTTGCTATGATTGTGCTATTTCTCTATCTTCCTAGAGTAGGTCAAAGGGGTACACCTTTGCTATGACTTCAGACTGCTTGGAAAGATGATCAATAAAAGTGAAAGAAAGTGAAATGTTAGTCTAGTCTCTCAGTATGTCTGATTCTTTGCAACCTCATGGACTGTAACCCTCTTGGCTCCTTTGTCCATGGACTTCTCCAGACAAAAATACTAGAGTGGGTTGCCATGCCCTCCTCCAGGGGGTCTTCTTAACCCAGAGATCAATCCCAGGTCTCCAGCATTGCAGGCAGATTTTTTGTCTTCTGAGCCACCAGGGAAACCCTGATAAATAAAAGCAGTGTGTCAGTTAACATTTTTAAAGTATTCTGAAAGCCATAAAAGCTTCTACCAGCTTCCCTGATCGCTCAGAGTTAAAAAACCCACCTGCCAATGCAGGAGATTCAGGTTTGATCTCTGGATCCAGAAGGTCCCCTGGAGAAGGAAATGGCAATCCATTCTATAGGCTTTCCAGGTGGCACAGTGATAAAGAATCCACTGGCCAATGCAAGAGTCACAGGAGACGTGGATTCAATCTCTGGGTCAGAAAGATCCCCTAGAGTAGGAAATGGTAACCCAGTCCAGTATTCTTGCCTAGGGAATTCCATGAACAGAGGAGGCTGGTGGGCTACAGTCCACGGGGTCACAAAGAGCATGACTAAACACGAGGCACGAGAAAACTGATGAAGGTGGAAGAGCCTGAAAGTAGCTAGAGGTTTTTCCTCTTTCCTTTATTTCCATCTGTTTTACTACTCGGGGAGAACTTATCATTGATTGGCCTGGCTAATTATGCAAAGACTGACAAGGCAATTGAAAGCAAATTGGGTGGTGTAGCATTTTATTGGACTTTGATTGTCTTGGTTCTCCATGTCCGTGAGATTTCTGGGTAGATCCTCCTGTCAGAAAACTGACGCAAAAGACTACACTTTGTATTTCTCTCCTTTTCCAAGGAAGCGAAGGAATCAGCCTGCTGCTGCCTGGCTTGTCGCTCCCTGGGAAGTCATGTTCATGAATGAAGAATATTTGTCCTCCAAATCCCAGCCCCTCTGCCAGGGCTCCTGCTCCACCCTTGTAACAAGTGGGGCATCCTCCGACCCAGACTGCCAGTCAAGGGAAGCTGCAATAATCATGTGCAGTTTCCAATAGATGTTAACTTTCATAGAAGTTGAAAGTGGAATCCACTTTTTAAAAACAAATATATGTTGGTTGCTTTTTATGCTGCAGTACTATCTTCATTTACTATTGAAAACCATCCTAAAAATAGGTATCTTCATTTCCCCATTTCCCAGAGAAGATAAGGAAACTAAAGCATGATGAAGTTAAGTTACTGGCCAAGGACCCACAGGTAATGAGGCTGAGTCACACCCTGGTTTGCTGTGCACAGAGCCTGCATCACCTCTTTGTCCGTGCTGTCACAGGGTCGGGGTCCTTGCTTGCCACCCAAACAGGCTGCCTGTTCTAACAGGAAGAGACAACTATTTGCACTGCACTTTTGTTCACTGATATGAGAGAATGGAATATTGATCATTAATCCACTAATTTCATTAATCCACAGCCCCTATCATTTACCCGGACTATTGGCTGTTTCACCCCTTTCTGATAAAGGTGAAGAACTCTGGATGAGGTTGAATATTATTTTTATGGACTTCACATATACATATGTATGTAAAATAACAGTCATCCAAAGTAAATGAAAAAAAAACAAACAAACCAAAACATCTAGACGAGAACTTAGTACCAGGACTCAGAGAAGTTAATAATCAGAGCAGGACTTCCCTGATTGTCCAGTGGCTAAGAATCCACCTACCAGTGCAGGGGACACGGGTTCCAGCCCTGGTCCGAGACCACAGAGCAACTACTGAAGCCCACGTGCCTAGAGCACAGGCTCCACCACAGGAGAAGCCACCACAATGAGAAGCCCACACGCCACAGCTAGAGAAAGTCCGTGCACAGCACTGAAGACCCAGCACAGCAAAGGTAAAATAACAATAACAATAATAATCACAGCAACTATTAGGTATTAGTGTTCGTTTTGTAGAATCAGATCACGTGCCATCACTTTCACAAGGCTCAATTTCCTAAATTTCATTTAGACATCAGGTTATGTCAGAGACCCCAACTCTTGAAGTCAAGCTTGGCCGAACGCATCTCATAGAAGGCCTGATGAAACTGTGGCCCTCATGGATCTCCAGTGTGACTGCGTGGGGCTCCCTGTGTGTCCACTGGAGAGACGAGGAATGCAGAACTCCAGCAGCCCAGAAAGCTGAGCTATGACAACACTGTCAGCCACCTCCATCACATCACACCAGAACACTCCACAACCTTGCCTTAGTCCTTCCGGGCTCCTATAGCAAAGTGCCAGAGACTGGATGGCTTGTAAACTACAGAATTGTTACTTTCACAGTTTGGAGGCTGGGAAGTCCAAGTCCAAAGTGCTAACAGTTTCGGCCAGTTCAGCGTCTGGTGAGAGCCCACTCCTTGACCACTGTCTTTCCGCTATAACCTCGTGGTGGGAAGAAGGAACGAGGGGTCTTCCTGGGGCCCCATCCATAAGCACACTAATCCCATTCATGAGGGCATCACTCTCAGGACCCAATCACCTCCCTAAGGCCCAACCCCTAAAATCATCAGCTAGGGATTTAGGATTTCAGCATACACATTTTGGAAGGACACAAATATTCAGCCCATAACAATTTGCAAAATAGATTTGTGTCTTATCTTAACTTCTTTCTCCTTTCATATACTGTGGGCCAAAGGACAGACTGCAGAAGAAAATTCACAAGAAAGGGAAGAATTAAGTCTGCAAACACACAGAGAAGAGTGTTGTGAATCCTTGAAAGCTGCAAATATTCATGAGGTTTAATTAACTTGAGGTAAAATAAATCATCTTTTGAAATAAAAGGGCAAGCATTACACATCTGGGGCAAAATAATAAAGGGTGAGAAAGCTAAGCTCTTCCTTTTATCCAGAGTTAGCAACTCCATCAAAATTACTGTTTTTCTTCTTGCTAAGCAAACTCATGGCGCCTGAAAATTACATGGTTGGAAATCTAAGTCCATCTAGGAATTAGCTAACTTCACTGGTAGCCATGAAAGGAGAAGCAGAATTGAGACAGATTCATTTAACTGGCAGGCTATTCAACCAATATTTCTTTGCCTTGTTATTAAAGCTAACATCCATACATTTTGTCACTTTTGTAAATGAAAAGATATTACTTAATTGACAGGAAATTTCTTTTTAATTAGAAAAACACCTTTGCTGAATGGTTTTAATCACAGGAGAAGCAGCTTCAAATGGTTGGGTAAGAAACTAGAGGCATAGTTAAATCCTCTGGCAACTTAATTGAATTGGTGGCTAAAATTCTGGAAAATATGGCATTTTCAAACCACAGGTGTGTTGTATTATTTTTTAAGAAATATAAGAATGTGATACATTTCTACAGTGTGTTAAATCACCATGATTTTAGATTTTTCTTTTTTTTTGCTTCCCATTTGTCAGCAAATTAAATGATTAGTTGCTGTATAGTCTTTAACCTAGCACATTCCAAGGGAAACAGAGCCCGTTTTGGCCTTTATTCAGTAGGTATTTAATGTCCTCTTTAAGTGGCCCATCTTTCTTGTTCTACATAATGATGATAAAACAAATTCCTGCTCATTTTGTCTTTAATATATGTTTATGACTGTTGGGAAAATTAATGACACTTCAGCTAGCATTTAATGTGTGTTTATTTTCTGAGCAAAGCTATCCATATTATGGGTGACAATTCATCTATACGTGCATGGAATCAAATACCAGGCTTCTTGAATATCTTTTAAATAAAAGACTACAATTCACAGGGATAAAAGGAGGCTTGATTTTTAAGACTCTCTTTGGATCTTACCACATCCTTTCCTTTTCTTTATCTGCAGTAAAATAATACAAGGATAGAAAATAGCATTACCTAGAACTTCCCTGGTTGTCCAGTGGTTAAAACTCTGCTCTTCCCCTGCAGGGGTGTGGGTTCAATCCCTGGTCTGGGAACTAAGATCCCTGCATGCCACAGGATACGAAAAAGAGAAAAGACAATAGCCTTACCTAATTAGTTTGTATGGACCCCCAGTTGGGCCCTAGTCTGGCTGAGGGATTTACTTTTAAGGAGTGAGGACAATGTGTGGAGGAGTAAGAGTAAAGATGAGCAGATATATGCATGAGTTTTCTGGGAAAGTGGCGGGGCTTTCCTGGAAATGGGGTGCTACCTGTTTTCTTATTTTTAGATCAATGACTTCTGGCCATGGCCACCAGTAGGTATGTCATTTAGTTTGCTCATGTAGTAAAATTAGCATAGAATGAGACTCAGGATCTGTTGGAGGTCAGATTTGTCACCGTCTTGGTTTCAGCTGATTCTACCCAGTTTTTACTTTTCTCTTTCTGTAGCTTCCTTTCCTTGTGTCCAGACCCTGTAACTTAAAAAAATATTTTTTAATTCCTGTTCAAGAGAGGGGTTGATGAGTTTTGAGCAAGGGTCTGGTAACAATAGTACTTAAGAAAATACATGTTTACACAGATTCTTTGCCATTCACTTCATCAGGGGAAAAACTTAAAAATATATCTTATATAAACAAATAAATATAGGTTAGACAAGGTGTTTTCATAGGATTCAAGGTTAGTAAATAACTCATTAGCATTAATATATGCCTATGAGTCATATTTGAAAACTAAATCAGCTGCTACTTAGAAATGGCAGTGGAAAATATCAGTGTAAATTTAAAGTGCTAGGATGTTATTTAACTGAAAACTAGATATTAGAGAGGGTTGAATAATTTGTAATTTAGTATCCATGCTCTACATTCCTTAGCAGTCAAAAAATAATTATTTTATTTGCCTGAAATAACTATCAACCGATAATTATTTGTAAGTTGCACAGTGTTAAATGCAAGTAAGATAGCTTTATGACTAAAATTGTCGATTTTTTTTTTTTTACTCATTTTATAATACATTTTATTCATTGTGCTGGTAAGTTAACTTTTCAGACCAATAATGCTGTTTGCCAGAGAGGCCGTGTTGCTAATTCTTTGCAGGGAGGGGTGTTAAAAACCAGGTCTTACAGTAACTATCAAAAAATTAAAAGAGATGCCTTAATCAAAACAGGAGGAAGTCTCATTTTAGTTCTGGCTGCTATAACAAAATATTAATATTATATACAAAAACCAATAATACTATAGACTGGGTGACTTAAACAGCAATTTATTTCTCACAGCCCTGGAAGCTAGGAAGTCCAAGATGAAGGTGCTACAGAGTCTGTAGCTACAGGGTCTGATGAGGACCCACTCCCTGGTGTGCAGATAGCCATCATCTTGTTCTGTCCTCATCTGGCCTTTCCTTGGGTGCATATATTCAGAGAGAGAAAGCAGCTCTCTGGTCTCCTCTATAAGGGCACTAATCTCAGAGTGGGGTCCCACCCCTGTGACCTCACCTAAGTCTAATTACCTCCCAGAGGTCTTTCTCCAAAGACCATCACACTGGGGACTAAGGCTTCAACATATGAATTTTGAGGAGACACACATACTAATTCCTTAGCAAGCAGATACACTGTGGTACTCTTGGAAGTATATAAGGTGGAGGGAAAAATCAGTCTCACTCCTGAGCATCACCTGGAGGTCCCAAGTTTGCTTCAAAGCCTGGTCCCTTCTTGACAAACTGCCAGCTAATGCCATCACCCTGGTCCTAGGGTAACAAGAATAGTAGCTGACACTGACTTTGGGTCAAGAACTGTTGTAGTCACTTCACTATAATAACTAATTTAATTTACATTTAACAATGATATACCATGAGGTAGGTACTATCATTAGCCTTAAGTTTAATAGGTGAGCGGCAGGAATGGGATTAACATGCAGGCAGTGTGGTAGCAGTAGAGTTTTAACCACTCTTCTGCTCTGTGAAGGCTTTCTCACCCCTACCTGTTACCAAATCCTCTTCTTTTATTCCTTCTTCTCTACTCCCACCGACCTCAGTAACTCACTTGGCCGTTTCATGAGTGTTGTCCCTTGTGAGAGACTGAATATACAAATGAATAAAGGCCAAACCATATGTAAAAATAGAATTCTGACCCATAGTCTATAGCAGCTAGTACAGGAAACCAACCCATGATCTATAGAAACCAGCCCAGAAGTCCAGTCTACTATCTATAAGTCAGACTTGTAGGAAGTCAGATCACTATCTCTAGCAACAGTCCAGGGAACCCAACAAAAATTTCTCTGCTAATTGACCCAGAAGATCCGGGACTTGATGAATAACTGACAGCTTCCCTAATTTTCGTCCCTCCTTCCAACTTAGGATCAACCAGATAAAGTCAAATACGCACTTCTGACCCATCACATAGATGCTTCTAGTTACGTTGCCAACAGCCTCTAGTCAGGGCCCACCTGAACCTTCCCCCTTTTTTAAGATCACGTTTTCCCACTCCTCTACCTTCCTGTGTGTCTCTGCCAGGACACAGATGATGGTGTCTGACTTTCATGCTGCAGCAAGCTCTGAATAAACAGCCGTTGCCTGTTCCAATTTGGTTGGCCCTTGTTTATTTCACACTGGTCTCCTCCATACTTTCCCCTCTCCAGCACAGAGACAATCTAGCATACAGATTGGGTTGTAGGAAGAGACTGAAGCCCGTAAATCTGCGTGGGGATGATGGAACTTGATCTGTACTTTGAGGAGAAGCATGATTCAACAAAGCTCGACAGGAGGCTGGGATGAGCTCACATAGAGAGTGGTGTGTGCAGAGGAGAAAGAGGATCCTGCGGGAACTTGAGAGGAATGTTAATTCTCAGGCTCCGCCTCAATTTACTGAATCAGATACAGTATGGGTGAAGCCCGGCAATGGTGTAAGAAGTTATCAGGTAACTCTGATGCAAACCAGAGTTTAAGAACCAGGGCAGTATGCCAGCACCAGCAGCGCACTCTGTTGGAATGCACAGAAGTTCTGCTGACTGATGAACTTGAAAAAAGCAGCTGCAGTTCCCCCAGGGAACTGATCTGGGACCACACTTCAAGTCGCAAAGTCTTAAATGATTTTTTCCCATGATTATGATGACCTTGAGAGTTTTGAAGAGTAGTGATCAGGTGTTTTCTAGAAATGTCCTTCAGTTTGAATTTGTCTGGCATTTTCTCGTCATTAGACAGGGGTCAAGGGTTTGGGGAAAGAAGACCCCAGAGGCAAAGTGTCACTTTCATCACATCTTCCCTAGGGTACGTACATCCAACATGATTTGTCTCTGTTGATGTTGACCTTGATCACCTGGCTAAGGTAGTATGTATCAGGTTCTAAATGATTCTAATGCAACTGAATTTCAAGATCTTCTGATGTATGAAAAAAATCCAAACGGCTTAACCTGGCATATGGAGCCCACAGGGGCACACCCCTTCCTGGTTCTTTATCTTCATCCCATCATTTCCCAATTTGTACTCTAGGCTGCATAAATAACAAATTGCTTGAGGTCAACCCTTCCCCTCTCCGCCCCCAACACACACCACCCAAATTGACATTTCTTTCCTTCTTCAGAGAAGATTTCTGGTTAGACTCCAATTTCCATACATCTACTTTTCCACTCTCTCATAACCTCTCATCTCTCATCACTTTCCTCAATCCTATCACTAACTCTATTTGCTGGAAATTAGCAATTTAAGGTCCTCTCTCTCCCATTAAAACATCAGTTTTGCAAGAACAAGGACTTTGAAGTGTTCATTCTGAACCAATAACATAGTAGACAATCAATAGGTACTTGCTAAATTATATACCAAACAAAAACCTTACCATTATCAAAGAAAATCACTCATCTTTTGAAGGTCCATTTTTTACTACTTCAATTTATGAAATTAAATAATCTCAAGCGTCAAGTGAAAGGTATCTAAAAGAGCCAACCATTCTCAGAGCTCTGATCTCTGCAGCCTAATTAGTACCATGCATTTCTATTAATCCTCTTAATGGTCTTTTTTTCTCCAAAACTGCTCTTACAGACAAAGATTTGCTCCAAAAACATAAAACAACATTCATAAAGCTTCTTTTGTCATGATTAATTCCAGTCCCACTTTCTTATATTTGAAAAGAGGATGGAGGCAGATGTGGACATGTGAGCATTTGGGTGGTTTCACCAGTCGTGGCTGTCACATAGTTGAATTGGAAACATCGATCAGCACGGTGCCCTTTAGAATCTACCCTCCAAGGTTACATCCAAACCACCTTAATGGGACAGTGCAGAGGGCAGAGACAGTATCTTTGCTGGCAGTGGCTTCATCCATCATGTTCCTAACCAGCAAATAGAGACTGATGAAGGTGCTGGGCCACAGCTGGGTAGGGGTGGCAAGGGTTGAGGGTGTGCTGGCGACACTCTGCTTGCTATGCTCAATGCCTCTCTCATCTGGCGCCAAACGTTTCCTCTGAGGTGTTTGCTTTGGAAGGCAAATATTGATATTTGCTGCCGCTGGCTTTTTCATTAAATACTTGGCTCCTTGATACACATTCTTTTCTAAGTGATTTCCCTTCATCTTCCGGCTAGCCTGAAATCAGGGAGCAAATTTAGCCTTGTGGAAATTTGCTTTGACTCCAAACCTCCCTCTTTCACAGGTAATGTACTTAAATAAACCTGGAAGCATTCGGTATTCGGATCTTTCTTTCCAGATCTTTCCCAGCCAAGCCAAAGGCTGCACTGGGCTCAGAAGGCTGTGTGACTTACGGAGCCATCCAGCCCGGAGACCTCTCCTCGTGTTGCTGTCTCCCCCTGAGTTTCTGGACGGCTACAGGCACTCTTTGGCCATTTTGCCCAGCTGAGCACTCCAGGGCATCTCTTCTAAAGACCCAAAAACAGACTTTGCTCACTTTCACTCACACAGTAGAGGAGTGAGCTATTCTGGGGCCAGTGAAGGCAAGTTTGGGTGGAGGGCTCTGGCTCTGGTTTCCAAACCTGCAGCTCCCCAGACCTGGAACTGGACCTACATAGCTACCCTCCCAGTCTCGTCCATCACCTAGAGGAGAGAGCTTTTCTTAATCAGGCAACAATGCTTTTCAGATTGAAAAAGCTTCACATGTCTGCATCATGTTAGGCCTTTAAAGATGGCAATGAAATACAGGATGATTCCTGCTGTCACTCAGCAGCTCTGATAAGAAAAATTCCAAACTTGCAAAAGGGGCTGTGGGTGAATGCCCCCTCTGAGCACCTGTCCACCGTGGTTTCTAGAGCCCACCTGCTTCTCTTCTCCAGGTACCTCACGTGTAATTCAGTGTTTTTCAACCCTAGCCACACATGAGGATCAATAGGAATTTTGACTTAATTGGTCTAGAATGGAGTCCTGGCAAGAGCAGTTTTTGAGAACTCTCCAGATGATCCTAAGTGAAGCCAAGACTGAGAACCACTGAACACTATCCTTCCCGGGTCCTTTAGGCAGAGGACTGTCTCCTAATTACTCAGTCCCCCTGGCCATTAATGACACTTAGATACCACTACTTACCTTCTCTTCTTCCTTCAACTGGAAACTAGGTACATATATACAGTGGAATATTACTCAGCCATAAAAAGGAACAAATTTGAGTCAGTTGTAAAGAAATGGGTGAACCTAGAGCCTTTGATACAAAATGAAGTGAAAGACAAATATTGTGTATTAACACATATATATGGAATCTAGAAAAATGGTACTGATGAGCCTATTTGCAGAGAAGGAATGGAGACACAGAGGCAGAGAATAGATGTGTGGATACAACAGGGGAAGGAGAGGGTGGGGCGAATTGGGAAAGTAGCATTGACATATGTACACTATCATGTGTAAAATAGATAACTAGTGGAAAGCTGCTGTAGAACACAGGGAGCCCAGCCTGGTGTTTTGTGATGACCTGAGGGGTGGAATGGGAGTTGGGAGGGAGGCTCAGTTTGGAGGGGATGTATGTATAATTATGACTCATTCACGAGGAGAAGGCAATGGCAACCCATTCCAGTACTCTTGCCTGGAAAATCCCATGGATGGAGGAGATAGGCTCTGTAGGCCTGCAGTCCGTGGGGTCGCTAAGAGTTGGGCACAACTGAGCAACTTCACTTTCACTTTTCACTTTCATGCATTGGAGAAAGAAATGGCAACCCACTCCAGTGTTCTTGCCTGAAGAATCCCAGGGATGGGGGAGCCTGGTGGGCTGCCGTCTATGGGGTCACACAGAGTCGGGAATGACTGAAGCAACTTAGCAGGAGCAGCCGCATGTTGTACGGCAGAAACCAGCACAGTATTGTAAAGCTATTATTCTCCTATTAAAAAATCAATAAATAATGAAAAAAAAAGAAACCAGACCTTTCCAAACTAATATGACTCTTTTTTTCTTAAGGGAGTTTCTCCATTTCTGCATTTGGTGAATCTCCCCACCTGCACCTCCATATCCATTTTAGACAGAATCAGGGCTTACATCCCACTTGGAAGCTGAAAATTTGAGATACTGACTTTCTCAGCCCCCACCCTCACCCACCGACCCCGGCCTTGCAGCTAGGCGTGGTCAGGTGACGTAGGCACCAATCAATACCACGCTCCTGGTCTTTGACTTGGGAGCCATTAAAGCAAGGAAGGAAGGACTCTGGGAATCTTCTGGTGATGGTGGTAGTAGAGTCCAGGGCCAGTGGCAGCAGGAACAAACTGCCTGGTCCAGTTCCTGGCCGTGTTCCCCCTTGGTCTCTTCCCCAGGAGGACCCTGGGTCTTGGTCATGGCTACAGAGCCTCAAGCCTGGTTCTCTCAGTGATTCTGTGAGCATGCAGTCTCCATCTGATAAGTTCCTTACCAGAGTTAGTCTCTATTTTTATGACTAAGAACCCTCTTGTTCCTTCATAGCAGATGTCACAAACTATCCTCAGAGGAAAGTTGCCTGTTTTGGAATGAGAATTGTATTCCCTACCCCTTTGATATAAATCCAGAGATCAAATCTAAAACTTCTATTTCATTTGCTTAATTTCCATTCTTCCTTCCAGTTCTATGAATAGATAATCTGGCCAGTTAACTTTTGAATTTTATTCACCGCCCACAGCAAAATTCAGGTTAAGCCATCCCCTGCAGCCTCTGTCTCTGTGCCTCCCTTGATCTGCTCCTGGTATTTTTCACAAGGTGGCTTCATCATCAAAGCAGCAGCCCTGTTGGGTGGACTTTACACTCTGGCTGCACTGCACAACTTTAGAAATAGACTTGTCTTTTATAAAACCATAGGTGTTGTTCAGTCACTTAGTCGTGTCTGACTCTTTGCAACCCCATGGCCTGCAGCACACTAGGCTTCTACGTCCTTCACTCCTGGAGTTTGCTCAAACTCGTGTCCATTGAGTTGATGATTACATCCAATCATCTCATCCTCTGTCTTCCCCTTTTCCTCCTGCCCTCTGTCTTTCCCAGCATCAGGGTCTTTTCCAATGAGTCAGCTCTTCGCATCAGGTGGCTAAAGTATTGGAGCTTCAGCTTTAGCATCAGTTTTTCCGATGAATATTCAGGGTTGATTTCCTTTAGGATTGAGTGGTTTGATCTCCTTCCTGAAACTCATTACTCATGTTAACTAAGTCTGACCCCAGCCTGAGGTTCTGTTAGTGAATGTCCCCCAGAGGACAGTAGTGCTGGTGACTGCCCTGACTGTGACATGAAGGGTGTGGACAGGAACCACTGTCACTGATACTTTGGCGTATCTCAAAGCCTTCCTCCTTCCATGCTTTGGTGATGGTTGGATCATAAAAGGTATGGAATAAAGCTTCATGAAGTACAATTCTCTTGGGAAAGCAGGAGACCTTTCATCTCCTTTCATCATGGCCAGGAGCAATTTTGTGCTCACACCCCACTGAAGCACCTTAATTCCAGTGCCAGAATGAATTACCAATTTGCAACTCTATCTAAGGCATACTCAAGCACTCAACTCATATAATATTGACCCCCTGTTTAGAGAGCTAGAAGTGAAACGTTCTGTGACTAATTCCCCAAACTTCTCACATTTTCTTTTGCAGATTTCTTTAGAAAGTTTAGTGAAAGTTGTGGAGGAAAAAATCTACTCTGATGACAGAAATTCTCTGTTTCTCTGCAGTTCCTTCATATGGAGTGTTGGCAAGCGTTTGTAATCCCCATGGTTTTAGGAAATACTCTTTTCCCCAGAGATTTTGGTTTCTGGGTGTTATGACTAAAAGATCACATTCCCCCTAAATTCACATGTTGAAGTTCTAATTCCAAAAGTAATGATATTTAGAAGAAGGGTATTTAGTAACTGCAGATGGTGATTGCAGCCATGATTAAAAGATGCTTACTCCTTGGAAGGAAAGTTATGACCAACCTAGATAGCAGATTAAAAAGCAGAGACGCTACTTTGCCAACAAAGGTCTGTCTAGTCAAGGTTATGGTTTTCCCAGTGATCATGTATGGATGTGAGAGTTGGACTGTGAAGAAAGCTGAGAGCTGAAAAATTTATGCTTTTGAACTGTGGTGTTGGAGAAGACTCTTGAGAGTCCCTTGGACTGCAAGGAGATCCAACCAGTCCATCCTAAAGGAGATCAATCCTGGGTGTTCATTGGAAGGACTGATGCTGAAGCTGAAACCCCAGTACTTTGGCCACCTCATGCAAAGAGTTGACTCATTGGAAAAGAGCCTTATGCTGGGAGGGATTGGGGGCAGGAGGAGAAGGGGACCACAGAGGATGAGATGGCTGATGGCATCACCAACTCGATGGACATGAGTTTGAGTAAGCTCTGGGAGTTTGTGATGGACAGGGAGGCCTGGCGTGCTACGATTCATGGGGTCTCAAGGAGTGGGACGCAACTGAGTGACTGAACTTAACTGAGGGTGCATACTTTATATGGGGCTTCCCTAGTGGCTTAGATGGTAAATAACCTGCCTGCAATGTGGGGGACCTGGGTTTGATCCCTGGTTTGGAAAGCTTGCCTGGAGGAGGGAATGGCTACCCATTCCAGCATTCTTGCCTTGAGAATTCCACAGACAGAGGAGTTTGGTGGGCTACATACAGTCCATGGGGTCACCAAGTGTCAGACATGACGGAGAGACTAATACTACCTTACGGGCTTCCCAGGTGGCACTAGTGGTAAAGAACCCGCCTGCCAGTGCAGGAGATGTAAGAGACACAGGTTTGTTCCCTGGGTTGGGAAGATCCCCTGGAGAAGGGCATGGCAATCCACTCCAGTGTTCTTGCCTGGAGAATTCCATGGACAGAGGAGCCTGGTGGGCTATAGTCCATAAAAGTCGCATAGAGTCAGACACAAATGAAGCAACTTAGCACTCATGAAAAGGGTTAGATTAGGTCATGGGGGTAGGGCCCTCATGATTGCCTTCTAAGAAGAGAAAAAGAAAAAAAGAGAGAGAGAGAGAAAGGAATCACTCCTTCCATCATGTGAGGAAACAGCAAGAAGCCAGGAAGAGAGTCCTCAACAGAACTTGACTGAGCTGGCACCCTGATATCAGACTTTCAGACGCCAGAACTAGGAGGAAATATGTTTCTCTTGTTTAAGCCTCTTGGTCTGTGATGTTTGTTATGGTAACCTGAGCAGACTAACACACTTGAAGAAGACGCGATAGACAAACGGCCTTGGGGGTCCACAAGCTGGTCTCATGGAGAGAAAGGGTGTGTTGACGCTTACAGAAAAGGTAGACTCCATGCTCCTTGAGGGCACAGACTGCCTTCTTTGTGTACTTGAATCCTGGGCAATTGGACCAATGGTTGGCCCATAGGAGGCATTCAACAAATATCTGTGAATTAGCCAATAAACAAGAGAGTGGACAGTTGGATGGAACAGAACAGATCAGGGGATAAGAGAAGGAATAGAGGAAACAGAAATGACCCCGAGGGATGTAATTAACAAGGTGAGATTAAACATCCCTCTTATGGACTTTGGTGACAGTTTGAGAGACCGGAACCAAGCCTTTTCATGTCAAACACTTCAGAAAGATAAATTGATTTATCTGTTGATAAATCAGAAAGATTGCTAGGAGACAAAATTACTAAGATTCTCAAATCTGCCTGTTTTTCCTATGTTCTGAGCTATTCATTTCATCTCCCAGTACTTCTGTTTTTATATTCATAAAACAACTGATATACATTAGCTAATGTTTCAGATTTCTTCCAACATTAATGTCCCAAGATTGTATTAGCTACTGCAATTGAAAATGCAAAATTGCAGAAAGTACATTATGAAAAATTAGTATCATCATTTGGATTTTTCATTTACATATGTATTACTTTTAATCATTTTTTCTAGAGACTTGACTTTTTAAAAAATTCAGTTTGCTTTTGAAATATAACCATTAGTGCTATTCATCTGGAAAAGAAAGTAGAATGAATAGTGCCTACCATAGGGAAGGGAAAGTCTTTTCAATTAATGATAGTATCTATATGGAATGTATATGGGAAATAAATGAACTTTGAATTTTACTTCATTTGGCAGTGCCAAGTATATCAACCAATTCTTTGATACCCCTCCATTAAAAAGGTGTAAATTAATTCCTCTTCCCCTGAAAATGGGGTGTATTTACAGACTCAGTTCTAATTCTAATAGAATTAAGCAGAAGTGATGATGTGTAGCTTTGCACACTAGAATATGAAAGAGACCTTGCTTCCTCCTCTTTTATTCACCCTTCATTTACCTCAGTAAATTTGATTTAAAATTAATAATACTCACCTCTTTGTATATCAGTTGTGATGATCTGTGTTATAGATTTGTAATGATGCAACAGAAGAGTTCCTGTCACATGGAGAGAACTAAATGACCTTGAAGTCCATCATTCAGCAATAGAGAAGGCACACGTTAGTGATTCCTTTCCACAAGTGTTTAGCTGTATGTAGATTCATTACCCATACATTTCAAATGTGAAGTATTTGATAAATAAATAATTTCCTTATACTTATTTCACATATAGTAATGTTGTGTGTGGTATGTTAATAGACCAGCTGACAGCTGACCACTGTAAGTAAACATCCTCAGCTTTGTTTTTTTCTGTTTGTTTTTCTTTGTAATTGTCTTTGTTTATTTTTGGTTGTGCTGGATCTCTGTTGCTGCGTGGGCTTTTCTCTGGATGTGGAGGGCAGGGGCTACCCTTCCTTTCAGGGTACAGCTTCTCATTGCAGCGGCTTCTCTTGCTGCAGACCAGAGACCCCAAGGCACGCGGGCTTCAGTAGCTGGGGCACGTGAACCCAGTCGCTGGGGTCCCGGGCTCTGAGCACAGGCTCGATGGCTGTGGCACGTGGGCTTAGCTGCTCTGTGGCATGTGGGATCTTCCTGGTCCAGGGATTGGACCCTTGTTTCCTGCACTGGTGAGCAGATTCTTTACCACTGAGCTGCCAGGGAAGCTCTGGATTCTGGGTTTTAGGAGCTGTTGCACTTTCCTCGTCTTGGAGCTTGTGTCCATTAAGCCCCTCCAAGGTTCAGGTTATCCCCTAGAGATGAAACGTATTGAAGGCTCTGTTGCTCTTGCTTATCTCTTCCTCAGAAAACTTGATCTAAACCATTTTACAGTTTCAGCTTTCCTTTCACACTATTTTAACTGTTCTCTTTCCAACCCTTCTAGAGGCAAGAGTATTTCTGCCCTATCTGAAGTAGCCATTCACAACATTTTCATCCCCTAAGATCCATTTCATGATTTTTGCCCCTTAGTTAGCCCCCATATTTTAAGAGAATTTAAATAGCAAACTGTGTCTGTAAAGAAACAAGAGCTGCCTTCATCTGCTTGGGGTCCTAAAGATACGTAGGACTGGACTTCAGTGAATCACACTGGTTAGAGTGAGGGTTCTGAAGTCAGACTGGCGGGACTGAAATATTGACTCCACTATCTACTACCAATATGATTAGGAAAATTCTAGATCTCCCCAGCTTCTATTCTTTTTTTCTAGAAAATGAGGATGATAGTAGTGTAGTAGTGCCTATTTTGTGGAGTTTTTATGAAGATTAAATGAGATAATTCATGAAAATCCTTCCACATGGGACCTGGCACAAAGAGAAGAATAAAAGATGGGACTGTAAGCTATGAAGCTTCTGATCACCATGGGAGACCTTAATGTAATGTTGAGAACAATGAATGGTCTTTACAATAGTCCCGACTCTCACAGACTTAGTAGTTACTATGTACTGGGCACTCTGCAGATAGAATTCTATTTAATCTCACAGAAGTCCAGCCTGGTGGGTGTTATTCCTTTTTTCCCAATTGGGAAACCTTGAATGAGAGAGGTTAATAACTTGAATAAGGTCACGCAGTGAGAAAATGACAGAGATGCAAATTGAACCCAAATCTTTCTGGCTTTAAAATATGTCTATCAGGCTGCAGTTCATAGGATCGCACAGAGTCGGACATGGCTGAATTAACTTAGCATGCATGCACATCCTTTCTGTGGACATCGAGTCTGCCATATAAAGTAAAGTAACTCAGAAAGAGAAAAACAAATATCATATATTAACACATGTATGTGGAATCTAAAAAAATGCTACAGGTGAACCTATTTGCAGGGCAAGAATAGAGACCCAAGCATAGAGAATATATGTGTGGACATGAGGTGGCGGGGACAGGGAGTAGGATGAATTGGGAGATTGGGATTGACACTAATACACTACCATAATTAAAATAGATAATTAGTGGGAACCTGCTATAAAGTATAGCGAGTTCAGGTTGGTGCTCTGTGATGACCTAGATGGGTGGAATGATGGTGGGGGGTGAGGTTCAAGAGAGAGGGGAATATATGTACACATATTGCTGGTTCATTTTGTTGTATAGCATAAATTAACACAACATTGTAAAGCAAATACAGCACAATATTTTTAAATGCATCCATTCTTTCTATATTCTATAATTCAGTAAAGTTTTATTTTCTCTCCTCAAATAAAATTCTAGCCCACAGCCAAGAAAGACATTGTTTATTTAGGCTACATTATCTTATTTCAGACAAACAAGCTGATTCTATCAAGCATTTTGAGGTCTTGAAAATGATACTAGTACCACTCCTCTACACACACACACACACACACACACACACACACACACAGAGTTGCCTGTGTGTAGTTGTTCATCATGGGCCTCTAGGGGAACTACTGATCTAGTTGGATCCAAAGCAGAGTCCACACATACAAATTCTCTCCCTAGCAGCAAAGTCAGGAAATAACAAACATCCTGCACCATTGGCTTCCCAGGGTGTAATTAGAGTCTTAGGGTGATAGGGATGAGCCTCAGAGAAATTTTCACTCTGAATTAGTTAAGACCACAGTGACTGGTACAGTGCTGTGGATCTAACCCAGGGTCTCCCACAGGGAGCAAGAATGCAGGTTGAAAGGGAATTGACTATGTTCATGATTTCATGTTTGACTTTGTATCTTTTTAATATAAATTATTTTTGACTGTGGCTTAGGACTGGATACACGCTTTCTGAAAAGTAAGAATCGTCTACTCCAAAAACCAGATTTGCCTCTTAGAGGCTTTGGAATGCCTTTTAAATTTTTCAGTGCAATAGTCAGTGTGTCTCTGAGCATCTGCTTTTAACATTTCAAGTTCCCTGAAAAGAAGAAAATTTCATTTAAAAAAAAAAATGTCAGAAAAATCAATGAGACTCTGAACGAAGTGTATTTTTTTGACACACACTCTCTTAGAGACCTACCGTGGAGCACAGGATTCCTAAGCCACTCTCATTTAAAGCTTTTGAAAACAGGTGGCTAATTAATATACAGCTGAGATGAGCATTTTAAATTATTAATTAACTCAAAGGAAGATATGCTCTGAATAGTAAAGTGATGGAGTTCCTGGTGTAGTCAAATGCAGCCTCTTTCCCTGATGGATTAGGCAATATCTTCAGATGCCAGTAGATGCTTGACAGCATCCTTGGTCCTGAGCAGCTGCTGGGGGTTTGTAGCATTGACACATAAAGAAAGAAAGAAGAGTGAAAGAAAGAAGTCAGAGACAGACCAGACAATCTAGATGAAAGCCCTACCACCCTGAAACTGTACCGATTCGAGAACAGGATTGTGGTCCTTTATTGTAAAATATCCACAACAAGCATAACTGTAAAAATCGTTTGCAAGGAAAACCTACCTCTGGAGAACAGGTCACCTACAACCAACGTGCCCCCTGTCCCTAAAGGAAGTCATCAGGAAGCATTAATCAAAGAGAGGGCCACAGAATCAGGCATGAATGCAACCCTGGGACGTTGTTCTTTCTTGCCCAAAGGAGCTGAAGCTCTCGTGGAGTGCTCACGAGCAGGAAAAGAGAAGATATTAGTAATTCCGCACTGCCATGGTTGGTGGGGACAGAAAGCACAGTAGAGAGGAAACAGCAAGGTGTATATGCCGGAATCATCTGAAGGAATGGGCTGTGCCCTCTTCAGCCCTCACCCGCAGGCTCTGAATTTGAGACAGCCTCCCCATCTCTTGAAAACTTGTGAGTTTCAGATTGCGTCTCGCTCCCATTCTTAAAAAGTATGTCCTAGTCTCTTTGTCCCTCTTCTAAGAGCCTTCCAATCTTCTTACTCACAGAAGTCTTCACTGATTCATTCAACAGGCATGCACTGTTTGCTTTCCGTGTCTCGGGACCCTTGTGAGGTACCAGGGAGCCAGTGGAGAATAACTCAAGTCTACTGGGATGAGGGGAAAGAGACGGGAGGAAATGCCAGTCCCACAGGATAAGAGCTAAATAGAGATACACAGAGTTTGCTCTGGAAGCACAGAGGAGGAGTCTTGTTAAACAAGTTCCCCCTACACCAAGTCCTAAAGGACTGGTAGGAAGTGATCAGGGTGAGGAAACTGGGGAGTCCCTGGGTGGAGGTGAGGGCATTCCAGACAGATGCAACAATGTGCCTCTTGCAAAGTAGACAGTCCAATGTCACTTTGACGTCATATCATTATTATCCCAATAAATAGGCATGCATCCATCATTCACATTTCACATTTTGTAATCAAGTGCTTTTTGTGAATTTTAAAATTCATTTATTTTATATTTAGGGGCCATTTAGCATATGGTGGGCACTGTGCTAGGTACTAAAGGCTAAAGGAGACATTTTTTGTTGTGATTGGTGAAAAAAATCATTCCCAAGTCCATAAATGAAAAAAAAATAGTGATTTTAAATGAGTGAAGAGAATTTGAAAAGTGGCATAAGACAGGAAAACTAGAGGTAAGAAGAGTTATCATTTGGAAGAAAGTGAGAGATTCTTCTGGCTGTAAAGACTGATGGGAATACAGATACTGAAATAAGAAGGAGAATACAGGAACAGGGGTGAGTCAAAGCTTTCTTTTCCTGGGATGAAAGAGGCAGAAGAGTCAAGGATAATGTTGAGAGAGCTCTTTCTGTCATCAGAATGAGATGCAGAGGAGCAGCATGTGTTTTCAAAGGATAACATGGAAACAAGTGTGAGAAAGTCCCAACGTTCCTAAATTCAATTGAGAAGCCACAGACTTACATCAGCATTCTGTGCCCATGCCATTCCGTACTTTGAATTAAAATCTAAGGCATATTGAAGGCATAAATCTTGGGAACAACCCAGCCCCTAAGCAGCTACAACACTTCCTAAGTTTCCTGTAAGATAAAATGGCAAGCCTGAGCCTCTGAGCTAAATGTCACATACAGGATAGAAGCTGGATCTGCATTCTTTAGCCACCAACCTGTGTCTTTTTTTTTTTTTTTTCCAAATAGATTGTGCTTTTATCCCTCTTGACTCATTGGACGACATACTCATCTCTTCCACAATATGGGAACTATTCTCAGAGAACCGTAGGTTGAAAATCTGGCCCCAAAGAACAGCTCATCATGTTCTTTGGGGGAGCGTAATGAACAGCATGGATTCACTTGCAGAAGTTTCCGAGGGAAGGATGGAGAGATCGAAGAGCTAAGCTTGGATGTGCCGTGTTTTCTTTCCCTCTCTGTTTTATCAGTGTGTTTATTAAACACATCAGAGGCTACTTAGAGTCAAGACAAGGCAAACTGACCCCTTGCGATCCCTTCTGGCCTTCCAGTCTAAGTGGATGACACCAGCCTCCTCGAGGAATAGAGTAGATGAATGAAGAGGGAATTGTGCAGCCATACGAAGACACAAGGCTGAGTGGTGCTAACATCGAAACTCAGCAGCAGCTTAAATTGTCTCTCATTAATGTCCTCGGAGAGGTCCCTGTTTCATCACCTTCTCAGCAATTAATGGGCCTTATTAATGGGCCACAAGGGAAAGGATCAGGACCTGTCTTATCCTGCTGGTTTACGTACACTGCTTCAGGCCTGTGCCAAGCTCTGGAAACAGAGGTTGGCTTTCTGAGTTATTTCAAGCCCCACACCTCCGGTTATAACATCTATGGGAGGGTGTCCTCATTTAATCAGAGATGGCCTGAACCTACAGCCTGCAAACTTGCCTTGGTCCTTCTCTTCAAAACATATACATAAGATGCTAAGGCATGATGAATTTCAAGAGAGAGGAAAAGCTTTAAGGGGAAAAACAATGCCATGTATGCTGACATTTAACAGAGGAGTTTAAACAACATATTGGAACTTGCAGACTATAACAAACAAGAACTGGAAACCAAACCTTCCTCCTCTACTTGACTTTCACCAGGGTTGGCCCCTGGAGAACGGTGCACGCCAGGGCTTGAGGCTCCCAAATGAGAGACCAGAAGCCAGCTCCAGGCTGCTCTCTGGGCTGCCAGGTTTCAGTCCGTCGCCTGTTGGCCCTCTCAGCCTGCTCCATTACATCTTGAGGAGCTCGTAACAGACCCACCCAAGGGATTCATTTAAACCATTAAATGCTTTGGCATCCACGTCAGCCCTGATTTCACTTGGCCCCTAGACCCAGTGTTTGTTGGTCCAACCTCAGCTCTCAACTTGTCCCTGCATCTTTACACCCCAGTGGCTCCCCCCTCACCTTCTGCTTCCCCCAGCCGCGTACACGTTGCTTATGAAAAGACAGGAAGGGAAGCAAAGACAAAACCAGGAAAGGGAAGGGGGAAACAGAAGATGGAGAGAAGAGCTCGGAATCATGCAGAACTCTAGTGTTCTTCAGAGGACTCCGCACCTTCTCCAGGGGAACAGAATGGAATTGAAGGCGGAGGAGAGGGACTTAAATAGTTGTTTGACTTATTCTTCTGCGCATCAAACACCTTAATATAGAACAGACAGAGAAGAATAAAAATGATCTGGAGAAAAGTGAGAGGAAAAAGTATTTTAAGTTGATTTTTATAAAATACTTTAAGAGAAAATGGACTTGTGTTTTCACTTTGAAAGTTTAATTTTAATGTTTAATTCTCAAAATACCCTTGAGGTGTAGGCTATAGTAAACCAGTTTTACAGAAAAGGAAACTGTGTGACTCAGCAGACTTCCAATTTTCTATCTTGTTTTTTCTTTTTTTAAGTTTTATTTTATTTTTATTTTTTGGCCATCCCATGGGGCATGTGGGATCTTAGTCCCCCAATCAGGGATCAATCCCACATGCTCTGCATTAGAGGCATGGAGTGTTAACCACTGGACCACCAGGGAAGTCCCAGGTGTCTGTCCTATTGAAAGAAATGCAGTGCATATGAAGAAAGATGCATGCACAAGGATGATTATGGCAACATTGTTGTATCAAGAAATCTAAAATCAGTGTTCATATGTAGGAAAGTGATTAAATTATGGCATATTCTGGGAATGAATGATATTTAGCTATATGTGTATATTTTTATTCTTTTTGGTATTCTTTTCCATTATTGATTATCACAAGATATTGAGTATAATCCCCTGCACTATTCAGTAGAACCTTGTTATTTATCTATATCAGCTATATATTTTCATGCAACAAATCTATCCTGTAATGATTTAGAAAAGCCTTCAAGTCAAAATAAGTAAAAATAGTGCTAAACCACATATTTAGTATAATTCCACTATGTAAAGAAAGTTTTCTTTATGTATACTTATGTATATATTTAAGTGCTTATTAAAAAACTACAGAAGGACTCACCCTAAAATTTCAATATAAAGTCAAAAACTGAATAGTGTCCTTTATCCAGCACCTCCCACATCACCTGAAGTTCCCCTCTTTTCCAAGAGGAAATCATCGCCTCTACATATTTCTATGTTTGAATTTTTAAAATAAAAATATATTCATAATTCCTTGTATAATTATTAAAACATTTGTTTTTTAAAATCATATGATACTGTGCAGATATAACATGCTGCTTTGATGTTACTTTTGCACAGAAAACATCTGCTACTTTGCAGATGGAAATAAATTGGCCTTTCTTTTTTGCCTTTCTCTTCTGTCAGCATTAGCAGCAAATTCCTGTAAGATCTTCAGCAAAACAGATTACCCTATATGCTTACTTCTGATTGACAGAGAGGCTTAGTGTGCAGAGTAGAGACATGAACAGAATATCTGGGTCACCAGCAAGCAAAGTTTAACATCTGTAAGCAATGTAAGGTCACATTCCATGATATCTTCAGCAGCAGCTGGCCTGCCAGCATCGTAATTACTTTTCATGTAAGTCTGCCTTGCCAGTCTAGACACAGGAAAACACAGATGAGCGCGGGATCTTTAAGCAGGCTCTATATCCTGAGCTGAAACCAAATGACCATTAAAAGGCAGAGCTGAAGAAATAACACAGGAACACCCTGAAGTCATTAGCAGAACTAGCAAGGAGCAAGAGTCCCTCTGCAGTAATAACGTGAAGAAAGCCTCTTCCTGTGTGAAGTTTAATGGATGGCAATGTTCTGTCTGCCGTATGTCTCCCTCTTGATCCCCACAGCTATGGCAAACGGGGTAGGCAGTGATGCTGTTTTCTCAGAGGAGGAAACTGAGACCTCAGCCCATGAAGGGGGCTGATCACTGATCACATGACTTCAGGGCACCACTTCAGGGTAACAGTGAGGCACGCCCGAGAAGCAGACACACCCTTCTCCCACCCAAAACATGCCGGTTTTAGACAGGCATTAAAGGAGCCAAAAAGTCCCTCTTGGCAGGTTCAGCAGGCTGTCTGAGATCATTCCTTTAAAATCTACTCAGGTCATTTCAGCAGCACCCCGAGTGTTGCCATCTACAGACTAGGACAATAAAATATGCATGTCCATGCAATCACAGGCATACATCATCTTCCCGGTGATAAATAAATTCTTCTCGATAAATTTTTTCTTCTATCGATACTGGGACATGCTCTTAGACCTCTCTCCCTCCTAGGTAATTCTGTTGTAGAAAGAATCTCAAAAACCTTATTTAGGATCATTATAATGTGGGTGTGTCTTCTTTAAAAATCAAATTTTGTTTCTATATCAAAGCACATCTTTTGATAGCATGTTATGTACTCTTAATAAAGAAAAGAACATCCAGAAAGATAGACTAATGGCAGAATGCCCAGATTAACTTAAGATAAATGTGAGCCAACTGACAAAAGGAATAGAGGGCAGCGGAGGAGGGGCGGATGGGAAATCAGACAGACGCGGTTGACAGCATGGGAACGTGTCTGCTTTTCTGAACTAACCGTCAGTTCTGCCATCCTGATGAGGGCAGAGGGTGATGATGCTTTCCTACTCACAGTCGAGGACCTGCTTGTCTCACGGTCTGTCCTCACTGTCACCATGCAGAAGGATGCTGTCAGTGAGATTTTTTAGATGCCATGATTGCACACTTCCAAATGGAGCAAGAGCCTCCCTTTGCCCCTCTGTGTCCTCACTCTCGTGGTCTACCTGAGTGACCTTAATGAAGTCACTTCTTTTTAAACTAATTTTCTTTGGCGTATAGTTACTTTACAACGCGGTGTTAATTTCTACTGTACAGCAAAGTGAGTCAGCTTTGTGTGTGTGTGTGTGTATCCCCTCTTTTTTGCATTTCTTTCCCATTTAGGTCATCACAAAAGCACTGAGTAGGGTTCCCTGAGCTCTGCAATAGATTCTCATTAATTTTATACATAGTATCAGTAGTCTATACATGTCAATCCCAATTTCCCAATTCATCCCACCCCCTTCCTCCTTTGATGTCCATACATTTGTTGTCTGCATCTGTCTCTTTATTTCCATTTTGCAAATAAGATGATCTATAACATTTCTCTAGATTCCACATAAATGCATTAATATAAATTATTTCCTTTTCTCTTTCTGACTTACTTCACTCTGTATGAGAGTCTCTAAATCTATCCACATCTCTACAAATGACCTAATTTTGTTCCTGTTTATGACTGAATAATAATCCATTGCATACATGTACCACATCTTTTCTATCTATTCCTCTTCAGATGAACCATTTAGATTGCTTCCATGTCGTGGCTGTTGTAAATAGTGCTGAAATTGGGGTACATGTGTCTTTTTGAATTATGATTTTCTCTGGATATGTGCCCAATAGTGGGATTGCTGGGTCATATGGTTTCTATTTTTAGGTTTTTGAGGAACTTCTATACTGTTCTCCATAGCAGCTGTACAAATTTACATTCCCACCAACAGTGCAATAGGGTTCCCTTTTCTCCACACCTTCTCCAGCATTTATTACTTGTAGACTTTTTAAATGATGGTCATTCTGACAGGTGTGAGGTGATACCTCATTGTGGTTTTGCATTTCTCTAATAATTAGTGATGTTGAGCATCTTTTCATGTGCTCGTTGGCCATCGGTAAGTCTTCTTTGGAGAAATGTCTATTTAGGTCTTCCACCCATTGTTTGATTGTGTTGTGTTGTTGTGTTTTTTTTTTTAAATATTGAGCTGCATGAACTGTTTATATATTTTGGAGATTACCTCTTTGTCAGTTGCTTTCTTTGCACATATTTCCTCCCATTCTCAGGATTATCTTCTCACCTTGTTTATGGTTTTCTTTGCTGTGCATGAGTCACTTATTTTTTTGAACCTGTTCCTCATCTGTGCAATATATCTCAATGGGCTGCATGCTCTGCCCAACTCACAGAGCTCTTCTAAAGGTGCAGATGTTTTCTGTGCAGTAAAGCAAAACACAAATGAAGGATTCTGAGTCACATTAGCATTGCCCTGTTATTGAGAGAAAGATTAAATGAGTTTAATCAGAGTTAAACCCACAGAGCTATGAGATAACCAGAAGCTTATTAAGAGAAGCTAAGACTGTTTAGGGAACAAAAAACAGGACAGAGTAGTGATATGGGTCTATAAAGCATTTCTCATTTTAATTTTTTTAGTCCTGTCTGTACATCTAAGAACAATAATAATTTTTAAAGCTAGATATTATTGAGAGTTGAGCGCCACACTTGTGGTTTGTGTACATTGCCCTTCCTATGAATCACGGGGTAATGAACGATGCTGAAAAACCACACGCAGCTATTTTTACAACAGCTCATTTGTTCTTTCACTCAACAGATTTTTACTGAAGGTCTACCAGGCACCAGATCTCTGCTCAGCCTCAATCAGGATACATACCATGAAAGAAAGAAAGAGGTGACACAACAGTGCTAACAATATGGAATGTTAGTAGGGAGGGGGGAAGAATACCTTCACTGAATAGGAGTGGTCAGGGGTGAGTGCCTGGAGAACAACATTTGAGCTGAGAGCTGAAGAAGGAAAATGAAGCTGGGCAGGGTTTGAGAGAAGAGCATTTCAGGCAGGGAGCACAGCAAGTGTAGAAGGTGTGAGGGTAGAAAAGGGCTTGATAAAGCTGAGGAAGAGATAGGAACCCAGTGGGGCTGGAGCCTAGTTGCGTAATAACGATCATCTTATAATGCATGGTTCCATGGATACCTCGTAGATGCCATGAAGATTTGAACAACTGTCTTGCTGCATTAGGAAGACGAAGCTGTGTCCTGTCTCATCAGGAACAATGGGGACCCCAGGATTTGTCCCCCCACCCACCAAGAAGGAGACAAGGTGGATGTGCTCATCTTGAGCACAGCATTCAACATTATCTGCTTTAGACTACCTCTGTCACTGTTAAAGTAGTCAGTGTCCGATAGTTTCTGTTCAGATCAAAATGCCATCTGCTGGAAGGAGGAAGTAGATGGTACATCTTTTATCCATTGTTACAGAAGACTTGGATGATCCCCCTGACCAATGAAATGCTCTCCATTCATCACAGTGCCATGTTTACTTAATCAATGAGATGGGAGAGTAGCTAAATATAAAGTAAAAAGAAGATCTTCAGAGGATTGCTGTGACTGCTTCTAAAAACCCTTTAGAACTGAGTCAATCTGTCAACAAGTTTTTAATTTGCTTCTATGATGCTAGGCATTGTGGAAAATGCAAAGTAATATAAGACCAAGTTTCTGCCCTCAGGGATCTGCAACTAACCCCTAGAGAAAGGATGCACTGAAGATGAAACAAGAATCATGAAATATAATGACTGCTGTGTAACTTAGAATGCTGTAGGAGTCCAGGGCAGGGGGGCGGCAGGCGAGTAAGGAATTGACTCATTACATCAGGGGTGATGTCAATCGCAGTAAGTTTCAAGTTGTTCTATGCCTGGTGTATAAGTGAAAATGAAAGTGAAAGTGAAGTTGCTCAGTCATGTCCGACTCTTTTGTGACCCCGTGGACTGTAGGCCACCAGGCTCCTCTGTCCATGGGATTTCCCAGGCAAGAATACTGGAGTGGGTTGCCATTTCCTTCTCCAGGGGATCTTCCCGACCCAGGGATCGAACCTGTGTCTCCTGCATTGCAGGCGGACGCTTTAACCTCTGAGACACCAGGGAAGCCCCAATAAATGGTTTGTTGAATAAATAAGTGAGGTAGATGTGAGTTTTTATTTTGAGGATATGCATAAAATGAATTGGCAGTGAGAAATGGGGGGAGCTCAAGGCAAGGGGACCAGCATGATTGTACACAAGGATAGGGATAAATATGACATATAGAGAGGTAATTCAAAGGCAGGGTGTATGAAGGATATCATACCAGTTCATAGAAAACTATGAATGGCCAAATCAGAATTTTGAATTTGGTTAAATAAACAGTTTTAGGTTCCTGAGAAAGGGAGAAACATGATTAAAATGGTGTTTTAGGAAAATTACTCTAATAGTTGAATTCGAAGGAAAAGTGAAGACAAAGGTCCAGTTACAAATTATCAAAAACGTTTTTAGAATAACACAGTATAAAAAATAAATTCATATATACATAAAGTTATGCATTAGTTAGAGACAGTACAGTGTATCTATGGTAATAGTAGGAGGCTGAATGATGAAGTTGGCAGTCTGTTACATAGTGAAAAATCCAAGCTGTATCCTTAGGTCTAAGATGCTGCCTTGCTATTGATCACACAGATGTGTGCGGTGCACATTCCTGCCTGAGGGCATTTGCAGCTGCCGTTCCCTCTACCAGAAATGCCCTTCCCCAAATATCTGAGTGGTTTATTTCTTCACCTCCTTCAGTCCTCTGTTCAAACGCCTCCTTCTCAGTAAGCTTTCTAGACCTTCCTTTTTAAAATTGCAGCCATCCTGAAGCTTCCCACTCCTCCTGCTTTATTCTCCTTCATAGCATTTATTACCATCTCACATTCTAAATATTTTACTTCTTTATTTGTGTACTGACTGTTTCCCCCAACTAGAATATAATAATCTATGAGGGATTTTTGTTTGTTTTCTTCATTGTTTTATCTCTAATGCCTGAAACATAGTAGATAATAAATAGTTTGAGGATAAATAAGTCAGTTTGAAGCATGTCTACTTTTTTGGTGGAGGCACTAAAGTAGAATTATTCCTCCCAGTAAACTCAATTGTAGTAAAAATCTACTACTAGACTTATGACCCAGAGAAGCTACCATATCAAAGCACATAATATTGTTTGATATTAGACAAAAGTCTGAAACTCAACACTGTAAATCTGCAAATAATCTTTTTTCTTACATTTTATTTATTTGTGGCTGTGCTGGGTCTTCACTGCTGTGTGAGCTTTTCTCTAGTTGCAGCAAGCAGGGACTACTCTCTGGTTGCAGTGCACGGGCTTCTCCTGTTGCAAAACACAGGCTTTAGGGTGCTTGGGCTAGTAGTTGCCACTCCCAGGCTCTAGAGCACAGGTTCGGTAGTTGCGACACATGGGCTTAGTTGCTCCCCAGCATGCAAAATCTTCCTGGATTAAGGTTCAAATCCATGTCTCCTGCATTTGCAGGCATGTTCTTCACCACTGAGCCACCAGGCAAGTCCTCTCTATCTTAATTGAAATAAGTTAAGCAGACAAGTGCTACCTGCATCCTTAACAAGACACTAATTGATTTTTAAAACAAAACCAAGCCTGCTTTTTTTAAGGCTTTAAGTTGTCTAGGGTTAGCAATCTTTATGAATGGAAAAAGGTTCAGTGTCTCATTTACTAGTGTCAATTCTTAATTTCACAAATGGATTGATAGACGCTTTCATTTCATAAACATAAAATCACAGCAACATAGTGTTGTTCTGTCAGTCAACTGGAAGCACTTTCTGAGTGCTTCCTTAGCAGGCATTTTACCCAGGGTCATAACAGAATAGTAGCCAAATACAGCCTGCCGAGTTTAGACAGCAGAACTTTGAAGTGAGAAAGAAAGCCAGATTTCCAGAAATTAATGCTGTCAATAGAGCAGAAAGCCATGCAGAAGGAGTAATGGACTTCATTTCAGCATCAAGCAGTTATTGTCAGGCATGATCACAGGAACACTCTAAGTCACTGGCCAAGGGAGCTAGTCTCAGGGAACTGTCCAATGTACCATCTCTCAGTATGTCTCATGAAGCCAAATCCCAGGCTTGTTCTACTTCACCTCTCCCTCATTCCCTAGACTGTCCTGATAAATATGGGACCACTAGCCACATATTACTATTTAAATTTAAAATAACTCAAATTTTAAAATGTAGTTCCAAAACTGGTGGTTGCCAGAGGGGTGGGGCATGGGGCAATGAGTGAAATTGGTGTGGGAGATTAAAAGGTACAAACTTCTGGTTACAAGATAAATGAGTCATGGGGAATATAGTCAATGATATTGTAATAACATTGTCTGGTGACCATTGCAAAATGGTCATTTTGCAATGCTTAAAAATATTGAATCACTACGTTATACATCCGAAGCTAGTATAACATTGTAGTCAATTATACTTCAAGTTTAAAAAGAAAAAAAAATAGTTACCAACATATTTCCAACCAACATGAAATTAAGAGAAGAAGGGATTTATGGTCTCACCTAAAGAAAACATAAAATGGACAAAATGTATGAAGCAACGGTTTTTATGACACTGGGAATTTTAAGTGAGATGACAGTGAATCAACACTGAAAGAAAAAAAGTGGCCAACATAGAATTCTATATCCAGCAAAATTTCCTTTCAAAAATGAAGAAGAAATAAAGCCTTCTTCAAACTTACAAAAGGTGAATTCATTCATCATCATCACACACACTGTTAGAGATATAAAGGGAGATTAAAGCAAGTTCTTTAGGGAGAAAGAAAATGATCCCAGGTGAAAATATAAATCTATACAAAGAAATGAAGAGCACTGGAAATTATAACCTCAGGGGTAGATGTGTAAATATTTTCATACTATTTAATATCTTTATAGATAATTGACTTTCTAAATAAAAATAATAACAAGGCAGTGTGACGTTTGTGGTATTTATAAAATGAGATGTGGGACAATAGCACAAAGAATGGGAGGGGAGACAAGGAAGTATATGTTGTAAGTTGCTGATACTATTAGTGATGAGTCTTATAATCTCACTTGAGGCTAGATTGTGACAAGTGAAAATGTGTACTATAGACCATCAATCCACAAGTATAAATACAGGACAGTTACCACTTATAAGAAAACAATAGAGAAAAGATGAAATAATTTTAAAAAATATAACTGATCAAACGAGGAAAAGGAAGAAAAAAGGAAAGAACAAATAGAACAAACAGCAAATAAATAGCAAATGATAAATACACACCTAAGTAATTCAATAATTATATTAAATGGAAATGGTTTAAACTTCCCAATTAAAATACCAAGATTGTCAGAATGTATAAAAGAAGCAAGACCCAACTATATGCTGTCTAGAAAAAAAAACCACTTTAAATAAAAAGTAACAAATAGGTTAAAAAGAAAATAAAGGAAAAAAGAAATGCTGTTCTAATACTAGGGCTTCTCTGGTAGCTCAACTGGTTCAGCTGGTAAAGAATCCACCTGCAATGCAGGAGACCCTGGTTCAATTCCTGGGTCACCAAGATCCCCTGGAGAAGGGATAGGCTACCCACTCCACTATTCTTGGACTTCCTACATATTGAAGTATATTTCAGAACTCAGAATATTATCAGAGATAGAGATGGTCTTTTCATAATGCTTGGCAGTTGTTGTTGTTTTTTTTTTTTTCTGTTGCATCAAACCCTGGTAAGTTCCACTGAAGTACCACTACTTAAAGTCCTACTTCTGTCAGCTATTGTTTGAGAGGTATATATTCTTATTAGTGTAGAGTCATGTAAACTCATTTATATATTCCCTCTCAGAAGGCAAGCTTCTTCCTGAACCCAGCACTTTTAGAACCCCCAAATCACTGCTATTTACATTTACCATGGCTTCTGCTCTGAACCCAGTCATCAACCCAAGAGCTAGATCACTAAATCACTAATTTCTTGAGAAAAAGAAAGAAGGATAAGTTATACCTCTAGTTCTACTATGTGCTTCTCATTTAAAAAAAAAAAAAAAAGCTCATTCTTGAGACTAAATCAAACTAAAAAGCTTCTGTATATTGAAGGAAACCATCAAGAAAATGAAAAGGCAACTGGTAGAAAGGGAGAAAATTTTGTAAATCATATATCTGATAAAGGGTTGATATTCAAAATACAAAACAGAAGTTATACAACTCAATAGCAAAAAAAAAAAAAAATCCAATTTTAAAATTGACAGATCTGAATAGACATCTTTCCAAAGAAGACATGCACATTGCCAACAGGTACATTTAAAAAGTGCTCAACATCACTAATCATCAGGGAAATGCAAATCAAAGCCATGATGAGATATCAATTCACACATGTTAGAATAGCTATTATCAAAAAAAGTAAAATAAAAGAAGAAGTGTTGGCCAAATATGGAGAAAAGAGAACATTTGTGTAATGTTGGTGGGAATGTAAACTGGAACAGCCTTTATGGAAAACAGTGTGGAGGCTCCTCAAAAAAATTTAAAATAGAACCACCATATGATCCAGCAATTCTACTTTGGGGTAATGTATTAGAAGAAAATGAAAAACACTAACTTGAAAAGATGTATGCACCCCCATGTTCATTGTGGTAGTATTCATAATAGCCAAAATATGAAAATAATCTAAGAGTCAATGAATGGATGAATGGATAAAGAAAATGTGAAATATAAATGCCATTCAATACTATTTAGCCATAAAAAAGAAAGAAATATTTCCATGTGTGACCACATAGATGAGGGCTACGTGAAATAAGTCAGACAGGGAAAGACAAATACTGTATCATCTTCCATGTAGAGTCTAAAAACAAAAAATACAGCAAAACAAAACCCACCAAGCTCATAGTTAGAATAGATAGGAGGTTGCTAGAGGCAAGAGGGTTGTGGTGGGGTGGGAAAAACAGACGAAGGTAGTCAAAAGGTACAAACTTCCAATTATAAAATAAATAAATCATGGGGATATAGTGTACAGTGGGGTGACTATAGTTAATAATACTGTACTGCATATTTGAAAGTTGCTAAGAGAGTAAGTCCTAAAAATTCTTATCACAAGAAAAATAAATTCTGTAACTATGTGTGATGACAGGTGTTGACTATACTTATTGTGGTGACCATATGCAATATATACAAATATCAAATCATTATTCTGAAAACCTGAAACTAATATAATGTATGTCAATTATACTTCAAGTTAAGAAATAATTGGAAAATGCTCACTACCATTTAACCAACAATAAACATAATTTTGATGTGAGAAGTGACGTGGTATATAGAGATGAAAGGAGACAGACAAGAAGTAGATAATTGTGATTGTGTTTTAATTAACATAGATAATAAGCATCAAAATTCAAGTTCTCAAGTTGCCTTAAAGCTCATTAGATAAGAATTCAATTACAGGATGAGTTCTGTTCCTAAATTTAATGAAGAGATGGTGCTGGATTTTACTAACTTTCATTTCCTGAGACTACGAATGTGAGAGAAAGTGAATGTATTCCTTGCCTTTTCAAAGTCGATTAGATTGCTGGAGACTTGCCTGCATGTTAATGGGAGAGAGAACATTCCTTGACCCTGTCAACTGAGGTGAAAGCTTTCTCCCCAGTGGAAAGATATTAGGAAAACCTTCATCTATTTTTAACAAAATTATTTAAAATTTTGATACTCAGAATATATCTGAATCTCATTACACTGATAAATCGTCTTCAAATTTCTCCTCTGACTTTACTACTGTCAGCAATAGCAGTAAACACATTATAAGTAGCAATTTCTAAGGTGTCTGAAATAAAATTATCCTCATTTCAAAAATGAGAAAGCTGAGGTACAGAAAGGTAAAATGACTTATCCAAAATCACACAGAGTGGAAGAGCCAGTATAAATTAAATCCTCAGTAGAGACTGATTGATGGAAAAAATTTAACACATATACTTTACCTATAGATGGAATTTTTGGATCATGTTGTGCTTGTTCAGCTTTACTAAAATATCCAAAATTGACCCAAAAAATTGATATTTTATTCTGAACCACTTGAAACACCCCCCATTTCCCAGGACTTGTCTGAAGTAAGAATCTCCCTCTTTAAAAGGCCAAGTATTTTTCTGCAAATACTTGAGAAAAAAAAAAAGAACAGTAGAACTAAAGTGGTCTTCTCATTATTTAATTATAGTTAAAAATTTAAAGATGCAAGTGATAAAAATAGAGCACACATAAATCAATTTCAGTTCTGTTCATTGAGTATACAAAAAAAAGACTAGAAATACTTTTTAGTATTAGTAAATATATTTAGATGGTGGGACTGTTAGTAATTTTCTAAAGTTCTCTAATAAAAGTATACATTTAAAATAGGTTTAAATGTTTAAACCCTTAATGGACACCAGGGCTTCCCTGGGGGCTCAGTTGTAAAGATTCCACCTTCAATGCAGGGGCCGCAGGAGATGAAGTTTCAATCCCTGGGTAAGGAAGATCCCCTGGAGGAGGATATGGCAATCCACTCCAGTACTCTTGCTTGAAAAATCTCACGGACAGTGGAGCCTGGTGAGCTACAGTCCATGGGGTCCCAAAGGGTCAGACACAATTGAGTGACTTAACAAGCAGCACGCAAGGACACTACAAGCATTTTGAAGACTTTTTTTTTTTTTTTACTCTCCTAAAATGTTTTTTAAAATCAAATATTAATTGGAAAGAAACTGAACATTTTGGCCAAAAAGAGTTAGAAAACAGCTGGGAAGAATTATAAAAAATCTCAGGGAGCTCTCTCCATCCCTGGAATTCTTCAGGAAAAACACAAACTCTATCACCTGGTTGTCCTTTAAGTATACTTTTTTGTTTCCTTAAAATACCGTTTTCTCTACTTTTATCACCACCTTAAAATGTCTTTCTCATCTTCAGAGCCCACCTTATATGTCACCTGAGCCTGTGTGAAGTCTTTTCTGCCCCCTCCAGGCAATGTTGCTCACATATACTTTAAGGAAACCTCTGGGTCCAAGATCCAGCTAAGTTCCCTGGAGACAGTGTACCATGGGAAACAGAGCGTGTGTGCAAGACAGTGGGAATCCACAAGTCTGAAATTCAGTAAATACAGAGAAATCAAGAGAAAGTAATCGCTGGAAATCAAATATGGGGTACCTACCTCTATCTCTGAGAAAACTGCCTTCTTAGTGTCTTGTGAAAACAGAATAAGAAAATGCTGTGTGTAACGCGCATGTGTGCTAGGTTGCTTCAGTCGTGTCCGACTCTTTGTGACCCTGTGGACTGTAGTCCACCCGGCTCCTCTGTCCATGGGATTCTCCAGGAAAGAATACTGGAGTGGGTTGCCATACCCTCCTCCAGCGGATCTTCCCAACCCGGGGATAGAACCAGCATCTCTTATATCTCCTGCATTGCAGGCGGCATCTTTACCGCTGAACCTCCAGGGAAGCCCGTATGTAACCAAAGGACTCAAAGAAAGAGATTCCTTTCTTCCTCTGGCCTTGGGGAGAAGCAGACCATGGGTTTGGTCTAGAGGCTTCTGGGTGGAATGACCTGAGAAGAGCAGGGTAAATAATACACAGAGGGAGCCACGAGCAGAATCTTCAGAGAGGAAGACCCCCTAAAGATCAGGAACTGCCTTGCTTCTGACCTCCCAGCTCCTCACTGCTCCCTAATTCCTCCAGCTGGAGGCTCAGCTTGATTCTCTTCACACACACACACTTTCCATGCCGTGACTTTTACTCAGATTCCTCAGTGGATTCTGACCTGTTATTACCATCAAAGCCAAGGCCTCTGATTCTGGTTATCTGGGTCTTTCCCTGGGCCCCTGACATGCTGTGCCTGACATCAGAGTCTCTAGATCTTGCTTTGCTTCCTAAGTCCTGAGTAGCTGCCCCCTTCCTTGGCAGGTCCCCCCTGGACTCCACCTGGGCCTAGGTTAGCTTACTGTTTATGGATACTTAGCCAGGCCCCTCCTGACTTATTTTCCCCAGAGTCTTGGTTTGTTCCTTGAGGGGGGAAAAAACAAAAACATAATATCTAGAGATTTCTATGGAGAAGGCAATGGCAGCCCACTCCAGTACTCTTGCCTGGAAAATCCCATGGACGGAGGAGCCTGGTAGGCTGCAGTCCATGGGGTCGCTGGGAGTTGGACATGACTGAGCGACTTCACTTTCACTTCTCACTTTCATGCATTGGAGAAGCAAATGGCAACCCACTCCAGTGTTCTTGCCTGGAGAATCCCAGGGATGGGGGAGCCTGGTGGGCTGCCGTCTATGAGGTCGCACAGAGTTGGACACGACTGAAGCGACTTAGCAGCAGCGACAGCAGAGATTTCTACAAACTGCGAGATAATTACATAAAGGAAAAAAATGCAGACACTTCCAAAAATATCTTTGAATAAGTGAAAATATATAATCCTTTGCTGACCAAGTTCCGTCACCATGACCAAAATATCTCGCCACTGTTCTTGACTCTCCATCTGCTTTGCCATCATCTTTTCTTGAAGACAGTGTTGCAATAGCTTACCAACTGGTCTTCCCACCTCCAATTTGACCTTCTTCTCACTCAAGGGCCTAAAAATTCAAATGCTTAATTAGAAGAAACACAAATGAGTGACCAGGGCTGATATAAATACATGTGAAAACTCCATGCAGATGGTGGGTTGGTGCAATGGAGAGAATACTTGTGCCATATATAAGGGGCACCCACTCTTGTTTATGGTTATGGTTTTCTTTTAGGAGACAGTCTAAAAGAATATTTCTTTTATTTCTAGAATATACTATTATTTTTCCAAAAAGACCCCAAATTTAAACTTTTATATTAAAAAAATCTCAATGTGGGCTACCCTCCTCCCTCTGTCTCTGATCAAATAAATGCCCCCGTACACCTTAGCTGTTTGAAGTTGAGTTTGGTCATGAACAAACCAAGAGTCTTGACTAATATAGTTCTTTGTTTTTGATATTTGTGTGTTAAAATATACTGTGAAATAATCATCATAGTAACTCAAGCTAACATCCATCATCATACATAGTTACATTTTTTTTTCTTGTAATGAAGACTTAAGATCTACTGTCATAGAAACTTCAAATATGCAATATGGTAGTATTAACTATAGTCACCATGCTGTACATTATATCCCCATGACTTATTTTATAACTAGAAGTTTATACCTTTTGATCCCCTTAAGCTCCTGCTTCTGGTAACCACCACTGATGGAGATACAGTTGTTTAATGAGTGTTTACATGACTGTCTCCCAAACTCAGAGGTGAGTTTTCAGGTCAGGGACTGCGGCAGAGTCGCCTTTGTACCCCTGGTGCTACACAGGGGTTGGCAGCGAGCTGGAATTGAATTATTTACAAAGGAATGAGTGGATGAATAAATATATATCCTTTGCAGACCTATTTTGAATGAACTTTTCAAAATAATAGGCACCAGGGGATTTAGCTCTTGAAATTGTTGAAGTTCATTGAAACCGATGTTTATGTTTCTCATTCAGGATCTTCATTCTTCCAAAGAAAAAGGGCTTGCACCTGACTCCTCAAGGTTGCCATCCTGTTGACCCCTCCTGAAAATGAGCAGTCAGCTCTCACAAAATGCTGGTGCATTCAAGTATAATGAACACAAAATTCATACTTCCTTGGGATACAAATTGACTCAGAGTACATAGGCAAATAATAACTGAGTCTTCCCAGGTACAAGGGACAGAACAAAGGAGCTTTAAGAAACAAAACAAAACAGCTTTTAGATTACTATTCTGAATGAAGATTGGGTAATAAAATGCAGTGATCCTTCCATGCCATTGTCAGAGGCCACTTCGATGCCTGAAGTTGTTCTTCCTTTTTGTTAACATTCATTCATTCATTCACTGCCCACAAGTAAATACCTGCTAAATCACATGACCCTGTACAGGATTGACCTTGAAACAGTTACTGCCAGACGTGCACAAAGCCTACCTCTGTATGTGTGAGAGAGAAATATCTTCTCCATTTTCCTCTTAAGTCTCAGTTTCTCCCACCTGACAAACTAGAACAAATTAATGATCACCTTTGGGAAGGTGCTGGCATGCGGCTCGTTAGAGTGGGAAGGCAGTTATCAATTACCTGGTTGAAACCTCTAACTTTGTTTTTAGATTTATTTTATTGAAGTATAGTTGATTTACAGTGTCATGTTAATTTCTTCTGTAGAGCAAAGTGATTCAGATACACACACACACATATATATGTACACATCCTTTTTCATATTCTTTTCCATTCAGTTTCTCCAGGATATTGAATATAGTTCCCTGTGGAATACAGTAGGACCTTGTTGTTTATCCATCCTATATATAGGGCTTCCCTGATAGTTGGTAAAGAATCTGCCTGCAGGAGACGCTGGTTCAGTTCCTGGGTGGGAACGATCCCCTGGAGAAGGGATAGGCTACCCACTCCAGTATTCTTGGGCTTCCCTGGTGGCTGAGATGGTAAAGAATCCACCTGCAATGCGGGAGACCTGGGTTCGATCCCTGGGTTGGAAACAATCCCTGGAGGAGGGCATGGCAACCCACTCCAGTATTCTTGCCTGGAAAATCCCCATGGACAGAAGTGCCTGGCGGGCTACAGTCCATGGGGTTGCGAGGAATTGGACACGACTGAGTGGCTAAGCACAGCACAGTTGATTTACATTATTGTGTTAGTTTCTGCTGTATAGCAAAGAGATTCAGTTATACATCTTAGGTATAATAACTTGCATCTGCTAATCTCAGCCCCTATCCCCCCCACGCCCCTCTTCCCTGTGGCAACCACACATCTGTGAAACCTCAAACTTTAAAATGATGAAACCATGCCTGAAAGAACCAGGATAAAATGCTAAACTCCGATGTAATTGGAACATGAACCATGAGTCGAAGGACAGACACACCAAATAATTTCTAACTGATTAGCATCTGAACATGTTGGAGGTTTCCTGTCGTTAGTCAGGAGCGCTAACTCGGGAGCTTAAAAATAAATAAATAAATAAAATAAAAAATAAAATGATGAAACCAAGGTCCAGAAAGGGTAATATCCACCGAAAGCCCACAGCTAGTTAATGCATATGCCTGACCCAGCCTGGCAGTTCTTGACTCATGAGACTGAAACTTGTATTCACAAGACTGAAACTCTAATTACACAGTTCTGCTGACCTTGAGGTAGAAAAATGCCATTCCTCCAAAGAGCATTCTGTACATTAGCCTTTGGAGCAGGGAATTTGCAAGTGAGCAACTTTGGTTTTCAGATCTCGTTATCAGGGGAAATGTCTGAACCTTGTAACCAACCGGCCTAAAGTAGTCAAGTCACGAGTACTGTTTCCTACATCCAATCCACTGGGAGGTGGGGGGTCCCCATCACCCTCCCCTGCCTGGAGCTCAGAAGCTCTCGGCCCAGGCGTTTCCTGAGGGTGAGAACCAGAAGATTGCTTCCCAAGCTGAGTTTTTGTTCCTCACGCTGAGCAATAAGGACAGCTCCAGGGAGGCTTGGGAGAACTTTATGAAAGCTTTTATTTGCCTGGAACCAGGAATCAGAAGGCACTGGAGAAGGCAGGGCTTCAAAGTCTCTCTTTGTTGCTGCGTTCTGTCAGGGCCAGTTTCCTCTACGAACTTGGAGCATTTTATTTTCAAAGATGTTATGAACACTGGTGATGTAGGATGGCAGCCAGAGAAATGCTATTGTCTGCTAAATCCTCCAGCTAGTATCACATAAAAATAAAATTCTTGCCAGTCTACCCTGTCATTGAATTCTCATCCATCAATCTGCCACATATGTGATGCCTTGGGAATGTTTGGGTAGCTTTTGTAATAGGCGGGTACCAGAATCATCCCAATCTAATGACTGTCTGTCTTCATTGCAAAGATATTCCTCCTTCTGTAGGCTGGCCATTCACCACCTTGAAGAAAGCCTTCCATTCACCAAACACCTGAGCCAGGCTCGCTCTGCACGACAATATGAAGAAAGAGGCATCCTTCTCTCTATTCACATTTCCGTGGTCTTCCTTAACTTTTATGCCCCCCACCCCATATTATGACCCCAGTGTGGACATGTTTTTTCAAATCTCAAGGACCCAGAGTTCCACCAGCCTCCCCAGGATGTGTCCCACCTTCACGCAGGCTACCATGCAAATCTTGTCTTCCCTACATACCTTCCCTTTCAATGGGAAAATAGCTAGTTAATCTGATTGACAGAATTGGTGTTTCCCAAACTTTTGTCACCCATCCTCACATTTTTTGCATTGCACTTGAACCACCTGCATTGTTATCTAGCTGGTATTTTTATTTTAAATGACTCACTTTTTAACTGTAGGCAATCATTTTAATTTCATTTTAATCAATAGTATCTATGAAATTACAGATTAGATATGTTATTTAATTAAACAGGAGAAATATATGTAGAAATGTTAAAGAAAAAGTATATATTCATTCATGTGCTACTAATATCATCTTTGTACCAATGATCCTGCATTTCTCAAATCTGGAGAACAATAAACCAAATCAATCTAAGATATTGGCCGATATAGGCCTAATAAGCCTCCCCATTTGTATAAGAATTGCATTTTAATGGGCATTTTTCATACTTTTAAGCCAACTGAAAGAGGGAAGGAACCATGATCGAGTGGAAGGCATACTTTTTTAAGTTGGAGAAAACTCACCATCTCCTTTTCTCCCACCACCATCTCTCATCTGACTTGCTGCAGAATTTTCCAAAGTGCTTTATCCACTTCAACTCATATCCCCCTGAAAGTTTTTGGGTTTGAGTTTAGCTTCAAGCATTAGAAATTTAAAATTACTAAGGATTCAAAAAATGGATTAAATGTGCCAACAAGAAAGAAGTTTTCTTGCCATGCCAGAAATAAATTGCTTTTTCAGCGAGATATGCTCTCCAATATGATGCTTTTTCTCATGTGTGGATATCAGACTTATACTCATTGACTGTCTTTGCTTTCCAAGATCATGTTCCTTTCTGTTTAAATAGTTTCATGCATTGGGATAAGAATCTAAAAGTTGGGACTTCCCTGGTGGTTCAGTGGTTAAGGTTCCATGCTTCCACTGCAGGGGACCTAGGTTCAACCAGGGATCAGGGAACTAAAATCCCACATACCCCAAGACTTTGCCAAAAAAAAAAAAAGAAAGAATCTAAAAATCTAAAAGTAATGGATCTAAACAACAATATAACTTATCAAATGCAACTGAAAAAAATCTGTTCATAGAGCAAAATTAAGTGTGCATGTTGGTTTTAGAAAACATGTTCAATATTGCGTAATGAAACCATTGTTTCTTATGCTTAGGCCCTCTTTTATCTGTTCCACTAATTTATCATTTATTCAGTTAAAATTGTACACTTACATGAAGGGAAGGAAGAAAGGATCTATTGTGCAAATAACAAAATATATAGCAGTCTCTCATTCTTCCTCCATTGACGCTCCTTTTATCTCAAAGAGCAGTTTGGAAATGAGTCCTGCTCTTTGGAATGGAATGAATGGTCAACTGCTATGGATAAAGCATGCACTTCTAATTTCCTTGTTACAAGCATCCTATTTTTAGTAGAACTCCAGAATGGCTTCCTTTCTCCTTTGAATGGTGTTGCAACATTTTCACTATTAGTCTTGTCATCTTATAAGACAATCCTCCCCAGATAGTATTTATATCTGGCAGCTTGATGATTAGAATCAGCATTTAATTGTGCATATTAACAACTGCAGTCACATACAGATTCTATAAACCTGGAATGCTGCTGGGCTGCCTATTTCAGAATCCTAGAATAAAAATAATGCACAGATGTCCTGTTTTATTATCTCATTTTCAAAATAACCTTTTAAGTGTTTTAAAAATTTACTAGAACTTGTCAATTTCACAGACTGTGAAATTAGATCAATTTTGCTCTTAATCCTGCCTGAGATGAAAAAAGAAAAGGAAAAAAAAAAAAGAAAGAAATATGGAGCTCCTGGATCATAAGCTGAACACTGTGTATAACCAGAACATAGTTCCTTACCACACACATCCCTTGCCTTTACCTTGAGATCTCAAAGGTTATTCAAGGTAAAGACAGAGCCTTTCCTGAGAGAATATTTTAATTTTGTCAAAATACTGGCTGCTCTTTCGTGGCTGGGGCAATGGCTTTCTTACCTCATGCAATTTCTCTGAAGAGTCACATAAGCCTTTAGCAAAGCTTTCAGCAGACTTTAAATTGAGTTACTACAATTCTCTGGTGTTTTTCCCTCCATAGCGTCATCAGGCTGAATCCCATGGTTGTTACGTGTACTTGCAAGTTGAGCAGACATAAATTTGAGCAGCCTTTACCTGTTTCTGGGATAGACCCAGGTAGAATCAGGAAAACCTTCCAGTAGATAATGATGGTCAGAATTCCATGGTCCTAAGAATAAAATGTGCACTCTTGAGTCAAGAGGTAGGCAATAGACTTGGATGGAGGAGACAACCATACATAGTTTTCCCTTTCTTATTTTGCGTGGGTATGAACATACTACAGTAAGTAGCATCAGCTTTGAACCTGACCCATCCATCCATTCTCCATACCACAGCCTGGATGAGGTTTCTAAACAGATGCTATCGTGTTGATCTCCAGTTTAAAATGATTCACTGACTCTCCACCGTCTTCAAGATTAAGTCCAAACTCCTTAACACAGCTTAGGAATATTTTACCATTTGACATCTGTCAGTATCACCAGCCTCAACCTTCGCCTCTCCACTCCAGCCAAACAGAACAACTCTGGGTTCTCAAACCCAGCCAGGTAGACTTGCTACCCACTCTGTTCATGCCGCCTCGATATGCTTTCTCCAATCCCTTGTCCGTGCATGCATGCTAAGTAGCTTCAGTCGTGTCTGACTCTTTGTGAAACTATGGACTGTAGCCCACCAGGCTCCTCTGTCCATGGGATTCTCCAGACAAGAATACTGGAGTGAGTTGCCATGCCCTCCTCCAGAATCCCACATCCCTTGCCTGACTAACCCCTATTCATCCTCCATATCTCAACTCTTACTGACTTCCTAAGCTTGATTATGGAGATTCTCCTCTGTGTTCCTGTAAATCTCTGCGTTTATCCCTGTTGGAGTATGGATCACGTTGGATTGTAATCAGACCTGTTCACTCTGATGCATCCTTGATGTGTGTATATCTCATCCTGCCTGTGTATCCTAGCACCCAGCATGACATTAGCACATAACAGGGCCTTGGTCAGTATTTCCTGAATGAACAAAAGTCTGTTTCCCAAACACAAGCGTGTACCCACCAGAGGAACCTACGGTTACAGGCACGATGCTACACTGCTCCTCACTTTCTATTTCTAATAGTCCTATCCCCCCATCAGGATGTTGAATAAATGTTGAATAAATGCTTTACGTACCAACATTTCAAAATTTAGCAAAACTGAAGAGATTTTCACTTGAAATGAACCCTCCCTTCTCCTCTTCACTTCTTCAAACTCTCCCTGACTTTAAAGGTCTCGTAGAGGGCCGCCCCCGCCCCCAATAGGGAGCCATCCCTGGTTAATAATGATGTCATATTGCTTGCTCACTTTCTCTCCTTCCTGTCTTCACAGATCCTCATTCTGCATCTTCTAGCTTAGCTCTTCATAGTATAATATCCTCTTGTTTTCTTACTGTTTCATGTTTAGCCCATCTCCTGGGCAAACTGTGATTTCCCTTAGCACAGAGAGGGGTTCTTACACTTCCTATTAAGTGTATCATGGAATCCAGAAAAGTGCTCACTAAAGCAGCGCTATCTCTATTATCTCTTACCATATACTTTCCATTGAAATTGATTCTTTTTTTTTTGGCTGTGCTGGCTCATGGTTGCTGCGCATGGGATTTCTCTAGTTGTAGCCATCAGGGGTGACTCTCTGGTTGCCGAGCGCAGGCTTCTCCTTGCAATGGCTTCTCTTGTTCCAGAGCATGGCTCTAGGGCATGGAGACTTCAGTAGTTGTGGCATGTGGACTCAGTAGTTGTGGTCCCCGGGCTTAGTTGCCCTGGAGCACGTAAGATCTTCTGGACAAGGGATCAAACCCATGTCCCCTGCATTGGCAGGCAGATTCTCAACCACTGGACCACCAGGAAAGTTCCTGAAATTTACATCTTAGTATCTAGTTTCCCCTACTAGAGTCCAGATGTTTGGTCCTCTGTGGCCTAATCCATATCTTATGGTTCTTTCACCTCATGTCTGGGTAATGTGTGTGTTGTGTGCTGTGCTTAATCGCTGAGTTGTGTCCGACTTTTTGTGACCTCATGGCCTGCAGCTCACCAGGCTCCTCTGTCAATGGAATTCTCCAGGCCAGAATACTGGAGTGGATTGCCATGCCCTCCTCCAGCAGATCTTCCCAACCCAAGGTCCAACCCAGGTCTCCCACATGGCAAGTGGGTTCTTTACCATCTGGGCTACCAGGAAAGCCCCAATGTGTGTGTTACTGACATAAATAAATGTTCGCTGTAGTTGATAACAATGAAGATGATGGTGTGTTTTCAACAAATACTTGTTGATTATTTGGTTGATTTTCCAAGGCAGATCTATTTCCGATCTGAGAAGAAAAAAAAAAAAAAAACCATCTTTGTGCCCAGTCATTGGCTTAGTGGGGCTTCTAGGATTCCACAAATTTCAGGTCCCATTTATCTTTTGCATTTGAGCTTGAGCATCTCCATTTGGATGCCCAGGGGCCCCAGGGGTGTTACCCTCTTTGATAAGTTGCTCCTTTTGGCAGAAAGAGTAGCATTTTTACTATGGAACATTTACCTGTAAAGAATCCTTTTGTAATGAAAAGCACACATTTTGCTTAATTTGAGTCTGCCTAGCAGAAGGCAATAGCATGTAACTACCCCCAGCTGCTGATGCTTTCCTTGTAAGAATTGTATTTATTTTGAGATATGCAGCTGTAACGAAGACATTAAGAAATTAAGTCCTAGAACTCTGCTGCAGTCCCAAGATATCGGGATTAAGTTTATGATGAATAATATTCACACACCAACAGCCTAAGATAACAAACATTATCATCACTCTCTTTAGATCTTAGGATCTAAAATTACTCATCCTCTACTGAGTAATGAAGATTTACAATCTTCCTCTTCTCAGACCAACAGCCTCACCTTCTCTAGATAAATAAACCCCTTTGTGGAGGAGACAGGAGGATGCAGGATATGCTTACCCCCATAGAACTTTGCAGCAGTGAAAACTCTATCCTTCACTGATAAGAAGAGAATTTATCCCAGAAATCCTTGAATCCCTGATTAGTATTCTATCAGTATATTATAATGACAATATTTTTTTCTAAAAAAATAATGTTGGAATGTATCTATAGCATTGATAATTTTTTACCTAATTTAAGTATCTGAAAACTAGGTTCTTAGCTTTGCCTAAAATGGAGAACAAAGGGTAACATGATTCCTCCTTACTCCCTTCCCAACCCCATTAATCATACGATACCAATAATAAGAGCAGCAAACTCTTGCAGCATGGCACAACTCCAGGAGAGACCGTTCACACTGTACCCCAGGGGCACAGCACAGGATACCGTACAGTGGGGACCGACCCCCTCAGGTTGTGCAACACGGCAGAGGTGAACATCCCTTTTCTCCAGAGAGAAAAGTACTCCTCAAGCTACTTACGTGTATTTGGAACCAGACCCTGAAAATGTATGTGGGCTAAGGACTCTGAATTCCCTAGTTTTTCAGTTAGCAGATGCATTTCTCATGTATTTCAGCTACAGTCCTCAGGGTTGGTACCCTCCCTGATAGTCGCTCCTCCTGGCAGGAGTAATGGATAATAGGGGCTTCCCAGGTGGTGCTAGTGGTAAAGAACCCATCTGCCAATGCAGGAAACATAAGAGATGCAGGTTTGATCCGTCGGTTAGAAAATGTTCCGAATGAGGGCATGGCAAACCCACTCCAGAATTCTTGCATGCAGAAGCCCATGAACAGAGGAACCTGGCAGGTTATGTCCATGGGGTTGCAGAGAGTTGGGCATGACTTAACTACTAAACACCATTAACATATTCTTTACACCTGTAAAATTTATATAATAAATGTATATATGTATATATAAGCATCCTGCCCACAAACCAGTCATTAAACAAGTAGCACATCACTGGCTAAATTCCTTTCCTCACCTCATCATGTTCTTACCTCCCCTAGAAAATCCCAGTCTATTCAGTGAAATGTTGACCATTCCTTCTGGAGCAATGTCCTTCTGGTGTCCTATAATGACAGCAACTCAGGGGTCTGGGTGGCGTAGTTGGTAAAGAATCCGCCTGCCAATGCAGGAGATATAAGAGATGTGGGTACAGTCCCTGGGTCAGGGAGATCCTCTGGAGGAGGAAATGGCAGCCCACTCCAATATTCTTGCCTGGAGAATCCCACGGACAGAGGAGCCTGGTGGGCTATAGTCCATGGGGTTGCAGAGTCAGACACGGCTGAAGCAACTTGGCATGCATGCACACACAGGGGTCTAGGAACAGAATGAATCTAAAATGAAGATTAGGTTAGAGCTCCTCTGAGAGTTTTCCACTTGAGGCTAAGCTTTAAAACAACCTATTAGTCATACTTTAAACAGAATTTCTGTACCGTTGGCTTCTCATCGGAGTTTTTGGCTTAGATTATTTCCATTTGGAATCCTTTTTTTCTTTCTATGTTCTCCTTTCTCTGAATTGGCCTGGAATCCTGTCATTCAGGACTCCTAAAATATAGAACTCTCCTGATAGTCCCTGTTGAAAAAAAAAAAAAAAACAACAGACTACAAATGGAATCATTTCCTTCTACAGACAGCATCCCAAGACTTTGTTACAGTTTCAGACTCTTTTGATTATGACGTTTATAATCAATCAGTCTGAAATTTCAATTAGCACTAACAAGGTAGTCTGCAAGGTTAGACCCTTACCGTTCCCTTTCCCGAAAAGATGATGCCCTGTCTTAAAAAAAATCTCATTTCTTTTGCTAACTTCCTTGCTGCACCAGCCTTCTGTCTATAAAAACCTCCTACTTTGTTAAACTCCTGGGGGTATATTTCTACTTGCTAGCTGGGATGTTCCCAGATTCACGAATCATTGAATAAACCCAATTAGAGCTTCACATTTATTTTCCTCTGTTGAATTTTTGTTTTCTAACATCTCCCAGGTGACTTAAAGCTGAGGCATCTTCTCCTTAACCTGCCTGGCAGAATGCTTCTTCCTTCTTTCCCTTACCTCAATCAAAATTGCATAAACTGAGACGGCAGGAGCCATCACTCAAATTAAACCCAGCCTCTGGGCAAACAGCAGGTAAAAGACAACTGAAAGGATTACAAGCCCTTCTCCCTCTCAGCCAAGTTTCTCTAACCAGGCAGTGAAAACAGGGCTGTTCAAGGCCTGGATGCAGAACTTGGGTGTTGATGCAGTCATCATTTCTTTTTCTGAAACCGAGGTTGCTGAGCTCATTCACACACACACACACACACACACAAAAATTAATTTAAAATATTACTAAAAAAAAAAATTACTAATTTTTTTCCTATGGCACAGCTAATCTAGAATCAGAAACTGTATTAACATAAGACAAATACATCAAAGCTTTGGGTTAGCAGAATTCGTAAGAGAAGGCTGTACCTCTCGCTATTTTCTAAAGTGAAGGAAATGTATGCAGTTCATTTAAAAACTTCTCACTTCACACCTGAGCAAATGTGTTTTAGGCACCAAATCAATGCTTTTATATAATCACTTCAAAATTGGAGAGCCGCTTTAAATTACAATTATAATCAAAATTAATAGCGTGACTTTTTTTTTTCACCATTAAACGTCTGCAAAAAATTATCCCTCGACTTTACCGGGGGACCGTGTCACCAACTGATTTCAACGACTCTGGCTATCTCCTGGTTAGCTCTGGTTGTCATTGACTAACATGTCACATCCCACCTTTCATCAGCTTTTGCCAAAATAATGTGAAGATAAATCTGCTTATATTTTCTCAAACCAAGGAAATACAGGGGGTGTAATGTTTTAAATTAAACAAGGTTGTTATTCTCATATGAATAGAAGAGCTTAAAAATAGTATACCAATCCAGAGAGCCCTTATTCTTATTTCATATACTAAAGTAGCTTTAAATATTGTATTACATCCTTTTGGAAGTTTGGACATTAAGCAGCTACTGGACGACTTGCAAAAATAGCAAAGATTATTTTTCTAATATAGTGCCCAAAACAATAAGATTTCTAATGTGGAAGAAAAAGATTGATTATATTTAGTTAATGTATTGTTGTCTTGAAATGCTCCCCTAAGCTTATGAAATTCCTCCTTTAAATTGTTTAATTTACTAGAATGGAGTTTCATTTGGTAAATGGCTAATGGTCACATCATTCAATGTGTTATATAGAATAGGCTAATGATTGTGACTTTTATTATATCATAGTAAGACTTTTGAATAATTTATTAATGTTAATAATACTGATTAAATAAGGAGATGGGCTTGTATATCAAGGCTTTGCTACATAGGATGGAAATTTCTAATTCCAGAAAACAAAGGCATATGTACCCATCACTGCTTATATGCACATATATCTTTGTATATTTGTATTATTCATTCATATATATAATCTGAAATGAATTTGTTTTGATCAAGTATAATTCACTTGTCTCAAATTAGACAGGTAAAGCCAAAACAACAGCAGCAGCAACAAAGACCATCAGAGCATCATTTAGAGACCTGAGTTTCACGCTTCCTTTCAAACACCTGACATTTTCATCTTCTGGCAGCCCCATTTTTAGTGCCTCCCTCCTGTTTGGCCAGAAATTAAACCTTGACAATCTGCCACATCCCCCTGAAATTTGATTATAAATCACATCTGTATGTCTTCTCAGCAGCAGGCAGGAGCTTCACATTGGGTTGCAGAAATCTACACGGTTGGAGCTAAACTGTGATTTTATTCAAACACTGCATGAAAGCTGGAGAATTATAGGCATAGCTAATAAATAGATCTCTAGGAGAAGATATAAAAGACGGAAGGGGGTCAAACTGAACAAAGAAACACAGGCAGATGGATACGGTGTGGTCTCTATGGCAAAGGTTGAACAGGAGACTGCTTCCTATCAAAATTCCTACCAGGAGCCATCCTTGAGTTAAAATTAACAAACATTTACTGTGCTTCCTATGTGTGGGCGATGATCCAGCTCTGGTGATACCAGAACAAAAGAAGGTGGTCCCAAGTCCTGAGGGAGCTGAGAGTCTAGGGGATCGATACACAGTGTGGTAAGCTAGTGAGGTACAGAATGCAACTAGGAAAGAGAGGTGGGGCACGTGGCCAGGAAGGGGGATGGGACCAGAAAATACTTCTTAATGAAGATGAAATCTGAGATGTGGCTAAAATTTCTCACGCTGATGCATAATGGGCAGACCGTTGAACTTTGAACCAGAAGCAGATGGTTTGAATCACAGGTCTAGCATAATCACGCATTAGTTGTGTGAACTCTGGCAGGAATCACAGCTTCTTCCTGATCCTGAACTTGAGTTTTCCACAGTTTCTAGAGTTCCTTTCTCATGAAGCATTCTAGATCCTAGCTTGAGGCAGGGGTCAATATATAGTATATACTGACCCTGCTGCTGGCAAAGACTGAGGGCAGAAGCAGAAGGGGGTGACAGGATGAGATGGTTGGGTGGCATAATCTACTCAATGAACGTGAGTTTAAGCAAACTCCAGGAGACACTGAAGGACAGGGAAGCCTGGCATGCTGCAGTCAATGGGGTCGCAAAGTAGGACACGACTGAATGACTGAACAACAAAGCATCAGATCTGGGACGCGTGGCTTCTTGAATTAATGAGAGAGAGGAAGGGAAGAAGAGCCTTGAGGGCTTCCCCTCCATACACAAAGGCCTCACCCATGGTCTTTTCCCACTACATGATTGTGGAATAAGCATTTCAGAGCACAGGAATGGTGCCCAGAGACTAAATGCTGACTCTTTTGTACATTTCTCTGAGTTATACTGCCACATAGAGGTCATTAAGTAGTCAAGAGAAAGTGAGAGGGTGGCAGAGATGGCGCCACCTCCAAGTTCAGTTTTTGTTTCAGATGCAGGATGGGGAAGCAAATAGAGTATTAATTTGTAAAACCTCTATCTTAATGTTTGTAAATCTTGTGTACGTGCTTAATCACGTCCGACTCTTTGGGACCCCATGGACTGTAGCTCACCAGGCTCCTCTGTGTATGGAATTCTCAGGGCAGGAATACTGGAGTCAGTAGCCGTTCCCTTCTCCAGGGGATGGAACCCAGGTCTCCTGCATTGCAGGAGTATTCTTTACAGGCTAAGCCACCAGGGGAGCCCATGTAAATCTTTTCTCACTGCTTATTTTTACTGTTGCTGTTTAGTCGCTAAGTTGTGTCCGACTCTGCAAACCCATGGACTGTAGCCCGCCAGGCTCCTCTGTCCATGGCATTTCCCAGGCAAGAATACTGGAGTGGGTTACCACTGCCTTCTCCAGGGGATCCTCCCAACCTAGGGATCAAACCCACATCTCCTGCATTGCAGGCCAGTTCTTTACCACTGACCCACCTGGGAAACTGATTTCTAGCAGATAATAGTGAGGCCTAGAGTTGACAGCAACCCTTAGAGCAAAACAGTTGAATGTATTTACCAAATCTTGTAGAGTCTAGTCTGCAAAGAACAGCCAAACTTTATTAAACTCATATTTCTGAGTTAGGTGCTGTAGAGCAACTGCCTCTCAAACTTTCATGTGCGTGTGACTCACCTGGATGTCTTGTTAAAATTCAGGATTAAGTTCAGTAAATCTGCTGTGGGGTCCAAGGCTGCTCATTTCTAACAAGCTCCCCAGGTGATACTGGTGTTGCTGCACATGGAGCACACTTCGAGCAGCAAAAGAGTAGGGGATGCAACAATGAAATAGCATCTCTGCTCTTGAGGAGCTTGTATTTTCCCACAAAATGGACTGTTCTTATATTAATACTTAAAAATACCAGCATGAAACTTCTCAGATTTCATTTTTTAAGTTGCAGAAAAATATATGTAAAATTTGCCATCTTAGCCATTTTTAAGTGGACAGCTAACTTTTCATTGTGGTTTAGTCATTTAGTCGTGTCCGACTCTTTGCGACCCCATGGACTGTAGCCCACCAGGCTCCTCTGTCCATGGGATTTCCCAAGCAAGAATACTGGAGTGGGTGGCCATTTCCTTCTCTAGGGGATCTTCCCGACTCAGGGATCAAACCCGAATCTCCTGCATTGGCAGGCAAATTCTTTATCACTGAGCCATCAGGGAAGCCCTGTACAGTTTACTAGTACTAAGAATATTCACACTGTTGTACAACCAATCTCTAGAACCTTTTCATCTTGAAAAACTGAAACTCTGCATCCATTGAACAACAACTTCTCCATTTCCCCTTGCCAACCCCCTGGCAACTCGCATTCCACTTTCTGTTTCTATGAATGTGACTAGTCTGGATACTTCATAGAAGTGGAATCAGTATTTGTCTTCATGTGATGGCTAGTTTCACACAGCATAATATCCTTAAGTTTAGCCCATGTTGTATCGTGTGTCAGAGTTTCCTTTAACGCTGAATGATATGCCTTTGTATGTATACACTACATTTTCTTTATCCATTTACTTGTCAATGGACAGATCATTTTAAGAAACTTCGAATACTTTTCAAAACATACACCTGAATGATTCTCTGATATATAATACTTATATTTACTTTGGGGGCTCAGTTCCTCTCAAAAAGACAGTGCCAAAGAATTATAAATTTTCTATGCTATGCTATCAGAAGTTCATAATCAGAATTTTAGTCTCTCCTGGAATAATAATAGCTATAATAGAATCACTAAAAGTCTAATAACATCAGACATTTTTTAGTATTCCAGAAATCCCTCATGTCAATATTTAATATACAGTCAGTCACCATCTTGGGGATTTGCATTAATGGCATTCAACGGGTTGCCCCCAGGGGACCCAAGGCAAAAAGTTATTGCTTGCCTAGATTGCTGCTCCTCTGCTTGGGTACCACGACAATAGCTATAATTGCACCTAAGCAGTTAAGAATCTTTCTTAATATAATTTGAGGGATGCATTAAGTTCAAAACACTGAAATAATTGACTATGAAAGGATTATATAAAATTTATTATACTAACAGATAATTTAAATATATCTGTACAAATCAAATTGTACATAACATAGAAATTAAAATGTAGATTAGCTTGGGTAATTATTTATCCTTTTCCCCTAGGGCATTATATCTGATCTGTGTTCCTTGAAACATTAGTATCCTTTTAAACACTGACAGGTTTGTGTAAAGAACATTTTCTTTAGACAAGTACATTTGGAAACACCACTTATTCCCACTTCTTAGGATTTACAAGGCTTCTTTGGGTGAGTCTGGGGCCTCCCCAAAACAGACGTGGAGACAGGAGTAGATGTGCAAGAGATTGATTGGGGGGATCGCCAATGAGATAAAAGGGGAGGAGCTAGAGAAGGCATGAAGAACCTCCAGACAAGGATGCAAGCCCCACCCCTGTGAAGGAGAGAAGGGGAAGGAGGGTTGCATATGAGGAGACTCCCACTATGGTACAGTGGTAAGTGTTCAGGAGACTGTCCAGGAGACTTCCCTGTGAATCCTCTAAGGCAGATAGAGGAATACGTGAAGACAGCAGAGCCCTGGATGTACTTCTCAAAAAAAGCCACTGTGTTCCCCATTCTCATCTAAGACATACCCTAATGAAAGTTTTCCTTTATCATCCAGTTTCTTACACTAAAATGAATGTAAGAATGACAAAGAGAATGAACTTTTTACAATATGTGTATACCATTTACTCTTACCACTGATTGTGATTTTTCATTTTAAACTCATTTTATCCAAATGTACTTTGAAAAGCTTTATGCTTTGTATATTCCCTGAAATATCACTTTAGATTTGACTAAACTGAGGGCTAGTGATTGTAAAAAATATTACCCATTCATTCAGTCATAACAAAGTATGATAGAATCTCTAGGATGAAGCCAGATGCTAGGAGGACAGGGATGAAAGGAGGGGAGACAGACAAGCAGCAGCCAGTGGGAGTGAGAGGCACCTACCCTGGGGCTGACAGGGAGGTGAGGCCAAAGGCTAGATCTGAAGAATCATGTTGGAGTTTGCCAAGCGGTGCAGTCAAGTGGGAAGTGTTTAGAGAGACAGATGAGTGTTTGCGAGTGAGTCAAGGGAAGGGGAACAAGGGCCAGTGGGGAACTAGAAGGGACAAGGCAGGGGTAACAAAGCAGAGGCTCTTCCTTCCAGGTAGGCAGGGCCTGGCTCATTCAAGAGCCTGCACCCCCCCCTGCCCCCCCCCCCCCCATTTTATCCCAGTGGTGATGCAGCACTAAAGAATCAAATGCAGGAAAGAGATGCCATCGACTTCATTTCAGAAAGCCCTGGAAGCAGGCAAAAGGAAACTGAAGCACCATGAGGAGGTTGCTACAGTGATGGGTGTGCATGAGAAATGACGGGGGCTGAGCCGAGGCAGAGACAGCACGAGGAGGGAGGGATTCAGGCGTTGGGGAAATAACCCCTATTATGTTTTATTTCTAGAAGACGTCCTAGTTTGACACATCATCTCAATGTTATGCACCTTTCCCAGCCCTTCTCTTGCCCTCAATGTCAGAACTGCCACACTGAATTGTCCACTCCAAACAGAGGCGGTCAATCTTCCCACTTCACTGGCTCTTATTTGCAGGGGAGGAAAAGAGGAGAAATGAGGCTGAAATGAAATACCATCCCATTATTTTGAAGACCAAAATACGTATCACTCCCAGCTACTGGTTCTTCATCCTAAGAGTCTGCCATTCTCAGTAGAGAATTCAGTTCACAACTAACCTTCAAACTTTCTGCCCAAGCACCCTCAAGTTTAAGATACATAAAAAATAAAGTGAATTTTTGTTGGCATTTACTTTTTCATGCATTACAAACTTTCTACAGAGTTGGGCAGAATCTCAGATCATTGAAGCTGGTGTTTCCCAAGGGGTAACACAACCCACCCACACCCACACACACCCACACACACACACATACACACACACACTTGGTGGACAAAGGGGCAGTGAGCACAGGTAGCCTGGGTGAACACCTGTCCTGGAAGGTGAATAGGACTGTGGGCACAGTCTCTCAACTTACCTGCCTCAGAAAAGTTCACCTCCGGGTGGAAACTTCCATTTGCAGATCCTTTTTTGACTCATTTTAACTGATCTGATTTCCCATGACCTCCTTCCCACATCCCCTCTCCCTGCGCGTTTCCCCTGCCCCTCCTCATCGTTACTCTAGCTAATTGACTGTTGGCCATTCTGTTTTTTTAAGAATACCATCAATTGCTAATAAAAGACATTTTAGAAGTCAACAGTTAGCTTGCTCCCTAAAGCAAGCTCACACAAATCCTGTGAGACTGCAGGGAAGATCTTCCTGGAGTAATGGGGACATTAGGTTTTACGCACTGGGCCTTGCCCTGGAGCCGGGATGCTATAATAAATGGGGTCATGGCCAGAAGCGCTGAGGAGTGTCCCATCTGCCCAACCCCCCAATTCCCACCACCACCACCCCCCTCCCCCGACCAATCTGGGCCCAAGGATCAGAAAGGCGAGGACACTCTCACATAAGTAGTGCGGGCTTCAATTTCAAGGTTTGAGTGGTACATTAGATTTACGTGTTTTCATTCTGGTGGTGAGAACTTAGGAGACAACGGAACCATTTGGGTGACCTGAGCTTCTCTCTTGGGGTCCTGATAATGTGTAGGCAAATGTTGCTCCTTTAGTCCTTTCTCATGGCCCATTTCAAAAAGGGCCCCTTGATTCACAGCCGTCTCTATGAGTCTTCAGAAAAGCCAGAGTCTGTCTGAAGCCACAGGCTTTCAAAAAGCCCACAGAGGCAAACAGAGGTGGCCCTCCCAGATCCACAGTCCTGCCTAGACCAGCTTCCTTTACTGGCTGATGGGCTGTGGGTAGGAGTGGGTCAAACAGAAAGATGGGGAAAAATCAAGAGAACAGATATGAGATGAGAACAGATATGTATGTTTACTTAAAACTATATAACAGTATAACCAGAATCCTAGTTGTCCACACGGATCATCTCAAAATTTAATGCTGCCTAAAACATGTATCACTGAAGAATCTGAAAGATAGTCAATATTCAGGAAATTTTAAAAACAAGCATTATTGTTTATGGACATGTTCCGTGAAATATAAAAACCATGGTCAACACTGAATTCAGGGAAGACAGAGAGTGGGATGGAGGGAGACACACCACAGGTTGTTGCTCTCTCTTTAGCCGGGTGGGAGGTACAGAGGTGACAGTCCTATTTGTATATTTTTAATAAAGTATTTCAGGGACACAAAAAAGTAATAGGAAAGGGACGTCAAGTTGGAGACCACCTGTTTACAATCTGTCAATGTGTGTGTTGCAGGGTGGGAACGGGTTGTGTACAAACCGCCGGCCCGCAAGAACATGAGAGTTGTGGGTTCGGACGTCTATGGCCCGCAGCATGGTTTTGTGACCTAAAGTCAAGGTCAAATGTCAGATCCAACTTTAGAAACAAAAGCCTCTTTTGCAAAATAGCATAGAAAAACAGAGAATCTAGTACTGATACAGGTCCTAAATCCCTTTAGTGAAACTTATGCCATAAACCACAAAACCATTTAGAGAAATGTTGATTTCTTCAGTGGAATCAGAAATGGAGACACCTTGAGAATATTTATCTGCAGGAAAAAAAAAAAAAGGCTACGCCAGACTCTTTTAAGGGCTTGTGGAAACTTTCAAAAAAAAAAAAAAAGTCTTCATAAAACATGTCAAATACGGCTGTATTTTTATACTTATAATTCCATTATGGTGCATGCGTGTGTGCTGTCGTGTCCGACTCTGTGACCCCGTGGACTTTAGCCTGCCAGGCTCTTTTGTCCATGGAATTTTCCAGGCAAGGATACTGAAGTGGGTTGCCATTTCCTACTTACTTGGAACAAACATTAGATTTGGAGTTAATATCATCTACTCCCATTTTTCCACCTGGGTCTGATATTTTCTGTGTAAAGGAAATCTGTTGTTCTCATTTCTGCAGAGCCATGTGGGCTGAGCCCCTGGGCAGGCCTGGAGGCAGAACACAGCCAGAGGTTCCTGGACCTCCAGGCCTGCTGGCCCGGGGCTACTAAGCTGGAGATTAGCAACATTTCTATGCAATCCCCAGTAAGCACCACTCTCCCTCAAGGCCAAGTCTACTCTTGATTTTCCTTCCAATCTTTAAAAGAAAGTTAAAACGAGTGCATTTTTGCTCCAGTTTTCCCCATCCCATATACCATACATGTGCTGAAAGGGACCATGTACGAATGTGTAGTGAGTTAACTGTAGGATCGTGAATAATTTGAGTTTCGGCTGTATTTAGCATGGATATCTTCCAAGGATGAACATGAGGAATTAGCTTAATTTTTAAAAATTTTTTATTTACTTATTTCTGGCTGTGCTGAGTCTTCCTTGCTGCGCGGGCTTTTCTCTGGTTGTGGCGGGTGGAGACTACTCCTCGTTGCAGTGTGCAGGCTTCTCAGTGCAGTGGCTTCTCTTGTTGGGAAGCATGGGCTCTAGGCCGCACAGGCTTCAGTAGTTGCAGCTCGTGTGCTCTAGAGCGCAGGTTCAGTAGTTGTGGCACACGGGCTGAGTTGCTCCGAGGCATGTGAAATCTTCCTGGACCGTGGATTGAACCTGTATCCCTTGCACTGGCAGGCAGATGCTTAACCACTGGGCCACCAGGGAAGGCCAGGATTAGCTTACTTATTATGAGATCCCATTGTATGGTAAAATTTTCTTCTTCTACCTCTCCGAACATCTTCTAAAGCTGAATATATGCTTGATGGGTGACTAAATCAAAACTAGACATTGAAATAAAAGTCCTTTACAAAATAAGCATCATAACCCTCATGCGGGGAGCCAGCCTGACTGCTCAGGCTCCTTCTTGGCTCTGAGAGAGATCAAGAGGTCCCTCTCTGTCCCGCCACCCCTGATTTATTAAAGCACAGGTTGGCCTTTCTCACCTCCATCAAGGAAATTGCTGTAGTGATCTTTCACCTGTTCACCTGTTGCTGATAAACTCGTCATGATTGAAGCCTGTTTTCTATCCAGTTAATGTTCTATTGATTTCAGTTGGGTGCTAGGGTGATGCTTTACTGATCTTAAGTGGAGGAATTTAAAACACCTGTGCCTGTAGCTCTGCACATGTGCAAACCTTTGATCTAATAGTAACTCCTGTTAGCGTATATATAGGTGTGGTATTCTTCAATAAAGTTGGCAGAGTCAGACGCAAGCAGACTCTGTCCCTCTCAACCCCATTCTTTTCTAGTCTTTTCTTTCCTAGTCCTTTCTTTTATTTCTCAGGTATTTCGGCGATTGCGCCCGTGACCGGTTCGTTTGCCGGCAGGCTCCGGCACCCTCAGTTAGAATTAAGTTAGGTAAATTACCCCTCTGAGGTACCTGATAACAGTTATTCTTCAATCCACTGTCTTTACCCCCCAGGGCCTGACAGGGACACCAGAATAGATAGTGCTTGCTTAGTCCCTTCGCTAATCCGTCTAGGCTTGGCATTCACCCTTGCCAGTTTATGGAGAGCTACATGAGGAGTAAAAAGATAGGAAGAAAAACATCTCAGGGTAGCGATTTACCAAACATGAAAATCTCTGGATTCCTCAGAACACTTAATCCTAACAGCATACCAGATTTATAAAACCAATGTAGAAGCACTCTTAAAATAGAAATGACATTTGTAATACTCTCAACTAAAATTCCAGGCAAGCGTGTCAGCCATAGTCAGCAGTAAATGAAGTCTAACACATGGTCAGAAGGCAGGTTTATTCTTTAGAAAGTACTAGACTATATTACAAGCTACTATGTCTAAGAGAACCTAAATACACTTACATTCTAAAAAGTATGTCACCTATATCACAGCAACACTAGTTTGACACAACCTGCAGAAAACCTGTAAAAATCACGACCAAGTCTGTTGATCAGGAGGTTAAATCCCGAAGGCGCTTCTGTTCTGAAACTCATTGCAGAGGAAGGACCGTGGGCGGCTCCATGAGAGACACGTGCATGTACCTGAAACAAGACCCACGGCAAGTTCAGCGTGAGCCGAGGACTTTGGTTTCATAAAATCTCATGTAGGCCCCAGAAAACCATCTGGTAGTTTTAACAGAAAGGAACGAGCTGGCTGACGAGATGTACTCTGGAGAGTGTTAGTTGCTCAGTTGTGTCTGACTCTTCACGACCTCATAGACTGTAGCCCGCCAGGCTCCTCTGTCCATGGGGTTTTCTAGGCAAGAATACTGGAGTAGGTAGCCATTCCCTTCTCCAGGGGATCTTCCCAACCCAGGGATTGAACCCAGGTCTCCTGCATTGCAGGCAGATTCTTTACTGAGCCACCTGCTACTCTACAAGGTGACAAATTATAAATCTAGGCCCTGCCAAACTGATTTATTTTCTCGGTTTGACATGCGACCCTACTTTTCAGCCCAGCACCATATACAATTTGTTCTGTTTTTTAATTCTGAAATTACTATCACTTACTCAAGTTTTAAGTAGTGAGCCTAGATAAGAGAATTTCGGGAACTTACTTTGAAGCCTTGTACTTCTCCCTGATTGCTTGCTGAGGTCGATGGGGTATACTGAGGCAAGTTTTATGTAGCTCACTCAGGCAAGGCACGATTTCACTTAATGAATAGCCTGTAAATGTGGCGAGGGTTTCTGGCTAATCAAGACAAAAGAAGAAATTTGTATCAGAGAGCTTGAAGATCTCAATATATGATATCAGAAATCTGAAGATAAAACTGTGAACTGAAGGGAATTAATAGGTATACTTAGTAAGTATCCATGTTCATCTCAAAAGAAACCATAACCCTTATTCAGAGCCTTTAGGAATAAGATATTAGGAAGAACAATCAGAGTTCTAAATTTGCTCATATTGTACATTTAGGGGAAGTTTATTCTCTTATGAGCAGGATTTTTATCGGCCCCTGAAGAGCCTCAACTTACTTGAACACTCTATTTAAATAGAATATGGAAAGATTCTTAGCCAAATGCAGAATAAGAAATAAGAATTTTCGAAAATAAAAGTAGATGCCCTGCTCTCTTAGCACAAGAGTGAGCCTTCAGAACCAAATCTTAGGGGCCCATCTCTAATCCTGCCAGCTATCACGAGCCAAGAAGCAACAATAATTCCCTGTTCCCTTGAAAACCTCATACAACCTCTGACCATCCTAACTGGACTGAGGTTCTTTTACATGGAGGGGAAGAGTCAACATCCTTTGCCTTGAAGTGGTCAGTGCTTACACTACACGGGCACTCCCCACATAAGGGTAGGCACTGGGGTTTCCAGGCCAGCTCCCACTGAACAAGTGTGGCACCACCATCTCCTTGACTTCCTGCACCCTCTGCACCCCAGTGAGCTAAGCCACAGAGTCCAAGCCATGAACCCTGACTAGCTACATGCTGTAATCTGGGGGGTTAGGCAACTAGTTCCCTATAAAACTAACTCTTCCTCCTAACAGGCCCACCAGTTTTAAGCCTTGAGTTACTAAATAGACTTTAGACAGGCCTTGAGGATCATCTTGTTGTTGTTGTTTAATCACTAAGTCTCTTTTGCAACCCCATGGATTGTAGCCTGCCAGGCTCCTCTGTCCATGGCATTTCCCAGGCAATAATACTGGAATGGGTTGCTATTTCCTTCTCCAAGGGATCTTTCCAACCCAGGGATTGAACCCACATTTCCTATGCTGCAGGATTCTTTATCGCTGAGCCTCCTGGGAAGCCTAAGCATCATCTAGAAACAATCAGTTAGAATCTTACCCAGAAGTGCCTGTTTACAGTATAGTTTGCCAGGCAATAAGCAGCTGCAGCTATCAGTGAAGGAAGGTATTTCAAGAACGGGTCAGCTTCAAGGAGACTCAGTTCTGCTACGTACTAAGCACAAGAGAGAAAGTCTCATTGGAATTGGGAATCTGGCTAAGGTTCCAAGTAAGCCTAGAAATGTCAAGGGAACACACTGTCATCTCTGTTCAATGTGTATCTAGTGATAAGCACAGAAATAGATGCTCAAAAGTATTCACTGAGTGAGTAATCACCATGCCTGTCCATAACCAGAATAATATCTATGTTTTAATACATTTAATTACAAGTACATTTCAATATTGTATAGGCAAGGATCAATATTTGGCCTATCTGTACAGTGTATGTGGTAGGTTACTATACTAGTAGTGCAGGTTTATGCTGGTCAAATAGCATTCCTCTAGCCTCTGGAATAGACTGGAGTCTTCAGTGAAAGGCAAAAATATGTCCATATTATAGCTATTAATTTATCAGGTTGGGTGGGGAGGGATAAACTGGGAGATTGGGATGGACATATGCACACTACCATATATAAAATAGATAATTAATAACCTACGGTAGAGCACAGGGAAGTGAAAGTGAAAGTCACTCAGTCATGTCCGACTCTTTGTGACCCCATGGACTATACAGTCCATGGAATTCTCCAGGCCAGAATACTGGAGTGTGTAGCCTTTCCCTTCTCCAGGGGATCTTCCCAACCCAGGGATCGAACCCAGGGCACCCGCATTGCAGGCGGATTCTTAAACCAGCTGAGCCACCAGGGAAGCCCAAGAATACTGGAGTGGGTAGTCTATCCCATCTCCAACAAATCAGGCAGATTCTTTACCAACTGAGCTGTGAGGGAGCACAGGGAACTAAACTCAATACTCTATAATGACCTACATGGGAATAGAATCTAAAAAAGGGTAGATATACATATGTGTATAACCGACTCACTTTTCTATACAACAGAAACTAATACAGCATTGTAAATGAAGTATATTTCAGTAAAAAATCAATTAAAAATTTATCAGGCAAATGCATGCAGTTCATTGGCTAGAGAACAGTACCAGGGGGGACTTATCAGATTAAAAGAAACATACTGGGAAATTTAGAGAGATGTTCTTATTGCTCTTTGCATAGCATATAAATACCAGATATATTAGATCATAGTGGATGGGAACCAGGTTTTCCAAAACAATACTATAGTGACTCTAACTAAAGTTCTAGGACTCCAAAATGACCAAATAGTGCTTCCTTACTTAACATGTTAGAATGAGATTAGAGTCAAATCAAACCATATTTATCTTGTTTCCTTTCTGTAAACCAAAGAGGTATTGCTTGCCTATGGTCTGTATAAAACAAGAGAATAGTTTCCAAGCTTACATTTTTTTTCTAAGACCTGTGGGTGATTAGACAACCCACATCTGCCAAACATGATTAATGGAAACATCTTGTAAGCAGAAGTCATGTTCTTCAAATTAGTTCTCTTCCAATTGCTAAAAAGCTTTTCTGGACCCAAGGCAAAGAACTGAAAAGGAAGGAAGAACTGAAGGAGGCTACTTTTTTTATCCCGTCGGCACTGAGGTTCTCGGAAGTCACGTGGCCTACCTTGGCCAGGTTCTCAGTCCTGATGCACACTCCTTGCCTCCTCAAGTACTGGAGGAGGAACTGGTTGGTGGTTGGCACTGTCAGATCAAACGCCAGGACCTTCAGGAGCAGGTGTTCCATTTTCAGCAGTTGTCGTTTTGTGTAGGTGTCATCAGTTATGTAGACAAACTCGTCTACCTCGGGCGGATATATTTCTTCATATTTCCTACAAAAGGGAAAGAGAGTTTGGGAAAGTAAAGCCTGGACCCTCTGACTCTCTTTCTTGTTCTATCCCAACCAGGCTTGTCACGTGGCCCTTGCAGACTTAAGTATCACTTATGAATCATGAAATGGTACAGGTGTGAAAAAATACAGATGCTTGTTTCCATAAAGAGCATGAGTATGACAAGGATATGTCATACTTACTGCTATGAGTAGTAAAGAGACAATTTTCAACTAGGGATTTTAAGTTTTGGCATCTGATAAGCTGAAAGATTATGAATGACAGACATGCGGGTAAATTCCTCTTAATTCTACAAACTTCATTTCGTGGAAAAGAATTTTATGTTGAACATGATGATAGGAAAAAAAAAAAAACACCTCCTTAGGCCTTAGATTTTTTTTTTTAAAGATTGTACTCAGCTTTTTCTATTGAATTAGCAAAAGATGCTATCTATCCGAGAGAGATAATGATTTCACTAGTATCAATTCTTTGCTTTTGCTTTTGTTTCTCCTTTCCACAGGGAAATTTTTGCAAAATTATAGTAGTTAATAAGTATAAAGTCTGAGACCAGAAGACTAGAAAGGAAACTACTATTCACCATCTGGTCACTTATTTAAAAGAAGCTTAGCCACAACCCCAGCACTTTTCTACACAAATAAGGCTTCCCTGTTGGCTCAGATGGTAAACAATCTGCTTTCAATGCAGGAGACCCAGATTCGATCCCTGGGTTAGGAAGACCCCCTGGAGAAGGGAATGGCTACCCACTTCAGTGTTCTTGCCTGAGGATCCCGTGGACAGAGGAGCCTGGTGGGCCACAGTGCTTGGGGTCGCAAAGAGTTGGACACAACTAACACTTTCACTTTTAGCCACAACCCAGACCTTTTCTACACAAACAGATATTGTTATGAACGACTGATAGTAACAGGAATTAGCTAAAATAGTTTATTCACTGTAACCAAATAAACTGGGTTATTATGAGTCACTTACTAGAGCCTGGAGAAGGCTTTCATAAACCCAAATTTCTTTAAATAGGGCTTTTACTCACAGTAGAATACAGCCAAAAGACTATACTACAAAATAATTAAACTAGATTCTGAATTTGAGCTGATGGTTGCCTTAGTCATGATACTGAACTTGTCGTTGCTGCTGCTGCTGCTGTCGCTTCAGTTGTGTCCGACTCTGTGCGACCTCATAGACGGCAGCCCACCAGGCTTCCCCGTCCCTGGGATTCTCCAGGCAAGAACACTGGAGTGGGTTGACATTTCCTTCTCTAATGCATGAAAGTGAAAAGTCAAAGTGAAGTCGCTAAGTCGTGTCTGACTCTTAGCGACCCCATGGACTGCAGCCTAGCAGGCTCCTCCGTCCATGGGATTTTCCAGGCAAGAGTACTGGGGTGGGGTGCCATTGCCTTCTCCTGAACTTGTAGTTAAGAGGATCTTAAACATCCAAATTGAAGAGTGAACATGTGGTGAGATTCAGTTTCTCAGTAAACACTGTAAAAATAATGATATTTTATCAAAGGAGGCATGTGTAAGTTTTAATTATCAAGCACTGTATTTCTTCAATAAATGGGAACAGAAATCAAGTGTTTAGACAGGCTGACATTTCATGTTATTTGAGCTGAAGGACTTACGAAGCCAGGAGAATAGCTGCTGTTCCTACAAGCTGCAGTTTCCCTCTAAGAACAGACATGCAGGAAAGAAACCTGTCCAGGAAGTTGACAGCCAGGTAGAGGGTCTCTGCCCGGAGCTTGTATTCTTCTCCAACCTCAACCAGCCAGTCCACCAGAATGGTCCGCATGCTTTCTGTGATGTCTGGCTGTTTCCTCATGTAGTGTGCCTTGGGCCTGTGTCTTTTCTGTTTGGGGAGAGAGTTTTTTTGATGTTTAAATACCTGTTATCTTAGAAGGATCACTCCACAGTACAGCTGGTTTTTTTAAAAAGCTCATGGGCAAAGGTTAGCAGGAAACTCAGTCAAACGCCAGAGGAATCTGTACATCATGATATGGAACAAGTGTGCAATTCTGGCTCTGTGATGCAATTTAGTTAATGAGTAACTTCAAGGAGGGGGGACGTGGCAATAATGGTTCTTCCCAAGAGTGAAATACTTAATATACAAACCCTTCTGAGACATAGAGAAATAGTCCAAGTAACTGCTAGTCACCGTACCCAACTATTATTTTTCATAAACGTTCTCTAGTTTAGATGTCACAAGAATGCCATTTGCTAGTGGTCATGGCCAAGAGCACATAACTATCTTAATACAGAGTGCTTGGGGTGCTGGAAATTGAAGGAGAAGTTAGGAAAACTCACTTCAGCTTCTCTAAGGTACTGATGAATTTCCTCAGCATATTCAGTCACATTTATCACATCTGTACCAAAATCTGATGCATCTTCAGACTGGGAGTGGAGAGATGAATCTACCAGCATAGGGGAAACTGCAGGGGGTTCAACATTATCAGGTAAGACATTTCATTTCACAACTAGTTCCATCCACTAACCCTCTACAGGCAGCTGGGAAAACAGTTACTACTCCAGGGAGTTCTCTTGCTAGTTCTATGCTACTGAACACTGCAGGCGGTGACAAAGACAGGGTGCTGTCAGCCATGGGTGAGTCCCATTACCTGTGTTAAAATCCAACAGGAAGTGAAGGTCTGACTTGAGTGCACTGGTGTCTACTTCATACGCATCCTCTAATGCCATCCCCTTTCGCCCTGGGCAGCTATCTCTGGTCCCCTGCTCAGGCTCATCCATGTAGATGTCAAATCCTTGCTTGGCAGGTGCCTGGACCCTGCTGTCAGACAACGCTTTCTTTCCAGCTGGAGGGAAGACATTTTCTGAGCCAGACAAACACCTGAGTGTGGTGAGCCCCTAGAAAAGGAAGAATTTTTGTGTTAGAGGCTTACCCCAGAGCCCACATAGGTGCTAAGAACCCATGTGACTCACATCAGCAGGCTGGAAAGATGAGAGGAATCTGAATTTGAAATATCTATGTCTGCAATTGAATTTCAGAACCTGAAGCTTCCAAAGGATTACTTTGCCCTTATCTTTGTCTATATGTGACATCTGGGGAAGAAGCTAGCCTAAAATTTGTCATCTTCCTCACGTATTTATCAAAGGAATGCAAAATTATAGAAAAAAAGAAAAACTCCTCCAAAGTGAACTAGGTACCACATATTGTGGGGCGGGGGGGGGGGGGGGGGATGTAAATCAGCTTTTGTGCTTGTAGCATGCCAGGTTTTTATAACAACCCAGCAAGGTTCTTGAAACATAGTTACAGAATCCTCCTTAAAGTCAACTTTTAGTCAACAGGCTCCTGGAAAGTTCCCATTTATACACAGTTATTCAGAAACACGATGCTTTTAGAAATGTGTACTAAGAGTTAATTCTCTTACAAGCTATGGAACACTATTATATGACATAATGAGAAAGAGAAATGAAATTCTAGACATTTTTAAAAGTACAATCAACAGCATTTTCTCAGCAAATTAGATGTGGGGTGGGAGAAAAAGAAGAGCCAAGGATGACAACATTTTGGGGTTAAATAATGAGAAGAATGGATATTCTACTTACTGAAATGAGGAAGACTTTGGGAAGAGCAGCTTGGGGCTGGAGTCAGTGTTTGGTTTCACCTAAGTCTGAGATGCCTACTGCATGATCCCAGTGGAGATGTCAAGTAGATAGCTAACTTGAGCTTGAAACTTAGCTGAGAGTTCCAGACCAGAGATAGAAAAAGGAATCATCAACAGAAAGATGGTATTTGTTGCCAGGAGACTTGAACAGATTGTGAAGGGAGTGAGTGCCAATTCAGATCAAATACTAAGCTTTAGCACACTCTAACTTTCAGATAGTGGATGAAGAAGAACCAAGATAATGAGGTGTGACCAGTGAGCGAGATGAGAAACCAGAAGAGAGCTATGTTCTCTGGGCTAAGTCAGAAGAAACTACTTTAAGGAAGAGAGAATGACCAACAATGTCAAACGGTGCCTTTCAGACAGGTAAGGAAAGCATTACGAACTGAGTAAAAGAGAGGGACTTCCCAGGTGGGTCCAGTGGCTAAGACTCTGCACTCCCAATGCAGGGGACCTGGATTGGATCCCTGGTCAGGGAACTAGATCCTGCATGCCTCAGCTAAGAGCTTGCATGCTGTAACTGAAGAACCTGCATGCCGCAACTAAGACCCATTGCAGCCAAATACATAATAATTTTTAAACAAATATTTACAACTTTAAATAAGAATGGAGCCAGAGAGAACGAAAGAAGAAATCGAGACAGAGTATTGTTCAACAAATACGTGCATGCTACCTTGGCCAGGCATGGTTTTTCTAAACACTGGGAGTATAGCAGAAAACCTGACATCTCAAATCCTCATCCTGATAGAGTTTACAGTAGAAAAATTCTCAAGAAATATTGCCATAAATGGGACAGTTGCTGTAAAGAACTTTGTAGTTGAAAGGTTTTTAAGATTGGAAAAAAAAAAAATCACAATATATTTGCACTTGGGTTTGACCCAGTAGAGAAGAGAAAACTAAGAAGAGAAAGAAGAGGTGATGGAATGATATCCTTGAAGAGGCAAGAGGGCATCAGGTGTGCCTCGCACATGGGGGTGCACCTTGCACAAGAGCAGGAACACATAGGTCACGGAGCAGGAGGAGGGCGGCGGGTGTATGACACATGGGGGCATGTGGAAATTCTTACAGTTGCATCTATATTTTTAGGAAAATAGGATATAAAGTTATAAGCTGAGAGGCCGGACGGAGATAGAGGCTTTGGAGGATAAAGAGAGAAGGGAAAGTATAAAATAAAAGATTTCTATAAGACAGTTGTAGAGGAATAGAACCAGGAAATGTAGAGGTAGCACCAAGCAACATAGAGGTTAACTAACAGTTATGAATTTAAAGTGAAACCACTAAACACAGGGCTAACTGCCGATTCATGAGAGGTTTTAGACTTTGTGTTTTAATTATTTATTTTTAATTGGAGGATATTTGCTTTCCAGTTTGTGTTGGTTTCTGCCATACATCAACATGAATCAGCCACGGGCATACATATGTCCCCTCCCTCCTACCTCCCACCTCATCCCACCCCGCTAGATTGTCACAGTGTACTGAGTTTGAGCTCCCTGCGTCATACAGTGAATTCCCACCAGCTCTCTGTTTTACATATGGTAATGTACATGTTTCAATGCTACTCTTTCTATTCATCCCACTCTTTCCTTCCCCCACTGTGTTAGACTTCATGTTTAAAGAAGTACACCACGTCGCTAAGCAAATTGTTGGTTAAAACCACCTTTACTCCGTTTTTTTCCAAAGCTTGAAACAGATTACTTTGGGTAATTTTCTCCCACTAACCAGATGCCACCAAAACACAAATGACTTGTGTCATTGTGTAGAAGGGGAGTAGGAGTAGTCAGTAGATGAGGAGAAGCTTCTGATCTGGCCTCCATCATGACTTTTATTTGGGTGGGAAGGCTTTCTCAAACCTCTCAATTTTTCTCACCTATAAAATGGAAAGGATACCTGCCCACCTACTCCACTATACTACTGCCAATGTCCTTCCGCTATAGATATACAAGCTTATGAGAAGCTGGTGTAATAACAGACTTGAGGAAGCTTTTTTGTTTTTTTAATCTCAAAATTCATTCTTAAAGATACAAACTCCTTATTTGCATTTTAAGTGTTGAATTTATTTACTCTCTGTTTACATTCTGTTAAGGGAGGTACCTATGATTAATTAAGCACAAGCAACTGGACATCAGATGGCCCACGATCTTTTGCCCAACTGTCCATGATCCTGAGGAGAAGCTGCCTTTCAAAGCACACATTTGGAAGTAATCTAGTATACTGTGATTCAGTCCTTATTCTAACACCATCACTAATGAACTTAAAGGTTATCGGAGATGCTTCAGGCACAGCCTAGGTCAATCTGAATACCATTCTGATCTAGAGAAACACCAGTACCACAAGTTTACTTTGGAGAAAGAAATCAAAACCCACTCCAGTATTCTTGCCTGGGAAATTCCATGGATAAAGAAGCTTGGCAGGCTACAGTCCATGGCGTTGCAAACAGTCAGACACAACTTAGCAACTGAACAACAGTTTATTTTGGTGCATTCACAATTTCCTTTTAGCCCAGAACTTAAGTGCTTTCCTGGTGGCTCAGAGGGTAAAGCATCTGCCTGCAATGTGGGAGACCCAGGTTCAATCCCTGGGTCGGGAAGATCCCCTGGAGAAGGAAATGGCCACCCACTCCAGTATTCTTGCCTGGAGAATCCCATGTATGGAGGAGTCTGGTAGGCTACAGTCCACAGGGTCACAAAGAGTCGGACACAACTGAGCGACTTCACTTTCACTTTCTTTTAAGTGACTTTACACATACTTGACTTACACAGTTCCTAATAACAAAGAAAATTATTTAATATTGCTAGCTGAAAAAGGGACCTGACAAAGTGCTCTTTTAAAAAATCAGTGCCCCTATAGGCCAGATTCCAGGGCTGAATACTCAAGGGGAGTTTGTGCAGAAAATCTCAAGAGATCCCACTTCCCACCAAGACACGAGGGCCTTCCCAGCTCTTCTCAGGCATTACCTGGCCACAGGTCCTCCTGTACTGCCCATTCTCAGTTAGCATTCCTAGTACTGTTCTTTGTGGCGGATCCTGGCCAAACTGGCCTCTGGTTATCATCTGACAGGCATCAGGACCTCCGGACACTGGAGCCAGCGCTACTCCACTCTTGGAGCTGCTGAGATGCATAGCCTCAGTCTCCACAGCTTACTGCTGTCAAGGAAGGAGAAACAGACAAGCCAGTTAGTCAGCCTCTTCCACCAAGGATCCAAGGATGCTGAGACTCTGTAGAAGACAGAGCCCTGTGACACATGATCTTCCTTGCAGTTATTAGGGTTGAAAGGGCCTGAGCCACAGTGCAAGTGATCAAAGCCACTTTGAATCAAAACGGTGATTTGAATCTCTCCAGCCTTCCTTCCAATACCTGGCTGATGGCTGGAAAGGGAATATGACAAACCTCTAAGCCAAGACACTAACCCCCACATTAGCGGGGAGTCCAAACCTACAAGCCCGTGTCTTTCCTAGCTGTGATGCTTATCCATCACTCCACCACCCCCTTCCCTGCAAACCAGTGACCCAGGATACATCACTGTCGGAAAGTACGTCCCCTTCTCAAGTGACAAGCAGAGTGCTCTTCTGCGGCCTTTCTCCCACAAGACAGAAGGCCCCAAAATCTGCTTGGAACCCACAGCGGACCTCGCTCTTCTCAGTCTTATCTCTTTACACATAAGTCTCGAACAATTAGCAAATGCACACGAGGCTGGGAATAAGGGTCCACTGAAGGGGGCGGGGGGCGGGGGCGGGGGCGGGGCGGGGCTGAAGGGGACGGAGGTGTTAATAGATTCTAGCCGGGGCGCCGGGCTCCCAGCGTCTGCGGCCCAGCTCAGAGCTAATTACTTTCAACTCCCCCCGCCCCCCGCCGGCCCCCCCGCGTCTGTTGAATGGGCCAATCAGCGCAGCTCCCGGGCGTCGCGGGGGCCGTTTCCATGCCAACCGCAGGGGGGCGTGCGCGCTCCGCGGCCGCATCTCTATGGCGACCTCCTCACCCGACACGCTCAGAGAGGACGCACCGCGACCCCTGGGCGTTCAGGGCCGGGTGGGGCCAACTGGCGGCGGCCCTGGGCCCCTCCTAAGCGGCCCTGCCCGGGCGTGCCCGGGCGGGCGGCCGCGGTGGGCGCCCACGGCCCCCGTGTGACAGGTGTCTGTAAAGGAGGAAGAAGGCCCGCCCCGCAATGACCGGGGTTTGAAAGGGACTGTTTTTACTTGAACCGGTCCCCCCAACAGCCGCTAACTCCTCCCGCTAACGTCTTTTCCGCGGCCCGCTCCTGAGAACCTTGGCCCGGGAGGGCGACGCGGGCCCTCGGGGCTGCTGAGGCCGCGGCGCCTTGACCGCGCCGGACAGACAGCGCGGCTCACTCCCCTTTCCCCCGATCACACACCTAAGCCTGCTCCCAGAGAGAGGCCCAGTGGCAGCGAGCGGGCCTCTGGTTGGAGTCGCGGCCTCCTAGTCCGTGGTGGCGGCGTGTCTTCGGTCATTTTGGGTCCTTGCGTACCGGAGGCCACGCCTGGCCGACCTGGGTTCGGGTGCATGTAACCCGGCAGGGCGGGAGAGGAGACCCGGGGTTTTATGGTCGCACGTGGTGCTCTCAGTCCCCAGGAAAGAGACCTTCCTCGACGGTTCCGGCAGCCCCAGCGTGAAGCTGGCCCAGGAAGAGGAAGGAACGCGAGTGGCAGCGATGGGGTCTGGGACGTTGAGGGGGAATAGCGGGAAGGCTGGGAACTAGGGACTGGGCAGGTGGCCTGGCCACGTGGGAAGGGAATCCTTAGGTCCGGGGTCCGGGGTTCGTGGCCAGGTAAGGTGGAAGCAGGGGGCCTAGTTTGGGGGTAAGAGGTGAGGGTAGGGAGAAAGGGGCCTTGGCCACGCAGGAAGGGAAGAGGGGTCCTTGGAAACTAGGGAGCCCTGGAATTTGCAGAGGTAACTAGCGAGCCAGGTATAAGAATTTTTACCTTTATTATTTTTTGAAAATGTTCTTGTGCATACACACACATGTTATATATATGTTACTGTTTTTGTCTTTTTAATTTTTAAATTCCCATCCCTAAGTTCCCATCCATAAAACAGATTATGGAAACCATTCAAATGGTCGTTTTAAGAACTGTTTAGTTATTGCCTTCTTCCTTGTTTTGAATGAAAATAATTGCTAATCTTACACCTATCCCAATTTTTTCTTAAGTATTCTTTATTAATGGGTTCACCCAGTAATCTGTGTATACATTAAAGTATTCTACAGGAAGTGAGGAAGAAAGCTATTGAGTCAGGTGTTGAGTCAGGTGTTAAGATGCAGTTCAGAGTCCTGGATGCCCAAGGAAAGTAGAAATGGATTTTAATGTGAAACTAACTTCTATATGTTTATTACCCACTTTCATTCATTGATGAATGATGAATGAAGCAGTGATCCCTTTGCATCCTGGAATTCCTATGCCTTCGGATATGAAAGCAACAGAGGAGATCTGATAACTTAAATTGTGGCAACATATGTAGGTAGGCCCCAAATGCTTGGTTTTGCAAGGTGCTGCTATCTGGTGAGGAAAAGAGCCTTACTGCCCCCTTCTCATCTGGTGCTGCTTTTGGAAGTCTTCTGGGGAGGCTTCCACCATCTGACCACACTGTTGTGACTTCTGGGGATTCTGAAGGCATCAGGGGTGGACTCTGTTAGGGACTCAGGAGCAGGTCTTGCCAAGAGCCAGGGTTACTTTGGCAGGAGCTAGAGGCTCAAACGGCAGAGAATCTTCCTGTAATGCTGGAGACCCAGTTTGAGCCTTGGGTTGAGCCCTGGGTTGGGAAGATCCCCTGGAGAAGTGAATGGCTACCCACTTCAGTATTCTTGCCTGGAGAATTCCATGGACAGAGGAGCCTGGTGGACGCAAAGAGTTGGACATGACTGAGTGCCTTTCATTTTCACTTCCATGCCCTCCTGTGACCTGATGCTCTGTACATCCCTTTTGATGTGATTTACTCAAATAAAGTGACCAGAAACCTCATACTCATCCTTTCTTCCAAAACAGAAGGAGCCAGTGCAATGTTCGTTCCTGGGGCCTATCGTTTTGATCCTCTTCTCTGAGACTGGAGCTCAAGTGGGAAAAGGTAGCACTGGCCCCCGGCAGAGGCAGGTCTTTGAAATTGGTTATCCTGACTCACACATCTGGTCAGGACCAGTGGAGGAGGCCACTAAGGGGGTTTGTGCCTCTCAGCTGTCTCTAGTCCAAAAAATACCTTTTAAAGAGAAAAGAACTCTTAAGCAGATGAGACCCTCTGATTATTTCACACCCATCTTCCCCCACCCCTTCTCATGTGAATTTTGTGGTTGTTGCTGTTCAGTGTCTTAGTCGTGTCCGAGCATTTTCAACCCCCATGGACTGCAACATGCCTGGTTTCCCTGTCCTTCACCAACTCCTGGAGTTTGCTCAAGTGAATAGCTGCAGCCTAATCCAACCTTAATGCATATGAAATATTATCATTACATATTACCATCTTTCTTCTTTCTCCATCCACTTTGTTAAACTTGACAAAGAGCACCAATATGTGGCTTATGAGTTTATTGTACTGCCTTCGAATTCAGTATTAAATCATTACAGTTCTCTGGTGAGATCTTAAATTGTAGAGTAATTGAGGTGAACTTTATGCATTTTTAAAATATGTGTGCACTTATAAATTCAGATATTTATATAACTTGCACAATACTTATGGCTTTCCTGGATTTAAAAAAAAATCATCATTAAATATTTGAACTAGTAATGATTCATGGCATTAAAAACAAACTCAACTAGTAAGATCACAATTTTTATAAAAAATGTAAATGGAAAGCTTGGCCTTGTAATTAGGAAAAATTGGAGCGGAGAGAATACAAAGGACTTCCTCACAAATTATGCATTTTTAGTGAGACTCATTATTTTGCTATTAGTGTAGCAAAATCAGGATTAGAAATCAAAGTTGAGTAGATTTTTCAAGGTCTGCATGTTTTACATAACTTATCTGTTAATATATTGAGAAGTGAACAATACATTTTATTATAAATACATCTTTAATGTCTAAAATATTTGGTATAGCTTATATGCTAATATAACACTTTCTTAGCTCAACAAATGACTTGGTCAGCACTTCCTGCCTGATATTCAGTGCTCAGCTGTTTTGGATGCTAGGGTTAATTTCCATAAAATAAGGATGACAGTTGAATTATTTACTAGGGATTTTTAAAACCTCAAAGTTCTATTAAAACTGACTTCTCCCTGTTCCAAATTTTAATTCAAAGACAGTCTTTTCTGTTTGCCAGCAATTACCTGGCAGTTCCGAAGCTGTTATTATGTCTATCCCATTTGCTCATTGTAGCTAGTAATTAACCTCCTGTTCAAACATTTCAGTTTTCATTAATTTGTATGAAATGAAGTTGATTTTCAGCATAGGGATGGAAAAGAGATGAAAAAGTAGAAGAGCCAATTTTATTTTAATTTTATTTTATGTCCTTAAGGACATATTTTACCTGTTCACAAACATGCCTTTGCCATTCTCAGTATACATTTAAATTTAGAACATGTCTATGTTGTAAGATGAGGGACAGATGTTGGGGATGACAGGAGATTTGTGACATTCTAGCCCACTTGACCAAAGGATCAAGTGAGTCCAGTTTGAGTAGCAGCCAAAAATTTACCGCCTTAGGAAGCATATATTCTCAGGTGGTACAAAGTGGACCTCTTAATACATGACATGATGTATGTATGTTTGTAAAGTCGCTTTCTCTGAATAAAAACAGTTTGAATACATACGTGAAAGTAGCCAAAGTCTACTATTCATTCATTCATTTGGCGGGGGGGGTTTCCCTGGTGGCTCAGCTGGTGAAGAATCTGCTCACAATGCGGCAGACCTGGGTTTGATCGCCGGGTTGGGAGGATACCCTGGAGGAGGGCATGACGACCAACTCCAGTATTCTTGCCTGGACAAGCCCCATGAACAGAAGTGCCTGGCGGGTTACAGTCCATGGGGTTGCAAAGAGTCAGACGAGACTGAGTGATTAAGCACAGCACAGCACAGTTGATTTACAATATTGAGATCTGGGTTCGATCCTTGGATAGGAAAGATCCCCTAGAGAAGGGAACGGCTACCCACTCCAGTATCCAGGCCTGGAGAATTCCATGGACTGTATAGTCCATGGGGTTACAAAGAGTTGGAGATGACTGAGCGACTTTCACTTTCACTTTCTTTCCCACACCATTGTCTCCTGAAGGTTGAAGGAACTTCCCTGCACTGCATGCTAAGTTGCTTGTCATGTCTGACTGTCTGCGACCCCATGGACTATAGCCTGCCAGGTTCCTCTGTCCATGGGATTCTCCAGGCAAGAATACTGGAGTGGGTTGCCGTGCCCTCCTCCAGGAGATCTTCCCCACCCAGGGATCGAACCTGCATCTCCTGCAGCTACTGCATTGCAGGCAGATTCTTTACCACTGAGCCACTCCCCCACCCAAACCTCTCAAAGCAGCACCCCAATAAAGCTCATTGTATGTTACTGCCACCATGTGGTTATATTTTTCCCCTACTCTTCCCAATCCTTTAACTCGTGTGTCCAAGAGAGAAAATTTTCTTAAAATTGCTTTCTCAAGCCTCTGTGTTTGTTTCTTCTTTTTTAGTAACTTCAGAGTTTGGCACTAACTGAAAAATTTCTTAGACTTGGAAAGCTGGAAGAGGACTTGGAAGTTATTTCATTAAATCCTGTGTTACACAGATGAGGACACGGGTTCAGACTTCTCTCTCTTTACAAATTCAGCTCCTGAAAATGAAGTTTCAGAAATAAATCAACACACATGATGTCCAATTCCAGGATTTACCTACGAAAGTGGCCATAAGTCACTTCATAGCAGTATTCTGAATCACTATTATGCAGTCATGTAAAATAATGTAGATTTTTAAAATAGCATACAAAAATGTTCATAATTTTAGAATATAAAGAAGAAAAACAGTGTATAGTATGTTGCATTTTTAAAATTTTTATATTTCTAGCACCAACAATAAACTATTAAGTAGTTATCTGTGCTTTATAGGATTAACTGATTATATTTAAATTCATTTGGCATATTTATAGTTTTTAAATGTCCTATAATATTAATTGCTTAATAAGAAAAAAATTTACTTATTGAAGAAGTAAATTATCAGGGAGAGTTTCAGGATCAGACCAACAGCACTGTTCAATAGAACTTTCTGTAATGATAGAAATATAGTCTATATTCTCACTGTCCAATATAGTAATGAGTGGCCAAGTAAAGTGAATGAGCATTGAAATATAGCGAGTTCAACTGAAGAACTGAATTTTTAACTTAGTTTACATAGTCATGGGGCTTCCCAGGTGGCACTAGTGGTAAAGAAACTGCTTGGCCAATGCAGGAGACATGAGAGACGAGGTTCAATCCGTGGGGCTGGAAGATTCCCTGGGGGAGGAAATGGAACCCACTCCAGTATGCTCGCCGGGAGAGCCCATGGACAGAGGAGCCTGGCGGGCTACAGTCCATGGGGTCGCAGAGTCGGACACGACTGAAGCCACCTGGCACACAGCACATGTAGTTACGTCGAGCCAGCAGTTACCATATTGGTCAACATAGGATTAGAATATATTTTGGTAGTTGAGAACAGTTACAGAGCCTTGAGGCATCGTGGACAATCTAATTCTACTGTGTATGCAAATGTGAATATCTTGACTTGCTTCCTCCTATGTTATCCTTATATCATACCTTGGGATAAAGTACACCGATAAATATTGCCACAAAGTCATCTATTTAGTGCCGGTTCTATGAGAAGCATTAATTTCACCATGCAATTCATAAAGAGGACCCATTAATACATGAACAAGTAAAAAAGTGCATTTTCCTTTGTTAAAATGAAAAGTTTACCCTTTCCCCCAATCAGGCAATAATCTAGAGATAGAGCCAGAACAACTGAAAGATCAATTTGAATTCTGTTCACCTGGTGCATTAATCAAACTTTCACCATTTCATCTTGTAGCTATAACTATTTACTTGGGTATGCTGAATGCTGGACTTACTTAATAGTTGATATAAATTTCAGCTTAAGCTTTATGTTTGTCACTAAAGTTTTATTTTGAATTTCATGACCAAATTCATACTCTCTTTCCCTGATTTGAGAACTTTCCTCTCGGATTGATACCAGTGTTTGTGAAATCTTCCTGTCTCTACCAATATTTGATCAGCACCCAAGATCCGTCCTTATTTGGGATCTGTTGTTTTGTTTCTTGCTTCCCAACTGATGAGACAGTTGATCTGTTAGGAACAAACTTCTGCTTTCCAGAAGATAAGAGTTAATTTATGCAGCAGTGTGCTCACAATTCTGCTTCTTGATATTATGGGGAACTAATCATTTCTCTCTCTAATTCCTTTCATTGAGTAGGATTATTTTTAATAGATTCCATAGCGCTTTCCATCATATTAATTTACTTGATAAAGCAAGAGCACTATAGTGATTAAAAATTCCAGAATTGTGCTGGGAATAACATTAGGAACATTATGAAGATGATAGGTTTTTCAAGTAGAAATTTTCTGAGAGAAAGCTTTATGATTTCAATGAATAAAGAAGATATACAGCTAGAGTTATGAGTTATTTTTGGCTTTCAAATCCAAGAGAATTCATTTAGAATAAATTATAAATTTTACTGAAGATGAAAAAGAAGAGAATGGAGAGTTTTTAATTCAGGTCCAGGGGAGAGACAGGAAGCTATAGGGAGTTAGATCAGTCTAAACAAGGTTGCTATGCCAACCCTTCAGGAATATAACCAGGAAACTTATTTACCCAGTTAATGAAAACAAGTTCAAATAAACAGTGATGATGTAATGCATAATTTATAAATGGGATTTGGAAATAAGGGAATACTCTGAGCGATATCCTTGGTAATGAATATAATAGATATTTTCTTTGTTTCTTTTTGTTTACTTTGTATATACAACATTTTATCCCACTAGAACTGAACCATTTTTAAGTTGTCTTCATTATGTAAGAAGCTGACTTTGGACCCTTTCACTGAAGAAATACAGAAAAAAAACTTTTGTTGTTAAAGGAATATGAAGTATGGAAACTTCTGGCATTCAGATTAAAATTTCTGTTGATTTCAAGCAAAGACCAAAGCAGTAGTGAGGAAGAAACACTGCAAAAAAAAAGAGAGAGAGAGAGAGAGAGAGAGAGAGAGAGAGAGAATTCCACTGGGAGAAATAAAAGGAGAAAAGCTTCTGAAGCTGGAGGAACAGGGCCAGGCATGTCCTCCAGATATGAGGAGTGTAATGTTCCTCTTTTCCTTCTAATAAACTGCAATCTGTTAAGGACTGACCATCTGTCAGCTCAACAATAACAGTGATTTTTATGTGATAAATAAAATGCAAATTCTAACTCATTTGAGTAAATTAATCATCTGTTGCAGTGTATTCTGAGGTGTTTCAGGGTGGAACTCATTTAAACATATCCATTTAAATTCTGATTTAAATCACTGATCAAAAAGACTTTGTCTAATCTTTCTTTTTTTTTCCTATGAGCTGTAAATCACCCCCTCTTCATTTTCCTCTTTAAAAGTGCACTTTTGGGGAAAAATAAGGATCTGAGTTATGTAAAACCAAAATTGCACACAAAAATTATTTTTTCTGAACATTCCTATGTTCCTTTGGGAGGAGAAAAGCATACATTACATGTTATCTTTGGAAAAAGCTTATAATTTAATACTTGAAGTTTATTCTATTCTGTATATAATAAATAAGAATTATTTTACTATTATGAAATACTGTTTTTCAGAACAGAAATAGGCATAGTTCCAAACTCTGATTTCCTTAGTAGCTTTCTAAATATGCCTCTAAAATTCCTCAAATCTAGCCCACAGTACTATCTTTAACTTATTTGTAGAATTTTTTGAAAGTTTGAATGAAGGCTTCGCTGGTGGCTCAGTGGTAAAGAATCCGCCTGCCAATGCAGGAGACACAAGTTCAGTCCCTGGTGCAGGAAGATCCCACATGCTGCAGGACTAAGCCCATGCACCGCAACTACTGGGCTATGCTCTAGAGCCCGGAAGCCACAATTGCTGAGCCCACGTGCCACAACTACTGAAGCCCTACCAAAGCCCAGATGCTCTAGAGCCCATGCTCTGGAACAAGAGAAGCCAGGACAACAAGAAGCCAGTGCAGCGCAACTAGAGAAAAGCCTACACAGCAACGAAAAGCCAGCACAGCCAAATACATAAGTGAATAAAATTTGTTTTAAAGGTTTGAATGAGTATATTCTTACATGCAATGCCTTACCATGATATGTTTGAATTTTAATTTGTAAATTAATTATATTTTTGCAGTTGTTAGGATATTTTGCAAAATATATATGTGTATATATTACCAACAGTTTATGTTTTTGTAGCTGATTCTTAAAAATTAACCTGATATTTATCCACATTGAGTCTCTATGTAAGTATTTTTTAGAACATATTTAGAGTGAAGGTGAAATAATGATTGCTATTTTCTTTCTGACAATCTCTTGGACTTCTGTTAAGCTATAAGTGAGCAGAGTCTGGACTCAGAGAAAGGCTCTTGGCTGAGAATCAGAGCTGTACCTAAAACCATAAAGTTTTATTGCCCCTCCCTGTTTGTGTATTAATCTCATCATTTTCCATCAAATATTTATCAGGCACCAACTGTGTGCCAGGAACTTGTTAGGTATTGTGTTTGCAACAGGTCACAAGAGCGATGTGAGTTCCTGTCCTCAGAATTTATTAATCTACTCTCTTCTAATAGTGACTGTGAATCAGTCCTACCCATTGTCTTAAATTCTCTACTGAACTCTAGATTTGAAACAGTGAACTTTTCAAATACCTTTGCTCTTGCACAAGGGCCCAATCTCCTCCGTCTAGAGCACAGGTCACCAACTATGACTCAGTCATAGATTCGGTGCTGACAGTTCTATTTAATTCTGTGTTATTGCTCAACCATATCTAAGGATTAAACGATCTGTATGAAAATTATACATTTATCTCTCAAGCTCTAGATGACTGAATATTACCTTATGGGAACATGTACTCCTCAACAATGGAAATATTGAAAAGGCAATTAAAATTTAATAAAATTGCTAAGTCAATGAGATTGATATCTTTAGAGATAATTTCCCTTGCCAGTTTTTAGAAATGATATAAAAGTCATTTCAAACATCCTCAAAGCTTTTCAAATTAACTTATGCTACAGAGATATCATACAGGCTCTAAGAAAAATAGAGTATTTAGAGGCTTCAGAGATTTTGTTGTTGTTGTTATTTATTTACTAAGACAAAGAAAACACTCCAGAAAAAGGACCAGGTTAAAAACAAAATGCATTATCTAAATTTGCTTTTGAAAGAAAATTGAAAGGGCGTGTAGGACTGTTCGATATTATTTCTCTTATTTGTGGCACTTCCCTGATGACTCAGACAGTAAAGAATCTGCTGCAATGCAAGAGACACAGGTTCAATCCTGGGCTGGGAAGATTCCCTGGAGAAGGAAATGGTAACCCACTTCAGTATTCTTGCCTGGAGAATCCCATGGACAGAGGAGTCTGGCGGGCTATAGTCCATGGGGGTCACAAAGAATCGGATGCAACTGAGCAGCAGACATTCTTACTTGTATTGTTTTCTTGAAATTCCAAAGTCATACAATGAACAAAAGGGTCAGCTGAGCAAATGCATATATTGGGGATAAGCTCCTGCTCAGCAATGAAGCTGATAGCATCTCTCTCATTTTTGTTTTAACAATGATTTAATGAATGTGCTTATTATTGCATTTCACAAAAACATAGTTACCTACTAAGAATCAAAAATAAGGGGTCCAAGATGGTTAGGATAGTCTGCTTCTGGCAAGAGGGCAGACAGGTATTTTTAAATCCTCCTGCAACAGAACACCTAGGTACCAGATAAATTTCACAAAACTGTGTAAACGTGTATCTGAGATCATATGAAAATGATAGAGGACTAATATGTGAACGTTTGTCTGGTTCCGAGGCTTCAGCTGACCTCAAGGCATCTGAACAGCACAAAACTAGAGTCTTGTTTGTTTAACCATCATCATTGTTATTCCATGCTGCTGTTGCTAAGTCACTTCAGTCATGTGCAACTCTTTGTGACCCCGTGGAATGTAGCCCGCCAGGCTCCTCTGTCCATGGGATTCTCTGGGCAATACTGGAGTGGGCTTGCCATTTCCTTCTCCAGGGGATCTTCCCAACCTAGGAATCGAATCCAGGTCTCCCATATTACAGGCAGATTCTTTACCGTCTGCCACCAGGGAAGCCCTATTATTCCATAGCATTCACTTATTAATAAGCACCCTGACAATCTACATGTGTTTCAGCTTTCATGTTTACAGAGGATGAGCTTTTTGCCCAGATTATCTTAAGAATTCCCATTGACTCCCTGGTGAGTTCCACGAATATTGAAGTAGAGAAGCTGTCTCCGGGGACTGACTGCTCCCGGCTTTCCTTTGGCTCAATATGAATGAGTTAGTGGTTCCCCAAAGTAAATCTAGACTAGATATCCTTAGGAGATGTTCTGGTTAATCTACTGCTGAACTAGAAACTAGATGGAGGATTCCCAGAATACTTACATGAAAAGTGGCTGGTTTTCTTTCATTTAATAGCAATGTGCAAAAAATAAGTCTCAACATTTAAAAAGCATACTTTCACTAATCTCTTGGCAAGAATGGAATTTGTATGAAATACCACAAATTTTTGGCCACGTGATGCAAAGAACTAACTCACTGGAGAAGACCCTGATACTGGGAAAGATTGAAGGCAGGAGGAAAAGGGGAAAACAGAGGATGAGATGGTTGGATGGCATCGATGACTGACTCGATGGACATGAGCTTGAACAAAGTCCGGGAGTTGGTGATGGACAGGGAAGCCTGGCCTGCTGCAGTCTGTGGGGTCGCAAAGAGTCGGACATGACTGAGTGACTGAACTGAACTGAACTGACCACACATTTCATGTTAGCTGGAACTTGTACTAAATGACCTTTAAGGTCCAGTCGGTTCCTTTTTAGTGGAATTCTCTCCAAAGAAAAATATGTGTTAGCTTCACATGATTTAAACTGACAGTTCTACTGTGACTACTCTTGATGCATACATACATACTCATAGATCAAAGCCAATTTCCTTTAACAACATATAAAAAGATAGATTTTTAGGGTGCTAACTGAATGCTTCAATCTGGGTAATGATTTTCATTAGTAAGTTCCAAATTGCACTATTAGTCTTTTGGCTATCATGTTAGAATAAACACTGTATCTATATTACCCTAGAATAAAACTCTTCTTAGAATTTCATTATATACCTCAACTTGTATACGTCAACTAGCTTGTATTTTTGTTCTTTATCAAAAATTGCTAAGAAAATTATTACCAGACTTTATATGGTTAATTCCTAATTCCTGATTTCTTTATATTTTAATATGAAATGGTCCAGTAGGTGTTTCCACTGTCAAAGATGATAGTTCCTTTCAGTGATATAGCACATACTGGAAAATTAACTATTCCTACACAAAAACACCTCAAATAAAGTAAAAAGAACCATAGGTTTTTGTTTGGTTTTTTGTTTTTCTTTATTTTAAAGACAGTTCTGCAGATTTATAGTTTAATATTGGAAGATTAATAAGCCTTTTATAATGTATACTCTGTATGTGTGTGTCTGTGTGTGCTCAGTCGTGTCCAGCTGTTTGTGACCCTATGGACTATAGCCCACCAGGATCCTCTGTCCATGACATTCTCTAGGCAAGAATATCGGAGTGGGTTGCCATCTCCTACTCCATGGGATATTCCTGACCCAGGGATCGAACACATGTCTCCTGAGTCTCCTGCATTGCAGGCAGATTCTTTACCACTAAGCCATGTATACTGTGCTGCTACTTTATTTTTATTTTATTTATTTATTTGGGTGCTGGGTCCTAGTTGCAGCATGTGGGATTTCTAGCTGAGTCATGTGAACTCTTAGTTGCTGTATGTGGGACCTAGTTCCCTGACCAGATATCAAACCTGAGCTTCCTGCCTTGGGAGCATGGAGTCTTAGCCACTGGACTGCCAGGGAAGTCCCCAGAACCTTACGTTTTTAATGACCATTCTGGAACAAGAAGAAAGCCCTCAACTTGAGCAAAGCAGAATTAGAATCCAGGCACCAGCAGACATTGGCCCTGTCTCCTGGGAAAAGGGAGAAAACTGGGAAACTTTGTATTCTGATTCTTGCTCTGGGTCAAAGAGTAATATAAAAATCGTAAATTCTCAGCTGAGAATTTTTAACTGTGGCCCTTTCACTTGGAATTGTGTTTCAAATCATACTACCTCCATTATCCAGGCCTTCTATAGGGAAATATACCGTCAGGTCAGGATTTAGGATTCCCCAAATCAGCCAAATGTGAGCTCCCAGCATTACCAAGCCTCCCAAGTCAGTCCCTGACCAGGGTCTGCCTGCCCGGTGTTGTTGGAGCCAATGGAATAAGACTGAATTAGATTCAGAAGCAAAGGAAAGCTTTCCTCTTTGACCAAATGGAGAGGCGGAAGCTTGGGCTATAGAGGACACACTCCCCCTGACAGGCTGTGGGCGGGCCTGCTTTATGGGGATCTGGGGGGAAGGGGAGAGGAGGTTCAGGGGGGTGGTGCAGCTGTTCTGGGCAGGCTGCTATCACAGTGCCGGGCGGCAGCCGCTCTGCGCCTGCGCCTGTCCGCGCCACGCCCGCCATCTTGGTAGAGTGTCCCGCAGTGCGCGTCCGCCCGCAGCGCTGAGGTGCCTGCACAGCCATTCACACAAGGAACTTGGGTCAGATGTGCCAGGCTCAAGGCCAATGCATGTAGCACCTAAGAGCAAGTGAGCACAAAAGGAAAAATAAAAGGTTAGACTTTATCACCCAGGTTCTGATTTTATTCCCCAGGAATTATTTAATGGACTTTGCCAGTGACACCAACATAAAATGGCAAAAACTTTTAAAAATGGTGAAATGAGTCACCATGAGCAGAAAATCATGACTGAGTAAGATGCCAAAGAATTTCAGGTATTGAAATTATCTCCTGGATAATGTAAAATAAATGTTTATAGAAACCAGCCATCAGTTTCAATGTGATTCCTCTAAAGGTGTCAAAAATATGAGTAAACAATAGCAGAGTATCATAAATGACCAGGATATTTGGAAAAGAACCAAAAATAACTTCTAAAATTAAAAATTTTGTCATTGAAGGAAGCAACCTAAGTGTCCATGGATAGATGGATGAATGGATTAAGAAGATGTGGTACATACACATTTGTGTGTGTGTGTGTGTGTGTGTGTGTGTGTGTGTAATGGCATATTATCCAGCCATAAAAAAGAAGGAAATCTTGCCATTTGTGGCAGCATGGAACTTGAAGGTATTATGCTGAGTGAAATAGGTAGAGAAAGACAAATATTGTATGATCTTGTTTATACGTGGAATTTTTTTTTTTTATTGAACTTGAATACAGAGAATAGATTGGTGCCTGCCAGAAACCAGGGTAGGGAGTAGGTGAAGGGATAAAGGGGGTCAAAATGTATAAATGTATAGTTATAAAGTAAGTAATATGGATGTAATAAACAGCATGGTGACTACTACAGTTAATAATACTGCATTGTATATTTTAAAGTTGCTCAGAGAGTAGATCTTAAAAGTTCTCATCACAAGAAAGAAATATTCACAGATGATTTATTGAAGTCAAAGACATAACTGAAGAAATTACACATGATATAGCACAAAGAGAAAAATAAAAGAGAGATCAGAATCATAGAGGATAGAACAAAAATTGAATATAAAAAAATTGAATATTACTTGGAGTTCCTGAAAGAGAATAGGCAGAATAGGGCAGAAACGATGTTCTAAAATAAAAGAGTTAGGGAACTGAATTGTTCACTTCAAATGGTTAATTTTTCTGTATGAATTTCATCTCAAATTATTTTAATATATATTTAATATGTATTTCTTAACATATATGATTTCTTATACATATTACACATATAAGGAATTTAATATATGTGATACATATCTTAGGGCTTCCCTGATGGCTGAATGGAAAAGAATCTGCCTGCCAGTGCAGGAAACACATGTTCGATCCCTGGGTTGGGAAGATCCCCTGGAGAAGGAAATGGCAACCCATTCCAGTATTCTTACCTGGGAAATCCCATGGACAGAGGAGCCTGGCAGGAAACAGTCAGATACAACTGAATGACTAAGCACATACACACACATACACATTATGTTTATCAGATTAATGAAGCAAGATATATGCCACATAGGATAAGTAAAAAGAAATGTACAATGAGAGAAAACACAGAAGCATTGACAATCAACTGAAGTCTTAATAGAAGCCAGAGTTGTGTAAAAAATGTCATATCCTCAAGATGCTGGGAGACAATCACATCAAAGTAGAGTACTTTACCTAGCTAAAATGTTACTCAGGAGTGTGAACAAAAGAAAGACAATTTCCTTTACTTAAGAAATAAGTAAAATTATTCCACAAGGAAAAATTGAGATAAAAGAATGAATAGCAAACAAGGAAACTTGCAAATATGGATAAATCTGTACAAATATTATAACATAATTTAGGGAATGACATTTGGCAGGGTTATCAAAGCATTTAATTTACTTCATAAATTTCTCCTCCAGCACATTCCTTTCTCCTGTTCATTCCTTGGCTTCATCCTTCAAAGATTTTAATATGTGGCCTTTTTTCTACCCCTTTTTTGTCTTTTTCAGTACTGTAGGCTGAAAATTTATAAATGTAAGACTTTTATTCATGTTTTCAGCAACCATTCATTGAGTACTTGCTTTTCACCAGGGATTGTGCCAGGCACTGGAAATAAGCAAACAGCTTACTGTCTGGACAGATAAATGAATAAGGACAGGAAATATCATGTTAGAGATGCTGTTACCAACATATCCTAGACCCTTAGGAGAACAAAGGAGGGAGTAATTGATTATGAAACCTGAGGAGATTGGTGACAACTTAATAGAAAATGTATTTCCAAACCAGCAAGGCAATCAAGGGCATTCCAGGCAGAAGGATACATGTGTGTGCAGAGAGGATTGGAGTGAAGTCATATAACATATTAGAGGAACTGCAAAAAATTTTCACATGGCCTTAGCATGGAAAAAAGAGGGGCTGGAGCCACCCCTAAAGACAGGGCTGGTGAGAAAGGCAAGGGTCAGCTCAGAAGGCAATTGGTCTGCCACAACTAAGAAGCTTGTGTGCACGTTCAGTCACTTGGTCATGTTCAACTCTTTGTGACCCCATGGACTATAGCCCTCCAGTCTCCTCTGTCTTTGGGATTTTCCAGACAAGGAAATGGAGTGGGTAGCCATATCCTTTTCCAGGGGATCTTCCCTACCCAAGGATCAAACTTGGGTGTCCTGCATTGGCAGGTGGATTTTTTTTTACCACTGCACCACCCGGGAAGCCCATTTCAGTAGATGAACAGCAGGGAATTACTGAAGAGTTTTTAAGCTGGGCAGTTACATGGTTAGATTTGCCTTTAGATATATTTCATGCCATCTATGTGGTAGGTCAGAGAAGGCAATGGCACCCCACTCCAGTACTCTTGCCTGGAAAATCCCATGGATGGAGGAGCCTGGTGGGCTGCGGTCCATGGGGTCGCTAAGAGTCGGACACAACTGAGCGACTTCACTTTCACTTTTGACTTTCATGCATTGGAGGAGGAAATGGCAACCCACTCCAGTGTTCTTGCCTGGAGAATCCCAGGGACGGGGAAGCCTAGTGGGCTGCCGTCTATGGGGTCACACACAGTCGGACACGACTGAAGTGACTTAGCAGCAGCAGTAGCAACAGCATGTGGTAGATAAATCATAAGATGGGATTTCTGATTGAACACCAGATACAATTGAGTGTCAGTCTGTAGAGCTGTCCAAGAAAAAGTTAGACATAAGATCAGAAAAGATGGTCACCCAATATGAAAAATGTAGAGAATAAAATGATAAAGAGATCAGTCAGCCTCAAAATATTTTAAATATATATCATCAGTCAAATGAGCTGACTAGAGATGTGACGTATCAAGCACTAGACAGCCCTTCCACTACCTGAGATGACAGCAGGTTGATGAAGAGGATCTGATACCTAGATAGGTTTGTCTCCAGTGTTGCATAGAGCATTCATTGTTGGTCAGCCCCTCGTTCCCTTTATTCCACCTCTGCTCTCAGCCTTGTGTTTATTCCTTGGAGTGGATTCCAGGACAGAGTGCCCTTAACAAGTGGCACGTACCAAAGTATCCTGAGTTATTGCTCCCAATATAAATTAATACCTTAATTTTCAAGTTTATGAGTCTCACTTTTGGTTTGAATAAATCAACCCCCAAGAATTCCCTCAACTTCAAACCCACTGGTGATATTTATTTTCCTCAGCCTAAGAAAGCTGGTGACTATGGATTCATCCAAGATAATTCTCACCCACCAGCAACTTTTTCCTTGGCAATATTTCTATTGCAATAATTAGCTATGATTAGCTAATGTCCTAAGAAGCATCCATCCTCCTCTGAGATCCTCCAAGCTACATCCAAGTCACCATGAAGAAAAGCTTAAAGAGATGAATCTCTGAATTTCTGTTCCTAAAGTGCTTAGTCATTCAGTCACATCCGACTTTGAGACCTCATGGACTGTGGCCCTCCAGGCTCCACTGTCCTTGGGACTTTCCAGGCAAGAATACTGGAGTGGACTGCCATTTCCTTCTCCAGGGGATCTTTCTGACCCAGGGATCAAACCCGCGTTCCTGCATCTACTGCATTGGCAGGTGGATTCTTTATCTGCTGAGCCACTGGGGAAGTGCAGTGCTCAAATTTTAATTGATTGAACAGCTAGTTTCCTTTTACCCAAGGAACCAATGGTGACATTTTATAACATGCTGGGAGATATTTATAAATTTATATTCTGGATCTATGGGCTTTGGATCTGAGGGCTTTAAAATAATAGAGTGCTAAAATACATTAGCATTCCACATATTTTAATAACATGTTAATGAGGCAGTTTTAGAATTTCCGTTGACTTATACCTTAAAAACTTTAGTATTACTTTTAAATTTTCTCGAATTTGTCATATTATAGCCAACAACAGATTTTAAAATAATTGGAAGCATTTCAAACACCATTGGTCAACGTCCCAGAAGAAGCTGTGATCTTTATGTGTAATTACATTTCTATAGTTAAAGCCACATTTCTTTTTAGTTATGTTACAAGATATTTATAGTATCAATTATCAGCTTTGGACTGTACTTGAATCTTGTCACTTTTTAAAGTTGTTAATGAGCATGATATTCTGTAAAACCCAACACTTAACGTAATCACTGTACTATTGTCTTTCATCCTGAAATCATCACTTACTTGCTATCACGTTCTTTTCTCTCTTTTGTTATTTCACAGCTATAGTATTAATTAGCAAGTAGCAGCTGCACCTCTGGTCAATACTTCATTGTCCTTTAATTCCTTCTCCAATCCATATACCATTTTCAATACTGACTCCCTTACCTACGTGTCTCTTTGTTCCATTCTGTTAACACCCATCCTCATATTTCCAAACTGGGTCAACTGCCATTGATTTTAAGAACTATTGGCATACTGCAATGGTGAGAACAATTGTTCCCCCCCTGGGATATCTGAACATGTTGTGGTTTAAGTAGAAGAAAAACGATTTTTCTTGCTGCAACCACATCTTATGGTGATTGCTTACTCACTTCTGATCCCTTGGCTCCCCCATAGGACATGGCTTGATTGTAGAGAAGCAGAGATGATATAAGAGCAAGCAGTGTGAAGTTCCATTCAATAGCAAACATTTATTGAGCCCCACTCTCTGTGCAGCTTTGTCCTAGTATTCTTGCCAGTGGAGATGTTAGCTTCTCTTTTTTTAAGATAAAGGACAGACCCACCCCCATCCAACTCACATCCTTGATTATAACTGATAAGAGTTTCAGGAGAATCTCCAGCTGAGAAGAAATTGCAGCACAAGCAGAACCTACCATTTTCAGCAACATGAATGAATCTAGCAGACATTACGTTAAGTGAAACTAGCCAGATGAAGACAAGTACTGTACCATCCCACTTATAAATGTGGAACCTTTAAAAAAAAAAGTTGAACTCACAGAAACAGACAGTAGGATGGTGGTTACCAAGAACTGATGAATTGGGAAGATAGGGAAATGTTGGTCAAAGGTACAGACCTTCAGTTAAAATAAATAAGCTCTGGGGACTGAATGTACAGCATGGTGATTGAGTTAATAATAGAGCATTATGTAATTGAACTTTCCTATAAGAATAGATTTTAAGCATTCTTTCCCCAAAATATGCAGTTATATGAGGGAATAGATGTGTAAATTAATCTGCTTGTGAGGTATGTTGTTGTTCAGGTTTCCCTGTCCATCACCATCTCCCGGAGCTTGCTCAAACTCATGTCCATTGAGTCAGTGATGCCATCCAACCATCTCATCCTCTGTTGTCCCCTTCTCTTTCCTTCACTCTTTCCCAGCATCAGGGTTTTTTCTAATGAACTGACTCCTCACATCAGCATCAGCATTGGAGCTTCAGCTTCAGCCTCAGTCCTTCCAATGAATATTCAGGACTGATTTCCTTTAGGATGGACTGGTTGGATCTCCTTTCAGTCCAAGGGACTCTCAAGAGTCTCCTCCAACACCACAGTTCAGAAGCATCCATGCTTCAGTGCTCAGCCTTCTTTATGGTACAACTCTCATAGCCATACATGACTACTGGAAAAATCATACCTTTGACTATGCAGACCTTTGTTGGCAAAGTAGTATCTCTGCTTTTTAATATGCTGTCTAGGTTTGTCATAGCTTTTCTTCCAAGGAGCAAGTGTCTTTTAGTTTCATAGCTGCAGTCACTATCTGCAGTGATTCTGGAGCCCAAGAAAATAAAGTCTTGTCACTGTTTCCATTGTTTCCCCATCTATTTCATTCCCCATGAAATGATGGGACCAGATCCCATGCTCTTCATTTTTTGAATGTTGAGTTTTAAACCAGCTATTTCACTCTCCTCTTTCACCTTCATCAAGAGGCTCTTGAGTTCCTCTTAGCTTTCTGCCATAGGTTTGTAAAGTATACCTATGTCAAATAATCATGTTGTTCATTTTGAGTATGTACAATTTATTGTCAATCATACCTCAGTAAAGTTGAAAAAGAAATAGTAATGAAGCTCTTCTGATTGGGGTGAGATTTTCATAGACCCACAGAACTAGATAAATGGCATTAAGTGTTAATATGGGTATCATCTTTCTAGAGTTTACAAAATATCTTCATTTCACTTTTTTCTCCATTTGAGATGTTCTCGGACCTAAACAGACTGGGACTTAATATGAGACCTGAGAATGTGGTAGGCTGAATAATGATGCTCCAAAGATGCCCACACCATAATCCCTGAAACCTGTGAATAGTAAAAAGAGACCTTATGTGGTACAAGGACCTCATGAATATGATTAAGGTAAAGATTTTGAGATGGAGAGATTATCCTGGATTATCTGGGTGAGCCCAGTGAAATCACAGAGTTCCTTATAAGAGAAACCAGAAGATGATGAGGATAGTAGAAGATTGGAGTGATTGGGAGGAAATGACTATGAGCCAAGGCATGTGGGAAGCTTCTAAAAACTAGAAGAGGCAAGGAGTGGACTGTCCCCTGGAGGTTCCAGAAGGAGCCAGCCCTGTGGAGACCTTGATTTTAACCCTAAAACTGTGAAATAATAAATGTATGCTGTTTCAAGCCACTATATTTGTGATAATTTGTTGTAGCAGCAACATGTTAACTTACACACCTATGAAATGTTCCTGTTAAGTGTTTTCAGTGCTAGGGTAAGATTGATATTTCTGGTACTGAGTGCCTATGGTGCTTATATTATTACTGTTTTGCAGAAAAATCTCAAAGTTTTTATATCATCAAGTGAAGTGTGAGTGAAAGTCGCTTAGTTGTGTCCAACTCTTTGCAACCTCATGGACTATACAGTCCATGGAAATCTCCAGGCCAGAATACTGGAGTCGGTAAGCCTTTCCCTTCTCCAGGGGATCTTTCCAACCCAGGAATCAAACCGAGGTCTCCTGCCTTGCAGGCCGATTCTTTTTTTTTTTTTTCATTTATTTTTATTAGTTGGAGGCTAATTATTTTACGATATTGTAGTGGTTTTTGCCATACATTGACATGAATCAGCCGTGGATTTACATGTGTTTCCCCATCCCGATTCCTCCTCCCGCCTCCCTCCCCATCCATCCCTCTGGGTCTTCCCAGTGCACCAGCCCTGAGCACTTTTCTCATGCATCCAACTTGGGCTGGTGATCTGTTTCACCGCTGATAGTATACTTGTTTCAGTGCTATTCTCTCAGAACATCCCACCCTCACCTTCTCCCACAGAGTCCCAAAGTCTGTTCTGTACATCTGTGTCTCTTTTTCTGTTTTGCATATTGGGTTATCATTACCATCTTTTTAAATTACATATATATGCGTTAGTATACTGTATTGGTCTTTATCTTGCTGGCTTACTTCACTCTGTATAATGGGCTCCAGTTTCATCCATCTCATTAGAACTGATTCAAATGAATTCTTTTTAATGGCTGAGTAATATTCCATTGTGTATATGTACCATAGCTTCCTTATCCATTCGTCTGCTGATGGGCATCTAGGTTGCTTCCATGTCCTGGCAATTATAAACAGTGCTGCGATGAACATTGGGGAGCACGTGTCTCTTTCAGATCTGGTTTCCTTGGTGTGTATGCCCAGGAGTGGGATTGCTGGGTCATATGGCAGTTCTATTTCCAGTTTTTTAAGGAATCTCCACACTGTTCTCCATAGTGGCTGTACTAGCTTGCATTCCCACCAACAGTGTAAGAGGGTTCCCTTTTCTTCACATCCTCTCCAGCATTTATTGCTTGTAGACTTTTGGATAACAGCCATCCTGACTGGTGTGTAATGGTACCTCATTGTGGTTTTGATTTGCCTTTCTTTGATAATGAGTGATGTTGAGCATCTTTTCATGTGTTTGTTAGCCATCTGTATGTCTTCTTTGGAGAAATGTCTGCTTAGTTCTTTGGCCCATTTTTTGATTGGGTCATTTATTTTTCTGGAATTGAGCTGCAGGAGCTGCTTGTATATGTTTGAGATTAATCCTTTGTTGCTTTGTTTGCTCTTATTTTCTCCCATTCTGGGGGCTGTCTTTTCACCTTGCTTATAGTTTCCTTTGTTGTGCAAAAGCTTTTAAGTTTAATTAGGTCCAATTTGTTTATTTTTGCTTTTATTTCCAATATTCTGGGATGTGGGTCATAGAGGATCCTTCTGTGATTTATGTCAGAGAGTGTTTTGCCTATGTTCTCCTCTAGGAGTTTTATAGTTTCTGGTCTTACATTCAGATCTTTAATCCAGTTTGAGTTTATTTTTGTGTATGGTGTTAGAAGGTGTTCTAGTTTCATTCTTTCACAAGTGGTTGACCAGTTTTCCCAGCACCACTTGTTAAAGAGGTTGTCTTTTTTCCATTGTATATCCTTGCCTCCTTTGTCGAAGATAAGGTGACCATAGGTTCGTGGATTTATCTCTGGGCTTTCAACTCTGTTCCATTGATCTATATTTCTGTCTTTGTGCCAGTACCATACTGTCTTGATGACTGTGGCTTTGTAGTATAGTCTGATGTCAGGCAGGTTGATTCTTCCAGTTCCATTCTTCTTTCTCAAGATTGCTTTGGCTATTCGAGGTTTTTTGTATTTCCGTACAAATTGTGAAATTATTTGTTCTAGTTCTGTGAAAAATACCGTTGGTAACTTGATAGGGATTGCATCGAATCTATAGATTGCTTTGGGTAGTATAGCTATTTTTATAATATTGAGTCTTCCAATTCATGAACACGGTATATTTCTCCATCTATTTGTGTCCTCTTTGATTTCTTTCATCAGTGTTTTATAGTTTTCTATATATAGGTCTTTCATTTTTTAGGTAGATATATTCCTAAGTATTATTCTTTTTGTTGAAATGGTGAACAGTATTGTTTCCTTACTTTCTCTTTCTGTTTTGTCATTGTTAGCGTATAGGAATGCAAGGGATTTCTGTGTGTTAATTTTATATCCTGCAACATTACTGTATTCATTGATTAGCTGTAGTAATTTTCTGGTAGAGTCTTTAGGGTTTTCTATGTAGAGGATCATGTCGTCTGCAAACAGAGTTTTACTTCTTCTTTTCCTATCTGGATTCCTTTTATTTCTTTTTCTGCTCTGATTGCTGTGGCCAACACTTCCAAAACTATGTTGAATAGTAGTGGTGAGAGTGGACACACTTTTTTTGTTCCTAACTTTAAGGGAAATGCTTTCAATTTTTCACCATTGAGGGTAATGCTTGCTGTGGGTTTGTCATATATAGCTTTTATTATGTTGAGGTATGTTCCTTCTATGCCTGCTTTCTGGAGAGTTTTTATTATAAATGGATGTTGAATTTTGTCAAAGGCTTTTTCTGCGTCTATTGAGATAATCATATGGTTTTTATCTTTCAATTTATTAATGTGGTGTATTACATTGATTGATTTGCAGATATTAAAGAATCTTTGCATTCCCGGCATAAAGCCCACTTGGTCATGGTGTATGATCTTTTTAATATGTTGTTGGATTCTGTTTGCTAGAATTTTGTTAAGGATTTTTGCATCTATGTTCATCAGTGATATTGGCCTGTAGTTTTCTTTTTTTGTGGCATCCTTGTCTGGTTTTGGAATTAGGGTGATGGTGGCCTCATAGAATGAGTTTGGAAGTTTGCCTTCTTCTGCAATTTTCTGAAGAGTTTGAGTAAGATAGGTGTTAGCTCTTCTCTTAATTTTTGGTATAATTCAGCTGTGAAGCCATCTGGTCCTGGGCTTTTGTTTTCTGGAAGATTTCTGATTACAGTTTCAATTTCCTTGCTTGTGATGGGTCTGTTAAGATCTTCTATTTCTTTCTGGTTCAGTTTTGGAAAGTTATACTTTTCTAAGAATTTGTCCATTTCTTCCAAGTTGTCCATTTTATTGGCATAGAGCTGCTGGTAGTAGTCTGTTATGACCATTTGTATTTCAGAGTTGTCTGTTGTGATCTCTCCATTTTCATTTCTAATTTTGTTGATTTGGTTCTTCTCCCTTTGTTTCTTGATGAGTCTGGCTAACGGCTTGTCAATTTTATTTACCTTTTCAAAAAACCAACTTTTAGCTTTGTTGATTTTTGCTATGGTCTCTTTTGTTTCTTTTGCATTTATTTCTGCCCTAATTTTTAAGATTTCTTTCCTTCTACTAACCCTGGGGTTCTTCATTTCTTCCTTCTCTACTTGCTTTAGGTATAGAGTTAGGTTATTTATTTGAGTTTTTTCTTGTTTCTTGAGGTAAGCCTGTATTGCTATGAACCTTCCCCTTAGCACTGCTTTTACAGTGTCCCATAGGTTTTGGGTTGTTATGTTTTCATTTTCATTCATTTATATGCATAGTTTGATTTCCTTTTTGCTTTCTTCTATGATTTGTTGGTTATTCAGAAGTGTGTTATTTAGCCTCCATATATTGGAATTTTTAATAGTTTTTTTCCTGTAATTAAGGTCTAATCTTACTGCATTGTGGTCAGAAAAGATGACTGGAATGATTTCAATTTTTTTGAATTTACCAAGGCTAGATTTATGGCCCAGGATGTGATCTATTCTGGAGGAGATTCCATGTACACTTGAGAAAAAGGTGAAATTGATTGTTTTGGGGTGAAATGTCCTATAGATATCAATTAGGTCTAGCTGGATCATTGTGTCATTTAAAGTTTGTGTTTCCTTGTTAATTTTCTGTTTAGTAGATCTGTCCATAGGTGTGAGTGGGGTATTAAAGTCTCCCACTATTATTGTGTTATTGTTAATTTCCCCCTTCATTCTTGTTAGCATTTGCCTTACATATTGCAGTGTTCCTATGTTGGGTGCATATATTTTTATAATTGTTATATCTTCTTCTTGGATTGATCCTTTGATCATTATGTAGTGTCCTTCTTTGTCTCTTTTCACAGCCTTTATTTTGAAGTCTATTTTATCTGATATAAGTATTGCGACTCCTGCTTTCTTTTGGTCTCCGTTTGCATGGAATATTTTTTTCCAGCCCTTCACTTTCAGTCTGTATGTGTCCCTTGCTTTGAAGTGGGTCTCTTGTAGACAGCATATATAGGGGTCTTGCTTTTGTATCCATTCAGCCAGTCTCTGTCTTTTGGTTGGGGCATTCAACCCATTTACATTTAAGGGAATTATTGATTAGAATGTTCCTGTTGCCATTTGCTTTGTTGTTTTGGGTTCATGTTCATACAACTTTTCTGTGTTTCCTGTCTAGAGAAGATCCTTTAGCATTTGTTGAAGAGCTGGTTTGGTGGTGCTGAATTCTCTCAGCTTTTGCTTGTCTGTAAAGCTTTTAAACTCTCCTTCATATCTGAATGAAATCTTTGCTGGGTACAGTAATCTGGGTTGTAGGTTATTCTCTTTCATAAGTTTAAGTATGTCCTGCCATTCCCTTCTGGCCTGAAGAGTTTCTATTGAAAGATCAGCTGTTATCCTTATGGGAATCCCCTTGTGTGTTATTTGTTGTTTCTCCCTTGCTGCTTTTGATATTTGTTCTTTGTGTTTGATCTTTGTTAATTTGACTAATATGTGTCTTGGGGTGTTTCGCCTTGGGTTTATCCTGTTTGGGACTCTCTGGGTTTCTTGGACTTGGGTGGCTATTTCCTTCCCCATTTGGGGGAAGTTTTCAGCTATTATCTCCTCCAGTAACTTCTCACGGCCTTTCTTTTTGTCTTCTTCTTCTGGGACTCCTATGATTCGAATGTTGGGGCATTTCACATTGTCCCAGATGTCCCTGAGGTTGTCCTCATTTCTTTTAATTCTTTTTTCTTTTTTCCTCTCTGCTTCATTTATTTCCACCATTTTATCTTCTGCCTCACTTATCCTATCTTCTGCCTCTGTTATTCTACTGTTGGTTCCCTCCAGAGTGTTTTTGATCTCATTTATTGCATTATTCATTTTTAATTGACTCTTTTTTTATTTCTTCTAGGCCCTTGTTAAACATTTCTGGCATCTCCTCAATCCTTGTCTCCAGGTTATTTATCTGTAACTCCATTTTGTTTTCAAGATTTTGGATCATTTTTATTATCATTATCCTAAATTCTTTTTCAGGTAGATTCCCTATCTCCTCCTCTTTTGTTTGGCTTGGTGGGCATTTTTCATGTTCCTTTACCTGCTGGGTATTTCTCTTCCTTTTCATCTTATTTAGATTGCTGGGTTTGGGTTGGCCTTTTTGTATTCTGGTAGTCTGTGGTTCCTTTTTATTGTGGAGGTTTCTCCCAGTGGGTGGGGCTGGGTGTTTGGCTTGTCAAGGTTTGCTGGTTAGAGAAGCTTGTGTCGGTGTTCTGGTGGGTGGAGCTGGATTTCTTCTCTCTGGAGTGCAATGGAGTGTCCATTAGTGAGTTTTGAGATGGGTCAATGGGTTTGGTGTGACTTTGGGCAGCCTGTATATTGACGCTTAGGGCTATGTTCTTACGTTGCTGGAGAATTTGTGTGGTATGTCTTGCTCTGGAACTTATTGGCTCTTGGGTGGTGGTTGGTTTCAGTGTAGGTATGGAGGCTTTTGGATGATCTCTTATTAGTTAATGTTCCCTGTAGTCAGGAGTTCTCTGGTGTTCTCAGGTTTGGGGCTTAAGCCTCCTGCCTCTGGGTTTCAGTCTTATTCTTCCAGCAGCCTGAAGACTTCTCCCTCCATACAGCACTGATAATAAAACTTCTAGGTTAATGGTGAAAGGATTCTCCACAGTGAGGGGCACCCAGAGAGGTTCACAGAGTTACATGAAGAAGAGAAGAGGGAGGAAGGAGATAGAAGTGAGCAAGAGGAGAAAAAGGGGGACTCAAGGGGAGAGAGACAGATCTACGCAGTACTCTGTTCTCTAAGTGTTCTCCGCAGCCCAGAATACCCACAGAGATTCACAGGATTGGATTGAGAAGAGAAGGGAGAGGGAGGAAATAGAGGTGATCTGGGGGAGAAAAAGGAGAATCAAAAGGGGGAGACAGTGATCAAGCCAGTAATCACACTCCTGAGTAAAAATGGGTACTGAAGGTTGGATTCTTAAATGTCCAAAATTGATATCAAATACTGAACAACAAAGATTAAGAATCTAGAGTAGAGGTTAGACTCTTAAAAATACAATAGTAAAAAACCACAAAAACACAAAATTTTAAGAAATATATATGGAGTTCGTTTTAAAAATAGGGTTCTTTTTTTTTTTTTTTTTTGCCAGGTTATAGTGGGTTATAAAAATGAAAATTAAGGAGTAATAGAGGACTTTAAAAAAAAAGAAAAAGTAAAAAAAGAAAGAGAAAAAAAATTTTTAATTAAAAATAAAAAAAATAGTAGTAAAAAATATATCTAGGAATTTCCCTGGAGCTGTTGAGGGCAGTGTGGGTTCGGTTCAGTTTCAGATAGCTCCTTGTTCAAGCTTACACTTATAGCTATCTATAGGACCCTTCCAGTGTAGTCGGTGTTAACTACAGAGATTTTAATCTATTGCACCTGTCACTTCTAAAGCGGTTCCCTTTGTTTATTTGGCTTCTGTTTGCAGGTCTCTTCAGTGTCTAATTTCTGCCCTGACACAGGCGGGCGGAGGTGGTCTCTTGTTCAGGTTCGCTTGTTCAGTCATGCTGTGGGGAGGGGGGGCGCTGCAGACAAATGTCACTGGCCTGTGTGGGGAGCACTCCCGGTTTTCCGGCCACACTGGGTTTGCCCCCGCTCGGGGCGGGTGTGTGTGCTTTCCTCATCTACATTGCTTAGGCTCCAGTCTGCTCTCCAGGGAGCGGGCCCTACGTTGCGTGGACTTCCCAGGCCTAAGCTGCTCAGATTCAGGTTTTCGGGTTCTCCACAAAGGCGCTGACTCGGTTGGGCCTGCGTTTTGTGCCTTCCCCGCCGGAGCAGCTCAGGCTGCCAGGAGCTTGAGGGGCGCACTCTCCCCGGTGCAGTGCGCCTTCTCCCCTCCGCGGTCCCAGCCTCAGTTTCCATGCGCGCTGGTCAGGTGCGCCCTCTGTCCCTTCTGGGAAGCTGGTCTCTGGCTGTGACCCCCCTGGTGGATGTTGACCATCCAGAATCTCAGGAAGTGTTTGCTTAGAAGCTGGAGGCCTGTTTGCAGTTTGGTAGGGGGTGCCCTCTCTGGGGCCGAGTTTGCCCCTTTTTCCTCCCCCCTGCCTCCAGCCTCCGGCGGGGCATGGGCCGGTCCGCCGCCAGCTAGCTCTTCTCTGGTATTTGCTCAGTCCTTCGTTCTGGGAACCGATGGGTAGTGCCTAAGTTTAGGGCTTTTCCCAATTTAATTCTCTCTCTCTCGCTATCCCACAGTTTAAGTTGCTATCTCACGTTAGCTCCCTCCGATTGCCCTCAGGCACTCAGGCCCAGTCCTTACCCTAAGCAATGCCGCCCGCTCCTCTCCGTTCCGCCCCTACTTGCTGGTGGTGGATGCGGGCGTCTGGGGTACTTTTCTGTTGGGAGTTGCTTTTAGGCATGTAATCTGTGGGTTTTATTTATTTTTCCTCCCTGTTAGGTTGCCCTCCGAGATTCGAAAACTTCCCCCAGACCCGCCAGTGAGAGGGTTTCCTGGTGTTTGGAAACTTCCTCTATTAAAACTCCCTTCCCGGGACGGATCTCTGTCCCTAACTCTATTGTCTCTCTTTTTACTTTTAAATTTTGTCCTACCTCCTTTGGAAGACAATGGGCTGCTTTTCTGGGTGTCTGATGTCCTCTGCTAGCGATCGGAAGTTGTTTTGTGGAGTTTGCTCAGCGTTCAAATGTTCTTTCGATTAATTTGTAGGGAAGAAAGTGGTCTCCCCGTCCTATTCCTCTGCCCTCATAGTTCCCTCCGCAGGCCGATTCTTTACCAGCTGAGCTACTAGGGTACTAGTAGTACTAGTACCCTACTAGTACTTAGTATAGTACTACTGTAGTAGTACTACTTAAAGTACTACTGTAGTAGTGCTATATACTACTTGTATCATCAAAGTTGATCTTATATCAAGGCCCAGTATTTTCCTGACAAGAATGCAAGGTGTCTTTGCAAACTAAAGAAAAGTAAAGTCGCTTAGTTGTGTCCGACTCTTGGTGACCCCATGGACTGTAGCTCACCAGGCTCCTACATCCATGGAATTTTCCAGGCAAGGGTACTGGAGTGGGTAGCCTTTCCCTTCTTCAGGGGATCTTCCCAACCCAGGGATCAAACCTGGGTCTCCCGCATTGCAGGCTGACGCTTTACCGTCTAAGCCACCAGGGGAGCAAATGCATAGCTACAAAGGAAATTTTCTTCTTTTTCAGTTGCCAAACAGGCAATCTCTTTGGGCTTGGGCAAATTTTTAATTACTCCTAGACTAATTAGCATTTTATATTAACAATGATTAGAATTTCACTAAAAAATTAAAGAAAAAAAAAACCCTCAAGTGGGATGTACTGAACAGATCCTGAAATTATCCTGCTACTCTAAAATCTTAATTCCAGTAGGGATTTTCTTGTTTCACACAGTTTCACTGAAAGTATAAACAGCTAAAATATAGACCGTGCTGTAATTTCTAACTAATGGTCCCATTTTTGCCTCTAATAAATCCTAATGTGATAATGATAGACTTGCCTTTTGCTAAAATCCCTTCAACAAATTTCAAGTTTATGCAACTGAGACCAAAAGAAAATTGAATTTTCTCTGCAAGGAAGACTGTCAAGCTAATTTCTCTAATGCTGCATGAGTCACGTAAACCACAGTTAAAAGATGATAGGTATTCAAATTTCAGAATTCTAGTGATTACTTAGGTTCCCTGCTTCAGAAAGACAAGTAGCAGCCAATTCTATTTTAGGGGACAGAAACATCGTATTAGTTTAAAGAAGGTGATTTTTTCCCCCCACAAAACACCAGATGGTCACTACCGAAATCAGAATGATTATATTCTTTGCAGCCAAAGATGGAGAAGCTCTATACAGTCAGCAAAAATAAGACTGGGAGCTGACTGTGGCTCAGATCATGAACTCCTTATTGCAAAATTCAGACTTAAATTGAAGAGAGTAGGGAAAACCACTAGGCCATTCAGGTATGACCTAAATCAAATGCCTTATGATTATACAGTGGAAGTGACAAATTCAAGGAATTAGATCAGGTAGACAGACTGCCTGAAGAATTATGAATAGAGGTTTGTGACACTGTACAGGAGGCAGTGATCAAGACCATCCCCAAGGAAAAGAAATACAAAAAGGCAAAGTGGTTGTCTAACAAGATGTTATAAATAGCTGAGAAAAGAAGAGAAGATAAAGGAGAAGCTGGAATCAAGATTGCCAGGAGAAATATCAATAACCTCAGATATGCAGATGACACCACCCTTATGGCAGAAAGTGAAGAGGAACTAAAAAGCCTCTTGATGAAAGTGAAGAGGAGAGTGAAAAAGTTGGCTTAAAGCTCAACATTCAGAAAACTAAGATCATGGCATCTGGTCCCATCATCTCATGCAAATAGATGGGGAGACAGTGGAAACAGTGTCAGACTTTATTTTTTTAGGCTCCAAAATCACTGGTGATTGCAGCCATGAAATTAAAAGACACTTACTCTTGGGGAGGAAAGTTATGACCAACCTAGATAGCAGATTAAAAGGCAGAGACATTACTTTGCCAAAAAAGCTCTGTCTGGTCAAGGCTATCTTTTTTCCAGTGGTCATGTATGGATGTGAGAGTTGGACTGTGAGGAAAACTGAGTGCCAAAAAATTTATGCTTTTGAACTATGGTGTTGGAGAAGACTCTTGAGAGTCCCTTGGACTGCAAGGAGATCCAACCGGTCCATCCTAAAGGAGATCAGTCCTGGTTGTTCATTGGAAGGACTGATGCTGAAGCTGAAACTCCAATACTTTGGCCACCTCATGCGAAGAGTTGACTCATTGGAAAAGACCCTGATGCTGGGAGGGATTGGGGGCAGGAGGAGAAAGGGACGACAGAGGATGAGATGGCTGGATGGCATCACCAACTCGATGGACATGAGTTTGAGTAAACTCTGGGAGTTGGTAATGGACAGGGAGGCCTGGCGTGCTGCGATTCATGGGATCGCAAAGAGTCGGACACGACTGAGCAACTGAACTGAACTGAACTGAAAGTCAAAGGAGAAAAGGAAAGATATACCCATTTGAATGCTGAGTTCCAAAGAATAGCCAGGAGAGATAAGAAAACCTTCCTCAGCAATCAGTGCAAAGAAATAGAGGAAAATAATAGAATGGGAAAGACTAGAGATCTCTTCAAGAAAATTAGAGATACCAAGGGAACATTTCATGTAAAGATGAGCACAATAAAGGAAAGAAATGGTATGGACCTAACAGAAGCAGAAGAGGTGGCAAGAATATCCAGAAGAACTATACAAAAAGATCTTCATGACCCAGATAACCACCATGGGGTGATCACTCACCTAGAGCCAGACATCCTGGAATGCAAAGTCAAGTGGGGCATCACTACGAGCAAAGCTAGTGGAGGTGATGAAATTCCAGCTGAGCTATTTCAAATCCTAAAAAATGATGCTGTGAAAGTGCTGCACTCAATATGTCAGCAAATTTGGAAAACTGAACAGTTGCCACAGGACTGGAAAAGGTCAGTTTTCATTCCAATCCCAAAGAAAGGCAATGCCAAAGAATGTTCAAACTACCACATATTTGCACTCATCTCACACGCTAACAAAGTAATGCTCAAAATTCTCCAAACCAGGCTTCAACAGTAGGTGAACTTGAACTTCCAGATGCTCAAGCTGGATTTAGCAAGGGCAGAGGAACCAGAGATCAAATTGCCAACATCTGTTGGATCATCGAAAAAGCAAGAGTTCCAGAAAAACATTTACTTTTGCTTTATTGACTACGCCAAAGCCTTTGACTGTGTGGATCACAGCAACTGTAGAAAATTCTTAAAGAGATAGGAATATGAGACCACCTGACCTGCCTCTTGAGAAATCTGTATGCAGGTCAGGAAGCAACAGTTAGAACTGGATATGGAACAACAGACTGGTTCCAAATCGGGAAAGGAGTTCGTCAAGGCTGTATATTGTCACCCTACTTATTTAACTTATATGCAGAGTACATCATGAGAAACACTGGGCTGGAGGAAGCACAAGCTGGAATCAAGATTGCCAGGAGAAATATCAATAACC